>NC_068276.1:56636014-58065327 GCF_025860055.1 Xyrauchen texanus
TGTTATGGAAAATTAATTTGCGATATTCAAGTAGTGTTTTTAATACTCGAGTAGCTGGAGCAGAACAAATACACACATTTCTAATATATACCTGTCTTGTTTCATCAGTTACTTGCTGGATTGTCTTGTGCTCGTACTTCTACTTGTCTAGTACTCTGTCGGTCTAGTTTTGCTCTGCCTTGCCCTGTAGTGTTTATGATGAGGAGGAGGGTGTGGCCGCGTCTTGAGGATGCACGCCGGGCATTGAGTTGCCCAATCAGTGGGAAAGAGATAAAGAGATAAAGGAGGAGGCAGGATGCAGAGAGAGAGAGAGAGAGAGAGAGAGAGAGAGAGAGAGAGAGAGAGAGAGAGAGAGAGAGAGAGAAATGTTTCTCATTCATTGTCATTATAGGATATTTTTCAAATATTAACTTTTTGTGTTCCACAAATGAAATAAAGTCATGCAGGTTTAGACAAACATGAGGGTCAGTAAATAATGGCCAGATTTGTATTGCATCTGGCATCCTGGTAATTTACTCTCTGATATGTTAAATTCAACATTGTTGTCTCTTCATATTATATCTTCTTTTGTTTCTTTATCAGTGTGGTTCTGCAACACCTTGGTGGCAGTAATCATTATGCCTATTTCACTCATCATTTAGCCGTGACTTGCTACTTGCTCCTCAAAAACTCATTTAGTACAATGAGAGGCTTTGCCTAACAAAGACCCCTTTCAGTTTATAAGCTCTTTCTCCCTCCCTCTGATACAATTATCTCCATAAAGCCATGTAAACAAGAAGCACAATGGACACAACCTTGCCCTGGGCTGTCATTAGAAAAGACATTTTCCATGCCGTTATGCTTTAAAATCGTACGCACTGTCCTTTTGGAGACTGGGAGGAGCCCGTGTGGGGCACAACTCGTACTGAAAAACAAGGCCAATGCTCAGCCTTGGCAAACGGTAGATGCTGATCTGTATTACTAGGATGCAGCTTTGACCACGGTGCCCAGATGCGTCACACTCACAGATAAGAGTTCTTAACAGATAACACATTTTACATAAATTTTGTTAAGTTGTGTTATGTTTCTCAAGGATTTCTGAGATGAGAGAATCTTTCCAGCCCAACGACACCACAGTGTCTGCTCAAATCTCGGCCTGCTTGGCAGACAAATCGGCCTGGATGAAGGAACACCACCTGCAACTGAGCTCCTTCCTGGGCTTTCTAGTCAACCCTGCTGTTGAACACAACATCACAATTCAGCTGGGTTGAACTACAATAACGGCTTTCAAAATAGTCAGAAATCTAGGGGTAACCATCGATAACCAATTCTCACAGCCCGCATCTCAAAGACTGCAAGATCATGTAGATATACACTCTACAACATCAGGAATATAAGACCCGTCCTCTCTGAACATGCCACACAACTTCTTGTTCAGTCATTTGTCATAACTAGACTGGACTACTTAATGAACCAAAGAGAGCACATGGTACACCACTTCTTGTCTTTCTCCACTGGCTGCCGGTTGATGCACGTATCAAATTCAAGGAACTGAAGCTGGTATACAGAGCAGTCACTGGGTCTACTCCATCATACCTAAACTAATTTCTGCAGAGTTACGTTCCCACTAGAAACCTGCGGTCGGCTAATGAGTGGTGCCTTGCTGTACCAGCACAAAGAGGCACCAAAACACTTTTGGTTTCACTGTACAACATTGGTGGAATGACCTTCACAACTCCATCCGTGTAGCAGACTCATATATTGACCTATATTTATTCATTTGGCAGACACTTTTATCCAAGTACATACTTACTGTAGATTGCATCCAAAGTTTAAAATTAAAGTTTTTATAAGTATATGTGTCATGGGAATCAAACCCATAACCTTGCCGTTACTGGTGCGATTCTCCATCAGTTTGGCTACAAGAAAAGTATCTGTCTTTGAGGCTGAGAGGAGGGGTAAAAAATTATTTCATGTTGAATGACGACTGCGTTTTTCTGTGCCATCTTTCTTTAAGTCATTGTGTCTGCCTCATAATACGATGCAATTTCCACTTCATTTCATGTTTTAATAGTTGTTTTGCTTATACCAGTTTATATTTTTCAAGACTATTCTAATGAAAACAGGAAAAACTCCCGGGTTCCATCTGCAGCCATAATGTACTATACAAGAGAGGACAAAAGGGAAGGAAACAAGCTGGACTATTGACCTCTGGAACAGCTTCTAGTTTATGCTGCACAACAAGCCCTGCTTCCTTGTAGTGCTGTTTTCAATTCAGCGAGTGTGGGTCAGACTTCAAGCTCTTGACACCTTCAGTGTCAAAACACATTTTACATGTCATTTTTCACCATTAATAAGCCTTAAGATGAACACTGATTCATATGTAGCTACACTCTGGTTACTCTGTTTAATATGGTACTGATTACAAATTACACAACTAAAATTCGAATGACATTGTAAAGGGATTAAAAGGGAAAGGATGTATAAATATAATATAAATAATAGTTTTATAATAAACTGAACCAAAAAGACACACACACACCTACAGGTGTCGGGCAGCTGTCCGTAAATCTCTCTCTCTGTCGCACTGCTGTCTCCGGTCAGCTTTTATCCCTCTCCGAGGCTTTATTAGCCTGATTAGGGGCCTGCTGTGTAGCAACACGACCCAGCCCCACCCTCCGCCCTGCCACAGACGTAATCTGGATTACTCTTTAAATTTGCCGCTTAAATCAGATCACACAATTTGTGCTACAGATATAGACAGTACTTCAGATTGTATGGTTTGTTGAGGATAAAATGTTAAAACTAGTCCTGCTTCTGAAATCAGTCTGTGCTTACCGAAATTCGAACCACTGCCCCCAGTGGCCGAAGCTGGAAGTTCTGTTGAACGTATGGGCACATGTGAGCTTCAGTTTTCAGGTGAAATGACCACAGGGTGGCGCCAAAGGCAAGTTGCATTTTTATTTGTCTCTCCCACTGACACTTAACCAATCCACACTAACTGCACTTGTTATTTACCAATTATACAAATAAAAAAACATAAAAAAAATATTCCTTGTCTGACTCTTTCTTCTATGCTAGCTTCAATTATACTACAGCCACTTTGTGAACTTGGCAGTGCGATACTGCAGATTTTGTTGACTTTGGTATTACAAATTGCTTGCTTTGTTCCTCATTTGTAAGTTGCTTTGGATAACAGCATCTGCTGAATGACTAAAAGTACCGAAAAATGTAAAAGATGTATTACAGTCAACAGGAATTATTTTATTAACAATACCCCCTAACCCAAACCCCAATCCTAAACCTAACCATCAGTGGAGTAAAAAATACATTTTCAAATGAAAATGCAACCTCAGAATCATGTCCATCATTATTTATGTGAATGCGATAACCTCTTTGATCCCATGAGACCAGAATCCATGTATCAGAGGTTGCTCATGCAAAGCGCTATCAATAGCGATAGAGGGAAAGGTGAACACATTTGAATTGATGCAAAAATGCCTGTAAATGTCAGTAATTAAGCAGAATGGGCTGATTTTATGGTGCAAAAACATTCGGAACAAACATCAATTTTCCTTTGTGATCATGTTGCCTTTTGGTGCCCCTAGTGGTGTAGAAATTACACATACCCACTAAATATTCCCACTTAAAATACAACTTGCTTTTGGTGCCACCCTGTGGACATTTCACCCAGAAACTGAAGCTCACATGTGCTCATATGTTCAACAAAACTTCCTGCTTCAGCCACTTGGAGCAGCGTTTCAAAATTTCAGTTACCACAGACCAATTTCAGCAGCCAAACTTTCGATCTACTTTCGAATCTTGCTAAAAAAAAAGCCAAGCCGATTTACGCACCAAATTAAAAGTGTACTTCATTTCATATTTTAGTGAAATCCAATTCTAAACACCAAAATAACCTGCTTACAGAAACTAAAATCCACACCTGTTGTAAAGATAGTTGTTGCTTGTTCGATCAGCTCAAACACACTTTAAAGAACGAGGTTAGCCCATAGAAAAGCCCAGTCTTTGAGAGTGCTGTAGGATATGATTGGTATGTTTCAAACACTGTATTTTGTTCCTCTAGAGGTCTTTATAGATGTGTTTGATCTGTTATTTTCTCCCTCCACTTCAGTGGGACCCTGCAGAG
Source organism: Xyrauchen texanus (assembly GCF_025860055.1). Taxonomy (NCBI): domain Eukaryota; kingdom Metazoa; phylum Chordata; class Actinopteri; order Cypriniformes; family Catostomidae; genus Xyrauchen; species Xyrauchen texanus. Next base: position 56,640,141 of record NC_068276.1, read on the forward strand.
CCATACAGTGAGCAGAGCCCACCAGAGAGAGGAGGGTTAGCACTCTTTTCTCTGCCCCCGCTCACATCCTGGCTCATGGCTTCCGGCCGCTGCGGTGCCTCTTACGGCATCCCTGCTGAGGTCACACTGGCCTGGGTCAGGAACAGAATATTCCCCCTGCTTTACCTTCTGACTTTACAGTCTCTTTCTCTTCCGTTTTCCTCTTTGGGTCTGTGCCATCTACACCTGCTGAGCAAGGACTGCAGAGAAAATATCTGCTGGATCTCAAGGTCTACTCCACAGTTCCCAGATGAAGTCTCTGAACACTGTGCTCTTGTTCGGCTGCATTGAACTACAGTATCAGCATGTTTCTGTGTGGCATATGAACAGAGAGTAGAGAGTTGTAATTTTTGACCATCTATTGAAATGATTTGGCATGTGAATGTGAAGAACACATTGTAAACCAGGCCCAGATCTAGGCTGACTTAAAGTGAGGGGATACATTAGAAAGGGATTAGGGTGATCCGGCCCTGTTGTACATTGTGACAGATATTTCCTAGATAACCTCGTGACCAGATGTCGTGATACAGGAGCCGTGTCACCAAATTGGATTGAGGGTGAATGACGTAATTTTACGGTCATACATTAAGAAAGTAATACATTGTTGTAAAGACAGAAATCTCGTTTATTTTAGGGGGAGAAATATCACCTAGACATTTTTTTTTTAAACAAGATTCACCAAGAAAATCGAATTTTATTTTTTTTAATGGGCATGAATTAAGAATAATCTGTAAATTAATTACAATGCGGACAAATTTTAAATCATTGGACATTGTAACCTGATATTTTAGGTTCAGTAAAGAGCTTTAATTAATATAAGTGTTTTCATTATTATTATTATTATTATTATTTTTACAGCAGAATATAAAGCTAGATCCCCAAATATAATGATCCCCATGCCAAGGATCCTCCCTTGTATTTGTAGGTTTTGAAAAGCAAAATTAAACTGCAACAATGTCAAATTTGTTAAATGCTACCATTTTATTTGTTGTGTTTATTTATTTATGTATTTTTTATTATCACACTTTTTCCTCTAAAACTTTCTGCTGACCCCCTATTGCACCCTTACAGCCCCCCCAGGCTCCGGTATAACAAGTCCTGATTCACAGTGTATGCATAAGTCAAAGTTCACAGAGATTGCATAATTTCACATTGACCTACAAGAGTGTTTTTTCTCCCTCCAGTCTCCAGGCATGTAAAGCTGCACGGCTCAAACACCACTTTATCACAATGCAAAACAGATAATCTGCCATACATATTGGGCTAAATGTTTTTTAACTGGATATCTATTTTCAGGACTTGTGTAAGCAACGAGCTTGAAATGGTTCTGTAACATGTGCCCCTATAACACATAACTGAATTGAGTTGCACATGCTGCTTGAAAGACACGAAACCTATCCGCAGCGTACACAATCTGCAGTGGAGAACTGAGCTCAATAGAAAACTATTCTAAAAACCATGTTTCCGTAAAATGTTGTTTTGACATTTCGACCGGTGTCTATATTGAAAAGTTGATTAGGAACAACAGTAGTGACATGTTTATTATGTATATGTTAACCTTTCCACTCCGAGGGTGGCATAGAGAGATAACCTTCTGCTTTGGAACATCTGTTTCTTCCCTGTCTTATCTCCTCAGGAAGGATTGTGCTGCTGAAAAGGCTACAGATATGCCTCAGCTGGCAGCAGGTTCATCACTTTCACTTGTATTTGATTGTGAGTGATGTGAATAGCTGTGTATCTAAACTGTGATGTTCGGTTTGTACAGAGATTTCATCTTGACAATGTAACATTTTATCTAATACTATACTGTATGCAATTTATTATAAATAAATACCCTTTTAATTTTGAAGGCTCAGACCCAGCTTACTCTGGTCAACATCGCCCTCTGGTGGCAAAATAAATGCATATTTAGAGACTCCTCCATAAACACAATGATAATTGTCAAGACATGCACCTTTGGGAAACAAGTGTGGTGTTGTTTTGTTGTGTATTCTATTGTCGATTTACAGTCACTATCAGTAACAGCCTGCTATGTTGACCATATAAAAGACAACACACTTGTTCTGATTTTCCCCCTGTAGACTAACTGATATATTAGAAAATAACAGGACACAAGACGCATATCATCTCCATGGGCTTTTTTCTTTCTTCTACTTATTTTTTTTACATCAACATTTAAGCAATTAATTAATGCAAGTGAATGCTGGCCAGAACTTTGAAGCTCCAAAAAGCACATAAAGGCAGCATAAAAGTAATCCATATGACCCGAGTGGTTAAATCCATATATTCGAAGAAATATGAGATGTGTTGGTATGAAACAGATCAACATTTAATTCCTTTTTTTATACTGCAAATCTACTTTCAAACAGCCCTCCTATGCACGTTGACGAGAGTTCTTCTTCTGTTTTGTTTTTTTACTCATTTGCATTATTTGTACATATCGTCATCTTATGGGCTGTTGTGCAAATATGATTTATTTATTCTTTTCCTTTGCTTTAAATGTGATTTCATTTTAAATTTGTACTAAAGTCAAGTGGTTTTTTGTCATTTCCTTCAGCGTACAGGGGAAGAAATGAAACAAAGTGACTCCTGAGACCACAGTGCATAACATTTAACAGGTAACATGTCTTACAAGACTATCACAGGTAGACACATGAATTAGTGCAACACCGAATACAACAGTGAGTATGTAACAACAATAGGAAACAACACTGGGCATGATAAATAAGTACATATACTGAATTTAACAATAAATAATGAATGCAGAAAATGTATGATGTGTGCAGGCACACATACTGAGTTGTGTGAGGCAGTAATTACTCTAGGTAGTTACTGTAGTGCAAGTTATGTCTAGTGTGCAAATATTGCAGTGAGGTAGGCTTGATATGTGCATGATAGGCAGCAGATACTCTTAGTGCAAAATAACAGACAAGTATATATAAATATGTGCAAAATAATTTTAACCAACCAAGAGGAACACATGTACATAGCGGGGTAGATAAGTAATATATTATATGATATATAAATATGATGTTTTAAATATTGCATGCATTATACCTATAAATGCATGAGCAAAATGCTGTTTAAGATATGTGTAGATGGAGCATAGCATGTCACACTGCAGGACATGTCAACTACCATTTACAAGTAGCATATTATATAACCTTATACTCAGGGGACATGTGTGCAACAGATGTAACTGACCTAATTGTGTACTGCCATGCACAGTAAAAATAGCTGCAACTGTTAAGAATACATACCATACATACATGTTTTTGTAGAGTAATTACCTCTTCATTAGGATCCTCAGGAAAGATCCAGATGTGCCCTCTCTCTCTCTCTCTCTGTCTGACTCTACAGATGCTCTCTCAATCAGAACCCTGCTCATGTTCAGCCAGATGGAGGCAGTAATGAGCCATACTGTTTCTCACCTCACCTGTACATAGCCATGGCAGTGAGAGAATGTCTGTGTACAAATACTGTGGAATCAGTTACAGTACTTCGATAAGTAGTCTTCTACAACACATTCAAATGCGTTTTTCTGCCAGCGCTAAAGGCTTTATCAAGCAAGAACGAGGTCAGCTATGTGAAGTTAACATGTAGGCTTTGACCTCCACCCCAAACCCCTTATCTTCCTAAAGTCCAGCTAGCAGGAAGGTCTCATCCCGGGTCACTCTGAACACTTATCAGCTCTTACAAGCTCTTGAAAGCATTTTTCTCACCCACTCGAATCTGGCAATGGAAAGAATGTTAAGAGTTCACTCAGTGAGCTTCACCAAAACTGGATTTAAATTTGCATGGGTTTAAGATTATACAGAGTGTTTTCTCACAACTGGTCCTGTAAAAATGTAAAAACTATTTGTATATTCAATCATTAGCCTTATAGATGCACAATACATGGTAAATATAAGAATTGTGCAATAGTAGTTTTTTTTTATAATTTTATAATTTTATTACCAGTATCACTCCGATTAGGAAGCAGACATTGGAAGCAGATAATATCAGCACTTATCTTAACAGATTGAAATGATATAATATGTTTTTATTTGTATTTTTCTATACATTATACATTTTAAAGGGCAAATGCATTTTAAAGGCAGTATATACCTTTTTAAAGCCTTTTATGTAAAATACTTAAAGGGATATTTCACTCAAAATCTAAAATTCTCTCATCATTTACTCACCCTCATGCCATCTCAGATGTGCATGACTTTCTTTTTTTCTGCAGAACACAAATGAAGATTTTTAGAAGAATATCTCTTTTCCACTGCACGTTACGGTTCGACTCGCCTCAACTCTACTTGCTTCACGTTTCTGAACTTGCATTTCCACTGCAGTTTAGTGCCCCTCAGCATGGGTGGGATTATAGGCTGATCTTCATAGTTGCTCTGCCTCTACTGCCGTGACATCATCTTAAACATGACACAAACTGACCAAAACGATAACACAACCGCTAGCTGTTAGCTACTAGCTCATTGTGCTGCATTAAGCAGTTGTTGCATGGTGATTTTACACAAGAGTAACAGTTAAATTGGCCTGTTTGTTCCAGTAGCTGGTCAACGAAATAAAGTGAGGCTTTCAAGTAGAGTATACAGTTAACGTAACAAAACATACCATCCTCCATTGTGGATCAACGCACTCAGTCCAGGACACTCTCCCTCCCATTGCAAGCCGGTTTAGATAGCGTCCATTTGGTCGAACCACTTCCACTTTTCCTTGATGGTTCTGTAGTCACTACACTGTTGGTGGGTCTGATGGTAGCCGTGTGCGGCCAACAGCTGAGACACTTCCTGAGAGACTTTTTCGTTTCACTCATCGCTAACGAGTGGACCGTCTACACATCGTTTATTGACCACGGCGTGGTTTTGCGCACAGCCATTTCTATTTTCACAATTCAAAAGTCACGTGAACAAATGATACTGTTATCGCTTTTTATAACTTTAAAACTAGCGGGTTGATGTTGCGTGTCGGAAATCCAGTGACACTGGTAGTGACGATTCTCCCTGACCAATCAGTGATCTGCAGGATTTTGACGTCACATTTAGTATCGGCTCGGCTCACTTGGAATCTCGACCGAGGTGATACTAAAAAAAGGTACCAGGTACTATCCACAGTGGAAAACCCCATAAGTCCATTACATTTATGCTGCTTTATGTGCATTTTTGAGCTTCAATGTTTTGTTCACTATTGAGTTACATTATATGGACCTACAGAGATGAGATATTCTTCAAAAATATTTGTGTTCTGACAGAAAGCTATACATATCTGGGATGGCATGAGGGTGAGTAAATGAGGAGAGAAGTATTCCTTTAAATTTTATGACTCAATTAAGAAATTCTTAATATGAAAAAATAAAACTAGATTTAGAATGTATTCAAAATTAACATGTGTTTTATACAATAACATGTATAAGTAAACCTAAATAGAGGAGTTCAATGTGGGAGAATTGTTTGCTTGATTCTGAACGGTCAATCATTGCATTCATGGATGTATTGGATGTTGATTATCCAGGTGTGTACATTTGTAATAATGACAAGAATACATTCTTTACATTCTTTTTACATTCTGTTTACATTCTTTTATTGTATGAGTATGGCTTAACATAAATTAGGCAAAAACAAACTTTTCAGATTGAAAATATACGGCAAAAGTCTCTTCAAACAGTTCTACGACATGTCTAATTAAAAGGTGCTACGGTAATTGAAGGTCATCTACGGTACTAATGACCCCTGTATTCATAGAGGCACAGAGGCGCCTTCGTGTCGGATTCTGAAATGTAAGCCACCACTGAAACAGTAAGGAAGAAAGGGAAGAAATTGCATGAGCAAATGATTAGCAGTGCTCAAAGATAGAAAAGAGAAACATGTCAGTCGTGACATGCAGATAAAAGCATCAGGCAGTTAATGTCATGCACCGTGCATTTCCACAGCTGTGAAACACTTGAGTGGAAGTCCACACGTTGCATTCTGATATAGAATTTAAGTGCAAGGCCTCAGAAGTTGAAAGAGGCTATCCTGCAGAAAAGACCAGTTAAGGCCAGGCTGGTTTATGCTGGTTAGTGCCATGCTGTTCTTTGCCAAAGGGTACAACAAGTGCAAGCATGCAGATGATCACCTTACAATCAGCATGGCTCAGAAAAAGTCAGGTGGAGACATTATAAATTTATTAAGCAAAAAAGTGAATAAAAAGCATCATAATGAAGCCTGTAAACTAAGTGTTCTGAAACAGGCGCTACTAATGCAGGAAAATGCATGCTGACATGCTGTGCATTTATTTTCATGCATGCCATTTAATGATTAACCTGAAATCACCATTCATGCCACTGAATAGACTCAGTAGTTTGGAGCAGGATGTGTTCCAGTGTCATTAAAAGGACAAATTTTGACTAAACCAATCCAGATGTGTCTAGCACTGTGTATTACTAATAACCAGGGCATTTTAAGTGCACTAAGGAACTTTAAAATGCAGAAGTACAGTATTACCCGGCCCTCAGGCAGCACATTATAGGTAGTAAATTGGTGGTGGTGGCGTAGTGGGCTAAAGCACATAACTGGTAATCAGAAGGTCGCTGGATCGATCCCCACAGCCACCACCATTGTGTCCTTAAGCAAGGCACTTAACTCCAGGTTGCTCCGGGGGGATTGTCCCTGTAATAAGCGCACTGTAAGTCGCTTTGGATAAAAGCATCTGCCAAATGCATAAATGTAAATGTAAATGTAAATTGCATCAAAAGAAAACACGTTTATGGTCCAGTGAATCAAATAAAAGGGAACGCAAATGCAAGACTGCAAAAAAGTGGTTCTGTGTTCTGCACTATTCATAATAAGTGCAAAAAAAACTCTTTTATGTAAACAAAAGTTTGAGTATGGCTGGGTTATCACAGTGTAAATTTGACATTTAAAAAAAAAGGAATAGTGAGGAGTATTGTTCAATAAATGGCTCCAATCTGTATGCATTTAGGCACACAGGGCGGCTGTGGCTCAGGTGGTAAAGCGGGTCGGCCACTAATCACAGGGTTGGCGGTTCGATTCCTGGCCCACATGACTCCACATGCCGAAGTGTCCTTGGGCAAGACACTGAACCCCAAGTTGCTCCCAATGGCAGGCTAGCACCTTGCATGGCAGCTCTGCCTTCATTGGTGTGAGAGTGTGTGTGTGAATGGGTGAATGAGTCACAGTGTAAAGCACTTTGAAAACCAATAAGGTTAAGGTCCATTTACCATTTAGAACTTCAATGGGTCCCAAAATGTACTATGTAACTATGTAGAAAGTAAATGGTAAATGCACTTATATAGCGCCTTTTTTAACCTTAGTGGTTACCACAGCGCTTTACACTCATTCCCATTCACACACACACTCACACTCATACACCAATGACGGCAGAGCTGCCATGCAAGGCGCTAGCCTGCCAAAAGAAAGTATGTAAAATTTTCGTTACATTATACACCATACAGATGTCACTGTGCACTACCCAGGTACGACATGATAAATGACAAGTAATAAAACAATCTCTTTGATTTTTGTCTCAACCAGCCGCAACAAGCAACAATGGCAAGACATTTTGTCGGTCACTTGGTTTTGATTTTGCCACCATTGCGCTGGGTAGCACCACCCACTGTGGCGAAATCTCATTGGTCCAAATTCCTGCTTAACATATCAGTATATGATAAAAAAACATGTTCTGATTTGTTCTTTGATTCTGTTGAAACTTGTCACATGATGTTTGACTAGGACATAGGCTGCCTGACAAGCTAAAGACCTAAGTATACTTGGGTTTTCCGCATGCCACTATGTCCCACGTTCAGTGCGCATGATGCAAATGTCTGTGTGTCTAGACAAACTGGGGTGCACACAGACAGTCTGCGCACAATGTCCTGGTGACAGAATTTGCATAATACGCAATGTGCTCGATACATAGCTGCATGCGAAAAATGTGAATTTGGCCTTTAAAGGAACGTTCCGGGTTCAATACAAGTAAAATGAAATCTACAGAATTTATGGTATAATGTTTATTACCACAAAAAAATTGGTTGGACTCAACCCGCCTTATCTTTAAAAAAAAGCAAAAAACTAGGTTACATTGTGGCACTTACAATGGAAGTGAATAGGTCCCATTTTTGGAGGGTGTAAAAGCAGAAATGTGAAGCTTATAATTTTACAAAAGCACTTATATTAATTCTTCTGTTAAAAAAATTGGTATTACTTGATATAGTCATAGCAACACAGTTGTAAAATTGTCTATAACACATTGTCTTGTGGCCAGGGCTGGACTGGACCAGGATTTTACAAAGTTGTTTGGGGGGGGTTAGCCAATAGTTGTTGACCAATAGTTGTTGAGCGGTCCTTTCAGCAAATTGCGGCACCGTTTTGTGGTCCGTTGTGCAAAATGCGGCGGCTCATTTTAGCTTATCGCAGCTCATACGGCTGTTTCGCACCTCGACCCACCAGACCCCTTGGTTCTCCCGATGACTCTCGCCAGTCCTCCCCTGATCGGCCCCAATGTGCCAATGTCCTGACCCACCAGGAAAATGCCCGGTATGCCAGATTACCAGTCCAGCCCTGCTTGTGGCTATACTTTTATAACAGTGAGTATTTTACCGTTTACAGATTGGCCCTATTCACTTCCATTGTAAGTGCCTCATTACAACCCAGAATTTGTTTGTTTTTTTAAGAAAAGGAGGGTTAAGAAAAAAAATCATTTTAGTGGTAATCAACAATATGCCACAAATGCTGTTGATTGATCTTAACTTGTATTTAACCCTGAATATTCTTTTAAGATAGCTGCCGAACTACCTGACTGCCCAGTCAGTTATTGACTTCACAGGCAGCATTACTGCTCGGTAGAAGTTGAAAAAAAGAAAAATGAGACATTTCTAAACTAATTACTGCTCTAAACCGCTTCAGACACCATGTTTATCCTTTCAACCAATCAGCAAATTGCACATACAGGATTTAGTGATATCAGAGACAAAACATAACCCTACAGTAGCATTAAAAGCTGACCAGATGAAGGCATCTGAGTAGACAGGATGTGATGCAAGCATTGGATTCAAATGTGCCGTGATGCCTTTCTATCTCCATATGCAGCCTCTGATGGCAGTATTTTACAGCTTCCAGACTCAGCCATCTTGTAAGTTCACGAACAGTCTTTTAAAGCTGTGTGATTTTCATAGAAACATTTACGGAGAATGTGGCTTCCATGTTCACAAATGGTTAACAGAGTAGACGAGACATGTTTGCAGACTGATCAGTCAGTTTTTGTAAACTTGCAGTATCAACAAAATGTTCATTAATAATTAAAAGCAGAATGTCACTTGTAATCGTGCATACTGTATGAAGGCAGCTCGCTCATTAAAGTGCTTAAAGTTCTTTTACACTCCCTTTTTAACCATGATAAAACACACACCTTTGTAACCTGAGAAAGGCTTTGGTCATTTGTACATTGTGTTTACACAATTTATATAAATAAAGCTGTTTGATTTCCATTCTCGCTGAATAAGTGAATGTGCCGTTATCTCAAGCTCACACCTTTTTGTTCCAGAAACGTTAAAGAATTCCACTACTTTCTCCCTCAAGATATTGCTATCTGTATCTGTCAGGTCTGAAAATGTTCAAAAGCTGTCGAATACAGCTGGCCAGAGCAATACATTTTGCTTGAAGGCCAAAGGCACTGCTGTCCACACGTTAACCCTTTTAATGGGACATCATGCGATGTTGGTCTGAAGTTTCGCCTACACTAATACCCAGTGGCCAAGGTGCTCTTCCAGCCAATGCAGAAGAGGCTGTAGGTCAAACGGTTCGGCATCTGCGTACATTTGGAGCAGCAGTTCATGGAGAACTCCAAGCAGAGGCAGACTCACACTGAGCAGCTCGTACAGGAAGGCGTAATCCTCTGCGTTATCTCTCAGGTGGCGCCCAGCGGCCCACAGTTTACCATGTAGCCAGTTACACACATGCTGTGGCACAGCACACACAGTCTGGCTCACATGCTGTGGCCATTGCAGGCATTTCTTCAGCAGAGAGGACAGGATACCTGGAGACTCGCTCTGGAGACAGTGCTCACGCTCCTCTGGAGTCCAGCTAGGGCTGTTGTGAACTCCGTTATCACATGTCTAGGGAAACATATGGGTACTAACGGTTACTAAACGGTTATAATGTAATCTTATACAGGAAATAATTGATTGTGAGAACGTATTACCCTATGTAGATTTGGTGGCCTTCCATTCTTCACTATGGATTTCCGTTGAGCAAAGTGAAGTTTACAATATAACTTTCCTATGGCAGAAAAAGAAACATTGATCGTTGTTAAACTAATACGATTGTTTTGGTTACAGTAGCTTTATTTAAAATGTTGTCATTCTATACAATTTGCAATTTATGGCTTACTGCTTTTAGAATTCGCCGCCAACAGCATAACAATAAAAGACGCCATTGTTTAATAAATAGTTACGTTTAATAATTACCCGAATAAACAGTTCTTTCACCAGGCGATATAGCTAATAATCCTAATGCCACGTACTCACTGATACAGTTTCGTTTGATAGCACATTGATGACATATGTTGAGTTTTTTTCTTCACCGAAACGCATACTGTAGTTTGGAAATCAATGACGTTCGGAATCAGAAAACTTTTATTTGCGTTTTAAAAAAGCATTACATTTGCAATGTTCACACCTCTCATCCACACTAGAAAGACATTTCCCGCCATTGAAAACGCTATACTCAACCTATCCATTGGAAAAGGATGTCGCTGTGGACATGGGCGAATATACAGAATGTGTGGTCACTGCTGTGCGTTTACAGTCATTTTACAATGGCTTTGCACACGTTCATCCAATCAGTATTTAGAGTAGGAACTATCCATAAGATACATAAGATTAAATGGACCCCAGGAAGACTAGCACAGACTTTGTAGAAGTTAAACGGGATACAAATAAAGAATAAAGGAAGTGTTACTATCTATAACTGTCAGTATAAGAGACAAATAGTAGTATGGCTTGAAATTTAAAGGGATATTACACACAAAAATGAAGAGGATTTTAGTGAGTATACAACTTTTTTCATTATGTTCCTCCCACAAAGCTATCATATGACTTTAGAGGACAGAAGAAGTCACATGGACTACTTTTATTATGTTTTTCAGAGCTTGACAGACTCAATTCCCATCCACTTGTATGTAAAATAGCATTCTAGACATTCTGCTAAATATCTCCTTTTGTATTCCATTGAAGAATGAAAAACATACACGTTTGAAATTATTTCAGGGTGAGTAAATGATGGCAGAATTATCATTTTTAGGTGAATGATCCCTTTAATTAGATTGGAAAAAGTAGTCCAGGCCTCTTAAAGTACCTTCTTCTGAGTCGAAGAAATGTCCTCCCAGACTTAGTGGAGCTCGGCAGGTCTCACAGCGGAAACATTCTCTGTGGAAGTGGAGTCCCTCCGCACTGAGCTTCTCCACTACAAACACCCGCTTCTGACACGCATGACACACATCCCCCAGACTCTGAGGAAATTCTCTTCTCAGGGAAGGCTACGAAAAGAAGATAAACATCATCAATTGTGAACTGAAGCATGGTTAGGGAGTTGAGAAAGGTGTAGACCAAACCCCGAGAACAATCCATGCTGACAGGGCCGCTGTGGGAGGGATCATGCTGAACAAATGGCGTAAAAAGATAACAACGTAAAACGAGATAAAAACAAATGACAGGTCCAGATTCATTCATCTTCTATCAAAACACACAATGTTGACTTATTATGAGCAATAACTACAAATAATTGATGCGTTTCAGGCATACTATTTCTCACAGGAAATCAATACATAAGGCATGCTATGATAAATAGGCAATGGCATAGGGCAGGGGTTTTCAAACCAGGGTCTGGGGACCCCCAGGGGTTCTAGGGGGTCTGAAAAAAATGTTTTGCAAACATTTAGGAACACATTGTATATATATATATATGTATATTTATATATACCGATCAGCCACAACATTAAAACCACCTGCCTATTATTGTGTAGGTCTCCCTCATGCCACCAAAACTGTGCCAACCTGCAACACTACAATTGTACAGAGTGTTATCTGTAGCCTACAGAGTTACTGTAGACTTTGTCAGTTCGAAGCATATATATATATATATATTAGCACAATGACGATATAAAAGCAAATCATTTAACCCCTGACATAGGCTACTTTCATACAACTTACATCATTTTTGCTGTATGTACAGTTTTGCTGTACAGTACATTCAACTTTCTGTATGCATGGATAACAACATGACCTAATACATTTGCAAAAATGTGCACTACACAATCAGAGTACACGGCATGGAATACTATATCCCACAACTGACGTTCCCACAAAAATGGATTTAAAATGTAGAAAAAATATATTTTCATTCCAATTAAAATTATTTGTATTGCAGTTTATGTTACAGCCAGCTTGTTTCCGACTGATATAAAGTGGAGTAAAACACAAAATGCAATTAGAAAAATAGCTTTATTGTAAATGAAGTCAAATTAAAATGACAAGCAAAAGAAACAAATAACAATTTCCAAGAAAATAACTTAAGGCGGTGCACACTATGATTTATAATAGTCCTTTATGATTGTTGCTTGTCAGACTGTATGATATGTACGAATTGATATCGCCATGGCTCACTGTGTGACATTATGTCAGACTGCACGATATACATCGGTGGGCTGACGCACTTTGGTGTCGATCAGGGGCGGACTGGCCATCAGGAGAACCGAGGCTGATGTGTGCCGAATGTGCCGCAATAAGCTAAAACGTGCCGCTGAGTTATGCAAAACGGACCCCCAACCCCGGGAATGTTGCGGAATAGAAGCGAAATATCTAAATGTGCCCACCTCAGACGAGCATTTCACATAGCCTAAGCTCTGTATTTAATTAACACAGAGAATAATGTTTCATATTGCTGATGTGTTACACTTTTCTTCAAGTATTTTCTGCTTATTTATTACAACTTTTTCTATAAAATGTAAAGAAGAAAATATATTGAAAGCGCTTGAGTAGAGTAATAACTGGGCACAAATGTTCCTATGGTGCAGACGTGGAACAGGTTTCTTTTCAAGTGAATCGGGGTGCGAGAGAGGAGCAGAATATCTCATCTGGCTGTCCTAATAGCAGACACACTATACGGATGTGATGCTAAATTTCAGACACTGCCAGTACTTCGTCGGAGGCTAAAGATCATCGCAAAGTCTATTAATCGGCCGTCTGTGAACATGTCACACTGAATGTTGTATGATTCGATTTTGCCCTGCGACGACATAAATCCTTTAGGATTCCCGAAATTTGTCTCAGACGGCAGAATCGTGGCCAAAATCGTACAGTGTGAGCCTGCCTTTAATTAAACCTCCAATGTGGTGAGATAATGTGACAACAATGTAGCATACGACTCTTAAATGCCGTTTCAAATCCTATTTTTCGACAATAGTTGGCAGTATATAGTATACACTGTAACAACATTGTATTATAATATACTGTATATACTGTAATATAACTACTGTAACATTTGATCTATGGCTTACCGAAGACTCTGAGGTGTTTGTCTTGGGCCTATGATCATTTTCATCGAGGTTGACCAGAGTGTCAGCAAACATTGGGTTTGCCAAATTAGATAAATTCTTATCGATCCAGTTTAAAGACAGACTGCATGTCTTTTATCTAAAAAATGAGTGCCAATCTGGTAATATTTCAAAACGTTTATGGAATTCAATAAAACTAGACAAATTCCTATTTTGTTATGTAATGATACCGTCACTTGGAACTGTTCAATGGGTGGAGCGAGTGTTTCAGGTCAAACATCTGGCAATGGAAAAGACAGGACGCATATGGAATCCTCTCTCGCCCTGGTCAGATGGAATGTATGGATGCTTGGAGCCAACTGTGTGCTATATTGGCACATTCTCAAAATCTTACAAAACCAACTATGTGAAGAGAGACAGTCCATCAAAGAGAGCAGTCACAACAATCACTGCTCTACACTTTTGACAATAGCATGCTAACAATCGTGCAGAAGGCTCATGCATACTTATAGTACTGTGGATAAATTATGTATATACTTAATTCCACTGACATGATCATATACCTGCTTGGGAGAGTCTGTGTCTCCATTTTATTCAGGAATTTCTTGTTTTATTTTAGAGGAATTATTATATTTTTTTTTTTTTGAGTAAATTGGTTTTCCAGTCAACTGAAGTTGGACTGGAAATGTAGATTTGAAAGTTCACTAAAGTGAATAATGTTCATTTTTGATTAAATTAAAGGGACATTTTAACTGAACTTGATTCAAACATGGACAGTGGTTTCTCGTGTTTGAAATTAGTTTTCCTAAATTAAAATGACTGTGTAATTTAAACATCAAGGAGAGGGAACCTAACTGAACCAAGTAAACCCAACTAAATGTAACATGCCATAACGCTCTAATAAAAAAAACATAATAAAATTCTTTAAGAGAAATGCAGTGGTAAAAACCCTGGCTACCACCCCTGGAGTTAGCTAGTTTGAATCCCAGAGCATGCTGAGTGACTCCACGTGACAGCCACATGATAAGATGCACAGGTTGACGGTTTCAGGCGTGAAGGCCTCCGCCACCCTGATTGAAGCGAATCATTCCACGACCACGAGGACTTAAAAGCACATTGGGAATTGGGCATGCCAAATTGGGAGAAAAATGGGGGAAAAAGCATGCTAAATACACTATATGCTGGGGGGAAGCACTAATGAGTTCAATTTGGTTCTTATGCTATGGTTAATACAGCAATGTAGCATTCTCAAAATGTGTTGGTCCTCAACCTAGGCTCAAGCTCCACTCTTCACCATGATGGTAACCCCCCAAAACTACAACATAACAGAAATTCTTCTAAATTTCAACATAAGTATCCCCCATTATCCCACATATTGAATATGCAGTACATAAAATAACGCTTAATTTTAACATTTATTCACCCAGTCAAATTCCATGCAAAACATGTTGGGAACTAGAAAACCTCTGCCCAGTTTCAGTTAACCAAACTAAAAAATATTCATGTTGTCCCAACGCAAATGGATTAAGTATAGCTGGAAAGACACTTTTTATAGTTGCATCAACTCAGTTAATTTAAGTTCCCTTGGTTGCACAAATTGTTTGAGTAATATGAAGTAAAACTGATGGTAATGTAAGTTCCCAAAAGCAGTACTGTAGTCCTCTGAATCTATATGATAACTTTTATGTGAGGAACAGACCAAAATAAAAGCCCTTATTCACTGACAATCTTGTCCTTTGCTCTAAAATCGTATTCACACTACCAAATACAGTATTTAAACTTGCTGTGTCAAGAATCAATGGTGAACCAATTCTGAATCAATGGTGTTGGTTGTCTTTGACATCAAACCTGGTGCAGCAAATTTGAACATGTGCAAATGAGATTTGAGAACTTTGTCAGACAGGAAGATAATCAGAAAATAATACAGGTTTGGAACAAAATGAGGATAATTAAATGACAGAATTTTCATTTTTGTGTGAACCATTCCTTGAAAATCCATGTTTTGAAAGAGTATGGCTGACTAACATAAGATTGATAAAGTAGAATTGTTTCTCGTGGAGCACTTCCTATTTGTGAGTCACCCTTTGCATCCCCTTGCCTGTCCAGAACATAAAGTTGTGTTTCTGGCTTTGCTTTATAGCTTTGAAAGAGACATGAGGATGGACACAGGGACATGATTTTGAAAGGCATTCGAAATGTTCAAGACATAAAGGAGGAGTGCTGGAGGTGAAACCATTTCATTTTCTTAATGAGGACACAGATAAGAAAGTAACAGAAAGATGGAGAGATGCCGTGTATTCTGGAATGGGCGGAATTATTATGGAGTTAGAATAATGAACGGCAAAGGAACTGGTCTGTTCAGAGCACAGATGGAGAGAGACATATTACGCAAATGGGAAATATGATGGTTTTTAATGAAATGCAAAACAAAGAGTGTTAAGAGACCAACAACATTAATACAGCATGCTAGCGTTTTATATTTTGTGTATTGTTTAAAAATAAGAGAAGTTCACTACTATGAGGCTAGGGTGTTGTGGGTGATTGCTAGAGAATTGCTATGTGGTTGTTAAAGGGTTCTGAGTGTTTTTTGAGCAATGCAATGAAGTTGCTAGGGTATTCTGAGTGGTTGTTTTCTGGCTCAAGTCAAAAGAGCCCACTTCCAAGTCTCTATGATATTCTGGTTCCTAGATATGGTTCGAATCCCTCCTTCAAAGTAAGTCAATGGAAATATTTCACTCATATTATCATCCACATTATGAAAATCTGATTCCTACTAAATGTATACGTTTTCTCCCACAAGCCACATGATTTGAGGTAGCATCACTAAAGGAATTATGCAGAATGCAGATTAGGAAACGACGCAAAGGCACCCATAAACTTGATGCTGAATGCAATATAAAGGAGGCATCAAATGCAGTACATAATACGACAGTATGTGAATTCGAATGCAGCTACTGTCTATTTAACATACAAACATGCGGGTTTAGTGTCCAAATATGCTTTATAACTCAAAACTACAATCAAGATGGTACCTATGATACCTTATTGTGGACTTTAAAGTTCCTGTCTTCCTTTGACGGAGGAATCTCCGATTCTTTCTGATAGCTAAAATGAGACGTTCTGCCACTACTTAACTGTAACCACAAATTAAAGTTAATTCAAAGTGTCATTAAAGCTCCACTCCAACCATTCAATAATAATTAGAAACTAACCTACAATTAGTCAGAACATTGACCCCCAGAATGCCAGATGGCAAAGTTTCTGGTAAATTTACGCACATTGTAATTATATGTTCCAGTTTAGCTATGCGATGAGGCAACACTCACCAGATGGGATTCATTAAAGTTGCACATGTAATGGCTTGGGTCTATTCACCTTAATCAAATCAAACAGATGGGAAAGATAAAGTAAAGGTGCATTGGCATTGGGAATATCAGTGATTTGAAGGATAAAGTATGTAGATGTTTGAGGTGACTTCACCTGCTCTAACAGCTCAGATGGACAGGAGTAAATGAGAGGAGGATGACAGGAAGTAGCAGTGTAATGTAAGAGAGGGTGTGAAGGGGTGGAATGGCAAGAATGGGGAGCAAAGGTGTCAGAATGTGCAGAATAGTATATTAGTAGCAAAATGAATGGACGACAGACAAGGTAATACAGAAGACAATGAAAATTGATACCTGTCATCTCAGTTATAGAGGAACCTTTCCTACTAACAAATATGCTTTTAAAGTGGTCTTATGCTAAGAAATCAAGTATGACTCTTTTAAGGGAAAAAGGTCATTTCTTTAAAGGAACATTCTGTACATTTACAAACCGGATATCCCTCCTGATATTATTAGAAAACATCTGGTATTAATGCTGAACACGTCATATGAGAGTAAGGGTGCATTCACACTTGGTTCGATTGCTTGAACCGAACCCGAGTTTGTTTACCCCCCCCCCCCCCGCTGGTCTCTGTATATATCTGTATCATCATATTATTTTGGTTCAAACCGTGGTCCGATTACAAGCATACAAGCGGCAGCTGTTTAACAATGTAACTTGGTAACAACTAAAGAAGACATCAGCTTGGCTGTGTTATGAAAGTATTCATCTCTTTGGATTTACCACCAAACTTTTATCTCTAAACTTTACATGAACGACACTTGTGGATGTCTCCTGTGGATGCACCGAATGTGCAATGATGTGAGGAATGTTAGCGTTTGTCTGCCGCGAGCCTGCTGATGCGTTGCAAGAGATGTGAAAAAAGTGTGCTGCTCTCTGAGGGTTATTTATTTGGACACAAGCAGGTATGAGAAATTCATTAAACCATAATAATTGCAATCGGGAGGCAAATTATACAGCATTACAAGCGGTTCACTTCCACGATTTGAAACGATTGCATTCATATCAGCAGCGAACCGTACTGGAGTTCACATGAACCGTACCCCAGACCAATTTTTCAAGTGGACTCGGGTGCAGTTCCAGGGTGCGCACCTGAGTTGGGAAAACAGCGTTTACACCACCCAAACGAACCAAACTTTGACGTCATTCAAATTCAGGTGTGCACCAAAATTGCTAGTGTGAAAGCACCCTAAAAAAGGTTTATATTGTTATTGATGAAGCATGTTTCCATGCAGAGCTTTAATATGGTGTTTAGCGCCCTTGTTCTGAGCTTTAATGATTTTGGTTTCATTAGGCAGAGGTGCCTTGTTTTTCATTTGAATGGGAAAATCGTACCTGCTTCAACTTCGACTTGAACATACTCACAAATTAAAGAATGTTCCGGGTACGATACAAGCTCAATCAATAAGATTTGTGGGATAATGTTAATAAAAATTGTACCTAATTTATATATAAAAAGAAAGAAACCATTTGCAGTTACAGTTAGGCACTTACAGTATTATCGAAGTGTCTAACTGTAGGTGGAGTGGTGGTGGTGGCGTAGTGGCTAAAGCACAGGGCTGTTAATCAGAAGGTTGCTGGTTCGAGCCCCACGGCCACCACCATTGTGTCCTTGAGCAAGGCACTTAACTCCAGGTTGTTCAGGGGATTGTCCCTGTAATAAGTGCTCTGTAAGTCGCTTTGGATAAAAGTGTCTGCAAATGCATAAATGTAAATGTAAATACGTGTGATAAAATTGCTTGCCAACCTTTTACATGTAAAGTTATATCCAATATTAAAACTTTGTTGCAGTAAACAAGTAAAAAGCGATTTCATTACAGCCAAATTGTGTAGAACAGAAGTTTTATAACACAAACATCTGATTAGTGTTATAAATCATGGAAGCATAACGTTTATGTCTTGTGGCTATATTTATAAAGCGGTGTGTATTTTACTGTTTATGGACTGGCTCTGTTCACTTCCATTGTAAAAAGCTAATTTGCGTCTTTCTTTTTTTAAATAATCGATAGTCGATAATATTTTCTGTGGCAATTAAAATGATGTCACAATGCTGTCGCTTGAGCTTAACTTGAATAGAACCCGGTACATTCCTTTAAGAAATCCATTCAGCGTCTTTTCCTGTTCAAAATTCCAATGTGCGAAAACAACATTTTCAAAAGTCTCAGGAACTAATGTTGCTAGAACGCTCTTGAGGAGCTCTCACCATCTGTGCGCTTTTTACTGACGGTCTCTTCATGTCTTCTTTACAAAGCTGCATGTCTAGCTGCAGAGTCTCGGATCTATCCGTCTGATTAAGAATCACGTGAAAGACAAAGCAGAATGAAAGTGTATGAGTATGAAATGAAAATAATTGAATAAAGGCTGTTGAGTTGCAAGCAGTATTAGGAGTGTTAAATGGTATTAGAGATGTGGAGAAGGAACAAGGGCATAGGAACAAACTGAAAAGTGAAGAAACAATTGATATATTACAATTTTCAAATGTAGCTGTCGTGTAAAGGCACTGGAGGGCTGTTCAACATATGTTACTTACTCACTCTTTGGAAACTTTTCAAAGCTATATTTGCTCAAAGGGCAGCATTCATAGGAATTACAAGGATGACCACCTGGCCCACACTTTAATGACGGATGATGACAAAATCAGAACATGCGGTACAGTATGAAGTCATGCACCCATTCAGAGTAATTCACACATGGACACGCTTTAAACTAATTCTGTAGACAAATGTACGTATTCATTTTTTTTACTGAACTAAAATGTTGTGGTGTGGTGACAAGTTACGTGCCAAAGTCTAAAAATGAGGGCTAAAATCGCTTTCCACTCTTAATTAATCTTTCAGAAATTTTCACAGATTGAATGCCCGAGCTGCAAGGTGCTAGCCTGCCATTGGGAGCAACTTGGGGTTCAGTGTCTTGCCCAAGGACACTTCGGCACGTGGACCAGGAATCAAACCACCAACCCTGTGATTAGTGGACAACCTGCTCTACCACCTGAGCCACAGTTGCCACTTTGATTGATTGATTGATTGATTGATTGATTGATTGATTGATTGATTGATTGATTGATTGATTGATTGATTGACTGATTGATTGATTGATTGATTGATTGATTTGTTCTTGGTGGGTGTGATCTTTAAGATATGTCCCGGTCGAGGCTTTCTAGCTGGCCTTGAGTGATGCACTCATGCATTAAGTGATGTACATAATTTGAAAGTGAAGAGTGCGATATCTTGCTGATGAGTCGGCTGTCACTGATGGTATTGCCGTGGAGAAAGAGATCCTTATGGATTTAAAAAAACAAGATGTTCTGCATGACTGTGTGATTGCTTAATTAATTAAACAGGAAAGGAGGACTGAACTCACTTCAAGTAAATTAGTAAGTGCTTTTTGCATTGTTATAGCAACATCAGCAGTGTCTAAGTGTAAATTAGGCTGCTGGAGCATTCAGTGTCAGCTGCGTTCCATTCAACTCGGAAAGTCGGATATTACAACTTCCTACTAGGAAAAGTGCAATGGAATGCATCTTGAAGTTAGAATTAAAACTTGTAGGCTCGTGCAGACATTCTCAACCCGATTTCGCCGAGATGCAGGTGCATGATGTCACACAAACATGTCGACACTCAGGGAGATATACAAGGTAATTGATAAACATTCACTTCATTAGGTAATATCGATAAATGAGTTTGTTTCCACAATACATGATATTAAAGCTTGTTTAACAAACGCCTGCTGCAGAAACAGGGGTATAAAACATTATAATCTCTTTTGATGATCGTACACCTGTAGCACAAATGCTAGCGCTGCAGCATTGTTTATCAGTTGGGTTGCTAGGAGACATCTCTAATGAGAGTCAAACCCCTTCTAAGCTAACGGGACTGTTGCAGTTTTGTTTCCTTAAACGTCATCTTCTGAATATCAGGGAATGGGATGCATTTATGGTCGGAGATATCAAGTAGGAATATCCCACATACAACTTGAACAGTAAGCAGCATAACCGTGTTCCCTGATGAAATGAATTTAATTGCAAATAACATTTATATTGTAAATATTATTAGATAGATTTTTCCAGGTATTATCTGGTATGGTAGGTTCATATGAAAAATTATGATTTTTGAATGTCTGTTCGGGAGACGTTCATTTCACAAAACAGTCATGCTGCAGTTACAATTAGGCTTGCTTGAGCATTAAGTGTCGTTTCAAGTTCTGGCTTTCGTGCATGGATGTGTTTTTAAAATGTCAATTGGTATTATTAGTTAGCTACAACATAATGTATGATGCCCAAAGACATAGTCTTATTCATAGAGAAACTGTGTTTACTTAATGGCATTAATCACACTGAAGGCCAAGACCTTAAATGCACAGCCTGCCACTGAGTCTGAGGGATCCATTTAAAAGCTTACAGGACTTCAGCAACCCTTTCTAGGTTCAATTTCCAATAAAGCATGTACAAATAATGTATTCCAACTACCAGTATATCTTCACAGAAAAACAAAATACCACAAAATATGTTTTTACGGGGCATGATACTGTTGAGGCCTTGTGAGCTATGATGTGCATGGCCATTTATTAACTCTTACAAATAGGTTGTTTAAAAGTAGCAAGCACTAGAGTATGTATTCAGTTGACCCACATCTGTTCTGCTAGAGAGATTATTAACCAATTATAGAGCGGGGGGTGCAGGGAATTAATTACTCAGTATGCGATGATATCTGCAAAGCCTGCAGGTGCATGAATTGATGCTCAGTCACTCTGTGATCAGACACCAAAAGCGCAGGACATGCATCACAGCAGCTCAGTGAGGAAAGCCAACACGCGCAGCTCAATAGTCACCTGATGTGAAGAGGCGGCCTCACAAGAGAACAGAGTGTTCATATAGACAGCTTTCTCCTTTATGCTTTTTTTATGAAACTCTCTGGTATTTTGAGTCTGGGCTTTCCTCTGAGTGAGGGCCATTAAAGAGAAAAAAGCAGGGAAACAATGAGAGAGAAAACAAGGCTGAGCCTCTGGTGAACATGAAAATGATATGTAAGCACCCATCACTGTTAAATAGGTTCATAATCGTCATGACGATTTACAATATTTAATGTTTTGTTTTTTACTGGTGTTAATGAGATTTATCTAAAATAAACTTTTGATGAAATGTACCTCTCATTGTATATAAATATTTATCTTATTTCAGTTACTAAAAATAGAAAAACAAATAATAATATATATCAAATACCTACCTTACCGGTGGTCTTCTCATTAATCACGTGTTTCACTCGTAGATGATATTTCACACTTTTTCATTACATTCTGCCATACAAAGACTGCAAAAAACTTGACTAAAATTTCATTTTATAAATAAATGTGTTCTTTCATAGCTTAGTCTTTTGACAGAAGAGAAAGAAACATGGACTCAAAAGTGACCCAATAACTTTTCACAATTTCACCTATTCCTGATGACCAAACTCAACTCCCATCCTATGTTTTTTTTTCTTCTAAAATATCCTGTTTAAGAGCTTTGAAAAAGAGGAAGAAGAAGAGGAAGAGAAAGTGGAAGCAGAAGATGAAGAGGTGGAAGATGAAGCAGAAGAGGGAGAAGGATAGGAAGTGGAAGAGGAAGAGGAAGAAGAAGATGAAGAGAAAGTGGAAGAAGAAGATGAGGAAGTTGAAGAGGAAGTGGAAGAGGGAGAAGAAAGTAAAGTGGAAAAGAGGAGGAAGAGAAAATGGAAGAAGAGGAGGAAGAGAATGTGAAAGAAGAAGAGGAAGAGGAAGAAGAAGAGGAAGATAAAGTGGAAGAGGAAGAAGAAGAGGGAGAAGGAAAGGGAAGAGGAAGAGAAAGTGGAATCAGAAGAGGAAGTGGAAGAGGAAGAAGAAAATAAAGTTGAAGGAGAATAGGATGAAGAAGAGCTTTGAAAAAAGAGGACGAAGAAGAGGAAGAGAAAGTGGAAGAAGAAGAGGAAGTGGAATTAGAAGAGGGAGAAGAAAAGAAAGTGGAAGAAGAGGAAGAGAAATTGGAAGCAGTAGATGAAGAAGTGGAAGAGAAAGCAGAAGAGGGAGAAGGGTAGGAAGAGGAAGAAGAAGAGGAAGAGAAAGAGAAAGTGGAAGAAGAGGAGGAAGAGAAGGTGAAAGAAGAAGAGGAAGAAGAAGAGGAAGAGAAAGTGGAAGAAGAGGAGGAAGAGAAGGTGAAAGAAGAAGAGGAAGAGAAAGTGGAAGAAGATCAGGAAGTGGAAGAGGAGGTAGAAGAGGAAGAAGAAAATAAAGTGGAAGAAGAAGAGGAAGAAGAAAAGAAAGTGGAAGATCAGGAAGTGGAAAAGGAAGTGGAAGAGGAAGTAGAAGAGGGATAGAAAGTGGAAGCAGAAGAGGAAGTGGAAGAGGAAGAAGAAAAGAAAGTGGAAGAAGAAGAGGAAGAGAAAGTGGAAGCAGAAGAGGAAGAAGGGTGTTTGATCACCTGGCTAATCTTATTTTCCAACTTCTGGAGGCGCTGGAACATTGTAGTCATGGCCAACACTGCAGAGTAGCAGGTGGCAGCACATCCTGTGTTCTCAGCCTCTGACTGAGTGTGAGTGTGTGTAGGATGGGTGGTTTGGTTTCCTCTGTGAATTCAGAGGACTGGAATGAAGCGAGGGGAAGCGAGGGGAAGAGAGGAGCCAAGCATTCCTCATTGTGTTGAACACAGGCAACGGATGGAAACTGTGAACACAGCACATGTGGGCAGTGCTGGATACAAAACTGTATTACTGATAATACTTGCACACTTTGGAGAGCTAAGTGTGTCCCTATAGTATCTGGAGGCAGAGATATACACTGATATACACTGCAGTAGTTTTACTGTGACATTGTATAGTTTGGGAAATGTAAAGCACCAGTTTACATGGATACATAATACACGTGTGTGACCATGTTGTGGCAGTACCTTGGTATAGCGATAGCATCAGTAATACCAATGTACCGAAAGTGGGGATTGTTGGTGTAGAACAGTGGTTCTCAATCTTTTATTGATGAGCGCCCTGCCTACTTCATTCCCTTACCCCAGCCACCCCCATTTTGTTAATAAATTCGCATGTCGCATCAAACCTGTATCCTTTTCTTTTTTCTGCCGAACAGAAAAGAAGATATTTAGAAGAACGTATAAACTGTTTTTGTCCATACAATGAAAGTCAACGGGGTCTAATACAACAGTAGACCCCCATTGACTTTCATTGTATGGACAATAAAACAATGAGACATAATTAAATATATCTTTTGTATTCTGCAGAAAAAAAGAAATGCATACAGGTTTGCACAGAGTGGTGGTGGTGTAGTGGTCTAAACCACATAACTGGCAAACTGGTAATCAGAAGGTTGCTGGTTCGATCCCAACTGCCACCACCATTGTGTCCTTAAGCAAGACACTTAACTCCAGGTTGCTCCGGGGGGGATTGTCCCTGTAATAAGTGCACTGTAAGTCGCTTTGGATAAAATGCCAAATGTGTAAATGTAAATGTTTGGAGAGACATGAGGGTGAGTAAATTATGACAGAATTTGTAGTTTTGGATGAACTATCCCTTTAAGAAAATAGAATGTAAATCACTGATGACATGTTGTCAGACACACAAAGTTATGGTTTACTAGTCCTTACCTGTCTGCGAAGAGAGCAACTTGCTCTGCTGTCTTCAAACTTTGCCAGTAGTTGAGTGGCCATGAACTTGACCTTGTTTTCCTTCAGTTCCCGCACCTCACTGGCTATAGAGCTCTGATTGGATGACTTAGTAGTCTGCTAGAGAGGTACACCAACTAGAAATCAGTTTCACTATTTTCCTGTCAGATGGGTGGCTTCATAGGTGTGTCTATTTCAAAACTGAAATACTGACCTCTTCTAAGTAGCAAAATTTCCGTCTTCTCTTGAAGATGGCATCATTGTCTTCAACCTTTTTGTCATTCTAAAAAGTAAAGGAATAATAAGCGACAGATATTGCTTCAGGAATTTCAAAGCTAAGTCAAAACTTTATGCCATGAACCAAGTATTTGACCCATCGCATACTACCTTGGGTATGCGTTTACGAGGCTGAAGTGAACTCAGTGACTTGTAAACAGGTCTGGGAGAATTTGAGTGACAATTCTCTCTATTTGCATCTCCCTCTCGCTTTGAATCTACAATAAACCACAAGACAGAAACATTTGCATGACACATGGCAATAAACAACTACATCGGAGAAGCATTGTAATCAGACTATGAAATATAAGGTATAAGGTTTATACTGCAGCTTGATTTTCTTAGAAGATGCCAACTCATAAACAACTGGAGATGTATTTCCTGGAAACTTTTAGAAGAAACATCTAGTGACTCTATGTAAAAAGAATGTATCTAAATTAGCTGGCATCAGGCTTGCTTCTGGTGTCGGGTAGGTATACTATTTAACCTCTGTGAGGTCAAGCAATATATTATGTAGCATTTGTATCTCTTTGCTTCAGAGTGAAGATCTGTAGGGCGGTAACCAGGTTCAGGGCAGATGTACATTCCTGACATGGCTGACTGTATGACTGAAGGAATTGTGTAACATTGATAAGCTCCAGAACAAGAAGCTAGATAAAATTTTTCTCTTTTGGGGCTTTCCATAAATGAATTGTGCATTTCGTTAATAGCACACCTTATGTTCAAAAACAAAAAACATCCAGCAAGTGGCAGTTCTGTGGATGGAAATGCCTTGTTGATGAGAGAGGTCAACAGAGAATGGCCAGACTGGTTTGAACTGACAAAATCTACGGTACCTCAGATAACCGCTCTGTGCATTTGTGGTGAGAAGAATATCATCTCAGAATACTATTCAGCACTGTTTTGGAGGCACGAGGGGGACCTACACAATATTAGGCAGGTGGTTGTAATGTTGTGGCTGATCGGTATACATATATATATACATATACACTCACCTAAAGGATTATTAGGAACACCTGTTCAATTTCTCATTAATGCAATTATCTAATCAACCAATCACATGGCAGTTGCTTCAATGCATTTAGGGGTGTGGTCCTGGTCAAGACAATCTCCTGAACTCCAAACTGAATGTCAGAATGGGAAAGAAAGGTGATTTAAGCCATTTTGAGCGTGGCATGGTTGTTGGTGCCAGACGGGCCGGTCTGAGTATTTCACAATCTGCTCAGTTACTGGGATTTTCACGCACAACCATTTCTAGGGTTTACAAAGAATGGTGTGAAAAGGGAAAAACATCCAGTATGCGGCAGTCCTGTGGGCGAAAATGCCTTGTTGATGCTAGAGGTCAGAGGAGAATGGGCCGACTGATTCAAGCTAATAGAAGAGCAACTTTGCCTGAAATAACCACTCGTTACAACCGAGGTATGCAGCAAAGCATTTGTGAAGCCACAACACGCACAACCTTGAGGCGGATGGGCTACAACAGCAGAAGACCCCACCGGGTACCACTCATCTCCACTACAAATAGGAAAAAGAGGCTACAATTTGCAAGAGAAAATTGGACAGTTGAAGACTGGAAAAATGTTGCCTGGTCTGATGAGTCTCGATTTCTGTTGAGACATTCAGATGGTAGAGTCAGAATTTGGCGTAAACAGAATGAGAACATGGATCCATCATGCCTTGTTACCACTGTGCAGGCTGGTGGTGGTGGTGTAATGGTGTGGGCAGTGGTTAAATTGGCTTTTGTTGGGAGGGGGAGCCCTTATTTACGGTGAATGGTCATCATTCAAAATCCCGCCGTAAAATGAATTAATGTGTTTTTACACCAAAGGGGCTCTTTTTCCAGTATTAATGTGTAAGGTAGGGATGAGTAGTTATTCAAACAAAGACAAATACTTTACAATTCACTTATTTTATTATTATTTTTTATCTTGAATGTTAACAGGCAGGCAATGGATTTCACCCTCGGAAAACTTATGAAATGAACATGTTTGAAAATATCACTTCGCACCTGAATGTTAATGTAACTCTTGCAGTAATTATTTATCATATTCATGCAGCCTGTGTTATTCTGTTGAGTGTTGAAAAACCATGACTCTTTTAGCATGTAAACGGGTAAAGTTTTAGAAAGAAAAAAAAAAAAGAGTAAACTCGTCCACTTTGCGAAAAACATTAGTCGTTCTATACATTTTTAAAACAATTATTATTAAAACTGAATAATAAATTAACAGGGAAGTAGAGTTGGCAAAATAAATGTATATCTCTGCCTTTATTGAGTTTTTAATGCCTGATAGAAAAGTATCTATCTTTGTAGAGCAATACAATACTTTAGAAAATTTCAGAATAGTCCCATTAGTCACAGATACAATTCAGAAAATTGAGTACACAACTATTTCTGGGCTTAAAAGATACAAAAACCAAATAAATGCAGAACATTGTATCTCAAAAGCAATACAATGTGGAACCCCATGCACTACTTAAAGCCTGATGTGGCCCCTTAACCAAAATAGTTAAAAATATTAACTATTACACAATATTAAAATATTACACACCATGACCTTTACAAATTTAAGTAAATTTAAACTTGTTATATTAAAGTAAATGTAACTTGTTATATTTTGACAAAATGTTTCAGTTTCATATGAAATAATCTAAAGGTAGAATGAAGACATCAACAGTGGCAGTTTAAAGTTTCAAGATGTGTTTCAGCTAGTATGTATTTTTCATAAATACATTAATTTATTATTATTATTACTATTATTTAAGACTAGCACCCTGACCTAACCATGTTAATGAGGAGCCTTTCCTTCTGTGTATAAAAATGTAATATTAGGTAACAAATGTGATAATAATGGGCCCATATAAGTACAGTTTCTGTAGATTTTTTCTACATCAACAACAAAAATAATGACACTTGATGCATGTCCTTGTACTGGAAAACTATGCAACATAAAAGGAAATGCAACCCAGGATACATTAAATACAGGTTATGTTTAATCTATGGCAGGTCGACACTTGATGTCCAATGTAAAATCTGTCCTGAAGCAAAACCAGTTGAGAAGCGCTGAGATAAAGTTACAGACAGTAGCATATTCGGATATATTCTATCGCTCTAGCATTTAGCGGGTTTCCATGGTAACGTCGCTGTCACGCTTAGAATTGTGACAGTTTTCCCTTGATGGCTGTGGGCGGGGTGCTGAATCAGCGATTAAAGCATTTACATACCTGGATAATTCCAGGTAGCCTGGGTGTCTCTGTGTAGTCTTGCTAATTATTCAGTCTCATATGCCATGTATTTGTCAGGAGTCAGGAGATGAAAAATAATTCAAGTGGAATAACAATATTTGGTGCTGAAGGAGACGGAGCTGAGCTCCGGCAGGGTGTGTTGTGGACCCGAGGAGGCGGAGCTGCGCTCCGGCCCAATTTAACCTCTGGGTATGGGGGATGTTTTCTTGGCCCCTTAGTGCCAATTGGGCATCGTTTAAATTCCACGGCCTACCTGAGCATTGTTTTTGACCATGTCCATCCTTTTATGGCCACCATGTACCCATCCTCTGATGGCTACTTCCAGCAGGATAATGCACCATGTCACAAAGCTCGAATCATTTCAAATTGGTTTCTTGAACATGACAATGAGTTCACTGTACTAAAATGGCCCCCACAGTCACCAGATCTCAACCCAATAGAGCATCTTTTGGATGTGGTGGAACGGGAGCTTCGTGCCCTGGATGTGCATCCCACAAATCTCTATCAACTGGAAGATGCTCTCCTATCAATATGGGCCAACATTTCTAAAGAATGCTTTCAGCACCTTGTTTAATCAATGCCACGTAGAATTAAGGCAGTTCTGAAGGCGAAAGGGGGTCAAACACAGTATTAGTATGGTGTTATTAATAATCCTTTAGGTGAGTGTATATATACATACAGTGAGGAAAATAAGTATTTGAACACCCTGCTATTTTGCAAGTTCTCCCACTTAGAAAACATGGAGGGGTCTAAAATTGTCATCGTAGGTGCATGTCCACTGTGAGAGACATAATCTAAAAAAAAAAATCCAGAAATCACAATGTATGATTTTTTAACTATTTATTTGTATGATACAGCTGCAAATAAGTATTTGAACACTTGTCTATCAGCTAGAATTCTGACCCTCAAAGACCTGTTAGTCTGCCTTTAAAATGTCCACCTCCACTCCATTTATTATCCTAAATTAGATGCACCTGTTTGAGGTCATTAGCTGCATAAAGACACCTGTCCACCCCATACAATCAGTAAGAATCCAACTACTAACATGACCAAGACCAAAGAGCTGTCCAAAGACACTAGAGACAAAATTGTACACCTCCACAAGGCTGGAAAGGGCTACAGGGAAATTGCCAAGCAGCTTGGTGAAAAAAGGTCCACTGTTGGAGCAATCATTAGAAAATGGAAGAAGCTAAACATGACTGTCAATCTCCCTCAGACTGGGGCTCCATGCAAGATCTCACCTCGTGGGGTCTCAATGATCCTAAGAAAGGTGAGAAATCAGCCCAGAACTACACGGGAGGAGCTGGTCAATGACCTGAAAAGAGCTGGGACCACCGTTTCCAAGGTTACTGTTGGTAATACACTAAGACGTCATGGTTTGAAATCATGCATGGCACGGAAGGTTCCCCTGCTTAAACCAGCACATGTCAAGGCCCGTCTTAAGTTTGCCAATGACCATTTGGATGATCCAGAGGAGTCATGGGAGAAAGTCATGTGGTCAGATGAGACCAAAATAGAACTTTTTGGTCATAATTCCACTAACCGTGTTTGGAGGAAGAAGAATGATGAGTACCATCCCAAGAACACCATCCCTACTGTGAAGCATGGGGGTGGTAGCATCATGCTTTGGGGGTGTTTTTCTGCACATGGGACAGGGCTGACTGCACTGTATTAAGGAGAGGATGACCGGGGCCATGTATTGCGAGATTTTGGGGAACAACCTCCTTCCCTCAGTTAGAGCATTGAAGATGGGTCGAGGCTGGGTCTTCCAACATGACAATGACCCGAAGCACACAGCCAGGATAACCAAGGAGTGGCTCTGTAAGAAGCATATCAAGGTTCTGGCGTGGCCTAGCCAGTCTCCAGACCTAAACCCAATAGAGAATCTTTGGAGGGAGCTCAAACTCTGTGTTTCTCAGCGACAGCCCAGAAACCTGACTGATCTAGAGAAGATCTGTGTGGAGGAGTGGGCCAAAATCCCTCCTGCAGTGTGTGCAAACCTGGTGAAAAACTACAGGAAACGTTTGACCTCTGTAATTGCAAACAAAGGCTACTGTATCAAATATTAACATTGATTTTCTCAGGTGTTCAAATACTTATTTGCAGCTGTATCATACAAATAAATAGTTAAAAAATCATACATTGTGATTTCTGGATTTTTTTTTTAGATTATGTCTCTCACAGTGGACATGCACCTACGATGACAATTTCAGACCCCTCCATGATTTCTAAGTGGGAGAACTTGCAAAATAGCAGGGTGTTCAAATACTTATTTTCCTCACTGTATATATATATATACACACACACGTACATTTTTGAAGGTTGAGGCTCTGGGTTACTGACCAAAATGTCGGGGGTTCAAGCCCCAGCACCGCCAAGATGCCACTGTTGGGCCCTTGAGCAAGGCCCTTGATCCTATATGCTCCAGGGGTGCTGTATCATGGCTGATACTGCATATATACATTTCACTGTATATATGCAAAAATGTATGTATAATGTGTGACCAAAATAAAGGCTTCTATTCTATAGTATATGAGCAGATAAAATTTATTTGTCCATTGTTTGTGAAAAAAAACGATTTGCTCAAAAATGTGTTATGCTTGTGTTTCATGAATGAGGCCCAATATGCATACTGCATACTAGCAGTATAGTAGCATAAGTAGTATGGCAATGTGCTTTTCCAAATACAGCCAATAACCCTGATAGGATACTGAAAGCGTTAGGGGCCATTCACACCGAACACTTTTGTAGGTCCATCTATGGTGTATTTCAGTTGTTAAACTTGAACTAGATGGTAGTCTTTGACCGATGTGCCACATTTCACTGCTTTTTCAGCATTTCATGGAGGAGTGCCACAGTTTTAGATGCTGTGACAAGTTAAAAAGACATCCAACTTTTAAAAACTTGTCTAGAGACACATGCATTCATTTTGTTAGCGCAAGAACGCATTCTGGTCTGAACAGCCCATTCGTGGTCTACCTGAGGGAGGTAAAGGCGTTCCCCGGAAGAGCTCGTAGAACTTGGAGAGGTAGTTCACCATGCTGGTCTTGTCTGGCTCCTGACCTGACGTCAGATCTTTCCCTGTGATGAAAGTCTTGATGCCAAACTCTTTCTCTGCCACATCAAATGCCAGCTGCAGGTTTGTGGTACAGTCTTGCTCATTCAGAGAGTTGTAATCACTACAGGAAATAATGTGATGAAAATAAAGGGCATGACATGAGATAAACAAGCTGCTCTACAGAGAATGGACAATCTGAAGTTATCAAACTTCCCTAGTTTTAACAACTTCTGACAGTCCAGACTGACAGACATGAAAAATAGCTGTAGATAAAGTGTGTGAAATCTTGCACATGGTTACGCTGTTCAAACTTATGTTAAATTTGAACAGTCACTCTGTTTATATAAATACCGTGTGCACTGGACACCTATTCTCAGAAGGAAAACAGCTGTAGCATGGGAAAGCAATTTCTCAAGCGGTCAAAGTGCTTTTCACATGTCCTGTTCGTGTTTAGGATTACACAGTATCTCAGTGTGTTAAAGCAAAAGCTTATAAACATACAGGAGAGTTGACTGGATCTGTTGCCAACACAAAACATGATTTGTGGATGCAGTATGACAGGAGGCAGATTAAATATTTGTTTAATGCGTTTAAAGACTTTATTCTATGCTTAGAGTTTTACTCATCTGATCAAACTGTCACGTATACTACTGTTTGAGTGGGACTCCCATATTGGTCCTTTTATGTTGGCCTACATTACTATCAGGGTATGAAATTAGCATCTGCCAAATGCAGATGTGTCATGCACAGTGGTGGGTAATTTAGCTCATATACCAGCCTGTTAGACGTCAGAGTGACATATGACAATAAATGGCAATAGACAAAAAGACGCGTTTGAAGAAGCACATGTAACGGGAGCCAGCAGATAGCTGTGCAGTGTGTAAACCTCACTCTCCTGACCTCAAGAGGTGCACTAGCGACTGACACTAGAGGCTATAGCCTTTAGCAGCCTTGTTAGAGCACCAGCCTCCCACGCCGGAGACATTGGTTTGAGTCCAGTACAGAGCGGGTAGAACAAGATGGTGCCGTGACCCGGATGGGAGTGAGGTTTAGGGGGTTGAGTGTAATGGGAGCCAGCTGGTAGATAGCTGTGCAGTGTGTAAACCTCAATCTCCTGACCTCAAGAGGTGCACTAGCGACTGATGCTAGAGGCTGTAGCCTTTAGCATCCTTGTTAGAGCACCCGCCTCCCACGCCGGAAACATTGGTTTGAGTCCAATACAGAGTGGGTAGAACAAGAGCGTCATACACACTCAATTATATTTTAAAGAACAGATGAAAGGAAAGCTGTTGATGCACATGTGTGATTCCCACTTTGGAGTATATATATATGTGAAAAATCATAGTGTAAAAGTTGGTCAAATTGGGCATTCACCCGCCACTGTGGCTGGTGGTCACATAAGTGAATTTCATACCCTGATTACTATGTATTAAGAGATTCAGTGGGAGTCAGTATGGGTTTACATAATACAATGAACACCAGCTGACATACATTTATTCCAACAGCCATGCTGGTTAAAGATTTTTGCCTTTACAAAAAGAGCTATTTATGCATGCACCATCTTTTGTGGACATGCTTTGTTTTTAAATGGTACCATGGCAGTACCATGTTAATTGGACATGTGCCATGGGTTTTGGCAAGGTACAAATTAAATTGTATTTTTAGACATCTACCAAGGTAATATGGTTTTCTGCAAATTGTGCCATGGTACATGTAATACCATGGTGTTTGGATAAAGTCCAAACATGTATTATGGTAATCCCATGGTTTTTATACATGTACTGTCATTTTTTGGGCAAGGTACAAATACAATTTTATTTTATAGACATGTACCATGGTAATAATAATAATAATAATACCATGTTTTTTGCACATGTGCCATGGGTTTTAAACAAGATAAAAATGTAATTGTATTTTTAGACATGCACCATGGTAAAATTATGGTTTGTAGCCATGTACCATGTTTTTTTACCATGGTACATGTCTATAAAATATTGTATTACCTTAGTACATGTCTAAAAATATGATAACAGTTGTACCTTTTTATAAAGAATCATGGTACATGTCCACAAAACCATGGTTTTTGAATAAGGCACAAATGTAATAAAATTTGAATTATCAGTACAATGTAAGTACCGTAACACGTGATTCTGGAAACCATTCTGATCCAAATACCTTTGAATAACCATTTGATACTATAATACCACCACAATGCATTTTGTAAGGGTCATTCAAATATTTAGCTTACTGGTGATTCTACTAAATCAGGCTGCTGTCAACACATTTTTAATGTAATGTTTATTTTTATTTTCCTGCAGAAGAGAGATCATGAGTAGTGTTGGTCTCACATGAGTTGAGGTCTGAAGTGATGAATGAGAGCGCAGAGAGCCAAACCACTGCTCCAACAGGAAGTGAGGTCAGTCACACTCACACCTCTGTAGCCCTCCGTCTGCTTCTGACACCACGTCAGTAACCGACTGGGCCTAATCTCAGACTCTGTTTTAAATACACGCACACACACACACACACACACACACACACACACACACATTAGTGCGGCTATCCTTATGAGGACTCTCAACAGATGTAATTATTTTTATACTGTACAAACTATAGATTTTATCCCCTAACCCTAAACCTTTCTGCATTTTTTAATTTTCAATAAAAAATTGTTTAATATGTTTTAAGCGATTTCAATTATGGGGACACAAGAAATGTCCTCATAAACCACATTTATAGCATAATACCCAGTTTGTAACCTTAAAAGAAGGTTCTCGTATACCACACACACACACACAAACACACACCAGTTTTTATTGCTCAGCATAACTCAGGAAACTTAATGGAGCTCTCAATTAGAGACATTGTTGAGATCTGTAACTGTAGAGACACATTTGAGATTATTAGGGTCTGTTTCTCAGGAGTAGCAGGAGAATGATGCATAAGTCTCCATTTAATCTCGTTGCTCTCCAGGAGAAAACAAAACTGAGATAGAAAGATGTCATTTGTGATTTTTGTCTCCTATGGGACAACCAAAATATCATAACATAATGTGATCTATACCGACCACACCAAATCCACGACTAAATATACAAAGGGCTGATCTGGAATAAGAGTCAAGATGACGTCTTCTCTTTGTCAAGTGTCTGATCTTGCCTCATCAATCTAGAAGCAACATAATCTTCCTATTACGCAACACACAATTTATTAATGTCTCAGAGCACTGTGTCACCCTGACAGCTTCCACTGTTTATAGACACACTAAAGCCATGTATCAACAATACAGCTCTTCATAATCGAATTGCAAGAGCTGAAAAGATTGTGTGATCAAGACTGTGATCAAGTTAAGAAACAGCAGCACAGGGCCTGGGTAGCTCAGCGAGTAAAGACACAGTCTACCACCCCTGGAGTAGCAAGTTTGAATCCAGGGTGTGCTGAGTGACTCCAGTCAGGTCTCCTTAGCAACCAAATTGACCTGGTTAATAGGGAGGGTAGAGTCATATGGGGTAAGATCCTTGTGGTTGCTATAATGTGGTTCTCGCTCTCGGTGGGGCACGTGGTGAGTTGTGCGTGGATACCGCGGAGAATAGTGTGAAGCCTCCACACGCGCTATATCTCCGTGGTAACGCACTCAAAAAGCCATGTGATAAGATGCGCAGAGGCAACTGAGATTCGTCCTCCACCACCCGGATTGAGACAAGTGACTACGCCACCACGAGGACTTAGAGCGCATAGGGAATTGGGCATTTTGAAAAGGGGAGGAAAAAAAAGAAACAGCAGCATGACCACAGCATTGAGAAATGTGGTATTTCTATATTTTTCGTTTCCTCTTAAGAGGCAAATATAGCCAGAAAAAAAGGAAGTGCTACAGAAAAGTGCAAAACCAGCACATTTTTAACTGACATCATGTATTGATGTCTATTTGATGTTTCACAAATTCACTGGTTCATATATTCCTAGAGTGCATTAAGGCAACAGATCTGGTGGGTTGCCCATAATGGAAGGGCCCGAGCACAGGACTGGGGTTGAACTCTTGGTTGGTACCAAAAAAGACAAAAAAAGCACTATAAAAGTAGTCCATACAACTAATGCTCTATATTCCAGTGCCACCTGATAGCTTTGTGTGAGGAACAGACCGAAATCAACAACATCAGTAGCCATTAGTCACTGTAGCAACTAGCATGTTGTTATTTACAGTAAATTTTCCCCTTTGCTATACAGTACATTT
Source organism: Xyrauchen texanus (assembly GCF_025860055.1). Taxonomy (NCBI): domain Eukaryota; kingdom Metazoa; phylum Chordata; class Actinopteri; order Cypriniformes; family Catostomidae; genus Xyrauchen; species Xyrauchen texanus. The sequence continues at coordinate 56,675,535 of NC_068276.1, forward strand.
TGCCCTCTGGGAAGATTCACTATGTACAGTATTGACATTTACATTTACATTTATTTACATTCATGCATTTGGCAGACACTTTTATCCAAAGCGACTTACAGAGCACTTATTACAGGGACAATCCCCCCGGTGCAACCTGGAGTTAAGTGCCTTGCTCAAGGACACAATGGTGGTGGCTGTGGGGATCGAACCAGCAACCTTTACCAGTTTAGTGCTTTAGCCCATACACCACCACCACTCCGACATTGACATTGACATAAATTGTCAAATCACGTGGCTTCAGAAGACTTAGATTGCAAAGTTGTTCGGACTACTTTTATGGTGATATTTTGAATTTTTTGTAGCTTGACAGCCTCTGGTCATTGTGTGCTTTTGGGGGTATTTACACCTGGTCACTTACACTCTGCCACATAAATAAACGGGATCACTTCCATGTTTATGCTAATGCTGGACAGCGGATTTAAAAGATGATTCCAAGCGACTTTGGCCAGTGCGTGCTGTGTATTTTTCCTCTCTGGGCTTGTCGTAGGTGAGATGTGTCATCCACGACAGCTGTGCTTATTGTCGGTGTTTAGTTTCAGTTTCGTCAGCGATCTGCATCAAATACATGACGATAAAAAAGTTCTGTCTCTTCTACAACGTGCATCTGTTTCTTAACTGTGTTGTTGTTTATTGCACGACGCAAGCTCTATGCAAATACTTGGTAGCAGCTGTTTTGCTTCGCATTTTCCCAATGCTGACATCGCGCCTTTTGGGCAGAGTCAAGTTTACATATGCATTTACACTTGACCGAGTTTCAAATGGAATATGGAGGTGGTTTGATCAATTTAAATCCGTCTCGAATCCATCTGGAAGGACATTAACACTTTGGTCTTTTCATGATAGAGTTCCATTGAAGAAAGAAAGTCATATGGTACATGTTTGGAATAATATGAGGGTGAGTAAATTATGACAAATTATTCTGTTTTGGGTGAACTATCCGTTTAATAAGGAGTATGCCTGGAGCGTTCCTTCCTCCAGAGAGCATAAAGACGGTAAGTGATCTTGTACACTTCTCAGTTTGGCTCTGTTGGTAATAACAAATCTCAGACTGGGTCAAACTCCCTCAACAGAGATTAATTCTGCCTCTCCCTGAGCCTGCCACATCTTGGGAGAAGTGCACTCGCTCGGCTGTTTTCAGAACGTTCCTAAAACAGGAGCTGGCTGTTATCTGCTGTAGAAAGGAATGCTGTGTACAGTTCCTTGTCTATTCTTTTTGTCTGCCAATATAATATGATGCCATCTTGAGGTACTGGATGGTCCATTCAAAAATAGAGCAGAGGATAATTACAGATACTGTATGTGTCAAATTGTTAAAAAGGTACTTTTAACCTCGCCTGGCCAAGTTAACAGGGCGGCGTATCGTGGCGGCTCGTTCCAGAGAGCACAACCTCATCTCTCCACAGATAAAGTTGTTACGGACCTGCACAGGAGAAAAGCAATAATAAGAGACCCTCTGAATGATAGAAATGTTACTTCATAAAACGCATAGCTCCAGTTTCTTAAATATGTTTGGATGAGCTGTATTTAAAGCAATTATAAGCTAAATAAATTACAGAGACTGTATAATTTTATAAAATGAAAAGCTTGAGTTTCTAAAGTCTGTTTGGATGAGCCATGTTTTGCCATTATGAGCAAAGATTGGAGATATAGGCACACCTGTGACCACAAATTAAGGAATATTTCACCCCAAAATGAAAATTCTCTCATCATTTACTCACCTTCAAGTCATCCCAGATGTGTATGACTTTCTTTCTTCTGCAGAACACTAATGAAGATTTTTTGAAGAATATCTCAGGACTGTTGGTCCATACAGTGCAAGTTAATGGTGGCCAGAACTTTGAAGCTCACAAAATTACATAAAGGCAGCATAAAAGTGATCCATATGACTCCAGTGTTTAAATCCATGTCTTCTGAAGAGATATGATAGGTGTGGGTGACAAACAGTTAAATATGTAAGTCCTTTTTTACTATAAATCTCCACTTTTGACCATTCATGACCAGTAGGTGGCCATATGCACAAAGAATGTGAATCAGCAAAAAACAAAAAAAGAATGTGGAAGTGAAAGTGAAAGGGGAGATTTATAATAAACACGGACTTAAATATTGATCTCTTTCTCACCCACACACAAAGGTTGGGCAAAAAAAAAAACATTTATCCGACACTGACAGACTGAGTTGTAAAATTTCCATCACGGTCTATTTTGATCCATCATGCTTGTTTTAATTTTAGTAAAAGTACTACATTCAGGGGCGTAGCATCCATTATAATGACATATAAATGACAGTGGATAGGCTTAATGATATTGACTCCCCAAGTGCAAGTTTTGGTGAATTATTTGGTGAAAGTAGCTACTTGTCAATCAACCGCTGCGCTAAAAAAACATTTTTAAACTTTACCAGTACGTGCGGCATTTAAATGAAATAAACGTCCAATCGGAAAATGCACAGGCTCACATAACTTTTTCAATGTACTTGATAGCCTATAACAATAAAGTCACAGATGAGAAGCACACACATCTCTGAAGCTCTAATGCAGTTACTCCTCTATATAAATGGCAATTCTGCTCTAAATGTAGGCTAATATTTGGACTTGGATTAAATGCAAGTAATTGGCTGAAACGGTGTGCCACTTTTTCACAATTTCATTATGTTACAATACTTTTTTTTGTGCTTATAATAATAAAGTGACTGATCATACAGTAACACCCTAAAGTAATGAAATAGTAAGTAAGGTGAAAAAAAAGTACGGTGAAAATAGACGCACACTACAAGGTGTTAATTGTGATGGCCTGTTAATATACATCTTAAAACATACACACATGCACGCAACGGGAGTTTGTGTGAGAGAGACAATAAAGTCAAAACTGACTTGCTTTTTTATCTGTCAAAATGCCAGTCGGCATTTTTAATTTTCCGTCAATGTTTCAAATGAATCGCTAAATGATAACGCAGCTTCTGCCCACACCTATCATATCACTTCTGAAGACATGAATTAAACCACTAGAGTCATATTAATTACTTTTATGCTGCCTTTATGTGCTTTTTGAGCTTCAAAGTTTTGGTCACCATTCACTTGCATTGTGTGGACCAACAGAGCTGAAATATTCTTCTAAAAATCTTCATTTGTGTTCTGCAGAAGAATGAGGGTGAGTAAATGATGAGAGAATTTTCATTTTTGGGTGAATTATTTCCTTTAATATGCCAAGTTGCTTGGCAACAATAAACATCCTATGGTAAGTCTAAAAGACAATATTACTTAGTGGATGTTTATTGTGATTTGTATCGCCATTTGCTTATTGTGAATGTTATCACAGTCAAAATAAACAAACCGTTGCCAGGGTTAAGCAGCTTTTAGTCAATCTGTTAAACATTGTTACAAACAACACACCCTTTAAGCATGGTATAATGAATGTCACGCATACACTCTCATGCTTTTTGCTTTAATGATAGCTTATTGTGCAAAAATAGTGATGTCATCTCACCTGGTGTGGCCTCACACAGTTAGAGTTAAGGTTTGGATAGCGTGTTCCTGGATCTATGGTGTACAAATCAAAGTTTTTGCCAATGTTTTCAGGTGTTGTCTGAGGTAGCAATCGGTACAGGCTCTCTCTACAGAGAACAGAAAAAATAGAAAACAAAATAAGACAATCTTGTTACAAAACAATATTATTTTATTTATTCCGTGGAACACAAACAGAGTGATTTATCAGAATGTGCCAGGTGTTCTTTTCCAAACAATGACAGTGAATAGGGATGAGAGTTTTTAAAGGAATAGTTCACCCAAAAAGGACAGTTCTCTCCTCATTGACTTAATTTATTCTGCAGAACACAAATGAAGATTTTTAGAAAGAATATTTCAGCTCTGCAGGTCCATACAATGCAAGTGAATGGTGACCAAAACTTTGAAGCTCCAAAAAGCATATAAAAGCAGCATAAAAGTAATTAATATAACTCCAGTGGTTTAAATCATGCCTACAGATATGATCCAATTGATTGTGGATGAGAACACCATTCACTTGCATTGTATGGATCTACAGAGCTGAGGATTGTCTTCTACAAGTATTTGTGTTCTGTTAAAGAAAGAAAGTCATACACATCTGGGATGGCATGAGGGTGAGAAAACGATGAACACATTTTTTCATTTTTATGTGAACTATTCCTTTAAGCTCCAAAAGTGACAAAACAGCACTATAAAGTTCCCACTATGACTCAAATGCAATATCCACAGTGTTTTGAAGCATACAACAACTATGTGTGAGGAACAAAGCTAAATTTAAGTTGTTATTCATTGAAAATATTGCCCTCTGCCTTAGCCCTCAAATCCCATTTGCGCTTGTGTATTTAGCACACAAGTTATATTGAACACTTGTACGATACTTTATTGATACTATTTTTGGGGGGGCATTTTTGGAGTTTGACCTCACACATCCCCATTGACTTTCATTATATGGGTTTGTAGCAAATGTGGGTGAATAAATGACAGAATGTTCACTTTTGGAGAACTAATCCTTTAAAGACTATTGTCTTTAAAGTCTGATAACGTGTGTTTTGACCTTTACTGACCTCTCCGCCAGTACCTCGAGTGGACTTCCACCCTGTGCCCAACTTTTCACCATCCAAGCTGTGTCAAAAGCAGCCAGAAAGCCACGGGCACAGCCTGTTCCCATTGGCCAGAAGGGCTGCAGAGAAAACCACAATCACAAGTCATCAATATCAAACATAATAATTATAAATCTACATAAGCACACGGAAGATGATTATTTAAGTATAGTTGCACCATGGCGTAATCTTCTCACCTCTAAAAGGCTGTCTCCCACTAATGCCACCAGTAAATTATGACCAAACCTCTCTCTGACCAGAGCGGCATTCTCTGACGCATGCATACTTGTGAAATCGAACATGGCCACATCAGACTGACCGCAGTGGTTCATGGCATAGTCCAGTGTGGGCAGCTGGTAGTGGGTGGCGTAGTCGGCAGCCTCTTGAGCATATGACAACAAAGCCTCTTGGTTCACGTTCTCATTGTTCAGCAGTGCTTCAGTGTCGATATAATCCTAGTGCACACACAATAAAACCGAAATAATGTCTGCTGACCGTAATGTGAGTTATGATAGCTGATTATTTTTCCAGAGTGACAATTTGCACCTCAAAAGTTTGGTGGAACCACAGAAATATCCGACAAACTAGACAAACTATAAATGTTGCTGCAGTGGCTTGGGGTGTAAAGACGGTGTGAATGTGTAGTGTGGTCTTAACGACCCCTGTTCGAGTCTGCAATACTATAGTAATATTGTAGTAACCATGTTTTTGGCAGAAAACATAATTTTAATGTAATTAACCATGGAGTTACTACAGTATTACAGTGGTAATATAGTAACTATGGATAATTTTGTTGTTGCTGTAAATAAACAATAAAATACCACGGTAAAACCAAGGTTATTTTTTCTAAGGTAAGGTTAAGGTTAAGTTTAGGGGTGGGGGTTAATGTAGTGTATCTGTGGGACTCTAAATAAACAAACACGCTGCAGTGATGCCCATATACTGTGTGTTAGTATTTAAATATGGGTGAAAATAGTATCTGACACTATATGCACCAGGGCTGTGTGCACATAATATGCTCTATTTGCTCTGGGGTGTAAATAGCATATATCATAAATTTGCACCAGGGTGCAAATAGCATCTGCCTTATTTTTCATAGCTAACTTCCGTTGCTTCAAGATCAACATTTAAACCATTTTACTTCCAAAATTGGAAGTACTTCAAACTGAAAAAGGGCCGTCACAAGGGCTGTGCGAGCATACTGCTGGGATATTCTTTATATAATTTGCATGATGTGTTAGTGTCATGAAACCTTTAAAATGTTGACGTTCACGCTCTAGCATCTCAGTGTGTGCCAATGGTGAGGTTTCTTTTTCAAATCTATCATTATTTGCTATTAATGCTGAAATGTTACAAAATGACTTTATAAAAACTATTTAATGCATTAAGTATTGGAAAGAATTTTAGAAAGGGTCCATTGCTACAACAGAACCCTGAAACAATGTTGAAATAGCTATTTGGCTATTGGTTAACATTTAAAGGGATAGTTCACACAAAAAATTTAATTCTCTCATCATTTACTCACACTCATGCCATTTAAGATGAGTATGACTTTTTGTCTTCTGCAGAACACAAATGAAGATTTTTAGAAGAATATCTCAGCTCTGTAGGTCCATACAATGCAAGTGGATGGTGACCAGGCCTTTGACGTGCCAAAGGAGATAAAGTCAGCATAAAGGTAATCCATAAGACTCCAGTGGTTTAATCAATGTCTTCTTAAGTAATCCAGTCGGTTTTAGGTGAGAACAGACCAAAATGTAACTCCTTTTTCACTGTACATCTTGAAAGCAGTCTCCTTAGTGATCGTGATTTTAAGCTCGATTAAATTTCTTAGCGCCATCTAGCACTCTGCGCAAGCGTCAAGCACTAGGAAGTGTAATCAAGCTTGAATTCATGATCATGCCCAGAGACTGCAATGGCAAGATGTACAGTGAAAAAAGGAGTTACATTTTGGTCTGTTCTCACCCAAAACCAACTGGATCACTTCAGACGATATTGATTAAAACACTGGAGTCTTATGGATTATATTAATGCTGACTTTATCTCATTTTTAGAGCTTCAAAGGCCTGGCCACCCTTTTACTTACATTGTATGGACCTTTAGAGCTGAGCTTTTCTTCTAAAAATCTCTGTTTGTGTTCTGCAGAAGAAAGAAAGTCATACACATCTGGGATGGCATGAGGGTGAGTAAATTAGAGATTTTTCATTTTTAGGTGAGCTATCCCTTTAACATTAGCCGGAATGGCCTCAATGACAACAGACGAAAAGAAAACCCCAAAAAATAAAACATTCAATTTTTGGGAAAAACATGCACTGACAAATACACAATTAGACCAGGAACATGTGCCTTCCGACAATGTGAAAAGCACTGGCTTGATGAAAGATTTGGAGACATCATTTTGCGAAGCTGGCCACCATCTGAAATGGGATTTTAGTGAACAAAGTCACTCACATGCTCAGTTAAAACACACTTGACTCACTCGATAATTTAGATCAGTACAGACAGTGCCAGCACTAATGTGCGTCAATGATGAGGCCCAAGTACTAAAAGTCCTTGAGAGCATTTGCGTTGAGTGTGTGTGTGTGTGTGTGTGTTTATGAGCGAGCAAGAGATGTGCTCTTGAGCTTGCTTAAGCTTTCGTTGTGGTGTTTTTGTACGTCTGGTGATCATCACTCCATCTTACAGAAAGCTGAAGCAGAGTTCACTCAACACCAACAAACTCACATGAACGATGACACCCTTGTCCAACAGACTCTGCTTTTTAGCCGTCATGACAAAGTAGTGTGTGTTGTCTTTGTAGTACACAATATTCTCTAGATCAATGCCTGGGCAAGAGACAAAAACATACTCTTCAAAAGATTGATTCTCACGCATAATATAATCATGTCTTTAAAGGTGCACTCAGTAATTTTTTGAATATGTGATCTTGGACTTACACTGACCCCTAGTGGTCTGGATGCATCTTCATTAAAACACAACAGTTTTTAGTTACTGATGCCATTGTAGATATTCACTATTCACAGTCAGCCATGATTAATTTAATCATTGAGTGAAAATGTCCAACAGCAGGGCAGTTACTGAGATTAAGAGAGAAGTATCCAGCTGGTCATGTGATCCTAACATGGCTGCCCCCATGAGGGGACCCTCTCCATGAAGAATGAATTAGCTTTCATGTGGTTACTGATATGAGTCTTCATCGCATGTCATTTGCAAATGATTTTATGCTTTTATACATATGTTTTAAAATGTATTTTCATTTCTTTGGCAGTAAAACTTTTTAAATGAGAAAAAATGACTGAGTACACCTTTAACATAGGCTACTTTCACACAGAGTTTGGGATTGACAACTGAATTTCAGTCAAGCCCATTTTCTGTTCTCACAATAGCCATGAATACTAAAGTAAAGATGGCAAATTCCATAATTCAAATCTCTGTGTGAAGAGATAACTGTATCTATCACTCTTAAAATGGACTGACAACAGTATATTTATGGTCCTTTGTAAAAGCAGGTAACACTGACACACTAATAGAAAATTGGGGGTGGAATGCCACAAAGAGTTTAAAGTACAAAGTAGGCCTATTTCTTTTAAGGAAAGTTAGGTTGAGAGGTATTTGTGTTATGCTGCGATGCATCATTTTGTGATGGCTAAATTATGGTTCATTTTTCTCACCAGTCTCCTGTTTGAGATCTTGAAAGAATTTCTGATTGAAGATGAAGGCGACTCCACTTATCTCCTCAACCTTTACCTCAGCTGTGGTGTTCCTGTTGATGAAGTTTGCCGTTATGGCAATGGCCAGTTTGCCACGGAATTCCTTCCTCCTGAACCCTAAGACAGAAAAAGTGTGAGGAAACAAAAGAAACTAGATTTGATATTTTCCATTGAAAATGTTACTATGTTGTTGCCGAGTCGTTTTTTAAGCATGTTCTTGGTGGTTCCTTAAGCATCGCTAGGCAGTTGCTAGGGTGTTTGGGTGGCTGCTCAATGGCCCAAGTAAAAAACAAAACTCATCTATGATATAGATATTGCTTGGGTCCCTTCTTCAATGTTAGTCTAAGGGATTTAAATCCTTAGTCTGATTGCTAAGTAAAGTAATGCTGAGTAAAGTAATATGAGCAATAGTAATAGTATATACTTGCCTTCAATTAATTAGTTAAGAAAGAGACAATAATGGACGCACCATCGTCCTCAAGTCCAAAGTCCAACACTCTATCAGGTGAGCTACTGCGGAAGTTAGTCACGTATGAATAAGTGTGTAAATGTAGGTCTGTGTTAAAACCATTTTTTAAATGATACACTAGAGTAAATGTGTTTCAATATCATAACATAGCAGTGTGTGAGCAAAAAACGTTTTTATAAAGTCATAATCTGCAGTTGTACTCGTGATTTGTGATAAAGTGAATACAGTAGTAGTAGCGCCTCTAGTGTTAATTTCACCAGGGAACTGCGGCAAAACGTAGAACTCGGCACATAAAACTTAGATTGCAAAAATGTTGTTATACTGTTGTAACGTTCATTCTATGAGACTAGGTTGAGATACTGTATGTGGTGTGGGAGTTTGGAACAATGAGATTCCACTGTGGGTGGGGCTACCCAGCGAGACTGGATGAAAATAGAAAGCAAGAGGCTGATAAAATCCCTCACAAAAACGTTTGTTGCAGTTGGTAAGGACAAAAACTCAGGGGCGCTCACTTTGACAGTGATTTGCAGCGATAAAGCAAACTGATGCTATTGATTTTCAATGAGAATTGATGATTTCTGGTCAGTTTTTTGTCTTGCATGGTCAGTGTTCTTTAACTTTTATGCTAATGAGCAGCAATGTGATGCAGCAACTACCAATATGAGTGCAGATAGTGATCTGCCGCCTGATACAGTTGGATACAGTGGTCAATTAAAAGTGCCAACTGGCAACCAACAGCACAGACTCTGCAACTTCCAGCTATTTATTTGCTGTGAATGACGTTTAACATGGAAGAGAGTTTTAATGCTTGTCACTTTGTCATCATGCCTGATTAGAACATGCTGTAACAAATAGGATACAAATGTCCATTTCAACAGCTGTTCAGTATGTTAACTTTGATCGATACACTGTTTGAAGGACTGTGCCTTCATTATCTCGCAGGATGGAATGGGGAGGAGAAAGACTCGCTCTAGTCTCTCTTCCTAAAAAGAAAATTACACGAGGCTCTATAGAGGGCCCCTACGAACAGATCTGATTTTGGGCCAGAATGCTTCATAACTACTCTCCAAATCCACACTGGGATAAATTTAACTTTCCCAAGACACCCCGAACTACCTCACTTAATGTCCAAAACAAGCTCAAAAAGCATTTTTTCCCCCCCTAAGGTTACTCATAATTGGGCAGTGAGCTAACATCCCACATTAAGGAGGGGCAAGCGTTTTTTTCTGATTTAGGGATCAATGTAAGCGCAGCGAAGTTCTAGCGGGAAGACTAGCAGCTATACATCATCGCACCATTAGCTGGGTAATTCCCAACCAATCACATGTAAGCCGTTGCTTTATAAGTCTGCTCACAATCTATCACATTGCTGTTTCAGTGTGCTAACACGGCAACCTCCACCACACCACCACCACCAGTTGAGTCCCGTCCTGCATGGGGGTAGGCTCCTCACCCCTGCCTCCTATCTTCGGCAGGATATGACGGTTCCGACGGTTCTGAGTACAACTTCTTTGGACGGCCAGACCGAGAGACGCCAAAGAGAGACATTACATTTCTGTTTTATATTCATCAAATAAATGTCATCTGAAATTTCACTTAAGTCTGCGAGTCTTCCTGATAGAATTGAAAAGATGGTTAAAAATGGAAAACAAAGTCCAACAGACACACATCATAAGCTAAAATGTGATAAAAAACCCTGAGAGCTCTTCAAGAGCACATGCTGATTCGCTGATCTCATTTGTAACGGTGGGCGGCGGGTGACGTCATGTCATATCGCTTTGCACAGCAGAACTTTCTTGGATGAAACAAATCCATTTTAGGGGCATCAGTCAAGAACGCCGGCCAAATTTGAAGAGTCGCTGAGGTTGTTTTACGGATACAAAGAGCATGACAGCGAGTGGGCTCGGATTTTATGTGAAGATGTTTGGTGCTAACAAAGGCAAGCATTGCTATTACTGAACTTTACTATTACTTAATAACAAATGGTAAACATTTTATGTCCTGCACTGTTTGTGAGAGGTGTGCTACAACTTTTTTTAATCGACTAGACTTACGATTTTTGCCTGGTGAATGATAAAACGGGTGAACAATTCCTATAGATTAACACTGAAGAAGGAACACTAGCCATATTTAGGTACCAAACTATTATAGAGACTTGGAGGTGTCTTACATTTACATTTATGCATTTGGCAGATGCTTTTATCCAAAGCGACTTACAGTGCACTTATTACAGGGACAATCCCCTGGAGCAACCTGGAGTTAAGTGCCTTGCTCAAAGACACAATGGTGGTGGCTGTGGGGATCGAACCAGCGACCTTCTGATTAACAGTTATGTGCATTAGCCCACTACACCACCACCACTCCTAGCTAGCAACCACCCAGAATATCCAAGCAATGCCCTAGCAACCATATACCAACACCCTAGCAACCATCAAAAACACCCTATTTTTGCACAGAAAAGTACCACTTACATTTTCTTCAGAAAAGGTAGTTTCAATATGTCAAATGTTACATACAGTATTAAAGAGAAAATAAATTTTAGACATTGGTGAAAACCATATGATGTACTATTTTCAATAACATTTCACATGGATCACTATCATATTTTAGGTTGTCCAATTTTAGTTACCACTACAGCAGTTTGCTTGTAATCATAGAGCAAGGATTATTATAGCCTCTTACTGACTGTGTAAACAGTGCGGGTTACATGTGGGGTTTTTTTTTATTTTAGTGCACATAATATATGTAATTTAGTATGGCATACAGAATGCAAACTTTACTTCACCTGAACATCGAAAGCAGCAATTTTTTTTTATTTACATTGGTGACAGAGCATAATGTCTGCAAATGCATGGTCATGAGTCATGTAAGGACATTCTTACCTTCTAAAGAGTTACGTCTCCCATCAGCTCCCACCACCACATCAAAGTCAAAGTCAGCCACAGGGTGATCAGCAGGCCTGATCTCTGCCCTCCAGCCTGACCCTGCACAAACAAACACTCACATTGGGTAATCAGCCGGAACCATAGGAAAGACAAAAAAACACAAATGATTAAATAATATTAGTTGCTTCACCTAGACACCAATGAGATTAAATGGAGACCAATCTAGAGTTTTGCTTAAAGGGATAGTTCACCCCAAAATGAATATTCTCTCATCATTTACTCACCCTCATGCCATCCCAGATGTGAATGACTTTCTTTCTTCTGCAGAACACAAATAAAGATTTTTAGAAGAATATCTCAGCTCTGTAGGTAACATTTCGGTCTGTTCTCTCCCAAAACCTTCTGGATCACTTCAGAAGACATTGATTTAACCACTGGAGTTTGATGGATTATGTTTGTGCTGACTTGATCTGCTTTTTGGAGCTTCAAAGACCTGGCCACCACACACTTGCACTGAACTGACCTACAGAGCTGAGATATTCTTCTAAAAATCTCTGTTTGTGTTCTGCAGAGGAAATAAAGTCATACACATCTTAGATTTTCATTTTTAGGTGAACTATCCTTTTAAGTCTGCCGAGCTATTAAAAAGAAATAGAGGACAGGAGCTGAATGGTTCAACAGGACAATAAATATCAATATCAAAATATTCTTCACTCAAGTTTACTTCTGGGGGACTGTCCTTGAACTTCTTGAAAATCATCTGCTAAATGGCCAATTAACTAATCTGAGCAGCAACAATTGCATTCACAAGGCTAGAAAAAGTTGTTCAAGAATGCATTATGTAATCTTGCTTAGCATTCTGAAAATATAGCATCACAGCAAGTCTACATACAACTATTGTCAAAAAATCCAACCATCAAAGTCAACATTGCTAACACAGTGAATCCATTTAAGGTAAAATGAACCAGGGCTGTCTTGATGATTTTACATGATCCAACTGAACTTTAATCAGTACACATGCATATCGCCTCAAGGGCTTGATGTGAAGTCACAGCAACCACACGGTTTTAATTTAGAAAGCTCTTTTGTTTTTATCAGCCTGCTGTTATTGCTGTTGGATGAGAAATGGATTGCTTATGGTCTAGAGGGTAAGGGTCCAATCAGCTGAGAGGAGAAGCTTACGTGATGTTGTTCTACCATAGATAACCAGAGAAGCCAAATATGGAAACATGCTTTACATTTACATTTATGCATTTGGCAGACACTTTTATCCAAAGTGACTTACAGAGCCCTTATTACAGGGACAATCCCCCCAGAGCATCCTGGAGTTAAGTGCCTTGCTCAAGGACACAATGGTGGTGGCTGTGGGGATCGAACCTATGACCTTCTGATTAACAGTTATGTGCTTTAGCCCACTACTCTACCACCACTCCTCCATACAACTTTACAGCTTTAACGCAAAGTACCTAGACCCAAGAGATCTGTTTCTAATTATCAGGATCAACTAATTGTTTCTTCATTTCTTAGATCTAGAGAGAAAAGGATTGTATACAATGCATGCTTTACAGTATTTATATATTAATATTTCAGTATAACATTTCGGATTGTCCATATTTCTTACATATGAAAGAAATTCTCTCTCTCTATTACTATAATGCTATTGTACAAACTACCTTCTACGATTTTAACTCCTCTAGGTACAATTTGAAAATGTTAATTTAAAGTAACAAGGTATAACTAGTTTGTTATCACATTGGTCACATTTTAACTTTTGACAAATGTTCAAATTCAGAGTATTAAATTGATAAATGTCTTGAAATATATATATATATATATATATATATATATATATATATATATATATATATATATATATATATATATATATATATATATTATTACTATTACATGTTTATTATTACTATTACATGTTTATTATTTACATGCAAAATGTGTATTATTTGCAGGTATTTACATTGATATGTAGAATATATTCTAAATCGGTACTGTCTCTTTAAGACTACAGGCATCAGCCAGTGAGCGCATATTAATGGGTTCCTGTAGCTCAGCTGGTAGAACATGGTACTAGCAATGCCAAGATCATGGGTTTGATTCCCATGGAACACACAAAAGTGATAAAAAATGTAAACCCTGAATGCACGGTAGGTTGCTTTGGATCAAAGCATCTTCCAAATGTAAAAAATAATCAGAGTGGACATGCACGGATTCTTTCGTGCTATGATTATAATTAAATCTTTTCTATATTGTGTCCTTATTCTTATGTTTATTGTATTGTTTCCTTTTTTGTTGTTTTTAATAAACAACCAACTTTAAAGAACAGAAAGGATATTAAAGGAGACATTATTTAATGCCGAATGAATCGCTTGGATCTCGCCTTTGGAGACAGACCGATTCAAACCAAACTCTTAATCCAAACAGGCATTGAATGGATCTCGTTGCTAAACTTCTTTGCCACTATACTACTCAATCACTGGTGAGTGAAATCTGAAAGTTATCCAGCCAGTGGCTAATCAAAGCTAAGTTACTCTAGAAAAAAGTAATTAATTACTAACTACTAATGGCATCTTCTACAGTGTAATTAGATTACTGTTCTAATTACTGTGTCTGAAATGTAATTGCATTACTAATTACTTTCTAAAACACTTATCAACGTCGATCAGATCAAAAATACATGGATAGACATGAAACGGTTCTTTTAATTCATTCAAATAAATCATATAATATCGAATAAATTATTAATGAACTGGCCAAAGAATTTAAGGGGGCAGCGTTAAATTAGAAAACATAGATTTTAACATTAGACGTTAAATTTCGATTTTTATCGAATCCCTTTAATTTCTTCAATAAAAAAGTTATTAAATTACAGTCACTAATTAATTAGTAATGCATTACACCTAACACTGATCACAACTATTTTCAGTCGCATGGCACGAAATTTGGTCGCACATGCAAGTGATTTACTGGCATTATAGAGGGTTGTAAAAGATCGATCTTGTGATTTAAGAACCAAAAGGAAAAGTGCAGTACATTGGAAAATCGATACTTTTAATCATGTCCTATTGCACAGTCGGTTCATTTTGATTTCAAGATGACTTTCAATAAGACAAAGAAGTGCAATGAATAAGCTTCAAACAAAAACGCACTGTTAGCTCGTAATGACTGAACATTCAGGAGATGAACAGACTGTTGTTGTTTGGACAGCAAATAAGAGAACAGGTACAGTAGACCAGTTGGTGAATAACCAGTGCCAGTCAAAAGTTTGGACACACTTGACGGAATTTATGTTTCTCATGATCTTAAAATCTTTTACTCTAAAGGTTTGCGCTTAAATCCTTGAAATCAGCTTTGTAGACAAATATAAGTTGTGCATGTGTGTGTGAATTTCTGCATTTCTACATAAAAACAGCAACAAAACATGGGAACTCCTTCAATATTGTTTAAAAAGCATCTCATATAAATCATATAAAATCTAATCAATTATTCATGAACTGGCCAAAGAATTTAAGGGGGCAGTGTTAAATTCGAAAACATACATTTTAAGTATGAGTGGGTAGAGCTGTAATCTAGTCAAAAGGGTGACTATTTTAAAGAACACAAAATATATCAATTTCAAAAATCAATTTTTTTTTTTTTTCAATTTAAAAGTACTTTTATAAATATGGTTTTGATGTGTCCACACCATACTCCTCATTCTTTCACTTGTGTTATTTCATAGCTTTCATGAGAAAATAGTAACAATAAGAAATGAGTAGGCATGTCCAACATTTGACAGGTGCTGTACAGTATGTAATGTGCTGCAGTGAGCGTGTTGTGGTCTGGATCAGGGGCCACCAGCCTCACCCTCATTCTCTCGGTCCTCTGAAGGTTCCACCAGCTTGACGAACTCCACATTGACATGAAACTCCACACCAAGAACTAGAGCGATTTTCAGGAGCATGAGCTGGAGCTGCCGAATGCCTGCCAAAGCCAGCAAGAACAAGAGCCATCAGTCTCACAGTCACGCTAACACTGCGTCATTTGAAATAACACCAGCCAGTAAAACTAACATATGTGAGAACAGAAATGCAGAGATTGGAGAGACATTTCAATTACAGCTCCATCATTTAGATCGTTCTCCAAAAAAATGGAAATTCTGTCATTGTTGCTTTTCAATACAATAAAAGTGGATGGCGACTGGGCCTGTCAAGCTCCAAAAATGATAAAGTGCCATAAAAGCAGTCCATATGGCATGTGTGCTTCTTTTAAAGCCAATGTAGCTTTGTGTGAGGAAGAGATTGAAATTTAAATCATTATTCACAAAAACAAACCAGGATGCATGTTCTGCTAAATAAATCTTTTTAATTTTATTTTTAGATTAACTATCTCTTTAAATAATCCCTCAACAAAGGTCATGTACATTGCATATGTTGATAATGCTACACTGTAAAATATGTCTGTAAATGTAACAAATATGTCTTAACCAAATGTAAAAATACTATAATAAATCAAATGTTAATTGGTAACCAGGTAGTTACAGGTAGATAAAAACTTATAATACATTTAAAAACACAATACATGTAATTTTACGGTAAAAGGTTGAAAAAAAAATAAATTTAGATGCAAAATTATGATTTTACCATATAATTAATGGTAAAAATGTATAGTATATTATGTTTAACAAGAGAGTGCTCCTGGAAGGACCACTAAAATGAACTTTATGTCATCATGTGCCCTTCAGTAGTAGATACTCCAGTGATTAACAATACATTATGAAGAGAAAAGCAGATTTTTACAGTTTCATAAGGTTAATGTATCAAGTATAATTTAATAATATGAACAGTAATGAACTGTAAAATATACAGGCATCAAAATTACATCACGTAAAGCCTGAAACGTGGTTTTTACGGTAAATGTTTGGCAACCGGTAATTTACCGTAAATTTTACGGTAAATTACCGTAATTGCCGTACTGAATTTTTTTTTCAGTGTAGGGGATCAGATGAATGAAACAAAAATGACTACCCCTTCAAAAGGGGAGGTGTTTATAACATGATTAAAAAACTCTCTAGACCTCTAGAGAGATTACATGAAAACTCACTGATATGGTCTATCGCTCCAGCGCAGAACTTGCCATAGAACTTCTTGGCCCCCAACCCCCTAAGGTCATGAATCGTGAAGGGCCACAGATGCAGGACGTTGTTCCTGGAGAACGTATCTCTCTTCTCTATCACCACCACCTTGACTCCGAGGAGAGCCAACTCGATCGCAGTCCGCAAGCCACAGGGGCCTCCTCCAATTATCAAGCACTGTGAAAGTTACCATTAGAAATTGAAGAGAAAACAGAAGGGCAATAATTGAACCAAAAAAATCACTAGTTTCAGATAAAACACAGAGAAAGAACGTGGCACATGACCGACAGGGTTACAAAGTCAGCATGATATGGCACTGAAAGCCATATTTACTTTGTCTTCTTTGAAATAATTACTGCAAAATATGACCAGGAACTTAAAAAAAAGTTGGCTTTAATAACCCGATAGCAGGGTTACACTTTTGTTTTTATTGCCTTTCAAATTCCAAAAGCGAGGTATAAATATGTCTGAGATATTTTCCCCTCTGCTTAAGACCTTTTTACACCTTTTAATACTATGTGTGTTATTCTTTCTTGAAATTTAAGGAGCCTAGTTGACTTTGCGGTGAGCACACAGCTCCTACCCACTCTTTCAGGAAGTATGGTTGACAGAGAGAAAATCTTAGCAGACAAAGCTCAATGAAAAGAGAAAGAAGCGCTAATGCAAATGTTTACTAAATCATCATTACCAGTGCTAATAAATGAAGGCATGTGTGTGATTACCTCAGCATTGAATGACAATTACAGACCTGTCATATCAAAGCCATGATTCATGCATTAGGTTCTAAGAGTACATGAAGTCAACATGTCAGGTTTCCGGACGTGTCTGGGAATGCCTGTGGAGGGTATGACATCATTCCCTCTGGTTTAGTGATGAGAGACCACTTTGATGTGGAGAGATGATCTCCATACAAATCTATTCTTGAGTCACAGAATAGAGTAACTGCTTGGACTCTCTCTTTTAATGAGGCAAACCTTCAAGCCCAGCTTCTGTCCAGATGGTGCTATGTGACCTTTCATTTTTTTTTGATCCTTTCATTTCCTACCCCTTCCTCGATTTCCCACCCACAAAGTCAAATATGACTTCAGTTTGGTTAATTGACCTCAAAATAAGAAAGTAGGAAAGTAGGGGTGAGGGCAAAAAGAACGTCCTGTCAAAAAGTGTGTACGACAGAGACTCCCAGACTGCATTGCGGTGATCAATTTTGAGATTCGCTGGCGTTTCAGCCCCTCCTGATTATGCATCTTATTGTTATGTAGATCTCAGTGGCTGTGGTGGCTGCAGTCTAACAAAGCCAAATTACATTAGCTTTAGTTTCCAGTAATAAAAATAAGACATATTTAGTCATCCTGAGGATTTGTGTGTGTGTGTGTGTGTGTGTGTGTGTGTGTGTGTGTGTGTGTGTGTGTGTGTGTGTGTGTGTGTGTGTGTGTGTGTGTGTGTGTGTGTGGTTTGTGAGGATTTTTTTTCAGGTTACAAACTGGTAATTACAAGGATATTACGCTATAAATGTGGTTTATGAGGACATTTCTAGTGTTCCCATAATTCAAATTGCTTGAAATCATACTAAACGATGTCAAAATGCAGAAAGTTATTTGTGAGGGTTAGATTTAGGGGAAGGGGATAAAATCTATAGTTCATACAGTATAAAAATCATTATGTCTATGGAGAGACCTCATCATGATAGCCGCACCAACATGTGTGTGTGTGTGTGTGTTTTATGTGTGTGTGTGTGTGTGTGTGTGTGTGTGTGTGTGTGTGTGTGTGTGTGTGTGTGTGTGTATTAGAGAGCATTGACAGAAGCATATGTACAGTACTGTATGTGTGTGTTGTGAGGGTGGGGGGGCATGCAGACAGTGAAAACTAGTGAGTATTAAATGCCTGAGGAGTGATTTGTTATTCATCAGTGCTTCAGGTATGAGGTTGGCAGACACAGGTGGCCGAGGGTAATGTCTGGACAGGCCTGTCTGTGCTCCTTTTGATTACACTACAGTAGATGGGCCAGTAACCACCAGCAGAGACTGACAGGCCAGGTGCACTCTCTTTTTGTCTAACTTTACCTTAGCTAAAAGCCACAGAACATGAACAAAGCCTATTTATTCAGAACAGACACAGAGCCACGCAAGCACTCACGGGAGTTGATTTACTTGTCCCTACAGACTAATCACACACTCCATCATACAGATATGAACACAGCGATAACGCTTTTGTTTCTGCTCATCCCCAATCTGAAAACTGTACAGAATATTTGTCCAGAGGTGAGGCTTCCTGTTGAGTCAGCATAAAGCTGTTTCCTGTCCATCAGTGGATAACTGATGCCATTTTATTTTTTCTTACAATGGCTGCCCATAGGGAACCAAAACCACAAATGAAATATCTTTAACATCTCAACTGTGTCTCCAAGACAGCAATGAGATTAAATGTAGAGTAAATGGATACTTCTGATTAAGTCTCCTCACGCTAGTAATCAACAACGTCCCAAACCGTGGTCAGAGCTGCCAAGACAAAAGTCTCCACTCAAAAATAATTTTTATTTTGAACTCAAACCATTCTTATCCAATTCTTCTAAGACCACATAACCTGAGCTATGCTATGCATCTAAACTCTTACCTTGCCAACAGTTGCAAAGTCCCTTGCAAGTCGGTTCACTCTGCAGCTATTTTATTATCTAGGTAACTGTCAATCAAATACAGCACCTGTCTACTTCAAAGGTAGGGGGCACCAAAACTGTTAGGTCATAGTTTCATTTAATTAACGTATTTCAAATCAGCAATAAAAAAATGACAACAACGGTCTCATACATTTTGTTTCATTAACTCAAATCTTCTAAATCCTTCTAATCACAGTCTTTTATTACCATTTTTTACCTACAAAAGAATTTTGGAAGACACATCTGAGATAAAGTTGATACTTAAAGAGATTGTTCACCCAAAAATTACAGTTCTATCATCGTTTACCCACATTGTACAACATTCTTTCTTCTATGGAACACCACAGAATGGAAGAGTTCCATAAATCTCCCGAGCAATGAAAGCAAATACAATTTATCTTTGGGTGTGCATCTTCTTTACATACACAGCCAATCAATGTACAAGTCAGTCTCTGTGGCAGAATCTACCAGTGTAGCCTCTCTTATTTTTTGGAAAAGTCTGCAGAACAGGAATTGCCATATGAGGCTTCCTGGTGAAAGCCATGGTATGTGTCAGACCAACAGTCACTTCATATAAGGGCTGGACTGGCAATCTGGCATACCGGGCATTTTCCCAGTGGGCCGACGCACTTTGGGGCCGATCAGGGGTGGACTGGCCATTGGGAGAACCGAGCGACCCGGTGGGTGGGCCTGGAAACGTGCCGAATGGGCCGCGATAAGCAAAAATTTGCCACCGCGTTATGCAGAACGGACCACAAAACGGCGCCGCGATATGCAGAAAAGGACAGCGAACCAAAACAACCAACAACCCACCCACCCCTGCCCCCCATGTAAAATCCAGATCCAGGGCAGATTTATCTTCCCAGTCCAGCCCTGCTTCATACACATACCAGTAGAACACAGACCAACTCACTGTAGGATCAAAACTTTAAACGCACACATGCACATAGTCTGGTTCTACAACACAATGTGATCCCAGTTTGCTTGAATGCTTGAGAAGTTTGCACAATTAGAGTTCCCACCAGCAGAGAAAGCTACTCAATCAGCTGAAGCAGACCACCACGAGAGCTGGCTGGACTTTGCATGGGAATACATTATTTTACGAATGGTGAAACGGATGATACCTATCTAAAGCCCAGTGCACACTAGTGTTGTCAAAAATATCGATATTTCGATAAATATCGATACTGAAATATCTGAACGGTACCAATACTAATTTCCCTAAGTATCGATACTAGCCGAGCTGTCACTTTCACTTCTCTCCAAAGGCGCGTTGACAAACACCACACACACTCGCACTCCTCTCATTCGCTCTGGTTAAATAGCAAAAGTGAAGTGAATGTAAAGATGGCGAGTGCATGCGGCGCCCCCGCGACCAGTTTTGTTTGATAAAGAACACAGCAGGAGTGCTATCTGGAAATATTTTTGATATGAAGCCAGACATCCCAAGTCTCCCGGAAGTTCCGGAGTCTCCCGCATATTGATAGCTTCTCCCTGATGCCCGCAATTTAGTTCAAATCTCCCGGAATCTATAGCGCACATGCGAGACAGAACATACTGCACGCATAACATAGATAGCGCGCACACAACATACATAAGCGTGCACGGCAGAGAGGGAGAGAGCGAGAGACCTTATGAAAGCTAGTCAACCCCAACCCCCTTGACGTTTAAGTATCTTTTGTTGACATTGAGATTGGATTTGATTTGACTTGGAAATACAAAAGATTGCACTTTTTATTTACTTGCACTTTATTGGTTTTTGAATGTATGGCAATCTGAGAGGCTTTTGAACAAGTGCAATACCTCAGGACATTTTGTTCATGTAAAATATACCTCATTGTCATGTTCTAGACAGTTCTACCCTCTTAATATTGTGGCAGTTTTTTTCTCTGTGGTATCGAAAATGGTATCGAATATCGATATTTTTCAAGGTATCGTATCGAAGTTAGAAATTCTAGTATCGTGACAACACTAGCGCACACTGCACGATTTTGGTCACAAGTCTTGGATCTTGTAGTTTGACATGTTCCCCAATTAATTGCCTTTGTGATCAATATTAACCTCTGACGATGTTCTGACAGAGTCCAACATTTTGGGTCGTAGCCCTGTGGTATGACTGCATTTAGAAGGCCTGTCTTAAGACTAATTTGTACTTACTGAATTGAATATTCCTTTAATGAAGATTTGAGTGTTGAACGAATGTTGAGTTAGTACGTTGAGTTCGTCAGAACGTACGCTGATTTGTTATTGTCTTGACTATGATGTATATTGTACAGTCTAACATGAATAATTGTGGATGTCGCACAGTCTGCCTTGGCTATTATGCAACATTTCACCCGGATCAGATCATGGAATCTTGAAGCAACAATCTAAAACAGAAAGAAACGGCAAAGTATAAGCCAGACTTAAGACAACAGAGTCTAGTAATGAGTCCTACTGTGTAATGCCACGGTAAGTTTGCTTACACTGTACATGCTGCATCAGACCACTTAATTGTGTTGATCATAAGTCACAAAACCACAGCTGTAAGCATATGTCTAACAGATTGCACGCAAATGCTCAAACACACATAGACAAAAAAAGAGGAACTCGGCTTTCCAAATATGGAAAACAGTGCCTCTTTGCTCCGGATCACTGATAGCCCTTTTCCATTGACAGGGTTCGGGGCGGGTTCCTAGGCTGGTGTGGATTCTCAAACTGGTCCATGCATTTCCACTGCAGAAAAGGCCATTCCGGGGCAGAAAAGCCAGTTCCACATCAACCCCAAAAGCTTGCTGGTCTCAGACGCAGGAACCGATTACGTCAGGGTGCGGAGGGCAGTATGATGTTTCATCACAAGGGAATGTTTTCCAAATCAACAACAGATGCTACCATCTTCAGCAAGGAGTACTTATTTAATCTATAACAACAATAAAAACCCTGCACAAAAATGTCAGACATCAAAAGCGTTGAGGAAACATGGACGAAACGGGCACTCTTCAAGCGATATGGTTTTAAGAAGAGATTCAATATACAGTAAGAGAGATCGCAAAGGGGAAAAAAAGAGTCTACGAGGAGATACGGCAAGAAATTATGCACATTGATTTTAATCAGATGATTTAATCCGTCCTATGTATCTGATCTCATTATGTTATTAAATTGGCCAACTTTGTTAGCTTTCCCTTCCCGCTTCTCATCTTATTTTGTGCATTGTTTAGTTCAGTAAGGGGACTACCCACTAATTTAGGGAGATCGTGGCTATCTATTAAGGTAAACCATTGGTATTCTCAATCAAGACCTAAACATAATATTATATGCTATGGCAAAGCCCCAAATATAACCATTTGCTACACCAATGTTAATAATAATTCCACTGTTACAGTTTATAGTACTTCGCAAGTTAAGCAGCATTCAAATGTTAATACAGAGTATTGTAATAATGTTACCTGTCACCTTGAGCGTAGACGTCGTCTTTGGCAATCTTGTTAAGTAGTGTAAAAATGTTGGATTGCATTTCTCTCTATATTTATATATGTCCCTAATAACAGGAGTAAGTTGTACAGTACACAAACATTACAACGTACCATGTTTGTTTTGGGCAGGTGAGGTAATCACGTAAAACTACAACGTAGTCACGTAACCCGTTAAGTCATTGTTTGGTTCTCACGTTGATCTCAGGTTGGTGGAAAAGCGCAGCCCATTTGCAAGAGGCTCTAGATTGCACCGGCCGTGAACCAGCCGAGCGCAGGCTCGGCATGCGAACCATCACCATTTTGGTGGGAAAGGGCTTAGAGTGATTTGTAATTCCAGTTTGGGTCAAGAGGTCACACTGCTTAAACTGAAAAGTGGTTCCAGTATATTAACCACAAAATCAAGTAGTGAAACCATTACCCTTCCTTGAAAAATCGGTCAAAAATGTATAAGGGAGAATCAGATACTCTCTGTGATTACGTTATGTAAATACCGCCTATTCTAGGATTGCATTTAAGGCTCACTCTGTGAAATGGGTGCCTTTATAATTTTGAGAGGGTGATTTTTTTAAAGCAAATTTGTTTAAGATTTTACATAATCTACCACAAGAGAATGTCTTCAGGGTTGGGTTTTGAGTTAGGCTGTATGGTTAATAAAATATGCATTCCTGTTCACTGCATTACATCATTTACAACTTAAAACAACTCGCTTTGTAACTCATTTTTGACACCATTTCTCCTGGAGTTTGGAGCTCACATGTGCCTATACATTCAACAACACTTCCAGCTTCGGCCACTGGAGGCAGGGGTTCTGATTTCAGTGGCAGAACTTTCGACCTATTGTTGCCAATTCACAGTGAGATCAGTCTGTCATATCACTGGCTGGAAATGCAAAGTCACTCTTAAATGGAATGTGCAATCATAAAAGTTTTCGTATATCTGTAAGGGCTAATAAAACTTTTTGATAAATCTTCTGATTTTGTATCAGAGCAATGGTAACACGTGCAGCATTAAACAGTAAAGCAGTCACCTGTGTGCTCTTCTGCTGTTGATAAAGACAGAATTAGCTCATATCCTGAACAGACTGTGAATCTGCAAATTTGCAGCAAGTTTGTGGCTAGTTAAGATTTTTTGTAAGGGGAGATATTATTTTTATTTTGATTCATATACTGTACAGTGGCCCCAAAGAGTATTTAGACACCTAAATGCCCCTGCACAACAGGTGTGACAATATTGAGAACAAAATCTGGCAAAAACTAAGGTGTTTTGGAGTTTGTTTCGGTGGTTCATAACAGCTCACCAGGGCGAACTTTTTAGGTAAACTTCATACTAACTGCTAAAGACATTCTTATTGCCATTGGTCCATGACTTCATGTCATCAGTAGGTGTGACCTGAAGCTCCACCTACTTTGTTCAGTCAGTTTAAGATCAGTCATGAACATACCAATGCAGAGCTATAAGCGAGCTGGTGCAAATGTACCTACATCTGTACAATCGTTCGCATAAAGACATTTTCCAAGAACATGTCATAGTTACAGTGTTTAATTAGTCTACTAAAGAAATAAAATCTACTCAAATACTCTAAAGTGCCCATTCACTCATGTGCCATATGCAGGGGAAGGTCATTCACATATCTGCCCAAAGTAAGCTATGCATATTTTCATTCTTTTGTCTGTATTCTACCCATTAAAACTATTTTATACACACATCTTTGCAGTAGTATCAGTGTCATCAGAAATTAAATGATAAATGCTACTTGTATAGTGCTTTTTTTTAACCTTAGATGTTACCAAAGCGCTTTACAATGTGTCCCAATCACCCATTCACACTCACACTCATAATGGTGGCAGAGCAGCCATGCAAGGCACTAGCCTGCCATTGGGAGCAACTTGGGGTTCAGTGTTTTGCCCAAGGACACTTTGGCATGTGGAGTCGTGTGGGCCGGGAATCAAACCACCAACCCTGCGATTGGCAGCCAACCCACTCTACCACCTGAGCCACAGCCGCCCATATAAATTACAATAATAGAGTGCAATTGGAGCATATTATGGCCTTGTATACCATGTTAGTGCATTAGCGCCATGAATATTCAAGGTAAACATTACAAATTACACATTATCACTGCATATACAGTATATATTACTTTAAATCATCATTGAGAAGTTAAAACAGCTTATTTTACTGATCTCTTTTGTATTCTACTCATTGGATGAGGAATGAAGTCAACGATAACACATTTATTTTCATGTTAGTTGATGTTTTACATGTAGTCTTGAGCATCCTCATGTTTAAATGCTCCTCTAAACGCCTCCCCCAGCAGCGTAGCGCGTGTCTGAATGTTCGCAAACAGTATGTAGATGAGCAGCTGCTTCGAACTTCTTTTTGGCTCTGAGCGAAGAACGAACAGGCACTTTGCCATGAGCGTGCCAGTGCCTTAAGTCACACTTAAATGTGTTAATATCATTGCATTAGATAACAAAATATCATAATAAGTGGCATCTGCAACAACTGATGCTTTTTCTCAGAACTAACTTCCCTTTTCTGAGCCATTGTACAATACTTTTAACCAGCTGGTCTAATTTTTCAGGTCATTTGAATTGGATGCATGAAGTCAGGTTCCACTCAAGTCCACGCAGGTGTTTCAGCAGAGTAACCACATGTGTATCTCATCAAATTAACTTTGGAGATGTTCCTCCATTTGACAACCGAAAATGTCTAAATACTTTAAAACCGCAGAGCACTGGTCTAACAAACCACATCATACCTGGTGTGATACCTGACTTCACACTTCTAATGATGCCATGCCCCACAACCATAGCCCCAAAATCAAGACAAACCTTTAAGTAGCTGAGATGGAATCTGTTAGACCACATAAATGTTTGGTTTATTAAGCTCTCAACAAAGTTTTTGTAATTATTTATGTGCTCATTTAAAAGATAGTATTTCCCAGTATTACAGTTGTGGCGTTTTTAAAGACTTACCTTAGTGCCCTCACAGGCTTTGCCTTTCTTGTACTCTTTGTGGCTGGCTCTCTTGTCCAGCTTGCTCCAAAGTGCTTTGGCCTTCCAGCAAGTCACCATGCTCTTCAGACTGCTGTAGAAGGTGCTGTGTTCCAGAGGGTCCAGCTCCAGGTAACTGCACATGATGTTGAAGGCCTGTAGGGTGCGCTTACAGTCTGAGGCCTGGACAAAGTTCTCAAACAGCCGTCCTGCCATGTTCTTCTCATCTTCAGATTCTCCCATAGTCTTCCCTGTGGGAGTGTGTACGCTGGACTGGATATATGTCTCTTGCTCCTTTTCTCCGGTCTGCCTTGCTGAATAGCTATGCCTACACTCTAGATTCCTCACTCATGCCAAATCTGAAAAGAGAACAAGAACTTCTGATTGATTTCAACATTTCTACATCTACAGGAAAATGTGAGTGGTGCTTGCCTGTGCAAAAGTCACAATGCTTGGGTGTTCTGAGTGGTTTTAGCACATTGTTCAATGGTTGCTAGGGCAATCGCTGGATGGTTGGTTGCTAAGTGTTCTGGTTGGCTTCTAGGTTGTTGCTAAGTAGATCAAGTAAAAAGTCTCTGATGGATAATTCATGTCAAATAAATATAAAAATCAGAAAATTTCCCAGCAGAAATGTTGTATTTTGTTAATACTTTTTCTAAAGCAATCTAAATATAAATGATCGCGAAAAATGAAATATTAAATGTCATGGATCAATATTTACATTATTAGTTTTTATGTGAATAAATAAACTTTATTTGCACTTTGGACAAGAAAAACTAACTTCACACCTTGTGATCAACATTTGTTTTTTTACCTTTACAAATGGGTCAAATTGAACAGTTTATGGATGAAGCCACATTGGCAGCCTAATATACCTGGGATTTAATCATATAGAGCCTTAAGATACAATCAAGATACAAAAAGGAAAGTTTGAGCAGAACCAGAATCTAACTGGATGTTAAGATATCTATAACATTTCTAGAGTTAAAGACACTCCAAACTTGAAAAAACACCAATAAAATGTGTTATTTACATTTACGAGACACTTTTATCCAAAGCGACTCACAGAGCCCTTATTACAGGGACAATCCCCCCGGAGCAACCTGGAGTTAAGTGCCTTGCTCAAGGACACAATGGTGGTGGCTGTGGCGATCAAACCAGTGACCTTCTGATTAACAGTTATGTGGTTTAGACCACTACACCACCACCACTGTCAAATATGTGATTGTTGTTGTTGTCGTTTCCATTTTTGGACTCTTACCATTGGCATATATTGCAACAAGGGGTGCTGAAGTAAACTGATTTTAGTAATAGATCTCTGTGCAAAAATGAAATAATGATGCTGAAACCATTCTATGATTATTTATTTATTTGGACCTGCAGTTTTGCTCCAAAATCATAGGTGAAAATGTTAATTTTGACCCCCCTCTACTGCACACAATAATGGATTACTTAGTAAATACTGATCCAAGGTATTTAGTATTTTGGCTTCATCATTATTTATGTATTTTTACATTTACATTTATGCATTTGGCAGACGCTTTTCATCCAAAGTGACTTACAGTGCACTTATTACAGGGACAATCCCCCCGGAGCAACCTGGAGTTAAGTGCCTTGCTCAAGGACACAATGGTGGTGGCTGTGGGGATCAAACCAGTGACCTTCTGATTAACAGTTATGTGCTTTAGCCCACTACACCACCACAACTCATATTTTTCACTCTTTTTATCACCTGTATTTGTTTTTGAAAAACTAAATCCTGAGCCAGAGACCTCTGGTTAAGACTCTAATATAGTATTGTCCCCAGATAAGATTTGGGTCCCTCCTTCAATGTAAGTCAGTGGTATTTTTCACCTGTTTTATCATCCACCAGACAAAAATCTTATCTCTCTTAAGTCTCTCTTAAAATCTTACTGACATCTCTGCAAACATGCAGGACAAACTATTCATCAAATTGTAATACTTCGGACCAGGGCTTTGTTCAAATCACCAAGAGTGAAAAATGGCAATATTGATGCTAGCCTAAGCAAACACATCTAATAATCTGATGTCATGTGTTTAAATCATATAATGCTTTGACGTCCTCATGAAATGAGAAACAGCTGAAAATAAACAAGGATGATTATTTTTTAATCTACTGCAATTTACGCTGACGTACTGAACAATACTACTGCCCAGGGCTGGAGAGGCCACCCACTGCAGAAATCCATTCCCTCAAATGTTCGTAATCCGATATATTAAAATGCATACCAACATTAACAGCACAAAAAAAATTTTTAAGATAAAATATCCGATTTTTTGACTGGAAGAAGACGAGCCAGTGTCTGTTACAACCCGACAGCAGTTTGACGTCAAATCCGTTAATTCAGCCCTCTTCAACGCAGTTGCTCTTTACTGGAGATCGCACCTGATTCAACCAGACTGCCAGCCATGCACATTTTGAAGGGCACATAGAAACAAAACAAAAACTGTTTGTCTTGCGGCTTTGCCCTGCTGAAATGTGAACAGGAGAGAATGTGCATTTTTTCAGGCGGTTGGGGACACGTCACTACCCTGGCAAAAAACTCCAGTTGCTGTGTCTTTTTAGTGAACTCCCCTATAAGATTTCAAAGCCCCTCCACTTCCATAAGATAATAAACACACTTTAAAAAGAGGCACCACAAAGCATAAGCACACTTTCAAGAATAAACCATATCACCACATAGTGAGTGATTTGCTTATGGGCATCATTCAGTCTTTCATAACATTCATAATGTCTACGTATTCATAATATGCAAAATGCTGAAAATAAAGTCCTGTCCTTTCTGTTTGGATATACAGACAAGAGACTCCTTGAAAGCATGTGAAAGCAGATGTGGAGAGTTTCCCTCTGTAATGCCAGACTCACTTTACTCAAGAACACATTTTTCATTGGAAAAGGACATCCCCTTCATTTTGTAGCAAACTGGAGTTAGTGTCCACTGGAATAAATGGACTCATGCTCTGTATATCTTTTTTATCCTTGTCTTCAACACTCAAAGGATTAATATAAGCTAATTGAGAATCATTCATTCATCATTTACTCAATCATAACATTCCAAACCTGTATTTTCATAAATACGTGGAATACCAAAGGAGATGTTTCACAGAATGCTGATGCTGCTCTTTTCAATACAACAAAAATAGACAGTGACAAGGGGCTGACAAGCTCCCAAAAGAGCATAAAAGCATCATACAAGCACAAAAATGTTGTACTACATGCACGCTTTATAAGTCAATCGTTTTTTTTTTTTCAAAACAAACTATTTTGACTATTTGATGTTACAGTGAGGCCCTTACAATAGAAGGTAAATGGTGAGAAGGGCCCATGTTTTAAGTGTTTAAATGCAGAAATGTGAAGCTTATAATTTTATAGGCATTTACATAAATTCTTTTGTTTAAACTTGATTATTATTTGAGCTGTAAAGTTGTTTAAATTGAAGTTTTTACTGTGTTTTTAGGGTTTATTGCATTACATCGTCATGGCAACAAAGACATCAAATTGGATATAAGTAATTTTATCACACTAAACACGCATAGAGTTTACATCTTGTGGCTATACTTTTGAAATAGTGAGTATTAAAATAGAATAGTATAAAAACAAAAGAGCTTTTACAGTATTATCTAAAAACATTAGGCTGTTTACAATGTACACTATGTACTATGCAGAATTATTCCATTGCGAACAAACAGTAGCCTCATTTAAAAATTCTATAAAATATGCTTTAGTGTTGTCACATGACCTCATATGTAGCATGCATAATTAAGTGAGCGTGTTCCAATTATCATATTGAAAATACAAAATTCTATGCAAGTTTCTATGCATTTTAAATCAGGTTTTATGTCAAAATGTCTTAACTTTGGGCTGTTTGATCAACTAATGTGTCAAGATATGTATGTAAAAAAAAATTGCAGCTAAATAATGTCAAAATCGTGGCCGATATTACTTCAGTTTTATTGGTCACATTTGACGTGGAAGGTCAAGTTGACTGAATTGTACTGTAGGGCACAGTAAATAAAAAGGTATTTATATAGCACCTTTTAAAAAAGTTTTACAAAGTGCTTTACAGAAAACGTACAAATGCACGCGTAACGGGAGCTGTGCAGTGTGTAAACCTCACTCTCCAGACCTCAAGAGGTACACTAGCAACTGACGCTAGAGTCTTGCCTCCTTGTTAGCGCACCCACCTCCCACATTGGAGACGCTGGTTCAAGTCCCGTTCGGAGCGGGGCAAGCAGGGCCAGTTACAATGGTGCCGTGACCCAGATGGGAGTGAGGTTTGGGGGGGGTGAGTGTAACGGGAGCCAGCTGATAGATAGCTGTGCAGTGTGTAAACCTCACTCTCAGACCTCAAGAGGTGCACTAGCGACTGACACTAGAGGCTGCAGCCTTTGGCCTCCTTGTTAGTGCACCCGCCTCCCACGCTGGAGACGCCCGTTCGGAGCAAGAGCGATCAGGGCCGGTTACATACAATAAAAAATTATGTAAAAATAACAAATAAATAAAACAATAAGAAAATAAAAACTAAAATACACAACAAAAACCAATAAAGAACAGAAGACAATTATGTTGAATCGCACTCTTGCAGTTTCACTCTGTTGTACCCTACAGTACACATTTTGAGAAATGCAGTAGGTCATCTGGTTATTCCATGAATACATAACATTTGCATAATGCGCACAGAATACATACCATTTACTGCAGAAATAGTACAAGTAGGATGTTAGTGAGCTTTTCTGAACACAGCCTAAGCCTTTCAGCTGAATTATTTTACAACGGAAAATTTTGTGTTAACCCATAATAAACATGCAACCACTTCGCCACAACAGCAGCAATGCGTCCAAACCCAAAACAACTGTAATATGTGATCTTTTAAGTATGTTTAAATGGAAAGCTAAATTAAATGTGTCAATAAGAGACTGGCATGTCAGGCTTCATGGGTGGAGAATAATAGCGATTAGATCCATGTGTAGAAGGCATTCCTCTTGGGCAGTGTAAGGTAGCACATACTGTCCTCCCTGTTTGCTCTTAAAGTTTAAGCTACATTGTGCTGACTTACATACCATGACTTCACCATCTGACAGAATGGAAAGTGCCACTGCGGTCAGACACTACTAGCCCACAAAACACCTGTAAAATATGCACAGATACACATTCCTGCATACAGACACAAATATAAAAAAATACTGGGAATTACTGTGACAGGGCGCTTATTAAAAATGATTATTTCAGCCCCTTTTCTAATGGGAATTCCAGTGATGTAAAATACAGGCCTATAATAGTGCTTCCTAGTCAAGACAAAATTTTTCACTGCCCAGAGACCAATTATGGCTCATAAAAAAAAAAAAAGAAGCAAACTCCAATTTGACTGGCTGGCTGCTACATAACGTCCTAGATTTGATCAATCTTCCTGGAAACAAAGAGGTGTTTATAAGGTACCAGGGCTGCTTCCACGTCATTTTCAACATACACTTGCTAGCATCCCTAAGCGCTCCCCCTCGGGGTAATATCCACCGCCATTTTGGAAGTCCGTTCTGTATCGGGAGCAAGCTGGTACACGATGGCTGTGTAAACCTCACTCCCCAGGCCTCAAGAAGCACACTAGCTACTGATGCTAGGGGCTGTAGCCTTTAACATCCTCATTAGCGCGTTAGGCAGCTCAGAGCGGGTCGAGCATGACCAGTTACAGTGGTACCGAGACCCGGACGGAGTGAGGTTTAGAGGGGCGAGTGAAGCAGGAGCCAGCTGGTACATGATGACTGTGCGGTATACACCTCACTCCCATGGCCTCAAGAAGCGCACAATCAACTGATGCTAGGGGCCTTTAGCCATCTCGTTAGCACACCCGCCTCCCATGCTGGGTGAGGCCGGTTCGAATACCGCTCAGAGCGGGTCGAACAGGACTCACTAAGTCTCAATGGAGAGCAAATTCGAGATTATGTCCATAACATACAGTACAGACACATCACAAGGAAGCAATGGATTATAATAAAAAGTAGTTAAATATTGATCTTTTTTTTGCACAAAAAGCAATCGTATTGCTTTAGAAGACATTCATTTAACCACTGGAGTCATATGGATAATGTTTATGCTGACTGTCTGTTCCTTTTGGAGCTGTAAAGTTTTGATTATATCTACTTGCATTTTAAAGACCTACAGAGCTGAGATATCTTTCTATTTTTCTTCAAATTTATTCTGCTGAAGAAATTAAGTCATACACACCTGGGATGCAATGAGGGTGAGTAAATGATGACAGAATTTTTGGGTGTACTATCCCTTTAAACAGACAAAATGTATACATAAACCTCTGAAATTAAAACTAAACTTTATCTTTACCTTTAATCTGTGATTGCATCAATCTCCAAAAATGTTTTCTCAGGTCCAAAAATCACTAAACAATTCCACAAAATGACATCAGCCATACGGGTTCAACCAGTAGTGGGCACTCATGCAACGTAAGCAATGACGTACATCCGAGTCTACGAGACGGAGTGAAGTTAGTGAGGGTAGGCCACAAAGATTTGAAGTGCAACGCAGCCCAGGTTGGAATCAGCATTTTTAAAAATTAAAATAAAATCAATCACTGGATTTGCAAAAATTTGCAAAATATGAACGACAGCAATGGTTCATGGTATTCAATTTATAAAATATTAAAAAATCATTTTGTCAGTCAGTTAGCAGGAAGTAAACAATATTTACGAACAGAACTAGGGATGTACATTTTCAGAAATTTGCATAGTCGACTGTCATGAAAATTAACAAACAATTAATTGATTAATCGTTAATACGAAACTTGCCACAATTTGCATGCCTAATTTTAAGAGACAATTATTAACCATTAACTGGCAAGCCAGAAATCAAACAAGTGACCAAACAGGCAAGAAAGAGAAAGGCTAAACAGCTTTTATCAACAAGCCTAAACTAGCTGAAACACAACAGGCACACATGAAAAATGTGCATATTTAGCAATAGTTATTACTTTAACATTTCATTCGTAACAAACAAATTTAGAATGGATTGCTTGCATGTTAACCTACGTGGCGATTACTTTTGCCAGTTTAACAATGGAAGAATAAAATCAGTCTTAGCCTAAACACAAATTGTGCTGCTGGGCAATCCTAAACAACATATCTAGCCTACATGGGAAGGGGTCAGTAGGGTACGCGGCTGGTTGGCGGTGAGAACCCAAACCCGCTCCGAAGGTACTGACGTCCCACTATCCACTATGTAACTGAATTCCATGGAAAATGGCACTTACACAATCATACAGAGACAAATATAGACATCACACACAAATGCACAACAGACAGAAGACGACAACGTTACGTGCAATTAAAAAAAATAACTATGACCACTACATAAAACACTTGGCCTACCAAACCGAGCAAACCAGAATTAAAAACATGCATTTGTATTACATAAATTATTGTGAGAAAGGGGTCAATTTGAAGAAGTCACCACCATAGTCCACAACCCTTTATTAGCATGAGAGCCCTGTGTGTGTGTGTTTTTACAGGGGACAGAGTCCAATAAGGCACGGTCCACCAGCAACAGGCAAATGGCTGCTAGAAAAACAGATCTGGGGCATGAAGCGTGCAGTCTGCTGTTGTTGCTGTAGTGAGCTTCCAGCTATCAGACCAAACAAAAGGAAGCTGATGTCAGTGAGGAAACCCAGCGAGAGCTGTGAGCTAAACGAAACGGCGTTAATTAACACCCTGTACAAAGAAAACCAGGAAGGAACCCCCATCAGATAAGCAGACATTACGCCTGATAGCTGGATGGCAATATCAGAAAACAATGTTTCCCAGAATCCCTCGTGGGCTTAACCTTTCCCAGCACGGCAAACCCGCTCCCAGTGCCTCATCTCGCAGTAGTTCTGTATGAACTTGCTGTACAAAACAAAAGGAAGCCATCCTGGACAGAAGTACAAACAATGTGTTATCTAAATGGCCCCAGTGAACTTCGTTTGTCTCATGAAGAGAAAATCATTCATTCACTCAGAAGTGAGAGTTGGGAGGTGGAGCAGAGGCTGTCTGACACTTTTCAAAAGGATATTTATCGTAAGGCACTTTGCAAGTTTGGCAAAGCACATTGGAGGATAACTATTTGCAGAGATGGCTATACAAATTATTTTAACAAGTCTCATTCTTTCACAATGTGGCCTGTAGAATCTGTTAATGAACAGAACAAAACAATACTGAGAAGTATGATTGCATTACCATGTTTTTATGACATACTACATGTATAAAAAAGCATGGAGACACAATATACATTTTTGAAGTGGTATGTAAATACCATAGCTCATCAATATGGTAATCCTTATTCACAATCAGTTGTATAGGGGTTCTGTGCTTTGGCACATAACTGGTAATCAGAAGGTTGCTGGTTCAATACTAGCGAATACCAAAATATTTATATATCATTGCTAAGGGCAGGAATCATAAGGAATTTAACGATTGTGGTAAAAATTCTGATTTCTCTTAACAATTCTGGTTCCTTAACAGTTCCGTGAACAATTCTTTTGGGCTAGTACATTTGAGGAAGAAATATTTGGAAATGAAAAATGCAATTAATATTTGATTTACCGCCCTTGGATTTACAGCAGCCTGTTACAAAATGACGAGATCATTTCATCTTTTAACATGAAAGATTCTTGCAAAAAGATGCAAGATTTTTTATTCCATTTGTTTGTGGATAAAATACCCCTAATTACAACAAAGCAAAGTTTTTATCTTTAACAATACACTGTCATATCAACAACCATCCATTGAGTACTCTGATTTGAGTCTCACAAGCCTGAAGTTCACATAACAAAATGACAATTCTTGGTTCATTTAGAGTCATGACATGAATGAAATAAATGCACTCTATAGCAGTGATGCAGTGCTGTTGAATGGTAGAATAGAAACATTGTCAGAGTATTTCAGTATGGTGTTCTGTCCATATTGGCTGAAGAATGCACGTTTGAGAGCCCTTCACAGTCATGAACATCATCAACATGATCACACTGGAAGTCGGCATGTTGTTTTCGAGAGTTCTAGTACACTAGGATCAAGAAGGGTCTATCTGCATCCAACAAGACTACTATAAGGCACGCCCACTACAAGTTGCTCCGGCTTCAAATAACAAACTAAATGCACAAGTCTTGCAAAAATTGGATGTCACATTCATACTCAGTTTGTTGTGTTTATTTGGAGTCCTGCAGCAGCCCTACACCTTTTCCCAAGGACAGATTAAGACCTGAGGGGCCCATTGGCCGTTACGCCGTAGACGCCCCCTATGTTCAGTGCTACAGGATGCTTGGCAGATTTGGTTGGATTTTTCAAATAGATGGAAGAAAAGTTTGTAGCAATGTCTGACACGGTCCATTTTATGAACTTTTTAATTATGAACTGATACAAAATCATGCGTTACTAATAGGGAGGTGCACGGAATTCAAATATCAAAATCACTAGACTATTCGGTTATTCTGCATGTGAGTTCTTCAACCTGATCCGAGTCTGACGTTACCAGACAAACCTACAGGTTTTGGGCAAGGTTCGGGTCAGTTTTTAGAGTAAGCTATATGGCGATCTCACTGATCTGCAAAGATCATACCTGTTTATTAGTTGTGATGCAGAGATTGTGTGTGTGTTCGCCAGGATTCAAGGAAATATGCTTTACCAGTTTACAGTCGATATAAAAATCCTACACACCCCTATTAAAACAGCAGGTTTATGTGATGTAAAAATTTACTCAAAGATAAATCATATAAGACTTTTTGCACCTTTCATGTAAGTGACAACCTATCCAATGCCACTGAAAACCAAAATTACAAGTTTCAGAGAAAATAAATCAAAATAAAAAACTTAGAATAAATTAACTGCATAAGTGTGCACTCCCTTTTATAATTGGGTATGTGGCTGTGTTCAGAATCAACCTATCATCAAGCTCATGTGAAATAGTACACACATGTCTTCGCCTGAAGTAACTCTGATTAACTCCAAATAAGTCTCAGCTGTTCTTGTAGGATTTTCTGGCATCTTTTTGGTTGCATGCTACTACAAGACCCATGGGCCACATTAAGCTTAAAAAGCATCAACGGGATTTCATTGTTGAAAAGCATCCCCCTCAAGTGAGGGCTACAAAACATTTCCAAGGCATTAGATATACCATTGAGCACAGTGAAGACAGTCATCAACAAGTGGAGAAAGTATGGCACAACAGTGACATTATCAAGAACAGGACGTCCCTCCAAAATTGATAAGACAAAGACATAACTGGTCAGAGAGGCTGTCAAGAGGCCTAAAGCAACATTAAAGGATGCTGGTTGCTCCCTACATATGACAACTATCTCCTGTATTCTTCATGTATTCTGCGCTATGGTGGAGGGTGGCAAGACCAAGCCTTTTCTGATGAAATAAAACCTATATCCAGTCTCCCAAAACCATGTGGAAGAATGTGTTATGGTCTGAAGAGACCAAGATTTAACTTTTAGGTTAAAGGTATGTTTGGCACAATACAGCACATCAGCATAAGATCGCCATATCCGTGGTGAAGCATGGTAGTGGCAGCAGCATGCTTTGGGGCTGCTTTTCTTCAGCTGGAGCTGGGGCTTTAGTGAAGATGGTGGGAATCAAGAATAGCTCCACGTACCAGTCTATTTTGCCACAGAACCTTCTGGCATCTGCTAGAAAGCTGAAAATGAAGAGATTCATTTCACCTTTCAGCATGACAATGATTCAAAGCACACATCCAAAACATTTGGTTTCAGCTAAAAAAGATTAAAGTTTTGGAATGGCCCAGCCAGAGCCCAGACCTGAATCCTATACAAATCTGTGGGGGGACCTGAAAAGGGCTGTACACAGGAGATGCCCTTGCAATTTGACAGATCTGGAACGTTTTTGCAAAGAAGAGTGGGAACATATTCCCAAGTCAAGATGTGCCAAGCTAATAGACGCTTATCCAAACAGACTGAGTGCTGTAATAAAATTAAAGGGTGCTTTAACTACATATTAGTTCAGGGATGTGCACACTTATGCAGTTAGGTTCGTCTAAGTTTTTTCTGAAATGTGTCACTTTGGTTTTCAGTGGCATTGCATAGGTTGCAATTTTTACATTAAAGGTGAAAAAATTCTGATATGATTTATCTTTGTTTAATTTTTTACATTACAAAAACCTGCTGTTTTAACAGGGGTGTGTAGTCTTTTTATATCTGCTGTACAGTATTATTAAGCTTACATATTCAATTGAGGGTGCTCTAACGTTCGCACCCTGCAGAACCAGGCCTGCATTTAGCTGGCATCTGCACTGACATGATTGCAAAACAACAAGATACCTTATTATCTACTTATCTATTCATTTATTTTCAAATGGTAGTGTGGCCTACTAGCTGCATCTTTTGCTACAAAACCATGTTTGCTTAGCACACCCTCGTGCTTTCTGGCAACGTGACACCTATGATTCCAAAAGGAATCTTTGATAACTCTCAAGGGTTCTTACCCGGGACACGTTTGATTCAATGAAGTTATGCATACCGCCGCCGCAGCTCGGTGTCTGTCGATGACGTCGAGCTACGATTCCGGTGGCTGCTCAAATTTCTGCCATGCCAGGGAGCACAACTCGCATTTTCAATTGACCCAAAGCATTATCAATGGACAGATTTACTCTAGCATAGTTCATTCTTGAAGAAGGGAAAAACCATGGTAAAATGTTTTTGTACTGTCTGCCACCTGAACATTGATGTGGCCTTTGTTTGATACCTGTGCCGTGTCGTAGCCATGACACGACGAGGCTTGGCACACCTCGTCTGGTGTGTGAGGTTTGCAACTTCACTAAAACAATGTGTGAACTCCATAACCTCAGGTCTATTGCTTATTTCGCAAGTTCCTGAGTATCCTGAGTGATTGGAGAGCGCCTTTTTGAAGTTTCCACTCCGCTGGCTCAGGCCGCTCAGCACCACTTGCTCAACCCAGAATGCGCTTCGTTACATGCTGGTTTGGGAACCTGTGAAAGGTGGAATTATCATTGCTCCGTTCACATGCTCTGACTGGAAGTGCCTTACATCAGCAGTGTGGGAGACCCAGGTTCAGATCCCGCGTTGAAACCAGGAAGTAATTGCATTTGCATAATGAGCAAAGAACATGATTTGGAGGTTACATTTTTGTCTCTGACATTACATTTTTACGCCACTGATGACAGGTTAAGGTTTGGAGGTTGGGTTGGGGGATACAGTTTATAAAATATTGTCGCTGTCCGATGAAAAACACTTATCTTCACTTTTGGCAATTTTAACTTTTTACACAGTTTTGATGGACATTTCTGAAGGCCAGTGGAGATACCCTGATTAAACATATTTTCATTGGTCATTTCGATGCACAATTCAAACAGTAGGAAGAGGTCATTTGGCACATTCCATCTATGATTAAAAAGTCAAAATTGCCAAAAGTGGAGATAAGTGTTTTTCATCAGACAGAGAGGATATGCATTCCTGTTCGCTGTGTTACAGTCTGTAGAGCCGAAAGCAACTCACTTTACAAATTGCTTTTGGCACCCCTCCGTGGACATTTTACACAAAAAATGGAGCTTGAATGCGCCAATATGCCCAACAACACTTACCGTTTTGGCCACTGGGGGGCAGTGTTTCCCATTTCGGTAAGCACAAACCCATTTTAGCCAAAGAAAAGTCAAAATACTGTTTCCAATTTCACTGTGAGATCATTCAGTTCTGGTATTAAAAATACTGGAACCAGTTCGAAATAATGACCGTTGCTCGTTTCCCAACCCTAATCATGATAGTATTTGTTGCATTGCCTTTAATTTATGCTACTTTAAAATTGAGAAATTGTTATAGTACCAAAAAAAGAAGTGAATCACATCCAAAAAAAACAATCGGTATCAAAGTACTGTGGAATTACCATCTGAAACCATCACTG
This sequence comes from Xyrauchen texanus, assembly GCF_025860055.1. Taxonomy (NCBI): domain Eukaryota; kingdom Metazoa; phylum Chordata; class Actinopteri; order Cypriniformes; family Catostomidae; genus Xyrauchen; species Xyrauchen texanus. Next base: position 56,714,399 of record NC_068276.1, read on the forward strand.
AATCATGGTACTGCCACAGTACTTTATGTGAGGAATGTCATTGCAAGGTTTAACTCACATTTTCAGATTGACATCACAATGAAATTTGAGGTCATTTGGAGGATATCATTGATGACAGCCCCACCAAACATTGAGGTAGCACTGGACTCTGACACCTAATAAATACTTTTATCCAAACACACATCTCCAGTCAGTATATTGTCTACTGACTCATGACATGGGTAGTGCTATACACATCAGTGTCCCAGTAATGAACTCTGAGGACCAACTTGCATTACAGCAAGGCAGAAATAGTGATACAGAAGAATTGATATCAGAGCGGACAGTTTCAGAATAGATGGGTATCGAGTTCCAAGAGAAAATATAAGCACATGGCCATGTGGATGACCTGTTACCTTTAATACATTTACATTTATGCATTTGGCAGATGCTTTTATCCAAAGCAACTTACAGAGCCCTTATTACAGGGACAATCCCCCCGGAGCAACCTGGAGTTAAGTGCCTTGCTCAAGGACACAATGGTGGTGGCTGTGGGGGTCGAACCAGCAACCTTCTGATTAACAGTTATGTGCTTTAGCCCACTACGCCGCCACCACTCCAAGACCCACGGAGGGGCAGGATACCTCTGATACCAATAATTTCGAAATCTTGAAGTTAACATAAAATGGAGTTCACAAATGGTGTTGATTCATGTTGACTTTTAAGAGCGCATCAACAGAAAATTATGAAACTAAATAGACTAAATAAGTGTCGATGCTTAATGCTGTTCCTGACAGTCAACAGCATAAGCTTCACATTTATAGTGACCATTTTCTCTTAATGCTAAATAATTCTTATATCTGAAGATCATGCTCTCTGAAGGATGAAGACATATGTATTTCCCTGCTAATAAGACTTGGCTATATCAATTATACCCTTGCACATATTCACCCTCCTGGCAGCCATTTACCAACCGATGAACAGGAAACATGTACTCATGGAAAGGTGCCTTTACAGAGGAAAAGGAAAGTTCAGAGGTCTAATTCAAAACACAGCTACGGTCTGACGTCTGTGCTACTTGTAATGTTTTTGATCCTATTGCCATGGAGATCCTAAATATTGTGTTGAGAGCAATGTATTAAATTAAATGTATTGTGTTAGTTGATGGTGAGCTCATGGAGAAACACTGCTTTGATTCTAGGATGATGGTTTATATAGTGTGTCTGGCTGCACAGTTAACACAATCTGGCTTTAGGCTCCGTTTTTAAACTCCCTGAGTGAGCACCATGTTTGTGGTGCAAACCACTAATTGCAAACTGAGACACAGCTACCAGAAGTTGGACTTTCAATCAAACGTTAAGATGAGAGGGATATCTACAGAAGGTAGTCTTGCTTTACACTACAACAATGCTAGGGTGGTGGCTAGGGCATTGCTATGCAGTTTCAGGGTATTCTGGGTGGTTGCTAGGTGGCCCAATTCTCTATGATATTCGGGTCCCTTCTTCAATGTAAGTCTATAGGATTTTTTATCCCATTATATAGTCGACTAGGCAAAAATCATAAGTCTGATCACTCACACAACAAGCCACACAATTTAAAGTATCATTTATGTCTGTAAATGGTGCGACTCAAGTTGTGCACCAAAGTTTAATACATAGGGTTAAGGGTTTGTTGAAATCCCTAATCCTACGTATGAGCAATCAGAATCAGATTTATTGCCAAGTATGCTTACATATACGCAGAATTTGTCTTGGTGACAGAAGGTTCCAATGCCCAAACAATACAACAACAAGACAGAAATAGTAAAAAAATGGAAAATAGTAATTAAGGATGGGACCCAAAGGCAGAAATGAGGCAAAGAATAAAGACTTCATTAATATGTAAAACAAACAAGGAAATCAAAACCCTCTCAAGGGAGAAAACAACAAAGAACTTAAAAATGAAAAACAAATCACAAACCAAATTGGCGACAGCGCAACAAAACACTAACTGAACATGAAAACAAAGCTGTCTGACAAACACAAGAGGAAAAGGGCACAGTATATACAGGTAGGGCACATGAGGAACAGTTGAAGACAATTAACATAACAAGGACTAAACCAGGGAGAGTGATGAGGGTAACGAGGTGCTCTGTGTTTATGTTTGTGTGTTTTTGGTTCAGTTTTTCATTAAACTATTATTTATATTGCAAAGCCGGTTCTCGCCTCCTCCTTTCCCTTAACCCGCATTACATTGGTGCCGAAACCCAGGAAGGAGGAGGGATGCCCGTAGCAGAGTCCTCGACACTACCATCCACCCAGGGGAGCGCCACTGCCATCCGCCGGGGGACAGAGTAGCCCGGACGTGGGGAACAGCTGCCGTCCGCGAGGCGAGTGGGGACTGGACTCCCCGACCGCCTGGAGCCGCTGCCAGGGGCGGAGGAGTGCCCTGCCATCCCCCAGAAATGCGGAGGGGTCTAGAGGGCCGCCGTCCACTAGGGGAGCAGGGAAGCGACTCTCCGACTGTCTGAAGCGGTAGGGCCGCTGCCAGGGGCGGAGGAGATTCCCCACGGGTCGCCGAGAACACAGAGGGGCGTTCTGTCCGCTGGGGGTCAGTCTGACTCCGGCCTGCCTGGGGAGGAGTGGCTGCCGTCTGCCTGAGAGGGTGGAGGAGTACTCGGGGACCACGCGACGGCCCCTTCTCTCTCTCCTCTCTCTCTCCCTGGACTATTTTGTTTTGTTGTTTTTACCCCCCTGCCTCCCAGGTCGAGCAAGGCGGGAGATGACCCACAGGTAGATGGGGCTCAAGGCATCCGGAGAGGGAGGGGGGCGTGTACGTCATGCAGGGGGCTCCCCGGAGTCAACACCGGGAAGAGTGAAGAGCAGAGGAGGGCGGGGCCGGGCTGGAACAATGCCCGCCCGGTCCCCAATCAGCCTGATGGGGCACGCAAGGGATAAAGGCAGCCAGTCACAACGGTTCGAAAGAGAGGGAGAAGGACATGCAGCTGCTCTGTGTATATGTTTGTGTGTTTTTGGTTCAGTTTTTCATTAAACTATTATTTATATTGCATGCCGGTTCTCGCCGCCTCCTTTCCCTTAACCCGCTTTACAAACACAAAATAACATTCATCAACTGACACATTTTTGTGAACACACCAAATAAGGGGATGTCTTTGGCCAGTATTAAATAGATCAGAATATTAAAACAAATGTATCCACAAAACTAACAGACACGCAACATCCAGATTTGCATTCTACCTGCATCTGGTCGGTTTTATGTCTTGCCAGAACACATTCTTTCTTCCATCTTACCATTTCTGTGCTTATATCAACATGGCAATGCTCCCCAATATAAATTGCTTATTAAACAGTAACACATGGACTAAGTTCTGACAAATGAGGCTGTTGGAGTGCAGACTGTACAGAACACACAACAGGCAGACAGCAGCAAAGTCTGATCAAAACTACATCTTCAGAGCTACTCACACTACAGCTTTAGTAGCCAACAGCACTGAACGTTATTGAGGAAATTCCAGATAACCAGACAGAAAGCTGGTTTAAATAAAAATTTCAAAAACGATGCATATATATCAAACTTTAAGTGTGTTGAGTGCTTTGTGGACTGTAAATGATGAATGTACTGTATCCAACACCCACTGTTGAGATGATTTGTGCTTGTGTTTTTTTTTTCAATTGGTTTGCATTTTGCAATGAATTGACAAGAAGTTTGAGTCATCTGCTTGTGAAACAGACATAGGGAGAAAGACAGACAGATGCTTTCAATTGTAAGACAGGAAATTATTGCTAATCGACAGAGGAAGATGGTATTGTTTTTGACTGCCCTGTGAATCACTAGTCTCTCAGGGTAATTTAAAGAACAGTCTTTACTAGTGTAAAACTATGGTAACACTTTACTCATCTGTATATAATGCATAAAAATAAGGTTTTTATAATGCAATATCAAAGGCATTCATTATATTTTATTGTCATGCATATTTTATTATATTACTGTCAAACTATATTGAAACCACAGTTATAATCCAGTACGTCATACTTAAAGGAATATTACGGGTTCAATATAAATGAAGCTCATTCAATAGCATTTGTGGCATAATGTTGATTACCACAAAATAATTGCCCCCTGGATTTGATTGTCAGGGGCTTTTTTTTTTTTCATTTATGAGGGCATTTAAAAAAAAAAATATTTATGAGGGCTTTTTTTCTAAACATATTGTAACATGCGGGGGGGGGGTCATGTGTCTGTCTGCGGGACAGGGAAAGTGGTAAGGCTCATCACCTGGGTTGTAATTACTCTAACACCTGTTAAGTGTCTAAACCTTTTCACCTGGGCTAGAGGTTTTCCAATAAACTTCACCCAACAAATCATGACTTCCCAGTTAGGGTTAAAATTAGGTTTAGATTTAAGACTGAGTTAGGGTAGATTTAGATTTAGGGTTGAGGTTAAGATCAGGCTTATGTACTACAGATGTAATTAAATGCAGGTACTTTCAATGTAAGTACAATGCAACAACACACATGTACATAAGAAATGCATAGTATCAAATGCTTCAGTACATAGTAGTTAAAGACATCTAATGTGAAGTGTGTCAAAAATATACGATCACAGAATGCAGAAATCGACTAGTCATACTCAAGTATTCCAAAGAGCTGTGTAAACCTTTATAATGTATTACATATTCAGGCTTAAAGTAAAATGTTACTAAGATACTTTTACAGTTGTAACGTCATCATTTTTGGATGTCATCACCCAAAAGCAAACTTCAGGATGAGTGTAAACAATGCTGTGGTTGAAGTCCAAAAGGTGAATTCCACATTTCGACTATGCACTTCCTGGTTAATATTTCTATAAGTGTCATTGAGGACCCAACTAAGAAAAATATGTCTGCAAATCAAGTATCAAATGTATCTGCCTTCCAGGAGGAGTAAGAGGCCGGACTGAGCCTCTGAAGAGCACAGCACCACAGTCCTCCTATACCAAACTTCACACAAGTTCAAGTGCAGGTTACTGAACAAACCACTGATTCCTTAAAGAAACATTAAAGGGAGTATTTTCTTTCTCACGCTGAGAACAACCAATCATTCATCTCTCTCCCCTCCTTTCCTCTCAGTGTCTCCCTCATACTCTTGAGAGTTTCAAAGTTAAGATTCTTGCATGGGAAGGAATACAATGACGAGCTTAGAAAAATAATCATACACAAATGAGCTGTTCAGTTTCATGAAATCAACTTTTAAACGAACCCTTTTTCTGTAATTCATACAGCAATGTTTAGTTTTAATGCCTAATGACATTTCTAATAACTGGTGTGAAACTGATGTACCCAACGCTGATCTGTGTGCTACTCTAATCCAACATATTTCCCTCTCTCTTTATCGCTGTTTAACTCACATCTCTGTTTTTGTCCGATTATCTGTGAAATACTAGAAGCATTTTGAGACTGCTTAACAGCACCCCTAAAAACAACTTTATCTTATTATTAAATAACAATGATTAACCATGTTAAAATGTCACATAAAAAGGTCAAACAAACAATTGAACAGAAAGGAGAACAGGAGCAGCTTCCTCTTCTGTATGTTCACCAAAAAATGTAAATTCTCTCTTCATTTACTCGCCCTCATGCCATCCCAGATGTGTATGACTTTCTTCTGCAGAACACAAATGAAGATTTTTTAGAAGAATATTTCAGCTCTGTAGGTCCATTTAATGGAAGTTTTGGTGACCAAAACTTTGAAGCTCCAAAAAGTACATAAAGGCAGTACAAAAAACACCAGTGGTTAAATCCATGTGTTCAGACTCATTATGATAGGTGTGGGTGTGAAACAGTTAAAATATTTAAGTCCTTTTTTACTATAAATCTCCAGTTACACATTCTTCTTCTGTTATTTTTGGTGACTTGCATTCTTTGTGCATATCACCACCTATTGTTTCTCTGTTTATCATCCACACCACACCCGTCATATTGCTTATGATGATATGGATGAATGGATTACTTTTATGCTGGCTTTATGTGCTTTTTGGAGCTTAAAAATTCTGGCCACCATTCACTTGAATTGGATGAACCAAAAGAGCAGAGATATTCTTTCTAAAAATCTTCATTTGTGTTCAGTGAAAGAAAGAAAGGGATGGCATGAGGGTTATTTTTGGGTGAACTATCCCTTTAACATTTTATACACACACACACACACACACACACACACACACAATGATCAGCCAAAACATTAAAACCACCTGCCTGATATTGTGTATGTCCCCCTCGTGCCGCCAAAACAGTGCCATCCACATCTCAGAATAGCATTATGAGATTGTTCAGAGCGGTTATCTGAGTTACCGTAGACTTTGTCAGTTTGAGCCAGTCTGGCCATTCTCTGTTGACCTCTCATCAACAAGGTGTTTCCATACACAGAACTGCCGCTCACTGGATGTTTTTTGTTTTTGGCATCATTCAGAGTCAATTCTAGTGACTGTTGTGCGTGAACATCTCAGGAGATCAGCAGTTACAGAAATACTCAAACCAGCCCGTCTGGCACCAACAATCATCCATGCGAATATCTAATCAGCCAATCGTGTAGCAGTAGTGCAGTGCATAAAATCATGCAGATGCGGGTCAGGAGCTTCAGTTAATGTTCACGTCAACCATTAGAATGGGGAAAAAATATGATCTCAGTGATTTGGACCGTGGCATGATCGTTGGTGCCAGATGTGCTGGTTTGAGTATTTCTGTAACTGCTGATCTCCTGAGATGTTCACGCACAACAGTCACTAGAATTGACTCTGAATGATGCCAAAAACAAAAAACATCCAGTGAGCGGCAGTTCTGTGGACTGAAATGTCTTGTTGATGAGAGAGGTCAACAGAGAATGGCCAGACTAGTTTGACAAAGTCTACAGTAACTTGGATAACCACTCTGTACAATTGTGGTGAGAAGAATATCATCTCACAATGCTATTCTGAGATGACGGGTTGTCGCTGTTTTGGTGGCACGAGGGGGACCTACACAATCTTAAGCAGGTGGTTTTAATGTTGTGGCAGATTGGTGTATACACAAACACACACAATCTAATTATGGAAAATACTTGCACTCTTTCATGTAGGGGGTCTACTGAATATCAAAGAACTAAAACAATGTGTAAAAACAGCTTATCATTAATTTCAGAAAGAATAAATGAGTGGAGATTTTATATGGGTAGTTGGCATAATTTTTCACCATTTTAATGAACTATTTGCCTTCACCTGTTCATATTAAATGGTTCTACAGGGTGTCAAATTATAAAAAATAAAACAAAATCAACATAATATATTATTAACTATTAAACAGCATACATTACTATTCCACAAGTATAATAATTGGAGAAGAATTGGGGAAATTTTCTGATTTCTAGATTAATTCTACCATAGGCACTTTGACCTCAGGACGCTGCTAAAAACTGCTAGAAATGTAAAGAAATGAACTCATCATGGAGTCAAACAATAACTAAAACCAGTCATCCCGACTCTGATATGACATGGCGGCACTGATTAACCTGTCACGAACACAGCAGAAACTACAGTAGCGATTCAATAACTCACACTGATATACAAACTGAAACTATTAGATACGGTAACTATTCAAAATAAGTAATATGCACTTACCTTTGCCTTGATGTTGGACTGAAGGGACAGGTACTGCGAGTCGGTGTGTGTCAGTCAATAGTGAACGGCAGCGCGAGCGCACTGTAGACTGCTGGCATGCGTGTCAGATTGACGTTGCTTTAACGAGAGAGATATCGTGCATTTGCTGTGATCCACATTGTGTAGCCTACTTGACGTTTATGGACATGTAGGCTTTCCTATTGACTATATGTAGATGAACATGCTCCTGTGGTTCAATATGAACTCATTCCCAAGAGTCTGTATTATTTGTTGACATCATTCATCTCAAATAAATTACGGATTAGGGGCAGCCGACAGGTATTCCACCGGATCAATACAATAGGTGCCATTATATCATGTTAACACAACATACATGCAACGGGTTGGAGTCTGGTCTCACATAGGGGTGAACCGTGCACCAGAAAATAACTGATATCCACTATCAATATCTGTACCCTCATTCACCAAAGTTTAACTCAGACTTTTTATATAGAAACCAGCTGGTCTGCTGATGGACAATAACTGAACCCATGACGCCACCATGTGGCTTGAACACATACTAGCCCATAGCATTCGTGATTTAGGCTACATTCATTCAAAGGTGCACTCAGTAATTTTTCAGCATATGTTTAAAATCATGACCAACTCTCATGAGATGAGGACTCTAGTCATATCAGCAACCTTATAAAAGCTGTTTTATTCTACATGGGGAGGGGCACCCTCATGGGGGCTGCCATTTTGGAATCACATGACCAGCCGAATACTACTCTCTTAATCTCAGCATCCCTCTTGTTATTGGAAATCTTCACTCTTGGATTAAATTAATCATGGCTGATCATCATCTGTAACTGAAAACTGTTGATTTTGAATGATGCTGCATCCACACCACTAGGTGTCACTGTAAGGCCCAGATGACATGAACAAGAGTTACTGAATGCACCTTTAACAAATGTTTGATCTCTGAAAGACAACAGCTGCTATTTTGTGAATTTTTGTGGTTGGCTTAATTAGTTCAGATTAAATAAATTTGTAATCAGTATGCTGTTTCCTGTAATATTACAAAGTTATAGGGATAGTTCACCAAAAATGAAAATTATAATAAATGAAAATAGTACACCAAAAATAAAATGACATTTTAATGTATTTAAGTCCTTGGTTTCCCTGTTTCCAGTGTTAGTTTTTGCATGAATGAGAACTAATCAGGGGAAAACCAATCATAAAATTAAACTACAAAGGACTACAAAAACCAAACAGGAACTAAACTAAACTTCAACATAAAAGCACAAAAACAAAAGACAACAGAGAACATGACAGTTTCAGGGCAGCAAGAGCCGTGTTGAACTCCTTGTCTTTTCCTCTGCGTCTTATTCTGCTTTAAGCGGTGACACTGCCAATGGAAATGTAATTTATCCAAATTGTCTGGTAATCATTAGCTGATGCTTTTGAAGCTGAAGGAATAAATTATCAGTCTACTGATTTGAAAATAAAAATGTGAATAATTCAATCATTTTATAAATGGACAAATAAATAGACACCTTTAAATGTGAATAAATAAACCAATTTATACATGGACAAATAAATAGACACATTTGTTGTGGAGGTGGTTAGATGCACATGTCTACCACAGTGTGACATCACAATGTGGAGGAAGCCGTCATCGTCATCGTTTTGGCAACTTGGATTCAACAAATGTTCTTTTTGCAGTGAGAAGGAAGTTTTGAGTTCTGAAACTTACAGTATGTTTTTATAGCACAGTTACCTCTTATATGTCAAAAACTCAAATAAAAAAAAAAAGATTTGTCTGACCCCTTTAAGTGAACAAATCTTTCTCGTTCACCTCGAATATTTGTGATTCAATGACTCACTCATTGACACATCGAAGATGCTCGTTTGTAGCCACCAACTACACTGTAAACCCTAAACACCGTAATCTTGCACCTCCTGCAGGTAAGAGGGTGGGGAAAAAATGAAAGACATAACATTGTAAAAGAGCCACAATACTGTGAGTATCAAATAAATACAACAATACATGAATGTGTTAAATAAATGAATGTCTTGCACATATAGATAAGAATAAATAGGAATAGATTTGCAATAAAGGGAGGATTGTGTGTCCATGACTGGGAATGGAATGGATGGCGACAGGCCCGGTTCTACGGGGGTGCTTGAGGGTGCTAAGCACCCTCAAATTAATATCAGAGCACCCTCAATTCCAGACCAGAGCAAAATTATCCTGAACGTTTTTATTTTTATTAAATCTCCGGGACCTAACGCACCTCCACAAGCGTTTAATATGCTCAGGGTTGCCAGATAATAGATTAAATTGAATAATAAATTACCATTGCATTGAAGTCCTATCGATGGTAAAATAAACAATTAGTAAGTGTTTCTAACACCTGATAGAAAAGTACTATTTGTAGAGAAAATTCAGGCAATTGCAGAACAGTCCCATAAGTCATGTACTATATACACTTTAAACACTGTATACACAAATTGTGCATCGTGCATTAGAATGAGTGAACTAATATTTCTGGGCTTAAAAGATGCAAGATCTAATGCAGAGCTTTTAATCTTATTTTCCACTTTCTACTTAAAGACTGATGTGGCCCCTGTACCAAAATAATGCACACCCCCTTGCTCAGTTGAATAGGGTATGTAAGCCTGTATATTGGCAAAGCAGATTTCCCTGAATCTCAGTGAACACCTGCATCAAAACTAATAAACGTCCATATGTATTATATGATCATGCACAGAAAAAACGAAGGTACATTTAAAAATCTTTTCTTTACGTTGATTTAGTACCATTTCAACGCCTTTATACCCCCACTTTTTTCAAAGGCACCCTCAGTGATTTTGATCTGGAACCGGGCCTTGGTGGCGCATTGCCCCGCCTGCCGCAGCTGGCGCTCCTCTGATGCCACACTGACAGCAGAGATACATTCACACACATGTCCGCATCAGCAGCGCAGTAATGATGTTTCTGCTGGGACTGAGTCTGTGCCTGCTTGGGATCGTCAATGGGATTGTCCCCGAAACCTCTAAAACAGATATGGACATCATTGCAAATATGGAGACTAATCTAGCGCAAGGACAAACCACACTGAACGAGATATTTCGGGAGGTGGAGGAACTGATGGAGGACACGCAGCAGAAACTGGAGGACGCGGTGCATCAGGTATTATTCGGCCTTTAAAACAGGCTATAATAATGTTTCTTCTTCACATAGAAAGCTCAATGCACTCCCAAAATTGAGCTGAACTTTCTGCCCTAACTAATAACATCTCTGCTTTGATAATATCACCACTGGCTACAGAACATGCACATACAAGCACAAAGATGTGTTTTCTTTAAATGATCTGTCTCTGGTTAAATGCCATTAGACAGAATGTGCAGTGTGGCATTATATTATATTGTATTAGCCTATTAGTGGAATTGGAGTGCACATTATATTCCTTATAATGTCATTGGCTAGACTTGTTGGCTCTTTGCACTGGAAATGTATTGTTCAAAAAGGTTTGGTGCACTCTGCTGAAAATATTAGGTTGCTCTCTTATTGAATTTTTTTTTAATTAAAATCTGAGACACCTTGATCTAGGCCTGATTTGGCTGATTCACGTTGGTGCCAGGATATGGATTTATGCTTTCATTATATAGGAAATATATATAATATATCCCCCATGCCATTTTTAAGTATCTTTAATTTTTAGATCTGGTAGAAATAGATCCTTTAGGCAAGTGTACAATTTCATAGAGTACGTTTCACAAAGAAGCATTGTGAGTTTCGGTATTCAAGATCTTCCCTATGTCCCCCGTTTTTCCTCAGATGGACAATGAGAGTGCAAAATCAAGCCTCAATCCACACAATGTCTCTTCACACCTCCAAAATGAAAGCAGCATTGAAATCACCGCCGGGAATCAATCCGTGTATATTATTGAGAGAACCAACAAGGTAGGTTTACAACCAGGTCACCGGGAACATGTAATGTAGCCATGTAATGTAGCAATAAATACATTTCTGTGTTTTTGCTCCCAGACAACAGACAATGCATCTGAATCGACAAACATCTCCAAAACCATAGAGTCCAATGATAAAGTGAATGGGATTGATCATGTAAGCTATCCATCCATCCATCTTTCCTATGCATTTAACGTCTGACTGAAATGAGACTGTCAGTTGTACTTTCTTTCCCATAACAGTATGTATTTGTACAGTAATCTACATCATGTAAAGTGAGTGGTGTATTCTGTTAATTCCATATGCTATTATATTTTAGATGCATGCTGTTCTAATAGCATGTCATGTACAACTGTGCCTAAGTTAAACAGCTGTCAATGGGATGCAACTTCATAACATGTTAAAGTATGATTTATAGACATTGTAATGATTGCATTGACATTATAGTCTAGTGTAATGTTATATTAAATATTATAGGAAGGGTCACTTGTTCTGTTAAATATTTATGATGTAGGATGAAAAGTGGAAGGAACATTTTTATTTTTTTTTTATCCCATTTTCTCCCCAATTTGGAATGCCCAATTCCCACTACTTAGTAGGTCCTCGTGGTGGCACGGTTACTCACCTCAATCCGGGTGGTGGAGGACAAGTCTCCGTTGCCTCCACTTCTGAGACTGTCAATCTGTGCATTTTATCACGTGGCTAGTTGTGCATGACACCGCAGAGACTCTCAGCATGTGGAGGCTCATGCTACTCTCTGAGATCCATGCACAACTTACCACGCGCCCCATTGAGAGCGAGAACCACCAATCGTGACCAAGAGGAGGTTACCCCATGCGACTCTACCCTCCCTAGCAACTGGGCCAATTTGGTTGCTTAGGAGACCTGGCTGGAGTCACTCAGCACGCCCTGGATTCAAACTTGTGACTCCATGTGTGGTAGTCAGCATCAATACTCGCTGAGCTACCTAGGCCCCCAAGTGGAAGGAAATTTAATGTTTGCTTTAGCATTAATGGATAAAAAAGCCTCTTGTCCTACACTTCAACATCAGCCCTAAAGTGGGGGTCACTTTTAGTATGAAGAAGTACAACACAGATCATATAACCGTCTCATATCCTCCTTAAATCTGGTGAATGTTGTTTTAAATCTCTGGTGCAGAACAGCTCTGCTATTGATAAGTTACTTATATATATACACATACATATACACACACACACACACACACAGTATACTTACATGTGTCAATTATGTATTTCTTTATAGTTCCTATCTTGATATTAAAGAAAAAGAAAACAAAAATGCAAAAGATTGAAGGATTGTTTTAATTAGTGGTAATTGCTGAGGCAAGATCAGTATTACTTTTACTCATGCTCATAGGGTCATATTTCCCTCATACTTCTTCTTGAAGGTTTAATAATGTTCTTCTGTGTCTCTCAGGAGTGTATCGTTGATGAAGACTGTGAGAAGGGCAGGTACTGTCTATATGGGACTCGCAGCTCAAAGTGTCTGCCCTGCAAAGAGCTTGATGCGGTAAGGAGTTTCAAAGTTCACTCACTAGACACACTGCAAGGTACACTTAAAGTGATAGCTCACCTAAAAATGACAATTCTGACCTTGACTCACCCCTCATGTTGTTCCAAGCCAAATCAGGGGAACACAAAAGGAGATGTCAGCCAGAATATTAGCCTCAGTCACCATGAATGTAAAACGGAGCATGTTTCCATGGTTGCATTTTGCTTTGCATGTCCTTCCTTCAATTCAATGACAGATGTAGATACAGCAAGTCCCCAAAAGGGGTCAGTGATTGTTTTTATTTCACCTGTAGAGATTGCTGTTATACTGTAGAACCTTCCAGCGCCATCCACAGAGAAACATGGAGGTATTAAATGTCTTTTATATTGGCATAGATTTTTTCCGAATAACCAATAGTTCCAAAAAGCAACTATCGGGACCCATTAATTGGTAAAACCAATATATTAGTCTTCCTCTAGTTTGGAACAACACAAGGGTGAGTAAACGATAACAGAATTTTCACTTTTTGGGTAACCAAAACCTTTCATCTTAACAATCATCCAGTATAAATAAAGGTCTCTCTCTTTAAGCTTCTTAATTTCTAAATAAATCCTTTATGTTCGGGCCCCCTAGTTTTTCATTGTCATTGTTTTACAAAGATTCAAGTGCAAACATATTACCGACAATGAAGCTTTCCAACAATGAGATGCAACTGAGCCTGCATTGCAGTACAGACACACGTGCGCCTGGTATCTGATATGCTGGAGTCTTTCACATCAAATGCACAGACTGCTAAATATGACCAGCGTCTCTGGTCCTGGATAGAGTTCACCTCTGAGGCACAGGAAGTAGGGAAGACAACCCTGCAAAATACAGATGTACAGTGCTCTTACAGGGTGTTGTTAAAAGCCACTTAAAGGAATGTTTCGGGTTCAATACAAGTTAAGCTCAATAAAAGCATAATATTGATTACCACAAAAATAAAACTCGTTCCTCTTAGAATGTAAGTGAATGGGGGAACATTTTTGGAGGATTTAAAAACAGAAATGTGAAGCTTTTGAAGTATTTTGAATATATACATCTATGCTCAAATATATGAACTACTGTATAGTTTTATATACATTTTCAAAAAATATTTTAGCCCATTTTTAATATTTATGCATTTCAACTTCATAAAATTTCCATCAAATTGAATTTTGAACTGTTTAACAAAATTTAATTAATAAAACTTATTTTATTAAATAGTACTCAATTCAATTCAATAGAATTTTGTTATGAATTTGAAATGCGTAAATCTTAAAATGATCTCTTTGTGTGTGTGTATATATATATATATATATATATATAGCCATATTTCAGATTTATATATATATATATATTAGAAAGCCAAGTCTTGGCTCAGCCTGTTTGTATTTCATTGTACTTCATTGTTGGATCTTTAAAATTATTCTTAAGGTATTAGTAACTTGTTTAAAAATTCAGTAGTTCATAGTTTCAGGCCACATCCACATTAATTCATTTTAGTTTAAAAACTAAATTTTTTTAGTTACTAAAGCCATTTCTCCCCCAAAATATGTCGTATCGAGAGCATTTTCGAGGAGGAAAACTGTTTCAATGTAGATGAGGTTCTTGAGGCCTACTGAGGTTGAGTTGAGGTTACCCAGGTTACATCATACAATAAATATATATTGTTTGATTCATAAATATTTTGAATAATATGTCAAATTTGTATAATGCTTTGTTATTACATGATGGGCCCCATCTAAAAAGCACTAGCACAGTGCTAAGCTAAAATCATAAGTGCAAAGTCAATGGGCATGGACATTAATTTTTGGTATTTTCATGCAAGCATGCACTAAATCGAGGCACAAGTGGGTTTGGCAAAATTGCACGAGCAAATGGGCTCGGTCAAGTGCAATTTAATTCTGAGGTTCTTCTCCGGTTATTGCAGCATCTGCGTCCTATTATATAGTCGAACACAAGGACCAGCGATATAAACAAAGACAGCACATTCATAAGAAGTTGGAAGTGTAAATGGACAACAATGAATTAGAACAGTTGAATATTACGTTCTTTTGTGCAATAACTGCGTCCTTGACGAATGACAGGCATATTTCTACGACAATGACACGCTCCTTTTATATGCATGGAAAAGATGATTCTCATCCGCTCCGTTAAATGATAGAGAATGTAAGTATTATTAATTATTTTCATCTACTGGCACACAAATCATGGCTTGTATTAACAGTGACTGTTTCGGCACGCACTTTTCAAAAACGGCCTCTTTTGCAGTGACTTAAAAATCACTCTTCAACAACAGGTGGAAAAATATCAATACAAATTAGATATAAAATTGTAAATACAAACATAATAATAATAATAAAATATTCCATGACCTATAGATAGTTTAACACAAATCTAAATAAAAATTCATAAAAAGCAGATTGTAAGGGACATAATTTGATGTTCCACAATATTTCCAGATTTTGGACATGAACTTTATTACCACCAACTGGTGCAATCTCCAAACTGCAAAAGCAGGAACTAAATTTAGGCTTTGCGCTGAAATCAGACCTGCTTTTGAAACGTCTTTGCTCAGTGACCAAACACTCCTACCCACGGCCGCTGTCACGAATATTGTATAAGACGTAGCGCAGAGTCCTTGCACGTAGTGCTGTGCTTGGCGTGCTTACGAAAATAGTGCTTAATTCAAACCTCACATAAATGTGTTTTTCTGCTTTGACTTTATAAATAAGCTGATTTTTGGGAGTAAGCATGCATGGGATGTGCATGTAAACTGGTTCATTGACTCAACCAATGGCATGAGTTTGGGGCAGGACTGTCTGCCTATGTGACCAATGGAAGATGGGGTGAGTGTTCGGGAAATCTGTTAGAAAACAATCATTATTTTACAATATCGTTTGGTGTTGCTAGAGGAATTAGTGCGGTCATGAAAATTAGATAAGACGTAGCACACAGTCCTTGCGCGGAGTGCTGTGCTTGGCGTGCTTACAAAAATAACAGTCCAATAAGATGCTACAGGTAAAACAAACCTTTACAAAAGAGTATTGTGATGTTACCATGGTACACTGTGGGAATCATAAGCCATCTTTCCACTGCAAAGTTGACACAGAAGCTGCATCTGAAGTGGGATTTACACAGACTATTTAATGCTGATCCAGAGGTGGCATAAACGCAATTACAATCGCATAAATAATGTTGTGAGAATAATGTTTTAAATATAAAATAAAAATATAAAATGAATGAAAACACGAAGGTATACTTCTATGACACTAAATTATGAAATATATGCTGCATGACATCAAAATGTAAGGCTTCTCTGATGCTGCATTTCATTCACATGGAACCAAAGCAGCATCAGAACTGTAGTTGATACTAGGGGCTGAGGTGGGTCAGAGTGGGCATCATTTAGGCTGGCTCTTAAGCACCATTGCATCTTTACTCTACATTTTGAGCAGGCTTTACTCGGTTGGGTAAAGACGTCTACATAGTACTAACATAGTGCTGAAGAATAAATCATTTTAATTGATTAAGGCATGTGTTTAATAGTCCAAGGTAGGCTACTTCAAAGAATAGCATGCTGTAAGCATAATCCAATTTTGTAAGTGAAAGCAAATATGGTGCACGAATGAATAGCTGACTAAGCGCACTCTATATACTGTATCCCTCTCAGACGTGCACCAAAGATGAAGAATGTTGTGCGGGACAGCTGTGTGTGTGGGGTCAGTGCGCAGACAACAGTACAAAGGGAGACGCAGGAACTATCTGTCAATACCAGCGTGACTGTAAAGAAGAATTCTGCTGTGCCATCCATAAAGGTATAAGCACATTAGAATGACTTTAATGAACTAAAACTCGTAAAGTTATAACAGTCAGTTTATTTATAAGTCGACTTCATTGGAAACTGTACACACTTTGTCATTATCAAGACATTGCTCTGTTCAAGCATCCCGACCAGCCCAACACAGTAACACTGAGCACATTTACATACACCGTTTATACTTAATAAGCCGACAATGTGTAGGGTCATGTAAACTGATTTAACAGCGTTCCATTATCGGTGTAATAAACCGAGTAAGAATAAACCGATCTACACGGGTAGATTTTTGCATAATACCCTGACTTTGCATAGCATAGCAGTTGGTAGAGCGGGTCGGCCACTAATTGCAGGGTTGGTGGTTCGAATCACAGCCCAAACAACTCCACATGCCGAAGTGTCCTTGGGCAAGACACTGAACCCCAAGTTGCTCCCAATGGTGTGCAAGCACCTTGCATGGCAGCTCTGCCGCCATTGGTGTATGAATGGGTGAATGAGTCACAGTGTAAAGCGCTTTGAATACCGTTAAGGTTAAAAAGGCGCTATATAAGTGCAGACCATTTAAGCTGATTTTTGGGAGTAATCAGCGTATTGATGTGCATGTAAATGGGCTAACTGACTCAGCCGGTGGCATGAGTTTGGGGCAGGACTATCCATTTATCCAACTAATGGAAGATGAGGCGAATCGTAGGATTATTTGAAATCTCATGTAAAAGTGGTTTTCTTGCTTTATCTGATTTTTTTATATAAGCAGATTTTTGGGAGTAATCCGTATATTGATGTGCATGTAAACAGGCTCATTGACTCAGCCAATGGCATGAGTTTGGGGCAAGACTATCTACCTATGCGACCAATGGAAGATGGGGCGAGTGTTCGGGAAACCTGTCAATTAACAGTCATTATTTAGCAATTTCGTTTGGGGTTGCTTGAGGCAAAAAAAAATTGCAGTTCATCTGTAATGTTAATGTAAAATCTAAATTATCTTCATATGTTTTATAGGCCAAAACCTAGTGGAAGGTATTCGATGGTGCCCATTTCAGATTGCTAAAATATATGTTTTTAATTTTCTCTCAGCTTTGCTATTCCCAGTGTGCAGCTCTAAACCAATAGAACGTGAGCGCTGCATCATTTCAGCCAATCACCTGATGGAGCTGCTGTCATGGGGTATGAAGTGGGAGGGTCCTCATGAGCACTGTCCTTGTGCTGGTGACCTGCAGTGCCAACATCATGGGTAAGATAAACAGTTCAGAACTGGTCTATTTCTAGTGGTTTTCACAAAAAATGACACATTTGTAAATGTCATGCCATAGCAATGCGCACTTCGCAAATTAACCGTAGATCCAAAATGTAACCAAAGCATAGTACATTTATACAAATATCTGAAAACTGATCATCTTCAGTAACAACCGTGTCATTTTATGTCATGTAGTAAATGGGCTGATCTTCCAATAACTACTCCACACATTATGCTGGAAAATTCACTTCAATGATGGTTGATAAATAGGATTATAAACCCTTCTTTTCACTCTCTTCATCAGGCGAGGTGCACTGTGCTTGAAGAGCCAGAACTCCAGTGCGGACCTAACTGACACCCTGTACTGAGACTGACTACATTGCATAGTGAGAATGGCCTGATTTTGAGTCAGACAAAGTGGAGATTCTGATAAGGAACATGTATGCTTCATCGTTACCCTCAAAAGCTTTGTAGGAAACTCCTTTACTATAATCATCCAAACGCAGGCTAAACTGTAAATGCAGCTGTGAATATAAGTGCTAAAGTGCTGCCTCTGAAGACAGGAGATATTTGGTGAAAGTCTAAATCTGAATGCATGTTCACACTTACAGCGATTTGCAGGGACAAAGCGATCAAGTCATTCAATTTCAATGCAAGTTGGAAATGTGTGGTGATTTAAGTGGCAGCGACCAATGGCGATGCAGGTATGTCATGCAACAAAGTTGAGAAAAGTTATCTATAGGCAAATTAGTAACGCAATGCAGCAACTACCAATAGGTACAAAGACATTAGAGCTTGCATGATCCATCTCCTGTTAGGTACTTTAGTCAAGTCAGGCAAGATGGAGAAGTAAACCGAAACGGTGAGCAATTCCCCTGTTCTTTATTTCAATGCATGCTAGAAAACTCAAGAATTGTCGATATGCCAAGCACGTTTAATTCATTCATTGATCATTGTTCATCTTATTTCTAATATATAGCTGATGCAACTTATATAAACATGCTTTTGCATTGATTTGTTGACAAAATAAACCAACATCTTATTTTTGCTGGCTATACATCCCAATTGTGATCAGACACGACCAACAAAATCGCTGTCAGTGTGAACTGTGTAAAGTTTTGAGCATTGGAAACGAGTGCGTAATAATAGTGCAAATGTTGCAAGAATGTTTGCGGGGGCATAAAAGGGACATCTCTGATGAAAACTAGTTGTACTAAATGTACTTGTTCGAACAGCTCGATTTATTCAATAAACATGCAGTCATGTTATTTCCTCTTGACAAACTCACTATAGAGAATAAAAAGTTGTAAAATGTGCAAGTGTTTCTTTTTTTATCTTACACACGTCATCCAAATCAAAATGTGCTCTTATCTGGTTTGTAACTAAAATTTTAAAGAGGTCATATCATGAATTTTTATTTATAATTTTTTTTTTTTCCAGTGAAGTTCACATTTAACTTTTTTTAGCCAGAAAATTCCAGTTTTTCATGCCCATTTTCCAACATGTCTCTGATCTGTAGAATTAAACAGGCCAATTGTGCTGCTGTGCCATTGAGACTGCTATGTACACGCCCTCTTAATGCAAAAAGAGAAAGCCCTTTGCTGCACTAACATGGGCTAAAGATTTACTGTCGTTCCAGTGTAGTTTGTGCTGCTCGAACCACAACAGCCTCAAAACCATGCATTAAATTGTGACCGATTCACAAAATAATCCAAACTGGAATGTACCACACAAACTCGTAGTCAAAGTGAAATGATCAGGAACTTAAAAATAAACTTCACTATTTCCTAACATTTGGGATCCTTTAAAAGGATATGGTACTACACACTGCCAGGATCAGCACAAGATTTAATGAGCTTTCCCACATTTTATTTTTGTTTCTATTTCTGGTGGTTATTAATAGTAGTCTCTATCCTTCTGATGTCCTTCAAAAAAAGGACTAAGAATAAGCCAGGTTTGCAGCTAGGGCTGAGTATTGATACAGATTTCCTCATTCGATTTGATTCTGATTCACAAGTTCTCAATTTGATTCCGATTTGACATCGATTCATATGGGTATATTAGTTACATCCATCCTCTCTCAGCTAATGCTCGTAATTATAAAGGGACATTCTAACCTTCTTTGTAAACCATTCAGGTACATTTCAAAAACATTATTTTTACAATTATATTTTATCATTAGTTTTTCATCATATTGGTCACGTTATTTATTTTTTAAATGTAGTCTATTCCATCAATACATATATTATGTTGCATATTATATATATATATATATATATATATATATATATATATATATATATATACAGTGAGGAAAATAAGTATTTGAACACCCTGCTATTTTGCAAGTTCTCCCACTTGGAAATCATGGAGGGTCTGAAATTGTCATTGTAGGTGCATGTCCACTGTGAGAGACATAATCTAAAAAAAAATCCAGAAATCACAATATATGATTTTTTAACTATTTATTTGTATGATACAGCTGCAAATAAGTATTTGAACACCTGTCTATCAGCTAGAATTCTGACCCTCAAAGACCTGTTAGTCTGCCTTTAAAATGTCCACCTCCACTCCATTTATTATCCTAAATTAGATGCACCTGTTTGAGGTCGTTAGCTGCATAAAGACACCTGTCCACCCCATACAATCAGTAAGAATCCAACTACTAACATGGCCAAGACCAAAGAGCTGTCCAAAGACACTAGAGACAAAATTGTACACCTCCACAAGGCTGGAAAGGGCTACGGGAAATTGCCAAGCAGCTTGGTGAAAAAAGGTCCACTGTTGGAGCAATCATTAGAAAATGGAAGAAGCTAAACATGACTGTCAATCTCCCTCGGACTGGGGCTCCATGCAAGATCTCACCTCGTGGGGTCTCAATGATCCTAAGAAAGGTGAGAAATCAGCCCAGAACTACACGGGAGGAGCTGGTCAATGACCTGAAAAGAGCTGGGACCACCATTTCCAAGGTTACTGTTGGTAATACACTAAGACGTCATGGTTTGAAATCATGCATGGCACGGAAGGTTCCCCTGCTTAAACCAGCACGTCAAGGCCCGTCTTAAGTTTGCCAATGACCATTTGGATGATCCAGAGGAGTCATGGGAGAAAGTCATGTGGTCAGATGAGACCAAAATATAACTTTTTGGTCATAATTCCACTAACTGTGTTTGGAGGAAGAAGGAGGAGTACCATCCCAAGAACACCATCCCTACTGTGAAGCATGGGGGTGGTAGCATCATGCTTTGGGGGTGTTTTTCTGCACATGGGACAGGGCGACTGCACTGTATTAAGGAGAGGATGACCGGGTCATGTATTGCGAGATTTTGGGGAACAACCTCCTTCCCTCAGTTAGAGCATTGAAGATGGGTCGAGGCTGGGTCTTCCAACATGACAATGACCCGAAGCACACAGCCAGGATAACCAAGGAGTGGCTCTGTAAGAAGCATATCAAGGTTCTGGCGTGGCCTAGCCAGTCTCCAGACCTAAACCCAATAGAGAATCTTTGGAGGGAGCTCAAACTCCGTGTTTCTCAGCGACAGCCCAGAAACCTGACTGATCTAGAGAAGATCTGTGTGGAGGAGTGGGCCAAAATCCCTCCTGCAGTGTGTGCAAACCTGGTGAAAAACTACAGGAAACGTTTGACCTCTGTAATTGCAAACAAAGGCTACTGTACCAAATATTAACATTGATTTTCTCAGGTGTTCAAATACTTATTTGCAGCTGTATCATACAAATAAATAGTTAAAAAATCATACATTGTGATTTCTGGATTTTTTTTTTTAGATTATGTCTCTCACAGTGGACATGCACCTATGATGACAGTTTCAGACCCCTCCATGATTTCCAAGTGGGAGAACTTGCAAAATAGCAGGGTGTTCAAATACTTATTTTCCTCACTGTATATATATATATATATATATATATATATATATATATATATATATATATATATATATTATTATTATTTTTTTATGTTTACTATTTACAAGGTTTACATTGATATGTATAACTTGTGCTAAATTGGTACCGTCTCTTTAAGACTACTGGCATCAGCCAGTGAGCGCATATAATGCGAGAGGACGTGCACGGTTTCTTTAGCGCATTCACGTTAGATTACATTTAAATGTTTCTAATCAACTACTGACTGTTAAGAACAGAAATGCTATAAAGAGACATTATTTAATAATATATGGATTGTGTGGATCTTGTCTTTGGACACGCAGAACGAGTTAAATGAAACATTTACTCTCAACACACAGTGAAAGGCTCTCGGTGCCAATACCTTCTTCGCCACTATACTACTAAATCACTGGTGAGTGAAATCTGAAGGTTTACAAGCCAATTGGTAATCACAGACATTTTAAGTTGCATAACACGAAATTTGATTGCACATGCGAGTGATTTACTTGTATAATAGAAGGTTACAGAGTAAAATATCGATCTTGGGATAAAAAAAGAAAAGAGAATCGAGATCACAATGCATCAGAAATAAATTATATTTCTACCCAGTCTTATTTGCAGCTCAATTTTTAAAAATTGAGGCTGCAAATTTTTTGGACTGGGGAGAAAATTTTGACCTCTGACACTTAGAATACATTGAACACCTTTATTTCATAAGATCAAGACAATTTTCATTTCTCATGATATAACCCCTATAAAATCAATGGTTCATTCTGTGCCTTCAAGTATGTGAAATCTTCATATATATGTCAACCTGGAGGCATGCAGACAGAGACTGATTGTTGCTCTTTATTTCAGTATTGGCATTTCTATTGTGAACAGCTTGTGGAAGCAGGAAGAGCCCCGGAACCCATGGCGGTTCGTTCTAGCTCGACACTGGTGCTCCTCCAGTAGGGCATCCGCGGCCTCCGCTTTCCAGCTACGCAAAAAAATAGCAGCGAGAAGCTTTCCCACACATGCACACACACTCACTCCATATCTGAGCACACGCAGGCTCTGTTCACATTGTGCAGAAATGAAAACAAAAAAACTGAGAAATAAACACAGGAGACATTTCTAAATTGAAAAAGAAAAAGCGGCGTACAGATCAAAAAAATTAAAACGCGTGCCATTAAAAGTCACTCACAAGACCTAACATCATCTTTACCAGTCTGTAGTGAAATAATTTACAAGAAAAACAACAAAAACAAAACGAGTGACAGTAGCGCTCTATGTATGTCACGCTACACTACTCTTAAAGGCTTGCAAACTCATGTGTACCTGTGTCAGTAGCCCCAATAGGAAGTGTGGTGAGTGCAAGAGGGCAGAGCTCCCTCAAAACTGGGCGGAGCTTCCTCAGTCAGTGGGGTGGGGTCAATGACAGCCACACCCACACAAAAGGGAAGCATGTACGGCAAGAATAGAACCTCATAAGCCAGAAAAGAAGCATTTAATTCACAACTATGTGTTAAATAAACAAAAAAATAGAGATATCCCAATATGTCAAGTGATGGCATCATACCCAAACATTTCCAAATGAAAATATACCATGACTGGAGACGATCGAAGAACTCTACGAAATAGAAGATGAGCAGTGCCGTCACCTGGAGGTGGCTGGTTACATTAAACACAGTGTTTTAACGCTGAATATAATCTGGATGATGGACGTTGAAAACATGAGAACTTGATAAGACTCGATCACAACTCAAAATCAAAGTGAATGACGGAGAGACAGCGAATGCAGAACGACAGGACGAAAATCAATGGAGATGGAGCGCCAAGTTGTGGAGATAGATTAAATAAATGGCCGACATTTCCCAAACTGCCATGTTTCCTCTACAAGTGCACCCATCTTTTATTATTAAACTGATTTTTCTGTATGATATTGGATTTGAATTTGAAATAGCTTTAGCACTTCCCTTTAAACTTTACAGTACAATAAACTATGGTGCACAATAGTACTCTGAGCCTCGCTATGCACTTGGGTGCTCAAAGGAGAGAGAGAGCATCAGCCGGACAGCACTGGTGACGTTGATTCAACGTGGGCCCAAATGCTATGGTCCATGGCAAGGCATCGCTACACTGCAGTGGGCAGGCCAGATAGAAAATAGAGCAGGAAAGGTACTCTTCTCATTCCCACTCTTAGTCCTGTCCAGGGTCTTTGGTGGGCCCTCCATCTAGGTAGATTTTGAGGGCCTTCTCTTTACGGGGGGAGTAGCTGACCCGGTGGCCTGTCTTCAGCAGCCGGCTGCTCTCTTTCTTCATCAGTTCATTGCGCTCCTCCTCGGACAGCTCCATGAGGTCCTCAGTGTTGTCCCTGTGGAGAGGTGGGGAGGATTTTAAAAAAGTTCTTAAAACTCTTGTAAAAAAAAAAAAGTTCATAAATGGTCGTAAATTTCTTTTGAAATCAAATTATGGCAAAATATTGTAAAAGCATTGGCAGGGGCTCGGGTTTGGACGAGGTATTCGGTGATCACAATGTATCAAAAGAAAATATTAGAACACTTTTTTATATCGCCCAGCCCTACCATACTCCTTACAAACCTAACAATTAATTAAATATATATATATATATATATATATATATATATATATATATATAAGGAGAAAAAAAAAAAAGAAGAATTCAATGTTTAGAAACTCTGAGATTCTGGTTCCTTAAAGGGACAGTTCACCCAAAAATTTTAATTCTCTCATTTACTCACCCTCATGCCATCCCAGATGTGTATGACTTACTTTCTTCAGCAGAACACAAATTAAGATTTTTAGAAATACATCTCAGCTCTGTTGATCCATACAATGCAAGTGAATGGGTGCCAAAATGTTGATGCTCCAAAAAGCACAAAAAGGAAGCATAAAATGAATCCATATGACTCCATATAATAGAAGTGATATGATAGGTGTGGGTGAGAAACAGATCAATATTTAAGTCCTTTTTTGTAGAACTTATTTTCCCTGTCCAGTAGGGTTGATATGCCTGAAGAATACGAATAAATAAAAACACAAGAATGTGAAAGTGAAAAGGGAAATTGACTGAGCAGGAACTTATAGTAAAAATGACTTAAATATTGATCTTTTTCTCACCTACACTGATCATATCACTTCGGAAGACATTTATTTAACCACTAGAGTTTTTTTGGATTACTTTTATTCTGATTTATGTGATTTTTGGAGCTTACAAATTGTGGCACCCATTCACTTGCATTGTATGGACCAAAACAGCTGAGATCTCCTTCTAAAAATCTTCATTTGTGATCAGCACATGAAAGAAAGTCATACACATCTGGGATGGCATGAGGGTGAGTAAAAGATGAGAATTTTCATTTTGGGGTGAACATTCGTGACATTTGGTCATGAGACACGCAAGAACCAATGAGGTTCGATGTTATTAACATCCAATCAGCACCATTTATGATTTGCTGCACTGATCAATTATTTGATTTTAAAGGGAATAACGATTTCATTCTGTTAATCACACAAATAAATCGGTTCTCGATGCCCTTGATGTGCTGCCAGGAAACGGCCAGGTTTTACCTGTAGAAGATCACAGCGCCATCATCACAGATGTAGAGAGGCCAGACATTGAGAGTGGAGACTTTAGGATTCCAATCCAAATCCTGATGGATTTCCATCACTGAGATATCACAGGGAAAAGTTCCTCGACCCTGTAGGAGAAATCACACAATCAGATCTGAGTAACTGAAAGAAGGACACCTGCGATGACACAAAAAGACTGCCGTACCTTGGCAAACTCCAGGTTGTCCAGAGCAATCCCACTCATTTCACTGAGCTGATGGAACAGAATATGACATAAGTGATTGGTGAAACAAGCTTTGGCAATTCTTTTCAAACCTCAACTAGATTTCCAGGAAGCAAACAGCATAATGGTGTCCACATACCTTCTCCTTCAGTTCCTCTACACTGCTGCTCTCCAGCACCACCTCTCGGAAGGGCTCAAGCTTCATCTGGGCAGGGCACCAGCGACGGGTCAGAATCGCCAACTGGGACATGGACTTCATCCGCTCCGGTTCTTCAACAGAGAGAAATCAATGAATGGACAAAGCAAGAGCTGTCTGATCAGGGACAGTCAGTCAAGGATATTTCTTATTATTATTATTATATACTGAAATCACATAAATAGTGTTTATAGTAACGCACTTTCAACCAAAGTCTATGGGGCAAGGCAATCTGGACGATTTAACAGCAAAAATGTGCAGCTCATATTTTCTAACGTGCTTATATTACTAAACCTGTACAAATATGTGTTATTTGAGCTGTACATTTATGTAAATTGTCCTTTTAGAAGTGGGTCAAGCAGGTGAACTTAGATGAGATAATGACGTAATTTCTATAAATATTTTTCTTAATGTAAACAGTCCCTTTCTTGTGTCTTTGCACGTATCATGGGAAAGTTACTGGGGGTATTGGCTTTACAGTAGTCATGACAGGAGTTGAAAGACTACATATAACTTTGCACAGATAAGGTTTTAAATGTTTTTAATCACAATAATGTTTAAAACTCTGTATATTTTATGGTTAATATCTTGCCTCATAGACTGTACCAGTGTAAACGCAATTTTTATTTGTTTATACAAACTGAGGGATGCTGTTGATGTAGCCTGTATTAAACACAGAATATTCCTTTAATGTAAAACAGTACTAGCACCAGCCACTAGTACTAGTCTTTACCTTCAAGGACTTCAAGGAACACTTCCCAGTTACTGGAGATGTTGATGTCCTCCTCATAGACGTGGTAATCCAGAAACACCGTGCCTGGGTTCTTCCAGGTCTTCTTCCTGAGTCTAAACCTGTGACACACACAGGGACACTCATTCTTTTAGTACTGGAAGGATTTAATCCTCCTCTGCTGTCGAGTCAGTGCGTTTATAAAGTCAGTCACTGCAGTGTGCACAGAAGGGGAACGCCTCTGTTGTAGCACGTACCCGAGTCAGGCCTGTGATTACATAAGAGCAAACCCAGACTACAACAGCCATCCTAAGCCTAACCATGCGTTCAGACCACAGGCGGCAAGAGTGTCAAAATTCGCTCAGAAGCGGAGGCAACTAAGACTTGTCCTCCGCCACACGGATCGAGGCGAGTAACCGCGCCACCACGAGGACCTACTAATGTAGTGGGAATTGCGCATTCCAAATTGGGAGAAAATGGGATAAAAACATTTAAAAAAAGGAATGCACAATTTATCAGGATTTATTTTTTTATAAATAATAATCAAAATTACAATAACAGCTGCCACAATTTACTAATCGTTAAAAGGTTTACTCCAGTTACATGTCAGAAGTATCTATTTACAACATATGTTTTGGTCCGTTGTGTGCTTAAATGCAATGGTAAATCAGAGGCGTTTAAATTAGTCTAAAGGCATATTAGTAATGCTCACTTGCTGTGTAGAATTTATTTAAAAATGTATAAAAATTTTGTTTTTCATGCAATTAAAACAATAAAGCAATTCAGGAACACAGTTCTCAGCTTATTTTGGATGTGTGGCCTACATATGAATATGGCATGCAGATGCATGATTATGATGCTAATCAAAATAATGTTAATTTTCGCAGATTTTTTTAATTGCAATTATTTATTTTGATTAATTGAATATACATTAAACTACATATTTTGTATGGGGCACCTGCATGCCATATTCATTATGTGGGCTATGCATCAAATCAAGCTGAGAACTGTGTTCCTGAATTGCATTATTATTGTTAAATTATACAGAGTATAATTTAGATACTGAAAATTACTGATATGCCTTTAGACTAACATAAACACCTCTGATTTGCCTTTGCATTCATGCACACAATGGGCAAAAATATTATGTTGTAAATAAGAATTTTTTGTGCAATGGGAGTAATTGTACATTTTAATTGACACTTTTCAAGATTATATAATTGTGACAAATGTAATTGTAATCTCGATGATTTTTTCGATGAATTGTGCAGCCCTAAAACAAAATAAGTATTTTAATGTAAATTCCATTAATCAAAAATAAACACAATTACAAATATCAAGGGAAATAATTGACAAATACGATTTCCATCATGATAGTGTAGCCCTATTAATAGTCCTCTATATAATGAGCCTTTTCTTTAAAGGGGTCATATCAAGAAATAAAGTACGGTGGCCTGGGTAGCTCAGCAAGTAAAGACGCTGACTAGACTACCACTCCTGGAGTCGAAGGTTTGAATCCAGGTCGTGCTGAGTGACTCCAGCCAGGCTTCCTAAGTAACCAATTGGTCCGGTTGCTTGAGTGGGTAGAGTCACGTTGGGTTAACCTCCTCGTGGTCTCCATAATGTGGTTCTCGTTCTCGGTGAGGAAGCGTGGTAAATTGTGCGTGGATGTTGAGCACGTTACTGCGGAGACCTAGCGCGTGTGGAGGCTTCACACTATTCTCCGTGGTAACGCGCTCAATAAACCAAGTGATAAAATGCACGGATTGACGGTCTCAGATGCGGAGGCAACTGAGATTCGTCCTCCGCCACCCAGATTGAGTTGAGTCAATACGCCACCACGAGGACTTAAGAGCGCATTGGGAATTGGGCATTCCAAGTTGGGGAGAAAAAGGGAGAAAATAAAAGAACTAAAAAAAAAAAAAAAAAAAAAGTACGGCTTTTGTACACTTAATCATTTAAAACTTTAATCCCAGTTTAAAAAAATATATAATTTTATTATTCTATAACTTCAAAAAGGGCCCATTACAAAATTTGTGATGCCACAAGTATATATTACAGTAATATATGGGCCACCCACATTGACAAATCAACGATGCTTATTCGGTGTTCAGTTAGTGTTGTTCCAAATGTCATATGTGAAGAGTAAGCCAATCATTACAAAGGGTATTTACACTGAAGTATTAATGGTACAGTAAAGGAGAAAATATATATATATATAATAAATCTATGGGTCAGAGAGAGAATGGAAAATGGTCTTGTAAAACTAAATTGACTGTTTTTGGACTTCATACAGAATTTCTTATAAATAGATTGATTTGACCTCTAAATAAGTAGACATAAATTGGGAATATGAAGAGGGGAACATGCTGTCTACATGATTTAGATGCAGCTCACCTGTCTATAATGAGGTCCAGTTTGCACTGGTCTTTGACTTGAGGCAGTAACTCCTCCTTGGACTGCCGAACAGTCATGCCCTTTGCGAACACAGTGTCCAAAAGGAACTTACACGGCTGATAAAAATAAACGTAACACAAGTTACACAATTTATTTGTATGCACACTCCAAAAATCTCCAAATGCACACCAAGCTCTTTTAGGCTCACCTCTGGTTCATTGACAAGCAGCTGGTACACCTTCACCCTGTATTCTCCTTTTTTCAATGCTCGTCCTAATCGGATTGTGATCTGTTCAACAGCAGAGCAGCAGTTGACTTTAATGTCCAAGGAAAGCCGTAAAAAATGGCTAAACATTCCAGAACGTGATTCAACCATAATGGAAAAAGTTAAATCTCACCTTGTTGTCATCTGAGAAAGAAGAGAGTGTCTCATTGAGTCGCACGCTCTCAAACTCTTGGTTATTGGCATAAACCCGGAAGACCTTGAACTGAGTGGAAGGCACGCCAACAAACGGCTCGAGATTCTGCTTGAATGCCGCCAGTGTGATTCTCTTATCAACATGGACAAGTAAACCTGAAACACAAGTATTGCATTAGCAATTTTCAGACAATTTACTTGTCTGAAAGAACAAACATGATAGAGACACTGCAGAGACACTGTGGACAAAATGTTTCTTGGAGGTACATTTCAAAAGCAAAGAACTAGTCTTTCTGGCATTATATTTAAAGAGAAAGTATCTCAGTGTTCCCATGGTAATGGAAACCCTGGAAATATCAGGGAATGTAAAATGTTTGTTTGTTTTTTTTTTAACACCATGCCAGCTACAATTGCTATTTTCACTAGCAAAATCAAGGTTAAAATATAAAAACAGGTAAAATATCTAAAAACCTATAATAAGAGGCACAAGATCAATTTTTTATAATAATAATAAAACCTCTAAAAATGATTCTGGACTGATTCAAATGGGTTAAAACTATTTCAAGATTGTGAGCAGAATAAAACAAAAATCACAGATAACTAGAAACACCACAGCGCAAATATTTTTGTCATTTTGGAGCTTGACGGATGTAGTCACTCTTAAATATTTCATTAAAAAAAGAGTGACATGAAGATTCTTCAAAATTTCTTCTTTTGTGTTCCACGAATCAAATTACAGCATACAATTTTAAAACTATACGTGGGGGAGTAAATAAAGACAAAATGTATATTTATGGGTGAACAATATCTTCAAGACAGTACAACACTAATGAGCGAACTACGCTTCTCTCATAGCCTTGTTTTTCCGCATCTAATTAAAGGGATAGTTCACAGAAAAATGAAAAGTTTGTCGTCATTTACTCTCATGTTGATCCAAACCTTCTTTATAGTTTCTTACAGTCTTACTACTTCTTTGAAACTTTCTACTGCGGAACACAAAAGATGATGTTTTGAAGTACGGCTGAACGATTAATCGAAATAAAATTGAAATCATTTTGCCGTTTAAGTTTATTTATTTAGGTAAAAGCATTTCCGGTCAGCAGAAAAGCAAGGGCAAAACATAGCGTAAATTTGGTTAAACTAAATCACACTATTTAAAAAAGAATTCTCATATCGCAGTTCAACTAGCAATATTTTTCAAAATAATCGCAATTACATATTTTTGTCAAAATCGTTGGACCACACTGACTTTCATTGTATGGTAAAAAAAAAAAATAATAAAATTTTTTCCTCATCTTCACAAAAGAAAACAAACACATACAAGTTTGGAGCGACATGAGGGTGAGTAAATGTTGACAGAATTTTTATTTTTGGGTGAACTATCATATATATATATATATATATATATATATATATATATATATATATATATATATATATATATATATATATATATATATATCCCTTATAGTATAATGCCTACCCTGACTAAGTTCTATTAAAAGAAAAAGTAAAATCCAAGAGATATTACATTTCTGGCCTTCTCCAGATCCGTCTTCCTGCGAGTGTGACTCCGCTTTAAAATATAGGTACTGCGCCTCAGCTTTGCTCTTCCCGTTCTCATCATACTCGCTGTCCGTGCCAGAGTCCTCTTCGGCCGTGTCCCACGTCTCCTTTTTCCCCTCGTTTGCTTTGGAGCGTCGGCTGCTGGTGATGCTGTGTGAGTCGAGGCCGTTGGCCAGAGGCAGCGGGCCACTGTCTGCATTACACAGGGTGTCACTGCTGTGACTGGAGCTCAGGATGTCGCTGTCCACCGAGCTGGTGCTGCGGTCATTATTAACATCTGAGTCAGAGCGTTCCTCAGAAGGGAACTGATTTTCTGTGTCGGAGACGGCTCGTGTGCAGTTCTCTATTTGGGAGGGCTGTGAAGCAGCCACCGGGTCTTGTGCTGGTGACTCGATGTGCTCAAAGTCGCTGTGTTCGGAGCTCTTCTGGCTGTCACTGGTGCTGGAAGTATGCTGTTGTTGTTGCTGCCGTTGTTGTTGTTGTTGTAATGAAAGGTTCTTCAGTTTCTCAGTGCTTTCCTCCAGAATAGCCTCCACTGACTTCCTGCTGTCCTTTGCCCCATCAAAAGAGTCCTCAGAGTCAGCTTTGGGGCAACTAGCTCTATTGGCCAAAGTGCCTGGCGACTGCTCAGGCAGGGAGACAAAGAGTCTGATTGTGTTTCCATGGCGATCCAGGAGCTTCCACAAAAGGGAGTCTGTGAAAATGGCCTGATGATCCGTCGAGTCAGAGCTCTCCACGAAAACCTGTGGGGAAAAAAAAGAGCATTACACAGAATGAATCAAAATAAAGACTGAAATTGCACTTCTAGGGTGAATCTCACGAAACCTGAAAAGAACACGTCTAGGTCAGACTTAACAGAACAATTGCAAGAAGAAAAAAAAGATAAAAAGTCAAGTGTATTTTTAGGATCATTAATAATTTTGCAATGATTTAATGACAATGAAGTCCCATGAAATCCCAGATGCAATTCTGCACCAAAATCCCAATAACCAAAAAGAAAAAACTAAAAAAAGTTACGGTGACTAATGCAGGACTTTTACCTACAAACAAACCTGAAATACACCAGGGACTTTCAAGCTATTGGTGAACAATCGTTGTTGATTTTTGCCAAAAAACAAAAAGCAACTATTGGTGCCATTTAATTAAATTAAATAACCAAACTGTTAAATCGGTTTGGTTATTTAACTTCAAGTTTTTTGAAACTGACATTATTCCCAATGCTGACCATCTTCAGATTATAGTAATGTTATACTGTATTGCAAAAAGTACAGTAATACAACAGTATTGAACAATCATGTCATGCCTTACGTTAATGGGAATGTTGGTGCTTTTATATTCATAAAAATAATGTCACAATA
The DNA here is from genome assembly GCF_025860055.1 of Xyrauchen texanus. Lineage (NCBI taxonomy): Eukaryota > Metazoa > Chordata > Actinopteri > Cypriniformes > Catostomidae > Xyrauchen > Xyrauchen texanus. Next base: position 56,746,910 of record NC_068276.1, read on the forward strand.
CAAAAAAAAAGTAATGGGCCAAAAAAGAAAAAAGGTTGTTTATTTCTGCATAAGATTTTTATTTTGGGGTAATATGTGATCTGGGCATGTTACTGACAGGTTTAATGAGAGTCACCCTTAAATATAGGTGCTAATGGGTCATTGACAATTGTGAAATTTACTTAACAGCTCTGTTCCAAAACATAATGAGCTCAATACCTAAACAGCATTTGAAAGAGTCGTTTATCCAAAAATGAAAATTCCCTCATCATTTACTCACCCTCATGCCATCACAGATGTCTATGACAGCAGAACACTAATGAAGATTTTTAGAAGAATATCTCAGCTCTGTAGGTCCATTTAATGCAAGTGAATGGTGACCAGAAGGAGGTTGACAAAGGTAAACTGTGGACCATGCATCCTGGTTTTTAAACTAAAAGCATTAGGTTTTAATGATAAAACTATTGAGTGGATTCTTATCTTTCAAACAGAAAGGTTTGGCATACTTTCTAGCTCACTATATATTACTTGCGGAGTTCCTCGGGAGAGTTTTAGGTCTATAACTTTTTCTTTATATATACATGATTTAAAAGCAGCTTGTTCAGAGGAGCTTCTCCTTTATGCGGATGATGCAGCATTTATTGTTTCACAGAAGAATCAGGGGGCCCTTGAGGACAGAACGAGCATAGAGTTACAAAAGATGTCAGCATGGTTTTTGAACAAAAAAACTTTCCTTACACCCGAGTAAAACTGAAGCCATCTTATTTGACTCTAAAGACAAATTGAAGAAAAATACAGAATTTTTGGTGAACGTTGGTGATGCCTTAGTATTTTTTGCAAGGGTGTTTTTAATGAAATTGGTGTTTACCACTTGATCTTTAACTTGGCTAAAGATCTGCATAATTATGCCACAAGGGGCAGTAACACAAATATCTATCCATATAGGTTTAAAAGTCTAATGGGGAAAAAACACCTTTTCATATAAAAGTAAATTTGTTTGGAAAAAATGACCAACATTTTGCAGGGCCAACAGCTCCAGCAGGGGGCCCCAAACTTCCCTATTCAGAGCCACATTAACCAGCTCTGACTGGGGGATACCGAGGCATCCCCAGGCCAGTGTGGAGATGTAATCTCTCCACCTAGTCCTGGGTCTTCCCCTAGGCCTCCTCCCAGCTGGACGTGCCTGAAACACCTCCCTAGGGAGGCGCCCAGGGGGCATCCTTACCAGATACCCAAACCACCTCAACTGGCTCCTTTCAACGCAAAGGAGCAGCGGCTCTACTCCGAGATCCTCACGGATGACTGAGCTCCTCACCTTATCTCTAAGGGAGAAGCCCGCCACCCTTATGAGGAAGCCCATTTCGGCCGCTTGTACTCGCGACCTAGTTCTTTCAGTCATGACCCAGCCTTCATGCCCATAGATGAGGGTAAGAACGAAAACTGACCGGCAGATCGAGAGCTTTGCCTTCCGGCTCAGCTCTCTTTTCGTGACAATGGTGCGATAGAGCTAGTGCAATACCGCCCCCGCTGCCCCGATTCTCCGGCCAACCTCCCGCTCCATTGTCCCCTCACTCGTGAACAAGACCCCGAGGTACTTGAACTCCTTCACTTAGGGCAATACCTCCTTCCCAACCTGGAGTACACACTCCATCAGTTTCCTGCTGAGAACCATGGCCTCAGATTTAGAGGTGCTAATCCTCATCCCTTCGCTTGGCAGTCGAGTGTGAAGCGGCAGAGCTGAGATATTTTCTAAAAATCTTTGTTTGTGTTCTGCAGAAGAAGAAAAAGTCCTACACATCTGGAATGGCATGAGTGTGTTTAAATAATTAAAGAATTTTCACTTTTAGGTGAACTATCTGCTTAAGCCATCAAAATGTGCTTCCACGAGAAGCCTGTACCAAAATGTGTTCCAATAATTATGCGGCTTTAAAAAACACAAGACCCTATTTAAGCCCAATTCTGAAGCAGAATTGAAGAACTTCACAAGAGGATCAACATTTGTTTGGCATGTGTGAGTGACCATGAGCAAAGCTGCTGATTATGACAAGCGTTTCAAATAGTCACTTATCAAGTTCCATTTCGGTTAGGATGCTGCATCAGGTAGCTCCCTGTGATGACAGCAGACAAAGCAAGGCAGCTCACTGGGGTTTGAAACAGAGCCATTAAGGTGATTGTTAAGTAGCTGAACCTTGTTACTCCTGAAGAAACCTTCTGCCTTCAGTGTCTTGTTGGGCACGTAAAGAAGCCGAAGGTCATTATAGCAGCGCTCCAAGACGACACGCATCATCTCGGCACAAAGCTCCGTTGACTGAGAACAAAAAAAAAACACATGAACAGCAGGTTAGATGGAGATAGACAGGGTTTCAAATCCTCAAGAATGATTGAAGTGAAATGGGAAATGAGTTTGCACCTGTGCAATGAGTTGCTTAAACTCAGTAATGGTCTGGTTTAGATAGGCCCTGACACTGACTGGAGCAGCAATAGTCTCACTCTTTAGATCCACAACATGGACCTTCACCATCACCTCTGCAATGACAACAAAAACAGTAAGCCAAATTTGGAATTGAAACAGTAGTGTATTCAATCAATTTGTGAACAGCTGCGGATGCATTTTAAGATGCTTATTCGTTGCAACCCTGAATGCAGATTTGTTGCTAGAGTTGATCTTGTAAAACATGCTCAGCGTCTACCTCCAGGTTTGTAGGGCTGGAACACCTGATCTGGCCTGCGGATCTCCAGCAGCAGGTCAAACATGTATGAAGACTTGACTCCGCCAAGCAGCAGACCCATAGGCATGTCCTCCTCACCCTCGTATGAACGCTCCAGATATTCGTGGAACTCATCGTACTTGACCAGTCTACAGCAGTCCTGTGGCACCACTCCAGCAAGATCCATTAGCTGATCACAAAGATGACAAAAACGCAGACACAAACACAAGAAGCGATCTCATCTGATCAGCAATATATTCAGATGGACAAAGCATGGTGAACTTGTTGAACCGTTTTACGGTGCGTCTATGCTTTCAGACAAGAGAGGTTTGTAATCTTAAGGCGGGTGCACACTGTACGATTTATAATAGTCCTTTACGATTGTTGCTTGTCAGACTGTATGATATGAATGCATTGATATCGCCATGGCACACTGTGTGACATTATGTCAGACTGCACGATACACATCATAGCCGACTGTGGTCCCAATCGTCCCGATCAGTGAACGTGACTAACGTTACGGGAGGGTTGCGGAATAGAAGCGAAACGGCAAAAAAAGTGTCAGTGAGCTCCCACAAGCAAATATTCATTGTGGAAATAAAGACTTGTTGCCTGAAAAATGACAAACTTCTCCATTCACACTGGAGAAAACAAAAAAAGGTGGGTTATAGTACGTCCTTCTCCTCTTTTAGATTAGTAACCTATACCTTTCGAACCTTAGAAAGGTTTCTTTCCAAGTGAATTGGGTTGCGAGAGAGGACCGGAATATCTAATCTGCAGTCACACTATACGGATGTGATGCTAAATTTCAGACACTGAAGATCATCGCAAAGGCTATTAAACGGCCGTCTGTGAACACGTCACACTGAACATTGTAAGATTGCGGATTCTGCTCTGCGATGAGAGAAATCTTTTAGAATTCCCAAAATTTGCCTCAGACGGCAGAATCGTGGCCAAAATTGTACAGTGTGCGCCTGCCTTTAGTTAGTTCACAGATTACACATTTCATTGTACTGTAGGTGTGTTCTTTTCAAACTGTCTCTACTCACCTTAAAGGCCATTTCTGTTGCTTCTCTTAAAGTTTTGTCCTTGTGAACCTCTAGTTTGTTCTCCATCATAATCATCTTCACTGGATGCATGCAGAAAAGCTTGATCTAGAAGCAGAGAGAGAGTTCAGTTCAACCTGTCAAAAAAAGGCACGATGCTATAAAGCAACCAGAGATAATTGCCTTCTACTCCATGCTAAGTGGTTTTCATAAACAGCTGTGATAGTGAAAAGCTACAAGACATTTTGTGTCTGGCTTGGTTTCCTTTTTTTTGTTGCATTGCACCGTGTTGCCCCACCCACTGTGATATACCTCAATGGTCCAAATGCAAAATGACTAGTCAAAATTGGTGTTGCGTCATGCCTGGTTAGTGCTACTAAGGATGAAAACATGCTAGGGTAAGCTTAGAAGGGCCGTTTGGAGAGAAGGGTCTGTGTCTGCGTCCTGCAAAAAGGGTTGCCACCTGTCCCTTAAAATATGGGATCATCCCGTATTTAAAGATTAAATGATCCATCCCGATTCTAATCAATATGGGATGTGACTTGTCCGGTATTGAAGCAGGTCAGATAGCGTCACTGCGAAATCATTCCAGAACGTTAATATAACAGTGATATATGTTGTAAAGTTTGGTTACGGTGGGTAAGGGGACACCTGAAAAGTCCAGAAATTATGATAAGACTTGCTAATACTGTGGAGGGTGTGGTAAGAGACCATCTGAAAAGTCCACACATTGTGCTAAAATGTCATTTGTTTTATTATTATTGTTATTGATAAAAACTCATATAAATGTTCAATAAGGTGTACAAAATTACACAGATTGAACAATGTATGAATACAATCACTGAGTCAACAAGACAAGTACAGGTGAAGGAAAAAATGATAAAATTAAGTTAAAAAAACAAAACAACAACAAATGTATACATAAATAAGATAAAAGATGTCATGGGTTAGGGAAGTTCTCGTTTTAGCATTTAAGAAAGGATATACATTTTTTACTATTAGCAACTATAAAGCATTTATTTCTAAAAATGTGGGAGGATGTGGTAATGGAGCATCTGAATATGTCAACCGAATGCTAAAATCTTACTACAGCTGGATGTAACGTTCATACACCAACCCCTAACCACAAAGTTTGTAAAACATATTAAATATACCACAACTCAAAAGTTCTTTTGAATAAAATCATACCATCGCATCACTAGGTGGCGACAGAGAGGAGAAATGTGATGTAAATGAAGAGGAGAAGCAGCTAACGGTATGCTAAGCTAATAGCCACTTAGCTTGGGAGCTAACTGGTGAAAACAGAACTGAGAAATTGTTCGTTTAACCATTTATATCTCTGGTTTAATAATATATGTCAAATGCGATTTAAAAGCTATTCTTTTTTACATTTGAACAGTTGAGACAACACTAATCATACAACGATTGTATAGGATTTTAATAGTTATTTTAGCCAATAGAATAGCTTTATGATCCGCTACTTGGAGTGGGGGTGTCGTGTAGTGGGTGTTCCTTGTCGCCTTGCGGGATGAAGACAGATATAATTGCATTTGGAAGGCATGTACTTGAGGGAGGAGGAGGTTCAGTTTGAATACAAGCGGCAATCTAAAATCTAACTTTTGACAATGTAGAACAATTTGACAATTCCAGTAAACTCTCCACAATTACTAACTTTTTAGCCTAGCAGAGAATAATAAATGACAAGGAATGTATGTTTGTCTGTGATGTTTTGCAAATTTCACAGCACAACTAGTTGGTTCAACTCATTGGTCAACGCATGACTACATCAGAGTGCTTTGCAAAAAAAGTTGAAATGCTCACTTTCGCAAACCCTTGTGTTTTCCTCTCCGTCATTCTGAATCACCTTCCCCATTGAAATCAATGCATTCGCAGCGTTCTTTGACGCAGCGTGTTTAAGCTCCCTAATCCGAGACTTTAGACTCTGTACCTTGCATGTGTTGCGCTCAATCTCTCTCTGTCTCTTCTCGTGCTCCTCAGACTCTTTCTCTCGCTGCACCAGCCTCTTTATGTGCTCGGGGAAACCCTCCACTTCCAGGAATTCTGCGCACACACACAGAAGTGCATTCAAAGAAAACTATCTTTAATACTCATGTTTACAGGGCATGAAAAAATGAAAATGATCAATGTAAAACATTAAACCCATATCAGTTCCCTTACTTGCATTCCTCGAGGGCTCTTTTAGTCTGTACATGAGCATGTATGCATTTGTAGAGCTGTTGGAGTATAAATCAGAATATGCTGAACTTGGTCATCATTACATACTTTACATCATAATATGCTTAAGGAGGACCTTCTCTGGCATCTCAAGATATCACACATGGTGAACTATGAAGCGTCACACACCTGGCAAAGGCACTGGAGTAATAGCCTCTGCTCCCTGAGGATCCACCATATGTCTTCCTGATGTCATCCTGTGTGATCTGGAACACACACACAATGAAAACAGCACAAATTATAATATTGTTGAACATCAAATGATCAGTTAAAGGAGTAGTTCCAAGCCTGTATTGCGTTCTCTCTTCCTGAAACAAAGGAAGGCATAATGTCAGAGCTTCTGTGTGGCGAGCAGGGCATGGCTGAACAGCGTCTCGGCAGAGCAAGGCCGGGAAGATAAGTGGTAAACGAGTTCCACATGTGCGCTACACCGGTCTCACGTTCCAGTGAGAAGCGGCGGGAGGATTTAAGAAGAGGACACAGCAGCAGACGGGCAGAGAAAGGCACATGGATTTGTGTGCGTGTGTGTGTGTTATGTGTGACACTGAAAATGTACCATTTGTGCAATTAAAATTTGTTGGGGTGTTCACCTGGTCCCCGCTTCCTCCTTAAAGAGTGTTAAAGAAACTGCCACATTCAGTTCTTCAGAAAACAAAAGTGAAATAGTGTTTTATGATCTCAAATTAACCATTAAAAAAGATCAAATGACTTGTGTATAATATTTCAAAGGTTTTCAAGCCATACAAACCACAATTTAAGTCCTTATTCACTGATAATCTTCATCTCCACCCCAAACGCATTGGTTCTTGTCACATGAATGATCACAACTTAATGTGTCAAATACGTGACCACAAACAACATTTGAGAGCTACGGCAGAGGGGTAGATAAAGCTTGGAATACAACAAGCTTGGAACAAGTCACATGGACCACTTTCACAGTACTCTTTAGTCCTTCTCGAAGCTTAGCAGCATAAATCACCATCCGCTTGCGTTGTATGTAAACAGAAGATTTTATATTTTGGGTGAACTATCCCTTTAAGATTGATGCTAGCTAACTAACCTTGCTGACGTGCTGGTCATTAAAGCTGTACCATTGGCCGTCACTGAAGGACTTGATGCAGGCATAGTAGTGCCCACCTGCAGCACTCCCAGAATGCACCATGACCGAGAATAGTTCAAAGGTCAATGAGCTCTGTTAAGCAGACAGAAAACAAGGTACGTTCATCTTTCATCATCCATTGTTCAGTACCTCACTACGGCATTTGAGCTCAGAGGACGTGAGGTCACCTTTGGTTTGAGCGCTCTCTCTGTGCTGCCGGTGCTGTCCAGACAGATGCCCTCATCCATGCCATCATCTGTGGAGAAATCATTGCTCATCTGGTCACTGTGACAGCTTCCTTCATTCTCTGCCCCACTGTCAGTGCAGCTCTCTGTCTGAGGAGACTTCTGCAGAGAGGAAACAAACATTTTAAACTACGTTTACATCTCGGGTGATTCGGTCACAAGTTGCCAGCAGTAAAAACTGGTGTAAATGGACCATAAATTCAATTCCAGTTTATGCTCCAGAGACAGGAAAGCACAGAGCGGGATCACTCGTGCTACTCAATTCAGTTTCTCTCGATATCGTGGCACTAGCCACAAAACTTACTTGATCCATTTGAATACTACATTCTTCCATTGAGGTTTTTTGCTTTAAGTACTATGGAGAAAATCAAACATATCAAACGTCTAGACAGCCCATCATTCTAACCACCACTGATGAGGTAAGCAGTTAAAACAATGTGTCATTCAACAACAACTACTTGTCATGCAGTCTTTTTAAACTACACATCATAACCCTTAATACATTTCTGTCTGAATGATGTTAGATCAACAAATCGGCCATATGTGAATTCAGATATTCAAATTAAATCAGAAAGAGCCCAATGAAGTGATTATTTTTAAGGTGGGAAATTTAACGTTAATTTCTATTTTTTGTTTAGAGCATTAAAAAAAAAGGTGTCTCGAGTTGTTCCTGGCAGGCTACACAGCCTTACAGGCTGTGATTAGGGTGGGGATGGAGTTAGGGCACCTGCTGCCTACTAGGAACAAACCGGCACCTTTGTAAAATGGATGAAACTTCACTAATGTTTTCCCCACTTTCTGTGGCTAACAATAGCAATTTACATTTAAATTAAATTTCTAGGAGGTATTTGCGTGACTCAACTGCACATCCTAACACATAAACTGTTTGTGTGGAGCAGTGCAGGCTTTTTAATTACACACAACATGTCCTGGGCATAATAAACATGGGAGCGGATTTACTGTACAGAGAATGAAGATTCTTCATCCACAAGCAATGAACCACACATGCGAGAGTTGCGGGTAAACTGATGTCTGACCGAAAACACACATTTCACTTTCATCCGAACTAGTTTCAAAAGCGAAACTGCCTGAGAGAGACCCAGTGTGTGCGTGATAGAGACCGAAGCACCTGGTCGACCAGCATGCTGCAGCCAGGTATACTTGTAGAGACTGAACAGAAGCCAGAGAAAATGATAGTTTGAGATTTTAAACTTAAGCAAATTAAACTTCAGCATTCAATATGTTTTATATCTGTACAGGTGAAACTCGAAAAATTAGAATATCGTGCAAAAGTTCATTAATTTCAGTAATTCAACTTAAAAGGTGAAACTAATATATTATATAGACTCATTACAAGCAAAGTAAGATATTTCAAGCCTTTATTTGATATCATTTTGATGATTATGGCTTACAGCTTATGAAAACCCCAAATTCAGAATCTCAGAAAATTAGAATATTGTGAAAAGGTTCAGTATTGTAGGCTCAAAGTGTCACACTCTAATCAGCTAAACACCTGCAAAGGGTTCCTGAGCCTTTAAATGGTCTCTCAGTCTGGTTCAGTTGAATTCACAATCATGGGGAAGACTGCTGACCTGACAGTTGTGCAGAAAACCATCATTGACACCCTCCACAAGGAGGGAAAGCCTCAAAAGGTAATTGCAAAAGAAGTTGGATGTTCTCAAAGTGCTGTATCAAAGCACATTAATAGAAAGTTAAGTGGAAGGGAAAAGTGTGGAAGAAAAAGGTGCACAAGCAGCAGGGATGACCGTAGCCTGGAGAGGATTGTCAGGAAAAGGCCATTCAAATGTGTGGGGAGCTTCACAAGGAGTGGACTGAGGCTGGAGTTACTGCATCAAGAGCCACCACACACAGACGGGTCCTGGACATGGGCTTCAAATGTCAAACGTCTTACCTGGGCTAAAGAAAAAAAGAACTGGTCTGTTGCTCAGTGGTCCAAAGTCCTCTTTTCTGATGAGAGCAAATTTTGCATCTCATTTGGAAACCAAGGTCCCAGAGTCTGGTGGAAGAATGGAGAGGCACACAATCCAAGATGCTTGAAGTCCAGTGTGAAGTTTCCACAGTCTGTGTTGGTTTGGGGAGCCATGTCATCGGCTGGTGTTGGTCCACTGTGCTTTATTAAGTCCAGAGTCAACGCAGCCGTCTACCGGGACATTTTAGAGCACTTCATGCTTCCTTCAGCAGACAAGCTTTATGGAGATGCTGACTTCATTTTCCAGCAGGACTTGGCACCTGCCCACACTGCCAAAAGTACCAAAACCTGGTTCAATGACCATGGTATTACTGTGCTTGATTGGCCAGCAAACTCGCCTGACCTGAACCCCATAGAGAATCTATGGGGCATTGCTAAGAGAAAGATGAGAGACATGAGACCAAACAATGCAGAAGAGCTGAAGGCCGCTATTGAAGCATCTTGGTCTTCCATAACACCTCAGCAGTGCCACAGGCTGATAGCATCCATGCCACGCCGCATTGAGGCAGTAATTAATGCAAAAGGGGCCCAAACCAAGTACTGAGTACATATGCATGATTATACTTTTCAGAGGGCCGACATTTCTGTATTTAAAATCCTTTTTTATTGATTTCTTGTAATATTCTAATTTTCTGAGATTCTGAATTTGGGGTTTTCATAAGCTGTAAGCCATAATCATAAAAATTATATCAAATAAAGGCTTGAAATATCTTACTTTGCTTGTAATGAGTCTATATAATATATTAGTTTCACCTTTTAAGTTGAATTACTGAAATTAATGAACTTTTGCATGATATTCAAATTTTTCGAGTTTCACCTGTATATCTAGTGTCTAATAATGCTTTGGCAATGTACACTTATATATATATAAATATATCTTGACAAAGTTTGAATTCACTGTGTGAATTTTTAATCGATTCACAGCCTTAATTTTTTTTTTCTGTTGTTGCATTGCTTTAAGATGTCGAGCTCCTTAATACTATTCAATAATACTATCCAACAACATCAGACTGAAATGTGGCATAATATAAAATGTAAATAATGGTAAGGTTTATTTAAAACCAGGGGGGCCTGGGTTGCTCCGCGAGAATTGACGCTGACTTCAACCCATGAAGTTGAGAGTTCGAATCCAGGGCGCGCTGACACCAGCCAGGTCTCCTAAGCAACCAAATTGGCCCGGGTGGGTAGAGTCAAATGGAGTCACGATTAGTGGTTCTCACTCTAAATGGGGCGTGTGGTAAATTGTGCGTGGATCGCGGAGAGTAGCATGAGCCTCCACATGCTGTGAGTCTCCACAGTGTCATCCACAGAGAGTCACGTGATAAGATGTGCAGATTGATTGTTTCAGAAGTGGAGGCAACTGAGATTTGTCCTCCAACAACCGGATTGAGGTGAGTAACCGTGCCACCATGAGGACCTACTAAATAGTGGGAATTGGGAATTCCAAATTGGGAGAAAAGGGGATAAAAAAAAGACAATGAAAATAAAAGGTTGATTTAAAGCCAAAGTGAGTTATTTTTTATTACTTTGTTTCCAAATAATAATAAAAGTTCTAAATAATGAGAAAATTATATACTGATTGGATTATTCAGAAATATGGTCATTAAAAACAAACCGATTTTTATAGATTGTGAGATATATTGACCTGTTTCAGTGATGTCACTTTTCCCCGCACCCGCCATATTTGTGACCATCAGCGGGAGGAAACAATGGCGGTGAATGGGAAAAAAAACTCAAACATAAAACATTTTGATCATTGATCCATGTCCCAGGAAAGGTTCATACAGTTCAGAAGACAGAACAAATATTGCCAAATTGAACTTCCACGGACATTTAAAGATATTTTATCCACGATTCATCTGGTGAGTCTGATGTGTGTGACCAGTGAGTACACGCCCAGCAGCACATCACTTCAAACATCTCTCATTCAGAAGTTACAGATGGTTTTCTAGTCTTGATTTAGTTTAGAATTTTTTTTTTTCTGATGATCCTGTCTGTATGAATGTTAGAGCTTCTTTTAACTCCTGAAGAAAGTTTTTGTTGCATCTCACATTGAAGATATATGGAATATTGGTCACAAAAATGGTGGTGCAGTCATACAATGACCATGAAACAGGTCAATAGTTATCGTGATAATATTATTCAAATCATGATATATGATTTTGGTCATACCACCCACACCTAGTATAGTATATGAGCCATCCTGTTCAAAATATCGGATCAGAAATGCCCACTGTAACACCCATATCAGTTCAGAACTGTAAAAAAATGTCACAACAAAATCAGAGACCCTCCCCTCAAATATTTCAGATTAATATCTCACCTCGTCCTCCACATCGATGAAAGGGCTCATGTCCAGCTCCTCTGGGAAGGTCATGCGGTCGTTCAGTTTAATGCGGTGCATAGTGGTGTAATCAAAGTCAAAGCGTTTTAGCTGCAGAGTCAGCAGGTATGGGAAATGAAGGAACCTCAGACCCTGGAGACATAAAACATTGAATGAAGCACAAAAATATGGGGAAGATCTTCATAACTGCCCTCTAAATCCTGTGCTTACTCACCTTGCGGGCGTCGCATTTCTTTTTGCAGCGCTCACAGAAGTACTGGTTGGGCCCATCCAGAGTCTCAGGCTGGATGAAGGCCTGCAGAGCCTCTTCCTATTAGCCAGAACATCAGTGGACAATGAGGGCAAATACATCCAACGAAAGGTAAACTAGGAGTGGCCACTAAAGCACTTTTCAGACCGTAATCATTTCTCAAGTCATGTTGGTAAAAGAGCATTGCTCCTCGAAAAAACCCTTTTGGTTGGCATTTGGCAATTTGGAAAGCAATTACTTAATGGTGGAAAACGAGTTCTGGCCTATGATGAAACAGGAAGTTTGCCTAACTCATGTTCAAGTCACAGAATCTATTCAACATGTTGACAATTACATCAAGTATTACACTGTGTCCAACCCAGAAATGGCACAACAAAGCAACATGCGATAAAATCCATGTTTAATTTTTTCAAATCACTCATGTTTGCAACTAGCAATGGGCAAATAGGCATTTTGTCTTTCATTTGGTTTCTATTTTTATAGTTCCTCTTTGGTTCTTCTTATAGTTCTAACTTCAATGTATATCAAGTGTACTTAATTGAAGCAAGGACATGCAAAGCAAAATGCAACTATATGGAAAGGTGCCCCCACAGCTCACACATCATGTGTGGTGGTGGCGTAGTGGGCTAATGCACACAACTGTTAATCAGAAGGTTGCTGGTTCGATCCCCACAGCCACCACCATTGTGTCCTTGAGCAAGACACTTAACTCCAGGTTGCTCCGGGGGGATTGTCCCTGTAATAAGTGCACTGTAAGTCGCTTTGGATAAAAGCATCTGCCAAATGCATAAATGTAAATGTAAATCATCACTCCAACTTCATATCAATAATATTAAACCTTATTCCTCTTTAAACCTAATCTGGTGAAAAATATACATACTGTATATTTTATATATTTTATTATATACTGTATATATACATACTGTATATTTTTATCTGTATATTTATATTCAAGTTTCTGTAATTTCAAAATAAAAGTCCCTGGTGTGCTTCAGGCTTGTTTACTGTTAAACACCATGAAAATAAAAACATTTTTTATAGAAAACTATTATGAGTGCAGTCTTCATCTAATGTGAGTGTACACCATTCAGATCACTTCACAAAAACACAATTACATTTTTTTAATGTGTTAAAAAATATATATATTATCCCCAAATTAATGAATGGACCTTTAACACAGTATTGGTAAAATCCAATATTCACGACCAATACTCCACATTACTGAATTTTAAACATTAAATGTGTTTAATTGGCTGCAATCGTGTCGTGTTACGCAGTATTTTCACTCTCTGTATGGACAGACAAAGCTTGTCGCTGGTGGCTGGTCACGTTGCGTGTTATGCTTAGCCTACCTGATGCTGATATAAAGATCCATTTAACAGGTAACACGATTTCCTTTTTCTTGTAAGCCCCAATTCTCCGTGGTAGGGCATTCACATAATATTATTCCAGTAGTTCATTTCAAACCGGTCTCTGAAACAGATCTCCATTGTGCCAAAGACCGAAAAAGGAACTTTTTTGGGATAAATTCTTGGGTTAAATTCTAACAAACTCAAGAGATTCTGATTTGGATATGAATTAAATTACCATGCGACCTTGTTGTTGGTCAAAAAATAAAGCATTCTCCAAATATGCTTTTTTTCTGATAGATATTTCCTAGATAAAGAATGATATTTCCAATTTAAAATTAAAATAAAAGATCAATATTTAAAAAAAAAGGTTTGGTGAGTAAACTAAATTGAAGAATGGTGGTGGCGTAGTGGTTAAAGCACAGGGCTGTTAATCAGAAGGGCACAGGTTCTAACCCCACGGCCACCACCATTGTGTCCTTGAGCAAGGCACTTAACTCCAGGTTGCTCCGGGGGGATTGTCCCTGTAATAAGTGCTCTGTAAGTCGCTTTGGATAAAAGCATCTGCCAAATGCATAAATGTAAATGTAAATGTAAACTGGTGACATTAAAGCTACTGGTGATGTGAATACTTCATTTGCTAGAAAACGGCTACAAAGAGATCACACAAATCATTATTATTAGGGGTGGACGCACCACACTGCCAAAAGCCTGGCTTGCCCCGAAGGGCCTGATGACCAGTGGGATGTCCAGATAAGTGTCAATCCTCCAGCTCTCATAGCCACACTCCAAACAGCGCACATAGTCCTTCAGCTTTCCCTGGTAAAGCTGGTTGATCAGGTCAGCCTGGAAAGACAAAAGACAGTATATAAAAACACTTTGAGTATGGCACTAAACAAGCACATCAATACATTTGGAATGTAACGTATATTCAGAAAAATTACAGGATGTATTTTCACCAAACAATTTGTTTGGCACAAATTTGAAAAGGTCTAGCTTCAACCACACATGCAGCACAAAGTGCAAAGCAACTGGTTTAGAAGAGAACAATTACTTACATTGTTTGATACAGGTATCATCTGCAAACCCTTCTTTTGTGTGTGTGTGTGTGTGTGTCTGACATGGGTAAATCCAGTCAGAAAACTCTTGCTATGTTCACACAATCAGAAACTGTACAACTGTATTTACTAACAGGTGTGACTCTTGAAGGGCCCCATTCATACAACAGCTTACAGCAGCATAAATACTGTGTGTGAATCAGGTTACTCTAGTTTTGACTTTTAAATGTAGTTTTTATTTCCATTTCAATTTCAATTTGTCCTTTCAATTTAGTTTACGCTCTTAGTTTAAGCTTTAGTTTTTTTTGTTTTCAAGTTTCAGTTTAGTTTTTCAGTATATTTTTGTTAATTAAACTTTATTTGATCTGTTTTTAATTCGGTATTTTAGATTGCCAAATGTAATGCATTTACTGATATCATTTATATTTATCAGTGTTAAATTTCTCAAGGCCACTAATGTCAATATCTAGAAGCATTTTCATGTTTAATGAAACACACACACACACTGATGGCCAGAAGTTTTGAATAATGTACAGATTTTGATCTTATAGAAAGAAATGTATACTTTTATTCACCATAGTGGCATTCAACTGATCACAATATATAGTCAGGACATTAATAATGTGAAAAATTACTATTACAATTTGAACAAAAATGTTTAGAACTTCTTAAACTACTCATCAAACTTGCAGTCTAGCTGATCCCACAAAAGCTCAATGGGGTTCAGATCCATAACACTCTTTTCCAATTATCTGTTGTCCAATGTCTGTGTTTCTTTGCCCACTCGAACATTTTCTTTTAAATTTTCTGTTTCAAAAGTGGCTTTTCTTTACAATTCTTCCCATAACACTCTTTTCCCCTGATTCTTCTCTTTACTGTTGTACTGAAACTGGTGTTGAGCGGGTAGAATTCAATGAAGCTGTCAGCGGAGGACATGTGAGGCGTCTATTTCTCAAACTAGAGACTCTGATGTACTTATCCTCTTGTTCAGTTGTACATCTGGTCTTCCACATCTCTTTTTGTCCTTGTTAGAGCCAGTTGTGTTTTGTCTTTGAAGACTGTAGTTACACCTTTATATTAAATCTTCAGTTTTCTGGCAATTTCAAGCATTGTAAAGCCTTCATTCCTCAAAACAATGATTGACTGATGAGTTTATAGAGAAAGCCGTTTATTTTGTTTTGCCATTTTTTACCCAATATTGACCTTAAGACATGCCAGTCTATTGCATACTGTGGCAACTCAAAAACAAACACAAAGACAAAGTTAAGCTTCGTTTAACGAACCAAATATCTTTCAGCTGTGTTTGATATAATGGCAAGAGATTGTCTAGTACCAAATGATCAATTTAGCATGATTACTCAAGGATAAGGTGTTTGAGTGATGCTGCTGTCTAGATTTGATCAAAAATGACTTTTTTCAAATAGCGGTGGTGCTGTTTTATACATCAGTAATGTCCAGACTATAGTTTGTGATCAGTTGAATGCCACTTTGATGAGCCAATGTCCTTCCGAAACAGCAAAATCTGAATTTGTATTCCAATCTTTTGGCCACCAGTTTAATATAGATATGTTTGTGGGTGTGTGTTTAGTTTTTCCAATTATGTTTTAATTTTACTGTAAACAGAATTTAGTTTCCATTTTAGATTTCATTAATGAATGTTACACTTAGGTTACAATAAGGTTTCATTAGTTAACAACATTAGTTAATATGAACTATGTACAATTCTTTAACAGCATTTATTAATCTTGGTGAATGTTAATTTCAACATATTCCAAAACGAAATTTGTATAGGTTAACATCAACTAATGCATTATGAACTAGCATGAATTAACAATGAACAATTGTATTTGTGTAAACTAACATTAATGAAGATTATTATATTGTATATATTAATATGCAGTGATGTGAAAAAGTATTTGCTCCCTTCCTGATTTCTTCTATTTTTGTGTATTTTACATACTAAATTGTTTAAGATCTTCAAACAAGATTTAACATAAAACAAAGACAACCTGAGTTAACCCAAAACACAGTTTTAAATATATAAACATATATATTTATTATTGGAGCAAAAATGTTATCCAACACCTGTATTACCCAAACTGCCCCCTTAAACTTAATAGCTGGTTGTGTCACCTTTAGCAGAAACAACTGCGACCAAACACTACCGAGATCAGTCTTTCACAACGCTGTGGTGGAATTTTGGCGCACTCTTCTTTCCAGAACTGCTTTAGTTCAGTCACATCGGCGGGTTTTCCAGTATGAACTGCCTGTTTAATGTCCTGCCACAGCATCTCAATTGGGCTCAAGTCAGGACTTTGACTAGGCCACACCAAAACGTACATTTTTCTTCTTTTGAGCCATTCAGAGGTGGATTTACTCCTATGTTTTAGATCATTGTCTTGCTGCATAATCAGTTGCACTTGAGCTTCAACTCCAGGACTGATGACTGGACATTCTCATTTAGGATACTCTGGTAGAGAGCTGAATTCATGTATCCCTCTGAAGCAGCAATGCATCACCACACTATCACACCATGCTTGACCATATGTACGTATGATATTGTTTTTGTGGAATTCTGTGTTTGATTTACACCAGATGTAACGGGACCCCTGTCTTCCAAACAGTTCCACTTTCGACTAATCAGTCCACAGTACATTGTCCCATAAGGTTTGAAGATCATCAAGGTGTGTTTTGGCAAATTTCAGATGAGCCTTAATGTTCTTCTCGGCTAGCAGTGGTTTTCACCCCACAACTCTTCCATGGATGGCATTTTTGGTCAGTGTCTTTCTGCTAGTGGAGTCATGAACATAGACCTTTATTGATGCGAGAGATTCCTGAAGTTCCTTGTATGTTGTCTTTGGATTTTTGAGACTTCCTGGATTAGTCAGCGCTGTGCTCTTGGAGGAATTTTGCAAGGTCGGCTCACTGTGGTTCTTTGGAGTCCCAGAGGCCTTGAAATAGCTTTTTAACCCTTCCCAGACTGATGTACTTCAATCAACTTTTTCAACATAATTTCCGGAATTTCTTTCAACCTTGGCATAGCGTGCTGCTGGATGAAACCTTTTAGCCAACATCATGCTGCTGAAAGTTATATTTAAGTGTTGATTTGATTGAACGGGGCTGGCAATAATCAGGCATGGGTGTGTCCAGTCCAGCTGAATGCCATTATGAATGCAGTTTCATAGATTTGAGGATTTAGTAACTAAGGGGGCAAATACTTTTTCCATACAGGCCCAGTTGGTATTGGATATCTAATTTTGCTTCAATAAATAACATTATAATTTCAAAACTGTATTTTGTGTTTACTCAGATTCAGTCTTTGTTTTATGTTAGATTATAATTTTTTTTATACAATTAGTATGCGATATACACAAAAACACAAGAAACTGGGATGGGGGGAAAATATTTTTTCCCAGCACTGTATTAAGATTGATGTAAAAATTATATCTGATATTAAATGTTAACAAATGGAACCTTATTGAGTGTTACCTTGTACTGCTATGGACAAATAACTGGCCGTGACCGATTAGTCATCCACTGCGATGGATGTGGGTGAGTCTTAAAAATTGAAGAAAGTTAGTTCAGTTATAGAATTAAGTTGTCACTCTTGTTTATAACCGAACTGTTCGTGTGAACGTAACCATGTTTAGCACTATAAAACAGGACAGACAGCTGTATTCTGCTGCTGTGTGAACATAACATTTCTCTGCTGCTTTCACACAGGCAAAAAGTCCTGGTCCTGTGATAGGGATTTCATGGCTGTGGATTAATGACATGTGACGAGGGGGTGGGGCCTGCATCACATATACCTGCTCGGTCTGTTTCCACTTCTGTTCTAGTGCATCAAACATGACTCTACACAGCTCCTGGACGTCGTGCTGCTGCCAGGCTGAAACACAGATGAGGTAAAGAGTTACACAGTGATCAACAGATGACTCCTCCAGCTATCTGATAACAGCAGCACTAATGTGGCTAATGTTTCTCAAAGGGATGTTAAGTGATGCGTGTGAGGAACTCTTACCCTCACTGCTGTCCCAGCCGAAGCTGCGGGTCACATCTGTGGTCTCAATGGCACGCTTCTTACTGGTCTGCAGGAGCACAAACAGCCTCTGGAGCTGGTACGGGATACTGGTGACTGGATCCTCCTCTGAGTCCTCAAACTCCCAACTGGTGGAGAAACAGTGTTGGGTTAACGTCTTTAAACTGTGCATTACGTAATCAGATCTTTGAAATTAAAAAGTAATGTAAAAGTAACTTTTTAATTTACAACAGAGTTTCTTTTTAATAAGCGACACGCATTTTATATTTTATTACACCATAATCAAATACACCAAATACACTAGCCTCCAGCTAACCCACCACTGATGTGATGCAGAATGCTTACTTGTAGAGTGCATTCCTGAATTCGGGGGTCATGTACAGGGTCTGGAGGAGGCTGTTTAGGTAACAGGTCATTGCTTGGTTCACCAAACCAACATAACCTGCAGAGCAGAGGACAAAAGACAAATGAGGAGAGTAACTTTGAGTGGCGAAGTTGCTGATAATGCACTTCATACGAAAAGCATGCTTAATCAAACCTACCTGTTTCTGATTTGTTGAGTATTGAGGAGTACGAGTAACTGGGGCTGCTGAAATCGCTGCTGCAGCTCATGGTACCATCCCGCGGTAAGGGTCCAATGAAGCGGTCCTGAGAGCTGTCATCAAGACCACTGCTGTCCGCCGTTCCAGACTCATCCTGAAAGAGAATGACATATGAGCATGGCTACACATGCAATGCTGATCTACTGCCATTCAAATCACTCAACAGGAAATCATATCAATATCTTCTTTTAATGCATCATCATTAAAATCCAATTACTCATTTGGCACACAAGAATATATATCCTTAACCTCCTGAGACCCGAATGTTGAGTGGTCCAAACATTATCTGCAGCCTGAAACTGAACTTTTGTTTGGATTTTTAAGAGTGAATGCATAGGAAAGCTTGAGGATGCTCCCTTGCTCCCTATTTAGTGAATGACTTAACATCTGCACTGTTTGCAACTTGACTTAACTTGACTTAACCTGTCTGTCTGCAATGGTCTCAGAACAGTTAGAAATTAACCTTATTTTCATCCTAACTCCATATAAAAGCCATTTCACAAAATGTTTACACAGCTTGTTTCCATGCAAAGACAGTTCACAGTAACTCAAGGCTGTCACAAACCCAAAAGGGCAAAAACCCCATAAAAGCGTCATAAAAGATGCCCATACTATGTTTGCATTATATTCCACGTTTTCACAAGTCTTTTAATGGATATTTTGTGAGGAAAAGACCAAAATTTAAATCATCTTTGCTGAAAATCATCCCACTCTGCCATCACAGGTCTGGAACTCATGAAGGACGGTAAGTAAATAATAACAGAACTTTCATTTTAGGGTGAACCATCCCTTTAGGTGCGCATGACTGCTCACATATAGACTCACTGAAGCTAACTGAGGCTGCTCCCCATCCTTGTCCGTAAGCTGTAGGAAGTTCCTTTTCCCCGCTTCAAATCCAGACAAAACCAGGGACACCTCACTGGCCTGGTCCAGAGGGGCCTTCAAGAGTAGAGAGAGATATATAGTGGGGATGAAGAGAGAGGAAGTGAAAAACAAGAGCAGAACAAAAAGAATGAGTGTATTAGACAGACAAATCTATTCAATGAGAAATACTGCGAAAGTGTGAGTAAAACAAAAGAAGGCATTAAAACACGACCATCATGTTCATTGTGTTTCTTTATATTAATGGCAACATGTACAGTAAATTGGCAAGTGTTATGTCAACACATAAGTATGCAAACCGTGTGCTGAATGGACATTTTCTGTATTTTTTCAACTCTTAACACAGTTGATGCAGAAATGACACACTGCCGCTTAAAAATAGCAGCCATATACATTGTATCCAGCACAGTATTCCATTTCGAAGAGAGCCACTCAAATAATCTGTCTAAAAATAATCTGAATAATTAAGAGGTTAGTTCCCATAAAATGTGACACATCAACATGCCTTAACAAAAAAAAAAAGTCTACGATAATTTTCAAATGAAGCAGCACTTGGTGTTCAGTAGATCACATCTCAGCTAAGGACTCGTTATGAATGAACGGGCTGTAATACCTGTGGAACATTTTGTATTAGCCAATTTAACAACAGATCTGGACATGGTTGTGTTCCACTGGTGAGGAGAGCAGTGCGGGTGACTGTGGAAACAGCCCTTAATCCAGTGACCTACTCAGAGTGTTAACAGCAGCTACAATCCCTGTGCTCAGGGTTAGCACTGGGATTAACACACAGGTGGGAAAAAGAGCAGAGTACATGACATAGCATGTGTTCTCATATGTTCCAAACATATCGCAACAGCATTGTGGTAAAAATATCCCACTGACACAGAAATGCAGTAAAAGTGTTTGATGCTCGACGCAGCACAACAAAAACAACAGTATTGAAGTTCTTTTAACTTGGCATGCGTGTAAAAGTCATGACTGCTGTGTGAGATGCTAAAAAAACAGCATGGAGGTGCACAACCGTCAAAGACGTCTATCTAGTGCATTTACATTGAAAAAAATATTTGAAAACAAGTGCAGACTAATGCAATAACACGTTCAAATGTATTCTTAAGCTGCGCTCACACTGCCAGCTGCATGTCGCAAGTGGCTGCCGGTTAGATCGCTAGTCGTGTGTATGGAGAGTCTAAACAGCACTTTTTCTTTAAATTAATATTATTAATAAAATATTAGGATCACGTGAGCTCTACTATCTTGGCTGTCACTCCCGAAAGTCGCTCTTCGTTTGCATAAAGTTAAACATTTCTCAACTATGTCGCGTCGCTGGACGGACACGCCCACGTCCGGTCGCCGTCGTTCGTGTTGCCGGAAGTCACCAGTTCTCATTGAAAATGAATGGTATGAGGACATTTTGTTGCTGCGTGTCGCTGGCAGTGTGAACGCAGCTTTAGGCTTCAAAAGCTCGACGCAGAGCTATGAACAGAATCGAACGCACATTACTTCCTTTAAAAAGGAAGTCATTTGAATTGGACACGTTTAAAAATCGTGACACTCCTGTGTCTTGTTTCAAAGGGGGGCTTGAACCGAAAAGATTTAGAACCACTGATCCAGATGATCAGGTGCCGTTCGGGAAGCAGTTCGGGAAAGAAAATAGCGAGGTCATATGACAATGTAGTATATTAAGACTAATGATTTTGGCTTGCTTGCATCTTTCCATATTATGCCTATTTATATATCTCTTTTATTACCTATCTGTATCTATTTTTGGGTGCTTTTGATTTTATTAGTTTTTTTACCGTTATCTTAAATTTTTTGTATGTGATGTTTACAAAAAGTGAGATATAAATATAAATATGTCTGTATGTTACAACATGTGTCGCACTGAACTAGCCTCCCATACGTCTATAACACCGTGTCCTAACTACACACGCCGCGACACGCGATAAAAGGTATCTTTTCCATGTTAATCAGAGTTTTTGTCCTAACCAGACGCGACGGCGACACGCGAAGTTTCTAATTTAGAAACGGTTCCTATTTCTGCGACGTCGCGGCTGACAGGTCCGCCCACACAGAGATCTCATTGGATGGAAGTTCTGCGTGTCATGAATATTTAATCATCAAACATGGACGACGAGGAACTGATTGTCGAAGTTCAAAGGCATTCAATTCTCTACGATAAATCCCACAAATTCCACAAAGACATCAGGAAAAAGGATTCCGTCTGGAGAAGTATAGCTGAAGCATTGAATACACATGGTAAGTTAAGTTTAGACTTTCATCTACAGCGAATGAATGAATGAATGTAGCATTCAGCTATAGTAGGCTACTAATGACGCATCAACCTGTGTAAAACAAATTCCGCTTTATTTTCAATGTAGAGTGAATAGGCATGACGATTTGTGTCCCTGTATCCAGGAGTGTCATTCCAGACAATCTACTGAAATACAGGCAGGGTGGGGAGTCGCACATGACAATGACAGTAGTCCGAGCTGTGCACACCATTTCCAATGCGAGTGCGGGCCAGCAGTGCGCTTTCACAGAGAGACTCCGCCCACACGCTGTTCTGAATGGCTGTGATTTTTGATTGACGTGTGGCGTCTCACAGTCGCGTCGCGTCTAGTGTGGACAGACACACTTGCTGTCGCTGGAATTTTATCGCGTCGCGTGTAGTTAGGACACGGTGTCAGACACAATTTTTACATTTCTTATTTACATACGGTTTTCCCATCTTTGTTTGAACTATGATCGACTTAAAGTCCTCTCTCTCTTTCAGTATTTTGAGTACTTCCTCTCAAATATTACCTATTCATATTATTGTTGTTAATAACTACTATTTCTCAACATTTCTTCCTTCTGCAAATTTCTGGTGTGGACGTGACTCACTCACCAAATGCGCTCGAGAGCCATCCACCTTTACACCGCCTTTAAATGTATTTGCACAGCAACAATTGCGGGAAACAATGTAGATTACGCACGAATGTTATATTGGTGGAAAAAATGTTGCCGGCTGTATTGATGCTGGTGCAGAGCTAAAAGTGCACTGATTGTTAAGACAACAGTGTGCCGTGTGGTTGCCAGATATTCAGTCGAACAATCATTATACATTAGATGTTGTATTTTCCTTTTTTAGTGCCTGACATAAAACCTGTTTTAAAGTAAAAAAAACAAAAAACAGCTGTGTTTTCAAATGAGCCAATTCTGGCATGAATCCCTGGCAGCACTGCAGTCACGCGCTGCTGCCGATGTGTGTGTGGGGGGTGTGTGAGAGAGAGAGAGAGAGAGAGGCTTGCATCTGCCCTGTTCAGAAACAATCTTCAGAAAAACAAACTGTTCTTCTTGAACTTCAAATTAAAAGGTAGCTTAATCTGTAGAACTTGTAAACAAACAAGTTTTTAACATTCATTCTTGAGATCTAACAAACATCCGCCTCAACTGGTATGAAATGTATATCATGATAAATATCGATATTGAACGATGTGTAAAAATTGTAACATGATAATATTTATGCCCATATCACCCAACCGTACTGGAGAGACTCACCATGTCGACAGAGCTGGCCCACGATAGGCAGAAGGTGCCATTCACATATCCCGCCTTGTGGGCAACATCCTCAAAGAGTTTGTTGATGGTGGTGGAGGCGGGTAGGTTGAGCGTCAGCCTTTCATTGACGGTCTTGGAGTTGGTGGTGTCCTGCACGATACACAGCACTCTGGGTTCCTCCGCTGCACTTTCAATCTGTAATTCAAAACACACTAAAGTGAACTTAAGGAACATTAAATGAGTTCACTTGTCAATCTGAGAGCTGATTGAGAGCTTAATATTGAGAAATGCATCAGACAATAAACAAGCACTACACAAGCAAATGTGGCGATCACTATTGTGTTTTGCAGTATCAAAAGAGAACTGACTAATCAGATTTACATAACAGTTTGGAGAGCACAGCTTCATGAAGTATGAAGTATGTATTCAAGCTGAAGTATGCAATGTAGTTCAATGCCTATGTTCATAGTGTGGAACTATCATATTACAACAAAGATACTGCAGTTGGGGGCCTGGGTAACTCAGAGTATTGATGCTGACTACCACCCCTGGAGTCACGAGTTCGAATCCAGGGCGTGCTGAGTGACTCCAGACAGGTCTTCTAAGCAACCAAATAGGCCCGGTTGCTAGAGGGTAGAGTCACATGGGGTAACCTCCTCATGGTTGCGATTAGTGGTTCTCGCTCTCAATGGGGCGTGTGGTAGGTTGTGCGTGGATCGCGGAGAGTAGCATGAGCCTCCACATGCTATGAGTCTCTGCGGTGTCATGCAAAGCGAGCCACATGATTAGATGCGCAGATTGACTGTCTAAGAAGCGGAGGCAACTGAGATTTGTCCTCCGCCACCTGGATTAAGGCGAGTAATCGCACCACCACGAGGACCTACTAAGTAGTGGGAATTAGGCATTCCAAATTGGAAAGAAAAAGTGTATAAAATAAAAAATATGTAAAAAAATAAAATACTAGTTATAAATGTAAAAAAATATTTATTTCTTCTTGTAAAAAATATTTAAAAAGTTCTTCATACCAGAAGTGTAATACTAGAGCAAGCTGAAATGGGCTGTCAAGCAAGATTTTCAGTGAATAACGACTTAAATTTCAGTCTGTTCCTCAGACAAATGTATCATATGACTTCAGAAGACTTTGAGCATAGCATTTCAGTCACTTGGACTACTTTTAATGTTTTTACATAGCTTTTTGTCCTGTTTTGGAGCTTGATAGTTGATAGTCCCTGGTCCCCATCAACTTACATTCCACTGAAGAGAACTGTGTGGACATTCTCTAAAACTTCTTGTATTTATATAGAAGAATTCATACTTGTGAATTTCCACAAGAATTTTCATTTCTGGGTCAACTATCCTTTAAAAACTGCAATCCAGCATAAAACAAATAAGGTTAATTAAACAAACAAAGCATGACCATGCCTGTGAGTAAATCAGAAACCCTCAAGTAATTATCAACAAAATATTTGGACATTTAAGCCACACTTAAACTGTATGAACGGTTAATAGCATTAGATAACAAAATATCAAACCAAGTGGCATTTATTTTAAAAGAAATACAGCATAAGCTAGGGGTGGTAAAATACAGTTTTTCTGTTTCATCGCCATCTTAATTTGAACGATCTTGATATCAGTTCTTAAATCCCAAGATCGTTCTTTCACTCAATGCGCAACCCTCTACTACAATGAGAGGAAATACCTCACATCTGCAACCAAATTTGGCGATATGCATCTAAAGTGAATATATTTGGCAATTGGTAAACGTTTACATTTCACTGACCAGTAATTGTGTAGTTTAGTTGTGAAGTGTTCAGCAGCGAGATCCTTTTATAGCGTGTTGAGAGTAAAAGTTGTTCCATGTAATGTGTATCCAAGACGAAATCCATGTGACCCATTTGTCCTTGAATAATGTCTTTTAATACAGTTTCTGTTCATCAGTCAGTTGTTGATCAAAAACAACTACAAAAAAAACTGTTAATTCTAATCATGCATCACACAGACGAGGTAAAGCCATTCGAGTCCTCTCTAGTTAGCATGTGCTCATTTAAAGAAGCTGTTTAAAGAATTGCTGTCTTTTGTTAAAGAGACAGTACCGGTTTTAGCACGTGTTCAACAAATCAATGTACATACTTGTAAATAGCACAAATAGGCATTCAGCTAAAGAAATGATCATGTTACTAAAAGCACTGGATGAAGTGATCCGAGAATGATGCAAGCAAAACGTTTCTGAGACAATTTAAGTGGGATAACTGAAAATAACTCTAGAAATAATTAGAAAGAATGAGACTAAAAATGCATATTTTTTTTCATACAATGAAGATGAATGGTGACAGAGGCTAACATTTGGCATAACATCTCTTTGTGTTCCAGAGAAGAAAGTAGTAATACAGGTTTAGAACAACATGAGGGTGAGTATATGATGACACGATTTGTATTTTTGGCAGAACTATCCCTTTAACCTCTTTTAAGAGTAGTGACAGTTCAATTAATTCTTTCACACTACACTCAAATTCCCATCTGCCTGTAACAGCACTGTGCCCGCACCTTCTATTCAAAGCAGCTGATTCTGACGTCTTCATTTGGGAGTTAGTGTCAAATGAATCACCATGCTGACAACACACACGCATGCGATACACATACAGCTACCTCTGTGAATCTCTTCTTCATCTCATCAAAAATACTCTGCCTGCAACTCCAAAAAATGCCCTGATAATGACAGAACAACAAAACAGTGTTCAAGGAAAGGCAAAGCAGCCCCGAGCGGGAGCATCATGACATGACTGCATTTGATGCATAATATCTGTTAAAGGTCAATAGTCAGGGGAACACTGGAGAAAATGTGAAGATACCTCTGTAAGACACAGATGTCAACACAAGCAGAGGCATTATCAGATTAGAGGGTATTTTTATCAGGGATAATATCGTTAGGTGCTTACATGAAACAGGTTCCACTGTACTCAAGTGGCAAGAATGAACTGTGGCAAGGAGCTAGATGCAACAAAAGGTCTTTTTTTTATCCCAGTAAAGAAAAAAATACTTTCAGTGAAGTAGGCCTGTGCAGTATTTATTGAATATTTAAAATTTAAGAACTACAGAAATGCTTTAATATAACAGTTTTCGTATGTGAAGCGTTTCCACACAGCAAAGCAATTCAATTAAATAGTCTGCTGGTGCTGCTCGCTTCAAAGTTAATATGTCCTGCTATGTTCTGTTTTTATTGTGTTATATTTGCTCCGAGTTCGGCTCCGTTTGCTTACGGGCGCTGAATGCATTAACGGCATGTCCTCGGTGAAGCAGACTTTATTTTCATCCACGGCGGCACCCTCTTTGTCTCTGCTGGGCAGAGGTATCTTAATAATAACGTGGGATATAGATGAGGTATAATCCATGCATCTTGAGTCCGCAGGCATGCACGCTTTCTTTTTCTGCTTTCTCACAGAGCGTGTTCTCCTCATTAAAGCTCCAGTGGGAACAAGTGAACACGGATTTAATATTACCAACATAAAATGGCAGGGAATGTAGATAAATCAAATAAATCAACATACAATAGTTATTACAATAGATTTAGATACAATAAATGATACTACTAAATGCATTGTTACAATATAATAATGTCAGTCAGTCATTTATAAATAAATATGACTAAATATAATAATGAAAAAATAAATGGTGAAAATGAATAAATAATCCAAACTTTCACATTATATTTAATTACACCAATGGGTTATCAGTTAAACTTCAATTTGACACTATGGCTATCTATCCTAATATACAGTAGAGAATATTTTGTGTAAGCCTATTAAAAAACTGCATCACAGAAGGGTATATTTGTGTGTTCATTTGATTATAATTTACCCAACCTACAGTACTTTCGTCAGCAAAAACTTTGCAACAAGTATGCCAATACCAACAAGTAAATTATCTTAAAGGTATAGTTCACCCCAAAATGAAAATCCACCCTCATGCCATCCCAGATGTCTATAAATTTCTTTCTTCTGCAGAACACAAATTAAGATTTTTAGAAGAATATTTCAGCTCTGTAGGTCCATACAATGGAAGTGAATGGGTGCCAAGATTTTGAAGCTCCAAAATCACGTAAGTTTCAGTATAAAAGTAATTAATATGACTCCAGTGTTTTAATCCATATCGTCAGAAGAGATATAAGTGTGGGTGATAAACAGATCAATATTTTAGTAATTTTATTGCTATAAATTATTTTCCCTGCCCAGTAGGTGCAATATGTATGAAGAATGTGAATCACCAAAAACACAAGAGAAGAATGTGAAAGTTAAAGTAGATCGGCTGAGCAGGTAGAAGTTATATAAATTATAGTAAAAAAAAAAAAAGGACTTAGATGTTGATCTGTTTCTCACCCACACCTATCATATCACTTCTGAAGACATGGATTGTACCCCTGGAGTCTTATGGATTACTTTTATGCTGATTTACGTGATTTTTTAAAATGTTGGTGCCCATTCACTTGCATTGTGTGGATAAAAAGAGCAGAGAAATTCTTCTAAAAATATTAATTTGAGTTCAGCAGATGAAAGAAAGTCATGCACATCTGGGATGGCATACGGGTGAGTTAATGATGGAGAATTGTCATTTGTGCATGAACTATTCCTATAACAGTGACCGTGAGCAGAAAGCATACATAACCAGTTTTGATTGAGCTGCTGATAAAAGGTTAAATGATCGGTATTGGGATCGTTATCAGCCGATTTGATGAAATGAAAATCAGTGATTGGCATCGGCTCTAAAACCATGATCAGAGAATCTCTAATATTCAAGTTGACTGGGTTACAAAAAATAATGATGATGAATAGTGGGCTGAGACACTATGACAAATGGACAAAAACAAATACACAGCGGAATGGTACAACGTGAATATGAAGAAAACAAGTAGGTTTTTTTTCTTTGTTTCACTGTGTCGGCCATGCCCTCACCATCACGGCCAGGCCACGCCCTCCTCCTCGTCACACACCGTTTTATTTGTATATATATATTTATTTATTTGTTTATGGCTGAAGTAAAAGATCTGAGTTTGGCTCTTTTTAAGAGGACTCGTGTGTGAACTCTAGAACAGCGCAAGTATTTTTATTGGCAGAAGAACATGGGCAACGCACTACCAAACTTTGGTTAAGAAATCACACATTTTTGTTTATCATATCAAATAGCAATATTTTTCAAAATAATTGCGCTATAGCTTTGTCCAAATCGTGCAGTCCTACTCAACTGGCACAAATTATGTAAATAATAAACGTAACAAAAATAATATATATGATAAAATATTATATTTATTGATGGAATACATAGATTAGATAATTTTTTACAAAGCTAAAATGTGATAAATTAAATATTTTCGTAATGTATATAGTAAGAAGGTCTCCGGTATAAAGGGTCATGAAACCAACCAAGTTGAGCACCAGTTTTTCACACCTCAGGGAAACGATTCTCGAAATGGGCAGGAGAAAATATAAATATCTGGTATTTTGGGAAGGAAGCGAAAAAACAGGAGTGGGTCAAGAGCTACTTCCAAAAACACACACACAAAAGAGATGGCTGAACCTCACATTATGAGTGGTTATATACACTGTTTTTAAAAGTATAGCCACAATACTTAAGCTGCGTTCACACTGCCAGCGACAGGCAGAGACAAAACAACCATTCATCTCATTCATTTTCAATGAGCTGGCGACGTCCGGATGTGGGCGTGTCCAGCGATGCGACAAAGTTGAGAAATTTTTAACTTTATGTAAATGTAGAGCGACTTTCGTGAGCGACAGCCAATACGAGAAAAGATGGTAGAGCTCATGTGATCCTACTCTCTCTCTGCTCCTGCAGTGATGGAAAGATGGTGGAAAGGCTTCTCGCCATACACACCACTAGCGACCGAACCGCCAGTAGCGAGCAGTGTGAATGCAGCTTTAAGCATATGTTTTACCATGACTTTAAAATTGCTCTAAAATAGATAATCGCTTACAAACCTTGTCTGTGTAAAGTTATCGAGTATTCCAACTCCACTGTCATGATGACGTAACACTGGTGATCTAAACAAACGATGGGTGTAAATCCTGGAGAATTTATGTAAATTAAATCAATAGAGTTGACATGACTGAATTTTCGGTTTTCATCATTGTCTTCTGTTTTTGAACAAGCCGTTATTTTATTCTGATTATGATCAGAGGCACGACGAGAAGACGCGATTGCCATCATCTAAACAGAACAGCCTAAACAAATACACTTGGAATATACCATCGGTTTATGTTCGCACTCGCTTCAGTGCGGTTATGAAGTGGAGTGTTCCATTCTGACGTGTGATTTCAATCTAATGTCCATTATACGACACACAGAGAAGCGAAGGAATCAGCACTCGTGACAGTCCACCCTCATAATCAAGGAACGAGGACGAGGAGTTAGGAGCGAGACTAGATCAACTGCAGCCAAGAAATGCTCGCGCTGGTCCGGTAATGGACTGCGGTGTGTTTTGTGGAGAGCTTTTGATCTGACAACAGTGTTTAGTGTATAAGTCCGCTCTCATGTCTTTTCCCTGAGGGCTGTTGAATTCTCATTCATTACATTTACCAAATTTTTGTGACATTGCTTCAACTTTCGTTTTGAAACCGGAAGAATGAAATATCTCAATAAAATGATAGCTCAAAATAAAATAATAATAATTCCCTTAACAACATCCATAAGTGCTAACCTTTTTTTTTAAGTGATGTGCAACATTTACTGTTTTGACTGTTAAGACCCTTTAACAGCATTATCTGGGAGAGAATTTCGAATAAAAGGCAAAGTGGACAATGTAATTGAAATACACCCTTATGAAATCGAAATTGGAATCGATTCGAGAGCTTGTGAATTGGAATCGGGAAAGCTGTATCAATACTAGTGGTCGACCGATCTATCACCGCAGCCGATAAATCAGCCAATATTCTGAATTTTTTAATTGCCTACGTTGTTTGATAAATTTTCCCATTTGGCTGATTTTAGGGATACCACCGATCCAGCTACGATACTGATGCTTTTAGACGGATCAGGTATCGGTCCGACGAGCCAGATCCAAATCCGATACTGTGTGTTAGTCAAGTTCATTCCTGTCAAGCTCCAAAAATGCCATAAAAGAACCATAAAAACACCACTGAAGTAGTTAATATTACTCTTGCTTTTTATTCAAAGCCACTTGATGACATGCAATAACTCTGTGAATCACAAGAGGCTGTGTCAAATAAGTAAATGTATAAAACGCACACGCAGCTCCAGCACGTTATTGAATGGCGTTGCTCTGTTTACACACACACACACACACACACATGCGCACACACACGCTCGCCGCAGCTATTTTTAGCCTTCACACGGTGCGCAATATTGGAGCGCTACTCAAGAACAGCATTTCAGATGTAGATGCTCAATAGTTCAATTCACTTATAATATGCATTTATAACGGTGCCAGAGGTGCATTTTATGTATATGTTAATTACAATAATAAACTGTGATATATCGCCATTACATTGGCCACCCTGCTCTTTGGATATCGGTCTTTTAAAAACCCCATATCAGTCGACCACTAATCAATACCCAGTAGGGCTGAAACGGCGGCAAAAACAATTCGGACAAACATTTTCATAGTCGTTTGATCTCATTTAACGTAACAAGATCACATTAAACTCTAATGATGATACGTGAGAGCAGCACTGCAGTTCGCGCCTGACAGAGCAGAGGAAGAAAACACAGATCACAGTCCAGATGCACTCTAAAATTTCCAAACAGCTTCAGGTGATGTAGATTGCAAAGCATGAGGGAATTATACAAAAAATACCAAATAAGTACATTCAGAAGCACTCTCATTGTGAAAGTGGAGTCGGAGCTCTTTAACGGAAACACAGCGGTGTTATATCTTAAATGCAGTTTTAATGCATTATAGCTTTATTAAAGTTCAAATAATACGGAAGCAGGTCATGTAAATAACTACAAACTCCGACTCCGGCATTTCTCTGCACAGTCAGCGCCTCATCTATGAGTTGCGTGAATGTCCCGACCTAAGGGGGAAAGATTGAAACTGCACCCGGCTGAGAGAGACACTGTCACGGGGACGCTCGTCCCTTGAGCCTGCACTTGCTAAAGATAGAGTATAGCGTGATGGCTCGTGACTTATTGAATAATATAATATGTCACTGAGCATTTCTTATCGTGAAGAAAATGTATAATACGCAGCTTTATTAATAAGGGAGTTTGTTTTTTGTGAGTTAAAGATGGATTGAAGTGAACAGAAAGGTGAGAGAGGAAGTCTTCGCCCCATTATACAACGCAACAAAAAAAGTTTGATTAGTTTTGGCTTGTTTTCCAATTTAAATATATAAAACTAATTTAAAACAACTTAAAAAAAAATTAGCAACAATACTGCAGAAGAAAAAATTGTTATCTGAGAACATTGAATATAATATTAAAAATACTAATATTTTAAAATATCTAAAAATTCTTTAAAAAAAAGATGCATTCATCTGAGAAGCAGCATGTAAGATATTTATACTTGCTTTTAGAGAATAGATCTTGAATAAAAGTATATTTTGTCATTACTGCAATCGCACAATTATAACCAAGTGAAAAATATACACTTAAATACAAAATACACTTACTGTATATTTAATATCTTATATGTCGCTTCTCAAGTAAATGTATGTTGTTTTATGGATTTTTAGACAATTTTAAAATGGAAAACAAGATAAAAATACTAGATTTTTTTTTTTTTTACAGTGAATTTCTTTACTGTATTAAACTTAATAAAAAGTATTTTCCCTTTAATTCAGTGAATGTCATTTAGAGGTATTTTTAAAAGATGATTTGGTCCTCTTTATTGATAGTAAGCACATTTAATACAATCTTTACAAGTATTTTTTTTTAGCAATGCTACCCAGCCAAACGTTTATTAGTAGATACAAGGATCAGCAACCAGGCTGATATATGCATTTCCTTGCTCAGGTTGCCAGGTTGGATGCCGCCTTGCATCAACAGTTCCCGTGGTGTGTGATAAAAATGACGAGCTAGTGGTGGGATGACGGCCACATCAAAAGCCCAAGTGAACAAAGATTCCCACCTGGCACACAGACACCAGTTGACAGCGAGAGAGAGAGAGCCACAGGGGCCTTAGATCCTGCTTAGTATTTCCAGCCTCTTTGAACACTATGAGAGCGAGACCCTGATTATTATTCAGGGAAATACAATGCATTGTTGTTATAGGTTTACTTAAAAAAGGCAAAGAAAAAGTCACCCAGCCTGCTTTTATTCTAGATAGTAGTGCAGTACAAAGCAGTGACAGGGCATTACCACAGTAAACCTCATCTTTGATTGAATATGTGATGAAGTCTGCATTCCTTTTTTCAAGAATATGATGTGGGCAGTTAATGTCATCTATATACAATATTTATAAAAAAAAAAAAAAAAAAAGAAAGTAGTAATGTAGATAAATTATCACCATTTTGGAGCTAATATTTTGGTTGAATGAGACAAACCAAAAGTTCTGCTTTGACATTCAACTAGTTTTGGACTGATGGTAATCAATATAACAGTTTAAAGATTAATTATAATACTGATATTGTAAAAATCATCAGAAGAGTACTGTACGCATGCGTCATACAGACTTGCAGTCAAAGAGTATATTTTAAAAGGCTCGTCACACGTAAAAATTAATGTAATGTGGGTGGTTGCCAGGGTGTTGATATGCAGTAGCTAAAGTGATCCAAGAGGTTTTTAGCATGTTGCTATGTGGTTCCTAGAGTATTATGGGTGGTTGTTATTGCATTGCTAGGTTGAGACTTTTCAAAACGATCTCTTTGGAAACAATGATGTTAATGAAGGGGGAAAAAAATAGGGCTGGGAAAATGTATGTTTTTCCCAACTTCCTGGGGCTTATACAAATTTCCAGGGATGTACACGCTCCATTTAGCTGCACATCCTAGCACAGAAACTGATTGAGTGGAGCAGCGCGCACTTATTCATTACGCCCAAACAATGATCACAGTAAAGAGAATGGAGACTTCACCCGCAAGTGAAGAACCATGCATGGGGAATATACAGGCAAGCTGCATTGTCCAAAATCACTCACTCACTTTCTTCTGAACCATTGTCTAAAGCAAAACCACCGAGTGAGACCCAAAACTGAGAAGGACCTGGACATTCGGCAAGCTACAGCCAGGTATACTTGTAGAGACTGAAAGCAGCCAGAGAAAATGATGAGATTTTAAACTTCAGCAAATTAAATTTCATATTGAAAAATTCTATATGTTTTATATCTCAGGTCTCCAGACGGCGACTAAAATGGTCACAAATGTGGCCAAAAATTATTTATTGTGACTATAATTTAAAACCTAGTCGCCATTGGCGACAGTTAGTTTGTGTGCGTTCATATGCGGTTTCATCAGATATCATCTTGTGAGTTATTGAATACATCTATAGTGCACGCACCAAAGTGTCTCGAGTCACTTTACACCCGTCCTGTAGTGGTGACGAACTCGCTGAACCACGCGCAACAACAAACCCAGTGCGAGAGAGTCGTGATCAAATGATTCTTTTGAACCGGACCTTTTTCATGAATCACCTGAAAAGAACTGAGGGTTTGAACTCAGGATATCAGATTGAATCATATTCACTTTCTCAGCGAATCCTCCGTAAGTGAGCTTTCAAATGGGAGTGCAGACATTTCAAAATAAGAGCCCCATGTCTATTTCTGGCTTCTATACAATAAAAAGTCCTGTATTGTGCACCACTTTCTTTTCTCCTGGTAATTATTGATTGGGATTGGAGTAGCACAATAAACTGCATCTGGAATTTCTTTCAATTTGCACTCTTGTAGTCTCAGTGTCTGGGCCATCTGATAGCAATAAAAGACTAAGGCAATATTGTAAAACAGTTTATATACTGATATATATAGACACAGTTCTTCTTTCTATTTAGGCTTTCTCAGTTGCTTTGGTCTCTTCATGTAATGATGTAATGAAGAGACTAGGGCAGTGGTGGCTCAGCGGTTAAGGCTCTGGGTTACTGACCAGAAGGTCAGGGGTTCAAGCCCCTTGTTGGGCCCTTGAGCAAGGCCCTTGAACCTATCTGCTCCAGGGGCGCCGTATCATGGCTGACCCTGCACTCTGACCCCAGCTTAGCTGGGATATTTGAAAAATAAATAATTTCACCATGTATATGCAGAAATGTATGTATAATGTTTGACAATTGATCAATTTATTTTATTTAATCTCAGACTGACTCAAGTGTTCAGTGGGGGGGCTTTGTGGGGGCCATGACATCTGTTGCAGGGCTTCCTGTTCTTCTATTCTAATCTTTAATATTTGCAAAAGTAATGTTTGAGAGTCTAACATTTATATTTCCTATTGACACACTAAAGCTGAGGATTTGAACTAAGAACTAAAGTATTTGAAAATTACAATTCAAAATATTGCTAAACCTAGTAACCACTATAAACCACACTTATGGGACTGTAAGTTTAAGGAAAGCTTGTGATGGTTTAGTCCTAATACTATCATGAAAATGGCCTCACCCTGCTGGGTCTGACTCAGCCTGTAGCATTCAAACTGCTTAATTACTGCAAGCATGTGGTCTTTTGAAACAGCCAGTAGACCCCACAAATTTGACCGAAAAGAGCCAAAAATAACCCATTGTGACAACTGACTGCCTTTTATGTTACGACTTCTTGGTTGCTACAATGCTAAACATTTCTCCTTTATCTAATGCTGAGAACTGGAAGATGTTCTCTGGGCCAGGTCTTTGAGCTCAGGGGTTGTTGGAGATTGTCAGATATGTGCAGAGATTCTGAAGGGGAGAGATGTGAGCACTAATCTGAAATAATGGCTACAGCAGCATCATTATGTGAACGGATCCTGAGTGCACTCATGACATTCGACAGTCTTGATTACAGAGAGTTCATCAAGGGCAGATTAAAATGAGTCAATCTGACAATGAAGAGCACTCAGCATGCTGACTCATCATTGGGCTGTATTACAGGGTCTCAACAAATTGGGCTTCTTCTGATGTTATTCGGCAGATGCTTTTGTTCCAATGTGATTGACGAAGATGGTGCCCTTGGAGTAAATTAAGTGCTTTGCTCAAGGGTACCATGGTGATAGCTCTGTACAGTGATCCCTGTGATAGCAGCCCACATCCTTATCTATTGGCTACCAGAACAGCATTGACACCACAACCACTACGTGAAAAACAAATGGCTCAGTTTTTTTGGAAGGTCTGATGTCAACAGAGGAAAAAGAAAGGGGCTATAAACTTTATGTGCAGTCTAATCAATGATTTCCAGCAGGTCATATCATCACAGAAATCATAATCTGGAGGAAGGGCTATTCTTTTCCTAACATGATAATAATCAGATTCAATAAAGCAGAGAGTATTACCTCCCACTACAAACGAGACAGATTCATGTGGTAATTGGCGTTGAGCCATTGAGGGCCATGTTAATCCCAAAGTCCAATTTATAAGATCAACTAGGATCAAAGAGCCGCATTCATTTCAGGCTGAAGTCAAAATCGATTTTTGTTATTAGGTGTTTAAAAGGATTAAGGAATGGTTCACCCAAAAAATTTATTCTCTGATCATTTACTCACCCTCACAGTATCCCAAATGTGTATGACTTTCTTCTGGGATGAATCTCAGTTGCTTCCGCATCGGAGACCATCAATCCACACATCTTATCACGCGACTTGTTGTGACTCCCAGTATGTGGAGACTCATGCCGCTCTCCACGATCCATGCACAATTTACCACGTACCCCACTGAGAGCGAGAACCACTAATCGCAACCACAAGGTTACCCCATGTGACTTCCCTCCCTAGCAACAGGGCCTATTTGGTTGCTTAGAAGACCTGTTTGGAGTCACTCAGCATGCCCTGGATTCGAATCATGACTCCAGGGGTGGTAGTCAAGAGTCTTTACTCGCTGAGCTACCCAGGCCCCTGGGGGACATTGTATAAAAACAAAAGATACGTAAAAAATGTAAATATTTATCTTTGGACTTATTTTTTAACGCCATGATGGTAAAAACAGCTATTTGTCATTTTTGTGTTGGGGCCAGTGAAAATTTTGGCAGGGCCAGTAAAAATCTGAATCAATGGCACAATCGGGCCAGTAGAAATAATTCTTAGCATTGAGCAACTGTGGTGACAGTTAAAACCTGTTTTATATCCAACCATTTTATTTCTCTTGAATGAAGTATTAACAGCAAACCCGTCATTTTGAACAATTTTGGCCTGTTCTCACCCAAATCCTATTGGATTACTTCAGAAGACATGAAACCACTGGAGTCACATCGATTACTTTTATGCTGTCTTTATGTGCTTTTTGGAGTTCAAACGTGTTGGTCACCATTCACTTGCATTGTACGGACCAACAGAGCAGAGATATTTTACTAGAAAACTTAATTTGTGCTCTGCAGAAGAGAGAACATCATACACATCTGGGATTGCATGAGGGTGAGTAAATTAGAAAATTTTCATTTTTTATTTAAAAAAAAAGAGAAAATAGACTTTACAGAAATATGCATATTTGTAAAGCCCACAGGTCAAAATGTTTGCAATAATTATTCTTCTTGTTGTTATATATATATATATACAGTATAAACATATGTTCCCCTTGCTTATGCCATCTGTCACAATTTGCATCTGATTTGAATCATAGCTATAAATAAAGTGATGTTGGTTAAATTTTAACCTGTCTGATCTGAATTAAGTTATATGGATTCACTTTGAATCAGTCTGTTCGAATCAGAATCATGTCCACGCGTGGAGTGATTTGGATTCAATGTGGATCAGCATATCTGCTCTGAACGAATCCAAATTAGTTTTATAGGCCACGTAAGACTGCTTTTAGGAAGAACTTGACTTGCCAGTTGTTGACATTGCAGAAACATTAAATAAGTAGACAACAGGCCTCAAATACTCTGTGAAGCGATGCGTGTTCAAACTGAATTAACGAAATCTCTGCGATCCGAATCATTTCCATGAATCAAGAGATGTAGATTAAATCTGCCTCAATCTGTCTTGATCTGTGCTAACACGTCAACTATGGCGCAACTTTAGCACCTCCCTAAACTTAAAGTTTACAAGCTGTAGAACCAGTTATATGACAGACAGAACATGACAACACATTGTCTAGTCCAACAATGGCACAAATCCCCCGATTCGCGTGTTTGATCGGTTATAAGGACTTGTTGACTATTAGTTAGCAGAGATGCTGCTAGCCGCCGAGCTCAAACCTGACACGCACTTTACCAGTCTCCCCGTATCTTCATTAAGACACCAATTTCTGTATTTAAGTGTGTTTTTTAAGCAATGTTATTGCGATGTGTGTGTTATTTTGAGGGCTGATCATCTCTCACCTCTTTAGGCACAAGCTGCTTTTCTTCGCTGGGCACCATTTCCATCTGAACATCCAGCCGCGATCCGCTGTCAACACGTGCTTTGGGAGTCGCTTTGAGTGACCATTCTGAGTGTGTCAGGCGAAATCAGTTGATATCGCAGGCAAATATTTGGGCCAAATGACTTGTAATCCCACTTAATCTGTGTTACTTTCTTTCTGCTTTGGACTGTGAGCACAAACAGAAATCAATGGAGGAAAAAATGGCCGCCTCGCACTTTCGCGAGACTTCACATCAATCTGCGTCACTTCCGACAACAGTGTGCACAGTCGAAAGCGTAACTGACTTTAAACATAAGCATATTTATCTTATTGCTTTTCAAGATGTAATTTTTAAAGGATTAATACTTTTTAAAGATTAAACCATTTCTAAAGTACATTAACATTAGAAAGACAAGATATTTCTGTTCAATTATCTAATTTCTGAATTTGTTAACCTGGTACATTTACTGGGTAAATATCATTTCACTCAAGTAAATAAAAAAAGACAAATAAGTTGTGTGTGATTTGGTGAGAGCTTATAGAAACCAAAAAGAATGACTTAATCTTTGTAAATTTTATTTTATTCCCTATTATTTTTGTGTAGTCCATAAGACTATTTATTGTTGTCTTGCTCTTTCCCTGATAGCAAAATTATTTTGGCCCAAATCTGGCTGCATTCTGCCTGAGAGTGTGGTCCACATACCACATGGAATTATGGTCCAAAATTAATTAATGTAAGCCATATCCACTCCAGAAAGAGGCCAAATCTTCTCAAGCCAAACTTCTCCTGTCCCCCCACAAGACGTAAGTGTGTGGAGATCCCGGCACTGACTGCAGTAGAAGGGGATGGGTGTGTTTGTTGATGAGTATTCGCCGACCACACAGTGAGCTGATCCGTGAAGAGTGTTTGTAGGCAAATGTATGCGTTGTAGTAGTCAGGAGCAGATTCATGAGGAATCCTCCTCTGAAGAGATGTGGACAAAGAGAACAGGCATACTGCAAACTGGAAGACAACTACACTCCTGACATGTGGGCAGAGACGGGCAACCAAAACAAATACACGAGACAGGACCAACTAGGCACAGAGAGCGAGGTGAGTACTTCAACACCAAACAACATTCTAGCAAAGAACATGACACAACGAAGGGCTTAAATGGGCAGTGCATTAGTGAAGAGACAGGTGCTGCTAGCACGCTAATTAGTGGCATGATCAGTGTTCCCAAGGGAACAATCAGTCTTCCCATAGAAACACTGATCACACATGCCGACAGCGCCAGAGACACATGAGGGAGAGAAATAACGAAACAAACAGAACAGACCGACAAACTCGCTGGAATCTTGGTGATGGGAAATGGCCCAGTAACTTGGGACCCAGCTTATGTGAGGGGAGTCAGAGTTGAATCTTCTTAGAGGACAGCCAGACCTTCTGACCACACACGTAAGCTG
The DNA here is from genome assembly GCF_025860055.1 of Xyrauchen texanus. Lineage (NCBI taxonomy): Eukaryota > Metazoa > Chordata > Actinopteri > Cypriniformes > Catostomidae > Xyrauchen > Xyrauchen texanus. Next base: position 56,786,131 of record NC_068276.1, read on the forward strand.
GGTGCTTTAAACGGTGCCGGTCCGCCGACCTCTTAACATGAGCGCCAGTCTGTATGAGGGCTTCTCTGGTGGCTCTCTAGGTGTGCCGGCACCTCTGCATAAAGGTGTGTATGGATAGGACCTGAACATCGGGCTCTTGAGTGGGGAAGGGAGTGGGCTGGTAACTGAGACTACACTGGAAGGGTGATAACCCAGTAGGCGATGACTGCAAGGAGTTCTGGGCATACTCAACCCAAACTAAATGAACACTCCAAGAAGACGGATTACAGGAGGCCACACAGCGCAGGGTTTTCTCAAGTTCCTGATTCGCCTGCTCCGCTTGCCCATTTTTCTGGGGGTGGAACCTAGAGGACAAACTCACAGTAGCCCCCAGCTGTTGGCAGAATTCTGCTCAAAATCTTGACACAAATTGGGGGCCTCTGTCAGCTTACCCTATAACCTAAAATTAGCCGTAACTGAACCACAGTTATGCCAAAATCCTCAGAAGTCAGCCAGATAACAGCCTTGGTTTTTATTTTATTTTTAAAATACAAGTTTTATTTTTGGTGGTTGCATCTTGAGTGAAGGGGTATTCTCACTCTTGTATTGCAAATATGCAAAATTACTTGCAGTATATTCCATATAAATATGTATAAATGCATAGTTGTGTGTATACTGTATATACACAGTGTACTGTATATATCGCATTGCAAAAAAAGGTGTAAGCGTGACTTACATTTGTTTTTATTACTCAGCTGAATTTTCAATCACCACTTTATTAGTTTTGAACTAATGATTTGTGCAGACAACCCAAGATATGCAAAATAATCACTGATTGCAATTTGATAATAATAATAATAAAATAAGCTCTTAAAAAAAGTAATGTGACATTTACGTGATACAGTGATGGTATAAGGTGGTAGTACCATTGTACTGATATTGTATCATGGTTACCATATTTGTGTACCATGGTATTTACAATGTACTCCAACATAATGCAAATGATAATACTTTGATACATATCCAAAAACATGTTTAATGTAATGTAATTCTAATTACTGTAGTACCATGTCCAAAATACCACATGGTACCATGGTACATTTTGAAAAGGCTTTTGAAACAATCATTAAAAAACACAGGAAGTAGGCTTATAGCACATATTTGGTTCGGTGTCCTCTGCCACTCCAGTGACTAAAAGAAGACATATCATATTTTCCCACTGATTGTTTAATATTTAATGAACAGCTTAAATGGTAGCCTGTTTATATCATTTACAACCATATTCATGGCATGTGTGACGTCCATCATGGAATCAGATATTCACAAATGTATTTCTTCTCCCTGTGCTGCCAGAGAGAATGCAACACAACTCTCTCTCTTCCCTTCAGTGGGTTCTTTCTTAGAGTGGTCCCAGGGGAAGAAAGTGAAAGGCAGGCTGTTTATAGTCTCCACATACTGCCCCTCCTTCATGATGTCTGTTATGCCTATCCAGAAGTCTTTGGATCCAGGTGAACTGCGTTTTGCATATTCTCTGAGATCCTTCATGTCTCGGGGTATGGCCATTGTGCCTCCCTGCGCGATGCGGTCTTCGCTGGCCTCATGGTAGTGCTTGGGCTGATCAGAAACCAGGTAACATTTTTTGTGGGCTTTGATGCCACAAAGGCAAACCGAAAAGGAACAGATGTGTGAGTATACAGAAATATTAAGCTTCACACATCTGAACTATGATTTGGTTATATGGTTTATGGTTGTGTGTATATATATATATATATATATATATATATAAGTATATATATTCCACCCGCTGTCCCTTATCCGTTATTTGGGGTTATGCCCACAGCTCTTTAGTATTACTCAACTTTTGTCGTCTGAATAGTGTAATAGTGTTTTGTTGTTGTTGTTGTTGTTTTTGCACTTCCATAAATTATATTTGTATTATTTTTTCACATCTTTATAAGTTTACTATCACAGGTTATATATTTCTGTGTTTATTACAGGACAAATAAGTACTATATTCATACAAATTACTACTATATCTTGATGATTTTTTGGGGGGTGGTGCTGATGTTTCTGTGATGCTGATGTTTCAGTGATTGACTTGATTTACATTTAACATTGCTATTTGATGAAGAAGCAACATGGAAGTAAACTATAGCAAGTTTAACACATGAACAGTATAATTTGGCTACTGACTTTTGGGTGTACTTCTGAAATTATGCAAGTTGTGCGTTATTTAGAATCAAAAGTGCCTGAGAAAATGCATATGTGTAGCTCATGTGCAGCTCAATATGTGTTTGACCGCCAGTTGCAGGATATTTCAGTGAAGTAATAATTCTTGTTCTATATTTTGTGCATCATCTCTTTGATAAATGAAAAACAAAATGTCAAAAATAGTCAGAATATATTCTATTCTATTATTGTCTAATTGTTTTGACAATATTTTGAATATTTAACACTTTCTAGGCATTTTGTAGATCCAATTGTTAAAGATATTCATCGCTAAAGACCAGAGGTACATGTACCGTATGTATGTATGTATGTGATAATGTTTTGCAAAACACCCATTTATTTAATGGTTAAAGCAGATTTTAAAACTGATGATGTTTTAATACTTCAAATTCTTTAAAATGGTAATATTACAGGTTTCATGTCCAAAACATTTCTACCATCCTTGTTTATGAAGCACTTACTTTTTTTGTATTTCATAAAAGTGATTTGTTTTCTATAAAGGGTGCTTTCTTCAAATTAAACCTTTGCTAAAGTCCTGATTGGCAAAATTATAACAGCACCCACAGTATATTTTTTTTGTTTGTGTATTCACATTTGCAGTCTCAAGGCCCCTCTAAAGTCTTCAACCAATTTTGTGTGCACCAAGTTTTACATTTACATTTACATTTATGCATTTGGCAGACGCTTTTATCCAAAGCGACTTACAGTGCAATTATTACAGGGACAATCCCCCTGGAACAACCTGGAGTTAAGTGCCTTGCTCAAGGACACAATGGTGGTGGCCGTGGGGTTAGAACCTGTGACCTACTGATTAACAGCCCTGTGCTTTAGCCACAATGCCACCACCACTCCATAAATGTTTGAACTCTGTCTTACTCTCAAAACAGCCTGTTACTCCCCCTACACAAATTTAACACAATTTCTGCCAGAAATCCCATCTCATTACCCAGTTTGAATCCCATAAAACACTGTAAAAATGGTAACCTGCCATTGACCCATCAGGAGCTTTTTTTTACTTGATCTAACCTTGTTGCACTCAACGAGCAGATTTCTGTCATTTTCCCTGTTAGACATTTTAAATGACTCATGAATATTATTTATTCTCTGTCATTATATTTCACCCAGCAATGGACATCTTTTTCAAATCTACCTGTTTGTAGTGCCAGCATCTCTAGAAGTGAATTTATTATTGATCAAAACATAAAACAAAAATACTTGCATCAGCTATCAAAGCATTTAGAAAATAAATAGCAGTTACTGATTTGATTTCAGCTTTCTCAATGTGCCACAATTTGAGCAATCTCAGCTTCTTTTTGGTTTTCTGCTTCAACATTCTCCACTATGGATAATGCAATCCTTTCGCACCAAGAAAGCACTTCCAATACAAATACAAGTTCATAAGTAACCTCTCTGTCGAACTGGAAGTGCTTTCTTGGTGCTGGAGGGATTGCAATATCCATAGTGGAGAATGTTGAAGCAGAAAACCAAAAAGAGAAGCTGAGATTACGCCATGGCCACAGCTGAGAAGAGCTCTCAAAAGCAGAGGATCTGGACAACACACTAAATACAGTCTTCAGGTCTTCTCCCATCCACACTCTCACCCTATTGGCTGAACATTCAGTGTTTGTGCATGTGTAAGGTGATTCAAATACCTTAGGTGCAGTCACAACAACCCTTCCCCTGTTTTCAGCCATTCACAAATATTTACAATTTACCCTCTGAATTGTAAAGTGATGTCGAGTACCTAGAAAGGTGCTGTTTAAAATAAACTTTAATTATTATTATGATTTACTTGGGAAAGACGTGCATTTTATTCATATTGTCCTTTCTAAATACATTCTTATTTATTTGATAAATACATTCTATACAACTTAGGTTGTTCTAAAGTAGAACCAAACTGTTCTGTAACAAATTCAAATTCTGAAACTGTTTTTTTATTTAAAAAAAAACATATTTTTTATTATTCTGTTCTATTTTTAATTCATTTATTTAAAATAAAAGTTTAAATGTATTTTATTTTATTTTGAGATTGGGCTTCCCTCTTTATATCAGTCATCATTCAGTAGTTAATGTAGGTGCAGCGTAGTTCTAGCGGGAAGACTGCAGCTGTACATCATCGCACCATTAGCTGGATAATTCCCAGCCAATCACATGTAAGCCATTGCTTTATATGTCTGCGCACAATCTATCACATTGATGTTTTAGTGTGCTAACACGGCAACCTCCACCACCCCACCACCACCAGTTGAGTCCTGTCCTGCATGGGGGTAGACTCCTCCCCCTGCCTCCTATCTCCGGCAGGATATGACAGTTCCAAGTACAACTTCTTCGGACCGCCAGACGGGGCCAACGCCAAAGAGAGACATTCCTGTTTTATATTCATCAAATAAATGTCATCTTCAATTTCACTCAAGTCTGTGAGTCTTCCTGATTGAACTCTAATTACTGGCATTAATGTCCGTTAAATAAATCGATATAAATTGAAAAATAAAGTCAGGCAACTAAAGAGTAACAGAGACAGTAACAAACAGTTCTAACAAAAGAAGATTGGTGTAAGCCAGTGGTGTATAAGGAATATACAACAAAAACAAAGTGAATGTTATTTTATTATAATTCAATTATGGTAAATATTCATTAGTATTTTATAAATGTAAAATTTTTATTTTATTTGATAAAAGAACAAACGGTTCTTACAAATGCAGATGATGAAATATGAAATATTGAACAATAATAAAGGTGAAATTTTGTTTATTTTAAATATCTATTATTTATTATTTTTGTATACATTTGTAATTGTTTTATTTATTTAATGTGGAGCTTGGGATGTTCACTGGCATTGTAAATCTACAACCATGCAAAATTATTAAATAATCTGAAAATGTTGGGTATTTTGTTTACATTTAATATCGGGGGGGATAAAGCAAGTGTGTCTTACTGTTAGTGTATACACTGTACATATATAAACATGTTTACACTTCTGTGTTTATTCCATCTGGCAAAGCAGCTTCATTTGTTTTTAATCATAAATGTTGATTCGATCAAGCAAACCAAGTATTGAACAAACTCTCTTGTGCATAACGTTGTCTTGAGAATATGAACAGATGCACATTGATGCAAGATTGGTTTGGGGAGACAGAGGGGCTGTTGATAGAGAGGAAGTCCAGTTCAGATGGAGGGAGTGAAGAGATGAGTGCTGCCCGAGGGGAATTTCTTATACTGTGTATCTTTGAAACACATGACACTTGCCCTCAAGATCTTTTATAGACATCCCTCTAATTAGCTTTTAAATAAATGAATATATATTGAAACAGGAAATAGTCAGTGAACTAAAGACTAAAGAAACAGAGAAAAACAATCCATGGGGAAGGTCACACATTTTTATCACCGTTATATTTCATTTTTCTGGATAACAAAACCACGAAAAGGCCACTGACTGCTCTATTTTGAACTGAAAAGAGCAAACCAATGTTAATTATTTCAGTGCCATTTCTGACTAACCTCGATCAGCAAAAGCAATTCTCATTGCAATGAAAAATCTGATAAGAGCAATTTGAAATGTCATTTGGTTGATGTACTGAACAACATGTTCAATGTTTAAATGGCAAAAAGACCATATTATATCCGCGCGCGCGCGCGCAGACACACACACACACACACACACACACACGTTGTGTTTTCATGTTTTATGGGGACTTTCCATGTTTTATGGGGACTTTCCATAGACATAATGGTTTTTATACTGTACAAACTTTATATTCTATCCCCTAAACCTAAACCTACCCCTAAACCTAACCCTCACAGAAAACTTTCTGCATTTTTACATTTTCAAAAAACATCATTTAGTATGATTTATAAACTGTGTTCCTGACAAAATGTCCCCACAAGGTCAAAAATTTCAGGTTTTACTATCCTTATGGGGGCATTTGGTCCCCCACAAAGTGATAAAAACATGCTCTCTCTCACACAACACACACACACACACAAAAGAAATGCTCTGCAGGACATTTTATTCAGATTTCAGGTTTTTGCCAGGTCTACCATAAGATAAAAGCACATCTACTACCTTGAACTACATGGCAACAATATGTTTTAGTGTATCTTTAACCGGAAATGGCTGCAAAATGAATACATCAGATGTGTAGGGCTTTATCTTTAAGTCAAGTTTTGAAACACATCTCAAACACTGTAGCCCAAAACAAACCGGAGAACATGTATTTTCACATACTGCTTTTCATACAATGCACTTAGTCATGGAAACAATATGTAATGTACATTAAAGAAACAAATCAACATGAACTTTTAGAAAGACAACAAGTTCTTGGTTCATTATAATTGATGTTAATTAGTTTTTACATGGGTGCACTGATTCCAGCTGAACATAAAGGGATGTTCACACTTCCCAAGGAACACAGCATGAATGTGAGCCAGTGAACATCATGCTTTCTGTTCAATTCAATGTATTTTAATTAATCGATTAATTCAATAAAGAGAAGAAATCACACTTCTTTGAGGTAAATTAGAGTATACTGGCACCACCATCACATCACAAAAATATAGGTAACACTTTGCCATTAGGTTTGATACGTTAGCATTAGTAAATGCTAAATGTATTGTGAACTAACAATGCTTTTTACACCACTTTTAAATCTTGGTAAATGTTATTCATTTTTAAGTATACTATTGTTAACTGTTATTTCATGTTAGTTTATAATGCGTTAAAAGGATAGTTCACGCAAAAATGAAAATGTTCTCATTTACTCACCCTCATGCCTTCCCAGATGTGTATGAATTTCTGTATTCAGCAGAACACAAGCAAATATTCTTAGAAGAAGATTTCAGCTCTGAAGGACTCGATGCAAGTCAATGGTGGCCAGAACTTTGAAGCTTCAAAAAGCACATAAAGGCAGCAGTCAAGTAATCCGTACAATTCCAGTGGTTAAATCCACGTCTTCAGAGCGATATGATAGGTGTGGGTGAGAATCTGATTAATACTGAAGTCCTTTTTTACTATGTCCATTAGGTGCCGATATGCACGAAGAATAAAAATCGCCAAAAACAAAAGAAGAAGAAGGTGAAACTGGAGATTTATAGTAAAAAGTGGCTTAAATACGGATCTATTTCACACCCACACCTATCAAATCACTCCTGAAGACATTTGGATTACTTTTATGCTGCCTTTATGTGCTTTTTGGAGATTCAAAGTTCTGGTCACCATTTACTTGCATTGTATGGACCTACAGAGCTGAGATATCCTTCTAAAAATCTTCCTTTGTGTTCTGCAGAAGAAAGAATAACAAAAACATCTGGGATGGCATGATGGTGAGTAAATGATGACAGAATTTGTATTTTTGCGTGAACTATTCCTTTAACGCATTGAACTTACATTTAAACTAACATGAGAAAACAATGAACAATAGTATACTGAAAAATGAACATTAACCAAGATATTTAACTTTTTTAATGTTACACATGTCTTACACATAATATGAATAATATACAAATGTTAACAACGTTAATATACAATCTTATTGTAATATGTTACCAAAATATTATACCACACATACACAGAATCACGCGTTTTGTTTTATTCTTTGTCTGCTTTTCATAAAATATTAAAGGGGAAACCAAACACTAAGTATTCTTTGTCCTCAGAGCAGATGCAACTAAAGGCACTAGGATTTGTTTTGTTGTTGGTTAATCCTTTAAAAAGGTTAAAAGACCTTGACGATGCCATGTTTGAATGTGCAGAATCGGGAATGAGATTTCGGAGCGATTGCAGTGGGCAAGATTATCATTAAATAACTACTTAAATTTCGAGCTGCTTCTCACACAAAACGATCGTATGGCTTCAGAAAACTTGAAATGTATCACATAGTCACATGGACCACTCATACGATGCCTTTTTTGTAGCTTGACAGCCCCTAGTCACTGTATGTTTTCCTTATATGGACAAAACCCAGCATGAATGTTGTTCTAACATCTCCTTCTGTGTTCTATAAAAGAATGAAATGCAATGAATAATTTATGACAAAATTGTCTTTTTGGGTGCACTACTCCTTTAAGAAAAGTGGGCGATTACATAGCTGATCGTGAGCAATATTTTGAGGTAATACTTGCTTAATATCTTAAGATGTGTGAGATAAATAAAGGGTAACACAGAGGATTCTTTCACTTTGAGCTGAAACAGAGAGGCACACTAAAAAGTGTGTGACACACACACACACACACACACACACACACACATCATCCTCTGCACATAGTAGAAATACTGTCTCTCAATTCTCCATTCCGTTCAGTCATATACACACTGTCTCACAATCTCCTTTAACATCACCAAACATTTCAAACACATTTACATCAGACGCATTGCAATCTGTCAATCCACTGATTGGCAGGCCCAAATAAAATATTCACAAGTCTGCACAAGGGTTCTCATGAAGTTAGTACTACAATAACATTTTGGTCTATAACACATTTCAACACTGCACTAAGAATGGCACTTCAGTTGTACATTTAACAACACAGTTAGTGTTTTCAGGACTTGATCCTGCAAAAATGGCAATGGTACAGACAAAGAACGGAGCAAAAACATCACACACACACTTCAGCACAGCACAGGGTCAGAAAGTACAGCTCAGGTTTTTGATAGTCTCTGGATGAGTCTTGTTGTAAGTGGATGGGTTCACTGAATAAAGGGCATTCGCTCCTTGTTGTCATTGTCTCCTTCATGTTCCTCCTCCTCCTCACCTGCTTCACTGGTCTCTGTGCTGTCATTGGCCATCTGAAAGAAAAAAACAGACTATCATTATCTGGTAAAATAACAATGAGACCTATATACTTTCGTAATAGTTTCTCGTATGGCAAAGAATTTAACCCTCAAGGACCGAAGCATTGAAACATCTGATTTATTTTCTTTCATTCCACCTTGAAAGCCTTTTTAGTAGGGCTGTCAGATGATTACAATTATTAATCGAATTAATCGCAATTAATGGCATCTCAATATTTGCCGAGAAATGCCCCCAAATAAAAGAAAACCTTTATTTATTTATTATGATTAAATTGTTATATTTAAATAATTCTAAATATAATATATATGATAAATAATTCAGATCGTGTGGAGGTTGGAAGTTCATTCCACCACAGAGGAGCACAGAAAGTGAACGATTGTGAAATAGACATTGAGCCTCTTTGTGATGGGACCACCAGGTGTCGCTCGTTCATAGACCACAGAGAGCACGGTTCCATTGGCTGTCCTAACAGCCAGAGTCAAAGAACTCATTTGATGTGGGCGTCTACAGGTAGCCAGTGGACTGAAATGTACATTTACATTTATGCATTTGGCAGACGCTTTTATCCAAAGCGACTTACAGTGCACTTATTACAGGGACAATCCCCCCGGAGCAACCTGGAGTTAAGTGCCTTGCTCAAGGACACAATGGTGGTGGCTGTGGGGATCAAACCAGCAAGCTTCTGATGACCAGTTATGTGCTTTTAGCCCACTTGACATGAGCCATTTTGGCTGATTGAAGACCAGATGCACTGCATCTGCAGTGGATTAATTGTGTTAGATGGAAGGCCAGCCAACAGAGCATTGCAGTAGTCCAGTCTTGAAATGACCAGAGCTGGGACCAGGAGCTGTGTAGCATATTCAGACAGGAAAGGTCTGATTTTCCTGATGTTGTAAAGTGCAAATCTGCAAGACCGAGCGGTTGATGAGACGTGTGCAGTGAAATTAAGCTGGACATCTACCAACACCGCAAGGTCCGGGATGTTCTGGTTGGTGTTAGTGTGGTTCTGGTTGGTGTAAATTAATAATGCATTGTTAATATCCATATTATTTAAACATAAGACTATCATTGGCTTACAGTCCACAGTGACCCATTTTGCAATTTAATTTGTCAATCTATCAGAGGTAGACATAGGGCTATTATAGGTTATTATACCATATTATTAATTATTATAATATAATATTAAGTTATAGGGCTTTTTTAAGTCTAGGTACATGTGTCGGACGGAAAAACACTTCTCAAGTTTCCTGCACTTGGAGTTGAGCTCCATCCAGCTGTATTTGAATGCAAAAACGCATCCTCATCTTGTGCTGTCTGCTTTCAGTGAGTGTGGTGTGTTGCCTGTAGAGCTGCACGTTACGTTGCATATGCAGCTGCGCTTACTGCCCCCTGCTGACTGAGACTCTGAAACCACAAATGTGGTACTTCAAGCTCGAATTGTTCGGATGATAGAAATATTCCTCATAACAGTCCGGGGGCATGCTTAATTGCATAAATATTTGTAACTAGTTATTTGTAATAAAAGTAATAGCACTGAATCAGCGATAAAATCGACAGTCCCACCTTTTAGGAAACCACTGATTTTCAAGCATATTTTGTTTTGGGGTGAATTTTGTGACTATTGCAAGCTGTGACATTCAACAGAAAAACCATTTGATTTTAAAAAACTGTTGTTGTAATACAGTTCAAAGTATCAGCAACTGTTATCCACAATTTTCTGAGCAACCACTGGGCGGCACCATGATGATTCTAATTGCCTGTTTTGTGTTTCTGGTATATAGACTGCAATAAAAAACTGCCAAAACGAGTGATCCAGAGGAGAACAACCATCGATGTGTTAGTAAAAATGAATTTCAGGCTCAACTTGTGCAGTTGTTGTCTGTCATAACAACTCAGAATAATTAATGATATCAACGTAACTAACCTTGGACCATCACTCCACTGTTTATAAAAAAACGGTCATCTTGACTATGTGAAGTATCGGCATGTTTTTTGACAATTTTTACAGATGTAATACCTTAAACTTTACATTACCGATGCAAGTGAAAACACTGGATATCGGAAATCGAAAGCAGTCGAAACGTGAAACATTTCCACGTTCAGGAAAAAGGTGGATTTGTAGTTTTTCAACATGATCTTCATGCTGCTTCTAAATGTTAATTTACCCTGAAATCAACTGCAATCTACCAAAATGCTGACATCAGACATTTTTCATCAATTCAAACTTGTTCGTCGTGGTGCTAGAGTTAATAGAATATGCATTCCTGTTGACTGTTTTACACCATTTACACCTAAACATACAACTCGCTTTTGGTGCCACCCTGTGGACATTTAATTCAGAAACTGTTCAACAACACTTCCAGCTTTGTCCACTGGGGGCAGAGGTTCAAATTTTGCTAAGCACAAACCAATTTCAGCAGCAGAACTTTCGACCTTCTGTTGTTGAATTTACATTTTGATCACTGTAAACACAAATGGTTGCAACTTAAAATTATTCTAACGTTGGATTTCTGTTACAGTGAATCTTAAGAATACATACAACTCAAGTGGTTTAATCCAAGTCTTCTCATGTCGATTATGAGAGAAGCTCGATTACACTTCCTTGCACTTGACGCATGCGCAAGTGTAATCAAGCTTCTCTTGCAAGAAGACTGTATATGTTAAAGTTTATAGTGAATAAGGAGTTACATTTGGTCTGTTTCTCACTCAAAACCAATTGTATCGCTTCAGACGATATGGATTAAACCACTTGAGTCCTATGGATTACCTTTATTCCAGTGGCGAGTGGTGGACGTTTGACTTTCAGGTTAACCCCATACAAATCTGAAATCTGATTTAACACAACATATGATATAAAAAAAAAATAGGCCTTCATAACAATATATGATATAAAAACGTATTCTGTGCGCATATTGCACAGAAATGCAACAATATATATTTAAAAATACAAAAAATTTATTAAAGTTCATTAAAATACAATTAATAGAAACAAATGATGTAAAAACAGAATAATGCAAGACAACAGTGATTTATGTTTTGCTCATAATGCAGCGCTTTTGTTTGCGGAGTTGAGATGATCTGCAGAATAATGGTGAAAATTCAAAGGCAGGTTTTCGGGATGACTCACTCACCAAAGGTGTGGGAGACTTTTCGACATCCAAAATGAGCTTTCCTATGTTCCCTCTGTCATGGATTCTCTGCATGGCCTCCTTCACCTGCAATTAAACATAACACGAGCAATGTACAACATGCATCCAAAAACACACACCTCATTAGTCAAACAGTTGTCTTTTTTTGCTCTCACAAGGTGTGAACAGTAAACTTCATGTTGCCTAGAATGTGCAGTGCCACAGACAAGACTAAAGAGGGCAGCAGAGTTAAAGTACTATGAACCTATCATGCTGCTTCTTGATTTACTAACTTCTCATGCTTTGTCAGGCAACTTTTCACAGCTTTGGACAAAAATTAAGCAGTAAATGTTTTCTATCGCTATAGAAATAAATTCCCCAAATGTAGAAGATGTAATACTATACTAGTTCCATCCATACCCCTTATTATTACCAATGCCACTTTGCATATCAGTAGAGTAACAGGTCTGGATAGTACAGATATCAGTCTTGCACCCTCTTGCTCTGCATAAGATCATTGATTTCATTAAACATCCAGGGTCATTTCTCCAGCTGCACCCCTCAAACTTCAAAAGGCATTGAAAATATGTGGATGGTGTGATTGCATCTGAATGAGTTCACTGCAGTGGCCATGCAGGAATGAAGACAATCAAATGTATCAGTGAAAAGATGATCTCAGTATATCTACAGAGACACAGAATACACTCATTTTCAAAGCCTCAAAATTGTATATTTACATTTATGCATTTTGGCAGACGCTTTTATCCAAAGCGACTTACAGAGCCCTTATTACAGGGACAATCCCCCTGGAGCAACCTGGAGTTAAGTGTCTTGCTCATGGACACAATGGCGGTGACTGTGGGGATCGAACCGGCAACCTTCTGATTACCAGTTATGTGCTTTAGCCCACTACGCCACCACCACTCCATATTTAGTCCCCTTTTAGCTTGTAGGGCTAAATCTGAGACTCAGTCTACCCTTTCTACAGTACACCATGAATTGCTCACTTTAGACAGACAAAAGGTGACCTCAGATCAGCCTAAAACAAGCTCAGATTGGTGCTGGCTTTTACTTTGTGGAATTCCCCTCCAAAACACTAATGCTGTGGGAGTCTGCACCCCTGGCACTCAACCCACATCCAAATAATACAAAAAATATTAGTGTATTATTCAATGCACCTGGTCAAGAACAAAACTGCATTGGCATAACAGAAGGGGCATTACCATGACAACAACCTGATTATAAAAGGACAGACACTCCCTAGTTAGGCTACTATAAAATCTGAACATCACTAAATACTTCAAAAGTTCCAATAGGGTGAATCACACATTTCATTTCATACTCAAACAACAACAACAAAACAACTTTATTTTATGTATAAATGTATGATACTTTTAATAGTTGAAGTTGTAATTTAATGTTTTTAAAAATGGTATTCAGGGCCACCGATAATGGTGGACAACTGGACCTTTTGTCCCGGGCTTGAGGGGGGCCCGGATTGAAGATGGGAGCGCACAAAAAAGGCTATTCCATATTGTAGAGCACATCTAAATGCGTCGCATTTACATGGGGCTCGAATACATTTTGTTTGTAGAATTTCTAACTGAAGCCATGTTTATTTCATTTCGTTCTATTATTAAATTATATTTTGCATACATAAAAAGAAGCTATTTAAGATTTTTTGCATTGTGACAATTTCAAGACAATTATAGTTTTTTTTTAATTATTATCATTATTGCTTTGGTACTATTTTCACAAGTGGAAAATATTCAAAATTCTTAGTACTAATCTCACGACAGATCATCAAAATGCACTTTCTTTTTAAACATTTGAGCACATTTTCAGTGGTGTTAATCCTTTCCTCTACACCTAATAAGGGTTTAATCAACAGAATATATACCTTCCATTCACAGTAATTGCCTTTTATAATGCTATTTTTGTTTGCTTCTGTTCTCCTTCAGTTTAATACTTTTGTCTCTTAATTGTTAATCAATTCATCTTTTGGTATAACTACATTTTCATCTGGTCTGATTATTGTGTGTTGGTAAGGTATCAACTAATTGCTGTAAGAGTTTTCAATCAGGATAAACTAAACATAATGAGTCCCAATTATTACTAATTTCTTTCACCTGTTAATCACAATTGGTTCCTATATACAGTAAGTTAGTAGAACTGTGTGTGAGCATTTGCAATGTGCAAACATGTAACAGGATGGACTGCAAGACAGAGAGGAAACCTGCAGAGGGGTCAAAGAGGTAGACGTGGAACCCTCCATAAAGGTGGGCATTGACCTCATTAAACATGTGGGCATAGGGATCAACAAAGGGATTGAGGCAGAAGGCAGCGCACTGTCATTTCAAATGAGGTCTGAGCCATCATTGACAATGTGGTTACAGTAACAGAGTCCTTCCCATGGCAGAGGCTATAGGATTACTGTAATGTATTGTGTATTTGAGATTATTTCCATTTACTGTAAATTTTAATTCTTAAAATTGTATTTATTTTTTGCACGCTTGACTTTGGATTTTTGATCACATATTTGACTTGTTGGATAAATATATTAGGCATTATGGATTTTGTCAATTTGGTAAGATAATTTAAGTGTAATAATGCCCATTGTAATGACTGTGAATATTACAGTTAGAGTAACTTAGTTTATTCAGCACCAAGTGTGATTTGAAACATGTGTCTTGCATTGTTTGCTATGGAATTAACGCATTGTTAAAAGTACTACACTGAAAGAAGATCATACTGTTGCGTTTTGATGATTAACCAAAAGGTCCCATTACATGTTGCAATAATCTTGTGTTTTGAAACAATGATTATGTGGAAAGAAAACGCGTATAACCACAATGAAAGCAGATTTCGAAAGCGTGACTAGTTGGGTTACATGTGTGAACAGTTTGGAGTTTTGTACTAGAGTTTTGAAATGTACCACTTGGAACCAAAAGCAATTAAATAAACCGTAAGCACAGTCACAAATGTCTCATTATTGTAATCACTCTGAATGTTTTACTTGTGAGTTAATTTAATTTATTTATTTGTATTATTATTCTCATTCGAAATAATGATTCTCATTACAGTATTACAATATTTATGGTATTGCAGTAAAACAAATCTGTATAAATTTAGAATAAATGAATATTAAAATAATATGAGGTATTAAAGGAATGTTCCAGGTTCTATACAAGTTGAGCTCAATCGACAGCATTTGTGGCATAATATTGATTACCACAAAAATGTATTTCAACTTTTTCCTCTTTAAAAAAAACTTGTATTGAACCCAGAATTTTTCTTGATGGATGGATGACGGACATCTGTCTATGTCAGAAAGAAAGAGTGTTAGAGTGGCTGACAGATAGACAGAAATAGTGACAGGCAGATAGATAGTGACAGACAGACAGAGTGGCAGACAGACCGACCGAAAAACATATAGTGGCAGACAGACAGATATCTTTAACTGATAGATAGATAGTGACCGACCGACTGAAAAACAGAGTGGCAGACAGACAGATATCTTTAACTGATAGATAGTGACAGACAGACCGACTGAAAAACAGAGAGTGGCAAACCGATATACAGACAGACAGATTGATTGATAGTTAGACAGACAGATAGAGATGATAGATAGACAGATAGATAGTCAGACAGACAGATAGTTAGACAGACAGATAGAGATGATGGATAGTTAGACAGACAGATAGATAGTCAGACAGACAGATAGTTAGACAGACAGATAGAGATGATGGATAGTTAGATAGACAGATAGATAGTCAGTCAGACAGACAGATAGTTAGACAGACAGATAGAGATGATGGATAGTTAGATAGACAGATAGATAGTCAGACAGACAGATAGTTAGACAGACAGATAGAGATGATGGATAGTTAGATAGACAGATAGATAGACAGACAGATAGAGATGATGGATAGTTAGACAGACAGATAGATAGATACCTCCACAGCTTGTAAGGACTATAGTGACACACATCATCTGAGATTAACAGGCTGGTTGTTCTGTTTCAATGATTTGAAAATAATGGTCTTAGTTACTCTTTAACCTTGCTGATGAAGCGCACACTGCTCATAAAATCAAGAATATTATCTTGTACATGCTTGTTAACCTGATGAATTGAAATGTAACCTGCTCAGTGATTTTTCCCACAGTGAGTCCAAACTGCAAGAAATTGTAGACTCAGAGAAAATACCCTGGCAACCACCCAGAACATCCAACCACACAGTGGCACATTAAAAGACACTTTGGCAATTGCATAGCAATGCCCTGGCAACCATAGACAACACCCTATTGTGATGTCTAATTTAACACGGGCACCACTCGCATTTTCTTTCGAAAATGAGAATCAAACAAAAATTATTTGTGCATTCCTTAATGAGGATGAGAACGTTTTCTTATCACATCTTTACAATCAAATGAAAATCAATGTGTTCTCAATACAGCTTGTGTTCAATCCATGAGATCAGCACAGTGAAATCTGAAGGGCTTTTAGGAAGCCTGAGATTTGAAACAAATGAAAGCATGCACAGACTTCTAAAAGCACATCAGTGGTGATAATGACAGAATTTTCATTTCTGGGTGAACAAAATAGTAACCAATGTTGGGTTTCCATGTTTTATGGGGATTTATTTCAGGTTTTACTATCCTTAAGGGGACATTTGGTCCCCACAAAGTGATAAATACATGCGCGCGCAAATCTCGTGCCGCTTCTATGACATTCTCGTCACATGTGTCAGCTTGTGGGCTTGACTGGTCTCAAACCACGGCCTTTCCAGTTTGAAGTCCAATAATCTATGAAGTGAGCTACCGCGGAAGCTAATCACACCAGAATAAGTGTGAAAATGTAGGTCAGTCTGTAATACAAGCTTTAAATGTATAGTTTTTCAAATGATGAATTATCGTAAAAGTGTTTTGATATCAGTGCGAAAAATAAGTCTTTATAAAATCATAATCAGCCGTTGTACTCGTGATTTGCGTGAAAGTGAATAAAATGCACAGTTTGTGTTGTGCCTCTAGTGTTCATTTCAATGGGAAACCAGCAAAACGTAGAACTAGGCATGTAAAAGTCAGTTTGCAAAAATTTTGATGCAGTAAATTTCACTTTATGAGACTTGGTTGCTACAATGGCAAGAAATAGATGAGTTTTAATCATATTTAATATTAATAATTAACATTTCAATCACAAAAGGTTCTGTTCTGTCAGCAAAATCATCATGGGCCTTATTTTAAGAGCGCTATGTGATACGCAGGACTGGGAGGGTTACTTTTTAAATGTATTCCACTACAGATTACAGGATTACATGATGTAAAATGTAATTTGTAACGTATTCCGTTAGAATACTCAATGTCAGTAACGTACTCTAAATACTTTTGGATTACTTCTTCAGCACTGGTAGATTTTTTCACTTGTTTTGACTATAAAAACTCTGCCAGTACAGTAAGACAAAATACACATGTTAAAAATAAATTCTCTGAAAAACCTAAATATCGTATACAGTGTTGTTTCTAAAACAAGATAAATCAAACTGATCATGTTTTAAAGATTTTTAGATATTTTTACATGAAAACAATACAAAAATTATTATCAAGAATATGATTTTTGCCCTAATATCAAAAGGTCTTACTAGAAAAAAAATTATTATGATCTAACGTGAAATTTCTTGATTTAAATTGTAACTATAGTGGAATACAGTTACTTATATTTTGTATTTAAAATACGTAATCCCGTTACATGCATTGTCCCCAACCCTGGCAATATGTCCAGTGGGCATGCCTATGAAGTTTTGATATTTTTATGCAAGCATGCATTAAATCTAGATGCGAAATTGAGATGCTAAAGTGGAGGTTTTTTTTCCTCCAGTTATTACACATAAACATCCTATTATAAAGTCCATTCCCTGTCAAGCACCAGTGATATTACCAAACACAACACATTCATAAAAACGTTGGTAGTGTAAATGGACTTTGTGCAATGTATTAGAAGATATGGACTTATGTTATTTTGTGCATTATCTGCATCCTTGTTGACTGTCAGATATATATCTACGAGAGTGACACGCTCCTTTTATATGCACACAATGCGTTCCTGTGAAGACTTGGATGTAAGCTCCATTAAATTACAGAGAATGAAAGCATTATTAATCATACTGATCATGTGACACTTCAATTATGTATAGTTTTGTTTCATAAAACAACTACAACAGTGATTGTCAGAGACATAATTTGATGTTCCACCATATTTTCAGAGTTTGGATATTAATTTTATAACCACCTGCTGCTGCTGGAATCTTCAAACTGCAAATGCAACAACTAAATTTAGACTTTGCGCTGAAAACAGACATGGTTCTGAAATGTCTTATCGCAATTATCTATTTCTCAGGAAATTAGAAAACAGCGCTTTGCGCCACTTCATTAAATTATAATACACCCACAGTTTGCGTGCATACACCCACAGATAGCGCAAATACTCCCACACACACACACTTGCACTTGCACTTTGCACTGGGACGAAAATGGGATAAGATGATGCACAGACGTTGCTTTGAGCCTAGCGTGGTCACAAAAATAGAGCCCCAAATCCTATCAAATTTGGCATTTAGATGGATGTGTTACCCGTCATAAACATTAACAAACACTCTTCATGTCTTAAGGTTCATGGCATTAAATATTTTAAAGATATATATTTTTAAGACACTAATAGCAAGTAAATTAGATATTTATCACCCAAATTGTGTACAGTGCCTGCTTTGTTTTTTGAGTTTCCCAGAATGCACTGCAAAGTAAAACAGTCTGTATGCTGATAGTCAAAAGTCTGCCTCTGCAAGACCAGAGGGTTGCAATTTGAAATTCCATTCATGTGCAATGCAATTGTTATTGTACTTCTCTAACTAAACTACTTAACCGTATAATAATAAAGGAGTACAGCTGTAGCCTTGAGCTTTGTAATTAAGCAAAACCTTTTCTTCCTGCAAAGGATGCTGGTTAACACAGTGCTGTTTGTGTGTGGGTGACTTAGTCTTAGCAGTATGCAAAAATAGATCATTTATGTGCTTGTGCAAATGGTGTACAAATGATTAATTCCTTCTGTCTGCTATTATGCATCACATCTGACTCTCTAGGGCAAATGTTCACTTAGCTATACAGTATGTGGAGCTGATTGGCCAGGGCTTTGCAGGCACAGGATGATTAAGCAAACATCCAACGTGCCTGTCAAGCATCATGCATTCAGATACAGCTGAGAGAGAGTGCTGCACAGGCCTCAGGTCAGTGCAGATCTAAATGCCTTTGCTTTTGACTCAATATGAATGCCAAGTTGCTATTCTGCCAGGTCACCAGACACCAACATGGTGCATAGTCCTGGTTACCACGACAACAGTGCAAGGCACGGTGTGTGTGATTGAGAAGAAAATGCCACCGAGTGGTTTCTTTGTTAAGCACAGCAGAGAGCAGCCAGTGAGGTTTGTTGAGGTCACAACATACTAAAGTACAGTTTAAATGAACAATGAATGGAGCTTTTTACCCCAAATGTTCGCTAAATGAGGGCTGGAGTAGTTTTTACATTTCCATTCAGAGACTCCACATACTACTACAAATCTATCTATCTATTTACATTGAGAAAGACTTGACAATAATTTGTTATTTTATAAAAAGAGTCAGAATGTTATGAGACCATTTCTAACTGCGGACGTTACGCTTTCCAATTGTAACACTTAAAGGAATAGTTCAATTTAAAATGATCTCATCTTTTACTCACCCCCATGCCATCCAAGATGTGTATGACTTTCTTTCTTCTGTAGAACACAAACAAAGATTTTAGAAGAATATCTCAGCTCTGTAGGTCCATATAATGCAAGTGAATGGTGAACAGACCTATGAAACTCAAAATATCACATAAAGAGAGCTTAAAATAAGACTCCAGTGGTTAAATATATGTCTCCAGAAAATACGTTTTAGGTGTGGGTGAGGAAATAGATGAATATTTAAGTCATTTTTTTTACTATAAATCTCCACTTTCACATTCTGAAAGTGAAAGTGGAGATTTATAGTATATAAGAACTTTAATATTGAACTGTTTCTCACCCACACCTAAAAGACATGAATTCAACCACTGGAGTCATAGTGATTACTTTTATGCTGCCTTTATGTACTTTTCGGAGCTTCAAAGTTTTAGTCACCATTCACCATTCATGGACCAACAGAGCTGAAATGTTTTTCTAAAAATCCTTGTTTGAGTTCTGCAGAAGAAACAAAGTCATACACATCTTGGATGGCATCAGGGTGATTAAATGATGTGAGCAATTTCCTCTTTGTGTGAACTATCCCTTAAACAAAAATTATATTAACCTTTTGTTTTTCAAAAGAAAGCACACATCAAATAAATATTATCATTGCTTTAATACTATAATAAAGCATGTTATTTTCTTATAACTGGTTAAACACTGCTTTAATGTATCAGTTCATTGTTTTAACAAGCACAATGTTTCTGAGTATTTTCTCCTTTATATGGCACAAATTTGTTTAGCTTTGTGTTTAAAAATATATGTTTAAAGCAAGACTCTTAAGTGGGAACTACAATATAATTAAAATTTGGTTAAAGTTATTTCTTACTAAAATATTTTGATCAGCTGACAATCTGCAACTACTTCCATAAATAATGTTCTTTAATAAAAATATTTTCCAATATACCACAGTTAGTTCCTGTCCTCGAATCTGATTGGACGAGAGACGTTCCATGAGCACTGATGATCAGCACTTGGACGCTTCACTGTGTGTGTATCACTCCGCTTGTGTTCCTGCTGTTCTAAACTAAAGTGTAAGCTTAGTGCAGATTTGTTAGGAGTTACTGTCTTTATTTTTGAAATTACATATTTTAGCCAGCAGGTGTGGCAAAAGATAATTTTTGTGTTTAATATGAGCCAGTAGGTAATGTAAAGCGAATCCGTCATTGTTTACACAGAACAGCGCTCCGTGAGTTTCCACTTTGGATACATACTGTTTAAAATGGCAGAGGACATCGCTGTTTCTATAGTGAATGACATTTGCGCACCGGCTACCCCGAATTAGAGAGGAATACCCCGCTTGGACTTCTATATTCCACTGAGAAAGCTGACTTTCAGAAAGCTGACAGCATCTCTGATTAGGTGTGCAAACAGGTGATCGCACACGCTCCATCTCCATCTCCATCTCCATCTCTCTCTCTCTCTCTCTCTCTCTCTCTCTCTCTCTCTCTCACACACACACACACACAGACAAACACACACATACATCCGTATATCCTTGTTTATCCAATAACTTGTAAGAAATAGCACAAGCCATGATACTATTTCTGAAGTGAACATTTTTTAATTACTAACGAATGCTTGGACGCATCATTTGTTTTGAACCAGCAACGGCAGATTCTGATCAGTCGCGTAATAAAGTAGTTCCATGCACAAATGCGTTTTTATGAACGTACTCGGTTTTTCCAATTTTATTTTTAAAGGTACTTGTTCATTGAACTGTTGTATATAAGCAATATCACTCTTGCAATCATGCTATATGGCCCAACATCAGCACTGCTGTAATTACCTGTGGCCGAATCACAGCAGTGAGGGCCATATCGCACTCTTGCTCGTGTGATATTGCTTAATTAACAGCTAGTGTTAGCATCGGTTGTTTATGTTAAAAATCAACAAACAATCTTGTGAAAAAAATAGGAATTGAATTGTCTTCTTTTAAAAGTATCATTTCAAAATAACTTTTGTGCCACAAATTCATTGTTTTTATTTACTTTTTTAAATATTTGGCAACACTACAATAAGATGTAAGGGGAGGAGGTATTGCCCCAAGTGAAGGAGTTCAAGTACCTCGGGGTCTTGTTCACGAGTGACGGGACAATGGAGCGGGAGGTTGGCCGGAGAATCGGGGCAGCGGGGGCGGTATTGCACTCGCTCTAACGCACCGTTGTCACGAAAAGAGAGCTGAGCCGAAAGGCAAAGCTCTCGATCTACCGGTCAATTTTTGTTCCTACCCTCACCTATGGTCATGAAGGTTGGGTCATGACCGAAAGAACTAGGTCACGAGTACAAGTGGCCAAAATGGGCTTCCTCAGAAGGGTGGCGGGCTTCTCCCTTAGAGATAGGGTGAGGAGCTCAGTCATCCGTGAGGAGCTCGGAGTAGAGCCGCTGCTCCTTTGCGTCGAAACGAGTCAGTTGAGGTGGTTTGGGCATCTGGTAAGGATGCCCCCTGGCCGCCTCCCTAGGGAGGGGTTTCAGGCACGTCCAGCTGGGAGGAGGCCTCGGGGAAGACCCAGGATTAGGTGGAGAGATTACATCTCCACACTGGCCTGGGAACGCCTCGGGGTCCCCCAGTCAGAGCTGGTTAATGTGGCTCTGGATAGGGAAGTTTGGGGCCCCCTGCTGGAGCAGCTGCCCCCGTGACCCGACTTCGGATAAGCGGTTGAAGATGGATGGATGGATGGACTACAATAAGATTTTATTCAATTAGCATTACTTAACTAGATAAGTTAACATTAACTAACAATGAAAAATACTTTTAAAGCACTTATTAACCTTGGATAATGTTAATTTCAACATACAGTATACTAATGCGTTCGTAAAATCATGTATTATTTTTTTAAAACACGTTATGCTGTATAAGTTACCATTAGTTAATGCATTATAAACTAACATGAACTAACAATAACAAAAATGTTTTATTATAAATTAGCATGAGCAAATATGAATAACTGCTATGACAAAAATAAGTGTTCATTGTTATTTATGATACCTAATGCATTAACTAATGTAAAAAATATGGCTTTCAATCGCTACATTTTTTTAATCAAATTAATTACATGGTGTCCCGATTAATTAATCACGATTAATCGCATTTAATCGCATATACAAATATTTGCTGAGAAAGTCCCTCATATAACAATAATTCAATATATAATGATGAAATAATTATACATAGTTATCTATAAATATTACAAAATTATATATATATATATATATATATATATATATATATATATATATATATATATATATATATATATAAAATAAAAAATATTCAGATAATTAAAATGCTTTACATTCCTGTAGCAGAAGAGTTAATCATTGATAAGACAATACAAATACTGGCTTTAGAATACAATGTATTGTTTACTACCATATTATTGATCATAAGTCAATCATTGGCACACAGTTCACAGCAATCCATTACACAAGTGACTTTGTCAATCAGAGATTTATTATGAGGGCTTGTTTAAGGACCCGTCAATGTACACCTGCATCAGAAATGCTTGTGTAGCGTCTCTAGTGCATTGCATCATAAACATAATATTTTTAGGTCACTGTGTCAAGTTAAATATACATTCACCTAGAACTTTATTAGGAACAGTATGGTCCTAAATATAGTTCCCAATATGGTCTTCTGCTGTCGTAGCCCATTCGCCTCAAGGTTCGATGTGTTTGCATTCTTAGATGCTATTCTGCACACTACAAATGTACAGAGTGGTTATCTGAGTTACTGTAGCCTTTTT
Source organism: Xyrauchen texanus (assembly GCF_025860055.1). NCBI lineage: Eukaryota > Metazoa > Chordata > Actinopteri > Cypriniformes > Catostomidae > Xyrauchen > Xyrauchen texanus. Next base: position 56,809,794 of record NC_068276.1, read on the forward strand.
GTCAGCTCAAACCTGTCTGGCCATTCTCCATTGACCTTTTTCATCAACAATGTGTTTCTGTCCACAGAACTGCCGCTGACTGTATGTTTTTTGTTTTTGGCACCATTCTGAGTAAACTCTAGAGACTATAGTGTCTGTTGTGCATGAAAATCCAAGGAGATCAGCAGTTATACCAGTCAAACCAGCCTGTCTGGCACCAACAATCATGCCACCAATTTTCCCTATTGTGATGGTTGATGTGAACATTAACTGAAGCTCCTGACCCATATTTGCGTGATTTTATGCAGTGCATTGCTGCCACATGATTGGCTGATTAGATAATCAAATGAATAAGTAGGTGTACAGGTGTTCCTAATACATTTCTAGGTGAGTGTAGTTTAATACTCAATCTTTAAACACATCTTGAGATCCCTTAGTTCGGATGTGTGCTCCATCAAGTGTTTTGAACGCAAGAACGTAACGAATGTTTGTGTTGTGCTGCTGCTGAAGGGTGTTTTCTTCACTGTATAAACTGCTCATTGCCACACAGCTGAAGTTTCACTTACTGCCCTCTGGAGTAAACAGGTGGTACTACAAGCTCGCATTTCTCAGGAATCTTCCTTATTACAGTCCGGGGTCATTGTGATTAATTGCGTAATTTTTTTTAACGCGTTATTTTTAATAAAATTAATCGCACTGAATTAACACGTTAAATCAACAGCCCTAAAAAAAATACAATTTACTGTAAAATCTATTTTAAGTGATCACAATTCTTTTTCTCAACTCACAGAACTTTACAGAAGATACTGCTAGATAAGAGTCATCAATAACATGCTTGTGATTGTCTCTCCTATGTGACGATGTTCATTAGAAGGAATGCTTCAAATAATGACATGACATAAATCTTCATCTTTAGGAGGACGGCATACACCAGTAACTGCCTGTCTGATTAGAAAATAAGCATGAAACTCTGATTCAACACAGGCACAAATATCAGTGCCCTGCTAGCTATATCGTTTGTCAAAAAAACCCACAAAAAACAGGAATAACAGTTGAATATTAGAGCTCTGATCGATTTAGTTTTTTCACATTAAGAAAGCCATCTTTCATATTTTGCCAAAGGGGAGACAGCGGCTTCAACTGTAAACACATAATGACATTCTGTTCCCTCCTGCTGCTTGCTGAAGACATTACTGTCTGCCATCCGTCATCTACCTCTATTTATTACACCTCTCTGCTCTCTCTTCTTCTTTTTCCATTTCCATTTGTGGCTTTTTCTTTAATAACTCTTTAACCCTAACCCAATTACTTACTCTCTAGATCTTATTATAAATGGTAAATGGTCTGCAATTATATAGTGCTTTTTTAACCTTAGCGGTATTCAAAGCGCTTTACACTGCGTCTCATTCACCCATTCACACACCAATGACAGCAGCTGCCATGCAAGGCGCTAGCCTGCCATTTAGAGCAACTTGGGGTTCAGTGTCTTGCCCAAGGACACTTCGGCATGTGGAGTCGTGGGGGCCGGGAATCGAACCGCCAACACTGCGATTAGTGGACAACCCGCTCTACCAACTGAGCCACAGCCGCCCCAAACATTCTATATTTAAAAAATGCATTGTTCCAACTCTAAATTCTGATTGGTTCTCCACGTTCAAAACCACTTTAAAATGACTATAAACGCAGTCCAGACTCGACATTCTATATTAATGTGCCAAGTTACTATGTTGCTTGGCAACGAAACTTACACTAAAGATCTATATTACTTGGTGGAAGAAATATTCATTCCAATATAATTAATAATAAATATACTTTTTGTTGGACATGTTGTTCTTTTATAAAATCAGTAAGTCAATTAATTTATATCACCCCACATCTATTTTCATCAGTTTCTTTCTCTCATTAGCAATGTGACTGTGTCTCCTGTGGGACGTGTCAGCTCAGTCAGGTGATTAGAACCACACATGTGCTAAGGATGAGGGTAAAAAAAAGAGCACTCTAATAAATGACACTGGCTGAGTGCACGGATCTAACTACTTTACAATCTCCTGTCAACCATATAGAGTTTAATTCAAGCCCAATAGCTGCCTCATGTGCTGCCTAAAGCAGACAGTATGGAGAAAACAGTTATGCAGCGCAATGACTCACCAGAAAAATTCAAATCAACATAAAATCAAAACTGACTCTGTGTACTTTCTCAAAACGTGTTCCTGGTCTTATTATGAATGAATTATAGTTCATCATAAGAGGTACATAATATAATCTTTTTATGAATGATTCACATTCTTCATACATACCGCCACCTACTGGATGGGGCTGGTAAAAGGTGGAGATTTATAGTAAAAAAAAGGACTTAAATATTGATCATATTCTCATCCACACCAATCATATCGCTTCTGAAGATATACTGTACATTTAACCACTAACCACATACAATTTGAACAGTATCAAGATTTTTGGTAACAACATGTCATCTAAATCAGCATGCAAGCCTAAGCAGCCCTACATGAATCCAGCATTATCTGCATGTGCACCAGCTGTGTATGTAAATGTAATGGCAGCTCTTTGAAGTGTCTCCAAAAGATCACAGGTGTGCCGTATAATGAGCTGTTGATTATTTTCAAATAACATTTACAAGAACACATAATTAGCAAGTGCAAAACTGTCTTTTATCTAAAAAAACATTTTAAAAGAAAAAATGTCTCAGGGCAAATTTTTCATAAAAGATGATTGCTGTAGTAACATGACATCATATGTACTCAACCAAAATGCTAGGGTGTTGTGGTTAGTTGCCATGGAGATTCTACAGTATGCAGTTGTTATGGTGTTCCGAGTTTTTAGCGTGTTTCTATGTGGTTGCTAGGGTGTTCTTGATGGTTGCTAGGTTGTTGTTCACTTGCCAAGGTAAAAAAAAGCCCACATCAAGGTCTCTAACACATTCTGATCCCTGAATACGGCTCAGGTTCCAACTTCAATGTCAATGGGATTAACAAAGTACCATTTATGAGAATTTAATTGCTGGTACATTTTCTGATAATATTTTGAAGCACGTAATATTGTGTTAACTAAAAATAACATTTATTTGAATATATTTTCCTATAAAGAAAGGCAAAAAAGCCTTAGTGTATCTTCAGCTTTAGTGTATCAATAGGAAATATATATATATATATATTAGACTCCAAACATTCCTTTTGCAAATAAAATAGAATAGAAGAACAGCGAGCCGTGCAACAATTTCCTCTCTGACATCAGGTATGATACACATGAAAACTGAATTTGATTATATACACAACAAGACAACGAACAATGTAATATTCACACACTCAAGAGTCAGACACATGCTCTCCGTTGATGCACTCCATCAGTGTGATATAAACAGTGCACTCAGCCAGCTGCAGGAAAACATCGGAGGAGAGGTGTTAATATATTTGGCGCGAGAGTGAATGACGTACATAGAGCGAGAAACCTTGCTCTGATGAGAGCAAACAAAGTATCCATTATTTATAAGTTATAAACGAAATAAAAACAAGCCTGCAAAATCAAACTAGGGATGTGCACAGAGGTACAAAACCATTTATTGCTGCAGTGATTTACAGGAACATTCCAGGTCCCATACAATTAAAGCTCAATAGACAGTATTTGTGGCATAATGTTGATTACCACATTTCATCCCTAGTTTATTTATAAATCGTGGATGCAATGAGGCACTTGCAATGGATGTGAATGGGCCCGAACCGAAAACATTCAAATACAGATTTCAAAAGCATCGCCAGAAGATGTAAACATTATACAGTACGTGTAAACATGAATATAGTGAGATTTTAGTGTGATAACATTACTATTATATATATGCTTATATGGGTTGACCGCCGTTACGTCGACATGGCAAGGAAGTTGTTATATTTGATATAACTTTATACTGATAAGATAACTATGCGGTATTATCACACTAATAATGGATGTGGCTATACTTTAAATAATGTGTATATTAATGTAGGGGGATGCATGTTAAAATTATTACACTAAAACAATAACATGGCGAAAATATACATTATGCAATAACTAGACAATATTTTTATATCACACATGGCATAAAATGTAAGTTTAAATCACTTAGATTTGAGCTTTCTGACATAAGAAGTAGAGAGTGTGGTTGTGCTCAAACTTATACAGTATTTTCACACTTGCTTAAGGTGCATGGAGCCAAAACTTTTTGTTATCTGCATAATGAATTAAAAATGTATGGCAAAAATACATTATTTGTTTATTTTGTACCTTAATAAAGTAACTTCATCCATTGTAAAAATAAGAGAATTGTAATGTCAAGTTTTAAAGTTTACCTAGGCAAATAATAACACTATAGAATTGTAACTGAACATAAATATTTCAAAATGTACACTCATAATTAAAAATTTGAGTGCTTTGTATTTTAGACATTTTTATTAACAAAGCAAAAGATCCAGTGAAAATATGTGCAGCAATGAAATGTATAGGAAACTTACTGAAAGTTGGGTTAATATCTTAACAATGTACATGCCATTAACACAAGCGCCAAATTCCAAGAAGAAGAGTGAAAAAAGACAAATAAACAAAAAACTAATCTGTACTTTTCTTTTACTTGGAATGAAAATGCTATGAGCACTTGCAATATGGTTACTGTCTCTTTAAGAGAATCAGGCTTGAGTGCATAATACAATATTGAAAGCAATCTGTGCAGGGTTTTTTTGTTGTTGTGGATTTTCTCCCCTTTTTCTCCCCAATTTGGAATGCCCAATTCCCAATGCGCACTAGGTCCTCGTGGTGGCATAGTGACTCGCCTCAATCCGGGTGTCGGAGGATGAATCTCAGTTGCCTCCACGTTTGAGACTGTCAATCCGTACAACTTATCACGTGGCTTGTTGAGCGTGTTACCGCGGAGACAGCGCGAGTGGAGGCTTCACGCTATTCATCCACACACAACTCACCACGCGCCCCACCGAGAGCGAGAACCACATTATGGCGACCACGAGGAGGTTATCCCATGTGACTCTACCCTCCCTAACAACCGGGCCAATTTTTGGTTGCTTAAGAGACCTGGCTGAAGTCACTCCCTGGATTCAAACTCGTGACTCCGGGAGTGGTAGACAGCGCATTTACTCGCTACCCTCGCAGTTTGTTTTGTTCATTAAAGTTTTCTTTTATTTTCTGACAGTAAAGTATATTATCATTCTGCACAGCAAGAAATCAGGATTTCAGAGATTCATTGATTGAGACTGAGAGACCACAGTCAATATTGAACTTGTGATGATCTGCTGCCTGAAGCACGTCGTTCATCATCCACTCAGCTAAAGGTTTATGTTCTCGATGGATCTTCCTTGATCCTTCCCTCGCTGTCAAGTGGAGCGTCTGTGTAATGCCGCAACAGCCAATGTTTCTTCTCTCACAGCCCCACTCCCTCATATGTTTTGGTGTGATACGATAAAATACGTTAAGAGACTGTGTCCACTATGAGGAATGCAATTCTGATTCCTTAAATACTGGATGGTACAGACGGTTGGCAACTGTTATGCGGCACACATGACAACATTTATTAATCAACTTATGGACCTGTGCTGCCGGCCCACCCGGAATTCCTCTGATCCTCCCGATTAGCCACTCCGGCCCTGAATTTACATTTACATTTATGCATTTGGCAGACGCTTTTATCCAAAGTGACTTACAGTGCACTTATCACAGGGACAATCCCCCCGGAGACACCTGGAGTTAAGGGCCTTACTCAAGGGCCCAACAGTGGCATCTTGGTGGTGCTGGGGCTTGAACCCCCGACCTTCTGGTCAGTAACCCTGAGCCTCAACCACTGAGCCACCACTGCCCCGTTTTTAAATATCCGATGGATGAGTTGAAAATGCAATAATGCAAATTTCAATGAAATCAAAACTTTATAAATGCTGTCGACTGAGACTTACTGACGTACTGAAACGGAGGAACATTCCTTTAAAGGGACCGAATGAAGGCTTTACCAGGCAAACTGTCCTAAAAATCCATCCCTTACACTGTCAACAATGCAATGCTCCCACTATGTGCTAACAAAAACTCTCTGGGAGAACCTGGAATGCGAATAGCGCACATAACACAGCACTCTGTGAGCACGGATATGTTAGCCACAGCCTGTGCTGCTTTGTTGGGTCACATGGAGGGAGGGGGGCTGCTGGCAGTGTAGGTAGAACAGAACTACACCAGCTGTAATCAAAGGAAAAAATGGAAAAGGGCTGGACAGCCCACCTGTCGTCTGAAAGGCTGAGACAGCTTCTGATTACATCAAGAAATAGAGGTTGCTATGCCTGTTCTTTTATAAATGTCTTACCAGCCATGTTTTGGATAGATAGACCTAAAGGTGTAGTTCACTCAAAAATGAAAATTCTGTCATTATTTACGTACATTTATGTTGTTCCTTCTTCCATAGAGCATAAAGGGAGATATTAGGCAAAATTTCAGCCTCAGTCACCATTCACTTTCACTGTATGGAGAAAACAATGCTTTGAATGTGAATGGGGACTAAGTGTTCTCCTTTTGTGTTCTATGTAAGAAAGAAAGTCATTGGGCTGAGTAAATAATGACAAAACTTATATTTTTAAGCGAGCTATCCCTTTGAAGGCAAGATTTAAAGGGGGAAATCTCCTGCATGACTGGTGACAAAAATCTAAAGTGAAGTTTTACAAAAAACTCTGACTATAAAGAAAGTTATATTGTTTAAGCTGTCAATCAAATTTTGTTGGCATTTTTTATGCCTATTTTTAAAGTGCTCATAACAAAACAAAAAAAAATGTCATCACTTTATTTTTCTCCAGAGGTCCATTCATAAATTTAATGAAGGTTTCTTGCAACAAAAACAGTCATGCTTTAGTTTTTCCCAACCATTTTCTTTCCTCTCTATGATATTAATAAATTAACTGAATCAATTATTTGCTACTGTACCTTTAAGACGTCTATGTAAATGCTGTTCTGATTTGCTAATCTTTTTGCATCTCTGCATAATAACACTACCAACAACCAATATACAGCAGTAGGCACTGCGAAACCTTTCAATAACCGGCCTGTTTGCAAAACTTGCCTTCCATTGTGGCAGGTTCACAAAACAATCTGCCGCACAATGTGTTAAAGGGACAGTTCACTCAAATATGAAAATTCTTTCATCTTTCACTCTCCCTCAAGTTGTTCCAAACTCCTATCACTTTCAGTCTTCTTTGGAACTCAAACTCAAAAGGAGATGTTAAGCAGAATGTTAGCCTCAGTCACCATTCACTTTGATTGCACAGAAAAAAAGATGCAATGAAAGTAAATGGTCTGTCAGTCCGTAATATTCTGCTTGACATCTCCTTTTGTGTTCCATTGTAAAACAAAGTAATATTAATTTTGAACAACGTGAAGGTGATTAAATGATGACTGAATTTTAATTTTTTCTTGGACTATTCAACAATGCATTGCCTCTTACCTCTTCCAGTGCCCAAAGGGAATCAACAACAGGTTTAATCTTCTTTTGGTCATAGAGGGAGAGAAGTTTCTGTACTGCTGTCTTGACTTGGCTGCATCCTCCCTGCTTGAAGAGGAGGTTCAGGAGCGAGAATCCAGCCATGACTTTATTCTCCTCATAGAGTTTGATTGGGTTCACCTTCTCAACCTGCCACCACTGAGAGACAAACATGCACAGTACTACACAGCAAAGATAATGGATCACAAATCCCTTTTAAAAGCATTTACAATTTTTTAAATATGTGCAAAAAAACTGCACATCTTCAACATTTTTGTGACCATTCAATTTTTGAAAATAGCAATTACAAACTGTACTCACAGATTTAGCAACGCTGAAGAAACTTTTGGTCTCTCCTGTCACCATGTTTGATGAACCTGTACAAATTTTGACAAAAGGTTTAAGGAATAGTTCATGAAAATGCTTGCATAATTTAATCACCCTCATGCCATCCCAGAACACACACAATGATTTTAGAAGAATATCTCAGCTCTATTGATTCATTCAATGCAAGTGAATGGTGACCAGAACTTTGAATGTCCAGAAATCGCGTAAATCAGCACAAAAGTAATCCATAAGACTCCAGTGTTTAAATCCATATCTTCAGACACAATATGATAGGTGTGGGTGAGAAACAGATCAATATTTCAGTCCTTTTTACTATAAATGCTCCTCCCTGCCAATAGGTGGCGATGTGCACAAAAAATCACCATAGAACTCTTAGGAGAGCAGAAAGCGCTTAGGAGGGCTGATGAAAGTGGACATTTTTTGTAAAAAAATAAAATAAACATTTTCTCATCCATACCTATCATATTACTTCTGAAGACATGGAGTCATGTGGATTACTATTATGCTGTAATTATGTGCTATTTGAAGCTCCGAGTTTCTGGTCACCATTCACTTGCATTGTAAGGACCAACAGAGCTGAGATATTCTTCTTAAAATCTTCATTTGTGTTCTGCTTAAGAAAGAAAGTCATACACATCTGGGATGGCAGGAGGGTGAATAAATGATGAGAGTATTTTCATTTTGGGTGAACTATCCCTTTAATTTGCAACCTACCAACATGTCAGGGGCAAGTTTTCACATGAGGAAGTTCTCGCAAGGGCTTTATTTCAGTAACAACAACATGTTTAAAGTCAAAATGCTGGTTTTCTCTATGTAACACCTAGTTTAAAGCCCTATTAAATTAGAAGATCATCATATTTTTGGTATGACTGTTTGGTAAAAAGTAAACAGGCATTTATATATATATTCATCCAAGGGTTACCAATATAATGAAGGCAAATTTGAACCAAAAAGTTGAACTGCGTTCTCAGGACAAGGGTATTTTTCATAAATACGGTTGGGTTGTCACATGCATTTTAAAAGTTACACATTTATTTAAATCTATTAATTACAAAATGTTCATTGCCTAAAACAAGGGTTTCAAATTTGTTCATGTTGCTTTTTACTATTTTGCTGTTTCATGAATTTCATAACTGTTTCATAATTGTTTTACTGTTTGAATTAGGCTGAAAAGTCTATACAGGCAATCTAATGATGTCCCGCTGTGACAGCTTTACCCATATAGTGTAAAAACATGCCCACATGTGTGCAATTTTTAACAGAATCTTTGTTAATAGTATTTTTTCCACCTTAAATTTGTAATGTAAAAACACAGTATAGTCTCGGCATATGAAACAATAACGAGGCCATTGCGTCACATTAATAGGCTCCATCCAGCATTATAATGATTCCATCATTTTCTTAAAACTAAAATTTGCATAATCTCTGCTCGGTGGTGTCCCTCCTAATTAAAGACTCCTAAAGGGACAAAAAGCTAATAGAATAGGAGTAACTACAGTCACAGGCATTGCTCTGTAATCTTTCCTGTGGATTAACCTCAATTTGCCTTTAACCACTTGTCAAGTGACCACTTTCAAATCAGGGTCACAAGGTCACAAATGAACATTTTATGAAATCTCCAACATGTGGAATAAAACATGCTGCTCTTTTTGGTTCTCTTCGGTAACATTTGCATAGTCATACACTGTCCAAGACTACTGTGTGAAGTTATTTTAATATAGAATTATAACTTCAAAAGGAATAGTCCTGTCATTATCAAAAGTCTCAAAGTTTCAATACAGCATTTATGCCATAATGTTGATTGCCACCAAAAAAATAAAATATTTCAACTCTACTGTAAGTCTCTTACAATGGAAGTGAATGGGGCCAGTCCATAAACACTTAAAAACACACCATTTCAAAAGTATAGCAACAAGACGTAAACATTATGCATATTAACATGATTTTAGGGTGATCAAATCAGGGATTTACCACCGTTACAATGTTTACCAGATTACCGGCATTGTGTTGTCATGATTTTGGATAAAGCTTTACACAGATAAGGTTAGTAAGCAATTGTATCACACTAAATGTTCAAACATATAATGTTTAAGTTAGTAGCTATACTTTTTAAACACTGTGCATTTGAATGTTTAGGGACTGGTCCCACTAACTTCCATTGTAAGTGCATTACTATATTATTTTTTTTAAATAAACAAGGGGCGAGTTGAAAATATTTTCTTGTGGTAATCAACAATATGCCACAAATACTGTTGATTGAGCTTAAATTGCATTGAAACAAAACAGTCCTTTAAATATCTGTCTTTTCCTCACACAAGTGTATCATATGTCTCGGAAAAAGCACAAGAGTCACATGGACTACATTTATAGTACTTTTATGGTGCTTTTTGTCCTTGTTAATGCTTTATAACCACTGGTCGCTCAACGCTTTTCCTAAGAACAAGAGCAGTGTGAACATTCTTCAAAACATCTCCTTTAGTGTTGCACAAATGAGTACGACATGGTGACTAAATGATGACCGAATTGTATTTTTTGAGTAAACTATTCCTTCAAAGAAAATCCTTTCATTCTTATAAAGTTTTTTAATTAGTTTACAGTCATTTAACCAAAGTGAATGCTCTTTATCAGTGTGATACCAACCATACAGAATGTAAGTTCCCATTGGCTTGAGCAGAGCAAGGCCTTTTCCTGTGTTCTCTCCACACAGACAGTCCAGTACAATATCAACTCCCTCTGGAGATATCCTGCAGGACAAATGAGAAGCCATTAACCATCTCTTTCCTCTAAACTCTGGCCAGTTCTAGCTACAGGTCTAAACGACGGCTATAGAAGACCAAGTCCTTTAAAACTCTGGAAACCAGCCAACAAAACACATTAAATCAACAAAAAACATGATAAAAAAAAAACAAAATGTTTGTCAGTGTCTCGTGGAAAAGTGCAACTTTGGAATGGGAGGTATGTCATTATATATGAGGACTCTAATGCTTTCCTATCCTCACCGGGCTTGGACCGCCTACAAGGCTTAACCATCAGGAGGACTTGTGATGCCCGGGGTCCTGCCTATTGTGCAAGAGGGACCAACTTGAGATTAATTAAATTTTGCTCTACCCCTGATCCTGAGAGGAATGTGGAACCACTGTGCTGATAAGAGTCCTAATCTCCTCTCTCATACTCAGTTTTGCTTTTCAGCTAAATAATTATCAAATCAATATTATAAAACATTAAAGAGGTAAAATACAGTATTTTCACAAGGTAACTGGTAGTGAATGGTGACAAGAACTTTGAAGCTTCAAAAAGCAAATAAAGTCAGCACAAAAGTAACCTATATGACTCCAGAGTTTAAATCCATGTCTTCAGAAGCGATATGATAAAGTGTGGGTGAGAAACAGATCAATATGTAAGTCCTTTTTTACTATAAATCTTCACTTTCACATTCGTCTTAGGGCAGGGAGAAGTTATAGTAAAAATTGACTTAAATATTGATCTGTTTCTTTCCCACTCCTATCATATCGCATCTGAAGATACAGATTGAACCACTGGAGTCATAAGGATGTATGATTACTTTTATGCTGCCTTTATGTGCTTTTTGGAGCAAAAAAGTCATTTTTAATGGTTAGAACAAGAAGAAATAGATCCTTGAGGTGTCAATTGCAGGTTCCTCTACAGCTAAGGAGTCTTTGTAAGGGAAACCATTAAAAAAATGGACAGCATGTACAAAAGGTGCTTGATAAATGTGCAAAATTGGCATGGAAAATGTAAGGCACCAAAACATATCGTCGGCACAATAATTTATTTCTAAATGAGCTGTTTTTGGGTCTGGCTTGGCCAGTTGCTGAACATTTGTCTACCTTTTGTCGTGCTGATCAGTGTTCAAAGAGGGACGTACCAGTGCCCATCCCCACAACACACCACACTACTTTCCCATCTAAGCTGGGTGTTGCCATGGGGACTGGAACCACGCAGATCTAGAAGAAGTAACTAGTGACGTCTGCCCCCTCAGACTGGCCTCCCGGTATGACTCATTTTTTCTCTAATCATCTAATCCCTCCAGATCCCCATAAGTAGTCGAATTTACAGATATTTTGCCCCCTAAAGCAACCAAATGCCAAAACAGAATGTCTGCCTTCTTACTTTTTAACTTCTGAAACATAGTCAATGTTTCTGTCGAAGAGATGTGTGACCGAATGCTTTATGGATTCGTGTTTGAAGGGAGAGGCGGTCCCAAACACAATGACGTTAGGGACAGTGGAACAGAGTTGAGCAACAGCTTGACCCTGAAATAAAAAGAGAGGAAAAAAACAAAGGAAAATGAACGATTCTGTACATTTGAGCAATGACATATGAGCAATGGCAACTTAAAACAACAAATAAAAAATTAGATGTTTACTTTTTTTTGACAAAAATGGGAGCAGTGCTTGCCCATGCAAAACTCAGAGCTATGATGCTAGGGAGTTAAGGTGGTTGCCAGGGCATTCTAGTGGTTGTGAGCATGTTGCTATGGGGTTGCTAGGGTGTTCTGAGTGGTTACTTAGTGGTCCGATTTAAAAGATCCACCCCCAAATACTCCAAGATATGGTTCGGGTCCCTCTTTCAATGCAAGTTCATGGGAGATTTTTTTCTCAGCACACCACATGATTTGAGGTATCATTCATGTTCGTAGCATAAACGGTGCGGGTTTATGAATTATGCGACAACATTTAATAAAAAGGGCCCTATATTAAGTGTGGCGTTATGCGATATGTCATATGCACAAAACCAGTGGGCATGGCCATGAAGTTTTGAAATTGTCGTGCAAGCATGCGCTAAGTCTAGGCGCAAGTGGGTTGGCAAAATTGCACGTACAAAGCGCTAATGGGCTGGGTCAAGTGCAATTAAATTCAGAGGTTCTTCGTCATCTGCATCCTATTATATATTTAATTCCTAGTCAATTACCAGCAATGTAAATAAAGACAGCACATTCATAAGTAATTGGTTGTGTAAATGGACTGTATGCAATGCATTAGAACCATTTGCATCTTGCATTTTTTACACAATAACTATATCCATGCTGTGAACTCTCTACTGCTTTGTCTGCCATCGTTCCAGTGCTATGGTGTTTGCCGGTGAAATACTACAGAGGAAGTATGTTTACTTGTGTCTCCAGACCGCGATGCATGTTCTCTATCAGCCTGTCTCACCTGTGGACTTGACGGTGTTACAGGATGCTTGAAACATGCTTTTCTTCTCTCCCATTGTTCATTGTTTTGTAATGTAGGTTTGTTATATGTTTCTCTTTTAATCACAGATTTTATTATATTGTGCTTAATATTTGTACAGCATCCTTGAGTTTTGGAAAGGCACTATACAAAATAAACTTATTATTATTATTATCATCTGCTGGTGGAATGCCCAAACTGCAAATGCAGGAACTGAGTTTAGATTTTGCACCGAGATTAGACGCACTTCTTAGACATTCTCAGACACGCAAATTGCACTTTACGACACTTCATTAACATGCAGTACACTCACAGACAGTGCAAACTCTCCCCCCATGGCCATTTGTGCTTTGCGTTGGAACAGAAATTGGATAAGACGTAGTGCACGGTTGTTGCGCTGCACCTAGCACACTTGTGAAAATAGGGCTCTAGTGATCATGTTGAGCCAGAGCATGCAACGATATTTGAGCATGTCTAAATAAAAGCCATATGTTGAGTCTGTTTTCACTACATTGCAAAGATCATTCTAAAAACCGTTGCTTTGCTTGGAAAGATGTCTTCAACTCAGTAGTGAATATGAGATCACTACAGATCAAAATGAATAACTGCGCCCAAATCAACAATTTTTGCATAAGTTAAAATAAACAGAACTTCACTAACTGGCATTTAAAATATCTGAAATGTAGTTATTTTTGGTCTGCTACTTTGAAGTTCACTTTCAAAACCACAACCCTCAAAGCAACAGACTTACCACCCCACCTCCTGCTGAGTGGACTAATACAGACATCCCCTCCCGGAGATTGGCCACTTCAAACAGCATCATATATGCAGCCACAAAGTTCATGGAGAAGGCAGCCGCCTCTTGGAATGTCATGTCATCTGGGATCTTATAGACGAAATCCAGCGGTGTGCACACCACTTCTGCCCAGGCATTGTAATTTACAAATGCCATCACTCTGTCACCTATCTGAAAGGAGGCAAAACAATTCTTTTAAACAGACTATTTTTAGTAAAGTCATATAAAGTATATGACTACTGTATATTGTCATATACTAAGAATAAAGGACAGCAGTGTGTTACTAGAACATCATATTCAAAAGTGGTCCAGGATTATGTATTTTTCCCTACTGATGGCTTCTATTAGGGATATATCGATGACAGTTTCAGTACCCATCAATATTATTATTATTTTTAATTATTGGTATCGGTCTGAATAGGTTGTTATTGAAAGAATATAATAAAAGCGATTATTATTAATTATATATATCATCATATCTATCGTACACTTAACCTGATTGAAAAATAGACTGATGCTTCATTGTGTACACTGTTTTTAATATTAGCCATTATATAAGTTATTAGCCATTTTAAATGCATTTTCAGCAATAGGTCAAAATTTTGATTTTGGTGCACACCCAGTTCCACTTTAAGCATCGTTATCAGCCATGAACACAACATGTTTAAACATACCTCAAACCCTTTGGTGTTTTCTCCCATTGCCTCCACTATCCCTGAACACTCAAATCCAGGCACAAGAGGAGTTTTGGGAGGATTATCAATATTTCCTTGACGCACCATTAGATCAAGGAAGTTCAGCCCACTGTAAAAATTGAATGTCAAGTGTCAACATACACATTTCATCAAATAATGTCTGATTTCACCTAACAAAGCCCACGTGTGCTACATCAGGCAATTCACATGGATTTTATAATAACATACTTCCCCTACATTATATATGAATATTACATTATAATATTTAATCATATTGGAGGGGACTTCATTAGTTCATTAGTCTATCTGTAGGCTGTTTACATTTTCCATGCAACAAATTATAACGTATTAAAATAGAATTGCAATTAGGATTTCGACTCAGAACAATCCATTATTTAATATGTAATGTTTCCAGCAATTTGTACCGTGTTCACACAACAAAAGTTCCAATGTCCCAAGAACAGCCAAGCAATAATCAACTACATGAGAGCCAAGCGCAGAGATTTGGCTTGAACATAGTGGGGGGTTGCACCGTGAAGCATTTACCCATGATTCCATTGATCATGGTATTGATCATTGGGGGGAGGGGAATTAGCTTATTGGAGGGGTTACCTCCCCAATTCCCCCCAGAATCTACACCCTAGTATGATAGACTTTTTTACATGTTATTTCTACAAAATAACACTTATTTAAAAAAAAAAATTTAATTAATATATATATATATAAGTGTGTGTGTGTGTGTGTGTCTGGGCCTGTGTGTAAGAAATCACTCTGAGAGCAGGTGGATGGTCACCGTTACATATGCTTAAGTATTGCATTATTTAAATTATTTATGTGCCATAAACCCAAAGCGGTAACACTTTGCAATAAGTTTGCATTTGTTAACAACATTAGTAAACTCGAACTAACAATGAATAACACTTTTACAGTAATTAGTAATATTTACTGTCATTTCAACATATGCAAACATATTTTTTTTACATACAAAATAGTAATTGTTAACATTAGTTAATGCACTATGAACTAATATGAACAATTATTGTATTTTAACTAACATAAACAAAGATTAATGCTGTTAATTGTTTGTTCACGATATCTAATGCATTGCAAAGCAAATATGAAAACGTATTGAACGTTACATTGCAACAAACGGGATGTTTTGAAATCTCTGCAATCGCACATACTGTGCAGAGGCACAGGAAGAAATATATATATTCGCATTATGCTTCAGAGAAAATCCTAAAAATGCATAAACTGTTTTAAATCCTAAATATGGATATTACGTGAAGACACCTGTTCGTCTCGCCTCTATTCCTGCTGCTACGTGTTGCTGCTGTTCCCAGTTGCGCATCACGGTTCACAGCATAAATGAGGGAATATTTAGGCTGAAATATTTACCATGCTTTCACGTGAATCTTGACTTCTCCTTCTTGAGGCTCTGGCATGGGTTTCTTGGTGACTTTGAGTTTGTTCAGACCACCAAAGCCTGTCAACATCACAGCCCGCATTTCTTTTAAATCCACCGCAGAAACGGGATTCTCCGGCTCCTTCTTGTCTAGTATTTGCTCACTTTCCTCTGCCATCTCCGTCCCTTCCTTTTCCATGCCTGGTGAACCGCCTCTATCGAAGCCTTCCTGGATACTGCGCTCTCTTTAGGAATACTGCCGCATCGTCCGAATACTGTCCGAATCTCGGACGAATCGTTCTTTAGAATCGGTTCTGTTCAGTGATTCACTCGAACGGATTCGCACAGCGTTTGTAAATCACTGGACTACAAGTGAGAACGCTTGGGGACGCTATGCACAGTAACACCACTTCATTTTTGTTGGCTATGAAAACGAGCCTGAGGGATAAAATACAGCCTGTTCATGGGGTTGTAGCCAACTGTGGTTTAAATACTTAAAAATATATATTTTTTCTTTTTCTGACAGAATACTAATTTGATGTGATCTAGGAACTTAATACGGACTCATTTTTATTCCCCTCAATGTCAAATATGGCACGCTGTGTTGTTACTTCACAACAAAAACAGTAAATCCCAAAGTACGCTTCGGTTTTAACACAAACGCTTAAGGCCCGTGCATACATCGTTTTTAGTGTTCTATATCGAATCGCGCCTGGTTGACCTTTCAACGTACACTCTTTTGATTGCAAACATAATATGAACACGTTCAACACATGCCTATAGCAACAGCCTTGTGATAAGTTTTTAGCACAGTCAACAGCAGGCGCATGCGCCAACGAGGAGCATAGACGAGTACCGTCCGCATGTCCATGAGCCATACGAGGACAGTCCGTGATGACAACAAAATTTGCCTTTGTCTACTGATGATTAGCGGCGATTACATATAGCACTTCTTCGTGACAGCATGGCTCAACTGAGAGTGCTGCCCCCTTGTGGACCCACTTACACAGTGCAATTAATTCCAGGTGGATGTGCATTCTGGGCGATTAGAGTATGTGCAGTTAAGGCCAAAGCATACTTCGGTTGTCTGGGTTGCGGATTGCCTCACGCAAATTTCGTTGTCAGTGCGGACTTGCACGGCCCAGACTATCTCGATACGTGGACAGTTCTTGTCTGTGCACATTTACCGAACTAAAAGAGTTTCACAATGCAGTTGTATTAGGCATGCATCGAACGCATGCCTAATACATAATGCAGTCAGAAGAGTATACTGTACTTTGAGAGGCAACGCAGTCAACCGGATGCGAATCGAATGCACAAAAACGGGACTCAAAAGTCGAAGTTATTTACTTTTTTGCACCACTAGCACCACCAAACGGAATTGCAAAAATAAACTTTGTTTTTTAACAATATGCCGCTATGTCTGCCGTTGGTCAAACAAAGAGATAGTTGGGGCGGGACTGAACTAAGCGGGGCACTCAAAACAAACTTCTTAGCATGACAGAAACATTGTTTCTGTTTTTGAGAAAATTAAAAAACTAGCATAAACCAACATGGGAGTAATATGCAAGATACCTGAAGGGAAGGAGGTTTGAAAAACAAACAAACAAACAAAAAAAAATTGTTGTTATATCTTTTAAGATCTTAACTGCACCTGTTGGACACACAAGTCAAAAGTAAAACACCACGAAAATGACATCAGGTGGTGAAGGCAAATTCTGCTTTCTTCACCATACATAACTAACATGCATTGCATTTGGTCCTTTAAAAAGCAATGAAACACTGACCTATTTAATAAGTATGTCTGAGTTTGACACATAATACAAAACAATACATTAGGCTTGTGCCACACAAGTTAACAGAGAAATGAGCAGAGATATATTTGAATGGCTTTCAATGACAAATTCTTACACATACTCATTTACAGGACAAAAACACAGTTATTTTATTTTGTGCGCATTACAGGATTTGTGGACCATATCCATTCATAAAATATATAAAGCATTTGCCTGGCATCAAACACTATTATAAATCTGTATAATTTAACAACAAAAAAAGACAGATTGAAGTGTGTACTATATTGTTGCAGTGAGATAACAATGACAAACATGATGTGAGAATCATTTACTTTCCAGGAACATCAGTGAATATGCGCAGACCGTGCATGGCTTTAATTTCATCTTTCAGAGCCTGTTGAACAACAAAGCATAGATTATAATATACACTGAACATTGCTTTAATGACACGAAGTTAAATCTGCACTAAACAATTAGTTAAACAGGCATTAGACATTACGACATCAGAAAAGAAAGACTATTTATGCTTCTGTTTTGGGTGGGTGATGTGACATTTCAAGCAGTGACAGCAATGCAACTCGCTATACTTCATCTAAACTATTTTAAACAATATTTTTCCCCAATCTTAATAACACAATTATTTCTCTATAATTATTATGAATGCAGTTATTATGACCTCATGTTAGAGAGACTACATGGAATATTTTGTACATTTAAAATGACATTAATTTGCCACATTGCAGGACCATTAAAGTGAACTGCAAAATTGTGATTCAAATGGTGAAAAACAAATTTAGCATGGTTTTATAATGGTTTACAACAATATTGGGCTGAATTTAACTCTTGCATGTGTCAGTGTTAAAGGAAAAGTTCACTCAAAAATTAAAATTATCATCATTTACTCATCATAATCAATCAACATAAATGTGTATGTCTTTTTCTTTCTTCAGCAGAACACAAACACAGAATATTTAGAAGAATATCTCAGCTCTGTAGGTCCATTCAACACAAGTGAATGGTGGCCAAAAATCCCATATAGGCAGCATAAAAGCAATCCATAGGACTCCAGGTGTTAAATCCATGTCTTCAGATGCGATCCAATACGTTTTGGGTGAGAACAGACCTAAATGTAACAATTTCCACTGTACATCTGGCCATTGTGGTCTCAGTGCAATCATGATTTCAAGTTTGATGACATGAGTTATATTCTGGTCTGTTGTTTTAACCCAAAACAGACTGGACATACATAGGGCACACTTGATCTAAAGGGGATGGTGGCTTTAAAGTTGGGATGTGCCCAAATAGTTGGCATTCGGTTAACTGTTCAAAACGCCACTATTCGAATACCAAAATCCCTATTTGGATATTCTACACTTGCAATAGAGGTCTTGAATAAGACCCAAACTCGACGAGTTTCAACAAAGCGTTGGATTTTCCAAGTATTGGGCTAGTTAGGGGCTGTTCAAACATGGTTTTGTGTGCATCTGCGCTGTTTTTGTAAATACTGTTAACACCTGGATGGACATCTCTAACTGTTGCGCTGAATTTCACAGATTCATTTTAGCGTCTCATGCAGAATGGCGCCATTTTTAGACAAGGTCAAAAATATATATATATTTTTTATAAATGCATCTCGAAACCCCTGCGTTGTCATGCATGTGATCGGCTAAGCACAAAAAAGCTGGAAAATGTACTGAGCAAAATCTAGTCTTGATTTTGACTTACTAAATCTAGTCTTACTTGTAAGTCCTGACGGCGAAAATCAGGAGCCTTTCTCAACAAAGTGTGTGCATGATGCAGGAGCAGCTGTGAAGTTTGTGAGTGAAGTTGTTCTGAGGGAAAGATGAATTGGGGGTGAAAAATGCTCGAGAATGCACCGGACAGCACATGGACGATAACATGAACCCCCGATGAAACATTAACACTTTTGAATGTCTATTTATGTATTATGCTGTCTAGTCTTATAGCTCACTGTGCACTTTATTCTAGACATTTTGAGTAGTGTTTATGGAAATTCCATTCCATTAATAGTTATTTATTCCCGGCGTTCCGACTCCATGATGAAAAACCGTTTATGAAACCTCATGGTTAACCAAATGTGAAAAGCTGTAACCGTGCACATCCCTAGATTAAACCACTGGAGTCGTACATATTACTTTTAAGCTGTCTTTATGTGTTTTTTGAGCTTTGAAGTTTTTGTCACCATTCACTTGCATTGTGAGGACCTACACAGCAGAGATATTCTTCTAAAAATCTCCATTTGTGTTCTGCAGAAGTCAATAAAATCTGGGATAGCACCAGGGTGAGCAAATGATAAGAGACATTTCATTTTATGGTGAACCATCCCTTTAATACATCATTTGGCCTACCTGATTTACTAATTGGTGCTGTTGAACTGTTCTCTTTCCTCTAAATTCATCAGACTCGATGTGTATTTCATACATTGCACCACAACCTCCTGAAATTGAACACAAATCATTTACAGCACATTACACGATTGTTTAAACCCCAAGTAAGGTCTAGACGCGTCATTCTCTGACAGGACTCACCGGATATATCCACAACTTTGAGCGACGAAGCGTGGGGAAACTTCTCTTGTAATATTCGCTTGATCCGCGTCTCTCCATCGGTATGACTGGATGCAAACCGCGCTATAATATTTCTACACAACACGTGAGTCTAAAGAAACAGGGACAGATGTGAACTGAAAACATGCATAAATGTACCAATCATGACATTTTGGCTGGCATTTGACAAGGTGACAGAACAGCACGAACTACTTTCTCATGCAACACACTCAATGCAATCTCTCCTATCGACAACTGTCGTCTTGGTGTGCAAACTTTTAATTGCAAGCCAAAAACTTCTGTTATAAATCATGACAACATTCATACGTTTACGTTGAGTCTGGCGGCTCTGAGAAGAGACATTTTGGTGGCGAGGCAGTTCATCGATTCAGGTGAATGGCAAAATATTTTGCTCAAAACAAGCTTGACAAAGTCATGCCCTGTCACGTTTCTTCTTCTCTCTCTTTAATTGGCAGCTCATATTCTAAAATAGAACATTACCGCCACCTGTGGGTCACGGATCAGATACTCTTTTCTTCTTCTTCTTTTTATTGGCAGCTCGCATTCTAAAATATAACATTACCGCCACCTGTGGGTTACGGAGATAGACTCTTTTCTTCTTCTTCTTTTTATTGGCGGCTCGAATTCTAAAATAGAGCATTACCGCCACCTGTGGGTTACGGATCAGAGACTCTTTTCCTTCTCTCCCCAGACCTTTTAGGACTCTTGATTCTGGTGGCGCTGCGTGTTCAGCTCCTCCATTTCAGCCCCAAGTCCCTCACTGCCCAGAAAGAGCAGGGGGAAAAAATGGCCTAGCTATATTCTTTCAATTAACCGAGTCACTATCACCCCCTTACTGGATTTAAAAGATTCTTTAAGGTTAATTGTTGTTCTCCTTCAGTAATAAATCTGTTTATTTCTTTCCTCAGTATCTGTTACAATGTATTAATACATGTTCCACTGTTTCTCCAACTCCATAACAATCGCATAATCCTGTTAGATGTTTTTCTTTTATATACAGTTGAGTTAAGTCATGTACCGTCCCAGTCTGAGCCTAGATAAAAGACAATCTTCTTTTCTCCTCCCACCTGAATTCCTTCTTCCTACAAATGGTTGTATTAATCCCAATAAATGGTATATAATCCCAATAAAATTGCCATTTTTGATTTATCTCCTTTTTATTATTGAGTTCTGATTTACTATACATGATATGCATGTCTATATTTTCCTTTGCCATAACTTGTTTTTGCTAATTTATCTGTTCGCAGGGACCCATACCCTTATTTGTCTGTTGCATTATATATAATATTTGAAGAATCTCCATCAATATATCTTGTCTAGTTTCAGACTGTTGAGCTTCCAGATTAACAGGGCAGAGCTTGAATCTGAACATATGATAATTTTGTTTAATCTCATATCTTTTATTTTGTTCATTGCTAGCAATTGATATATTGATAATTGAAGTCTGATATACTTTTTCCTTCTGCCTCTTTCAATGGTAAATGGTCTGCACTTATATAGCGCTTTTTTAAACTTAGCAGTTTTCAAATTGCTTTACATTGTGAACTCATTCACCCATTCACACAAACTCTCACACCAATGACTGCAGAGATGCCATGCAAGGCGCTAGCCTGCCATTGGGAGCAACTTGGGGTTCAGTGTCTTGCCCAAGGACACTTCGGCATGTGGAGTCGTGTGGGCCAGGAATCGAACCGCCAACCCTGTGATTAGTGGTCAACCCGTTCAACCACCTGAACCACAGCCTCTCAATCTTGGGACGATGTATGCTACCCCACCAGACCTTTCCCTGGATCTTTAGATGCATCTGTGAAAACCAGTATATAACTTTCATACTTGGTCCATATATACTCCTTTGTTAATTCCCATCATCCCTTTCCCATGTTCCCAACATGCCTCTATTACCTTTTTAGCAGGGTGATTATCCTTCTGACCTTTTAAGTTTGCCCAGTATGTTAATATCTTTATATAATTATAGAAGCGGAGAGTGAGGACCACCCACTTGATGGCCAAGCACTCCTCTATTGTGCTGTACTTTGTGTCTCTCATAGAGAGCTTCCGACTTATGTACTGCACTGGGCTCTCCTCCCCCTCCACCACTTGGGACAATACAGCACATATCCCCCTGTCCGATGCGTCCGTCTGCAAAACAAAAGGGAAAAGTCAGTGGAATGCAGAAGCGGCCCGCCACAAAGTGCCGCTTTTACATGTTTGAAAGCTTGTTGGCACAGCTCCACCGGGTCTGGAACTCCCTTTTTAGTGAGATCAGTCAGCGGGCTGGTGACTTCCGAATAATAGGGCACAAACCTTCGATAATAGCCAACCAGTCCCAGGAACAGCCTCCTTTTTGGTCTTGGGTCTTAGGAAGGTCACAATCGCTGCAGTTTTAGCAATTTGTGATTGCACCTGACCATGACCCAAGAGGAATCCCAGATACCGTACCTCCTACCACCCATTTGCACACTTCTTCTGGTTTGCTGTGAGCCCTGCTCGTCGCAACGACCTAAGAACGGCCCTCAGATGCTGCATGTGCCGCTGCCAGCATATGCAGCCTGTGGTCTGAGGACCCTGTCCATAAGACGATGAAATGTAGCCGGTGCCCCAAACAAACTGAACGGAAGGGTCACAAATTGGTGTAAGCCAGATGGTGTGGAGAAGGCCATTTTTTCACGGGAGATCAGCGTTAAAGGGATCTGCCAATATCCCTTTGTTAAATCCAGGGTCGAATAAAAGCGAGCCGACCCTAACCGATCGAGCAGTTCTTTAATATGAGACATTGGATAAGCATCAAATTTCGACAATGTGTTAATTTTTTAATAATCCACACAGAAGAGGACAGAGCTGTCGGTCTTTGGTACCAACACCACCGGACTGACACAGTCACTGTGGGATTCATCTATTACCCCCATTTCGAGCATGGCCTTTCTCTCCATACTAACTATTTCATGTGTTCAGGTTAAACGGTATGGACAACTACGTACCACTACCCCTGGGGTTGTCTCGATGTGGTGTTTTATGAGATTAGTGCGACCGGGGAAAGGCGAGAACACATCAGAGAAGTTCTTTTGCAACCTTGCAACCTCTGTACGTTTTGACAGCGAGAGGTGGTCTCCACAAGGGACCGGGGTGAAGTATTTGGCTTTTAGATTGACCTCCAATCCGAGCTCCTCCCTCTCAGGAACTACCAACGCCATGGTTTTAGTAGGTTGAGATGGTTAATCTGACGTGCCCAGCCCCTATCTGTACGCACTACCTCATAGTCGAATTCCCCAACTCATCATGTGACCTCAAAAGGCCCTTGCCGTAATGCAAATTACAATAAATAACTAAATCCTTCCTTTTCAAAAGATTTCAACCAGTGAAGACAAGATGAGCAAGAGACAGAGAACAAAGTGGGAAAGTTTTTACTTGAAAAGAAGAAAAGTTCTTTGAGTCGTTGAGAAGGTACATAAACGGTTTAATAAAAAAAAACAGTAAAGTGACATTATTAAGTACTAACAATGAACAAAATTACATGTATAAATTAACATTAACCAAGATGAACGAATGCATGAAAAATATTAATTGTTATGTCTTGAAACCTAATTTGGAAAGTTACAGGTTAATGTGTTAACATATACAACCTTAGTGCAAAGTGTATCGTTAAATCATAATCTCCAACATCAAAATTGGTTGTGGGTTTATGGCTTTGATTCCTGGCCTGAAATGATGTCCCAGTCAGGTCCTGTCAAACTGTATATTTTCCACATTGCAGTAATCATTTTCGACTTGGAAAACCCCAAAACACATGGGCTTTAAAATAGATTTTGAGTTTTTGAAACTGAAATGCATTTCTGTTCAACAGGGGCTGCAATGAAGCTACAAAGAATATATGGGTGCAATGCAGGTATCACGTCTGAACACAATGAAGCCTTCTAAACTTCCAAACAGATAGGTGAATATTTTTCTCTATTTAATGGGCTGTTTAAAAGTGGTGTCTAATTAATATACTGAAATGTGTTTATTTAGAGTCAAGCTAATTCTACGCAAATATCTTTAACTAATATGGGGAAGCCTATAACACGTATATCATATAGGAGGCCAAAGCTCTGTATAACATTTTATTACATATGGTAAAATGGGGCTAAATGCCCTGTGGGGTAACAAAAAAAATAAAATTTAAAAAAATTGTGAAAAAATGTATCACAATGAAAGTTCATTTCTTTAGGTTACTTAAAGCAGGAAAGAGCCGTGATAGAGTACTTGAGTTATCAAATGTTACGGTATGAAATGAACAGCAAATGGAACACCATTAGCTGAAGTACTGTATTTATTTTTACTTATAAATATTTATGCAAGCCAAAAATATCTTGCTATATCTAAAGTATATGGCAAATATACTATTGGATCTCTCCTAGTTACTTTTAGAGCTCCACCTATCAAACTTACAACTTACAATAAGGTGTGCTACAGTTTTTAGGACTGCGTGTATCCAGCCGTCTCGCTTCACTGCAGCGGTTTACGCATCCATTTGCTATTTAACAAGTTGCAGGAAATGTTCAAAGAGCAAAGACGTCACTTCCTTAAATCAAAAATGGTCTTTGAAATTGTATATATCACTAGCCACTGATGTAGCCCCCTCTGATAAATTTAAAATGGCTCTGAACCTTACAGTAATTACAGAAAGAGGATAATATTTTCACAATCATGTAAACAAAAATAAAAAAAAACACAATAACACACAACCAAACAAACAAACCACAACATAATAACATTTAGTATTTTTGTTTAATGTTACTAAGTGCCATTGGTGACCTTTTAAACATTACATTTTAAGCATGTACATCAACTCCAAACAAGCAAACAAAACATGTAAATGAGAAACGTGTTCAGTTATTTGAAGTTATAAAAGCTTAGCAAACCAGAGGTGTCCTGTTTTTTAAAGTGTTATACCAAATTTTCGAGCGATCTCCGCATACGAATATAGTCCCAGAGCTGGGATTAACCGTCACTTCACAAAACAACATCTAGTCACGTAGTGCCATTAATAAACCAACTGTGAAGTGCTACAGGAAACACTGAAAACACAACAGTGTTCATCAGCCCCATTTTACTTAATGCGTTTGTGAGGAGAGTATGGTTTGACATTCAGTAATTTTGCACAGAGGGGGGAGAAGGTAACAGGGACCCATCGAGTTTGTCATTCACTGTGCGGCAAGACAAGGTAAGACCATTTATATTCTAATATGAAAAACAATCTAAAATTGCCGCCCTGCACAACAAGTGCACTAGAGGGCGCCCCACGATCACACATCACTTACTGAAGCTCTGAATGGAGCTTTAATCAGTCGTGCAGCCTTAATGGGATACCCTATGGATTTCTCAGAGGTCAAAGTCTGCAGGTTTAGAGCATTTTGCATGGTTTTCCCCTCATCATGTACAAGTGCTACTTTTACAACTGTCACGTCAAATATGCAGGTTTTTCCTCATTAACGTGAAATGGTAAAGAATAGGAATTCAATATTGCATGTACTGAGGAATGCAGCTCTCCTATTATTATTTCTGGATTGAATGTTTGGTTTTCAAAAAAAACTGTAATATTACCGCACTACTTTATCTCTATATATGATTATCTCTCTTTCTAATTTAGAAGGGGCAGAACTCGATCCAAGTAGGATGTCGCTTAGGGCCCCAATATGCTCAGAAACGGCCCTGCATATATATATATATATATATATATATATATATATATATATATATATATATATATATATATAATAATCATAGAGTCAATTAAGATAATTGAATCAAAATCTAAAAATAATTCTGCTGAACATGAACAAAGATATTTAGAATAATATTTTAGCTCTGTAGGTCCATACAATGCAAGTGAATGGTGATCAGACATTTGTAGCTCCAAAAATCACTTACTATAAACATATAAGTAATCCATAAGACTCCAGTGGTTAAATCCATAACTTTAGCAGCAATGTAAAAGGTGTGGGGAAAAATAGAACAATACTTAAGTCCTTTTTTTACTCCAAATCTTCACTTTAACTTTCACTTTCAGAAACTAAACAGGCACCACATGTGGCTTTCAGATGTAAAATTGAAAAGATAATTTTTACCTGTTTCTCAACCACATCTATTATATCTATTCGGAAGATGTGGATTTAAACACTGGGGTCATATGGATTACATTTATTTTTCCTTTATGTGACAAATGTCTGAGAAAGTCATACACATCTGGGATGGCATGAGGGTGAGTAAATCATGAGAGAATTTAAATTTGTGTGTGAACTGTCCCTTTAAGAATGTCAGATGGCATCAAAATGCTTAACTGCTGTCTGGTATGAAGTATCCATGCATGTCCATGTGAAACTCTGCATCTATATATGCCCGGGCAACCTCTTTGAAAGATTTGCCATCAAGCACCAGAAGAAAGCTGCCTGGCCCGGGTTTAGTGTTTATGGCAGATGATAAGACTACACCTAAACATAAAAAAGACCCAAATATAAGTAACTTAAAGTTAGGATCAGTCAATGTAAATATTAATGTATAAAAATAAAACTCTACTTCAGTTTAATTGAGGCTTCAGTTAACTAACCATCATCCTCGTCAACTGCATCAGGCCTGGGAATGAAAACAGGTTCTGAGAGAACACAGTCGTCTTGCTTCCATTCAATCTGCTGCTTTGTCTCAACATCAACCTTTACAATCTGTAAAAGATCATCAGTCTTTAACACTGATACATAAAAATCGCAAAAATAGACAGTTCAATTTACATACCCTTGTGGACAGTGGGGACGTGTCCACACAACACATGTAAGCATATCTGTACTTCTTTCCGTTGAAATTGTAATTAATTCTCGGAAGTTCCACACCTAAATGCATTACATAGGGTTTAGACAATAGGATATAACATAGGTTGTATATGTTTTCATTAGGGTGTCATTAGCTTACCAACACAGAGAACCTCGCCTTGACACAGAAGTTTTCCATCTTTCTCCTTCACAGCACTTGCTGTCGTGTATTTAAGTTTGATCAGATCTTCACCTATCTCACCCTGTGTGTGCCAAAGACAAATTAGCTACAGCAGACATTCATGTTCATTTAGCAAATAAGCCTACATTGAAATGTCCTGCATTATCAGTGCTTGATAGACTGCGTCAGAAAAGTGTTTAAGTTATAGGTAAGTTCACGTTTTAGACTTTGGTTATAAAAAATTAAAAAAAACATTGGCCAAATTTACATGCACAAGAATATTCTGCTATAAATCAAAATTGGGTTATATTTCGATTAAGTACACAATTCATCATTTATACATGTTAAACCAA
Source organism: Xyrauchen texanus (assembly GCF_025860055.1). Lineage (NCBI taxonomy): Eukaryota > Metazoa > Chordata > Actinopteri > Cypriniformes > Catostomidae > Xyrauchen > Xyrauchen texanus. Next base: position 56,837,416 of record NC_068276.1, read on the forward strand.
TTGCCATAACCTGTTTAAGCCAATATGTTGGTTTTCTATAAATCCGAACGAGATAGCTGGCCATCATTTGTGGTGGTGTAGTGGTCTAAACCACATAACTGGTAAACTGGTAATCAGACGGTTGCTGGTTCGATCCACACAGCCACCAGCATTGTGTCCTTGAGCAAGGCACTTAACTCCAGGTTGCTCTGGGGGGATTGTCCCTGTAATAATTGCACTGTAAGTCGCTTTGGATAAAAGCGTCTGCCAAATGCATAAATGTAAATGTAATGTAATGAAAAGAGATAAATAAAAAACAAACAGTTAAAAGCATTGTACCCAAGAGCTAAGAACGGTTCAAGGAACAAAAACCGAATGGCCAAATGAATATATGAAAATGTATAGATGAGAATATATAATAGATGAGAATATATAGAAAATGTGGATTTTTTTTAAATAGTAAGAATACATTTATTGAAAGACTTTACTTTTTAGTTACTTTATACACTGGTGGCCAAAAGTTTGGAATAATGTACAGATTTTGCTGTTTCAGAAGGAAATTGGTACTTTAATTCACCAAAGTGGCATTCAGCTGATCACAAAGTATAATCAAGATATTACTGATGTAAAAAACTGTACTATCACTATTTGAAAAAAGTAATTTTTGATCAAATCTAGACAGCAGCATCACTCCAAACACCTTACCCTTGAGTAATCATGCTAAATTGATCATTTGGTACTAGACAATCTCTTGCCATTATATCAAACACAGCTGAAAGATATTTGGTTCATTAAATGAAGCTTAACATTGTCTTTGTGTTTGTTTTTGAGTTGCCACAATATGCAATAGACTGGCATGTCTTAAGGTCAATATTGGGTCAAAAATGGCAAAAAAGAAACGGCTTTCTCCAGAAACTCATCAGTCAATCATTGTTTTGAGGAATGAAGTTTATACAATGCTTGAAATTGCAAAAAAGATTTCATACAAAGGTGTAACTACAGTCTTCAAAGACAAAGCACAACTGGCTCTAACAAGGACAGAAAGAGATGTGGAAGACCAGATGTGCAACTGAACAAGAGGATAAGTACATCAGAGTCTCTAGTTTGAGAAATGTACGCCTCACATGTCCTCCGCTGACAGCTTCATTGAATTCTACCTGCTAAACAACAGTTTCTAAGTTACAGGGCTTGAAGCGCATGCCGTGGCCGAGTTACAGTGAACAGGAAGGAATCTGATTACAATCAGGTTATTGGAAAAATTGCTTTCCTGGGGGTCTCCAGTTTGTCCCAGATTGTAACTGTCTTATTAACTTTACTTTGAGGTTAATTTTTCTAATATGTGTTATTGTTCAGGACATGAATTAGAATGAGTTGATTAAATTGCTATGCACAGTTAATAAAAGTGCACCATAATAAACGATAAATCATCTCCGATTAGGAGAACAGAGTGAGAATAATATTCGTCGGAATACTCTGATTACAGTACAGGAACAGTCCAATTGCTATGAAGTCTGTAAACCTTTTTTTCAGAATGCAGGCATAACCAGAATATGGAGAGAATATTACGTGCATGTAAAGTGAATCATTGTGGCTACAAATGCATAAATATAAGTAGATGGAAGAAAGAAGGCCTAAAAGGGTTTTATACAGTGCTGCTCTGCAAACACCAACAACATGACAAACCTTGTCACTAATGGGCAACACAAATCTTTTGCACTTGGGCTTGCAGTAGGTAGTATTCAAGCTCATCTGCTCCTTGAGCTTGTCCAGGTAAAACACATCATACAAGCTGCCGTCATCATAGGTGATCACATCAAACACAACATGACCATCATCTTCAAAGGCATTCACTTGATGGTATACAGCCATTGCACCAGTGTAACATTTGATCCCAACTTCCTTCTTTGTCTTCCGGTCAATAAGATGAATCAGGGTCTGATGAATATGAGAGAAATCACAAGCAAAGTTTAGAGCAGCAAGGTAAGGAGCTGAACTGTTTCATACAGCTTCATAATGCAGCACCATGATCATGTTATTCTGTTCACAGTGTTTCTGCTGTGTAACAGCTTCGGCTATATACAATAAATAAAATGATGTCTGGGTTACTACATTCAGTATGTTTTTTAGGCTAGTTGGGACAACATTTGGGGGAATATTGTTGGTCTAACATAACCCCCCCCCTCCTTGGTTCAAGCTCCAGCTCCGTCAAGATACCACTGTAGGGCCCTTGAGCAAGGCCCTTGACCCTATCTGCTCCAGGGGCACTGTTTCATGGCTGACCCCAGCTCTGACCCCAGCTTAGTTGGCATATGCGAAAACAACTGCATTGCTCTGTACCTGTACTCTGCACAATGACAAAGACAATAAAGTTGAATCTTAATCTTAATTATGAAATGAGGAGGGATCGCATTTAATACCCAATAGTAACTTCTCTACACAGAATGGAACCCAAGTCCTAAAGTGTAGCTATAAAGTGCTTAAAAAGGGACAGTTCACCCAAAAATGAAGATTCTCTCATCATTTACTCACCCTCATGCCATCCCAGATGTGTATGACTTTCTTCTGCAGAATTCTAAGAATATCTCAGCTCTGTAGGTCAACACAGTGCAACTGAATGGTGACCGAAACTTAGAAGCTCCAAAAAGCACATAAAGGCAGCATAAAAGTAATCCATAAGACTCAATGGCTTAATCCATGTCTTTGAAGTGATCCAGTCAGTTTTAGGTTTGAATGGACCAAAGCATAACTCCTTATTCACTATAAATCATGATGTAAGCAGTCTCCTTGGCTCCATGATTTTAAGCTCGATAGCACTGCTAGCGCCATCTAGTACTCAAGCACTGAGAAGTGTAATCAATCTGAAAATCATGATCGTGTCTAGAGACTGCAATGGCAAGGTGTACAGTGAAAAGGGAGTTACATTTTGGTCTGTTCTCATCCAAAACCAATTAAATCGCTACAGAAGACATGGAATAAACCACTAAGGCTTATGGATTAACCTTTATGCTGCCTTAATGTGCTTTTTGGAGCTTTTTTTTCACCATTCACTTGCATTGTATGGACCGTCACAGCTGAGATATTCTTCTAAAAATCGTAATTTGTGTTTTGCTGAATAAAGTCATACACATCTGGTATGACATGAGGGTGAGTAAATTATAGGAACATTTTCAATTTGTGGGTGAACTATTCCTTAAAAGGATGTAGTTCACCTAAAAATACAAATTCTGTCACCATTTATTCATGTTGTTCCAAAACCAAATGACTTTCTTTTGTGGAACGCAAAAACAGATTAGACAAAATGTTAGCTTTAGTCACCATTTCATTTTGCCACATCTTTTTCTCATACAATGGAAGTGAATGGTGACTGAGGCTAAAATTCTGCTTAACATCTTTTATATTCCACTGATGAAAGAAAGTCATGTGGGTTTTGAACAACATGTGAGTAAAGGTAAAAAAGCACTTTCATTTTTAGTGTGAAATATCCCTTTAAATATTGTGTATTCAGTCTGACTCACTAAATAAGTGCCGTTCAAGTGAGTGCTGTTAACTGTTAATATGAGCACTGAATACATACACACTGCTTAAGCAAGCTGTGTGAAACTGAGGGGTTTATGTTAGACCTACAATATTCCCCCAAATGTTGTCCCAACTACCCTAACAGACTTTTCTTAAACAATGTTGCTAATTTGTGAGCTCCCAGCATTCATTGCTGTTTGTTAACTTTATTTATGCTGTATTTGTTGTCTTTTGTTGTCACTGTTAGTCAATTGTTGTGTAGTGATGTTAGGAGATTATCTTTTAACTTTGAGGTTTGTGTATTAAGGGTTGAGGTCTATTGAATGTCTGTCAAGACAGCTTTCTGCAAAGGCAAAGATTGCAGTTAACGTCATGGTGTCTTAATTGTCCTCAATAAGAAAACTACTAAATTCTTGTTTAGCCAACTATCAAGTCACAGTATGCAAACTTTCATTTTATCCCCATGTCAATTGCTTTACCTTAATGCATCACGTTGCCTTGATATTTATATGTTTATTCAAAAATCATTGTTTTACAGTGCGGGCGTGCACTCAGACAAAGATCTGAAAGAGCCAATTCTTACGTTGTCTTCAGGGTGGAATTTCATGCAGCTGGCCCAGCTGACCTTCCTCATATAGGCTGTGGCCATTTTCAGGATATCAAGCTTCATGGGCTGCTCAATGAAGATGAAGTAGTTGTCGGTCATGCCGAAGCTGTGGTAATAGCTGGGTGTGAGGAGCGTGCGGCAGGGCACAGTGCAGACCACCTCGGCGTTCTTCAAGGGTTGAGACCCATTTGAGCCACCTATTTAAAGAACAATACAGTTTAGAAACTGGCTAGTACTTACAGTGCTTGCAAGGCAGCACTGAATTGATGATATTCCTTAAACATTCTTGTAAGGGTTTGTTTTTAACCTTTCTCTTAAAGGAACACTTCTCCCAAAAATGAAAAATCTCTCATCGTTTACTCACCCTCAAGCCATCTCAGATGTGTATGACCTTCTTTCTTCCGCTGAACGCAAATTAAGAATTTAGAAGAATATTTCAACTGTAGGTGCATACAATGCAAAGTGAATGGTGACAAAATCTTTGAAGCTCTATAAAGCACATAAAGCCAGCATGAAAGGCAACATTTTGGTCTGTTCTCACTTAAAATCACCATCGTAGTCTCAAGACACGATTGCGGTATAAAGTTTAATTTCCTAGTGCATGACGCATGCATACAGCTCTAGAAGGTGCTAGGAAGCATTGTTGAGCTGGAAATCTTAATCATCAAGGAGACTAATGATGTCAATATATACAGTGAAAAGGAGTTACATTTTGGTCTGTACTCACCCAGAATAGATTGGATCACTTCAGAAGGCATGGATTAAACAACTGGAGTCATATGGATTACTTTTAAACTGCCTTAAAGTGCTTTTTTCACTTGCATTGTGAGGACCAACAAAGCTTAAATGTTCTTCTAAAAATCTTCATTTGTGTTCTGCAGAAGGAGGAAAATCTTACACATCTGGGATGGCATGAGGGTGAGTAAATGATGAGAGAATTTTCATTTTTGGGTGAGCTATACCTTGAACTATTAAACTCATGCCATTAGTCATGCAATCAGCCTGAACCGAACCAAAATCTAAAACGTATACATATGCGTAAATTATCTTTAACTGTCAAGAATGCTGCCATTGTAACACCTTTTACACGACATCACAACAGTCAAGTGGGAGCTCTCGTAAAATTCAGAGACGTAAAAGTTTCTTACATGTCGGAAACTCATTTCGGTAATTCCGACATGATGTGAACGCATCATTAGTATGTCATTTCATGCTTAAAGGTGAGATATCTTCTGCGTCACTGGCGATACCAAACTATATTGCAAATAATGATCCAACACTGTTCGGGGGGGGGGGGGTTAACTACCCCTGGAGTTGCGAGTTCGAATCCAGGATGTGCCGAGTGACTCCAGCCAGGTCTCCTAAGCAACCAAATTGGCCCGGTTGCTAGGGAGGTTAGAGTGACATGGGGTAACCTCCTTGTTGTCGCAATTAGTGGTTCTCGCTCTCAATGGCGCGTGTGGTAAGTTGTGCATGGATCATGGAGAGTTGCATGAGTCTCCACATGCTGAGAGTCTCTGCGGTGTCATGCACAACTAGCCACCTGATAAGATGCGCAGATTGACTGTCTCAGAAGCGGAGGCAACGGAGACTTGTCCTCCGCCACCCTGATTGAAGTGAGTAACCGTGCCACCACAAGGACCTACTAAGTAGTGGGAATTGGGCATTCCAAATTGGGAAAAAATTCATATTTAAAAAAAATAACAAAAAAGTTTGAGATGGGGCAAGCATTTTAAGTTTGAAACATCAAAAATATTACACACTTCCACCTTTAAAATAATAAGTTGCATCACAATGAAAGAACATTCATGAAGAGATCTCCATCCCCATCTTTAAAATGACAAAATACTTACTTCCTCCTGCAACCTTGAATAATGTGTATTTAGTTTTGCCCTTCTCTGCAATGGATGTTCCCATACTGTAGCTATTTCCCTCTTTATCATAATGTGTATGTGATGCAACTATATTTACAGGAAGGTGCTTCAGGTAGTCCACCTGGAAAGCAATAAGAATATTTCATGAGAACATGTGACCAAAAATGAAGCAATATATTTCGCAGGCATCCAAAAGCAAATGTTTTACCTTGTCATGAGTCTCTAAGGTGATGGGGTCAATTTTACGAATATAGTTGGTTTCCGATGTGGCATGGTACTCATTTCCATATTTGATTATGTTATTGGCGCAGTTGTCTGTGAAGTCTGGGATGGTGTGGCTCAGAAAGGTGATCACTCTAAGCAGAGATTTCAAAGGACAGTTTATTTACAAGGATGCTCTCAAATATGCTTATTCTACATATCATTATATATTGTTGAAGCATAACGTGTCCATGCACTTTCTTTATATACATCAAGATTTTAGGTTTAAAATGAATCTGAATGTATAATGCGAAAATTATATATATATATACACAATTACAACTGCAATGGAATCAATTGCATCCGTGCGTGGCATTACTTACTTGGAGAATATATTTTTGCAGGGGTCTGGGTAAGCCATGGTCCCCATTTCTGACACCACTATTCTGTTGGCCTGTGTGTTGGAGTTGTATGTGTCCCCTCGAAGAAATCTGCTCCTGTATGTCACCTCACCTGCAAATGAATGAACACAATCTGAAAATGCAGGTATATTCATGCAAAGTGTTCCAATAACAAAGTTCCCTCGGTACAATATAAACCCAAAACCCAAATGTTAGCTAAGTGCTAATAAAAGACAACCTTTGCATTATGAGTAATCAGATAATGCTTTTATTACGTCAACACTCAAGTCATTGGATGAAACTATAGCATGAAAGAAGGTAAATACCATTTTTGATAATGAAATTATGTAACAGTGCCATTCCATCAAACCAATGGTTGTATGAAGTCTCTCCCACCGAGAAGAGGCCAGGCCCGTTGCGTATAAGCGTCCCCTGTAGCCATTCCGGAAGCATCCCTGCAGAGATAACAGCATTTGTGGCATAATATTGATTACCACAAAAAATGAACAGCAAACATCTAGTTCACAGTGAGGCACTTACATTGGTAGTGAATGGGCCCAAATTTTGGAGGGTTTAAAGGCAGAAATGTGAAGCTTATAATTTTCTAAAAGCACTTACATTAATCCTGTAAAAACGTGTGGATTATTTGAGCAGTGAAGTTGTTTAAATCATAATTTTTACAGTAATTTAGGGTTTATGGAGTCATGGATGGTTTTCTATCCCTATAAGTTATATAAAACCATAAATATTTAAAAGTCAATTTAATAAAGAAATCTCCTAATGCCTCTTCTGTTCTGCAACTTCACATTTGCTCTAGCTGTGTACTATTCTGGTTTATTTATTTATTACACCATCACTTTGGATAGAAGCATCTAAACCAGGGGTGGGGGACGTCAGGCCTCAGGGCCGTATAAGGCCCGCGAGATAATTTCACCCGGCCTGCGAGGCCATTTGAGAAATAATTTGAAAATCAAAAAATGGCCTTGATTCAATTAACCTGAAAAACAATTCCTTTCAAATAATGTTTACAAATAATTTGACATGATAACAACACAAAATATTGAATAATAGACAGAACTTTTAGTGTGTTTGGTGTGCGAGCACGTAACGGAAAGCGTACATTAATTTCAACCCACAGTCAGAACTTGAAAGCAATTGTATGGCCTGCGAATAATTTCGTAAATACTCAAATGGCCCTTAATGGAAAAAAGGTTCCCCACCCCTGATATAAAAGACTAAATGAAAATGCAACAAATATTCAGAGGGTTTTTCTTTTCACCTGCAAGTTATCAAAAACGTTTTGTGATGTCTGCAATAATAATTAAAAAAAATTCAGTAGATGTCAATATCAATATTGAGTCAATCTCAATATTTAGCATAATCAGTCATTCTTAACTGACAACTCTTCTTTGTTCTGAGCTGCCGGATGGTAATATGACAATCGGACATTTTATAACAATCATAAATTATTTTTAATTATGACTGATAGCCTAGGAGGAGACAAAAAAGTTATGTTTTGGGTCTGTTCTCATCCACAATCCACTGGATCACTTCAGAAGACATGGATTAAACCAATGGAGTTTTATGGATTACTTTTATGCTGCCTTTATATGCTTTCTGGAGCTTCAAAGACCTGGTCACCATTCACTTGCATTGTATGGACCTACAGTGTTCTGCTGAAGCAAGAAATTCATACACATCTGGGATGGCAAGAGGGTTAGTAAATGATGAGCATTTTCATTATTGGGTGAACTATCCCTTTAATAAAGAATAAAAAGTGTGCGTGTCCAAACTGTATAGATGTATTTTTGTCACAACATAACAGCTGCAAAGAAGTCTATATATACAGTGATATATGTAATGTGCAAACTGCAAAAGATGCGGTACTGATTTAATTTGATTTGAAATACTAAATAGTTGCTTTGTGAATCCTGGATGGATTGTTTACAATATCACCTACATATACCAAAGTCAAACTTTCCCTCGTGAACAATAAAAGACAATATAGTGTTGTCCACATGGTCTGTGTCCAAGTATTTTAACAGCCATGCAACCTAAAGTACTTGGACTGTCACTGCACTCAAAAACCAGCTGTGTTTCTGTATGGTAAGTATTGCCTTCACCTACCTTGCACAACAGCTTTGATGGGTTCAGGATGTTCTTCCTTGTTTTTACCATAGTCGTACTGCATCTTTTCCCGTATTCTCCCAAATCTCTCTCTAATATGGGAAAATGGATAAACAGTGCAAGACAACCTGTTTATATACCTTCATGAAGGTGAAGACTCTGCCCATCAGCACAGAACAATCAAAGCGCCTTGATGTTTATTGTTACAGTGTGTTCTTTCTTATCTAGCTCATTACAGTCCTATATCAATACAGAAATCACAGAAGGGTAATATTTGTTAACATCTGAACAACAACGTTTATCTGTTTACTTAAAGCGATAGTTCGCACAAAAATGAAATTTCTGTCATGATCTACCCAGCCTCATGTTGCTCCAAATGTGTAGGTCTTTACTTGCAAGCAACAGCAGTGTCCGGAACTCAGAAGAATGGAAGAATTAATTAAATTGTCAAATTTAAGTCATGTGTTGGGTAAGTTAAAAAAATAGTAATCCCCTACAAATGACGAATAACTACTACAAAACTGCAAGTGTATTACCTGACCATATACTTCATAGAAAAAGTAATCACGTTACATTTATGCATTTTGGCAGACGCTTTTATCCAAAGTGACTTACAGAGCACTTATTACAGGGACAATCCCCCCGGAGCAACCTGGAGTTAAGTGCCTTGCTCAAGGACACAATGGTGGTGGCTGTGGGGATCAAACCAGCGACCTTCTGATTACCAGTTATGTGCTTTAGCACACTATGCCATCACCACGTTACAAATTGCTTTTCTTTTTGGTTACAGTACTTTCTAAAACCATTTTCACAGACCAGTTTTGGTTTTTGCACACCATTTCCTTCTTGTGGGGGCCTGGGTAGCTTAGCGAGTATTGACGCTGACCACCACCTGGAGTCGTGATTTTCCAAAAGCCATAGCCAAAAACATTTTTTATTTATTTTTGTTTTTATTTTGCTGAACCTTCCCGAAAAAGGGAACAAAGTGATTTTAAATGCTGGTAACCGTTTATAACTGGTTAATATCATTCCGTTAATGTTTTCATGAAACTAAAGGCCAAAGGGTTTATCACAGTACATTTTTGGAACTAAACCACTTCATGATGCCTGAAAAAATGAAACATGTACTTTGATCCTGAAGGAAACTGCTACATTTATTTGCCAAATTGCCTGTTCAAGTCAAGTCAAGTGGTTTTTATTGTCGTTTCAACCATATACAGTTAGTACAGGACACAGCAAAACGAGACAACGTTCCTCCAGGACCATGGTGCTACATAAAAACAACAAAGGACCAACATAGGACCACATGAGACAACACAACGAAATAAAATACCTATATAAATAAACCTATATATACCTATATAAAGTGCACCTGCAAACATGTCCAAAAAGTACAGGACAGTACAACAAATTACTGACAATGAACAGGACAATAGACAGTGCAGCGCCGACCAGTACTCAGTAGTGCAAAAAGATGACAGTTTCTAAAAATGTAAACATAACATACTATGAGATAATGTTCTATGCACATAGCAGTTATTGAGGTAGCAGACAGTTATAAAGTGACAGTAATTAAAGTGCAACTCAGGACACGTGTGTGTGTCAAACCAGTCTCTGAGTATTGAGGAGTCTGATGGCTTGGGGGAAGAAGCTGTTACACAGTCTGGCCGTGAGGGCCCGAATGCTTCGGTACCTCTTGCCAGACGGGAGGAGGGTAAAGAGTTTGTGTGAGGGGTGTGTGGGGTCGTCCACAATGCTGGTTGCTTTGCGGATACAGTGTTGTGGATGTTGCATTCTGTGGATGAAGACAACTATGTAATATTACTACAAATACATGCACAGCTAATCCAGATACAAGGAAAACAATATTAGTGGTAAAAAGTATTTTCTCAATTGTGTCCCAGTCTTCACTGAGTTGTTGTTAGCTATGATGCATTCATACAGATTTGATGCTGTTGTTTTGACTGTTAAACAGATCTGTAATTAAAATGACTGAACTGTTAATTAACCGTATGCTTGTTATGATTTTTATATTGATGAATCCACCACACAAGAGAAAATTGGCTTATTTTCTTTTATTTTGGTGAGGCAAGTGGCTTATTTTGGGTTTGTTATTCCAGAACATGTTCCTTGTTTCTCTTGGCAACACTGCAGCTGGTATATCACCCACCCCTTAGCACAGAGTACAGTCATTTATTTATTTTTTTGGTTCTAACCGGTAACTTTTGGAAAGGAGTTCCAAAAGTTACTGAACTTCTGAAATGGGATGAATGAGCCGGAATACATTTTTTTTTTTTAGTTTTCAGTCTCTGGCAATAAAAAATTACTTTGTAATCAGATAACACCAAAGACTGTTAATTACAACCTTAGTGTTTTGAATAAAATCAAAGTGTTTTTTTGGAGTATGTTCATTGCCACTTTTCAAACACTTATCGATGAAATGCACTTATATAGCACCTTTTTAAGCTGTATTCAAAGCTCTTTACACTGCGTCTCATTCACCCATTCACACACCAATGACGAGAGCGCTGCCATGCAAGGCGCTAGCCTGCCATTGGGAGCAACTTGGGGTTCAGTGTCTTGCCCTAGGACACTTCGGAAAGTCGTGTGGGCCGGGAATCTAACCACCAACCCTGCGAATAGTGGACAAACTCTACCGCTCTACAATCTGAGCCACAGCCACCCTGAAATCATCAAATTAAAAATTTTATCATAAAATGACAGAATATAATTTTAAGTAGGTGATATCTCCACACACTGGGACAATTATTTTGAACACTTTATGACCCATTATTAACAAAATCCTTAAAGTAAGGGGTTAGAGTAGTTTTACTGTTACTAGAAAGCAGAATACAATGAAATTGCCAGGATCACTCAACAACTTTTGAGTATGACAGTTAAAATGAATTTGTAGGTAGTGAATAATAAGAATGGTTACAGCTATACTGGGAGCTTATCCCAGTATAGATGAGAAACTAATACATAGGTCATACTTAAACTACAAATTACAATAAAAGAGATTGGTCAAATAAAAGCAAAAGAAACGAATGGACTCAAACCCACAGTCTCTTCGACATGAGAGCACTTTGTTTCTTTGTATCTGGAGTGCATGTTCCTGTGTGATCATGTTGAAACTTCAGTATAGATTACATTTTAAACATCATTTCAGAGAATTTAAGCAATGATTTACAATGCTATTTTTTTTGTTGTCTAGCCTCCATTTTTCATTTAAATTGTTGTTGCAGCAACAGTTCAGAATAATGATCATTTGTTGTGAAACACAGTGTTATTCTATCTGGGTAAGATCTGCTTTTACGATTTGGAAATTGTAGTAAAATAACTAATCTACAAGTGCAGCAAGATAATTCAATTTAGTCTTGAATGCAAGATAAAGTCTTAGGAAACATCTTATTAGAAGATAAGATAGCAGTGCTCCCAAGACAACTGAACTTAATCTTTAAGTTGGTGGTAAATGGTGGGAGTGCTTTTTAAAAAGCTGTTTAAATGTTTTATTTTCTTCAGTTCTGTCTGGTGACGCTAATGCCACAGAAATCACACATTTCAGCTTTTGTTTTTTTTTTTTATTTACTTCAGACCCACTTGCCTTAATTAAGGAGACACCATTTTAGTAGCTATGTTCATTGCGTTTACAACAAAGCCCTGTTTTACAGGATGTCTGAAAAAATAATACAATTTCCAACAATGAAATTAGAATCTACAAATAATTGTATATAGATTTTTCCCTTTTAAAGCATTAAGACAAAATACACACAGATCAGCCACAACATTAAACCCACCTGCCTAATATTTTGTAGGTCCCCCTTGTGCCGCCAGCACAAACCTGCATTTCAGAATAGCATTCAGAGATGATATTCTTCTCACCACAATTATACAGAGTGGTTATCTGAGTTACCGTAGACTTTGTCAGTTTGAACCAATCTGGCCATTCTCTGTTGACCTCTCTCCATCCACAGAACTGCTGCTCACTGGATATTTCTTGTTTTTGGCACCATTTGGAGTAAATTCTAGAGCAGGGCTCGGCAACCTATGGCATGCGTGCCAGCCCATATGTCACCAACAATCATGCCATGGTCCAAATCACTGAGATCACATTTTTTCCCATTCTGATGATTGATATTAACAATAACTGAAGCTCCTGACCCATATCTGCATGATTTTATGCACTGCACTGCTGCAACATGATTGGCTGATTAGATGATCACAAGGATAATTGTTGGTGCCAGACGGGCTGGTTTGAGTTTGAGTGCCAAAACCAAAAAACATCCAGTGAGCAGCAGTTCTGTGGAGAGAAATACTTTGTTGATGAGAGAGGTCAACAGAGAATGGCCAGACTGGTTCAAACTTCTACAGTAACTCAGATAACCGCTCTGTACAACTGTGGTGAGAAGAATATAATCCCAGAATGCTATTCTGAGATACGGGTTGGTGCTGTTTTGGCGGCACGAGGGGGACCTCCACAGTATTATGCAAGTGATTTTAATGTTGTGGCTGATCGGTCTACGTCTTTGCAAAAACAAAGAGAAAGATTACAATAAAATCAACTCTTGTTTTGTTACAAGATAAATTGTTAATTTACAATATTGACTTTCTTCTTTTACATTTATGCATTTACATTCAAGCATTTGGCAGTTGCTTTTATCCAAAGCGACTTACAGAGCCCTTATTACAGGGACAATCCCCCCGGAGCAACCTGGAGTTAAGTGCCTTGCTCAAGGACACAATGGTGGTGGCTGTGGGAATCAAACCAGCAACCTTCTGCTTACCAGTTCTGTCCTTTAACCCACTACATAATGTTTTCCAAACACAAATAACTTTCTTTCTTCTGGGAAACACAAAAGGAGATATTAGGCAGGATGTTAGCCTCTATATAAAAAATATAAAAGGGAATGGTGACTGAGGCTAAAGTTCTGCCTAACATCTCAAACATCTCAAAGAAAGTAATTAGCATTTGGAACGTAAGTGTGAGTACACAATGATCGGATTTTCCTTTTTGGATGAACTAACACTTTAAGTTATGAAACTTGCTGTGGATCATTTGAGGTAGACTTCTCATGGATGAAAAGTCCATGTAGGTCCATATGAACTGTGGCATCAATGGAAGCTCGAGCAATCTCTTTAAAGGACTTAGCATCCAGGACCACCAGGAAAGGTGGCTTCTGTGGATTAAATGAAACCACAGAAGACAGGATCACACCTGAAAATTAGGAAGAAATGAAAGAGTAGATTAATTAATGCCTGTTCTTTGACTTTGAGAAGATATAATGTAGCCATGCTTAGTGATATTGTTCTACTGAATGGATTTAGGATTTGGCAATACTGGGACTGTCCAGACTGCTGGGGTCTAATAATAAAGATCTTTAATCAGTACCATGCATCAACAGTATTTGTATGTTGCGATAATGTACAATATTTCCATAAAAAGACTTTTCACACCGTTATCTTCTTCGACAGCATTCGGAGATGCAATAAACACGGGCTCAGACGGGTAACACTCCTCTTCTATCCACTCCTGATGTGTTCTGGTAACTGTGTCAACTTTTGCAATCTGTACACAAGTAAATCTTGCTAAATTATTGCTTATTTGCACAAAGGGTCAACGTGGTCCTATAGTTCAACTGGCACTAGCAACCACAAGGACATGTGTTCGATTCTCAGGTAACACTTAAAAATGTTTTATATTAAAACATACCAAATAAAAAACAAGACTTTTGATGGAAGCATCTGCTAATTGAATACATGTAAATGTAAAGAAATCCTGGAAATATTTACCTTGTTTGGATATGGTGACCACTCAACCCTGGAGCCATAGATGTACCTGTACTTCTTACCGTTGTATTTGTAGTTGATACCTGGTAATTCTAAACCTGTAATCACCCAAGCAACATAACTCAGAAAAAAAAGACTCTGATTTGTTAAAACTAGAGATTTACCACAGTAATACATTTATATTCAGAACATAATATTCACATTTAAGTGATTACATTTTGAATATGTGTATCTCACCTGGAAAAATGGTATCGGGGGTACAGTAGAGGGAGCCGTCAGGCTTCAACACTGCTGTGGCTGTTGTGTCCTTCAACTTGACAAGGTTTGTATCCGATGGAGTTTCCTGATAGTGTAAGAGGGAAAAAATGTCTTTCTATGACATATCAGATGTATGCTATTATTAGAGGTGTAAATATTTGCTCTGAAAATAATCCAGTTTGACTTTGAATCTTTAGTAAATTATGCATCCTAACATCTTAGGTCAAAATACAGTTTGATTTCATTTGTTTTTGATTATGTTGTTGTTCAGAATTGAACTACAATGGAAATCTAAGGGTTTCCCATTTACTTCCATTGTAAATAAACAAGCAGTTGCACCATATGCTTCCATTGAAAGTGGTCAAACGGCTGTCCCATAGACTTCCATTGTAAGTGGTCAAGCGGTTGCCCCATAGTCTTCCATTGTAAGTGATCAAACTGTTGCCCAATAGACTTCCATTGTAAGTGATCAAACTGTTGCCCCATAGACTTCCATTGAAAATGGTCAAGCGGTTGCCTCAAGACTTCTATTTTAAGTGATGAAGCGGTGTCCCCAAAGACTTCCATTGTAAGTTTATTTTTATGTACATGTTCTGTGACTGTTATTCTTTTTTGGTTTGTTGTTACCGAATGAGGAATGAGTGAAAATGGTTTTCTGTGGTAATCAACAACATTTTACAGATGCTGTCCATAAAGCTTAACTTGTATTTACTAAATTGTCATTGTCGATGCATGCATTTTTACACCCCTAACTCTCCTGTAATGTTTTTTTTTATTCTTTCTTTTAAGCCTTCTTTTACCTTCTCTATGTTGACAGGAAGGACAAACCGCTGGCACGTTGGTTGAGAGAAGTCCTTGTTGGTCTCTATGAACTTGTCAACATCTTGCTTCATGTTTTTTAAATAGAACATGTCGTACAGATTGCTGTCCTTGTATGTAATCAAGTCAAAGACAACATGGCCATCCTCCTCATAGGCATTAACGTGATGGAAGACCACAAAAGCATCTGTATAGTACTTTGTGCTCACAGTTTTCCCAGTTTTCCTATTGATCAGATGGATAACATTCTATGGGATAATCAAAGACAACAGTTGTTAACAGTTCACTTTGTAGTCCTAACAAATGTACATTATTGAGCAATGGGCTCCCTTCGGGAATTAAAAAAATAAATAAAAATAATATATAAATATACACACAGTGTATGTGTATGAATATATATATATATATATCAGTATGTTGGAGCCATTTTTGTTATAACACATAGATGAACGAATGAATTTGAAGTGGTGATGCGCAAAAACAAAACAGTTTTACTCACAACATCATCTTTGTCGAATTTCAGGCAGCTGCCCCAGTTGACATCTCTGAAGTAAGCTGTGGCCAGTTTGAGAATATCCAGCTTGAAGGCCTGCTCCACAAAGATGATGTAGTTTTCTGTCATGCCAAAGCTGTGGAAGTAGCTAGGGTAGAGAGTGGATCGGAAAGGAATGGAGCAAATTTGCTCCACCTCACTTAGGGCTGGCTTCTTCCCTTTATCTGCAATGATAATTGCATACGCTATAACCCGCTATACAATATTTTTGTGCTGGCTTTCATTCTCGAACAGAGCCTATTGATTAAAAGGTAACGCTTTACTAAAAGGTTCTATTCATTAACATTAGTTAATACATTAGGTATCTTGAACTAACAATGAAAAATACCTTTTTTACTGAATTTATTTCTCTTTAGCCACTTTTCCACCATCGGGCCAAAATGTGGTGGAAAAGGGAAGTAGGTTACTAGCTCATATAAATTCAAAATACATCAATATACTGTATTCTCATATACTATTTTCACATAATACTTGAAAGAACATTTTGTCAATAAATATCCTTTTTAGCCAGTTGGTTAACATTTAACTTTCTGCATGTTCATGTCCGGTGGCAAATTCAAGCGCTCAGCAAATTATGGTAAACCTCTTGCCTTTTTCTCTTTACTTTCCTTTTTGTGACATGACCCGTGTCTTTGCTGTTTGTTAGCAGAGTAAAACCAGGGAAAAAAGCAGTCTAAAAACTGGAATATGCGATCATCTTTCATAGCGCGCCACACTCGGTCCAATGTACTGAGGTAAAGTTAGTTTTATGTTTGACATTCGGGTTCATACACCTGAAGATGTCAAACCAACTGCAAATTACTCCGAATATTATTCCCTCTATTGCACAAGGTTTATTTTTGGGAGTTTTTCTTTGGTAGTTTTTAAATAGAATATTTGGTCACTTATATTTGAACAAAAACAGCTTTGTGCAATAGAGGGAATAATAGTCTGAGTAATTGGCCGTTGATTTGATATCTTCAGGTCAAGCCGTCTTGAAGTTTAATGTGTATGAACCCGATTATCCAACAAATGTCAAACGTAAATCTAACTTTACAGTGGTCTCAAATGTTTACCTTTCACACCGACTCAACAGATGGAACTGTTACGTACATTCTCCTGATTTCACCGTACCCCAGTGGAAAACAATAGAACCATGCCAACTGCTCCAGATCGGCATGGAACGGTGCGGTTCCCTTGCGACTCAGTTCACTTGGCTTTGCATCACTAAGAGCATGCTCTCCCCCAGCCAACAAATCTCCTTTTTGAGAGTCCGTCTCGACTCCATGAGCAAGCGCACAAGCTCAGTCTCAGTTCAAAATGGTGAGAACACTTCCACCTGAAGCCATTTCAAAAAGCATTGGGGCTTATGGCGACGGCATCCGCCATCATTCCATTAGGTCTTTTAAACATGAGACCTCTTCAGTGCTGGCTCAAGCGGCATGACATGCCTAGCGTGAAGGGCGCATGAGCATCACTATATCTCGCCAATGTCTAGCTGCTCTAGCACCTTGGATAGCTCCTGCCTTCTACCAGCAAAGTGTCATGTTAAGGCAGATTTTCAGGTGGAAAGCGGTGACCACGGACGCTTCCAACGCAGGTTGGGGGACGGTGTGTGACGATGCCCAGCTTTCGGCCACTGGACAGGTGTCGGCTGTGTTCCTTGCCTTGAAGGCTTTTCAGTCCAAAATGGCAAATGATCTTTGTAATGTATTCAATGGCAAGGAGGAGGCGAGAACCAGCTTGACGGTATAAATAATATTTTCATGATAAACTTAAAAGACACAAAAACACACATGACGGACATATCTGTAAACGATCTCTCTCTCGTCGCACCACCGTCTGCCATCGGCCTTTATCCCTCTCCAAGGCTTAATTAGCCTGATAAGGGACCGGGTGTGTATGATCACGACCCGGCCCCGCCCTCCACCCTGCCACAATCTTGTTCTGATTCGCTCAGTCAACACAACAGTTGTACATAATGGTGTACATAAACCGCCAAGGCATAATTTGTTCCCTGCCTATTCTGAGACTGACGCGTTGCCTCCTCCTGTGGAGCGAGCTTCATCTCCTCACCCTGTGGGTGACATATGTCCAAGGCCGTCTGAATTATGGTTTGGACCTATTGACTTCATCCTCAGACTGTCCTGAGGATTTGGGGAATATTCAGCAAAGCAGGGATAGATCTATTTGCCTCAGCGGAGAAAAAAGCGATTTGCAAGCACTGTCAGTCGACAATTCATGTGTTAACTTCCTTCCTGAGTGGGTTTGTGAAGGGGTTCATTCATGCTATATGTCTATAGTTTATATATCCATTCTGAGTGTTACCCTCCTGGCTCAATATAAGGGTCATTCGTTGTGGCATAGTCATGTCGGTCGCCGTCCCGCAGGACTGCGGCGTCATGATTCCTCTCTGGGAGGGTTATGTTGCATGATGGGACTCTGTTCCCCACGATGTCAGCTTAGTGATGTAATGTCTCGTTCCCTTCATCTCAGGAAATCCGAGTTTACATACGTAACTTAGACGTTTCGCGATGAGAACTGGTTGACCCGATGGTGGAAAAATTGTTCACTGTTTGTTCATAGTGCATTAACTAATGTTAACAACTGGAACCTTATTGTAAAGTGTTACAAAAAAAAAGGCTTTATAATTTAAAAGGATAGTTCACCAAAACATTTTAATTCTATTATAATTTACTTACCTTCATGTCATTCCAAACGCATATGACTTTTTCTTCTGTGGATCACAAAAATATAGATTTTTGAAGAATCATTATGCAACTCTTGCCATACAATGACAAAAAACACCAAAAAGCAAAAACAGAAACAGACTGAAATGTAAGTCGTTATTGACTTATAATTTTGGCATCTGCGCTTAGCACTGTCTGACCCGGTTTCTCTTTTGTGTTCCACCAGAAGAAAAATAATCATAAGGGTTTGGAAAGACATGAGTTAATGGGTGAGTTAATGACAGAATTTTCATTTTTGGGTGAACTACACCTTTAATAAAGTAATGGCACTCACTGGTCTTGCTACCTGAGGCTTTGGCAGGCACCTTGAAAATAACATATTTCGGTCTGCCGAAGCTCATTAGGGCAGTGCCCATGTTGTACGTGTTCCCTTCATCATCGTAGTGAGGATGTGCGGTTGCCAAGTTCAAGGCGATATGGTTTCTGTAGTTAGTCTGAAATAATAAAGGACAACAGTTTATGTATAGTTTATATATAGTTAAGTATATGATGAACAATTTTGAGATGTATTGAACAAAACAAATAAATAAATGCACGTATTTGGACTCACTCTTCCTAATGTGTCAAGAGTCATTGGGTCAAGTTGATTGATGTAGTTCACCTCTGATGATGTATAATAATCTTCACCATATCTTATGATGTTAATGAGATTATTATCTGTGAAATCTGGGATGGCGTTCTGCAGATAACTGAAGGCTCTGAAAAGCAATGTGAAGCAATCATTTATTAGGCTATTTTGAGGTAAATTCTTACAAAATTAAGAAGTCCATGAAGAATGATCTTTTTACTTTGAGAAAATATTCTTGCAGGGATCTGGGTAGATCATGGTTCCAAATTCAGAAACAACAATCCTGTTGGCAGCCGTGTTCTTTTTGTATGTTTCACTCTTCAAGAATTTACTCCTGTAAAACACTTCACCTGTAAAATATGTATATTATTAAAGTCTCATTCTACTTCGGATCAACATGTGATGCGTCTAATAGTCTACAAGCACTATTTGTTTTTATATAGATTTATAGTAAAGATTAAAATGTCATTCTGCAGAATGAAGGTCATTATAATACTTTGCTCTCCATAAATATAATTCAAAAATGTTTGTCCACATATCTTACCGTCTTTAAAGGTGAAACTGTGGATGAGTGCCATTCCATCAAACCAGTGCTTGTATGAAGTTTCTCCAACTGAGAACAGACCAGGGCCATTGCGCAAAAGTGTCCCCTGAAGCCACGATGGGATGGAGCCTGAGAAAAAAAGAACATTTCAGTTTCACAATCATAGCAGAGCAATTTAATAAACAGACGTCAATGGAATAAACAGTTTGGATATCAGTAAATCCACATCAGATGCACAGGTAATGGTTCAATAGATGCAGCATTGATCCCACAAATCCTTGACAACCGACCTCCACAGGATAAGTGGCAGCCCTCAATCGATTTTCCCTGCACTCGGTGGCCAGATCAGCATATTTTATATTCTTTCTCTCATAGGCTGCCTCCAGTCCCTCTTTCTATGGGACAGTAAGCTAAATCATTATGACTTTTTTTTTATCTCATGCCAAACATAACACTACATCCAGCCCCAAGAAGGTAATGGAGACCTCTGAAGGAAATTTCAGCTGCTGACCAAGGGTGACCACCATTGACCAATCACTTCCATGCGCAATGCAGATACAGTAAAAAGTCACATGAGGGAAGACATTGAAAATTAAATGACTTGAAACATGAAATGGTGTGGTAGTGAGCTGTTTGAGCGCTTATTCTTAAATGCGGCAGCTCGTGCCTTCATGAAACCTGCGGTGTTTACCAAGGTGTAGATTAAAAATTATCCAAAAATAAGATGTAAAGTTGTAAAAAAAAACAAAAAAAAGTATATCCAGAAGAAAACCAGAAATTTGAGACCTCATGTATTTAAAAAAATTTCTGAATCGTAATGTTCTTGCCCTTTTTAGGTTAAGAAAATAAACAAACAAAAAGTTGGCCTGTCATATGCGCTGTGGTGAGTTAAAGCTGTAGAGCTTTTACAAATCTTCAGAAATGTACATGGTTGTTTAAACAAGGTTAATATTGGACATGCAGTTGCCTATTTATACAGTAGGAGTGCAATGAAAATTTGCGAAAGTTGCCCGCTGTCCTGTATTGAGAATGACACTGCTTTCATTTCTTTTTCATCTCCTTCAACAAGCAATTACAAACAGAAAGTTAATTTTGGACATACAGTTCCCCATTCAAACAGTAGTGGTAAAATGAAATGTTATGAAGGGTTGTTATTTATGCAACACTCCATGGTAATATGTTTGAAAGTATTAATAGCCTTTCAATCTGAGGACTCAAACAGCCAACAAATCACAGACCGTTAGCACTCTCTTGTGGGTAGTTCACAATAATAGAGAAGGTTTAAAAGGTGTTAAGCTGCATCAGTTGTAGAAGTGAAGTGTCGAGTGTGGAGTAGATGTCTTCACGGGTCCAAAAATTCAAGCCGAACCCAAAAAGACCCAGAAATGTACTACCCGGACCCGAACCCATCTATTAATTGAAAGCTTGGACAAGCACCCCTGCAGAACAGAGAAATGCCGGACCCCGACCGGAACAATCTATTATTTGAAAGCTGGGACCCAGACCCAGCCGGGAGACACAGACCCTATCGACACCGATTTCAAAGCTGATTGCTATTAACAAGTGAATTTACAAGTTGTGAAAACAAAACTTTGTGTCTTACTGTAAGGGCGTCAGGATGGGCAAGGAGGAGGCGAGAACCAGCTTGTCAATATAAATAATAATTTAATTAAACTCAAAACAAAAGCACAAACATAAACACACACATGACGGACATGCCCGTAATTCTCTCTCTCTCTAACCGCCGTCACCGGCCGCCTTTATCCCTCGCACGCCCCATCAGGCCGATTGGGGACCGGGCGTACGACATTGTAGCCCGGCCCGGCCCCCCTCTTCTCCACACTCCTCCCGGCGTTACCTCAGGCCCGGGTGCCACCGGCATGACATACACACACCCCCTTTCCCTGGGGAGGGGAGTGCTTTGCACCCTGTCAGGTCATCCCCGCCTTCCTCGACCTGGGAGGAGACAGGAGGGGAAAAACAACAACAACAAAATATAGGCGAGGGAAAAGGCCAACATGGTGCGACAGAGAGAGAGAGAGGAGAGAGAGAAGAAGCTCACTCACCTGTTCTCTGATGTACCGTCGTGTGTTCCTCGAACACTCCGCCACACTCTCCGGCGGACGACAGCCGCTCCGACCCCCAGCGGACAGAACGCCCCTCAATATAACGCAATCAATATAAATAATAATTAAATTAATCTCAAAACAAAAGCATAACCATAAACACACACATGACGGACATGCCCGTAATTCTCTCTCTCTCGAACAGTCGTCACCGGCCACCTTTATCCCTCGCGCGCCCCATCAGGCCGATTGGGGACCGGGCGTGCAACGTGCCCAGCCCCGCCCCGCTCCGCTCCACACGTACCTAATGTAAAATGAGTAGCCTTCTCCCCTGTACCTGGCCGTGATGCATATAATCCATCCTCCTTGCCAAGAAAGTTGGTCAAATCCATCCAGGTTTTCTGTGATTCCTCTCTTGCGGATTGAAACAGCATAGCTAATCCACTCATTATTTCAGCTTAAAAAATCCGCTTGCTGTCATAGTGACGATGACAAACACGACTTGTTTAGAATCAGCTTGGCAATTTTTTTGTTCTCACATTAGATAACTTCGACTGTTTGTCCTTTTGAACTATAATAACGAGTGCTCATTCATTGTCACGGCTGCTAACGTTAGCGTTGGTTATTTGCTATCGTGTGCCTTAACTCCACTCTGTCTCTGACATCACTCAGCTCGTTGTGGCTCCGCTCCGTTTTTCACCTAATTACCCGGCCCCCAATTTCTCATCCTAATGTTATAATGTTGCAAGTTACAACACACGGCATGGAGCGGGCCGAGGCGTGGCCGTGACATGGCATCGACCAGGCCGAGGCGTGGCCGTGACATGGCATTGAGCAGGCCGAGGCGTGGCTGTGACATGGACCAGGCCGAGGCGTGGCTGTGACATGGCATGGAGCAGACTCGGCATCTGGGGCAGATGGTGGTGCAAGCTTGGCAACCCTGGCTCCACGGCCATTACAGGGGACCCTGGCTCCGTGGCCATGACGAGGGACTCTGGCTGCATAGTTCCTCATCAGACTCTCCTACAGTGAAAAATGAACCACTCATCCGCAGGGCAAAATAGATGTATTGAGCCAGACTGAAGGTACTCAGACCGCCAGGCATCAAGGAGAACACTGGCTCATTCAAGCCTGCACGGAAGAAGTATATGAGGGCGATCTCATTAAAACCAACCTTGTAGGCCAGAGTGCAGAATTCCTCCACATAGTCTTCAATGGAAAGTTATCCTTGGTGTAGACATAGTAGCTGATCTGCTGGGTTCATTTTGCAGGGTCAGGTATTCTGTAACGTTGCTAGCAGCAACAGGCAGACGAAGACTATAATTAAGCAGAACCCATGTGCAGTGCATTTACATGGTGCAATAAATCCATAAACTGGAAACCCAAGACATGAAATGAAAACATACAGGAAACATGAACTTTGAACCTTAACAATAAACTTGACTTGAGTCTAAACTTGACATAGCAAATGAGAAAACAGTGTTCCCGAAACAATAACTGACATCCGACAAGTGCAAACATGAGGGCTTAAATACATGAATATGGGGAAACATATGACAATGACGAGAAAGAACGGTAAACAAGATAACAAAACAAATAAACTTTAACCTTTGAAAAGACAAGACTGCTAACAAGATACTCAAACAATGAACCAATTGACTGGTGGTGAGAACAGCCACCAGTCTGGATGGAAGATTTTGAGGTCTCTCTCCCACAACACGATCAACCTTCCCGAGCTGTTCACATTACTACTCATCCCTCAGAGATACAGGAGCCCCGCATTGAGAGGCAAGCCGAGATAACCTCCCCCCCACACACACACACATCAGCCATCGTAAGACAACGTAGATGGTGCTAGGCAGAGAACTTTAAGCCATTCAATCCATGTTGAACCCAGATATGAGAGCACACCTGTATCTCACCATAGTGCAATTGGGGATGTATCAGAGATTTGAGACCATTCAGCATCTTAAGAGGGAAAACCAGAAACTCCAGTCTGCAGGGTTAGACATGCAGCAGCAAATTAGTGCTAATGCTGTAGTTCCACGCCGCCAAAGACCAGCGCCACATGGCAGATCCTCCAGTTCAGCCGTGACTGCCATCCCAAATGAATCTGCCACAATCTGCAATGCAAGCACCCTTACCAGCTGAGGATGAGGACTGGCCACTGCCAACTCCACCTATTGTCGATGATGTGCAGCTTCCTTTAGTAGCTGACAATATGTCGCCTCCACCTCCAATGCCTGCAGTCTCAGATTTGGTTGAGGAAATAACTGCTTGCCTACATAGACTATGGAGGACATTGCAATCATGCCCATCAATCCCAGAGTACTTTGAACCAGATGATTACTCTGTGGTGGCATCTCATCAGCAGGGGGCCCATAACCAAGGACTGCTCAGGTACCCTCCAACTGCACCCCATACCAATACGCAGCAACATAAAGACACTGTACATTTCTCTTACCCCTCTCAGCAAGAGAAAATATATCGAGGTCCTAAGCGCACTATCCCTGACTTCGCAAAGGAGGACCCAAGAAAGTTTGCATGATTAAAGTTCTCACTTGACAATATTCTACCTAAGAAAGCCACTGAGAGATTCAAATATAAGATTTTCTTAGAACACATAAAGTTTGAAGATGCCATTCTGATTGCAAACTCTTACACAAATTCAAATAGCCTCTATTCAGACACCATGGCCTCCCTTGTAGAGCACTATGGGCAACCCCTCCAGTTGCATTGCAGCTTATTACTGACCTGATGGATGATCCCAATATCCGCAGCCATGACACCAGTGGGTTTAAGAAGTCTGCACTGAAGATCAGCGCACTATTAGGTATGCTGGATCAACTTGGCGAAAGAGTTATTATGCGTTATTAATAAAAATTTTGTATCCTTTCTTATATGCTAAATTGACAACTTACCTGACCCATGACTTACAAAATAAAATAAAAAACATCTTTTATATGTTAAAAATATATTTATTTTTTCAATTATTTGTCTTCTTTATCTTATTTATGTGTACATTTTATATGTATATTTTTTCCTTCACATGCACTTGTCTTTGTGATTTTATTCATACATTGTTTGATCTTATTGAACATTCATATACAAAAAAATAATACACCGTTTTAGCACCATTTGTGGACTTTTCAGACAGTCCCTTACCACACAATCCACAGTATTAGCACGTTTTAGCACAATGTGTGGACTTTTCAGTCTGTCCCTTACCAACAGTAAGCACATTTTCCAACTTATGTCATGTTATATTAGCAATCTGGAACGCTTAAATATGGGACAAATCACATCCCATATCGAGTCGCAATTTGTCCCATATTTAAGTGTTCCAGGTGTAATACTGTGGATGGTGTGGTAAGGGGCCGTCTGAAAAGTCATTTTTTCTTTAAATACGGGACGATCATGTATTTTACAGGATGGGTGGCTTATCTTTAATAATATTCCATATTATGTTTACACCATTATTATCAACTGTTTACAGTATACTTGAGTGCAATTGGCATTACTGGTGTGCATTCCATAATTAGTTTACTTTAAAATTGCACCATCACATTGTTTCCATAAAACGTTTCTGTGCGGTGCCAGTGATGCTACAGCCGCTGGTTCGAACCCACTCAGACCAGCATCTTCATTGCATTCTGACCGGATGTCAAGTCAAGTGGTTTTTATTGTCATTCAACCATATACAGTTAGTACAGTACACAGTGAAATGAGACAAAGTTCCTCCAGGACCATGGTGCTACATAAAATAACATAGGACAAACACAGAACCACATGAGACTACACAGACTAAATAAAATACCTATATAAAGTGCATGTGCAAACGTGTACAAAAAGTATGGGACAGTACAATAAATTACTAAAAATGAACAGGAAAATAGGCACAGTGAGAGACAGTGCAGCGACGACCAGTACACAGTAGTACACAGTAGTGCAAAAAGATGACAGTTTCTAAAAACGCCAAATGTAAACATAACATACTATGAGATAATGTTCAGTTATTGAGGTAGCAGCCAGGTATAAAATGACAATAATTAAAGTGCAACTCAGGACACGTGTGTGTTTGTCAGTCCAGTTTCTGAGTATTGAGGAGTCTGATGGCTTGGGGGAAGAAGCCGTTACACAGTCTGGCCGTGAGGGCCCTAATGCTTCGGTACCTCTTGCCAGACGGCAGGAGGGTGAAGAGTTTGTGTGAGGGGTGTGTTTTTGTTGTAAATGTCATTGATGGAGGGAAGAGAGACCATGATGATCTTCTCAGCTGTCCTCACTATCCTCTCCAGGGCTTTGCGGTCCGAAACGGTGCAAGTCCCAAACCAGGCAGTGATGCAGCTGCTTGGGATGCTCTCAATAGTCCTTATATAGAATGTAGTGAGGATGGGGGGGTGGGAGATGTGCTTTCCTCAGCCTTCGAAGAAAGTAGAGACGCTGCTGGGCTATTTTGGCAATAGAGCTGGTGTTGAGGGACCAGGTGAGTTTCTCCGCCAGGTGAACACCAAGGAATTTGGTACTCTTGACAATCTCCACACAGGAGCCATCGATGTTCAGTGGAGAGCGGTCACTCTGTGCTCTCCTAAAGTCAACAACCATCTCTTTTGTTTTGTCCACATTCAGAGACAGGTTGTTGTCTCTACACCAGTCCGTTAACCACTGCACCTCCTCTCTGTATACAGACTCGTCGTTCTTGCTGATGAGACCCACCACGGTCGCATTGCAGCACAGTCGTGAGTCAGCAGAGTGAACAGCAGTGGACTGAGCAAACAGCCCTATGGGGCCCCAGTGCTCAGTGTGGTGGAGATGCTGTTCCCGATCCAGACTGACTGAGTTCTCCCAGTCAGGAAGTCCAGGATCCAATTGCAGAGGGAGGTGTCCAGGCCCAGCAGGTTCAGCTTTCCAATCATGAACAGCATTCAAACATATGAGTCCTTTTAATCTAGGTGGGTGAGGGCCAGATGGAGGGTGTGGCGATGACGTCGTCTGTTGAACGGTTTGGACGATATGCAAACTGAAGTGGGTCTAGTGAGGGGGGCAGCTGGGTCTAAATGTGCCTTATGACGAGCCTCTCGAAGCACTTCATGATGATGGGTGTGAGTGTGTCGGGACGGTAGTCGTTGAAGCAGGACACTGAATACTTCTTTGGCATGGTGACGATGGTGGTGGCCTTGAAGCACGTTGGAATGACGGTGCTGCTCAGACAGATGTTGAAGATGTTGGTAAGAACATCTGCCAGCTGGTCTGCACATCCTCTGAGCACTCTGCCAGGAATGTTGTCAGGTCCAGCTCCCTTCCTTGGGTAAGGCAGAGCACCTGGTCGTTGGGAGGAGGGGTGGTCTTCCTCACCACCAAGTCGTTCTGTGCTTCAAACCTAGCGTAGAAGTCGTTCAGCGCATCGGGAAGGGAGGCATCTTTGTCACAGGCAACTGATGTTGTCCTGTAGTTGGTGATGGCTTGGATGCCCTGCCACATGCACCACATGTCGCAGCTGTCCTGGAAGTGACTGTGGACTCTGGGCGTGTGCACGCTTTGCCTCTCTGATGGCCCGGGACAGTTTGGCCCTCACTGTTCTTAGGGCAGCCTTGTCGCCTGCTCTGAAGGCGGATTCTTGGGTCCTCAGCAGCACACGCACCTCCGCAGTCAGCCAAGGCTTCTGGTTGGAGTGTGTGGTGATGGTCTTGTAGAAGGATGCTGTGTATTCCTCCAGGTTGGTAGAGTCGCCATATGTGCCAGTCAGTACACTCAAAACAGTCCTGAAGAGCAGAGATGGCTCCTGCTGGCCAGGTTTTCACCTGCTTCTGGAGCGGTTTTGTGCGTCTGACAAGCGGTCTGTATGCTGGAATTAGCATAACAGAGATGTGGTCTGAGTAGCTGAGGTGGGGGTGGGGCTCCGCCTGGTACGCACCTGGGATGTTTTTGTAAACAAGATCAAGCGTGTTCGCCCCTCTCGTTGCAAAGTCCACATACTGATGGAATTTAGGGAGCACTGTTTTGAGATTCGCATGGTTGAAATCTCCGGCGACAATAAACAGTCTGTCAGGGTGAGCGTTTTGCAGTTTGCTCATAGCCCCACACAGTTCACAGAGCGCTTCCTTAGCGTTAGCACCAGGGGAATGTAAACTCTGGTTATAATAACAGTGGTGAATTCCTGTGGTAAATAAAAAGGTCTGCATCTAACAGTCACAAGCTCCACCAACGATGAGCAGTAACTAGAGACTAGCATAGAGTTATTGCACCATTCCTTGTTGATGTAAACACACAAGCCACCACCGTGAGTCTTACTGCACAGAGCTGCATTTCAGTCGGCACGAAACTAGGCAAGCCCGTCTAGATTAATGGTGGCGTCCGGAACTCTGTCGCTGGGCCACGTCTCCGTGAAAACAAAGACGCAGCAGTCTCTAAGCTCATGCTGCATAGTCTGCTGGAGTCGGATGTAGTCCAGTTTATTGTCCAGGGAGCAAACATTTGAGAGCAGGATAGACGGGAGAGCCGGCCGGCTAGGGTTTGTTTTTAGCCTAGCATGGACCCCCGCCCTCTTGACCTCCCCCGGGCACCAGCATCAGGCGACGCCGAGGACTGGAGGCCTGGTCTCCGCAGCAAGCCAAGTTTGCGTAGCAACTCCTGCAGATCATCATGCAGCTTAGTTGTTGCATGAATCTTATATTTTAACAGTGTCTGGCGATGGTAGACACGAACACCCGTTGCTCCGATGTGCCGAAAAAGTCGGGCTAAGTGACAAAAATAGCAAAAATAGCACCATTTTGGATCCGGAGTGGCCGCTACCACACCGCCATCTTGGATGTGCCACAGTTATTAAATTAACCTGAACAACATTAAGTACTTAAGGTACTTTATGAAAGGTTGTAAAAGTTGCCCACTGTCCTCCTGAATTACACTGAATTACACTGGTTTCATGTCTCTATATCCTTCAGCAGTAAAGCTATTTAAAAAAGAAAACAATAAAATAAAACATTTCACTTTTTCCACAGTCCCTTAATTACCTCTTTGCCAAGAGGAACTCTTACCAGGGTAAGTCAGAGCTTACTTCGGTTGCACCACCTGTTCTTAAAGCAGAATTTAACTAGCAGGTCGTAAGCTCTCCGTAAAATGAAGCGTAGTCGCACAGAATGACGTAATTGTTCTGTAATCCAATCAGCAGCCTTCAAATTTGTAAACGGAACCGCGCGCATCATTTCAATCTGCTGCCTTGCGTGAACTTTCATAACAAAGACGTACGATCCAAAAAGTTATATTAACATATTATTTTTCAGTCACGAAGAAATTCACATTTTAATTGAGGGATATAAAGTGAACAAAACAGCCCTTGAAAGCAAACTCAACTCCACTTTCACAAACCGACAAAAAAGGCGAAATATACAAAGGATGATATCTGTCTCGTAAAACTCGTATATATTTTTTAGTTTATACGTAGGGTTACGTCCTATGTAGGTTTAATGGTGCGACGCTCAAACATTTAGTAGTGCGTAAATTGTGACTTGCCCATTTACGCAACAACTGGGCTAAGTTTGAACTTACGCACAGCTGCAACCTGCCCCTGTTTCTCAAGTGAAGCAGAAGTCCTTGCCCAAGTCAAAGTAGCACACACAGGTATCCCTTAGACTCATGTCCAAATCAAAACCCGCTTTTTTTTCTTTTGGCATTGAAGAGAAACAGATCTAGTTTTGGTGTCCGGAGTTTACATACAAAAACGCCCCTTACATATGAAAAGAGCAACCAACATCATCGTGCATTTCAAACATTACCTGACACTTCTGCTTTCAGTGGCTCTGGTGTCTCTATTCCGTTCCTCCAGAAAAACGATAGCATGCTCATGTTGAGTTGCATCTGAGATTGCACAGAACACAGCTGCACTGCTGCACACTTATGCAACTGTGTGCAGAATAAATCACTTAGTCCGTGAGCGGAACTGCGTGTCTAAGCGATTACATAACAGCAGTGAAGCTGTGGAGGGTTTCATAGGTCGTGAATGTCCATAGGTTGAAATAGTGTAATCTGTAAGTCCCCCCCTTCTTTTATTTTTGGCACTTTCGACTTCTGCAATTTACTGTGAATTTAAACAATTTATGTATATTTATAAATGCATAGGCTATTCCTATTTATCTTAATGAAAATTAATATATGCATATTTTATAAAGGCCTATATGTAAAAATCAAGTGTGCTGCACAAGCCCTCAAAAGTGAAGCCAAAACGTCTCGATCGCCCCCCGGTGACCCCGCCTCCCCATGTTATTCAACGGGAAGTGAGACCAACTAAACAATTAAATTACACTTCACTTTTTTCCAAAGATAGTTTCTGTCATTTACTGTAGTTTCTATCACGTTGATGTAATTTCAAGTGTTTGTTTTCAAAATAAGTTTGTTTTTAGTTATTTGATGCTATAAAAACGGTGCTGTGACATCATGATTGACAGCTGTGATTGACAGGTTCTCTGAGCGAAGTAGTCACTGAAGCACCAACTGACTTTTTTTCGGGATCTTCGGAGGACTGAGGAGATCGGAGCTTTAAATGTAATATCTAAATTTCTATAATTAATTATTTCACACCGTCAAAAGTCAAAAGTGCAGGTGCGTGTGCGTGTGCTTGCGATTGATTCAGCGAGATTGGGGGCGGGGCCTTGATTTCGCGGCTTTACTTCCTGCTCACTACTGCGCAGGTCTGGTCCCAAAATCGCAACTGCGCAGACTCAAGTCCCAAGATGTCAGCGCCATATCGGGACACTGGCGGCTTCAGTTCTCACCAATGGAAAAGAGCGTAGGGGCGTCGTCCATCTTTTTTTTAGATGGACGAAATCGGTAAAAATTGGTGTGTGTGTGTGTGTGTGCGTGCGTGCATTTGTGCTCACCCCAAAACTTCAGAACAACTAATGAGACCTTAACCGCATGATACACAGCTAGAATATGATAATGTGAACATAGACTTGTTTGTGATGCAGCAATCCATGTAGCCTACACATAGAAACAAATTGATCACCCAATGTGCAATACGACCTCAACACCGCCCTAACACCAGCAACCGACTAGCAGTCGCAAATGATGGATAAACTATTAAACAGGGCTTGCCCATATGCACACACCAAATGTACTTTTACCTTTTAACCGATTTGATGAGGGTGTGTTCATAATCCTTACCTTATTTAGCATAATTTATTGCAAAAATGTAATACACTGTAATGTCTTCTGACCTACTAACCGTCCAACCTGGTCTCACAGAACCAACAGATAACTTTTTTCATGCTGATGTCATTTATGATAGCCTTGCCTATCTTAAAAGATGACATAAGCTTTACGCGCCCTCTCTTTGCCTATAATGACTAGACAAAGTAAGTGTCATATCATAATTACCACATTTTACAAGCAGAAATTGGATTGGCACTGTGAGCTGATTGCTCAAAGTCAGGACAGTTGTGCTCACCTGCATTGCAAGTCTTAAAGGGACAGTAAACCCAAAAATGAGGGTGAAAAAATGAAGTCAGAATTTTCTGTTTTGAACAAACTATCCCTGAAATTAAATGAGGAAGTTTACTTTGATGTGAACAGTTTGCTCTTGTGATCTTTAGCCCTGTTCTCTAAACATATACAGAATTATGGCACCTACAGTATATGCAAGCAGTTTACAACAAAGCAGTGAATGAAAAGACAACTTGTCACAATAGGTGACAAAAGGTCACGTTGAAATATGATGCATTATAAAACCCTTAATTACCAGTGTTCAGAACATCTTTATCCAAGATCATGCGTGCCGGCACATTTCTGCCTTTCTATCTTGAGAACAGTGAAGATATCATAAGATTTGCTATCTTATCTAGATCTGTAAGTTAATGTCATTCACACTCAGTGTATTTTGATCTTAACAAGGATATCAGTAATTAAGATAAGGCAATTATGTAGTAATTTAGTTTCTACCAAATGAAGATTGAAATGAGTATTTGTGTATAACTCCTGCACACATTATTTATTAGGTCTTCATGCAGCTGTTAGATCCAGTTTATTTTCTTACTAAATTTCTCTCTGCATCAGGTATTATCCGATTTAATCATCTCTTATTATATGATCAGAAATTATGAAAGTTTATTGAATAACCAGAACTTAGTGTAAGCTATGTATAGCATAAAATGTTGGTGAACTTTCATGCTTGAATTGGTTATTCATTGTATCTTTTAAAGTCAGGATGTTCTTTAGCCTGCGCTGATCACAACACTACTCTTCACAATGTGGCTCTGGTCAAGTGATAGAGATTGATGACAGTTTCTACGGCAGGAAGACGGTACATTACTGCAGTAGCGAATTAGTGAATTTAGTAGATACTGTTTCAGGTACATATCAACATTTTCTGTAGCATGTGTAATGGGAGCCAGCAGGTATTTGATAGCTGTGTGGTATGTGTAAATCTCACTCCCCTGGCCTCAAGAGGTGCACTAGCGACTGACGCTAAAGGCTGTAGCCTTGAGCCTCCTTGTTAGCATGTGCACCTTCCACGCTTGAGACACCGGTTCGAATCCCGCTCGGAGCAGGTTGAGCAGGATCGATTACAGTGGTGCCATGACCTGGATAGGAATGAGGTTTAGGAGGGTGAGTGTGATGGTAGCAAGCTGGTACGTGTTTTGCAGTGTGTGTAAAACTCACTCCCCTGGCCTCAAGAGGCGCGCTAGCGACTTACGCTAGCATCTGTAGCCTTTAGCCACCTCATTAGCGTGTCTGCCTCCCATGCCGGAGATGCTGGTTCCCAGCGGACCAGCTCGAGTAGGACCAGTTACAATGTTGCTGTTACCCGGATAGGAGTGAGGTTTAGGGGGGTGAGTGTAACGGGAGCCAGCTGGTATGTGATAGCTGTGTGTTATGTGTAAACCTCACTCCTCTGGCATCAAGAGGTGCACTATCGACTGATTCTATTTAGCTAATTCTTTTTTAATTACTATGCATGCCTTTTTTAGGACCCTGTATTAAATCAGAATTAAAAGGTGACCAGTTTTAACACCTAGAGTATACACTTTCTATCATACATTCATATAAAAATGTACCTAAAATCTGGATGTTGTTAAAAAAAGCCATGTTACCCAATATTGTTTCATGCTAACACTCCCTCCTTAACCATTGTGTATATGTACATTGTGAAATTATAATGTCCATAGCAGTGTTATTATGGACTTTGCAAAGTACTCATGCGTGTTTTTGTGTCATGCAAAACGTACAGGGGTAATATGGGGCAGAAGGCAGTTCCATCCCCATTTACAAAACCAATCTACAAATTTGTCAGATTACATGCTTCTTTGCCTTTAAACAAAATTCTGTCCAACTACATGCATGAGTTCAATGTTTAGAGAAGAATTCACACAACGGTTTATTTGTTTACAAAATTATTTACACAATGTACAGTATGTAAAAACACTATAGGGGAGAACAGGGCTGTCACACAGGGAGATTGTCACAAGGGCTATAGTCAAAAGTTAAATTTCACAAATGTGTAAACACCTTGTTCAAAACCCTCCAAAATTAGAATATTTTGTTTTGTGAATTTTACTATCCAAATTAAAATTCCAATATCATCGTATTTTCTATAGGCACAGGTAGGCATGTTTTTGGGACCCCCAGGAGGCTGTAAGGAAGTGTTAGGGGGTCCACAGAAAATTTAAGAGAAAACATGTATTATGAAACAAGAATAATACATAAAAAAAAAGACAAATTTCTTGAATTTGACATTATTACTGTTTCATTCTGAAATAATTTGATAAACCATAATTTTGTTATTCTATTGAAAGCCATAGTTTTTGAAAGTAAGAAATCAAAACAAATAAATCATTTTTAGGTGTTCATCTCTCTTTCTTTGCAGCATACACACTTTCAAGAATAGTTTTATTTTCACTGTCACCTTTAGTTTGTTCACTAAGGTTGTAATAAATGTAATGCTACTTAATTAATGGGTAGAAAACAGATACACAGTCAACTTCATGCAAAGTAAAAATGTTCCTGATATATTTTAATAATTTATTTTAATGACAATATAAAAGCCAATGATTTAATTTTACAAATAAAATGCTGTCTTGAGACAAATATATTTTTCACAAATGTCAAGTTGGAGCAGGTTCTCAAATTTTTATTGTGGCATGATTTTTTATGTTGTAATTTAATATATAATATTTTTGGCTGTTTCATAAATCATTTTGTGTTTAATTGTATTATTGTTTGAATTTTTTCTTCTTCTTCTTTCATTTGTAAAAATGAAAAGCCTATAATAGGCTGTTTAATGGAAGATTCCAGTGTGACAATTTAACCTTTCTAGTGTGACAACATGCCCCATGCCACATTTAATATTAGAATAATAGTAAATTCATTACAACAATGAAATAATACAAATGAAGAGTGCGTTTACATTTTCTTTATTACTATACTGGTGAACAACAAACAACAGATATTGATACTGCGATAAAGTTTTATGTTCAATATATTATCTTGCATACTATACATTGTGGCCTTTAGACACTTAATTTATTACCCCAATACGTGTCTCGCTGCATGAATTCGTGCGTGTGTGTGTGTGTGTGTGTGTGTGTGTGTGCGTGTGTGTCATCTTATCTGTTGCACAATCTACCTGACTGAAAGTAAGTCATGTTTGAAGGTCATACCAATAACACTGCTTTCTTAAAATACAGTGGGCCCAAAAACATTTAGATGCTTGAGCAACACTTAAAAATGTAAAATCCTGTCATTGCTTTAGATAACAAAGGATCGTACCAAGTGGCATTTACTTTAAAGAATGTTAGCACAAGCACAATTTTTGTGCATTAAATTCATAAAAAGAAGTTTGTTAGGTTTTAACTTATAAAATTATAGATATACAGAAGGCCTACTGTTGAGAATATAGACAAAAGGATTGCTTGCCAATAGTTAATGTGATGAAATACCCAGAATACATAGTGGTTACTCTACTAGGACATCTGTGTAAACCTGAAGGGAACTAAAAATGATCTTGGGACATGTTGGTTAAAGGTAATTGCACATATAGCTAATTTAAGTTCATTCTGAGAACAAATCTGGCAGAATATCTTTGTGCAGATGCCACTAATTTGATATTTTGCTACTTAAAATAATAGTTCACCCAAAAATGAAAATACTCTCATCATTTACTCAACCTCATGTTGAGGTTGCCTAGATGTGTATGACTTTACTTCTGCAGAACACAAAGGAGTTTTTGGCGATTCACATTCTTTGTGCATATCACCTCCTTGTGGGCAGGGAGGAGAATTTATATTACAAAAGACATAAATATTGATCTGTTTCTCACCCACACCTATCATATCACTTCTGAAGACATGGATTTAACCACTGAAGTCTTATGAATTACTTTTGGGGTATTCTGAAAACAAAAGACAAGGAAAGCACAGGGTCCAGATGGTGTTTCACCCATTTGTCTAAAATCCTGTGCTGGCCCCTATCTTTGTGAAGTTCCCTGCTGCTTCAAATGCTCCACTATCATTCCTGTCCCAAAGAAAACCAAAATCACAGGACAACCAAGGTCCTTGCTGTCAAGCTCCTGAAGTTTGCAGACGACACTACTGTCATCGGCCTCATCCAGGATGACGATGAGTCTGCGTACAGAAGGGAGGTTGAACGGTTGGCTCACAGCTCAAAACGGTGGAGATGTTCTTGGACTTTAGGAGGAACACCCCAACATTGACCCCGCTCACCATTTTAAACAGCACTGTGGCAGCATTTAGGTTCCTGGGCTGTACCATCTCACAGGACCTGAAGTGGGAGATACACATCGACTCCATTGTGAAAAAGGCCCAGCAGAGGTTGTACTTCCTTCGCCAGCTGAGGAAGTTCAACCTGCCACAGGCGCTGCTGATACAGTTCAAAAGCAGTCATTGAGTCTGTCCTCTGCACTTCTATAACTGTCTGGTTTGGTTCAGCTATGAAATCGGACATCAGAAGACTACAAAGGGCACTTCGGACTGCTGAGAGGATTATTGGTTGCCCTCTGCCCCCCCTTCAAGAACTATACACTTCTAGAATGAGGAAAAGGGCTGGAAAAACACCCCACTCACCCAGTACACTACCTTTTTGAACTGTTGCCTTCTGGCCGGTGCTACAGAGCACTGAACACCAGAACCGTCAGGCACAGGAACAGTTTTTTCCCTCAGGCTATCCATCTCATGAACAGTTAAAACTGCCCCATTGAGCAATAATAATGTGCATCTTGCATCTGTATATAGCATATTTGTATTTGTACACACACACACACACACATATATATATACATTTGTCATATTGTGAATTTCTAAATATACTGTACTTCTTTTTTCTATATGCTCTTTATTTTTATTATTCGATTTTATATTATCACTGTCTTGTATTATTTGTGCACTTGTTTGTGGAAGCTTCTGTCACCAAGACAAATTCCTTGTATTTGTAAGCAGACTTGGCAATAAAGCTCATTCTGATTCAGACCTGAACCCCATTAAAACCTCAGGAATGTGATCAAGAGGAAGATGGACGGCCACAAGCCATCAAACAAAGCCGAGCTGCTTGAATTTTTGTGCCTGGATTGGCACAATCATTTTTGCACAAGGACTTCTGATAAAGTCACCCAACAGCAATGTGGAGAGCATGCCAAGACTGTGACTGAAAATGAGGGTTATTGCACCAAATATTTATTTCTGAACTTTAAAGTTTAACATTATAATTGTGTTGTTTAAAAATGAATATTAACTTGTTTTCTTTGCATTATTGGAGGTCTGAAAACTCTAAATGAAAATATTGTTATTTGGAAATTTGTGAGAAATGTTGTCAGTACTTTATAGAATAAAACAAATATTTTCATTTTACTCAAACACATTACCTATAAAAAGTCAATCTAGAGAAACTGATTATTTTGCAGTGGTCTTTTAATTTTTTCCAGAGCTGTATATCCAAATGCATATATTGTGATA
Source organism: Xyrauchen texanus (assembly GCF_025860055.1). Lineage (NCBI taxonomy): Eukaryota > Metazoa > Chordata > Actinopteri > Cypriniformes > Catostomidae > Xyrauchen > Xyrauchen texanus. Next base: position 56,874,399 of record NC_068276.1, read on the forward strand.
AAATATAAATTTAGGCAACAAGCCAGACTACAAAAGTGGCTGCAGCCATCTACTGGCTGTACATGACCAGACATTTCAAGTCATGTTATTTATATTTTGTTTACCAGATGGCAGCAATCTGCCTCCAATTTATGTCACATTCTCATATTTTCTGAATGTTTCAACTTATAGATGTGTAGGCTCTGGATTTATATATCAATCCTTTGCACATGTCCCAAATTATTTTAAAAAAGGGCAGAAAACAAGTCATGTGACCGTGGAGGCGGAAACCTTTATAACACAGTTAACATTTTCTTTTTTTTGCAGCAATGACAATGTCATTTTTATTTGTTTAGCGCTTTTCACAACACATACAGAAAATCATTTCAAAGCAGCTTTATAGAAAAGCATGCATTAACAGAACATTTAATTGTAATATCTGTAAAGTTTTACAGTCATCATTGTGTAATTAGATAAAATACGATTGTGAATTGTGTTTAAAAATAAGTAATTAAATAGTAATTGTATTATGTTAAGAAATTGTATTAAGTTAAGAAATTGTTTTTATTTTCTCCCCTTTTCTCCCCAATTTGGAATGCCCAATTCCCAATGCACTCTAGGTCCTCGTGGTGGTGTAGTGACTCGCCTCAATCCGGGTGGAGGACGAATCTCAGTTGCCTATCACGTTTTATCACGTGGCTTATTGAGCGCATTACCACGGAGACATAATGCATGTGGAGACTCCACCCTAATCTCTGCAGCATCCACGGAAAACTCATCACGTGCCTCACCGAGAACGAGAACCACATTATAGCGACCAAGAGGAGGTTACCCCATGTGACTCTACCCTCCCTAGCAACCAGGACAATTTGGTTGCTTAGGAGACCTGGCTGGAGTCACTCAGCACGCCCTGGATTTGGACTCGTGACTCCAGGGGTGGTAGTCAGCGTCTTTACTCACTGTTAAGAAAACGTATTTTAAACATTGAACCCGATGTAAGATCATAAACAGTTTCAGTATAACCCAATCAGCACTTTTATTGCCATTCTTAACAAGTTCTCCAATGTGTACAAGTGTTGTGCGCAAGACTGTTTAAGTCATGACGTTAAAAACAGAGAATAACCTGATGATTACAAATCTCATGGAAGCGAGGTTTTCTTTCATTGTCTGGTTTTTAGTAGTTACCAGCCTTTTGGGGTGCATGTCAACACACTCATTGTTTAGTTTTTACATCATTTGTGCCTTGGCACTGCTCTTCTGTACGGATTAATCTGATGGTTTGAGGCAAACCCATGTTTGCCTGCTAACTCCGTGTCTGACGATTTACACCAAGAGTCACTGATAACACGAATAAAGTCCTATAAAAGACATATACCTACAACCATGGTTCGAATTACGTGGGAGCCAGTGGGAGCTGAGCTCCCATAGAGAGAGGATGAGCTCCCATGAAAGCAGTAAAACCTGTGGGGGTCTCTAAAAATCATCAGCACCATTATTTTAAATTACAAATAAAGCATTTTTTCCTTCAATATATTCCTTCAATGTTTATGTTAACCCTTTTGCACGTATGATCGATCAACACCGGTGTGATTAGAACGGTCAGTGCATCACGTGATCAACTGCTAAATTCAAACGTGCTTTCGCGCTTTGGCTGGCGCTGAGCCAGAGACAGACGCGCTCAGTGCTGCTGTCATGTATCACAACCATAGACAGATCAACTGTTCTGTGTTTTCAACCACATAATGTTTATTTTAGGTTTCAGACATTTAAATACACATAAGTTCTAGCAAAAAAATATTCTGAGTTTGTAAAATACACACTGATGTCTAGGGAAGCGGCAATAATATCCTTTCCATTAACGTTACGTTACAATAAGACACGTTTTCATATCAGATACACATTGTGTAAGTAGCTTTACATTTTACTCTATTCTTCTCCCAGTTCACCGGCCACTCACTTTCATGTATTTCGTGAGAAGTTGAGGAATTGACGTGTTGTAAAATAACATGGCGCCGCCCATCGCACATACAGCTCAACTAACAACAAAACACATCCACTTGCACATATTTGACAATCGGAATATCAGTGTTTCATGTTATAGCTAATACATTTGTGAATATTTTGTATAAAAAAGGAAAAATGACATAAAAGCAGATCATCATTCATTCAGCGCTGTGTTGTGGTTGCGCTGTGTAACGTGACAAGCAATGATGCGTCACCATGGAAACATTAAAGTGACAGGGTCTAAATAACGGTCACCTAGAATAACTCACGCTGGGGGATCAGTTAGAATATTTTAGAAATAGTGTAAAGTTCAGAACCAGCAACCATGCCACCAAAAATAAAAAGACTGCTACCAACATCAGGTACAACTTTGGCAAAATTCGGGTTTATTTAAAAAAAAAAAAAAAACATCATCAGAGGACAGTCTACTCGTTTCTCTACTCCTGTATTAATAAACATTGAAATCAAAAGAATCAAGTGCAGTGTTAAGCAATTATTTATCACACACACCACGCCTGCTTATAGGCTACTTGTTTTTTTTTTTTTTAAGAGACCCCCACAAAGATGAAATCATAATTCGAACCCTGCCTACAACCCACCCAAAAAATATCACAACTAAGGAAGTAAGTAGAATAACACGTATCATAGTAGCATTACCTTTTATTTCTTTAAGGACATGACGTAAACATGAGGGAAGTCTGAAATTTCCCTCCAAATTGAACCCGAATGCTCTGAATATAAACCAATGAGCACATTCACATGCACAATCCAGCACTGTTTATGCTTAATTAGCCAACAACGTATAAGATCATGTAAATCACGCAATAGTAGCCGGACCTTCATACCTTTTTACATTTTGACGTTAAAAGCAAAGAAAAAAGATTTGTTAGTTATTATCGGCACATTGGTGTGTATGTTAACAAATGCTGATAACTACCACAAATCAGCTTTTTCAAAAACAACACAAGAGACTTCATGCAAACATCGTATTATTCTCTGCTTTTGATGTAAAAACATGAAAGGTATGCGTGCCACATTTGTGCACTTTGGATAAGCTGGAAAGAACACCGGTAAAAGTGTTTACATGCAGAGTGAAATTGGGGTAATGGGCAAAATCTACATATGCCAATAGGTTTTTGCTTACACCGTTTATGACCTTATGACCACAATAATAGGAAAATCGTTTAACCCTTGTCCTGTGCTCCTCATTTGCTACCACTCCACGTGTTCCCGGGTCAAAATGACCGACCAATTAAGATAAATTCTTAAGCTTGAGTTTATTGTGCTTATTTTTTAGTAAATATGACAGGTTTTGTCTCCTTTTTAAACATATATATATATATATATATATATATATATATATATATATATATATATAAAATAATTTTTTTATAAAAAAATGTATTGATAGGATTAATTCAACTGAGCTTATACCGGGCCAGTGGGGAGCACTCCCAGCTAAAACAATAAATAAATAAGTTGTAAGTGAATAACCACTTGCTTGATCTGAAGAGAATAGGTGGGGTTTTAAAGCCTAGAATCTGGGCTTTACAATGCATATAGCTGATCCTACCAATTCTTAAATCATATTTTTTAATTGGCTTACAAATAAGAATAGATTCGTTCTCATCATTTGCAAATTTGTTATTTCAACAATTATATTCAGAGTTGGTAAAACCATAAGAAAGATGAGACAGCCATGAGCAAATTTGTTTTACTCAAGAGGCCAAACTGCAGTTATTATTAGTGTATGAAATTCCCACAGACACATGAATATGAGGCAAAACGTGACAAAAACACATTTACATTTTACATTTATGCATTTGGCAGACGCTTTTATCCAAAGCGACTTACAGAGCACTTATTACAGGGACAATCGCCCCGGAGCAACCTGGAGTTAAGTGCCTTGCTCAAGGACACAATGGTGGTGGCTGTGGGAATCGAACCAGCAACCTTCTGATGACCAGTTATGTGCTTTAGACCACAACGCCACCACCACCGCCACTTCTGTTTTATTACTTCACAAACCTTACATGTAACATAAACAATGACTTTCCTGATACAAATGAGCCCAAATGCAACATAATATATAAAGTAGATCTTGAAATAAGAGTGTACATGAAAAGACAATGCACAAGAGGGTGCTCAACACACATTGTGTGTGTGTGTTTGTGTAAACACATACACAAACGTGCTATAGAGAACATTTTCTTCAGATACAATATGTGAACAAAGTCAAAGAATGTAAGTAACTAAATAAAAAAATAAACGTTAAATAAAAGAAAGTTGTCTGGATCAAAATGACAGAAACACAACAGAAGGGCTTAAGGATTAAAGCAATTAAAGGACCAGATCATTACCAAGACCGAGCATGTAAAGGCTCTCATTATAGACTTACTATTGTGATTATTGTACTGGTACAATAATGGTATTTGAATAAACTTCTCTAACAGATTTTTTTTATGAGACTGCAATGGCAGATGCTGCACTGGGCTATCTGAAAGCCTTCTTAGTCCTTTTGGCCACCATCAAGCTGTGGCATCTGTTCAGACTCAACCCCAAACTACCCATAATCACCTCTACGCTGCAGCGGGCATGGACAGACGCATCTGTCTTTATTGTGGTCATGGCCATCATGTTCTTGGCCTGTTCCATTGCACTGAGTGTGTTTGTCATAACTGTAAATGGAATGTTCACTCACCCTTGTGTTGTTTTAAACTCATAAGACTTTCTTCGGTGAAACTGCCTCTTTATGATTTCAGAATATTTGGAAAATAGCACCCAAGCAGAATGGACATCTTTGCAGACATTGTTATTAGAGATCATTTAAAATGCCTGTTGGTAACATTTATAAAGCGGATTGTCTAATGTTGTATCCCATTAGTGCAATTGAATGTACGGTGGGAGTTTCTATCTTGCAAAACTCCCCTTGATGCTGCTCAAACCATTAAGTGCCTACAGGTGGGTATCTTCAACTATGAGATCAATTTAGCAGTGCACATTGCATTCAGACACACTTATAATCTCTTTAACATGTTACACATTGCATGTCATCTCTTTAAACCTACAAGTTTTGGATTACTGTCCAGTTCTGGGTGCTTTCCTAAATGGATCCTGCATTATCTACATGACATTCGTAGTGCTCAACATCTTTATATCGGTCATCTTAGTGGCTTTCAATGAAGAGCAACTTCGTCCCACCATAAGTCTCTCATAATCATTGCATACAGTTTAATGCCAAGCTTTCCACTTTTCCAAACATGTAACCGTTTATCTTTTTCCCTAAGCCCTCTGAAGAGGAGATCGTAGACCTGATGCTGATGAAGATCTGCAGTCTTTTTTGGGATCGAATGCAACAAAAGGCAAATTGTTGCAGATGCTGCCATGATTAAACCTTCAATCATATCATATAAATAACACTTATCTCCATAAACATGCAACATAGTCAATGCAAGCTTTATTGTGTAACGCTTCTTAGTCTTTAAAAGGTGTAATTGTATACTCTTAACTGTTCTTGTAACACAATATAGTCATAGAGGCACTTCTTTCCATACAGAATGTTTTCCATTAGGTTTGCTTGAGTGTTGGTCAATGCTTTGCTATGCTGTAGTTACAAATGTTAAGCATGAAATGTGAAACTCTCTTAACTGAAAGTTTCATTACATCAACCCACCAGTGATTGATACCCCAACAGGTATATCTGGTTGAATACCAATTAAAACCATGAATTGTTTGTTGTCGGGGTGATTCTAGATAGAACATTGTCATACGCAGTGAAATTATCTGCTGGGGAACCCATTCTTTTAAACTTATAACAGCACTGTGAACTAGTTTCATTACATGAAGGGATCGGCTTTGGAGATTATACCAATCTCTTCGGCTTTAACAATGTTGCTCCTATGCACTCAAAAGGTCTCTTCTGCATTTTCTTGCAAGGAGTTTATTGGAGGACAAAGAATAACATGGTTAAATGTTGCAAAAATTGGAACACTGATTGGGAAGGGTCTCAACAATGCTGACGACCATTTTGGGGTCAGTCTCTAGAACCCTTGAACGTAACACCAGCTCAAAATTGGACATTTCTGCATATAACATTTTAACTTTGTGCCACAAAAATGTACATCTAGTCAAAGTCCCTTTCAAGGCAAGTCATCCAGGTGGCGGACATCCTTGGAAAACTCAATGTATACTATCGACTTACAAGTACAGTTCCGAGTTACTTGAATGGGGAAACACAGAAATCTCTAAAATGGTTGGTCAAGATTACGATCAAATAACATTTCAAATTAGCAGTCAAATCTGACAACAATGGTATCATAAATGTAGCTCTAATCATGCTAAAAAAATACCATCTTTCAGGCAGTTAATGTGCATTCTCGAGTTAATGAATGGGCGATGTATCATTAAAAAAAGGTGATTGATTCTTTTGCCTGCAAGGCAAAACTTCCTTCTCCCTTTCCAATCTCTCCCATTTCTGGTCTCAAGTGGGCGGTCTCAGCTAAACAGTCTCTGTTCTAGTAAAGAGCACCTGATGATATCCGTTTCTGCCCACATAGATTACCTGCCATCTTGAATTACATTTTTACAATTTTATAAAAATGTATTTAGTGACCATAGGAACTTGTAATGAACAAATGTAACCGTGAGAATACAGACAGAAAATAAGGCACTATCTTGGCAATGTTTTAGCATATTGAAATGGTCTTTGCCATCGTGCATTTCAAAACATAATAAAACTGGCCAAAATCACCATGAAGTTCAAATTAATGGGACAGCTCACCCAAAAACAAAAATTCTCTCATCATTTACTCTCCCTCATGCCATCCCAGATGTGTATGACTTGAGTTATTCTGCAAAACACAAAAGGTTTTTAAAAGAATATCTCAGCTCTGTTGGTATTCACAATGCAAGTGAATGGTGACCAGAACATTTAAGGTCCAATAGGTGTGGGTGAGAAACAGATCAACATTTACCTCTTTTTTTAATTGTAAATCACACCTACTGGTTGGGGCTGATCAAAGGTGGATATTGATAGCAAAAAGGGCTTAAATAATGATCTATTTGTCACCCACACCTATCATAAAACTTCAGAAGGTATGGAGAATTTGGATTAATTTTATGCATCCATTGTCATTTTTGGACCTTCAAAGCTCTGGTCACCATTTACCTGCATTGTCAGAACCAACAGAGCGGAGATGTTCTTCTAAAAACATTTGTTTGTGTTCAGCAGAAGTTATATATATCTGGGATGGCATGAGGGTGAGTAAATTATAAATATATATATTTGGGTGAACTTTCCCTATAATTATAATATATATATATATATATAATTTATTCCTGGGAAGCTTGTATAATATGATGATTATCAAATCTTATTGTATTCACAGCGCTTCACTTTTTCCACATTTTGTTGTTACAGCCTTATTCCAAAATTGATTAAATTCATTATTTTCATCAAAATTTTACAAACCATATCCCATAATGACAACATGAAGAGGTTTGTTTGAAATCATTGCAAATTTATTAAAAAGAAAAAACAAAAATAAAAAAATAAAAATAAATCACATGTGCATAAGTACTCACAGCCTTTGCCATGACACTCAAAATTGAGCTCAGGTGCTTCCTGTTTCCACTGATCATCCTTGAGATGTTTCTACAACTTGATTGGAGTCCACCTGTGGTAAATTTAGTTGATTGGACATGATTTGGAAAGGCACACACCTGTCTATATAAGGTCCCACAGTTAACAGTGCATGTCAGACCACCAAGCCATGAAGTCCAGGGAATTGTCTGTAGACCTCCGAGACAGGATTGTATCGAGGCACAGATCTGGGGAAGGGTACAGAAAAAAAGTGAACGTCCTTCAGTGGCCCAGCCAGAGCCCAGACATGAACCCGACTGAACATTTCTGGAGAGATCTGAAAATGGCTGTGTACCGACACTCCCCATACAACCTGATGGAGCTTGAGAGGTCCTGCAAAGAAGAAATAGGAGAAACTGCCCAAAAATAGGTGTGCCAAGCTTGTAGCATCATACTCAAAAAGACTTGAGGCTGTAATTGGTGCCAAAGGTGCTTCAACAAAGGCTGTGAATACTTGTGAGTGGTGGTAGTGTAGTGGGCTAAAGCACATAACTGGTAATCAGAAGGTTGCTGGTTCGAGCCCCACAGCCACCACCATTGTGTCCTTGAGCAAGGCACTTAACTCCAGGTTGCTCCAGGGGATTGTCCCTGTAATAAGTGCACTGTAAGTCACTTTGGATAAAAGCGTCTGCCAAATGCATAAATGTAAATGTGATTTTTTTTTTATAAATTTGCAAAGATTTCAAACAAACTTCTTTCACATTGTCATTATGGGGTATTGTTTGTAGAATTTTGAGGAACATAATGAATTGAATCCATTTTGAAATAAGGCTGTAACAACAACATGTGGAAAAAGTGAAGCGTTGTGAATACTTTCCCGGATGCACTGTATTTACTGATTTTCACAACTAAATTGCAAAACTGGCTTTGATCATCTTCAGACCAAGGGCACATCCACATTAATACATTTTCATTTAAAAACGCATTAGTTTTGCTATGTTTATCTCTCATCCACACTAGAATGCCATATTCCTTGACCAAAAGTGCTCCTCCTCACTGTATACTTTGGAAAACAATAACTTAAGGAAACTGAAAACACGTAACCAAGCCTCACTAACCCAATTCGATTTTTCTTTTATATTTAAAAGGCGTGACTGTATCTTGGCAACCCTTGCCAAAACAAAACAGCGTGCTGAAACAAAACTCAGATCCTGACCTTGAGACTATAAAATGCTATATGACCCAATGATTTAACTCAACCTTACAATGTCCATGGTATTGGCATGATGGCCCCATAATTGCTGCCTGTTTTTCCCCAAAAAGTGCCTAAATTGTATTACAAGAAACAATTACAATTGTCTGGCCAAAAAAAAAAAGCCAATGTTTTGAGAAGGTTTTAGGCAAGGCGATTATGATCACAAAAATAATCTGATTTAATATCTTTTCTTTTAATGTTGTGTATATTGACTGTTCATCCATACATCAACCAAATGCTTGAGACTTCCACTATTCATGCTCCAATTAATTAATCAAATGACTTTCAGTGCTTGTAACAAATGTCTTTATCCAGATTGAACAAGTGCATTTTAGTTTGGAGCCTAAAATGTTATCATTACAAGCAGCAAATGATTGCCACACACTGTTATTGAAGCCCTCTGAACACCAGCCATTATAGGAGAAGTCACCATTCAGGTAACACAGTTCCAATTTTTAAATAGTCTTCAACTGAGTTAAAAAAAATTTGCAGTCTGATACAGAAGGCTAAGAGACCTGAACAATATGAAAGTGCTAGTCATTAATATACAGAGATCAGGCATCACATAGTGCTATGACAAGTATCCAATATGCTACATTTGAATACGCATGTTGACACCTTACCTTACAAATGCCTCTGGTTGTTTCGACCAGGCAACTTAAAAATCAAGTGCCTTGGATAGTATGTACAATAACATGAGATTTTTTGTGATGACGAAAAACGTTGACACACTACTGCCAGAGGTATAATTTTGAAAAGGCCCTTTGGCCCATACAGGGACAATGATTTGACATTATGTCTCATAATTTCAAATCTTAACCCCCGTTGTATGCATGAGCGAGAGCTGCCATTATGGTATCCCTCTTCTTCTTTTTTTGGATCCCATTAGGCGACAATTGTCCAGAGATTTGATTTTCCCCCACTTGCTTAGCGTTCAAGTTCTTGGTTTGTTTTCCCAAAAATTGGTTGCGTTTGGTTGCCTCCCACGTCTTCTGGTGCTGTTCAATTCGATAGTCAGTTTGAAGAGTGAGAGAGAAGAACCAGTTGTGGAACCACTACTTCAGGGAGCAACACAAACAAGTGTTTTCATTTCACTACATTCAGTCACAGTTAGAAAGGGGAAAGGGAACAGGGGGACTCAATTCATTCCAGGGGCGCTGCCACCAAAGTTGAAATTGGGTGGCACAACAGGAACTGTGAACTTGTATCCTCCGTGCTTTTCAATCATCTTTGATTCTAGAATGAATCGGAAAGGAAATGATAATTCAGCAAGCCGAACAAAAAAGGTTTAAACAACATTTTGGCACAAAAGATTATGGGAAACTCATTTGCCTCACCATGTGCTGCTCGCCGCTGATCTGCAAGTGTTGCAATATCTTGAAGATGTTTTCTTTGTTCTTCATCGAGACACTGTGTGAGAACCTGATACCATGCTGGGTCACGGGCCTGGATATCTAGAGAGAGAGAGCAAGTGCAAGTCAACAAAATGTCCCTTTGTATCACGTATTATTTCATGCATATTGAAAACCTCTGTACTTTGTAATATGGCTTTGAAGATCTGGTATTCATCAACATTGTTGTCCTCATTGTCCACGGAGGTCGTGAAACTCTCGAGAGCAGTTTCCTCTGCATCATCTTCCTCCCAGTCTTCATCACCGTCCTCTCCTGCTTGCTTAGCCAGCATTTCAAGATATTCCTGGCCTTCTTCATCAATGTCATCTTCATCACTGGCCAACTCCGCTGCAAGGACCAACAACAAAATTACCATATACTATCATTCATTTCCATAAATGTGATGACGTAAAAAAAAACACGACGTACAATTTTGTTTAAGTAGGCTGGTATTCACAGTAAGGACATGGGCTATGTTCAGAAAAGCATACTACCATACTTTTACCATTTCTAAAATATGCATGCAGTAGGCAAGTTTTCTGCATACCCAGACTTCTACATTTGTCAAATCGTGCGATCTACAACCAGAGCACTGCACTCAACTTGCCCTTCCATTTCTAGTTTGATCAATAAAACAGACGTCACGATTTTGATCATTTTGACTCTTGGACTTCAAATTGAATTTAAAAAGGTGCACTAAATGTTTTCCTAATTTAAAAAGTTCTTCTAAAGAAATGAATAGTAATATTGAAACATATTTTGAAATATATGTATAAAATCATGACCACTTGTGAAATGAAGAGTTCATTCATATCAGTAACCTTATAAAAGCTCTTTTATTCTACATGGGGCAGGGGCGCCTCATGGGGCAGCCACGTTAGATCACATGACCAGCTGAATAGTACTTGATTAATCTCAGAACTTCCCTGTTGTTGGACACTTTCCATGGATTCAATCCTGGCTTAATGTGCATTGTGTATTTCTACAATGGCATCGGTAACAGAAAACTACTGTTTGAATGATGCAGCTTCCAGGTAACTAGATGTTACTGTAAGCCAGTGTGTCACTTTGACATCAAAAAAATTACTGAGTGAACCTTTAAATTGCTAAATAATTCAATTTCTTTGATGTTAAGTAGACATGACTTGCTAAATAAAATACTGAATGCTGAATTAAACCTAATGTTACAAGGTCATGTGACAAGTATGCAATATATTGCATGCAAGTCCATTCAGAACATTGTCATTCAGCAAAGCCATTGCTTTCAGCTATTAAAATGTGTGCACTTCCAATCATTAAATACAAAACAATGCTACATTCACAAAATTTCTGGCACTTTTGATTTGATAATACTGAGGCCACATTCACAATAATGCACTTTTGTTTGAATGACTTGTTTTTTGTTTGAATGACTTTTTGTTAATGAAAAATAGAAAATATCTCCATTCAGTAGATCCTTAAAATGCAAGTGAATGGTGATTTCTCATTTGAAGCTCCAAAATAAATAAATAAAACAGACTGTCCGCATAAACGTCATCGATACGAATCCAGTGGTTTAATTAATGTCTTCTAAAGTGATACAATCGCTTTTGGTGTGAAAAAAGATCAATACAAGACATTTATGCTGACTGTCTGTGATTTTTGGAGTTTCAAAAGTCTGATCACCATTCTCTCTCTCTGAACCAAGATATTTTCCTTCAAATGTGCTCTGGTGAAGAAACACACCTGGGATATCAAGTGTTGAGTAAATAATGAGAGAACCCAATTTTTGGGTGAACATCCCTTTAAAAAAACAAAAATCATGAATATATATATATATATATATAAAAAAGAAAGAGTAAAATAAATAAATATCAGTATGGATTTTTGCATTTAACCAATAGTTCCAAAAAGCAACTATCGGCACAGATTTATTGGTAAAACCGATAAATTGGTCTACCTACAAGTTTGACAACTAATATTTAAAAGACAAAATAGGACAAATAGTACTCTTTGACTTTGGGTCTGTTCCAAAACTTAGTGAGCTGCTTCACTGTATTCTGCCAACATAAGCAGCTGTCTTCTATGGCAGCATCCTTAATGAAATGATGCCTCATAAGTGGGATTTGAAATACTCTACATAGTCAGCAGCTCTGCACATCATTCAAATAGCACTCCTCACTTGCAGCGCACAGGACACTCGACTCTCAACTGATTTTGATCAATACAGTTGATGCGAGCGAAACAACATGATCCTCTAATGAGACTAAATACATACAACCCACATTTTGGGTAAAATTTTTGGTTTTGTATCATATTAAACTGCTATTTAGCAATACGTTTCAATATAGAATGAATAATTATATTTATAATCTCAATGTCTCTTGCTTTGTCTGCCATCTCTCATCTTTATTATTCTACCAAGCTCATCACGGTGCATTCTGGGATCGCTACACGGTGAAGGATGCATCCGATGCTACCTTACAATATGGCCAAAATTAGATATCTTAAGAGGAAGCATAATTAAGATAACTAGCTTTTGGAACAGCCTTTGCGTCAGGAGCACGCCTATGATGCCTTAAAATGCTGCCTCCGGAGGACACTCACTAGGTTTGTGAACCGACCCTTCAAGTGTAACTAATGGAATATGTGTTGCACAAACTGTTGCTGCCATTTAGATAAACATGAAAAACTTTTACCATTCTCCTCTTCCTCCTCTCCACCCTCCACATCCTCATCCTCATCATTCTCATGTTCAGCTCTGCAGGCGTAAGCTCTCTTCAGGCCGTTAAACAGGAGGATGATGGCTGGGAGGAGCTGACCAGCCACCTGATTGATGGCCTGAGGCCTCTGCTCCAGATCCATAAGAGCACACAGTCCTAACACACACATCTTCCTGTCATGGAGTCTGTAGACATCCAGAAAACAAGATTAGATGGCATACAGTGCACCCAGGAAGTATTCACAGCGATTCACTTTTTCCACATTTTGTTGTTACAGCCTTATTCCAAAACGGATTAAATTCATTATTTTCCTCAAAATTCAACAAAAAGTTTGCTTGAAATCTTTGTAAATGTATTAAAAATAAAACAAAATCATATCCATTTTGGAATAAGGCTGTAACATAACAAAATGTGGAAAAAGTGAAGTGCTGTGAATACTTTCCGGATGCACTATAATCTATCAAAAAGGCTGCACATTTGACAACTAGGTCCAGGTTAATCAGAAATAAAAATAGCCCCATCTAACAGGCTGCTCACCAACACAGCAGCGACTGGTGATCACCTACCACTATGAAACAATGAATTAAATAAATGAAAATAAAATGTCAGGCGAGTATGCAGCTATGGAGTGTGTACCCAAGGAAGCAGTCGATGTCTTTGAGCCACTGCGAGATGAAGTGGTTGGTGATGGGCTCAGTATTGTTGGGCAAGCGCAGGTTCTCCAGTGTGTTGAGCAGCAGTGGTGGGCTGTAATAGAGTGCAGCGATGGCAACCTGTAGACACATGGTCCTCAACTCACTCGTCTTCACCTCACGGGTCAAACGCTCCAGAGCGGTCGTTACAAACAGCGGCACCACCTGCAAGAACAGTTCTAAAGCTCAATTTCCTTTTTGTACATTTTCATGAGAGATGCATAGATTTCAACATTTTGCCCAAAACTGATGATAATCTTTATGGTTGAATCTTATGGCTAATAACATATGACAGCCATATAATAATTCTGATTTGTTTTCCCTCTTTTTAGACACATAATATGGTACACACCAAGTGAGATGTTCAATCTGCTTTCAAACATCCACCTAATAGTCTGACAATTAAAAACTGTAACTGATGGCAGACCATCGATATATTATACATCCGTAATTTTAGTAAATTAATGCTCGTTGAGAAAGGCATTGTATGGTCAGAAAACCAAGAAACACACCTGGTCAATACCACGACCTTTGCATTGCAGAATGATGACTTCCAACAACTTCGCTGCATGGCATTCTGGGTCCTCACCTGGATCGCCTGATAAAATCTGAAAGGAAACAATAATATTGCTACCATTTCTTAGTGAATTCAAAGAGTGACTAAGGAGGTGTTAGAGAGAGAGAGAGAGAGAGAGAGAGAGAGAGGGTACCTTTTTGCACATACTGTAGATTACTTCAAGGTATTTGGAATCAGACATGAGCATGTCTGTGCCGACTGTGATGTAGTTATGGAGTAGTGGCACCATATCTGAAATGAAATAACATGGTACATATGAGGAATCAGGAAGTGTCAGATCAAGCATTTTTCATTTATTAAGGAGGTTATCCCAAGTCAAAAGAATTGTATAAAAAAGGGAAGCATGTGAAATCTTCTGATAGTCCGTTTAGAATTACAGAAGGAAGTTTGTCATCACTCAAACATGCAAAGTGCACATCAGCTCCTGCGTTACCTGTGAAATAGTCAAATCCATCTTGTTGGAAGACCTCATAGACCAGAGGAAGCAGCTGCCACATTTGAGGAGACACCTGCTGAGAGGTCAGACTTTGGGCCAGGGACAGGATCTCCTCATAGAACTCTGGGAACATTAGTGCCAAATAAATGAAAAATACAGCTTGAGAGGTCACACATAAAAGGAATTTCTTCACTGGAATTCTGTGAAACTCACCCAAAACGTGCTGCTGCAGGACTGTGCCGATCACCTGTAGACAAATGCCCTCCAACTGCTGGGTGATCTGAAAGCAGCCAATCGGAAACATTGATGCACAATGTCATATCTGCCTAGTCTAAAAAGGGTTCAGTGCAATACACTGTGTATAAACATCTGACACACATTTCCACCTTTAACAGAGCAAATCTAGCAAACTTTAAACAAAATTTTTAAGTGTAAATATTTATTTACAAAACATTATTATATTTATATACACGTTAAAGGTGCTGCAAGTGATGTTTTAAATGGCAAAAAAAGCATTCCTCCAACTTAGGACATGAACGAAATGAGATATCTTAAATTCATGAGATATCTCACCAGTCTCTGTGACAGCTGTAGACTTTGTAAACAGCAAACAAAAAATGTGTCAGCGAGAATTAACGCTTTTCACTTGTCAATCATTTTGCTTGTTCTTATATCTGAATGGGATCATTGAGGCTGTAATTCATTATGTTTGTCAGTTTTGGTCTCCAAATTAACTTTGGAGGGGGTGGTTTGGAATGAGGGGTGTGGTTAATTCAACGTCTCAGTCATGTGAAAGCTTTAGAATGCTAAAATCACTTGCAGCACCTGCGATTAATTATATAAAAAATAAAGTGTTTTTTTTTTTTAACACAATCATGTCCCTGGACCGTAGGCATATTTATACCATCGGCGCAACTCAAGCTTGAAGTACCACCTGTTTTCAGCAGTGGGTAGTAAGCAAAACTGCAGCAGTATAGGCAATGCGTAGCTGTATAGACTACAAACCACACTCAAGCTTGCTTGATACTAGGAACAGCACAAGATAAGAAGGCTATCTAGCACTCAAACATGGCTGGACGGAGCACAACTCCGAATGCAGGGTTTGATAACATAATGCAACCAAAGTACGATGCTACAAAAGTTTTCGACTGATGCATGTGTACACTGACGCGTCCATAGATTTATTAGAATGCCATTTCTATCTCCGACAGATTGTAGAATTGAATTGCAAAATTGGTCGCTCTGGATGGACCAATAATAGGCTTATGTTCCACAATATGGAAATAAACAATATATTGCCTTCTAAAGCCACTTTTTGCATTGCCTTATCAATGCTTTACTCATCTGCCACAATAATGTAACATTATTTATTTGCATTCTTTTTATAATATACATTTATTGAAATATAATTATTAAATAATTATATTTTGCATTATTTTTATTTGCCGGGTTCTGTGCAATAAAGTGCAAGTTTGTGAACTTATTTGCTCTTCAAACTCTATGCAGGCTTTAGATTTTTAGGACACCGGTATTTCAGAATGATAAGGGCAACAATTCATTTGTGACAATTGGTCCGCTGGTTCGTCCAGATATGAATTCATTATTCAATCACATGATTTTTGTGCATCTTGTATTCCTGTTAAATTCAATAGGAGTTTATTCGGTAAATGTGCTTCCTTCATAGTTTGTGCGCATTTCTTCTTATCGAATAAAAAATTTATCCACCTCAAGCGAGCGTATATGTGCATTGTAGAGATTTTTTCACATCTTGGTGTTAAAAGGGGGAGTCCACACTTAAACAATAAATACAATTTTCTTTAGTATTTGCTAAGAGGGCATTTGCAGCATTAATATAAATGTAGATGCATTTCCACAAGGCTATTTAAAGACAGGACTGCTCCAGCCAGCAGAGCATTTTATAAGGAGTTGGCGAACGCTGAATATTGTTTTGGGTTTGTGGGCGGTTGAAACTAGACAAGATCCACTTCTGCAGCCCACGCTTCTGATTTCTTACCTCTATATGGTCCTCCACAACGCTCAGCAGTGTGTCAATGGTGTTGAGGATGCCCATGGCTGTCACTGCTTTATCATCACCTCCTTCCTCGTCAGGCCCCGTCTGGATCACCTGGTTGAAGGTCATGGCCTGGAGAGAAGAGTAGAGCATAGCATGAATTGCACTCTTCTGAAACCACCAATTTATTTCCTCACAGTTTTAAGTGTAGTTGACACATAACATTATTTTTACGTACTTTATATCCACTGCAAGATTTTAGATTAAAATGTGCTGTGACTTGTGTTTAGACGCTGCAGTGTGAAATTACATTTTTAAAAAGGACAAATATAACAGCTTGCATAATTGTAAAACAATTAGTAAAATGCTGCTTAAAATTATTTGATTAACAGTAGATTACAGCATGTCACACCCGAAAAGAAGCAAAATATTTGAACTGAATCTTGTATTTTCTTCTGGAGGATGTCTTAAGAGTCAGACACAGAGCCTTACCAAATGCTGGGTCATCTCCACGGCGATGGGGGTGACCTCCTCTCTGTATTCGCAGATCATTTTCTGGATGACGTTTGTGAGATCATCATTCTCAGTCACGCGCACAATGTGGAGAAGTGCTTGCATCACAGGCCCAATGAAGGGGGTGATGTAATCTTTGGCTTCTGGGAAAAACGAACCATTATAGCCTCATAAAATAAATCTAGCTAATGATTAAGACAGTAAACAGAGAGGGAGATAACTACCTTTCTCCTGATTGCTAATGAGGACCTGCAGGGCGATGGCAGCCTCCACTTTGACAGGCATCTCATTGTCGTTGATCAGACAGAGGCGGGTGAGCTCCAGAGCCTTCTGCAGGTTCTGGTCATTCTTGAACTTGACCTCACAGAAGTAATGAAGTACCCAGCAGGCCTAATGAGGCAGTGGTTCAAATAGGGAATCATTTTAATTCAGTCCAGGTAGCAGCCAAATAGAGCAAATTCACTGTAAACAAAAGCTATATTTTGTGCATAAACTAGATGGTGAAACTTCTCAGCACCAACATATTCTGGGTTTCCACAACTTTTGGCAAATTAACTTCCATGACTTTTATAGTTGTTCATAATTACTGAAGGCATTTTTTAAATATATCATTGGAAATATACATTCAGTGACCACTTTATTAGGTACACCATTACACCTCAACTTTCTGTTCTTGGCTGATAGAAGTGGAAACTAACATGGTCTTCTACTGTTGTAGCCATTTGCCTCATGGTTTGACATGTTGTGCATTCTGAGATGCTCCTCTGCTCACTACAAATGTACAGAGGATTTTTTTGGAGTTAACGTTGCCTTTGTCAGCTCAAACCAGTCTGGGCATTCTCCTTTGACCTCTCTCCTCAAGGCATTTCCATCCGCAGAACTGCTGCTCACTGGATGTTTTTGGCACCATTCTGAGTAAATTCTAGAGACTGTTGCATGTGAAAATCCCAGGAGATAATCAGTTACAGAAATACTCAAACCAGCCCATCTGGCACAAAATAATTATGCCATGGTCAAAATCACTCAGATCACATTTTTCCCCATTCTGATGGTTGATATGAACATTATTTTGATTTTATGCTTTGCACTGCAGCCACACGATTGGCTGATTAGATAATGGCATGAATGAGGTGTACAGGTGTACCTAATAAAGTGGTCGGTGAGTGTATATTCATATACCAAGGAAAGATATATTCACTTGATTTATTTCTTATATCTGGTTTATATTAAATAATTTATATTTTTAAATATTGCATATTATTTAATATAATATTAATTAATATTAATAATATTTATATCATTTTAATTATATTTAATCATATTATATATTTTTTATAAAATTATATAATCTATGTTTACCCTAGGATATTTTTCAGCAGCGGTGCTGTTGTGTGCACATCCACAAGCCCGCAACGCCAAACCTGTTTTGACGTGATTAACATCAGGGTATATTTGTACCCTCTAAGGACCCTTTGAAAATGTGGCACCAGCACCTGCTTTGGTAGAACCCTTCCATTTAATTTTACATGTTATGAGCATTGAAATGCACATGAGACAGTACAGCATTGATTTTGAGGTGGGGATGCAGATGAAAATTATTATATAAACAACAATAACATCTGTGGAAAAAAATGAATACCTAATTTTTATATAGCTTAATTGAATATTCTAGCAGTGTGAATAAGTTGGTCTTCCTTACAGATTTCTTTCATCAGACTGCAGCTGATTAAACTACAGTCATGTCTTGGAAATTCAGAAGGCAAACAAAACAACAAGCATTTTCCTACAATCAGAGAGCATTACAAAAGTCCAGATTTTATACAGATGGAAAACTGAGTTGCACCATAGTTCATCCATAGTATCCATAGTTTTAACAATGATATTTGTAATGGTTCATGGTATCTATAGGTAAAACCACGCATGGCTCCTCACTACCATGGTTAGTAACTAAGGTTTGTATATAAAGAACTAAAACAGTTTTGTAATGAAAAAAAAACAGCAGTCTAAATAAATTTAGAACGTTTTTCTGCCGTTTTTCTGTTGGTTAACAGGTGCATTTAAAATAGTCTGTGTGGTTGAAACCAGTCTGCGAATTACAGCTATATTATTTATTAGTATTGATAATTGACCCATGTAGTTTCATTACGCTTTTGAAGCAAGCAGAATGCACTCCAAAACATACAGATGACAGGTGAAGGCTCATTTATACTCACAAGGAAAGCACTAACTGATTGTTCAGTGAAACATTGCAATCCCCTGCCATCCTACATTTCAGAAATGAGCTCACAGGCCACTTGAAATGAAGCAAGTTTGACACGTGTTATGCGGTGACATAAGTGCGTGTATTTGCGTGTGTGCGGTGTACATGTTGCATCAAGAATATTAAATTAATCATGTGAAATCCCAACAGCAGTGCTCATAATTCACCGGAGACTAATACTTGAGATACATGAAGATTTCTCACCCTGGCTCTCATGTAACCCAGTTCACTTTGGAATAGAGGGAAAACATGATTGCACAACATTATTTCCATCTGGTCTTTGTAGATCTTTCTCTGTTTGAAGAGGGGAAAAAGTAAAAATAAAATCACATCAACATGACCATTCAAAAAAAAATGTGACATTCGTAACTAATTGTGTTGATAGGCTAGACTAGGGCTGGGTATCGTTAAAATTTTTCCAATATCGATACCTTGACCGATACCGGTTCCTAAACGATACTTTTTCAGATACCAATTTTATGAAATCCGTTTTAACAAGATTACAAACATTACACATTACCTCAAAAAAAAAAAAAAAATCAGTTTGTTGACATTTTACAGACTCATTCTCATTCTCATCTCCTGGGCCTTCTGGTCTCCTCATGCCAGGATCGGTAGGGGCAGAGGCTATAACATTAATGTGAAGAGGAAAAAAAATAAAAAACAAGAAAGCTAAACTATTAATTCAGCCAACACCAAGGATAAGAACGGTTTAACCAGATAACTAGATTAATGCGAGTTCAACTTGATCAGTTACTGTCAACCTTAAAGCATTTTTAGCATTGATTTAGCTAACTATCTATAGCCATACATCCAAACAATATCTAACGTTACGTAGGTCCCAGTTTATAGGACTATGTCACCGTTCACAGAAATGTTAATTTAACAAGTACACAAGTATGTACCACTACAAGTTAGCCGATTTAGTTTGTTGGTTTGTTTGCTAAACGTTAACCTACCTGACGGAGGACGCTGAGAGTTTGACCGCACCGGCTCGGTCTTCTTGCAGTCGAAGACGGATCTACTTTCTGCTCTTTAAGTTTATTCTGTGCACCGTCAAGTGCTTCATCAGATTTGCCATGTTGCCGGTCTTGGCAGCAATTATCTTGTCGCAAATATTGCACTGCTGTTGGCATCGAGCCTGGTGAAATGTAGCCACACGTGTGAGATGCGTCTCTGGGCGTAACCAGCGTAAACTGGTGTTTTTCCTTGATGCCTAAACACACCCAATCACCAGCACTTTTAGATTTGGGCACATCTAGCATGGTACATGATTTTCACTGCCGTTGACGAGATTAACCCCTTAGGTATCGAAATTTGGTACCGAACGACAACACGTTTTTCGATACTCGTTTGTTTAGAGGCAATTCGGTCGGTGCCTAAAATGGATCAAACTCGATACCCAGCCCTAGACTAGAGTGAAACATGTTTTAATCAATTCTATACACCTTCAGGAGAATTTCAGCCAGTGAGCCAATCATATGAAGTGCACCGTCTTTTTTCCTTGGGTCTGAAGCAGGATCTGTGAGGATCTGACAGCAGAAGCCCATGGACTTCTGCAGCACCTGGAATGAAACAATGGGAAAGTTAACCTGGCTGGATACATGAGACCTCAAAAAGAGTTCAGCATCTCACAATTCACATCATCTGTGGGTTTTGTAGGAGACTATGGAGGCTGGCTAGTGGTGGAGGGTCATGAAGACATCACTGGGCCAGTACTATGATCTCCAGTGTCTCTGTGTGTGAGTGACGCATGAGAACAGTCACACAGCCTGTAAGACAGACTGAGAGATGGCCCTAAATGCAGACAGACACTACGCACACCGTCCACCCACAGCCAATCAACCCTTTCAGAACACCGTTTTAACAAGCTACAACATCTATCCTCTGTTGCTTTATTCAGACAGCCGGCATATCCAACTTTTTCTTCATTGGTTTAATTTTATGTATTAAGAGTAAAAATAAATCAACAAATAAACACCCTGCAAACATGCTTGGTGGCCATCTTTGAACTTCAGATTTGTCAACAAATGTCTACATCAGCGTGAGCTGATGCAAAATCAACTTTCGGTCACATGGACAGACTAGCCATGCAAACCTTTTTTTCTTCTTCATTGAAATCTATGAATTTGAAGCATTCTCCAACAGTGAGAAATCTAGTGTCACCAAAAGACACATTAAAAGGAAGAGAAAGCACTTCATTTGAATGAGACAAGTCTCTTGAAGACAGATGAGTCTCGTAGAAGGATCCGCAGGGTGCTGACTGAATACATGAGGGTTGGCAAGAAGAAACGCGCAAAGCTCACTCAGCCAAACACAATCACATCACAGTCATCATTGTGCCAGATGGCGCCTCCAAACACCCACCTCCTTCCTTTTGTTACAAGCGGTGCAGAGAAGTGTCTGAGCGGCAGTGGTGGGGGATATGAAGTCTTCAAACACATCTAAAGGGAGGCGAGAGAGAGAGATTGTCAGTTATAAATGGTTTTGATCTTCTTAAAAGCCTTTTGTGGCTCAGATTAAGATATATGGTGGTGTTCTAACCGAATTTCATGCGGATGTACTCGTAAGGGTCTTCCTGCCAGAGTTCTTCATCACTATCCGTGTAGCACATGAGGGGGAACACCACATCCTGAATGATTCCCTGAAAACAGACATCCACATTTAAATTATAAAATGGAAAGCTTGAGTCCTCAATTCTAATTGGATAAGCCACATTTGAAGTTGTTTTAAATTAGCTTATATACTATTAAACTACACACCTGTAGTTTAAATTAGGACTGGATGATATATCAGAATAGTTACGACATAATTAGAATAAATTTCTCTCCACTTTTCTCCCCAATTTGGAATGCCCAATTCCCAAAACACTCAAAGTCCTCATGGTAGTGTAGTGATTCAATCCGGATGGCTGAGGAATCTCAGTTGACTCCGTGTCTGAGGCAGTCAATCCACAAATCTTATCACATGGCTTGAGCGCGTTATTGCGGAGACTTTGCGCACTTGGAGGCTTCACACTATTCTCCGCAGCATACATGCACACCACGCGCCACACCGAGAACGAGAACCACATTATAGCAACCATGAGGAGGTTACCCCATGTGACTCAACCCTCCCAAGCTACCAGGCCAATTGGTTGCTTAGGAGACCTGTCTGGAGTCATTGAGCACACCCTGAATTCGAACTTGGAACTACAGGTGAGGAAGTCAGCATCTTGACTTGCTGAGCTACCCAGGCCGCCCAAAAACATGCATTTTTTTTTGAGAATTAACAGTTTTAAAACTTTTTAAAAGATTTGACCATTCGTGATTATGAAAACATTGACAGATATATTTTAATAAGCTCTCTGTTCAAAACGGCACTAACCAAAATGTCAAATGAGTAGGTAGGATTTCATTAATTTCTGTTGAACTTCCCACTTCAATGAATCTGTCCAAACATTACTGACCAAATCAGCATGTAATGCAAGTATTAATGGAAATCCCTGAATACATGTTCTAAAAATATTTTTTAAAACATATTGTGCCATTTAGTACCATGTTTTGTTATAAATGTACCTTTCATTCCAGAGCAAATCCATAAACATATTGAATATCGTCAAAAGGCTTAAAAAAAATAAAGAGCTATTTCAGCGACATAGACCAACCCTACTTTAAACTGTCATTACATCTGTCCCTGATATTCCATGAGATGACTACATTTTACTGTAGTGTTAACGGAATATTCTGGGTTCAATAAAATTTAAGCTCAATCGACAGCATTTGTTGCATGATTACCACAAAAATAACATTTTGACTTGCCCCTTCTTTTCTTAAAATAATAAATAAAATCAAGGTTACAGTGAGGTACTTTCAATGTAAGTGAATGTGGCCAATTTTTGGTTTTAAAAAGACTATTGACTATATAAAGAAAATTATTTTATAAAAGCACTTTAATTTGGTTCGCTTCAGTTTACGATTCTTTAAACTAAGACTGAATCAAGAAATGTTTAGATTGACAGCTTTATTATAATTGTATTATTAAAGACATTTGCAAAACATTAAAAATTTAGCACTGTTATTAAAAGCGCTATGAGATCCATCAGTGATGCAATGTGATTAAAAATAAGCCTAGAACAGGGCAATTTTGACACCAAATGGAAATGTTAGCTTTGCTGAAAATATGGAATAAATGTTAGATACATATGCTGCTTACACACTGTCACTGATTAAATGCATTTATATATTTCAAATTAAAGCTGTATTTTTCTAAAATAATATTGTCTCCGATTACATATAGATATTTTCAAAAATACTATATATTTTTCATGGAAGTGCATGCTTATCAATTTAAATAATGTCCCTACTTAGAACCCTACTGAAATGTTCTGATGAAATCAAACATGACATTTGACATTGCATAGCATTATAATAAATATTCAGGATTGTATACACTGATCATCCACAACATTAAAACCACCTGCCAAATATTGTGTAGGCCCCCCCCTCATGCTGCCAAAACAGCACCAACACACATTTTAGAATAACATTCAGAGATGATGTTCTTCGAATCACCACAATTGTACATCCAGCAGTTACAGAAATACTCAAACCAGCCTGTCTAGCACTAACAATCATCCAGGTGATTATCTAATCAGCCAATCATGTGGCAGCAGTGCAGTGCATAAAATCATACGGGTCAGGAGATTCAGTTAATGTGCACATCAACCATCAGAATGGGGAAACAATTTAATCTCAGTGATTTGGACCAT
The DNA here is from genome assembly GCF_025860055.1 of Xyrauchen texanus. Taxonomy (NCBI): domain Eukaryota; kingdom Metazoa; phylum Chordata; class Actinopteri; order Cypriniformes; family Catostomidae; genus Xyrauchen; species Xyrauchen texanus. The sequence continues at coordinate 56,898,551 of NC_068276.1, forward strand.
GGCATGATAGTTGTTGCCAGATGTGCTGGTTTGAGTATTTCTGTAACTGCTGATTTTCACACACAACGGTCTCTAGAATTTACTCCGAATGGTGCCAAAAACCAAAAACATCCAGTGAGCGGCAGTTCTGTGGACAGAAATGCCTTGTTGATGAGAGAGGTCAGAGAATGGTCAGACTGGTTTGAACTGACAAAGTCTACGGTAACTCATATAACCGCTCTGTATTGAGAAGAAAATTATCTCTGAATGCTATTCCGAGATGCGGGTTGGTGTTGTTTTGGTGACACAAGGCAAAATATATATGGTACTCTCATTAAACCGCTGTAAACTTAAATTCTCTCTCACACAGCCAGAGCAGATCAATCAGAAGCATCCTCATTTATCAAAAATCTTAAATAAGTGTCCTAACTTTAGGACAACCCCACTGGTGTCCGAACTAAAAAGTTATTTGAAAGCCAATGGTTAGTTACATTACAATACTATGAAACATAACTTTAGCACTGTCCAAGAATAGCGCTACATTTATTAGTGATATAAAAAAAGCCATGTTTGAAGGTGGAAACACTTCTGGAAGACCCAGATGATGTGCTGCGCTTTGATGACAAAACACTCAAAATAATTACAGACCCCACGAAAACAAAGTTGATATCGTTTGATAAATTTTTGGCTGAGCTGGGTCCGCCTTGGCACTGGCAGGCGATAGCATCTCAGGGTGAAAATGGCAAACATGGTTTCTTAAGTTAGAGGTATTCCCTAAATTTTTTTATTCGTGTGTGTGACAGGCTTTACACACACAGCTTGTGTCTTGTCCAGTTTGTGCTTACCAGTTTTTTCATAAAAGCCAAAATATGCCAAGACGTCAGCTTTTAAAATAGTGAAGCATTTTTTATTACTCGCTTTTGTGTTTCGCCTCCCTCCGCCATTGTACGCTAGCGCGACAAGCGTGTATGTGACGAATGACATCAGAGAAACATCAAAGTAGGCTATAATCAATTCTGGTCTATTAATGCATCGATGCAGAATCGTCCACGTCTGAATCGCGATGCATCGTAGAAACGACTAATTTCAATCTCCCTACCAATCGCCACAATACGTAAGCTCATATTTTTTAACCATTACACCCTTAATTATTTGAGCTGTAAAGTTGTTTAAATTGTAATTTTTACAGTCATTTTAGGTGTTGTTGACGTTACATCGCCATGGCAACGAAGTTGTAAAATTGGCTATAACTTTTCACAGAAAAGGTTAGTAAATGATTTTATCACACTGAAATCATGTTAACACATGTATTGTTTGTCTTGTGGCTATACTTTTGAAAAAGTGAGTATTTTAACATTCAAACATTGGCCCCCATTCACTTCCATTGTAAGTGCCTATAACCCAGATTTCTTTTTTTTACATAACGAGTCAAAATTATTTAGTAATCAATATTATTCCACAAATGCTGTCAATCTATCTTAACTTGTATTGAACCCGGAATATTTTAGTGTGATTACACAACGATTTACAAAAAGGACAAAAGGACAAAAAAAAACAAAAAAACAATCACCTTCAGGGAGTCAGATGAATTACATTACAGTACACAAAAACAATCTCAACATACTTGGATGTGTGGTTTCAGATTCTTCCAGGTGACGGCATGTGCGATTCCCTGGTTAATGTAATTCAGTGTCTGCTGCAAGACTCTTGGAGCCACATATTGCTTTTCCTTAAACTGATACAACACCTTCAACAGCACCTAATAAAGCACACAGAGCCAATGGTGAACCTGTCTCAACACACACATATCAGCATTCCCCTGAATCTACTGATGCCTTTTGTACCTGCTGCGCAGCCACGGCATAACCCTTGAGGAAGAGCTCAGCAAACTCTGTGTACTCTTTGGTCGTGTTGCCAGGGCTGCCGTACCTTGGGGCGAAATCACAAAGGACATTCATGAAAATCCACCAACATTCAGTTTCAAACTCATAGGACCTTCTTCTGAAAATAACTGCTCAGTGTGGGCGGAGATTCAGTGGGCCGTGAGTCATCTGTGAGAAATTCATCTTTCGCTTTCAGGGAGGAAGTGATGCTATGCGCTCTGGGTGAGTGCTAGTACTGTACCTCTCAAAGAGTCGAGCGAGGATGTGAAGCGCCCACTTCTTACACTTCCACCAGGGCAGCTCAGGCCTCTCGTCCTCATCTACCTGTAGGGTCTCCTGAAAAGTCACATACAAGCACTTTAGAGAAAAACATGATTGAACATCACAGCCGTAAAAGAGAATTACTGCTACATTTTCTAATTCATGCAACCCAATAGTTCTAATCAAAATGTAAAAAAAATTAACACAGTGTTAGCATCTATAGCTATTTTCCGGCCAAACTCCAGGATAAAATAGCATTCATTGGTAAACTAAAAACCTATTTTAGATGGTTAGGATCACTTTTTGATAACTCATATTCTGGACTGACTTTATCAAATGTAAGGTAAAAAATTCAGTATGTAGCTAGATGTTCGCTATAATCAGAATTAAACAAGCGTAACCCATACTACACAGTACACACTGAAAACTGCTGACAATTTTTTAGTAAGTGAATTATGAATTTGTTCAAACTGGAATCCTTGTATACAGTTTTATTCTGCACTATATACTGTCTTAATAAAAACAAACTGTTTGTGAAACGGTATGCAATAATAAACATTGTAAACAGTATTGTTCTACATTGTTGCTACATGACATTTTACTAAATGTTTAACCCTCAATGACCAAAGCATTGATATATTTTCTTCCTTTTTTTTTTCCATCTTGAAAGCATTTTTAGGAAGCCACTGATTATAAAAAATATTGCACAATTTTGGGGTGATTTTAGCATACTGTGACACTCATTTTTCAATTTCTTATTCAACATAATACCAATACTTCTAATAACAATTATAATAAACGGTTTAGTTATGATTTTCTTTGTTATCTATAATTATTATTACACTGTAAGCAATATCACAAAAACCAGCGTAGGACTACTGACTATCATCGTACAGTGATTCAGCCATAGACTTATCCCAGAGGTAATCTGATTTTTATTTTTGTTTAGCTCTGTTGGACAGAAATTTATTTGAACAAAAAACTTGGTTAAAAAATAAATAAATATATATTTTATTAAAGCTATATGTATTAATTTAATTAAACAATGTTTTGATAACATTTAATTTAAACAAAACATGGAATCCACAAATCAGAGACTTTATGAAGTTCTTTTAATCAAGTCTTAATACTGATGTACCAGGGCTGGTATCGCACCGAAGCCAAAGTTCTAATTCAAATGTCAGCTAATGTTAATATTTTGATGCCTAAAAACATAACATGTCAATGTTATAACATGATATTTTATGACATTCTTATCCGTTTCAAACACATTTTGCTAAAGTGGGTCTCTGAGTAGACCCATCGTAGCCATAGCTGGGTATTTTATGAACACAAAATTCACATTCTACAGAAATAGTACCAGTATGTCATTCCGATCATAGCCATAAATGTGTGATAATTTTGTTGGAGACTATGGAGGCTGGCCAGGGGTAGAGGGTCATGAAGACATCACTGGGCCAGTACTATGATCTCCAGTGGCTCTGTGGCTGTGAGTGAGGCATGAGAACAGTCACACAGCCTGTAAGACACAAACTGGAGACGGCCCTAAACGCAGACAGACACTACGCACACCGTCCACCCACAGCCAATTCAACATCCTTTTCAGGACATTGATATCTAGCTTCTTACGACACCAAACACCTATGTTAGCATTATGAAATATTGTCCTTACTGGAGGTACATCTCTGTCCACGACTGTCTTCAGAATCTCCATCCACTCGGTCAGATTCTGCCGATTGATCAGCTCCAGAGGGAGGTTGTACTGCAAAAACACATGGATTAATTCACATGAGACTCAAACCACCAAAACTTTAAGCTAGAAAAGCTGTGAACACCTTCAGTTAAAGTATCAGTGATGATAGTACCTGGAATAGAGCGTAGAGGATCTTGAAGATCTGTTTCTGCACCAGGACCGAGTCGCTGGAGGGGTCTGGCAGTAGCTGTATGAAACGGTCCTTCAACATGGGCATGAAGATCTGCATGGCAGCAACCAATGGTTGACGCTCCTCAGGCTTCTTATACCTTACAAACATTGACACTTGCATTAAGATGCTGCCAAATGGCTTTGATCTCAATGACAGCCTTAATCTAATTGTTAGGCATATAAGAAAGCAGATTTAGAAAGCAACGTTATTCAACATGATATAAAACGCAAAGCACCATCTAGATATAAAATCTATAGATGTGCAAAATACATTAAAGAGTGTGTTTGCATGCATGACTTTATAAGGTTAATGCCTTAAACAGTGATTTTTGGGGGGATGTTTCAACTTCGCCGTGTATGTAAACACCTTTACTACCATTGTCAGTGTAAGCGTATTCAGTGCGCTAGGCCAGGGCGACGTGTAAAAAAACAATTTACTCGATTATCTTCTTAACCTGTTGATGCACAATCAACTCAGGAGTGATGTCACTGTTTACATTTAATATATCATTTACAGCCTATAAATGTAATTAATGTTAACAAATTATACATCTTTTCAAAGGTCTAAGGGTTCAACGTTGATATCCGATCTCTGTTTTTACGATAGCAATGCTCCAGAATCAGCAATTGAGTTATTTGTGCCAGGAGTACAAATGAAAACATGCAATATCAAAACGGGACTTCATACCTTTGTTATGAAATCGCGATCGCCTGATGAATCCAGTTCGCCACACTTGGGTCAATTGTCCATGTCAAGCGTTTATTGAAACTTTTTGTCTTTAAAAGTGATATATCTGAGAAATATTGATAATATTCTCCATTGTTTACATAAGATCTCGCCAGAAAGAATTACCCTTCGTCATCGTTCTTCAACAAACTATGCAATCTGAGCAGCATTCATGTTGTAAAACTGTATATTATCTTATAGATCAGAGTCCTGTAAACAAAATGAGACTTTCTCCAAAGTCTGTTATAGCCAGGAAGTGAGGTCAGATTTTGTGTCGTCTTGAAAGTCGAGCCTTAATTTTACTCTTTATGCTTCCAGCGATTTTCAGTGAATAAAGCTGCAGGAACCTTGTTTTTTGTTAGATCATCTTCAAATTTGAAATGTAACTTCTTTAGACTCGTGGTTTTGAGAACATTGTATTTCTGGGTTGTCTTGGCACTTTTATTCTAGTTTTTTTTTAGATTATAAAAACATGTTCAGCACAAAATATTTCCATTACTCTAAACTTCAGCTTCTCTAAATTTAAAAAATAACAACATATATTAATTCTGAAAAGCCCAAAGTGTCTTCTTTCAAAAGATACACCAACTGTGTCCATACTCCAAGGGTTCAGTAAACAACCATTTAAGTTCAGGTATGTCATTTCCATGGTTTGTGCTCAAAAAGGGGGTGCGTATCAACAGGTTAAAATATATAGCGATATCCGATTATATCGTCAACCCCCCTGCCGAAGGTTGGTGAAAATTGTTGCTTTAGCTTCAAAAATCGAATTTATTGAAACCGGAAAAAAACATCTATTTCTAATTGCACTTAAATCGAAATGATAAAAAAAAAGAAAAAAAAAAACTTAAAATAACAGTGACCAAAAAAAAAATCTTATTTAACAACCTCCCCAAATCCAAACATTTACTGTCCCCAATGGCTCCATTTGCCATAACGCAAGCATCCATCAACAACAACAGGTGGAAAATTAATAGAAAGATATATATATTACTGAACCTGCAGCACTGCGTTCACAATGCATGTTAACAGCGAACTGCTCAGTGGAAATAAAACAAACTAAACTCAAGAGCACCTCCTGAGATGATCGGAGATCATTTGCAGAATCCTCATAAACAACATTATTCTTGGAAACGGTTTACACACAAATGAAAAAGAGGAAAAAAAAAAAAAAGTGATCGCTCGTGTGCCCCGAGACAGACTCCCGCCACACGCTTCATTGATGGCTTTTTTTGGTCTGTTCTTATAAATGTTAAAAGTGCGTTTCTTCATGTGCATTTCTTCAAGCACATCTTTATGTCTAACATCATGTGTCACTCCGAGACTTCTTGCAGGTCGCCCGCCTGTTGCAAATACAGGAGCAAAATTACCTGTGCAAGAAATACCCGCATTTGGACGAGGAGCTTGCAAACTGGGTTCAGCCTCGTCGCATTTGACAGATTGCAGGTGCTTGTTTCACACCCTGAGCTACAGTTTAATATATTTGGCTACATCCCAGATCCATGATTTTGTAGTTTCCCCGATATTGTCGATCGTCATCTGTCATTGAGTGCAGCAAATCGGCATTGGGATATTTGTGAGATACTGTCGATATCCACTTACATCGTCCTAACGGAGTAGTGGTGGCATAGGGGGCTAAAGCACATAACTGGAAATCAGAAGGTTGTTGGTTCAATCGCCACAGCCTTGTGACACAGCATTGTGTCCTTGAGCAAGGCACTTAACTCAAGGTTGCTTCAGGGGGGATTGTCCATGTAATAAGTGCACTGTAAGTCGCTTTGGATAAAAGCGTCTGCCAAATGCATAAATGTAAATGTCCCATCATCCAGCCTATTGTGCACACGTCTGTTTACATTTTGATAAAGACCAGAAAAGTTGGATAATTTTAAAATCTCATGAAAATGACGCAATGTCTCAAGCACCTCATGAATTCAGCACCACCGCGATATGCTATGACAGATGTGAGCAGGGAAATTTTCTGTCTCTTCTATACTAACGGCTTGTTACTCTTTGTAGAACAAAGTGAATTGGCAACATGCTGATGATGTCATTAGCAACTAATGCAGATAAACCAGCCATTGAATATAATGTGTAAATAAACAGATCCAACTTGCTCACAAAATATTAGTGCATACAGTGAGTCTGGATTAGAACAAATCTAATCGCACTCAGTATGAACGTTAATGAGTGTTTTTATGACCATCTTACTCGTAATTCTTCACCAGCTGGTAGAGGCAGAGCAGGATGCCCAGCCAGCAGGCACTTTTGTCAGACTGCAGATAGAAGCCAATCTTGTCCACAATAGCCGTCCATCTAGTCGGGTAGTCGTGCTTGATCATATGGTGAATGCAGGTTGTGAGTTGCACTCTGCCAGATGAAAGTAAAAAAACAAAATCCAAATTAAATAATTGGTTAGCAATGAAAGTGAGCCTCCACCACCCCCTGTGTATATTTAGTTGTTTGTTACCCGATGCGCTCTGGGGATTGAATGATGGCCTCCACAATGTTGTCTCGAATGAACTGCCTGTCCTCTTCTGGGATGTTATTGGTGGGTCCTTCAGAGTTTGCATTTTCCCCTTCACTCCAGTACTGTGTCACCATGTTCTTCAAGTAGATCACACCTAAACAACAATAATGGAGGACACAGACAAATGATAGTCGGCTACAGTCAAGACTTTTGATTCTCTTTTTCCAATTAGCATTAGCGCTTTGTTTTTTTATGTAAAAAAGAAATTATAATGTAAAAATACATTTGCACACAGCTTACACATTAAATTATCCAATATTTAGAGCAGGCAGCCAGTCAATGGGGCTTTAGAAGAATGTCAAAGCAAAAAAAACCAGTCCCATTGTAGACCTCTAACTTGAAGTCCAAAAACTATAATGGCTATATGTATTGGAGCTGGTAATTGATATATTTTTTTCTTATTTTTGAACATATCTCTACTGTGTGTGATGCTCTCATGGTTTTAACTGGTTACCAGTATGTCACAATGACCTTATGATATTGACAACAGAACTATTCATAACTGTTTCAAATGTTCGCAATTCACAATTAATGTAATTTTAATGTTATTTTGGTAAATTTAAAAAAAGGTTCCATTTGTTAACATTAGTTAATGCATTAGGTATCATGAACAAACAATGAACAAAATATTTTTACAGCATTTTTTAATCAATGTTAGTTAATAAAATTAATAAAATACAACTGTTCATTGTTAGTTCATCTTGGTTCATAGTGCATTAATGTTAACTAATACAACTTTTGAATTTAAAATGCAATGGTACATGTTGTAACTAACAGAGTTCATGTTACAGTAATGTTGTTAAATAATGTTAACAAATGGAACCTTTTGTAAAGAGTTACCGTAATTTTTCTGTGTTGGGCATAAACGTATACCTGCACAATATAACTTGCAAAAGTGTGGCAAAGGGCAATTCAAAAAACTGTATCTGCCTCAAATTTCATGATCGGTGCACCACTAATGTAAAATATTATATTGCACATATAAAACAGCAAATACGGACACTTATTATTGCAGAAATGTGTCATATTGGTTATTTTGCATTTTCATCATTTTTTTTGTAAAAATGTGTGGCAGTCCAAACAATTCAAGTCAAGAAAAGACTGCGGTGGATTTTTGTTTCGTCACACTGAAAATGGAAGCTGATGTTTGAGCGCATTGATTTGTGTATTGCATTATTTCAAAGATCTGAAAAGTGAACTGCACATTTTCGCAAATGCTTCTGGTCACCCGGTGTTTCCATGCATAGCATACATTCAACAAAAATGCTATGAGTTGCATGGGGTTATGCCATTCTGAATGTTCCCAAAAACATTCAGTACTTAATTTGTATGCTTTGCAGCCTTAGCCCAGTAAGCACCAGGGCTGCAACTAACGATTATTTTGATAATCGATTAATCTAATGATTATTAGAACGATTATTGCAATGATTAATCATTAGCTCTGAACCGATTATTCAGCTTGTGCTCCGATTTAAAGGTTGGATTAAACGTGCTTACTAACAATAAAGAGGACAAAATCATCTTTTAAAAATACCTCTGAATGACATTCACGGAATTAAAGGGGGAAAAAATACTTTTTTATTAAGTTTAATTCAGTAAAGAAATTCACTGCAAAAATCCTATTGTTATCCAGTGTTTTTTGTCTCCATTTAAAAATCATCTAAAAATCCTTAAAACAACAAATTTACTTGAGAAGCAACATATAAGATATTTAGACTTGCTTTAAGGGAATATATCTTAAATATAAGTGTATTCTGTATACAAGTATTTTTTTCACTTGTTTATACTAGCGAGTGCAGTAAAGACAAAATATACTTTCATTCAGGATCAATTCTTTAAAAGAAAGTCTAAATATATTTTTTTAATGAATTTTTAGATATCTTTTAAATATTTGTATTTTTAATAATATATTCAACCTTCTCAGATAACAATCTTTTCTTCTGCAGTAAAGCTGCTAAAAAATGTACATTGTTTTAAATGAGTTTTAGATATTTTTATTGGAAAATGAGCCAAAACAAATAAACGTATTTTGTTGCAGTGTATAATGGGATGAAGCCTACACTCTCTTACCTTTCTGTTAGGCCTGGGCGAAAAATCGATTCAATGAATTAATTCGAATTTTTTGTTGCGGGCGATTTAAAAAATAAGTAAATCGAGTTTTTCTGTAATGGCGCATTTTTGGCTCCCCGGAGCATCCGTAGCGTTAGTTTCACATAGCAGTATGGCAAGCGACAACAACAACATCATAGCACACACGAAACGGCAACAGCATACAGCAAGCGACAACATGGCTACCGGTGAGAGTGGGAAGTTTGTTCCCAAGAAACTTCATCCCAGAAATGGGGGTTACATTTGTCTTGCTTTTGATTAAATAAAAGCAAAATTTGCTTTAAGTTGTCCGCCGTTTGTCGTATTGATTTCCTTAATAAGTAGATGGAAAAATCGGGAAAAAATCGTAAATCGAATTAAAAAAAATAAAATCTGAGATTTTATTTTTAGGCCATATCGCACAGCCCTACTTTCTGTTCACTTCAATCCATCTTTAACTCACAAAAAACCAAACTCGCTCTTATTAATAAAGCTACTTATTATAAATTATTCAAGATAAGAAATGCACAGTGACATTATGAGTCAATAAGTCTAAGAGCCGTCGTGCGAACTGCAGTGCTGCTCTCACTCATCATCATAGCAGTTTAATGTGATTTTGTGTTACATTAAATGAGATCAAACAACTATTCGACAATGAAAATTGTAGACAATTTTTTTTTGTCTACGTTGTCGATAACGTCGACTAATCGTTTCAGCCCTAGTAAGCACAAAGAACGGTTGAGTTTAACAGGCCCTGCTTGAATGTCCACATGACGTCAAGAAAGTCAGAGCTATGTTAAGCGCTCCATGCAGCTGTGCATTTGTTGAAAATGCCCAGCAGGTGTACTTCAGGTCTATATAGATAGCAGATCTCTCCATGCCATTCTTACGGTTTCAATATAAACCTCTGCTATTCTCAAACAGCAGCCTGGGCCTGTTTTCTCCAGGAAATCAGTCCTCACACAAGTAGGCAACGTGTAGCAAAACAAATCATTATAAAAAAACAACTAGTTGGTCGTGTCACTTTATGTCAACTATTTTAAAGGAAGCTGGACACTGTTTAATTTCGGGATCAGACATATTTGTCATCCTTTACAGAAGTCATCCTTGTGCCTCGAGAGATGTTTTTAAAAGTTGGACTATTCTTAACTTGACATGCTGTCTTAAAAAAGACAGATGTATGTTGAATCCAATCTGTGACTGATTTAAGCACACAAAGATCTCAGTGCGAGTTTGTGTAAGCTGAATGCATCAGCGCTTCAAATAGAGAAGGATGGGTTAAAGCGTTGACAATCGGACAGCAGACTGCTGACGGACATGCTATTGTAACCTGATGCGAAGAATTCTGCCCTCTGGCTGCTGATGAATCAGCAACTCGTCTCATGCTTCACTCAATCTCAAATCTAACAGTCTGATCTGTAGAGCAGGGAATATAACCACTGAGCTGCTAATGACACCGCACGAACACTCTAGAAGTTGTTTAACAACAGTTTTACAGCAATTCCTAAAGTGCAAACCCTGTGAGTCGGTGCCTTATGCAACTTCTATGATTGCTATTACTAGGGCTGTCAATTGTGTCAATTACATGGTGATACATGCCGATTAATTAATCACATTATTCGCATAAAGAAATATTTGCTGAGACAGCCCCTAAAAACAAAAATCAATATAGAATGATTAAATTATAAATATTATACTTCAATAATTATGAATAAAATACTAATATATATATATATATATATATATATAATACAAAATTATAATTCAGATAATTAAAATGTCTGACACAATTGTCCAAGTACGCATCAAAGTACACATGCATCAGACAGACACTTTTGAAGTATCTCAATTTGGATGCAGCGCATTATTAACATTCAGTTTTCAGGTCATTGTGCTAAGTTTAACGTAGTTTGAAACTTAAACATGACTTGAGATCCCGCTTTTTATGTTTGCCCTCCATCAAGCTGTGATTGAACACAAGAATGAGACTCATAGGCCGTTTTGTAGGCTGCGTATTAGGTAGGACCCACGTCCTTTGAAGGCTGCAGTATACAGTGTATCCTCCTTTAAACAAGGGACGATTGCTTTTGGTGCGAAAAAGAAAATATTTGAGTACTTTTTTAAAGTCTTAATCAAGCTTCTGGTATGCAGCGGTAAGCGCGCGTGACGTAATCGAATGGGCACTTATAATACGATAACTGACGCATGCATCGCATCAGCGTTTATAAGTGACGAGGAACGCTGTACATTAGCTTGGTTGATTTTGGTTTAGATCTGTTATTATCCATTTCTTTACTCACAATGGAGCGTTTGGACTGAATGGAGAACGTGAGACTACTTCAGTATCCATGACAACGTGAATAAGTCACACGAAAGACAGTTTGGACTCACCCTCTCCTGAAGCACTGGATTATAGTTATAAGTACTTAAATGTTGATCTTTTTTCACACCAAAAGGGATCGTATCGCTTTAGAAGACATTAATTTAACCGCTGGAGCCATATCGATGTGGTTTATGCTGACTGTCTATGATTTTTGGACCTTCAAAAGAGAAATTAGCATTTTAAGGACCTTCTGAACTAAGAAATATTTACGTTTTCTTCAAGTGTGTTCTGGTGAAGAAAGAAAGTCATACACACCTGGGATATCATGAGGGTGAGTAAATAATGAGAGAATTTAGATTTTTGGGTGAATTATCCCTTTAACCATAATAGTAAAACTGTATAATTGTGTCATCCTTGGTTCACGGTTACAAGTTTCCATTGGACAGCAAAATAGGGCAAGAAACTGCACAGAACTCACAGATGTGATATTTCGGTCTTCAAGTGATCATTTAAAAGAAATCTTCAGCTCTCTCTCCAGAATAATACAAAGTAACAAGCTCTTTCTAATGTTCTTTCAACAGGACACAAACTATTTGAAGTATGCACCGCAAGCACCCCTCCTAACACTGCTATGAGCAGTTTTCTTTTCGTACAAAGGGCCATCTTGCGTCACACAAGGAGCCTTGCTTTAGACCAAAAGACAGAACGATTATAGACTTATTCCTCTCTGAGCAGTACACAAATGTTTCAATGCAATACCCACAGATGAAAGCCGAAAGGCTAGATTTATGACATCCATTGGGATTTATAACCGTATTTATTTACATGTAGGAGTCTCAAAACGTCCTGTTCATACAACAGCTTACAGTAGCAGCTAAAATACAGTCTGTATGAACAAATTACCAAAGTCAAGTGTGTACCCAAACACCTATACCTATATTGACAGTGACTAAAGTAAATGGTCTGCACTAATATAGCACTTTTTTTCACCGTAGAGGTTACCAAAGCCTTCACATACGCCACACACACACACACACGCCACAGAGCTGCCATGAAAGGCGCTAGCCTGCCATTGGGAGCAACTTGGGGTTCAGTGTCTTGCCCAAGGACCCCAACCCTGCGATTGGCAGCAGACCCACTCTACCACATGAACCACAACTGCCCCGTGAAAATATTCATTAGATAGTCAAGATGGCGGTACCCATACCACCAGCAAGTCTTATGACAATTGCCGACGAGTTATTATTAGGGTTGTCAATCTATAAATTTTTTATCGAATTACATGGTGTCCCGATTAATTAATCGTGATTAATCGCATATACAAATATTTGCTGAGAAAGCCCCTCATATAACAATAATTCAATATATAATTATTATACATAGTTATATCAATATATAATTATACATATATATAACAAATTTAAAATATTCAGATAATTAAAATGCATTATATTCCTGTAGCAGAAGAGTTAATTATTGATAAGACAATACAAAAAGTGGCTTTAGAATACAATGTGTTGTTTACTACCATATTATTGATCATAAGTCCAATCATTGGCACACAGTTCACAGCGATCCATTTCACAAGTGACTTTGTCAATCAGTTCGAGATTTATTATGAGGGCTTGTTTAAGCACCCGTCAATCTACACCTACGTCAGACATGCTTGTGTAGCGTCTCGGGTGTGTTGTGTCATAAAAATAAAATGTTTAGGTCACTGTGTCAAGTTAAATATAGTTTCACTGTGTCAAGATAAATATAGTTTAATACTCAATCTTTTAAACACATCTTGAGATCCCTTATATCGCATTTGAGTCGCACTTAGAACTTAAAACTGATGAGCTACGATGGATGACAGCGGTTGAAAAAAAAGCCATAATAAATATCTCAGTCTCCATAAGTTAATTAAACTCAACATGAAAAACACGACACATGCACGTGTACATTGTGTGGCAGCTTTCACATTATAAGACGTGACAGACAACCAGTTGTCCAGTATGGTTCTATTCGCACAGGCTTACTGAATATTCGGTGAGACTCCTGAAAATTTGTGAGTGTCAGTTCGGTTATTGAACGTGGTTGTCACTTTCATTAAAAACTTCATTAAACTATAAGTGGTCTATACACACATGCATCTCCTTTCAGTCCTAAATAATTGAACACTGCTTTAAAACCTCAGTGGGCATGCCTTGTATATAGTGCTGTATGTAAACACAGAGTGGCAGAATCTCTCAGCTCTGTGTCAACATATGACATCTGATACTGAATGTGGAACGGTCATGGAGTGACAGTGAGGAGGTGGTTTGAATGTGCAGTGCACCACCTGAACCTCATGAATAGTATGATGGCAGCACCCTGAGCAATACTTTTTAGAGCTGTATACGTACCTGCCTGCCGTATGGGCAAATCCAACTGGTCAGACATGGTGACCCGCAGTAGTGTAGACACAAAGTTCACCTGGGTATGGCCCTGTGGAAAAAAGCAAAAAAACACAATGAATACTATTAGCAGTAACATAAACACAATAAATATGATTTAAATCAGGGCTGATGCAGTTTACACACTGACCTATAATGCTGCGGCCGCATTGGATGAACCGAAACAACATTTCAAGGAACTCCTTGCAAGTTCACTTCCAAATAAACGCCACGTCTACTTCTGGCCTCTGACATCCAATACCATAAACATACAAATTGCACTAGCCAGCAAAGAGTTTTGTGAAAACAACCACTGACATGAACAACTTATGGAGCTTGCCCAAGATTAACATATCCTGTGATGATTTCATCAATCCAGCAACAAGCACTTGAAATGCATCTTAAAATGCCACGGCAGTGTTGTTCTCACCCTCCCTCAGCTTTCCCGACCCCTAAATTGTCAACGCACAGGAATCCAAGCCTGTTGTCCACATGGAGCACGGCCAGCTCGGTGACTGCACCAGGCATCAATCCACCTCGACATTCTCTTTCATTTAATTAGCATATCCTCTTTAAGACCAAGCATTAGTCACCATCATAACAAAAAGAGGGACTTTGGTGGGATTCAAATGTAACTTAACTTTGAAAAGAAAATGAAGGCTCTCTGTAGCTGCAGGTCAGACTGTATGGACACATCACAAGTATTATCTTATATACATTGTAAAGTAGCACATGTACTGTATCGGCATTTCTGCTAGATGAAACTCGCTGGTCAATCCATGGATAGTTTGCCTAAAAATGAAAATTCTCTCATCATTTGCTCACCCACATATCATCCCAAATGTGAATGACTTTCTTCTGCAGACCGCAAATGAAGATTTTCAGAAGAATATCTCAGCTCTGTAGTTTATTACAATGCAAGTGAATGGTGACCAAAACTTTTAAGGTCCAACAAGCACATAAAGGCATCATAAACTTAATCCATATGACTCCAGTGGTTTAATCCATGTCTTCTGAGACAATCTAATCAATCTTGGATAAGAACGGACCAAAACATAACTCCTTTTTTCACTACAAGTCTTGACATCAGCAGTCTGCTTGTCGATAATGATTTAAGCTTGATTACACTTACTAGCGCCATCTAGTCAGCATGCATCAGGCACTATGATATGTAATAGAGCTAGAAACAATGATCTTGCAGATGAGACTGCAAAGGCAAGATATACAGTTCATTTGTTTTTAAGTATTTTGGTCTGTTATCACCCAAAACTGATTGGATCACTTCAGAAGACATTGATTAAAAAACTGGAGTCTTACAGGTGGCTTTTATTCAACATTTATGTGCTTTTTTTGAGCTTCAAAACTTTCCATTTACTTGCCTTGTATGGACCTACAGAGCTGAGATTACAATCTTCTAAAATCTTAATTTGTGTTGTGCAAGCGAAAGAAAGTCATGCACGTCTGAGACGGCACGAAGGTGAGTAAATCATGAGAGAATTAGCATTTTTGGGTGAACTATCCCTTTAAACAAACTCAAGCACCTGGATATGACACAAGCTGACTGTACTGTTGTTCCATTTGAAGCGAAGCAAGCAGAATATTTAATGGATCTAAAATAGGAAAGTGACAAGGTAATTTTGCAAATGTTAGCAGCAATATGAAAGTTACTGTGACAACACAATTGTAAATTACCATGGCATGCGTCAAAACAGAATTACCATGGTAACGTATGCTAAAACCATGTTTGACAACGTTGTATAGGGATACCATAACACTTCCGTAAACTCCGCAAACAAGCAAAAAGCCCTCAAAGTCCCATGGTATTCTGTGACTGACTTTGGGAGTAGGATGTAAACACAACGGTACATATGGTAATCATTCCTTATCAAACTACCAAGGTATTAGCATGTGATACCAACACTGTGCTTTTTTGGAAACGCTGACGCAGCTCGTAACAATCGTTACGGGCCCGGACATTCCTATATTCATTTCAATAGAAGTCGTCATTACACTAGGGGAAGCAAAAGAGTCTGTCAACATGGTTTATTTTCCGTACTCTCATCTATTGTACTAGGTAAAAGTGTTCGTGAAATGACAACAAGCCTCATGTTGACGTGAGGAACTAGCGCCTAGCATCTCACGCGCCAGTACATGAGCTTAATCACGCTCACACGCGTCAAAAATTTGACCCCAAAATATGAAGACAACTATAAAAGCGTCTTTAAATGACAACACTTCACAGCCACGTTGAATTTAAGTGCTTCGTCGTCCGTTTAATCACAGTTAGCTTGAGCTTTTCTCGCGGTGACGTAGTAACCGGGGACGAACTGCCGCCAGCCTGTTAGTGCTTGCCTAAGCACGTTAATAATACACGATAACGGACACAACACACTAAAACCCCGTAATAAATAATAAACCCATAGTATGTGATTAAATGTGGTCTACGTTAAAAAGCTCAGTTTGGGACAATTTTAATAGAATTAAAGAGTGCCATCCAGCTGCGCAAGGCCCGCTGCGCGCCGCCGCCGCCACAATCATCATCATCATCATCATCCGATCACTTTACCTCGTTCAGCTG
The DNA here is from genome assembly GCF_025860055.1 of Xyrauchen texanus. Taxonomy (NCBI): domain Eukaryota; kingdom Metazoa; phylum Chordata; class Actinopteri; order Cypriniformes; family Catostomidae; genus Xyrauchen; species Xyrauchen texanus. Next base: position 56,915,258 of record NC_068276.1, read on the forward strand.
TCTCTCTGCGGCCTCACGCAAATTTGCGTCCATGGTGCCCCGAAGGGCCTCGATCAAAGCATTGAGATCCATTACAAGGTTGTTGTGGTCTAGCTCGGATTCGGAAGGCTCAGCGTTTATATGAAGTCCCGGGCACTGCGCACATGGACGCTCAATTCTTCGGCAACCGGCGCGAAAGGAAGAGGAGTCGCTATGGGCCGGATAGATCAGCGTCAACTTCTCCGCTGCGAGTTTCCGTTCCACTGCGGGGCGTATAGGGAGTTGTAGTTTTTGTAGTGGACTAGGGCGCTTGTGTCTCTTAAAGAAATATATTTATTTTCAAAACACCTCCTCCGTTACTTATCCGTTAAGTTACCACGGTAACCATGGTAACCATAGTTTTTGCCATGGTGACATTAGTCACTATCCACCTTATTAAACTAGGGCTATATATATATATATATATATATATATATATATATATTATATCTGATGTATACCAGGACTATATATATATATATATATATATATATATATATATATATATATATATATAGTCCTGGTATACATCAGATATGATATTTTGTTACATATAGATTTGAGGTGATTCTGAGCTGAAGGGGAACCAAGCAAACAGGCCTGTGGATGATATGGGATTGCATTATATCCTGCAACACCTCGACAGACCTGGGATTTATGGAAGGATCCTATGTGTGGACTTCAGTTCAGCCTTCAATACCATCATGCCTGATCTTCTCTCAACCAAACTGACCCAGCTCTCCGTGCCCACCCCAATCTGTCGATGGATCACCAGCTTTCTGACAAATAAGCAGCAGCTAGTGAGACTGGGGTAACTCACATCTGGGACCCTCGTTATTAGCACTGATGCTCCTCAGGGATGCACTCTCTCTGCACTGCTCTTCTCCCTGTACACGAATTCCTGCACTGCATAAGACACCTCTGTCAAGCTCCTGAAGTTTGTAGACGATACCACAGTCATCTGCCTCATCTGTGATGGTGATGAGTCTGCAAATAGAAGGGAGGTTTATCAGCTGGCTGTCTGGTGCGGTCACAACAACCTTGAGCTGAACACGTTCAAAACAGTGGAGATGATAGTGGACTTCAAGAGAAATCCTCCCACACCATCCTGAACAGCACTGTGGCAGCATTCCTGTTCCTGGGCTCTACCATCTCTCAGGACCTAAAGTGGGACACCCACATAGACTACATTGTGAAGAATGCTCAGCAGAGTTTGTGCTTCCTTCGCCAGCTGATGAAGTTCAACCTTCCACGAGAGCTGCTGACACAGTTCTACTCGGCCATCACTGAGTCTGTCCTGTGTACATCTTTAATGGTATGGTTTGGTTTAGCCACCAAATCAGACAGACGGAAACTACAATGGAAAGTCAGGACTGCTGAGAGGTTATTGGCGCCCCCCCTGCCCACCCTCCAAGACCCGTACGTATGCAGAGTGAGGAAACGTGCATGTAGAATCAATCTGGACCCCACAAACCCTGCCCACTCCCTCCTTGAACTGTTGTCCTCTGGCCGGCGGTACCGAGCACTCAATGCCAGGACATCCAGGCATAAGAACTGTTTTTACCCTCAGGCCATTTACCACATGAACAATTAAACTCCCCATACTGCAGTAATGTATAAATATCTCATGTACATATGTAAATTCACTCATATTTAATTCAATAACTGTACACACCCCTACCTTGCACATACAGTACCACTTGCACGTGTACATATGCCATTCTGTTATATGTCCTATTTGTCACTTGTTTCTCCTATCACCAAAAAATTCCTTGAGTAGGCAACGTGGGTGTTCTGGTGCACTACGGCTGCTGTTGCATCATCCAGGTGGATGCTGCACACTGGTGGTGGTTGAGAAGATTTCCTCTATACTATGTAAAAGTGCTTTGAGTGCCTAGAAAAGCGCTATATAAATGCGAGATATTATTATTAAAGCTCATACACGCAAAAAATATTCTATCAAAATGAATTGTCATTTTTAAATAGATTATATTATTAAAACATTTATTTGAAATATTTATGTGCAGGTTAAAGATATTATTTACTCATTCTGGCCCTCAGCAGTTTTCTTGAGTTATTGGTTTTACATTGAACGAACAAAATGTATAAATATGCATGTATAAAGTTACTGTATGTATTAAGTTTTTAAAAAAAGCAAATAGGCAAGGCAAGTTTATATATATAGCACATTTCATGGTGCTTTAAATGTAAATTTGAAAGAAAATACAAGATACATAAAAAAAAACCCATTAAGAACATGAAATAAGAATAAGAATAAATTTGGGGGGGAAAAAAGTAAAATGATTAAAATGAATAAGAAGAAAATTAAATAACTACATTAAATAATTAAAGAAAGACAAAAGCAAAATGATTCAGTGAAATAAATAAAGGCACACCTCTTCTGGAAGCTGCGGGTGAATTCCCGCAGCTTCCAGAAGCTTCTTGAATTCCAGCTGCGGGTGGCATAATAACTAAATGCTGTCTCACCTTGTTTTGCGTGAGCCCTCTGTATGTCTAACTGACTTGATCCTAATGGTCTGAGAGCAGGGTCGGAGTCAGGAGTTTTTCAAAAGTGTGGCCAGGCAGGGGCAAGCGATCAATCTGTGGTGGCACAGAAATGTTTGGGCACAATTTTTATATCGTCGGACTGTGGGGGTGGGGTGAGTGGATACAATGACACCCGGGATGGAGAGGTTTGGCGACCTTGGTGTGTGCACATGTTAAGTTTGTACAGAGATGATTTCACCTCTAAAGTACTAAATTGTGCCAAAAAATTTGCAAAAAATGACTAAAACAGCAAGTGCGAGTGGGGTGCCAATAAGGTGGACAGGCTTCGGTCCATGTTGGCCACGGCCCCCCCCCAACTCCGCCACTGTCTGAGAGGTCTGTTAGGTTTATTTTCAACAAGCATATCTGAAATGTATTTAGGTCCTCGGCTATTGAGCGATTCATAAACGAGTAACAGTAGATTAAAATCAATTTTAAATGTAACTGGAATCCAGTGTTAAGGTCTGAGGACTGGAGTAATATGCTCAGATATTTTGGTTTGGGTTAGAATCCTGGTAGGCACATTTTGAGTGAGCTGCAGGTGTCTAATGGTCTTTTTGGGAAACCCGGTTAGGGGAGTCCATTGCGGTAGTCCACCCTACTGGTGATGAATGCATGAACAAGTTTCTGGCAATATTTTTTAGATGACAGTAGGCTGATTTAGTTAGTGCTAATGTGATGTGACTTCTGAAACTAAACTCTGACTTCAAAATGACACCAAGATTTCAAATACAATGACCTCTGTCTTGTCATTGTTTAACTGAAGGACATTTTGGCACATCCAACTGTTAATATAATCAGTGCACTGGCACAGAGAGTCTATGGGGCTGTAGTCGTTAGGTGATAGGGCTAGATAGATCTGGGTATTGTCTGCATAGCCATGGTATGCAATTTGGTTATTTTTCATAAATTGGTCTAGTGGGAGCATATAGCCTACAGGTTGAACAGGAGCAGTGCAAGAATTGAGCCGTCTGGGACTCCACACGTCATGGATGTCCACTCAGATTCATAGTTGCCTATATTCACATTGTAACCACTTCCTTCTAGATACGACATGAACAAGCTGAGGACCGTCCCAGAGAGCCCTACCCAGTTTTCAAATCTGTCTAGGAGAATGTTGTGGTCAACAGTGTCAAAAGCAGCACTGAGATCTAGTAATACCAGCACCGATATTTTGCCTGAATCAGTATTTAGCCGAATGTAATTTAGGATCCAAGTGCCATCTCTGTGCTATGATGTGGTGGGAAACCAGACTGTAAATTGTCCAAGTAGCCATTCGAGATTAAGAATTTGTTCAGCTGATTGAAAACAAACTTTTCAATGATTTTCCCTATGAAAGGAAGATTTGAAATTGGTCTGTAGTTGTTCAATATTGAGATTATTACCGTACACATTTCAAGATTTAGGAATCAATTTCATAACAAATTTCCAACAGCAATCTTTAACAAAATTAGTAAAGAATTATTTGATGTATTTAGTTTTACTGATTTAATTTAGAAAAATATCATGAATTCTATTTGATGAAAATATGAACCCAAAAGATCATCTTACAGTAAAAGGAAGGGCATTACAGCATTATAGTAAGTCTTCACACAAAAATCATTCGAACAGGGGTCTGCCCAGGAGCAAGAGTTGAGTAAGGGGTGGTATCCAATAATTTTGGGGGGAGTGGTTGGTGTTGGAATGTTGTTATGGACCATGCACCACCATGCAGCCCTTCTGGGCCCGCTCTTGCATCCAAACAAACCAGTGCAATTACATTAATCAGACTTTCCTTTGATTCATATGATAATGTGTTTGATTCTCCTCTTGTCATAGTGAACTTACAAAAAAAGTGTTCATTTGTGTGAACATTATGCGTCCTGGAATGGAATTACATTTTTCTAGGACAGATAGCCAAAAAACATGCCGATCCAGTCACTTTTGTTACTCAGAAACTGTGGTTAAAAGAATGTTACCTTCAGTAGCATGAGTACCAAAATAATATATAGGCCTATATATAATTTTGTGTTGTCTCTTCTTTATTTAAAAGAGGGAAAAAAAGGAAAAATGACACTTAATTTTTTTTTTTCAACTAAGAATCCAAACTATGCTAATAAGACATTCAGTTGTTATATATTGATTTCTGGAGTGCAGCACAAACAAACAAAAATGTGTCAAAAGTATTACTGGAACTTCTATGGTGGCTTTTGAGTACCATGTAAAATATTGTACTGACCCGATGTTCAGAATGATAAGACGAATTTAAGAAGCTACATTTTTTGTTTGTGCTACACTCTAAGTGAGGATTTTTACTCGCTCCCGAAATCAATATACAACGTAATAGATGAAAGACTTCTGGATACAGTCTTGGCAAAGTTCTGATATGTACCATGATACTACAATGAATACCATATTAATGTACCATGGTTGCACTCCAAGGCACTTCAAAGAAAAGCATGGCATTTGTTTAAAAGAAATACATGGTAGAACATGCAGGAACTGAAAACGACATGTTTTTCATTTCAGTTCGTTCTGAGCAAAAACTGTATTTTTTCACTCCGGTTCAATAGTTCGGCAGCCTCCTTTGCAAACGGTTACCGGTTAGAACAAAATAAACAAACTAGGGATGCACCGATTGTGAAATTCTGGGCTGATACCGATGTTTAAAATACAAATTTGGCAGATGGCCGATGCCAATTTTTTGTTTTGTTTGTTTATTTTGTTTTTGCTGTTATTTAATCCCCCTTTTGTGCAGGTGAAACAAAGAAATCTTTGAATGAGCACAAATTTAATCATACAAATTTATGAAACAACATTTAATATAACCTTCTTTCAAATAACAAAGATTCATTTGTGAAAAATTACTTTTTCAAGAGCCTTTTTAACCTGCTATACACCTGCTATACAGCTAAATTGTTCACAAAATCACAGACAAGACAGTAAAATACTCCCACACCGCCGACATCAACAAACCACATGTGCGCACGTCATCCGTTGCCCTCTTAGGTCATGCCAGAGGCCTTGTCCAGCCAGTGGCTGTGGGTGGTATTATAGTTCCACCTGTTGGATCTTCTCCGAAACTGCAGCTGGGTAGGCAACTGTTGTCCAAATCAACTGCAAATAAACAAGACACATAAACAGATAAACATCGGCCACTGGCATCGGTGAATGACATCGTATTTCCCGATAGGCCGATGTCAGTCAACTAGGCGAATATCGGCCGATACCGATGTTTGGCCTATACACGGTGCATCCCTAAAAAGAACGGTTAATAATGTCCTTTTTAAATTGACAGTACTCTGCTCGAAGAGGTGGGTGAAATACAGATTGCAGCAATGCTGGATCTCGCAAGAGAAACAAGCAACTTTGTCTGGAAAAACAAGCTAAAAAAACAGCTTTCCTCAAAATAAACAAAAAATCTGCAATTTATCACAATTTAAATCATAACAAGCATACAGTTAATTAACAGTTAAGTAAAATTTGATTAATGATCTGCTTCTGAATCAGAACCTGGCAGCATCAAATCTGTATTATTGCATCATATAAAAATAATTCAGTGAAGACTTGGACACAACTGAGAAATGTTCTTTTTACCTCTAATGATGTTTTCCTTGTATCTGGATTAGCCGTGCATGTATACTGTTGTAACATTACATAGTTGTTGAAAAGGTCTTGATTTGGATGACAACATACAAAATGGACAATTAGGCAAAGAAATGTGTGATGTATCCTTCAGGATCAAAGCACATGCTCCTTTTTGGTAGGGTACAATAGGGTTAAAGGCCCCCGGGATAATAGGCACTTTTAATTGTATTTTCTCCAACACTCATCAGCAATAAAAACTACCACAGAACTTTCCTAAACACCTGTTTGTCACTATGCATGGCAAAATATTCCTGATTCATGAAATCATTGGGTGCAGCAAGTTGGATTTTTGGGTAATTTGATCTAATATTTAATAATTTTCAAAATGTTGCCATTTTTTTTTAGCTAATGAGTATCCCAGAATAAGACAAAATACTTAATTGTCATTTTCAGCTTTATTCTAGGTGATTAAATCAAAAGTTTCTTAACGAATGTCCAATAAGTAAAAAGAATAATATTTGGGGTAAAAAGCCCCCCTGTTACAGGGGTTAAAGACCCATAAAACACATGGTTTTACTTAAGTAGGGCAAATAGATTTGCTTTAAAGAACGTTACATTGATATGTGATCCAATCACAATAGAGATTCAAATGCCCAGTGTGATTGATGGTGCACGCTTTCCTGAAGTGGTTCATTTCAATATGCGTGATCTTAATTTGTTACTCAAAAATAGCATCTCAGAAGTTTTTGCAGAAGTTGACATATTTTGCTCTATAACTATTGACACTGTATTTACACAATATCACTGGGGGCACTTTACCCCAAATGTAAAGACAGTATGGACACCTTTTTAATAATAATAATAATAATAATAATAATAATAATAGTAATCAAAACAAACTTCGGTTCTTATTTCTTTTTATGCAAATTAATCCATCAATATTCAATAAAAATACATGTATTTATTTTTAATCTTGATACACTTTGTGACCAGAAAAAAAGCTAATTTTCCTTGAGGTGTTCCTAAAGAAAGAAAACTGTGCCATGCACGACCATCAATTAACCAATAGCCTTAACACTTTCTACTTCAGATCTTAAATTATGCCTCCAAAAACACCTCAGTCAAATAATAGTCATTCACACCTTACACAGGTCTATGAGGCAGCCACTGCCCTGACACAAACACCATTAACTTTCTGTGAACAGGACGTGAAGTGGCTAAAACTAAAAAAAGCACCTGGACCTGACTCTGTTTCTCCTGCCAGCCTGAAGCATTGTGCAGACCAACTAGCTCCACTCTTCATCACTGACATTTTCAATCAGTTCCTGTCTGTTTTAAGAAATCTATAGTCCAGTACCAAAAAAGCAAAGGGTCTCTTGTCTAAACGACTACAGGCTTGTCTCTTTGACGTCTGTGATAATGAAAACCTTTGAAAGACTTGGCTATCACAGACCCCTGGCTGGACACCTTGCAGTTTGCATTCAGAGCAAACGGGTCTGCAGAGGATGCCGTGAACATGAGTCTGCACTACATCCTACAGCACTGGACTCTACTGGATCATATGTCTGGATTCTGTTTGTGGACTTTAGTTCTGCTTTTAATACAATCATTCATGAGCTCTTACAAACCAAGCTGTCCCAGTTGGCTGTGCCAGACTCCATCTGTCACTGGTGTGCGACTGGGCAAACACACCTCTGACTCTTTGGCACTCAACAGTGGCGCACCACAGGGCTGTGTACTCTCTCCTTTGATATACTCCTCATACACCAATGACTGCACTTCTAAGGACACCTCCGTAAGGCTCCTAAAGTTTGCAGAAGATACAGTGCTAATCAGCCTGATAAGGAATAGCGATGAGACAGCATACAGATTGGAGGGGAAACATCTGGTGTCCTGGTGCAGCTCTAACAACCTACAGTAGAACTGAACACTTTAAAGATATGTGGACTGTGGTCTTTAGGAGATCACCTCTACCTCTACTTCCTATAGTCATCAAAGGATCATCTGTAACAGTCATAAAATCATAAAAAAATTTAGGGACAATAATCTTTCACTGTGTGGAAAGATCATTGGCTGTAGTCTGCCCTCTATCCAAGATCTGTTAGACACCTGTTGCAAAAAGAGAGCAATTAAAAATAATCAACGACCCTTCTCATCCTGCTCACTGTAGCTCCCAGCCTCTTCCATCAGGAATGAGATAAATACCAATTAAAATTAAAACAACAAGAGATAGAAACAGTTTCTTCCATAGAGCTGTGTCCTCACCAAACTCCTAAAACACTACTGCTCTGCACTGTTATCATGAACCATGGCGACATGGGACAGTCTTGAACACTTACTTCCTGTCGCGTGCACGCGCACTCAAGCGGCCAAGACCGCAAGTGTGACAGAGCCATGGACGCCCTTCTCCAATCCTTTCATAATTTCTTGTCTCACTAGGTGGCAGTACTAGTTCTCTCTATCTGTCCCGAACACCACCGAGGAAGAAGAAACCCGTCACAGGTCACCGGACACCGGTATCCAGTCCTGGAGGAGGAGGAGATAGCCGGCTGAAACAGCGAACACGCCGACAGGATACAACATCCGAGACCGACATGGCCAAGAACAGAGGCAGAAACCGTGAGGATCTTGTAGAGGAACAACCGAGACCCTCGAAAGAATCTCAAACCCTTAAAGGTAATTCAGCAGCAGTCCCGTATGTCCTGATCTCACATGCTAAAGGTAATCAAACTCGGCGCAATTATCGTGTGAAGATTCGATCAACGTTCCCCGATTTTTCGGAGTTTAAATATTAGACATACATCAAAAAAAAAAACCTGGCTTCTTGTCCTGTTTGCCAAGATAAGAAAATATGACTGACTGCGGTTAACACACGCTATTTTGCTACCGAAGTTATAATTGTTCAAATCGTGTCTTACCACAACATACACAGCACACATTCATTTGTGAAGTGGACCCTTAAATGTCAGTTATATGTAGTCAAATCAAAGGCTATTTAAAGGGACAGTTCACCCAAAAATTATAATTCTCTCATCATTTACTCACCCTCATGCCAATACAGATCTGTATGACTTTCTTTCTTCTACACAACATATATTATGATTTTTAGAAGAATATCTCCGCTCTGTTGCACATGAACAGTGGCCAGAACTTTGAAGCTCTAAAAAGCACATAAAGGTAGCCTAAAAGTAATCCATACAACTCCAGTGGTTTAATCCACAGCTTCAAAAGTGATGTGATAGCCGTGCTTGAGAAACTGTGCATTCAAATTGTTGTTGTTGTTGTTTTTAACCAAATATCTCCATTTTCACTTTCACTTCTCCTTATGCGTTTTGCTAATTAACATTATATCCACATCTACTGGAAGGGGCTAGTTAAAAGAGGAGATTTATAGTAGAAAAAAAGACATACATTTTAATCTGTTTCTCTCCCACACCTATCATATCACTTCATAAGACTTTTATGCTGCTTTTATATGCTTTTTGGAGCTTCAAAGTTCTGGTCAGCATTCACCTGCATTGTATGTACCAACAGAGCTGAGCTATTCTTCTAAAAATCCTAATTTGTGTTCTGCAGAAGAAAGTCATACACATCTGGGATGGCTGTAAATGATGGGAGAATTTTCATATTTTGGGTGAACTACCCTTTTAATTACAGTGAATGTTGTAGTTTAGAAAGGATTGTGCAATGCAGTGCTATCGGTGTACTTTGGGTTCGCATTACTCGTGTGAAGCCAGAGTTCAATGTGTACAGTTACTACTTTTGCGACTCGCCTTTAATAAAACAGATAAGAGGTCATAGGGCAAAATAAATGGCTGTTATGATACCATGTGAATTATTTCTGATTGCAAACCAATCCAGTCTCCTTGCATTATCAGATCTTGAGCATTCAGTATAGGAGATCTCTCTAGGGCCTCACCCTCCCTGAGGATTGTGAACAAGTGATGCAAATGAATGCAATACATTGCACAGATGAAATCAGAGGTGCAAGGGTTGAAATGTTAATTATGATGCATGTTTTTTTAAATTTTTTTAATCCTTCTTTAAGGAGTCCAGACGCCAGGAGAAGCTTCAGCACGCATGTCAATCCTCATCTTCGTCTCCATCTTTGCCTGTTCAGCTTGTGTCATGTACCTGCTGTTCAAATATTTTCCAGAGCTGAGCGAGTAAGTCTAGTTCTAGACTGTTTTAGACTAGTTTTCAGTGCCGTAGCCTACGTAGAGTGTTTTTGTGGTGACTTGACTATGTCGGATTGAACGTTTCTCGTTATGTCTTGCAGAGATGAGAGGGGAAACATCAAAATTCCTAAAGACATGGACGATGCCAAGGCGTTGGGCACAGTGCTATCCAAATACAAGGACACTTATTACACTCAAGTACTTTTAGCGTACTTTTCTACATATATCTTGTATCCTTTGTGCTGTAACTGCTGAATGTTTATTTTTATGGCCACATGCAGTGGCAAGGCTATGATGTAATGTGTAGGCAATGCTCTAACGGGTTTTAAATCGACAAAACCTACCTCCCTAGCCTAAACCTAACCGATAGTGTCATAAAAGCATATGTGAGATCAAAACTGCAATTGCTGAAGCATCCACGTTATATTGTGGTGCTTCTATGACGCATGCTCTTCAGTACTCCGGTCCTTTGCTTCGCAAGTACTGTGCAATTTGTTTGCATTTTAACAAGGTTGTGAATACATTTGGTTGTGTAATGCAAATGTTAAAATGCATCGTCTTACAAGTCATGCACTATAAAAGTGTTTAGAGACAGATGCGAATACCAGGTGTAAACGAGGCCTGAGTCACATGGATTGATCTAGCGTGGTAGCTAACGTTGCAGAAATTGCTGTCTTTATTCAGTATGCTCTTAAATCCTTAACTAATCCTTACTTAGCCTTCAGACGTTTGCCATTCCAGGCTCCATATTTCTCAGCATACTGTCTGGATATCTTTACCCTTTTCCTCTAGCTCTCTTCCTGGTCTGTCTGGTAAGTTCTTTGTTTCAATGCAAATTCATTTAAAAATTGATCTGTCTGCTGCAGTCAGACGTTGTCCTCTAGATTGTAACGCCACTTAGTGTTTTGCTTATGCACGTAGATTGTCGACTTTTGATTATCACAAAATAAATTTGTGGTCTCGTCCTTCCTTTTAAAGGTATATTTCACCCAAAAATGAAAATCTTAGATGTGTATGACTGACTTTGTACTGCAGAACACAAAGATTTTTAGAAGAACAGATTGTAGATCCTCACAATGCAAGTGAATGGTGTCCAAAATAATGAAGCTCATAAAGCACATAAAGGCATGTTAAATGTGTAAGCCCGTTTATCGGTCCAATGACGGTCTCCAATAATACGGGTGAAGGTCTCTGCGCGTTACTGTCTTTCTTGTACGCAACACAACAATATTAAATGAAATACATTTTCTCTTATGTATTATCTCGTTATTTCATCTGACTCCATAAATGAAAAAGGTTTTTAATGATATCTGAGTATCATTAAAAGTGAGCGAATGTTTGATTATTCCTTTAACTCCTTTAATTATATTTTACCCGTTTAGATTAAGAAACTATGTCGCTTTGAGGTCCTCGCGTGTTTTCTCTACACCGTGGGTCTCCACGATCACAAGCGGCCAGTATTGGATCATCAAACAGAGGTAATTGCTATATACCTGAGATCGGTCACATTCACGTATACACAATCAAAGATACTTCAGTATAGCCCCATGGAATTGCATACACTTGAATGTAACTTAGCGTTTTCTTCAGTAGAGGTCACGGCCACTATTATAGATGTAAGTTGACCAACATAACTTCTCTTATAATAGCTTTGGATTGGCCATGCGTGGTTTCCCACGTACACTTATCTGGAGAAACATCAAATTAAAACAGAGGTAAGACACCCAGATTTAGATTGGTCAAGCAGCGTTTGCTGTTCTAAGCGGAAATTCCCTTTTGTCTTTGCAAACCAAGTACACTTGAATCGATGCCAAATATTAGTCGTCACTAATCTGGCCGCAGACTTGCGGTAACATCACGAATCATTCAATCTGTTTGGGAAACACAATGTCAGAGTCAGTCAGAATAAAATCAAATGTTGACAATTTATTGACCAGGTAACATAATCAATTCATCAATTCCAATTAGACATTGATAAGTCAAAGTTAGACATTTTATCAAAACATAAGAAATACAATTGCAATCACCTGAAATAAACTACAAACAGTAAACTGTTTGGGATCGTCTGATTACAGAGAGCCCTGAGCAATGTGTGGCCTCTCCTTAAATACCCAGATAATTCAACATGCTTACCAAATGGTGGTGTCTGTCATTATAATTAGATTTTGGTCCCCTGTTGAGGGGTTCCTGTAGATTAACATACAGGAGGTATGGAGGATCTGGGGAGGGCACACCTTTAAGGGGCACACCACATTTCACATATTTTATAACTTCTTTTAGCTTTTCATTATGGCTGGGAGGATGAGACCAGTTTACCAGGAGCACTGAGAGACTTTAAATGATACCAAACATGTTATAGTTACTTTTTGTACACACTTCACATTGCATAGGTTTTTAGTGAGCTTTAAGTGAGGAGGAGGTAAGATGAAGATACTTTAGAAGGGAGGTGTTAGCTGCACAGTATGTTGCATCTCGGATGTTGCTGTTACATCTGCGAGAGAGAGTTCAGATGTTAATTCTCATGAGAGCCTTTTGTTTTCTCGAGGAGTAGCCCAGACTCACTGGCACCTGCCTTACAGTTTTCCCCGTTTGGCACCGTGGGCCACACACAGGGTTTCCTGCGGTGTCACTTCAGTCTTTGTAAGGTGGGCAGCTGTAAGGGGCTGAGAGCAAGTGCCATGTCTGTTGATAGACCTGATGAGGCATCTGAAGTCGCAACACTGTGTCTGGTTGAGGTTAGCACATGTGTTCAGTTCATAGAGTCCATCAAGGCATTTGTGGCTTGTTCAGTGGACATGTCATTCCATCATGGAGAAACATCTGCTTCTGGTTGTACCTTTAATGATGATCTGACTCTTTGAAGAATTCTCTGCCACCTCCATTGGTGGTCTTCTGGGCAGACCTCAATTAGGTGAAGGAGTTCTCCCTGGCAATGCATATACACCTGAACAGCTTCTTAAATGACCATGTAAAGATGAAACTCTGAAGAACTTAACTGACACAATAAAAGGTTGAGTAATACATGATGAAAAGACAAACAATGAATCAATGTCACCAGTGCGAGTGGTAATCCAGGTCTCAAGTGTGTATTTAAAAATGCAAAGGGGACTAATTAATCTGAATTAATTAAAGGAAAGGTGGCACAGAGCTCAAGGCAATTAGAACATGTATCATCAATATACCATATTACAGTGGATACTAAATTAAAGGAAACATACCACAAAGTCAGTATAACTAGTATTTCCATCAGTGGCAGGCATCAATAAACATATAGTTATAATACTAATTCTATGATTTTAGAATCACAGTTACAGACATATACAATAATAATAACAGTGTTAATTCAAAATGATCTAATGTGTGTGATTTGGTGGCTAAGTCATGTCGATGATACATGTCTATTTTCAAAATGTGAAGTGGATCGATAGAAGCCTCTGCATTTCATATCGTCAACTTATTTTATTTTTATATTGTTATTAGCAATGCGTTGGAAACCAGGGGCCCTCTGGTTTGCAACCATTCCAACAACAATCAATTGGTTTGATTTATACGTGCGTGGAAATGTTGAAATTTTGTTGCTTGCAATTAGTAATTAAATCATCGATGTGTGACTGTAGCCATGCACGTGTCCCATGTATATTACAGTATTTAAAAGGAAAGTTGTAAATAGTGCCTGTTTTATGGAAACAGGTTTGTAATATCCTATGTGTGAGAGGCTATGTGTATGTGAGAGGCGGGCCAGATCTTCAGTGGATTAGTATCTTCAGAATCTTGGCCATTATTTTGTTCCATGATGTGTCAGTAATAAAAGTGGGTGCTCTGTATGTTTAGGAGATGGGTGGAACCTGATCTAGAGCAATTGGTGTTGTATAATTTTTGGTTCGGTGCTAAACCGGAGGCCGTACTAGATATTTTTGTTTTTGTGGAGCTGTGAGGTGTGAATGGCCTGTTAGATTTGCTTTCGCACCCATCTCCAGCATGGCCAAATTGATGTCCTGGCTTGAGGCGGGGGATCAGAATTCTTTTTCATCTGTCCCTCACGACATTGTAACCTGAAATATGAACAACTACAGAAAGAGAAACAGTTAATGTTGAACCTTTAATTAATTTGCATTTAGACATGTGGTACTTTATTTTCCTCCGATGGTCAAAGCCAAACTGTTACAGACAGCTTTAGTCTCATAATGTATGGTTTGTGCCATCAGGGGAGAAACATGTACCATTGCAATGTCAATGCAAATTTTATTTCAAAGATCAAATTAGACTGAGCATCTTTGGTGAGATCTGAATTACTGCTGATATTTTAGTGCAGTTTGGAGTGTGAAGCACCTTAAGCTGTTCTCACAGTTGAGTCTGTACAGTCTGCTGTTGTGAGCAATATAAGCCCCAGTTCTGCTGGGGAACTTTCTGAGCTTTGTTTTATTGCTCCCAACACAGATCTGTGGTCAAAGAATCAATTCACATTTTGGTGATGTGTCTTCTGCTTAGCATTTTTTAAGGATGCTATTCACACGTTTGATCATCTATGACCTATGATCTCGGTGGTCCGTTAGGGTTATGAAATTTTGCCTGATGTTTAGCATTTTACACACAAATTTTTTCATTGTCTATCCAGTGGAATGGTTCCCTGATCAGATTTTAAATTCAATTGGTGCTTCTCAGCGAGAGATGATTTGGTTCATTATCATGTGCCACTGCATTGGTGCACAGCAAACAACGACCGTATACTCCTCCCTCTTGGCACTGAGAAGAGAACCAATGAAATTCAAATCACAAGAATTTTCAGGGCGGTAAGGTTGTTAGGTTTGCAGTGTCACTACAAATATACATGTCTAATATACATCTGCAATGCCATGCATAACCTTTCCCGTCTGTGGCCATGCATGGCCATTATAATATAATGCATATTATAATGTGATTATAATACAACTATATTGTATTAAAATAGTATAAATTAAACTGATTTTATCACTGGTTTCTGGAGGGCTTCTGGAGCGATGTATTTATCGTCATAAATCATGCCTTCAGTGACCTTGACTAGTTGGTCCTGCTGCAGGTGCGGTGTCAGCTCTCCATCAGAGCTCCACAGTTCTTGTTGGTACTGTTTTGAGTTAATAGGAATAGTCTGAACCGCACTCTCAGCAGGAACAATCAGCCTGTCAGGCTGCCATTCATCTCCCTATGGGGATGGAGGCCACATATCCCTATTGGTGATGGTATTTTCCATTATTCCGTTTGCGTTGTGGGCCACGCCCTTTTGGCAGTTTTGTTTTTAAACTCTGTGAAGAAATTTGTGAACAGTTTCAACAGGTCAGCTATAGGGCGTTTTTTGGCAATGTTTTGCTTGTTTTCTCAAATCTCTTTCTCTTTTTTGGCAATCTCTTATGAGATGGTTACACTTTTGCAATAATGGCATTGCATTTTGCTCTGAGATCTTTGGTTAAGTTTCTCTGGGCCTTTCCCTTCTGTTAACCATTTTGCAGGCGCTTAACACTACGGGGTTTTGATCTCCACCTGCTTTCTATTCTTGAACCCCAGTCTACTATTGATCTGAGCGTGTGTTCGGCGGGTCGACACCATTGGATAAAGCCGTTTGAACTGGGATGCTGGCATTTTTCTTAACAAGCTGTAGTAATGCGTCATGGTCACGGTTTGCATTTTCTAGGCCTGAGTGTTCTTTGTATGTTACCCATAACCGTTCAGCGTACGTTTCAAATGACTCATTACTGGCTTGTTTGATTTCAAATATTTTTCTCCAATCTGCATGTGTCGGTCCCTCATGTCTAATAATGCCTGTTTTAGGCGCTTCGTAGATCATTTCGTCGGTTTCGTTATTTTCTCGGTTCATAATGTTGCCAGATTTCATCTCTGTGGTTAGTTTTGGTCTGAGCTCCTCAGGAATTGTGAAGAGAGCTATTTGCCAAACATCTCTAGTTTCTAATTTGTACACCGTGGCCTGTAACATCAATGCTTCCCAGTAGGGTTGAAACGGCCCTTTTCTCGGCATAATTCCTACGACTTGTTTATGTCTAGAGCATTCTTCGCATGTTAACGGCGGCTGATTGTTGTGATTTCATCATCCGCGTTCGTCATGGTTTTAAGCACAGCGACATTAACTGATTTCTTTGGCAAGTCTTTCGATTTTGTTCGAGTCTTTACTGAGCTTTGCAGGTTTGGTTCTTCAGGCCGCAGGTTCACAAGAGCTTCGATTCACGAGTTTCTCTCTGTGGCCTGTCTCCTAACGCGGCATTGTCATCATCATCATCATTTTGTGTCTCTAGCTCAAAGGTTTTATCCAGTGCTGCTCGTTTAACTGCAGCTACTGGAAACCCAGATTTATCACAGCAATCTTCGAGAGCAGATATGTAATTCCTGCCGGTTTTAAGTTTTCTTTGAATTTGATCAATTGTTTTTGCCATTTCTTCGCGTTGTCTAGCCCACCCCTGTTGCTCGTGCGTGAAGGCTTCGACTTGTGCTCTTAACTTTTGCAATTCGTCAGATCGCAATCTTTCGATTTCTTTGATATTTGCTATTGTTCGTTCGTTCTCGGTTATGGTCTCGAGGTCGTTACGACGAAGCAAATAAACAATTACAGCGGGAATGTTATTGTATTTTGATTTTGATTTCAATTTCGCACCCTCAGCAGAATACCAGGATATTAATTCGTTGTTGCTCCACTTTAATTTTAGTCCCTTGTCAGCTTAACCGAACAAGGAGGTTTTTTAATTGCACACCTAAAATATCCATAATTTCCCGTCTATACCGCTGCTGTGCTTTCCCTGGAAAGACATGTTTCCAGTCTAATTCTTATGCCCACGGAGTTTTCGGTTCGGTCTTAATAAATGTGAGGTGTAAACAATCTCCCCTCAACACTTCTAAAAGGCAAATAAAGATTGACTTACCACAGCAGCTGGAGATAGGTGAGAAGGTCAAACCTCATGTCCGGGCAGGGATCAAGTTGAATGTTGCGCTGGAAAGACGTTGCTCGTCTGGTTGCGAGATCACGGAAGGGCTGTCACCACTTTGTAAGCCCGTTTATCGGTCCAATGACGGTCTCCAATAATACGGGTGAAGGTCTCTGCGCGTTACTGTCTTTCTTATGCATAACACAACAATATTAAATGAAATACATTTTCTCTTATGTATTATCTCGTTATTTCATCTGACTCCATAAATGAAAAAGGTTTTTAATGATATCTGAGTATCATTAAAAGTGAGCGAATGTTTGATTATTCCTTTAACTCCTTTAATTATATTTTACCCGTTTAGATTAAGAAACTATGTCGCTTTGAGGTCCTCGCGTGTTTTCTCTACACCGTGGGTCTCCACGATCATAAGCGGCCAGTATTGGATCATCAAACAGAGGTAATTGCTATATACCTGAGATCGGTCACATTCACGTATACACAATCAAAGATACTTCAGTATAGCCCCATGGAATTGCATACACTTGAATGTAACTTAACGTTTTCTTCAGTAGAGGTCACGGCCACTATTATAGATGTAAGTTGACCAACATAACTTCTCTTATAATAGCTTTGGATTGGCCATGCGTGGTTTCCCACGTACACTTATCTGGAGAAACATCAAATTAAAACAGAGGTAAGACACCCAGATTTAGATTGGTCAAGCAGCGTTTGCTGTTCTAAGCGGAAATTCCTTTTTGTCTTTGCAAACCAAGTACACTTGAATCGATGCCAAATATTGAGTCGTCACTAATCTGGCGCTAGACTTGCGGTAACATACTGAATCATTCAATCTGTTTGGGAAACACAATGTCAGAGTCAGTCAGAATCAAATCAAATGTTGACAATTTATTGACCAGGTAACATAATCAATTCATCAATTCCAATTAGACATTGATAAGTCAAAGTTAGACATTTTATCAAAACATAAGAAATACAATTGCAATCACCTGAAATAAACTACAAACAGTAAACTGTTTGGGATCGATCTGATTACAGAGAGCCCTGAGCAATGTGTGGCCTCTCCTTAAATACCCAGATAATTCAACATGCTTACCAAATGGTGGTGTCTGTCATTATAATTAGATTTTGGTCCCCTGTTGAGGGGTTCCTGTAGATTAACATACAGGAGGTATGGAGGATCTGGGGAGGGCACACCTTTAAGGGGCACACCACATTTCACATATTTTATAACTTCTTTTAGCTTTTCATTATGGCTGGGAGGATGAGACCAGTTTACCAGAGCACTGAGAGACTTTAAATGATACCAAACATGTTATAGTTACTTTTTGTACACACTTCACATTGCATAGGTTTTTAGTGAGCTTTAAGTGAGGAGGAGGAGTAAGATAGAAGGGAGGTGTTAGCTGCACAGTATGTTGCATCTCGGATGTTGCTGTTACATCTGCGAGAGAGAGTTCAGATGTTAATTCTCATGAGAGCCTTTTGTTTTCTCGAGGAGTAGCCCAGACTCACTGGCACCTGCCTTACAAATGTAATCCATACGACTCCAGTGTTTTAATCCATATCTTCAGAAGCAATATGATAGGTGTGTGTGAGAGACAAATCAATATTTATGTCCAATAGGTGCTGATATGCACAATAAATGCAAATCGCCAACAATACAAGAAGAATCTAACAGTGAAAGTGGAGAGATAAAGTAAAAAAAGGACATAAATATTGATCTGTTTCTCTCACACACACCTATCATATTTCTTCTGAAGACATGGTTTAAACCACTGGAGTCATATGGATTACTTCAGTGCTGCCTTTATGTGCTTTTTGGAGCTTCAAAGTTCTGGTCACCATTCACTTGCCTTGTGAGGACCTACAGAGCTGAGATATTCTTCTAAAAAACCTTTGTGTTCAGCAGAAGAAAGAAAGAAAGTTATACACATCTGGAACGGCATGAGGGTGAATAAATGATGAGGTAAATTTCATTTTTGGGTGAACCCATTCTAAAAATCAAGGTTACATTGAGGCACTTACAATGGAAGTGAATGGGGACCATTTTTTAAGGGTTTAAATGGAGAAATTTGAAGTTTATAATTTTATAAAAGCAATTGCGTTAATTCTTCTGTCAAAATGTGTTTATTATTTGAGCTGCAAAGTTGTTTAAATCATTGTTTTTATTGTTGCTTTAGGGTTTTAGTGTTTACATTACGTCGGCATGGCAACAAATATATTTTATGACACTAAAATTATGTTAACATGTATGTTGTTTATATCTTGTGTCTTTACTTTTGAAACGGTGAGACTTTTAACATTAACAGGTTGGCCCCATTCACTTCCATTGTAAGTGCCTCACTGTTACACTCGATAAAAAGGAGGGACGAGTCTAAATACATTTTTGTGGTAATCAACTTTTTACCACAAATGCTGTCGATTGAGCTTAACTTGTATTGAACCGGAATATTCCTTAAATCAATGTTATACTTTTCAGTGTTCAGGCCTAGGTGCGTCTTTTTGCTATATGCTGTCTTATTTAGTCGGGAGACCAATAGTCTACAAGTACCTGACAGAGAGAGTGCAGAAATGGTCACAACAGGTAAAACTGTCAGATCTGTATACTTTTAGTTTTAAATGACATTGTAGCCTAAATGTTAAACTATTGTTGTTGTTTTGTCATTGTAGGTAGACAAGCACAGAGAACACCTCATTAATTACATAATTTTCCTGAGGATAACACCGTTCCTTCCAAACTGGTTCATCAATATCACCTCACCGGTCATAAATGTGCCTCTTGGTGTCTTTTTCCTGGGCACCTTTCTTGGTAAGATTAATCTGCAAAGGAGATCCCAATTTACCTTTTGTGTGTTCATGTATTTTTTATTGAAACAAGAAGTCGGGGGAGGTCATAAAGAAGGGTTTGTCCTTGTTTACATCACAGCCCAGCAAAACTATGAATAGGGATGCTTGCGTAGGCAATCAACACTATTAAATTGCTTGTGCTAAGGGTAAGGGATTTGAACAAACCCTGAGTAATTTGGTCCATTTGTCAGGCAGAGAAAGACTGTACATTTATAGAGCATTTATATGCTAAACGTTTTGTCCATTTTTAAAAGTACACTAGCATATAGATTGGTTCAAAGCTAATAGACATGGACTGCAAAAGTCCAGTTTGGTTTCATGGTGTCTTTTAGATACATTTAAATGAAACTTTCATCTGTAAAGTGGACCCTTAAATGTCAGTTTTATTTAGTGAGGTCATAGGCTATTTAAAGGGACAGTTCACCCAAAAATGATAACTCTCTCATTTACTCGCCCTCATGCCATCCCAGATGTGTATGACTTTCTTTCTCCTGCAGAACACAAATGAAGATTTTTAGTGCATATCTCAGCTCTGTTGGTCCATATAATGCAAGGAATATTGGCTTGAACTTTGAAGCTTCAAAAGCACATAAAGGCAGCATAAAGGTAATCCATATGACTCCGGTGGATAAACTCATTTACATTTATGCATTTGGCAGACGCTTTTATCCAAAGCAACTTACAGTGCACTTATTACAGGGACAATCCCCCCGGAGCAACCTGGAGTTAAGTGCCTTGCTCAAGGACACAATGGTGGTGGATGTGGGGATTGAACCAGCGACCTTCTGATTAACAGTTGTGTTTTAGCCCACTACGCCACCACCACTCCATGTCTTCTCATGTCATCCAAAGCGATATGATAGGTGTGTGAGAAACAGATAAATATATATATATATATATATATATTTTTTTTGCAATCAATCTCCACTTTCACTTTCTTCTTGGCGATTTGCATTATTTGTGCAGATGGCTGCATACTGAGGCAGGGAGAAGAATTTATAGTAAAAAAAGTACTTAAATATTGATCTGTTTCTCACCCACACCTATCATATTGCATCAGAAGACATGGATTTAACCACTGGAGTCGTATGGATTACTTTTATTCTGCCTTCAAATTCTTCAAAGTTTTGGTCACCATTCACTTGCATTATATGGACCAACAGAGCTGAAACATTCTTCAGAAAATCTTTGTTTGTGTTCGGTGGCAGAAAGAAAGTCATACAGGGATGGCATGTGAGTCATTTTTGTATGTATTAGGGTGATTTAATAGAGTATTGATATGATGACGTGTAACCTGAGAAACATCTAGCAACTGTTCTGTGATCTGTTTGGTAGGAGTAGCCCCTCCATCCTTTGTGGCGATAAACGCAGGCACGACGCTGTATAAGTTAACCACAGCTGGAGAGGCAGTGTCTTGGAACTCTCTCCTCGTGTTGGGCATTCTGGCTGTTGTCTCCATCCTACCCGTTTGCTTTCAGAAGAAACTCCAACAGAAGCTTGAGTAGACTTCTAGAGCCCTTCTTGATCCAGCTCAGGAATGATAACAGTCCTCTTACGGCCAACTTCTGTTTTCGACTCTTCTTTTATGCATGTACTGTACCACAAACTCTCATTTTACTCATTTGACTTCATATGACTGGTGACAGCCAACCAATGAATGTCAGTGACGGACTGGCCTAGATATGCTTCTTTGCATTGCTTTCATGGAATGAAAAGTCTACCATCTAACGTTAAGCAATATTTTCCATGTCAGTGTCTTCAGAGGTTTTAAACCCCCCCCAATATTTTTCTAAACAACAGCAATGTAATTAAAAAAAATCTAGAGGAAGAATTCTTTAATATGTACGATACACTGGAAAATGCACATTTTCACTCCTTTATTTTTTTTAATGGCTTTCTGCTTTTCTTTTTGTAACAGTATTTAATTAATTCTAATATTATTTCTAATGCAAGCTAAGAATGCGGTTGGAAATAGCAATCTCGATGTTGGAGGTCTCCCAACAGTGCCCTGAGTACTGCTGTTAACTTTAGGTGATAGTGCTTAGCTTGTTATAGCCGCTTCATTTTTACCCTAACCAATTCATGAAATTGGATGATACCACATTAGTATAAGAGATCGAAACTGTGGATTGCATTTGTTTAGATTTTAGGTTACCTGATGTACTAGAAATTATGTCACTCAACTAAACCATTAGCACCCAATATGGCATTTCAAAAACTTTGCCTGTTTGTTAATGGCAAATTGTAGTCACTTTTTAACCTTAAAAAACGCAATATCTTTACATTTGAATGCAACTCTTCTTTTTTTTTAAATAGTCAAATTGCCAAATTATTTTGAGCTTCTTGAAATAGTTCTGATAAGTAGATAATATAAGGACATAGTTAGGCCAGTGTGTAGGTTATAATTTATATTTTATCCACAAAACAGCGGGAAGTATTAATTCTGAGCTTTAGATTGGTTATTTGGAAATCTATGAGGTTTCCTGGACCTACGTCAAGCTGTTGTAAAGGATTTTAAATTGAATATTTTTATTTCAACCCATTTTTAATGGCTAAGGTACAATTTGCTGTATTTATTTTTGTTATTCTTGAAAACTATTTCTGACTGATCTTGTTAACACCTTCAAAATGGGTCGAAAAGTTCAGTATACTACGTTAGCATGAAGTTGGGGACTGAATTAGCAAGATGCACGAGGATGAATGAACATCGTCTGCACTGAACTTTCACTTATGTGAGGGATTGAGAGGGAAGGGATTGTTGTTATATTTGTTCTCTTGGATTAATAATTGTTTGCTGTCTATTTCCACCCTAGTACCTCAGAAAGCTGTTTAGTTGTCAAGAAGTGAGAGAGCAGATGTGACTAATGTAGTAGTTCTGCAACAGTTTTGAGTTGCAAATATTCTGTATTTGGTATGATGACGATCGGTTTATTGATTATCTCTCGGACCCAATTGCAATTTCCTAAATTATAACCTGATTTTTCTTTAGCATATTTTTACAGAGCTGTTTTATCCATAAATTATGGTTACTGCTCACAGTATTACATAAGTTTAATTTAAAACTTATTTAAAAAAAAAAGCTATTCACTTTTTAGCTCGTCTTTTCCAACTTCTTGAAACACGTAATATGAAGATATTTATTATGGGATGATTAAATAGATGCATAACATTTGTCTCTTTGGAACTTGCTCAATTTCAACTTGATCTCAGTTGAATATGTGTAAATGTGTGGCCAGTTTTATTGTTACAGGAAAATACAAAGATGTGAGAATATTAATTTAATCATTTTGCTAGTAATATACAATATTTATAATTTACATAACAATTATGTTATTAAATGTGTCAAATTACAATTAAAAATGTATTACATTAAACATAATTAAAAGCACAACCGATTATCTATCCAACACGCTACAATTCGATGATGATTTTGTTTTTTAATTCAATGCCACAAGAACAAGAGGTATTAAACATGGTCACATTATTAACAACATCAAAGGTGCCAAACAACAATTCTTAAACAAAATTATGTTCTTTTCAAACATGACATGTTTTCAGTGCTTTTTAGTTTGTTCAAAATGTTTATGTATAATTCAAAGTCATTTATCAAATGTCAAATATTGGGTTTGCAAAGAGCCCATTTCTTCTTGTGTATATGGTAGTTTCCTAATAAAATAACTGCACAATGTATTGTTGTTTACATTCCAAAATGTCATTTTGAAAATAAAACAAAGCACATCAAAAGCATACAACTTTAGCACACATCTCAGTTTTCTGTTAATATAGGTTTTTAAATCCTTCCAAAATAATCTTGAGTAAATACAATGATAAAACAAATGCAAAATTGTTTCTTTTCTAATCCACAAAATTCACAGGTATATGAAATGGTATAAACAACAAATAGCCATTCGAATGAATCAACTGCCTTACTAAAATAATCCCTTCATTGACCCAAGCATGATATAAAAGTGATTTGCTTTTAAATAGTAAGTCTTTGTTGTTCCATATGAAATAACTGCGTGGCGAAAAATCGTGCTTGTAGATCAAATTCCACGCTAGCAGGGCTTGTTTGTGAAAATTGGCCAATTTGATGGGAATTTTGGCGACTGAGCAATTACACTTCAACAAAAAGTGTTTACCCAAACTGTCAAATATGTCATTAGGAAATATGTTCCAAATTCTTTTCTTATTCTTCATAAATTCTATCAACCATTTAAATTGGAAAGTGTCATTAAGTGTTCCAAAATCTAAGACCTCAAGTCCCCCTTGCTCTTTAGTGTTACAAATGACATCCTATTTAAATAATGTGGCTTTTCCCTCCAAATGAAATCATAAAGTATCTTTTCTAAATCTTTAATCACTTTACGAGGCACATCTAATGATAAAGAAATATATACCGATCAAGATATTCCTTCCGCTTTTGACAATAATACCCTCCCAAATATTGATATAACCATCATTAACCACAAATTAAATGTATTTTTTGTTTTTTCAATAATTGGATCAAAATGTAATTGCCTTTTTACACATTTTCTACAAGTGGAATACTAGAATACTTTCTATTTTTGTAATGTAAAATTCTTTAAGGGGAAATAAATTCATTTTTAGGTCTGAAACAGCAGTGAATGCCTTTTTATATACACTCACCTAAAGGATTATTAGGAACACCTGTTCAATTTCTCATTAATGCAATTATCTAATCAACCAATCACATGGCAGTTGCTTCAATGCATTTAGGGGTGTGGTCCTGGTCAAGACAATCTCCTGAACTCCAAACTGAATGTCAGAATGGGAAACAAAGGTGATTTAAGCAATTTTGAGCGTGGCATGGTTGTTGGTGCCAGACGGGCCGGTCTGAGTATTTCACAATCTGCTCAGTTACTGGGATTTTCACGCACAACCATTTCTAGGGTTTACAAAGAATGGTGTGAAAAGGAAAAACATCCAGTATGCGGCAGTCCTGTGGGCTGAAAATGCCTTGTTGATGCTAGAGGTCAGAGGAGAATGGGCCGACTGATTCAAGCTGATAGAAGAGCAACTTTGCCTGAAATAACCTCTCGTTACAACCGAGGTATGCAGCAAAGCATTTGTGAAGCCACAACATGCACAACCTTGAGGCGGATGGGCTACAACAGCAGAAGACCCCACCGGGTACCACTCATCTCCACTACAAATAGGAAAAAGAGGCTGCAATTTGCAAGAGCTCACCAAAATTAGACAGTTGAAGACTGGAAAAATGTTGCCTGGTCTGATGAGTCTCGATTTCTGTTGAGACATTCAGATGGTAGAGTCAGAATTTGGCTTAAACAGAATGAGAACATGGATCCATCATGCCTTGTTACCACTGTGCAGGCTGGTGGTGGTGGTGTAATGGTGTGGGGGATGTTTTCTTGGCACACTTTAGGCCCCTTAGTGCCAATTGGGCATCGTTTAAATGCCACGGCCTACCTGAGCATTGTTTCTGACCATGTCCATCCCTTTATGGCCACCATGTACCCATCCTCTGATGGCTACTTCCAGCAGGATAATGCACCATGTCACAAAGCTTGAATCATTTCAAATTGGTTTCTTGAACATGACAATGAGTTCACTGTACTAAAATGGCCCCCACAGTCACCAGATCTCAACCCAATAGAGCATCTTTGGGATGTGGTGGAACGGGAGCTTCGTGCCCTGGATGTGCATCCCACAAATCTCCATCAACTGCAAGATGCTATCCTATCAATATGGGCCAACATTTCTAAAGAATGCTTTCAGCACCTTGTTGAATCAATGCCACGTAGAATTAAGGCAGTTCTGAAGGCGAAAGGGGGTCAAACACAGTATTAGTATGGTGTTCCTAATAATCCTTTAGGTGAGTGTATATATATGTGTGTGTGTACCTAGCATTTGGTACCTTAAATTATTTTTTGTTTTTTTAAATATTGCAGTGTCTTCAGCAAACTGGCAGAGTTTAAATTCTGTATCTAAAGATATGATATCACTAAACTGATTTTTCTTCATATGCATTGCCAAAATCTTAGTGACTAACAAAAATAAAAAAGGAGAGAGAGGGCATCCTTGTCTAATACCTTGATTAATATCAAACCATTGAGAAGCACCATGAGCAAGTTTGACTAAACTATTACATCCACTGTATAATGTTTTAACTGCTTTCAAAATCATATCTTCAAAACCTAACAAGCGAGTTTGAATCTAGGCATGCTGAGTGAATCCAGCCAGGATTCCTAAAAAAAAAACGAATTGGCCCGGATGCTAGGGAGGGTAAAGTCACATGGGGTAACCTCCTCATGGTCGCTATAATGTGGTTCTCACTCTTGGTGGGGCGCACGATGAGTTGTGCGTGGATGCGGCGGAGAATAGCTTGAAGCCTCCACATGCGCTAGGTCTCCGCAGTAACGCGCTGAACAAGCCATGTGATAAGATGTGCAGATTGATGTCTCAGATGCGGAGGCAACTGAGATTCATCCTCCGCCACCTGGATTGAGGCGAGTCACTACGCCACCATGACGACATAGAGCACATTGGGAATTGGGCATTCCAAATTAAGGGGAAAAAGGGGTGAAAATCTAAAATAAAAATAAATTGATTGATTATATAATATTATTCCTAATATGACGGCCAAGCATAAAACCAGACTGTTCTTCATCTATTATTTGATCTAGACCTTGTTTCATTCCTCTAGAAAAAATCATTGCAAACAATTTACTGTCATTATTAAGCAAACTAATGGGTCTCCAATTTTCAATAAATAATTTGTTCTTATTGGATTTGGGAATCAATGTTAAAACCCCCTTGTTTTAATGGCAATTCTCCCTTTTGCATTGCTTCTGTAAATACTAATAATAGAAAGGCTGAGAGTTCTTTAGAGCAGTGTTTCCCAACCTTTTTTCTGCCACGGCACACTTTTTACGACTAAAACATTCCATGGCACACCACTATCCCACATAGGCTAACCATCATCAATATTTTACTTTTCAAGAACATGTCCTTGTTTTCTGTCCATCTTAGTAGCATGTTTACTTGTAATGTTGGAAATTCGGCTGTGCAAAAAAAAAAAAGAGAATAAAGAATCACATAGGTAGGCTACACTTTGTGAGGTCACAGGTGGCAAGTGCGCTAAATGGGCAATGAAAATAACAAATGTGCTTCTTTTCTAATTTGTAGAGTTGTTCTTGCAATGCCACAACCAATACAGGGATGCAAACTCATGAGGGCTGAAATGGTAAGACAATCACTGGTCCACGAACATTTTCTCTGGGAAGAATAAGCTAAAAGCACCAATTCCAGCTATTTTAGTGATTCAAGTTTACAACTGTGCAGAAGTAGCTGCAAAATAAAGAGTATTTTGGTGAGGCTTGCTTCTGTTTCACTCATTTGTTTAGTTCAGTGACCCCTTCTGGAAATGTCACTAGGTGGTGACAAATGAGCGTCTTATGCGCTGTGAGTGAGTCAGTGAATCATTTTGAGTCATTCATGACCGAAATCTACCAAGAGTCTTTAAAGTGTTTAAGCATTTAAAGAACAAAGCAGATCTATAGTCTTCCTTCAGTCTGAGCATTATTTTTCATCAAAGGCAACAACAATAGTCTAATAATAGTGAGTTTCAATAACGTCCTTTTCCTTTATTAAAACTTGCATGGCTACAAATCTACTGACTTCAGTATAACAATTATAATCATAAAGAAGATCTACGGTATCATTTTCCTACAGTAGCATGTTTAAACAGCTGAGCATGACTTTTATCAGGAAAGACCACAATAATAGACAAATAATCATAATTTTGAGTTTCAATAATGTTCTTTTGTCATTGTAAAGTTCATTTCATATGAGTTGAGTCATGGCGTGAACGCTCGCATCGCCCCCCACATGACAAGAGTTCCAGAAAGCGTCACAGAGGGGCGATTTTATGAGTTTGCCATGTAAAAAAGAGGGAGGCGTGCACAATAAACATTGAAAACATGTATTTGGAAGAGAGAGGAAAAGCTTGCAGTTGCAGTATAAATATCGGTCACTTTTGCACATTAATCATTGCTCTTCACAATCACAAAAGTGACCGATTATGGTTTCAAAACCCATAACCAGGATCCCTGAATTTATTATAATTTTTTTCATGCATTTATTTATTTTGTGGAATTTGATAATTTTCCACGGCACACCTGACAAACGGCACAGTAGTTGGGAAACACCGCTTTAGAAAAAGCCTTGTAAAATCTAAACTTTTTTTTTAATATACATTTGTTTTATTAAGCAAACATAAAAAAATATTACAAAAAAATGGCATTCAAATTACAATCAACTTAACAATCAATCAAAAATAAAAATATACGAAAAATAAATAATAATAATAATAATAATAATAATAATAAAATACATAAAAATTACAACCTTATATGAAGTCACCAGGGTAGGCCTACCAAAATAAATATACAAAAATGTTATAACAAATTATATTCTTCAATTGTATCTATCAAAATCCCAAACAATTTTTGACAGGGTTTTTAGGTATTGAACCAAATAATTCATGAACGTGCTTCCAGGGGTAAAGCGCATAACGTCATCCCGAGCGGGACATTCACTGCGCATGCGCACGAGCAAGCGTCGAGAACGAACGGACGGAGGCAGGAGAAAACAGCTGTACCGGAGGCCCACAATGCGACTGCTGCAGGCGCTCTGGGCTTCGGGCTTGATCCGCATCCGCAATGGCTGCGCACAATGATCCAAAGAGCCCGTATTATGCACTCTAGACCTGCGAAGGGAAGAGCACAAGCGGAGCCGTCTCAAAATGAGCACCGGATTCAGCTCGAACTCCTGCCGGTTTGCGGATTATTTCGTGATCTGCGGTCTGGACACCGAGAGCGGGTTAGAACCCGACGAGCTATCCGGTAAGAGCCAGTGTGCGACGGATGGGGCTGTTTATTTCACCGATTTCGACTAAATCAAGTGTTCTTTTTATTTTAAATATGCCAATAATTTTGAGTTATGTGATTTTTCAAGCCTTAGGCTATAAATATGTTTATACAAATGGCGAATATTGTAGCAATGACACAAATAAAACTCACTAAAATGCTCATTACAATATGGAAGACTGGCATAATAGTCAATACATGAGTCAATTGATGAGATTTAGCAAATGTATTACATCCATATAGACACTGGACATGTAAACAAAGATTTTAGGAGTGTTGTAGACTGGAAATCTGGGCAGATCAAACATAAACAATATATATATATATATGTATATTTATCGTGAAGCATATTCAAATAACTTTCTATAGATGCAACGGTCCAAGCTTTTTAGCTTGTGTGTCTTTCATTTAATAGCTCCTCCATTCACGTTATTTATACTAGCATAAACAAAACAATGCTAGCAGAGTCAGGGAGATGTTTTACCAGACAAATGCACATTAAGGATCAACGGGAGTGTATATTAAAACCATCTTGTCCAGTATTTTTCATATAAATGATATAAACGTGTTTTTAATGGAAACCGATAATCGATTTGCCGATATTTTGAACCGATATTTCCACGTTTCCAGTTAGCACTTGTTTGATATCGTGATTAGCGATAAAGTTAAACACGTAAGACATTTCATTTTAAATAGTTCACTGTAAAAACGTCCGATATTAACTGTAAAAGACTGTAACAAATGCTACAGAATAAAACTTTAATTAATTGATTAATGAGTATTAAATGTAAATTATACAATACATTTATATATATATATATATATATATATATATATATATATATATATTTTTTTATTATTTTTTATTTTGTTTTTGTTTTTTTAAAAGGCAAAACAGTAGTTTTTTCAATAAAATGTTGTAAAAATTACATTTGTTTTAGATGCAAAAAGTTTGATTTACCTGTATAATTAATGGTAATAATGTACATTGATAACAAGTGAGTATATGTCGTTTTTAACAGTAAATTATTGTTAAAATTACAGTAAAAAAAACAAAACAATAATCGTGCGTTCCCACCATTCCCTGCGTGACCCATTACATTTAATGATATTGAATGGGAATAATTATGTGTCTTCTTTTTTTTATATCAGTTATGTACGCTGTGTTCTGGTTTATATTTGATAGTTTAATTCATGTTTACTGCATAATTTTAATTTCACATGTGTTACCCTGATGGTGTTTATTGCTCATTGCTCCTGGAAGAGCCACTATTGATGAACATCATGTCATCTTGTGCTCTTCTGTACGTTTCACGGTGATTAACAAATACATTATAAAGTAAAAAGCAGATTTTTACAGATTTTATAAGGTTAATATCAAGTTTATAATTAGTTTTTTTTACTGTAAATTTAACAGATTTATTTATTTATTTTACAGTGCCAGCATGGTCATGTAAATTACAACAGTTTTAAACCTTAAATTTTACAGGTTGCTCTGATAATCGGTTTGACTGATATTTTTAATTGATATGTACACTTTTCCACTCAATGGATTACCGGGTCTTTAATATCGGGTTAAACGATAAAGTTAAACTCAAAAGGCGTTTCATTTGAAATGTTTATTAAGTGATGGGCTTTGAATAAGTGCATACTGCAGCTAAAACTATTCAGATTCATTATTTGTAGACTGTGCGTACAATTAGTTTAGCAAAGCAGTGAATAATAATTAAGTTGTTTATGTGCCTAAAATTAAACTACATTTAAAAATCTTTTATGCATATTGGTTATCGGACACTTAAACACCAAAAACGTTTGTGTCTGTCATTAAAAAACAATAACAATCAATCTCTAAATAATAAAGACTGCAATTCCTTCATCTCTCTTATTTTCAACCATTTCTAGCAATTGGGGGGGGTTATAAATCCTATATGCTCATGCAAACTCAGTCCTGTTTCATTTTGATAAACTTGATAAGCATATATTTACACAATCACTCCAGGTAAAGAAGCTTTTAGCTTGAGAATCATTCATATCATATGCATACTAGTCTTTTTAGATGCTTTCCTTCTGCACGTGAAATCTCGTTCGGGAGAAATTGTGGATTTCCTGTGGTTTAGCGCTTCTTCCTCTTACAGTTTCTGTTTGGCTGATTTAGATTTAGACGTATGCAGCAAGCAGAGCCATAGTTTTGCTCAACTTATCAAGGGTTTCTAATGGAAAAGAGTATTTAATTTCATACAGATCTTGTTGTCTTTGCTGTCTGTGTGGCCATAACCACCTCTAATATTCAGAAGAGTGGTTGAGCAATATAGGTTTTTCAGTGAACAATCCTTACACTTTTACTTTTGGTTCCTGCCAATCATGATTATTTGGTGACATACTTGATTTCACTGCATTAGTATCTGTGGGTGATTCCTGATAACCATTACATCTGGCTATTATGCAACTTTGTGCCTCGGGGACCCTTGAATCATTCGTGTCTGTTGAGAGTCAGATGCATTGATAAGCTGTGAATCGAACATTTACAGATGGTTATAGTGAAACCCATGACGTATTCCTTAGAGAACAGCCTGATCAATTGAGTGTGCCACTCACCATTCCCTCAAGACAAAAGAGAGGTCACTGAGATTTCTCTGGGGAGAACAAAAGAGTCATCTTAATGTCTTAAAGGCATAGTTCACCTAAAAATGAAAATTGTGTCATCCCTTATTTTGTTACAAACCTGTGTGAAACACAACAGGATATGTTAGGCAGAATGTGAATCTCAGTCACCATTCACATTCATTGTATGGAGAAAAAGCAGTGTCTACACTCTTAACAATTTTCTACTTGTGTTCCAAATAAGAATCTGTCATACAGGTTTGGAACAACATAAGGGTGAGTAAATGAGGACAGAATTGTTATTTTTTTGGTCTTTAAAGCTGCATCCAGTCTCATAAATATAACACGTTTTATTGTAAAAAGAATGCAGATATATAAGGGATGTTAAACTCGTGCTCATGATTGGGTAACACATTTGAGTTTGTGTTGGCCTAGTTACCAGGGGATCAAAACTGCTAACACACTGTTTTTGGAGGAAATGAGCTAGTCAAGTTTCTTTTCTGTCACGCGTTTATTGTGTTCCTGCCATTTCAACACGTTCAAACTTCACACTGAATAATGTGTCATCTTAATCAGTAGTTTTCTCTTTTTTTTGGGTTTTGTTGATACCCTGTGTTCAATACTATAGTACAGGGATGGCATCAGTTGGTAATACTGTTACTTTGGTATGTGGATGGCCATATTCATGTACTATGGTATTACACTCCAATGTACTTAAAGGAATATTTTGGGTTAAATATAAGTTAAGCTCAATCGGCAGGCTTTTTGGCTTAATATTGATTACCACAAAAATGTACATTGATTCGTACCTCCTTTTCTTTTATTAAATTATAAGCTTCACATTTCTGTGTTTAATACCTCCAAATGTTGGCCACAGTCACTTGTATTGTCAGCATTCACTTGTATTGTTCACTTCCATTGGATGTGCCTCACTGTAACCTTGATTTTTGCTGTAATTTATTTATTTTTATCCCCTTTTCTCCCAGTTTGGAATGCCCAATTCCCACTACTTATTAGGTCCTCGTTGAGGCACAGTTACTCACCTCAATCCGGGTGGCGGAGGACAAATCTCAGTTGCCTCTGCTTCTGAGACAATCAATCTGCGCATCTTATCAAGTGGCTCATTGTGCGTGACACCGCGGAGACTCTCAGCATGTGGAGGCTCATGCTACTCTTCACGATCCACGCACAACTTAACACACGCCCCATTGAGAGCGAGAACCACTAATCGCTACCACGAGGAGGTTACCCCATGTGACTCTTACCCTCCCTTGCAACTGGGCCGTTTGCTTATGAGCCCTGGGTGGAGTCACTCAGCAGGGCTCCAGACTTAAAAAAATGACTTTGCTCCTTGGCTCCTAAACTGAAAAATTTATGAGCCAAATGGCTGTTTTTAGTCGCCAAATCACAGAATTGCTCGATTTAGATAGAAAGCAGAAGAAAATGACAGCTGATAACCCATTAATCAGAGGTTTAATAAACAGAATATATTGTTGAGAATATATGTTTGCATTCCCTTTCCATTTCAAATGTTCACACCCCTTTCATAATTCACAAATATAAGAGATCAAATATTGTTTTGTTTAGTGCTGCCCTTCAGAATCTACTTTACAGATATTTATGTATAGTATGCATATAGTAGTGTGTTGCATTCTTGAGCATCAATGAACTTGTGCACCTTGTGCAATAGTTGTGCACAAGTCCCTCAAGTGTCAATAGCTTGATTATATATATATATATAAATATACAAATTGCCTTAGTCTTTTACTGTTACCAGATGGCCCAGACACAGAAACTACAAGAGTGCAAATTGAAAGAAATTCCAGATGCAGTTTATTGTGCTAATCCAATCCCCATCAATAATTACCAGACAGAAGAAAAAAGTGGTGCACAATACAGGACTTTTAATTATAAAGAAGCCCGAAATACTCTTGTGACTTTTATTTTGAAATGTCTGCACTCCCAGATGTGAATCTGATTCAAACTGCTAACTTGAGCTCCTGAGTTCAAACCCTCGGTTCTTTTCGGGTGATTCATGAAAAAGACCCTGTTCAAAAAAAGTAATTTGTTCATGACTCTCTTGCACTGGGTTTGTTGTTGCGTGCAAAGTAGCGACTAGCGAGCTCATCGCAACAGAATGGTAAAAAGTGGTGCGAGACACACTGGTGGTGCGTGCTTTAAAGATGTATTCAATAACTCACAAGATGATATCTGATGAAACCGCATATGAACACACACAACCTGAAAACCTGTTAAATTACTGTCGCAATCAATTATTTTTGATTGACCATTTGAGTCGCAGTCTTGAGCCCTGCTCAGCACACCCTGGATTCAAACTCGCGACTCCAGAGGTAGTAGTCAGCGTCAATACTCGCTGAGCTACCCAGGCCCCCACTGAGTTTTGTTTTTTTTAAGAAAAGGATGGACAAGTTGAAATACATTTTTGCAGTTATCAACGTTATGCCCAACACACTCTGATGGCGAAATCGTCATGATTCGTACGACTTTTCTAAATTTGGCTAATTCGTATGATATCCTGCGACTGCACTTGTTTGAATTCCTACGACTTTCACTGTAGCCAATGACGTCGCTGGACATCTTTTAATCTAATATGCGACAATTACTTGCTTCTGTCACACACAACAGCGTCCTATCATGTTTACACACTCTACTGATTGGTTACGTTTAGGTAAAGGGTTTAGGAAAGGGCGTAATATTAATAAGTATGTCCTTAACGCCTCGCATGCAGAACACAAGCTTACTACCGCATTTGACATCTGAGAATTTGCACGTGATGAAGTCGTACAAGTTTATGCGAACAACATCGTGCGAGACCATACAAAATAGCCAACTCTTAAATGATGTACAAATTTTATTGAGATCGGGTTCTTATGCCACAAATGCTGTCAGTTGAGCTTAACTTTACTGAACCCGGAACATTCCTTAAAAAGAATACCATGGCGTTACCATGGTATACATGTCCAGAAACAACATGGCATTAACATGCATGGTACTTTTTTGTTGGTACATTAAATATCCAGTGTGTGTGTGTGTGTGTGTGTGTGTGTGTGTGTGTGTGTGTGTGTGTGTGTGTAAAATGTTTATATTTTTACAATCTACATCTAGGAACCAGAAAATAATAGAGAATTGGGGGTGGGCTGGCTCTTTTCTCCAACTAGCAACTACCCACAACACACTAGCAACATCCTAGCAACCACCCCAAACACCTTAGCAACCACATTGCCACGGCAACCTCCCAGAACATCCTAACTTCGTTTGCACAGGCAAACACCATTTTTTTTATGTTATGCTTGTACAAGATCTTTTCACTTTTGTATGTGCTGTCATGATCCAAATGATTAATCCAAAGGGCGGAAGGAAGGATCTGTTTGCAGCCTCTAGAGGTCTTATTAGCTGTTTTGCCAGGGGTTTGTCAGCACACCATAGCTGCTTTGTTTGCAATGGTCAACTGTGTTGAACAAATCTTGGATGTCATTTCCAAGTCTGCGAAGAAGACAGAATTTGTTCATTTTTCAATGTGATTGTAAAAATTCACCTTCTTTATGTCTGTAGTGCATGTACTTGTTTACTTTCGTAGGGATGTGCTGTGTCACATGACTAGAGCTTAATGCACTGTGTGTTGCCGAGCCGTTCTTTTAGCTCAAGAACATCTGCCTCCTCTCATCAGTTCTGTTTAATGTATTCTGATAGGGACTCTTGAGAAAAGTGCTGACCCTTTCCGTTACTGCCGATGGGAAGGCTTGTGCATTGCTGAAGTGTTAGCATATCTGTTGGCAAAAAGACAAAAGAGGAGAGCCATTGTCATTCCTTGCAGTTCTCTGTTGGGCCAGACGGTAAGGCCTGATTTACTAGTAATGAATAACATCCATTAGACCGTTGAATGTGGATCAGTCTTGCACTCAGGAGAGTTTCAAAAGCAGAACCTAAAGTTTGCAATGGACATTCAATATGTAGACCTCCTAAAATTTGAGGTTAATTTAGGACAAAGCAGAATACATTTTTGCCTTGAATGAAATAAATCTGTTGGCATAGGGGTAAACATGTTCATTTTAGTCAGTTGTTCATTATATATTAGAGTTGTGAATCAGTCAATTTTTTTCACGAATAAATCGATGGGTTTGTTCCTGGCAGGCAGCAGATGTCCTAAACTCACCCCCACCCGAACTGGAGCCTACAAGGCTGAATAGCCTGCAGAAACAACTTGGGACACATTCTGCGTGAAGTTTCATGAAGTAAAAAAAAAACAGGATACTGCATAAATTACGTTAATTATTTTTGAAGCATTAAACAAAATTTTTTCATGCGTTAAGTTTCCCAGCCTCTATTTTATATATATATGTGTGTGTGTGTGTATATATGTATGTATGCTCTCTGTATTTTTAGGGAAATGTTGTATACGTTTGGAGACCTAATATTTGCATACCGCATACTGAAACTGTGTTAGTCACACAAGAATTTCCCTTAACCAAACTTCACCCTCCTACTAGCAGTGTTGACTTGCACAGATACACACAGGCCATGTATGCTGCAAGTGTTGGGAATAACAATTGGAGTCACTCCTGAACTTGGGATGTTTAACAGTCATTTCCTTGGCAACGTTTTAGTGTCTTGCAGCTGTAAAAATTCAACATGGTTGCCAACAGTTTAAAGGGAAAGTTCAACCCCAAAATTGAAAGTTCTCTCATCATTTACTCGCCCTCATGTCATCCCAGATGTTTGTCTTTCTTTCTTCTGCTGAATGCAACAAAGACTATATTTCAGCTCTGTTGGTCCATACAATGCAAGCGAATGGTGGCCAGAAATTTGAAGCTCCAAAACGCACAGAAAGGCAGCATAAAAGTAATTCGTAAAACTCCAGTGGTTAAATCAACATTTTCAGAAGCAATATGATAGGTGTGGGTGAGAAACAGATCAATATTTAAGTAATTTGTACTATAAATGTCCTTTTGAGTCTTTTTTTTGGAAATTTGCATTCTTCATACATATCATACATACTGGGCAGGAAGGAGTATTTATAGTAAAAAAGGACTTAAATATGTATCTATTTCTAACCTTTCTAACTCTAACGCTTCTGAAGAGATTGATTTAACCACTAGAGTTGTCCAAATTACTTTTATGCTGCCTTTATTTGCTTTTGGAGCTTCAAAGGTCTGGTCACCATTCACTTGCATTGTACGGACCTGCAGAGCGGAAATGTTTTTCTAAAAATCTTCATTTGTGTTCAGCAGAAGAAAAAATGAGACAACTTTGTTGCCAGACTACCGTTGACAGATGTGTTGTGATTTGTTTGTTAACCTGCTGCTTTTGTATACTCTTCTTTCTCTGGACTGTAATGTATGGGTTTCCTAGGCCGATGGAAAGTCAAGTCATGCCAGTTTATTTACTTATTTGCAATCATTTTTACAATACATATTATTCTAAGCAGCTTAACAGAAAATAAAGGACACAGGGAACTGTCACTTTAAAATTATTCTAATCTAGATTATTAAACATGACGTTATGGTGCCTTGAAAGCCGGCAAAAACCAGTTTTCTTATTAGGTACCTACATTAAAAAATGGTGCCTGAAGTCATTTATTGGGCTGCGAGACAGCAAGGCAGCTGCCTTCGGTTTCAGACACACAGAAGAGCATGCTAAAGGTTTGTTTTCTTAAAAGTCAGAAGAGTGTCAGTGTGTGCGGACTCACTGTATTTAGACCAATTACAGTCACACATTTTTCTGAAGTGTCATAACGGATTTAAAATGTTCAATGGTGACAAAAGGCTCTCTGTTTGTTACATTTACTCCTATACTAACTTCAAAAGTACAGCTTTGAAAAGTCCTGGTTGTTTATATCTCATCTGGTTTGTCTTCTGGCTTTTGTGGGCCAGTTTTTGGGAAATGAAATTTGGAATGAATGTAGTTAAATGAGGTTTATTTGTGTTTTCGCCTTCCTTAATTCTCGAGTTACTCAGCAGTTAACGCTGTTGTTTTTTCTTTGCTGCGATCTTCTGAATCAGTTTTATGAGGCTTTACCCAGCAAAATCTTTTTCTTTGATTGCTTTTTATTTGGTATTATTAATTCCCCTGTCTTATTGGTTGGGCATATACCAGCAGTAGTTCCACTCTGTGACAAACCCCTCTTTTATTCCCAATGACGGGGCACAGGGTGAGGGTTTCATTAGCATATGCATTAGAGGCCCTGCTGGAAGAGCAATTTGATTGGCTGGCCCACAGCTTGGGAGCACTGTTAGGCCATCGGTACACTGAGTCCAGGCTGCTGGGTTGGACACACACACACACACACACACACACACACACACACACACACACACACACACATATATATATACAGATTTAAATACTATCCCCCAGGAGTTTCCCATGCACCCTCTCTTGAGCTTTTTCTCAATGAACTCACCATAAAAGACAGCACTCCTTTGAGCTCCTCAGACTGGTTAGTGATTAATTTAGCATGCACGATAAAGGAGATTTGTGGAAGTTGTTAAGGATTCTTGGTGCTCATTTAATAATTTATAAGCTTTCTTCTGCATTGAGAACAATAATAATAACAAAGTATCAGCCGTGACTGTTGCTGGGCAACATATTAAATGTAAAGTCCACTTCCTCTTTGGGTTACAATCAGATCGTTATGGATAAAATCAAGCCTTGACTGTTTTTGTTTTCTCATTGAATATCCTGTTTCAAACCAGTACATCACATTAAAGGAGTAAAATGTTTTATGAATGCTGTTTCATGTTCACTTCGAAAAGGCTGAACACTATGTACTGTGCACATTGTAAAAATGTGTAACAGTTTAATTGAAACCATTTTGATGTAGTCAAGCCCTGGCTATTTAAGCTACACCATAATTAGAGAAATTAGCCACAGTTGTCTCTGGCCCATTATAAAGTCTGTTTGTTC
This sequence comes from Xyrauchen texanus, assembly GCF_025860055.1. Lineage (NCBI taxonomy): Eukaryota > Metazoa > Chordata > Actinopteri > Cypriniformes > Catostomidae > Xyrauchen > Xyrauchen texanus. The sequence goes on from NC_068276.1 coordinate 56,953,778, forward strand.
CCGCCTCTATACGTTGATTTAGTTTCTCTTCCCGTTGGAATAGAGGAACACAGTGTGCCTTGCACAAAAAAACTGAACATGTTGCTGTAATAGACTTGGGTTGCTCTGCAGTTAAAGCACGGCTGCTCACCATGAATCTTCAAGCTTCCTCTGTGGATATGGTCTTGATATCTATAAACCCATCTAGGAATACATACAACAGTGAAATAACCCGATTAAACATGTGTACCGCAATCCAATGTGATTTTGCTGTCTGTTGAAAGAGGAAAAGCTCACAATAAAGACTTAATAGCTGTTAAAAGGGCCATGGAAAAAGTGAAACATGACTTTTTAGATGTTAGATGCTTACTTTTCATTTGCAACTTTAAAAGGCTAAGTCTGCCATATCACTTATGGCCACTGAAGTGCCTAGTTATTAGGGGTACACAATATATTGGTGGGCGATAACTGGAAAAATGTAAATGTTGTTATTGTGCCGATAGTGGAATTATTCTGTGGATGTTTATTTGCTTGTGGCTCAAGTGTCAGTACATGTGCACACTAACAGTGACCAGGAAATATATGCTTTAAACCTTTAAACTGGTCACGTCACCCTGTGAGGATGATTTCTATGCACTGTTTAACGTTGATTTGGGGTATTTCAATCGAGATCATCTGCCGTAAGGAATGAAATGAAATTGCCCATATACTTTTTATGTTTCATTAAGTAATAAATAAGAAAAAAATACTTTTTGTTTCCCTTAGAGTCAATCATATAGCTAATTACTATAAACAGATAAATTATTTTATAAACAGAATTTGTAAAATGGCTGGGTAGTAGGGTGCATCCCTACTAGTTATGAATGGATATTTATTAAAATGAGTTTTTTTACTTTCACATTGTCAGTTAATAATGTTAGTTAAAAAGTGCACACATGCCTACTTACATGTTCATCATTCAGACCGGCATAATATTTTGGTGTATGAGTGTGAATGGGTGATTGGGACGCAGCTTTGGTAACCTCTAAGGTTTAAAAAACGTGCTATATAAGTGCAGACCATTTACCATTTAGCCCAAATGATCTGTTTGCAGTTCATAATATCTAAAGTTCTTTGCTACTTAAAAAAATTAGTGTTTTGTTTTTTTATTGGCTTGACTCATCCTCACATGAACTATTGTACAGACAGTCTAGTATTGTGGTGGCCCTCGTGACTGAAGCTAATCATGTGTGAAGCACTGGCAGAGAATTAACAAGGCAGATGAAGCATGATGAGGTCTTTTCATTCATAACAGCTGAGTGCTTTTCTCTTGTCTGCCCGCCTCTGCGTGTGCCACTTTCTCTGAATGCATGTTTAGGCTATTTGAAGAGGTCTATGTATCAATATATGAGATTGAATGTGATTGTGGAGTTTTATGTGGACATGGACATTGGTGACCATACTTTCTAACATATTTAATTTAAAATCACTATTTTCTGATATGACTTTCTTTTGTCATAGGTGTCATAGATAAGCAGTTATATATTTTACTAATAAGTGTAAAGTCATGTTGATAGATACAGTATTTTTAATTAAATTAGTTTCAGTTGTTGCTCAAACATTTCAATCTAGCAATTCTGATCTTAAACTGATCAGTCCATGTTTTAGTTCACATGAAATAAATACTGGAGGAATGGAGCAGAAATCCAAATTTTTTGGCATTCGAACTGGCATCATCCGGCATGGGAGGCGGGCGTGCTAATGAGGAGGCTAAAGGCTACAGCCCCTATCGTCAGTTGCTAGTGTGCCTCTTGAGGTCAGGGGAGTGAGCTTTACACATACCGCACAGCTATCACGTACCAGCTGGCTCCTGTTACACTCACATTCCTAAACCTCACCCCCAAATCCGGGTCACGGCACCACCGTAACCGGTCCTGCTCGACCCGCTCAGAGCGGGATTCGAACCGGTGCCAGCCGGCATGGGATGCGCACTAACGAGGAGGCTGAAGTCTACAACCCCTAGCCTCAGTTGCTAGTGCGCCTCTTTAGGTCAGGGGAGTGAGGGCCAGATGTACCGCATAGCTATCACGTACCAGCAGACTCCTGTTACACTCTGTGACAGGACGGAGGGCGGGTGGTGATTCTGCACACCCTGTCCCTTATCAGGCTAATTAAGCCTCCAAGAGGGACAAAGGCATGGCCATCTGCCCCAGTGTAAAGGGATATAAGGGAAAGGAGGAGGCGAGAACCGGCTTGGCAATATAAATAATAGTTTTAATATAAAACTGAACAAAAAGACACAAACACACATATGACGGTCATTTGCCCATAAACACTTTCTTTCTCGCACCACCTTCTGCAGTTGGCCTTTATTCCTCTTGGAGGCTTAATTAGCCTGATAAGGCTCGCTCCCATCTGGGTCACGGCACCACTGTAACCGGTCCTGCTCGACCCGCTCCGAGCAGGATTCGAACTGGCGCCAGCCAGCATGGGAGGCACACTAACGAGGAGGCTGAAGTCTACAGCCTCTATCCTCAGTTGCTAGTGCGCCTCTTGAAGTCAGGGGAGTGAGGGCCACTATACCGCACAGCTATATATCCACGTTTTTTAAGTTTTGCATACAGGAGTAGCTGTGGTTAAATAGAATTTGCTTAATTAATGGGTTGCATACAGTGTGAAGCGCTACTTTCAAATCCACTGCTTTGAGCATTGATAAAGTTAAACTGGTAACACTTTAGAATACTGTTCATTAATGGGTATCTACACAGGAACAAATGAGTAGCACAACATTTACATTTTAGTTACTTCTATTAACTAACAAGAAACTGTGATTAACTAATTAGTAAGTAATAGCACACAGATGAATGCAGTAGTCCACTATTAGCTAATCAATAAATACAATTTTTTCATACCTCCTGGAGAACTACTAAGTAACTATACTGTTTCATAATTAATGCTAAACTTATCATGATTGGGGTTCAGAGCTCCAGTCGAGTCTCATGTTGAAGTCTATATGTACAGCAAGTCCAATCTGTTTACCTCCATTTCATATGTAAACTTGTGAATTAATTAACTGTCAATAAACAGGCCATGGCCCTGGTAATTTTTTTTACATACTGTAAATGTAATCAAAATAAGACAGCCTAGTTCAGCACGGTCCTGCTCGAACCGCTCAGAGCGGGATTCGAACCGATACCAGCCGGCATGGGATGCGCACTAACAGCCTAGTTCAGCATGGTCGATTTCCTTTTTAAGGCTTTCAAAACATATAAAACGTCTCTTTTTTTGGTCAACTTTGGTTTTGGTCATGTTTACCTTAACACTGTTGTTTTGGAACTCCTGTATTGTATATTATATATTTTTATAAAAAATAAATCTGCCCTAATATCTTCACTTTCACAAATTTTGTCTTTAAACACACAAGCTCTTATTTCTCATGAAGGAAAACCTTTGAGATTTCGTCTCCTCCTCTTTGTCACTGCGAGTCATTAACACTGCATATACGAAATCACAATGACCAGAAACATTTGCCATTACATGATCGTTTAAAGTGAAGCCGACTATCAATGTTTACATTTGTTTGTTTATATTTCCACGGGAGGCGCTGGTTGACATCCGCGGTGCAGCTCAGTGATGCTCTGAGATCAACTGAATGACACCTAAACTCGCCATTGATGACATTTAGCCTATATATTAGAATAAATATTTGATTGGAATTTGAAGTGCACAATAATCGTGGTTGTCTTAAATAACTGTGGTTAGATCTAATAATTTAATATTTAAGTTATTTAATATTTGCGACAGGCCTAATTTCAACAAAGTTGTACAATTTATGTAAGTGACCACATTTACATGCACTTAAGAAAACGGTTTATTACAGGGTTTTTGCAGAGAGCGGCATTCTGAAATGTCATGCAAATATGAACGCCAATTTCCTCTTAAAGCTAGCAGTATCCTCCTGGACTTCCGAGTTCGTTCTTCTAAGGTAGCTTGGCACGACTGGTCTTCATAAGAACACAAGTACGTTCTCTGCATTCAATACAGCTGATGCAAGAGAAATTACACAATCCTTTAATGAGCTTAAATATGCACAACACACACATTTTGGGTAAAATAGTCAGTTTTGTGTCATATTAAACTGTTGTTTATCAATACTTTTCAGTACTGAATAGATTATAAGTATATTTATAATCTAAATTGCTCTCGTTTCGTCCGCCATCTTGGATTTATTTTTCCACCGAGCTCCTCACGGTGCATTCTGGGATCACCTACCCAGTGAGGAACAGCCTCTGTGTCAGAAGCATGTTTTACAGCATGATGCTGTTTGTTTTTCTCTCTTTTTTTGTTGTTGGGGCAAGCCGATTGGTTTTAAATAGAATTGTATATGAAGACAACAACCTACAATGAATTATGTTAATTAAAAAAAAAAAAAAAGTGGAGACTCTCATCCTCCCTGTATAAGTTATTAATTGTACTGTTGTTTTATTTGTTGTGTAGCTTTATGCCAGTATATACAGGCTACTAAATACAGAGATGATGCCAGAGGAAAGTTGTCGAGTGAAAATGAAGGTAACACCCCCACCCCCCATCCCCCACACACTTTCTCCACCGCTCTCCCATCCTGCAGCCAAAGCTCCTGTTTGTATCACATTGTGCCTGCTAATGTTTGACTTTGACATGCACTTCTATGGTGTTTTGAGGGCACTCTGAGATCACCTCTGTTCCTGCCCTTTCCCACTGCAATTCCTCTTTCTCTCCTCTCTCAGCAGCAACTTAATCAGCACTCGTAACTTTTCTTAGACAATCACTGCTTGGTGAATCTTTCACTACGGTTTGCTTGGTGAGCTATTTAACTTCACTTGAAATGATTATAGAGACACGTCTTCTCCATGCGTGTTTCTTACTTTTTACTGCTTCAACATTTCTGCACTTTTGGCTTGAAATCGGTCTGATTTCTGTTGACGTGTGTTTTCATATTTGTTTTGGCCAATAATAAACAGCCACTTTCAGAAGAAATGTGTGCCTAAAAAGTTCAAGGATAGCTGATGGACTATCTCTGGAAACAGGTCAATAAAATTATGATCTTATCTCTTGTCTTTTTTTCTTCTCTCTTTTTTTAATCTTAGGTGAGAATTTTGAGCAGAGTCCCCTACGGAGAACATTCAAGTCTAAAGTTCTAGCACATTACCCTGAAAATGTGGAGTGGAACACTTTCGACCAAGATGCTGTGGGCATGGTGAGTGACACATTGTGTTTGAATGAAACGGGTTGTTCAACAATCGATACAGATATCTCGAGAACATATAAATATTAAGCAACCAATATTAAGCAACGTTCGAAAACATATAGTTCCTTTTCACAGACTGATGCATTTCTGTATTAATTTAGCAGGGTAATTATAACAAACGCCCTTTTTAAAATGTTAATAAATATATTCCAGTTTCAATACAAGTTACGCTCAATCGACAGCATTTGTGGCATTATATTGATTACCTCAAAAATTTCGACTTGCCAATACAAGTTAAGGAGGTAATTTTACTCAAACCTGTGTCTAAAAACCTCGTCTGATTACGACACCATTTCACTCGCTTGTGGCGCCCTCTGCAGGACATTTCACTGGGAATCTGCATCACAATGTGTAATGAAGCACATAATAAAAAACTGCCATTGTATGACATCAATAAGCACACATTGTTTTTCACAATTTCTCCCTTTGGCACCCAAATTGGAGCCACTTGAAAGTGACGGCCATTTTACAGCTTGAACTCATGAAAATTATGCTACCGTGGCAACATTTTTGCATTACACATTGTGATGCAGTTTCCCAGTGAAATGTCCTGCAGGGGGCGCCACAAGCGAGTGAAATGGTGTCGTAATCAGACAAGGTTTTTAAGGTGAATATTAGATGGAGGTTTGAGTAAAACTACCTCCTTAACTTTAACCTAAATCGAACCAATAGTGTTTTAAAAGCACATGAGACTTGAACAAACAGACATACTTACCCTAACCAACACCTAAACCTCACAGGTAGTGTCCTAAAGGCAAATGCGACATGAAAAGCACATTCTAAAGCAACAAAGTCATTTCATGCCATTTCTATGACATTTTCGTGTCACGTGTTAGCTTGCGTGTTTGACCGGGGTCAAACCACAGTCTGCCGTGTCCAAAGTCTAACACTCAGGTGAGCTACTGCGCAATCTAATCACATTGGAATAAGGTTGGCCTGAAATACAAGCTTTAAAATGTGTCATTTTTCAAGTGATGCATTGGAGTAAAAGTGTTTCGATATTATGAAGTCATAATAGTGCGTAAGTAATAGAGTGAAAAATAAGTGTTTATAAAGTCATAATCAGCCATTTTACTTGTGAATAAAAACGCACAGTTGCTTTAGTGCCCTAATTGTTACTTTTCACCTGTAAAATGCAGCTGCACGTAAAAGTCGGTTTGCAACCATTTTGTTATTGTAACGTTCATTCTACGAGACTAGGTTGTCAATTGAATATTGTTAAAGTCTCAAACCTTTGTTTGGTTGTCTCCTTTTACAGCTGTGTATGCCAAAGGGCCTGTCCTTCCGCACGCAGACAGACACCCACGAGCCACAGTTCCACTCCTTCATCATCACACGAGAGGATGGCTCGCGGACCTATGGCTTCACCCTCACCTTCTTCGAGGAGGTGACCAGCAAGCAGATCTGCAGTGCCATGCAGACGCTCTATCACATGCACAATGCAGAACAGTATGATATCCTGCACACCCCCCCCATCCATCACAGTCCTGGAGACCACCGGCCTACACCGCCACAACTCCACGCCGCCCCCTCCCTCTCCAGGTTACAGCGATTCAACTCCTACGACATCAGCCGTGACACGCTCTACGTGTCCAAGTGCATCTGCCTGATCACGCCTATGGCCTTTGCCCACGCTTGTAGGAGAGTTCTAGAACAGCTACACCAGGCGGTCACCTCGCACCAACCCCCGCCCCTTCCGTTGGAGAGCTACGTCTACAACGTCCTCTACGAGGTTCCGCTGCCACCAGCCGGGCGTTCCCTGAAGTTTTCGGGCGTATACGGGCCAGTGTTGTGTCAGAGACCCAGTACGGCCGAGCTGCCCCTCTTTGATTTCCCCCTACAGGAGGTGTTTGAGTTGCTGGGCGTGGAGAACGTGCTGCAGCTCTTCACTTGTGCACTATTGGAGATCCAGATTCTTCTGTACTCACAACGTAAGTAGCTATCTGCCATACTTCTGCAGGTCTAGAGGCTGATTTTTAGAGTCCCTCTACTCCTTTTGCTAATTGCTTAACTTTCAAACTATTTTTAAAAAACACCAACATGCTCTTATACAGTAAAGCCAAGCCTAACACAACATAAATTTTGAAATCAGCTCATTTGCTGGGGTTTCACTTGTCCAGCTATAGCACAGGCTGCTTTTAGTCAAAAGGACAAATAGGCAGTTATGTTGCAGCTCTTTCTCTTTTCACACTATCTCTCCATCTCTGTGTCGGTGTGAGCTCATTTTAACGCCTTGATCTCTCGTTCTTGTCAAACTTACAGCCTTCCATTTGCACACAACCACCCGGCACACAGATTAAACTCGCAGCTTTCTGTGGGGTTTTAATGGAAGGACAATTCATTGTTACTTATGCACTTGTTAATCACCTTAAATGCAATAAATATATTCTCTTTTATGTTAATATTATCACGTTTTAAGCTCTTTCACGATAAGTCTAGTGTTCTCAAATGGACTCTTTTTCTCGTATATGTGGCCATTAACATGTACATTCTTTGATTCATGCCCAAATGTAATATCGTTTTCTGTGTTTCCTGTTGGAAATACTCAGCAGACTGTTTTAAATTACATTTGGGAGATTGTTTTGCGATTCAGTGGCAGATGTGCTGATTGGATCAATTGCACCAAAATGGAAGGGCCAATTACAGGGGTAACTACAAAACGACAGGGGGTTAGGTGGTTGCATTGCTGTGGTGTTTCCTAGCAACCGTCCAGATCAGGAGGATGGTGGTGATGCAGCATAAATATGATTGGTTGGAAATGACATCACCCTTTTTTTGTATCCAGAAGGCTCAAGTGTAATGTTTGTGGACAGTGAGGATCCGGAATAAAATGAAGCTTGATGTCATTAGACGGAGCTTCCTTCACACACAGCGGGGTCTGATCGCTGAAAAATAACAAGACTACATTAATCTATAAATAGCAGGCCAATTCATAGATCAGATATAAATGCCCTGGCCTATCCCACATTCATGAATCCTTGAAATGGGCATCTGCAGCTAGATCAATGGATGGTTGCCAGTTACTTAAAGTCATTTCCGTATATAGACCTTTGCCTCATTTGTAGGACACCCAGAAATCTGTCCATGTCATCTGAAGTAAAGGTCACTACTTAAATTATATTAATATATGATTGCTTAATCATGTATAATATTTATGATTTTTTCTTTTTTAATTATTATTAATATTAAATGTATAATAGTCTTAATTATTATTTGTTATTAATTGGGATTATACTATATGATTGATGAATCATATATAATATAAGAATGTTATTTTAATTTTAAATATGTATTAAAAGTATAATAAAATTAATGTTATAGTTTTTATGCATATATGGTTGTTTTATTCATTAATAATTAATTATTGTTAATTGTGATTCTACTAATTAATATATGATTGATCAATCATATATAATATAAGAACGTGATTTTAATATGAAATATTATATTAAATATCAAATAATATTAGTATTATAGTTTTAATGGGTCTATAATTGTTTTTTTTACTAATAATCAATTATTATTAATTGCTATTATACGATAACTATAATTTGATACAATTCCTCTTACTCATCTACAATGAATAATTATATTCTGTGAGATACAAGGAGAGAGTTTTGGAATATTTAGATAATATCTGTATTATTTATTCAATTCATATTATAATTATAATATTAATATAAGTAAACATTATATTATATTATAATTATAGTTATATTAAACCTATTATATTACTATATATACTATATTTTAGCATGAGTAAGAAGACTGTTATACTGTATATAATAAATATATATGTGATGTTTAATATAATTTATTATAATTTATTTTAAATTCAGTTTGATGCAAAGACAGTGAGTGTGTTTGAAAATTATTATTATCTTTGCAAAGGAAATGTGTGTGTTGAATTTAATTTAATATTAATAATATATATAATATTAAAATATTATATATTATATTTAATACAAACATGCTGTTTATCGGTGAGATATTATATTATTATAAATTAACACTAATACAAACTGATGAAAATACAATAAAAAAATGTGCAGCACCGTTTTTTTAGGGTCAAAATGTGGCAATAGGTAATCTGTGGGATGCAATCAGTGTGTGTGTGTGTGTGTGTGTGTGTGTGTGTGTGTGTGTGTGTGTGTGTGTGTGTGTGAGCGTGTATTTTTCACTTTGTGGGGACCAAATGTCCCCATAAGGATAGTAAAATCTGAAATTTTTGACCTTGTGGGGACATTTTGTCGGTCCCCATGAGGAAAACAGTTTATAAATCATACTAAATGATGTTTTTTGAAAATGTAAAAGTGCAGAAAGTTTTCTGTGAGGGTTAGGTTTAGGGGTAGGGTTAGGTTTAGGGGATAGAATATAAAGTTTGTACAGTATAAAAACCATTATGTCTATGGAAAGTCCCCATAAAACATGGAAACACAACGTGTGTGTGTGTGTGTGTGTGTGTGTGTGTGTGTGTGTGTGTGTGTGTGTGTGTGTGTGTGTGTGTGTGTGTGTGTGTGTGTGTGTGTGTGTGTCTGTGTCTGTGTCTGTGTCTGTGTCTGTGTCTGTGTGTGTGTGTGTGTGTGTGTGTGTGTGTGTGTGTGTGTGTGTGTGTGAGAATAGTCCTATTTTTGATGGTTATGGTTGTGCTTAGAGTTTTTTTTGGTATTCTTGTCTCTCCAACAGTGTTCACAACCCACGGGTGCAGGGTGGAGACCTTATCGTCATGCAACATGAAAGTTTTAGTTGCCAACATGAGAATGCATTGTGTATTAGACACTCATTTTGCATATCTTCATAAAGAACTTTACATTATCAAGGACATTCTTATAAGAAAAATGTACATTTAAAAAATGCACTGCAGACTGTGTGTCTGTAAGCAATCAATCATAGTGTTATTTTTATAGTTGATACCACAATAATAGACTGCATGGAAAAACTAAAATGCCAAAATGTATGTTGACTTGGTATCTTTCTGTCCATCCAAAAGGAATCAGTACTGATTATTTCAACGACATAAATTTAAAGCATAATATATAAAACAACAAATAAAATACAGTCCAGGGGGTCATATTTACGAAAATGTTAGGCTAAATTATAATATATAAATGTTCTTAACTTTTTTCTTAGGTTAGAAAATATGAAGAAATTATAGTAAATAAGATTTTTGTTTTCTTAAGAATGTTTTGTGAATGCATTCCTTACTATTGGATATCTAGTTGACTTATATAGCATATGTAACTCTAGTTGGTCATGAAGTGCTTTGAACAAATGAATATCTTTCTGTATATCATTCAAGATTTGATGCGACCATACTGGAGTTCTTCTTCAAAAGGCTGCTCATTGTTGCATCCTGGTACCTTGTAAACACAACATTGTTTCCAGGTGCACACTGAGGATAATATCCGTTTATAATTTTCTTGTTTTCATTTCTATCTAAATAATTTGGTCCTGTAAAAAACAAAAACACATTTTCTCAGATGTGATTATACTGTCCATGGAGATATATAATCTGTATCGCTTTGTAAATGTGCATTTTCTGTTGTGACCATAGAGTCTTTCTCCAGCTCTGAGAATAACGTGAATGGGAATCTGAATGTGCTTGTGTCCTTTTCGTTGATCAGATTACCAGCGGCTGATGACTGTGGCAGAGAGCATCACAAACTTAATGTTCCCCTTCCAGTGGCAGCATGTGTACGTGCCCATCTTACCTGCTTCTCTGCTACACTTCCTGGATGCTCCCGTGCCTTACCTCATGGGTCTGCACTCCAACGGCCAGGATGACCGCACCAAGCTGGAACTTCCCCAAGAGGTGTGTGACACATACTCACTCATTCAGATCCAACCGTTCTTTCCTGGATGAATTCATGTTCAGTGATGACTTCATGTGTTTTTTCCCTTAAGAATAGTACATAAACCTTTGTGGTGATGGTCATAATGGTCTTTTTGGTCTCTTATGTCTCTCTATTGACTGCTAAAGTTGGCATGAAACAGAAGTTGCGACCAACTTTACTTGTGAGTGAAACGGTTAATCGAACAAGAACAAAATGTAGGGCAGGGATTTGAGCTCATCCATTGGTTATTGATTGGATTGTGAATATATGGGTGATGCATAGCGGAACGGTGGTAGACCTGAATGCGAGTTTGCATTGGACACACACACCCCAACCACCATCAGAGCTGTTTATCGGTGAAATTGAGCAGCGATCTCAACACATTTATGATCAAACTGACTACATAAATGCGCAAACACATTGCAGTCTTTGTTTATGAAGGGGCTGTAGCCGTCGATAAACAAGTGTTTGAAAGATAACCATATTTGAATGTTTTGAATCACAATACATTAAATATAAAGGGAAAAGAAACACTTACTCTTGCTGTGCATCCCAAGATAACTACATTAAAAATTATAAATAAAGAGGCATCCGAAGCGTTGTATTCATTAATGATCATCTCAGCAATTCAAGCGTGAATTGTCTCAAATGCAACTGCAAATTCGTCGTTATTCCTCCTCATTCGAAATGAAAATTCAAGCCAGCTGACCCGTAACCAAGGAAGTTTGGGTTAAGGAATGATAGTTTTGAAGGAATCAGACGAAAAATACACCTTGCCATTTTCACCAACATGCGTTTGGCGCTTCTTTCAACTCTAGGCATGGTTGTGGTATTTATAGAAAGGGGCGGGGTTTAAGCAGACTAAATGATTAAGCAAACGTCACCAGAGAGAAGTCTGTCGTTTCACCGGAAGATAGAGTTATGACGTTTTGATTAAAGATTACAAGGTCAAAATAAATAAATAAAACAGAGTTGATCACAATAAGATCAATAAGATGCCTTTAGAAAATTGATAGGGTTCGTTTTCATTTCATGCCGACTTTAATAGTGAAGCTTTATGCTAACATTATGCATTAACATTCCTTTCTCTCTGCCATGATATATGCTGAAATCCTTAGGCTACGTCCACATCGTTGGAGAAAAACACTGTTGAGGATTAGAGGCATAAATGTGGCAAAATGAATGCGTTTTCCAATGAAAATGTATAAGTGGCACTACCCTCTCATTCTGAATGATGTCCATCGTAAGTAGGGCTTGGAGATAAATCTAGAAAACCAATTAAACAATTTGATATTTTTCAGCCTTTTGACATAATTTGATTATATATCTTGATCTTTATGTTTCTATGAAATGGCTTCAGATTCATTTACAGTTAAACGTTGGGTTTCCCGAAGCAATAAGTAGAACGTTAGTAGCACTTAAGTAGTACTTAATCTCTAAGGCGCATTTCCCAAAAGCATCGTAACCTAAGTAGTTCATAAATTAACGAGAGCTTTGAACCGATCTTAAGTCCATTAAGGGCAATTAAACGTATCTTTCTGGCATTTTTCACAGTTTATCAAAGACAATGGGACATTTAATAAATTGTGTTAATATAGTTTGATCATTGGAAAGACATTGTAAAATATTTCAGAGGGTAAAAAATGTTGAAAAAATCGCTATGAAATCAATAGGCAGTCTCCGCAGTCTGCACATGCGACGTGATTGGTCTAAATTTATATTAAAGGTCAAAATTAGGTCTATATTAGGTATAAATTTGTTATATTAGCCTTCATTTATAAGCATAATTGTAATGGCAATAGAAAGACAACATGTTCTGATTAAACATATTATTTAAGAAGACGAATGTGAGTAATGTGACCAAGCAGATTAAAGCTTAAATTAATATGCCTTAAGCAATAATTAAAATATGGTTAACCGAGGAGATTAGAGCGAAAGTGTGCAATGAGAGATTTTCTCTCTCTCTCTCTCTCTCTCTCTCTCTCTCTCTTCATCCTCCTCTTCTTTCTTCCTTTAATGGCTGGTTCAAATCGGATCACCTATAGTCTTTTTACAAGGCAGTAACATCATGATGCATAATGGCAGTATGGCTACACCATACCTTGAACTCTAACCAGACGATCTGTTCATATTTAGACAGGTATATGAGTAGTTCAATACTGATGCTCATTATTTAATTCTGCTCTGTGTGCATTTGTTCAGTTTCCAGCCAAAAAATGTTAGGGTACGTGAGAGCCCCTGATGATTGTGTGAGCTTGAAGTACAGACATTTCAAAATAAGAGTCCCCAGCATATTTTGGGCTTGTTTATAGGTAAAAGTCTTGCGTTATGCATCAAACCTTAATTTTATTTCTGGTAATTGGGATTTTGGTTGTACAATAAACCCGCATCTGGGATGTAGCCTCGATGTATGTTGCCCCTCACTGTAATTAAAGACTAAAAAATGTTTTAACGTTCAGTAAATACATTTTGAAAATGATAAGCCGATTAATCGGTTATCAACCTTTTCCACCCCCTTAGTTACCGTTACCGACACAATCCACTATCGTCTGACATTTAATGCAAACTTCATGAAAGTTGCGAGTCATTTCTTTTTGATGCATACAAGCTTTTTGACTCATATCAGACATTGATAGCCAGGCTACATTGTTGATCTTATCTCAATTGAGTGTTTGAGTTCCTGTTTTTTGGCATACATGTATAAGTAAATGGATCTCAATTGAACATGCCTGTTTTTTATATAAGCTCTCTAGTGGTCAAACATTGATATCAGTATTAGCACAATGCCCACAAAATCTCTTACAAATCTCCTTTCAGAAAGTTCTACATGAATTAAACGCACAGATCAATGTTTTGAATGAATTGTTGTATCCCTCAGGCCAACTTGTGTTTTGTCGATATTGACAACCACTGCATTGAGCTACCCGAGGACCTGCCTCTGTTCCCCAACAAGCTGGAGTTCATCCAGGAGATCTCTGAGGTTCTGCTGGCATTCGGCATGTCTCCAGAGGCAAACCCTCAGTGGAGCAAAGGCCAAAGCAAAATCAGGGGGTTCCGCTCAGCTGACATGGTCTCAGACAAGCGCAATGGCAACCTGGCTGGCTCTCCGCTCAACTCGTTTCTCCTGAGAGAGAACCAAACCATAGCTCGCCTGCAAGCCCTGGTCAAGAGGACTGGAGTCAGTCTGGAGAAGGTGAGTGTGAAAATTAACACCAAAGGTATGTCAGAATATCTGTGATCACTAAGACACTCTGTTGAAGACTTCGAAAATACTATTCCACAAAACCAAAACAAAAAATAGTTTACCATCGGGGTTCCTTTGTCATACTCTATTCAACATACTGTTATTTGGGACTCACTCATCCTTATCTTGCATACTGTTTAGAACAGATAGTATGCAAATTGGGACCCGTCCATTATTAACACAGGAGTAAACTCCACCCACAGGCATTACATCACAGCACATGACCTGAGATCATCCATCTAGAAAAGTACATCCAGGCCTTTGCACACCGAATGCGAATTTCCGCTGCGATTTCTCACCATCTTTAAACATTTTGAATAGAAACAATGGATTCCTATGAGGCCATTCACACCTGTAGCGAACAATAAACCCTTACCAATAAAATAGGAGCCGGTGCAGATGCCAAAATCAGTGCAACTGGTGCCGTTAAAGCACCGAAAGCTGTTTTGACCACCGACATTAAATGCTGAAGGAACTCAAGGAAGAAATCCTGAACCAGTAGTGAGGACAAGCATTTTATTTGCATCAAATGAAAATAAATAAATTCTCATATGGGTTCTCTTTACATGTAAATTATATTGCTGCATCACTGCCTTGCATACCCTTTAAAAAACTCTCTGATCTTACGTGGATTGTCTAATGTATTTTATATTGCTGCATTTTTTTGCCATTGCATTTAAAGTTCTCCTATAGCTAATATAATATAATATATCGCGCCATCTTTGCCTGGATGTTTTTGTCTCTAATTCATTACGTTTAGTCCAGGGGTGGGGAACCTTTTTTCCATTAAGGGCCATTTGAATATTTACGAAATTATTCAGGGGCCATACAATTGCTTGCAATTTCTGATTGTGGGTTGAAATTAATATGCATTCCGTTACGTGCTCGCACACCAAAAACACTAAAAGGTCTATCTATTATACAATATTTTGTGTTATTATCATTTAATGAATTGAATCAAGGCCATTTTTGCTTTTCAAATTATTTCTCAAATGGCCTCACGGGCCGGATAAAAGGGTTTCGTGGGCCTTATATGGCCCTGAGGCCTGACGTTCCCCACCCCTGGTTTAGTCCTTAATGCACACTGTTACAACCATCAAGCATCGTTTCTTCAAAGTCGGACATCAAAATCCTCTGCTGTGATCCATGTTCCTGTTATTATGCATAATCCAAAAGTTTATTTGAGAGGTGTTGTGGAGAGTGTTTGTCAGAAGTTTAGCTGTAAAAACGAATGAAATACCGGTCATTTACATTTACATTTATGCATTTGGCAGACGCTTTTATTCAAAGCGACTTACAGTGCACTTATTACAGGGACAATCCCCCCGGAACAACCTGGAGTTAAGTGCCTTGCTCAAGGACACAATGGTGGTGGCTGTGGGGTTAGAACCTGTGACCTTCTGATTAACAGCCCTGTGCTTTAGCCACTACGCCACCACCACTTTGCGTGTCACTGAGCCTCACCGCCGCTCTGGCGAAACTCACGGAAGAATATAAATGAGCAAGCATGTGATAGTGAATGCAAAGTGCTCCAGTTTCACATCCAAGTGCTTCCAGGTTCATCCACGCAGTGTTAATGACACCAAGTGACACAGGAGGAGATTCACGTTTACTCTATTCCTGTGGAGTGATGAAATGATGAAACAAATTCTCAAAGGTTTTGCTTCATGACAAGTAAGGGCTTGCGACTTTAATCAGAGCATTAAAATAACATGTGAAAATTAAGAATTTTGTACAGAAATCATTTACTATTGCGTAATATAATAATATATATATATATATATACACACACACAGTATAAACATAAAATACTTTTGAGTTCATAAAACTTTAAATTGACCAAAACTAAAGTTGACTCAAAAGAAATACATATTTAAGTATTTAGATATATTTTGATATTTAGAACATTATTTTTCGTCATTCGTAAGTTTTTAAATCCTTAAAAGGAAATCATATATCCCTAATTTATTATTTGATTTATATGTTTCAATAAAAATGACTTCTTAAGGTGTATGAAGCACACATTCAGTACAGCCCCAGAAATGGTTCATAAACAAGTTTTACTCTTTAGCCCCATTTATGTGTTGCAGAATGATCATTATGATAATAGTAAAAGCCTATGGTAATGTATGTTATATTTATATTCTAAAATAACAAAATTAGTTTGATAAGTTAAAATGGTATATTGTATATACTGTATTTATTTGTTGAATACAAATGGGCATAATGCAGCCTTATACATGGGTTTAATGACTGATATTGAATCGGGAGGTCTGTGGCAATGTCCAGCTCTAATTTTTGCCTTTGTATCACGTTTTTTTAATAAACAACTTTATGGATCTTAAGTGTTTTTTTGTCAAATATAAATAATATTAATACTATTGCTGTGACTTGCAGTGAACTCTGTATTTACTGTATGTCTTTGCAGCAAAATGCCTTTGTATCATTATGCCGTTATTGCTTTGCTATCATTACAGTCATTGACAGCAGTTAAGTTCTAATAGTAATTAAGTATCTAATAATGAGTCAGAGTAATGATGGGTTTTGTTGGTTGAGATTTCTGTTTTACTGTGTGCATTATGGTAAATGGTAAATGGTCTGCATTTATATAGCGCCTTTTTTAATCTTAGAGGTTACCAAAGCGCTTTACACTGTGTACCAATCACACACACACACACACACACACACACTCACACTCATACACCAGTGGCGGCAGAGCAGCCATGCAAGGCGCTAGCCTGCCATTGGGAGCAACTTGGGGTTCAGTATCTGAATTATATAGACCCTTGAAGCGTTTAAATGTCGTCATTTTCAATTCGTAACTTGAGGGTTTTGAGCAAATGTACAACACAAGTAGATGTACATGACAATAAGATACAGTCAAATATTTGTATTAACAGTCATCAAATTTACTAGCAATATGTCAGAAACATCAAGCCTTATTGGTTCTTGCATCTCATGACCAAAAATCTTGACACAGGAACCAATGAGATTTTATATTAGTGATGTGTCGCTGTATATCGCTATTTGGTTGTATGGCTTCAGAAGACTTGTAAAATAGTGCGCGAGTCGTATCAAGATTATATAGAGAAAAAATAAATCCATTTGTTTTCCGTGGAAGAAAATAATAGTGATACAGGTTTGGAATGACATGAGGGTGAGTAAACAAAGACAGAAAATGTAAAGTTTTGGGTGAGCTATCCCTTTTGGTTTGTTCCTCTCTTCTTTTTTTTGATGCTGTGGATTCTTTCAAAGGAAACAGGGCTTTCTCACTCTGCTTTTTCATCTGGTTTTTCTGAGGATTTGCTTTGAAAACGGTAATTTCCTTTTTGATTTGAACAATAACTACAGCAGTGATGGCCGCTCCTTTTTAAAGAATGAATCATTACAGTGTGGGCAACAATTATAATTACTGTGTGGGCAATGAAAGGATGAACAAATGTCTGTTGAGATGGGGACGAGATGTTCTGAGTCGCAGGATGCTGAGGTCTCGCTCGATGACAAATAAAAGCACTCTGAAATCCAGAGATTGATCCCATACTCATATTTAAGGCACCTTATGACAAGACTAGAGAGAGTTTGTGCATTCACCCCTATTTCAAGGCCATGGCTTGTCATATCAGTACAGCTGGACTATTTATTTCTAGTATTTTACAGTTGTTTATTTCTTCTGCTCTATATGGCCAATTGCTCTGTATGGTTATGTTCCCTTGGGACTGAGCGTAGTTTACCATATAAATCAAAGCAGATTTGTAGACTTCCTTTCCCAGCACTCCCAGCTCTCCAAGATCAGCTCCAAAAGCTGTGCTGATATTTGCTGGCAGATTTTCCCACCCTCTATCTCTGCCTGTTAACTCCTTCCTCTACCCTCAACTCCTTTTCACTGCATCCGACAGACGATAGACTGGAAATAAATCATTTCCAATGGACAATCGGACGGGGGCTGCATGGAGTTCCGACCAACTGCGGATACATAATGCTCGAAGTATTTCAACTTGTGCGACTAGACCGTATGCGACCGCCAAACCTGATGTGATGTATTTATTCAAAACTATCAGGGCAAAGTGAGAAATATTAACCTAAACTTTATTTTAAATGCCTGCAACTTTTGCATGTCAGAATGGATTGTTAATGTCGCAAAAACATTACATAAATATATATTTTTTAATGTCAGTAAATTTGGGATTAAATGTGTACTTTTGTTGTTTATTTCTGCACAGGCAAAGCCGTCATATTTTATATTATATCCATGCATCTCTACTTCCTACTTGCTGAATTATTGTTAATTATTAACATTAATTTTTACAACTATTAGTGCTGAACAATTTAGACCAAAAAATCTAATTGTGATTGTGGCAGACCTCTGCATTTCCTAAGACGGAGGAAGCGGGAGCCGGGTGAACAATCCACGTAAAACACTTTATTGCACCACTTTACAGTGTACATCAAACACTCTAACGTGGCTGCTTTCCTGCAGAACCAAAACATATTGCTTTTCAGCATTACAACACCAACACAGACACACACACACAAGACTGCTGTGTCTCTCTCTCCCTGTCTGCTGCTGTCTCCTCTCCTCAAGTACTCCCGCTGCTCCTCACTGGAACGCGAGACCGGTGTGGCGCACAGGTGGAGCTCGTTCACCACTTATCTCTCCGATTTCGCTCTGCCCAGATGCCACTTGGTTACGCCCTGTGTTATGATTAACGTAAAAAAAACCTTATTGGGGGCCTTGGTAGCACAGCGAGTAAAGACGCTGACTACCACCCCTGGAGCCACGAGTTCGAATCCAGGGTGTTCTGAGTGACTCCAGCCAGGTCTCCTAAGCAACCAAATTGGCCCGGTTGCTAGGGAGGGTGGACTCACATGGGGTAACCTCCTCGTGGTTGCTATAATGTGGTTCTTTCTCGGTGGGGGACGTAGTGAGTTGTGTGTGGATGCTGCGGAGAAAAGCGTGAAGCCTCCACATGTGCTATATGTCTCCGTGGTAACGCACTCGACAAGCCATGGATTGTGGATCTCCGTGGATTGACGTCTCAGATGCAGAGGCAACTGAGATTCGTCCTCTGCCACCCAGAATGAGGCAAGTCACTACGCCACCATGAGGACTTACAGCGCATTGGGAATTGGGCATTCGAAATTGGTGAGAAAAAGTGGAGAAAAAAAAGAAACGTTTATTAGCCTCGTGTGCTTTGAGTATGTGCATTACACAACAGAGAACAGCCTGTGCACAGACATTATGCACGCCGAGCAGCGCTTGCAGATTATTTATTTAGTTCACATGCCTTATGGTCTGATTATCGCACTATGTCATATTGCTATTTCGATTTTATTTCGATTAATCGTTTAGCCCCAATAACTCTAAAACAGTATTGATAATATTAAATTATAGTAAATACTAATTGAGTATTAATCACACATTTAATTAAACTCATTCCATCTACTCAACAAAATCACTCTAATGTCATTCGGGGGTTTGATAGCTTTCTCCCTTACAACAAATTCAAACCATTGCGAGCAAATTGACTGTTCATCTAGGGGGAGAAATATGACAATCGTACGTGAATGTAGGCTCTATAGATCCCTTATCCTCTAGATATTTTTCTAGAATTTGATGCAACAAGTTTCCAGCATCAATACATTTTTCTGTTGTCACTGATAACATTTTGCACCAAGCTACAAAATCACTAAATATCATTTAGAACATATTAAGGGGATCTTGCTAATTTAAGTAAAACGTTTTTGTCATCATTCACCCTTGTACCTTTTTATAAGCTTATTTTTGTGTGTGTTCATCAGTTGGATGTAAAGGAGGACACTAGCACTAAGGATTCAAAAGTGCAGTGTGAGGAGGAGGAGCTTAAGATGCATCAGCTGAATATTCGGGTGCGAGAGGTCTTTGCCAACCGCTTCACACAGATGTTCTCTGACTACGAGGTCTTCGTCATCCAGCCCAGTCAAGACAAAGAGTCCTGGTTCAGCAACCGTGACCAGATGCAGAACTTTGACAAGGTGATGCTTCATTATACATTTAGGAATTTCCTGCTGGTAAAACCACATTATAACCGTGTAAGATGATCAAACCAAATGGTTACTGGTTTGCCGCTGTTCCAAGATGGTCTTGCAGGTCGAAACCTGATCCAGCTAGACGAGCTTAGACCAACTAAAGACCATGTTAGCCATCAGAGCTTGGTTTTATTAAGATTTTCCAGTACAGCTGGGTGGTCAACTTTTGAATGGCCTACGATGTTAATACTCCAAAAGTAGCTTCTTTTGAGCCTTATGGTTTCCATCATTAATGAATTGTGCCCACTGCAGGCCTCCTTCCTGTCGGATCAGCCCGAACCGTACCTGCCCTTCCTCTCCCGCTTCCTGGAGACGCAGATGTTTGCCTCTTTCATCGACAGCAAGATCCTGTGCCACGATGACGAGGACAAAGAGCACACACTGCGAGTGTTTGATTCCCGTGTCGACAAGATCCACATGCTGAACATCAGGACGCCCACCCTGCGTACCTCCATGTACCAGAAATGTACCAATACCGATGAATCAGGTGAAACAGCTCAGGTCCGGTGACTAGTCTAGTTTTGAAATGGACTAATTCAGGGAAATTGCATGCGGGATGCCATGCCAAGGGCAGACCGTTGTCTCGTCTAGCATCATATAGTCTCACTAAAATGCAGACTGGCACAAAACCGTTGAGATGAATAAATGTAGAAATAAATATTGGAGAAAAAACATCTTTTGGTCTCCTTTTCAATGTCAGATGATCAATTTATTGAGGGGAATGCTGTTAGATGTACTGTCAATGAGTTTAGATGTACTGTCAATGAGTTTTATAAATTTTTATATAATTTTATTGCGATTTAAACCACACATTATGTTGCAATTTTCTTAAAGGTTGCAATGTCTTTAATTGGCAATGCCAATTTTTACTCTCATC
Source organism: Xyrauchen texanus (assembly GCF_025860055.1). Classification (NCBI taxonomy): domain Eukaryota; kingdom Metazoa; phylum Chordata; class Actinopteri; order Cypriniformes; family Catostomidae; genus Xyrauchen; species Xyrauchen texanus. Next base: position 56,975,044 of record NC_068276.1, read on the forward strand.
AGATTATAATGGACCTTGCTTGCATGTATTTTTCTCTTCAAAAGTGAATGAAGCCCTGAGGATCATTTTGAAATGCCATAGTTCAAATGGGTTTCTACATAAATCAAACCTGTCATATGCATAGGTTAAAATGGAAGCATGTATTGATTGTGACTTTATTTTTATTAATATGTGACCTTTATATTTCAGATAGACTACTCTTAGAATATTACAAAGACGATCTGGTCACTCCTTTGACACATCATTAATAAGGAAATCTATAATTTTTTGCTTAGTAATCCATAGACTACTAAACAGTCATGGGGATTTCCTCATCCTACGTTATGGTTTGTTGAGTTAAGTGATTTAAATGGAGATATCATCCATTAGCTGTGCTGATATAAATGAACAACTCAACTCAAGCATAGCAGACAAAGCCATCAGTGCTCTTGAAATGGAAGGAGATGTTATTATAAACATCTGAATTATGCTTGATTAAAAGATGTATGTGCAAGGAAACCCATTTAACACTTTAATGCATACCTCAGGTCTTTAGAAACCTGGGACATCATTCCACCCCCTATACATTTGTACCTTGTCCAATTTTTTGGAGTAATGCCCACACCTCTTTAGTATTCGTCAACCTAAATTGTAAAAAAAAACTTTTTTTTAATTGAAGTGGTGAATTATCAGTATCCCTTATGCGTGTTCACATACTGTACATATACTGTATTACACATGCTATTTCTTACTAAAGATGGCGCTAATGTTACAGTGATTGACTTGATATACATTTGGCATTGCCATTTAATGAAGCAGCAACGTGGAAGTAAACTATAGCAAGTGTAACATATGAACAGCTTGATATGACTGTTGTCATTTGGGTGTACTACTGAAATGAAGTTGTGCATCTATTTAGACTCAAAAAGTTCCTGAGAAAATACACATGTAGCCTATGTCTTATATTATGTGTAGCTCAGCCAGTTGCATCTCATGAAAGTAATGAATCATGTTCTGTATTTGTTGCATCATCTCTTTGATATATTAAAACGAAAACCTCATCAGAGGCTTGGCTGTCTTTTTAATTGTACCACATCACTAACTCGCACTCCTCCCACCATGTGGGTTTCATATCACCGTGACAGGAACTTAATTTCTTTTGTGTCAACATATGGGCTTTTGGTGATTCATCAGCAATACTTGTATGACGCATTGCTCCCTGTGGTGTGTGTTGCTGTAGAAAAGGCCATTGAGATGAGACTGTGTAAGATCGACCACACGGCTCTGCATCCCCACCTGCTGGACATGAAGATCGGTCAGGGCCGCTATGAGCCTGGCTTCTTCCCTCGCCTGCAGTCTGACGTGCTCTCCACTGGACCCACCAGCAACAAGTCAGTATGAGTCTCTGGCGTTATCCTGGATGTAATTAATTAATTACAGAAAGGCTCACCGATGAAGCTGACATGTTCGTCATCCTTTATTGTTCCTAGACCAAACTATACCCTTATACCTATACAAAATAAACTTAAGCATTTCTTATGTAGGATGCAATGGATCACATTAAGACATGAAATTAGAACTGCATGTAAGAAATCGGTTGCCTGAAACAATGATGAATCAAACAACCCCTAACCATTAAGTAGCTCTAAAATCAAAGAGAAAGTGTTGGTTGATTTAAATGTGACACCTTTAATTTCGAGGTCCAAGTTATGGCTAAAAATGCTAAATGCAAGCTTATTTGTTAACTGACATTTTAGCTTACCAGCCTTTTTCAAGGCACATTTTCACCACAATGGAGGATAAACATAATAGAGCCAATAAATAGAGCATTGTCTCAACAATAACCATTTTTTTTAACATCAGGTTTTTGAGATACGCAAGATTTTAACCACATGAAAAAAAACATGTGACATGTAAGCTTGCATTTTGAATTGTAGAGTTATATATTTTTTCTGCCGATATAAAATTAATCAACAAAGTGAATATTGCTATGTTTTTATTGCTCTAAAATGTTTTAATAAAAATGTATGTAGGCAAATACACTGACCAGCCACAACATTAAAACCACCTGCCTAATATTGAGTATGTCCCCCTCGTGACACCAAAACAGCACCAACCCGCATTCACAGGATGCTTCATCTACAATGTGCATTAAGGCAAGGAAATGTGTGTTGTAGCAGTTTCCTTAATGATCAAAACACATGTTTTATTTTTTGGGTGGTTGGTTTTTGGTTACGTTCTGCTAAAAATTTCATTCGTTTTCGGTTTTCGTTCCTTGAACTGTTTTTAGTCCATGGTTTGTGATACCTATGCATTTACTAACGTTAACAAATCTAAAGTTGTTATAAAATGCTACCCAACTTTTGTTCCAGGATAAACAAGAAACATGTTTAACTTGGGTAAATCAAGTATTGACGCTTTGTTTCATAACCCCAATGCAATGCAGTATACTTGAGATTTTCTTGTTGTTTAAAATGCATACATGTGCTTTGGGTGTTATAATGTAAATTTGTTGTTGTGTTGTGTTAGATGGGTGAAGCGCAGTGCACCAGCACAGTGGAGGAGGAGAGACAGACAGAAGCAACACGCTGAACATCTTTATCTGGATAATGACCAGAGAGAGGTAACACTGTATTTTGTTGCCCGTCTTAACATGTTTCTCCTGTTGTTTTCTTTTAATGTAGTTTGTTTTTGTCATGTTAGTCTCCAGTTTTTCTAATTTTCTTCATTCTTTATTTTATTGTCCTTTGTCATTGTTTACAGTTCCTTTCATAGCATGATTAATGTGTTTTTTTTCTTCCTGGATTTCTTTTTTTCACTCCTGTCTGTCTTTTCTGGCTGCCTTATACACTGCACATCTCTCAACACACACACACATATGCACACACACTATCAGCACGAGGCGAGTCTGTTTTCTGAGCTTCAGCTTCTGCTGGCTCTGGACTACTACTGGTTCTCACAGTCCTTCAGGCCCTGTCTGAAGTCCGTCAAGGTGGATGTGGTATGTGCTCGATGGGAGAATAAGCCTATTTCAAAATGTGAATCTCAAACATGCACACTTTGACTTTCTCCCTGCTGTCCCTCTCTTGAATGCTTAGTCAACATGAAATCAAACATTTATGTAGGCCTAGTTTTAGGCTACAGGTTTAGGCACTTTTTACAATCCAATCAATTTCCGATGAATAAAAAAACTAGCTCTATTTTCTTCTTCTTTGGGACACAAGTAAAACATTATCAAACATGATTTAGTGAAAATAAAAATATTTTTTATTGTTTTTATCTTGCTTTAAAAATCTAGAATCTACTGCCATTCTTTTGTTGAAAGTTGTACATGAAACTGGTGTTGATCGGGTAGAATTCAATGAAGCTGTCAGCGGAGGACATGTGAATCGTCTATTTCTCACACTAGAGACTCTGATGTACTTCTCCTCTTGTTTAGTTGTACATCTGGTCTTCCACATCTCTTTCTGTCCTTGTTAGAGCCAGTTGTGCTTTGTCTTTGAAGACTGTAGTGTAATTTCACGCATTGTATAGCCTTCATTCCTCAAAACAATTATAGACTGACGAGTTTCTAGAGGAAGCATTTTCTTTTTTTGCCATTGTTGACCTAATATTGACCTTAAGACATGCCAGTCTATTGCATACTGTGCAACTCAAAAACAAACACAAAGACAATGTTAAGCTTCATTTAATGAACCAAATATCTTTCAGCTATGTTTGATATAATGGCAAGTGATTTTCTAGTACCAAATTAGCAATTTAGCATGATTATGATCAAGAATAAGGTGTTGGAGTGATGCTGCTGTCTAGATTTTATCAAAAATTACTTTTTTCAAGTAGTGATGGTGCAGTTTTTTTAAATCAGTAATGTCCCGACTATACTTTGTGTTCAGCTGAATGACACTTTGGTGAGTTAAATGACCAATTTCCTTCCGAAACAGCAAAATCTGTATTATTATTCCAAATTTTTTGCAAATGTGTTCAAATGAAAAAACTGAAGACTCTGAAAGTTTGCTATGACACTTGAAATTTAGCTCTGGTTCATCCCATTTCTCTGGATCATCTTTGAGATGTTTCTACACTTTGATTGAAGTCCACCTGTTGCAAATTCAATTGATTTGACATGATTTGAAAAGGCACACACCTGCCATGAGGTCAAAGGAACTACCTGCTGAGCTCAGAGACAGGATTGTGTAGAGGCACAGATTTGGGGAAGGCTACAAAAAAATTGATGCCGAATTAAAGTTTTCCAACAGCACAGTTGCCTCCATAATTCTTAAATGTAATAAGTTTGGAACAACCAGGACTCTTCCTAGAGCTGTTGGGAGAGAAGGGCCTTTGTTAGATAGGTGATCAAGAACCCAATGGTCACTCTGGTTGAGCTCCAGAGATCATGTGTGGAGATGGGAGAATCTTGCAGAAGGACAATCACTGCAGCACTTCACTGATCTTGGCTTTATGGCAGAATGGCCAGACAGAAGCCTCTCCTCTGTGCAAGACTCATGAAAGACTGCTTGGAATTTGCAAAAAAGCACCTAAAGGACTTTCAGACAGAAACAAGATTCTCTGGTCTGATGAAATGAAGACAGCCTCAATTCCAAGCGTCATGTTTGGAGGAAACCAGACACTGCTCATCACCCGCGCAATATCATCCCAACGGTGAAGCATGGTGGAGGAAGCATCATGCTGTGGGGCTGTTTTTCAGCGGCAGGAACTGGAGGACTGGTTGGGGTTGAAGGAAAGCTGAACGCAGCAAAATACAGAGATGTCATTTATGAAAACCTGGTCCAGAGCGCTCAGGACCTCAGAACTGAGGTTCAACTTCCAACAGGACAATAACCCTACGCAAACAGCCAAGACGGTGCAAGAGTGGCCCAGCCAGAGCCCGGACTTGAACATAATTGAACATCTCTGGAGAGACCTGAAAATGGCTGTCCACCAACGGTCCCCATCCAACCAGCTTGAAAGGATCTGCAGAGAAGACTTGGGAATGTGTCATTCAATGTGTCACATTACAGAAGTAAATTGGGGTTGCTAGGGTTGCAAATGCAGTTTCATGTTGACTAAGCCCACATTCCCGTAAGCATCAGTAGCTCCCTTTTTCAAAATAAAATCCCTGCTTTTGTACCTTTTATATGTCTTGTGAATCATTCAGTGGGTTGTTCACCTAAGAATTTAAATTCTGTCATTTACCCATCCACCCCCACCAAATCTGTAATACTTTATTTTATGTAACATATAACAAGATGTTAGCTAGAATCAGTCACCATTCACTTCCATTTGCATCTTTTTTCCAAACAATGAAACAAAATGAGTCTGAGTAAATGATGACAATTACAATTTTTGGGTGAAGTATCTCTTTAACTGGTGCAGCCATTATTGTGTTTATTTAGTCATGATTCAGGATCTATTTAGTCATGATTTTGAGGTTTATTTAACACAGCACCAAGTTCAATATTTAAAGTGGTGGTAACACAAAAGAAAAAAGTTGAATAGAAGTGTCTGTGCTCTAAATGTTCTCTTTTGATTGTAAATCATCTGTGCTTATTTAGCTACCTGTACTTACCTGTAGCCAGTGTACTAGAGTTGTGCAGGTAGTGCATTAAGTGTCCAATGGCTCAGTTGTCATGTGACACTGTGATGTTGTGATTGCAGAAGTATATCCAGGAGGCCAGGAACCTGGGCACGACTCTCCGCCAACCCAAACTCTCCAACCTATCACCTTCTGTCATTGCACAGACCAACTGGAAGTTTGTGGAGGGACTGTTGAAGGAATGTAGAAACAAGGTGTGTGTTTTGTTCTACTATAGTATTTTGGTGATACACTCAAGCTTTTCATATTTAGTCAGTTGTATTTTGTCTGTTTAGCATAGTCCACTTGTGATCAGATCATCTGAAATGGGTGTTAAATAATAGTTCTCCCAAAAATGAAGATTTGCTGATAATTTACACACCCAAATTTTCATTTTTGGGTGAACTAGTCCTTTAATACCAGGTAGGGTCAAAGAGAGAATCTTGATGTAAGGGTTAGCTAACCTCATACGATCTCTGTGGCTTAGACAAAACGCATGCTCGTGGAGAAGATGGGTCGGGAGGCGGTGGAGCTGGGCCACGGGGAGGGTAGCATCACAGGTGTGGAGGAGAACACGCTCATCGCCAGCTTGTGTGATCTACTGGAACGAATCTGGAGCCACGGTCTGCAGGTCAAACAGGTAAACGATAAACACGCATGCTCACACGTCATGACTACAAGGGCTTCTCTTATGATTTTGGTCATGTGTTTGGCTTGTGAAGTGACACTGGTGCTTTTCTGTGTGTTTGTTAGGGAAAATCTGCATTGTGGTCACACCTCTTACATTATCAGGAGTGTAAAGAGAAGAGAGATGCTACTCCAGCAGGACTAGGCCCTCCTGGTAAAGGACTTTGAAGATGGCGATGGCTTTATAATATTTTGTACATCACTGCTCTGTTCCAAAACCTAGCAAGACTTCATTTTCTACTGTCCATATAGGCAGCACCCTTCCAAGGCTGCATCTGAACCAAATTTGATCTTCATAAGTGACCAATTATAATGTACCAATTATAATTACCGAATTTAAATGACCATTTTACACAATATTTACTTCAAAGCAAACACTGTTTTAGGCCGGTGCTGATAATGGCTAGATATCTGCCAATTAATTGGACTGGCCGATATATCTGTCTATCACTAAATATTGAATATATCTAATGTTAACAACATGTAAAAAATTATAATAGACATTTATTAAAAATCTGGGGGATTTTAGTCACTTTTGGTGGCATTTTTGCCCCAAGCCCTGGTTAATTTCTGACCCCGCTAACAATGTTGTTTAGCAGCTTGCTGGGGTTTGTAACAGAGCCTTTGAATGCTTGGGTTTCAATGTTGCTTTCAGTGAAAAATTGCTGAATAGCTGTGGTATGTTAATGTTCTGTTTTGTGTCTCAGGTATCATTCATGACACAGAGAGACGGAAGTCAGATGCTAGTTGTGCATTGCCGCCTCTCAAAGTCTCCTTGATCCAGGACATGAGGTGAGTATCACTGCCCTAAAAGCTACAAGCGTCATTTTTTATTTTGTGACTTTCTTCCATCAAACAATTGCACTTATTGATTTTGGAACAACCCTCTTTGATCTGTTTTCAACATTAAGTGGAGAAACACAAACATTAACTTTGCATACTTGTACCTAATAAACAATTATAATCAATTAAGCCTGTCAAAAAATATAGATCAGAAACAAAGACGAGTACTCTTGTATATCAAATTTAAAAACAGGATTCCAATGGAAAATATGGGATGGGATTTTTAAAAAGTCATGGAAATTAATGCAAATTACTTTATAATAAATACACTGTATAAAGTATTTGTTAAGCATTCGTTTGTAGTTAATTGATCATTTGTAAATTATTGTTCCTACATTATTAATGCATTAATAAGCTACATATAAATAGTATGTTATTTGTTTCTATTCACTTTAGCTAATTATTTAGTATTGTTTATTAAGTTCAGATTTAGGCAGTTTGATCGTTTTTGTTTTTTTATCCGTAGTAAACAACTTTAATATCATACCTAACTGATGTATTTTAGTTGATGCAAACCAGTGGTAAAGAAGTGTTTATGAGAACATTAAGAAAGCATAAATTCATAGTTAATAAAGATATTAAATATGTAATGAATTGGATAAATATTTCTGCTTGATGTGTATATTAATGTTTTAGAAACACTTACTATTAAATCAATTAATGCTTAATAAAGGTTGTAATTAAGAACTTGCTAATGGTTAGCTAAGCATTTTGCGTGACCTAATCTAAAGCGAGAAATATATGTGCCTAATTCAAGTCGTTTTTATTTGTATAGCACTTTTCACAACACATCGTTTCAAAGCAGCTTTACAGAAAATCATGCATTAATAAAAAATGTAACCGTTATGTCTATAATGTCTATGAGTCATCATTGTGTAGTTTGAATAAACATTTTTATGAAGTGTGTATACAAATAAATAATTAAATAATAATTGTATTATAACCCCAGTGAGCAAGCTGAAGGCGACTGTGGCAAGGAACACAAAACTCCATAAGATGTTTGTTAATGGAGAAAAATAACCTTGGGAGAATCCAGGCTCACTGTGGGGGCCAGTTCCCCTCTGGTAGCATGAATATAATGCCAATATTAGTTATTTATCTGCAGTGCAAGTCATGGTTTAAAATGTGTAAACTAAGTAAGCGTTAAGGTCCATTGTTTTAAAAACCAAGCAAAAACAAAAACATTTCCAATGGAATTAAACATTTATTAACATGGTTCAACAGAACGTATGGCCAGTTGGCCCAGGGCCAATGTGAGAGCTTCGCCCTTTCATGCCAGTACTGTCACTTGTCACTAAATCTTCCGTTGATCTTGTAATTGCATTGTACATGCATCCTAGTCTGATAATTAAACCACAGCAGCCTGCGATTTCATTTAAGAACTAAGTGATGTGTGAAGACATTGACCCGCTAAAAACATCACATAATGACTTCTGTAATCTGTGTATTAGATTACAGAAAGCAAACGCTCATTTAATGCAAAGCATGAAACTGCAGCCTCTTACGGTGTAACTGTCAAACGACCACGTAGCGAACTGCTAATCCAGAAGTGTGAAACTTCCGTCAAACAGACACAGAAACTTACACAGTGACCCATCAAAATAAAAGGTCAGTTTAAATGTACGTGTGAAATGGAAGAATTATGAAAAATAACGCATTACTAGTTCATAGTAAAAATATTATATTTATTTTAATAATAATAATACTGACTGTCACACCTGGAGTTCGTGAGTTCGAATCCAGGGCGTGCCATGTGACTCCAGTCCGGCCTCCTGAGCAACCAAATTGGCCCGGTTGCTAGGGAGGGTAGAGTCTGTGATGACGGGAGCTAAGATGTCGTCATCACTGCTGTAGTCATTACAAATTGTTTGTGGACTTATGTTTCTTTACATTTGTTATTTAGGGTTTTGTGTTTCTGTTGACTATGGTGCAGTCCCTTAGGTTCATTATTCTATAATACTCATTTATAATAAGTTGAAGATATGCTGTTGGAGTTGATTGCAGATAGGTGCACATATCAGTGGTCTTGACAACATGTTATGTCTACTATAGTTTCTTTTTGATTTTTGGAAAGTTAATTGTATAATGGTCATATATTTAAGCTACAAAGGTTTTGTATTGATAACCCTGTAGTTGGTATGGTCTTGAGTGTAATGAGCCTGTTCTAGGCTATATAAGACAGTCTAAACGAACCTTGTGAGGAGAGGAGGGGTTATATTGCTGAACATATCATGAAGATTTGTGCTGCCTGTAGCAATTTGTTTTCTTTGGTTATTGTCATATCAAAGTTTGCACTGAGTCCAGTGTATGTTTATTTTTGGTAAATATATATTTTTTTGGTTTAATTTTGGAATTGTTTCTGTGACACTTCACTGAGAGTTCAGTACACCCCTACTACTCCACTGGCCTTTAATAAAAATCCTCTTTGGGATGATATCTGAGTCCTGAGCCTATCTACCATCTCCCTTGATCTCTACGGGACACATTATGACAAATGGTGGCAGTGGTTTTGTCTAGTGCAGTAGAAGGCTTCAGTGAAACGTCAGGATGCCACCCAAGAGGCAAACCATTCAGAGAACGGTGGAGGAAGATGACGATGGTGCTGAGTCAATGCCTGACCAGGAAGGTATAGTGTCAGTGGCCACTACTTCACAGATGGCAGACTCAACAGGGGAGAAAATGGATCAGCTCAGAAAGACTGTTGAGAGTTTCATGCAGTCACAGCATACCAAAGAGTCGCAGCTGGAAAAAGAAGCGTAGCGTCAAGAACACAGGTGGCGTACTCTTCAACATCAGTTCGGGCAGTTGCAGATGGAGGTGCAGAGAGAGCGGCAAGAGCGACAAACATTGGGAGGTGTGTCAGCGCAAGCCTTTTTCCCTTTGACTTCCGTAGGGCAATACAGCCCTTCCCAGTCAAGTACTCCACAGAAGGCAGAGTGGTGAAGGAGGGGGTCGAGAGACTACGGCATCGGTGAGCAGGCAAGGGGTGGCTCCACACGCAATGGATGGGCTGGCAAGGCCCAAAGATGTTACCTCTTCAAGAGGATGATGACATTGAGCACTATTTAACAACCTTTGAGCCGGATTGCTCAAGCCTGTAGATGGCAAATTGAGGACTGGGCGTTGCATCTAGTGCCATTGCTGACAGGCAAGGCAAGAGCGGCTTATGTTGCCATGGATCTTGATGACACTTTTGAGTATGCTAGAGTGAAAGAAGCAATCTTGGATAAGTTTGAGATCAATGCAGAGACTTACAGGAGCGTTTTAGGGCAAAAGCCCTACGACAAGAGGAGACGCCTAAAGAGCTGCAGGCAAGATTGAAGGATCTGTATGACAAATGGATAACACCCAGACAGCGGACCAAGGAGGAAATCGGAGAAATGATTGTGCTGGAACAGTTTCTTGTAGTGATTAACCCCGAAATCAGAACCTGGATTTGTGAGCACAATCCCACTTCTTCGAAACAAGCAGCTGAGCTGGCGGAGACCTTCATTGCTGCTAGACGGTCAACTTACCAGCTGGGTTACAGTCATGGCAGCCTACAGTACGACAGGTAAGTCTGGGAGGGGGTTCGGTAGTGGTCAATCTTATAGCGGCACTAGAGGCTTAAGTTCACAGACTCCCCAATCCAGATCTTACCCTAAAAGTTATCCACAGCCAGAAGGTCAATACAAAGAGAAGGCAGTGCTTATATGTCATGGATGTGGGCAGGCAGGGCACAAGAAGGCAGAATGTACATTACAAAGAGTCAGTAATGCACGTCTTTGTTATGATCCCAGACCGTCTCAAAGACTAGTTGAAGCAGGTCAGAATATAGACACAATTGTTCGGTGAAAATAGGAGGTAAGCAGTTTATGGCTTTGGTAGACACTGGATCCAGTCAGACGTTGGTGAGAGAGGAGTGTGTTGGGGATCTACAGATGTCCAGTCAAGCTAAGCTAAGGGTACGTTGTGTTCATGGAGACGAGAGAGAGTATGCTACTGTTGATTTGAAGATGGAGGTTGAGGGTCAAACATACTTGTTGACAGTAGGCATTGTGGACCAAGCCCCTTATGCAGTTGTTTTGGGTAGGGATGTGCCAGTACTTGTTGACTTATTGCAAAGGCAGACTGCTGTAGCTGAGGTTAGGGCAGTTACAAGAGCTGAAGGCAAGACAGGCAGAAGAGCATAAACAGTCTCTTAATTTGTTACCTTTTTCGGAGGAGCCCAGAGCTAAAAGGTCCAGGAGGGAGAAAAGACAGGGAAAAGTCAGGGGAACGGTTATGGTAGAGCAACTCCCTGAACCTGACAGGAACGACTTTTATGACATCCCTCATAATATAGTTGATTTGCAGAAGCAGGATGTTACACTTGAAGGTCTATTTCAGAAAGCTGGTAGTTCACAATCGGGAAATAGATTTCAAGACAAAGAATTGTTTGTGTTGAAGGGGAACATATTGTACCGACAAACAGATAGTGGTGATCAGCTAGTTGTCCCACAGTCGATGAGGGCTAAAGTGGTGCATTTGGGCCATTCCATTCCTTGGTCAGGGCACCTAGGGCAACAGAAAACTCTGATGAGAATTTCAAGCAGATTTTATTGGCCCGGTTGTACATGGATGTGATTGACTTTTGTAAGTCATGTCCAGAGTGTCAGTTATCAGGCCCTGTTAAGAAAGGTGACAGAGCACCGCTGGTCAGCCTACCCATAATTGATGTACCTTTCACGAGAGTAGCCATGGACATAGTAGGTCCTTTAGAGAGAAGTAGGTCAGGGAACCGTTACATTTTGGTGGTGTCGCGATTATGCTACAAGGTACCCTGAAGCCTTTCCTCTTAAAAAGATTAAGACCAGGCAAATTGTGAATGCGCTTGTGCAATTGTTTTCACGGGTAGGGATACCTTCAGAAATCCTTACAGATCAAGGCACCAATTTCACTTCCAGACAGATGAAAGAAGTCTATTCACTGTTAGGCATACAGGCCATTAAGACCACTCCGTACCACCCCCAGACTGATGGTATGGTTGAACAGTTCAACCAGACTTTAAAGGCAATGCTCCGCAAGTTCAGTATCTGAGACAGGCTCAGACTGGGATCAGTGGCTTCCGTATCTCCTCTTCAGCTATAGAGAGGTTCCCCAAGCCTCAACAGGTTACTCTCCATTTGAATTGCTCTATGGACGCCAGGTACGTGGACCGCTGGACATCCTGAGGGAGGCCTGGGAGGGAGGCAAAGCAAGGGAACAGGTGAATGTGGTTTCATATGTCTTGAGAATGAGAGAGAAAATGGACTCTATGGCAGAGATGGTTCATACCAATATGGCCAAGGCACAGCAACATCAGAAGTCATGGTATGACCAGTCATCCAGGAAAAGAACTTTGACCCCGGGCCAAAAGTGTTATTGCTTCTCCCAACATCAGACAGTGGACTGCTCGCCAAGTGGCAGGGCCCTTATGAGATACTGAGGAAGATGGGTCCTGTCAATTACTGAACTATACCTGCCTGAACGGCGGAAAAGAAGCAAGTCTTTCACATCAACTTGCTGAAACCCTGGCAAGATAGACCAGGGCCCCTATCAGACCAGCTGTTTGCACGGAAGGTCGACGAGGAGGAAGAGTCTAACGAGCAATATTTCCCTACAGCTGTGAATTCTCCGGTCTTCCCTGAGTTGGGTCATTTGACATCAGAGCAGCAGGAAAACCTTCAATCACGGGTTCCAGGGGCCTATTCAGTGACAGACCAGGCAGGACAGAGGTGATGCAGCATGACATCCGCCTTCTATCACAGGGTCCAGTCCGACAGACTTGCTGTAGGGTTCCTGCAAGACTCATACCCGAGTTAAAGAATGAAGTAAAGGTAATGCTGGAGATGGGGGTGATCGAGCCTTCCAGGAGTGAGTGGTGCAGCCCAGTCGTCTTGGTACCGAAAAAGGATGGCACATTAAGATTTTGTGTAGATTTCTCCAAGATGAACGCTATTTCTGCCTTTGACCCTTACCCCATGCCAAGGGTTGACTGAACTCATAGAACGTTTGGGTAAAGCCAAGTATCTGAGCACACTGGACTTATGTAAGGGTTATTGGCAGATTCCTTTGTCTGACACTTCCAAGGAGCTAACTGCTTTCAGGGTCCCAAGTGGGCTCTATCATTTTAGGGTCATGCCGTTCGGCCTTCATGGGGCCGTAGCGACTTTCCAGAGGACTATGGACTGTGTTCTGAGAGGTACTGAGGACTTTGCAGCAGCCTACATTGATGATGTGGTTGTTTACAGCTCGTCATGGGAAGACCATCTGGAGCACCTGTCAGCTATATTCTCCAGAATCCATGATGCTGGGCTCGTGGTTAACGCCACTAAATGTCATTTGGCAAAGCCTGAAGTGTCTTATTTGGGATATGTGCTGGGTGGTGGGGTAATTAAACCTCAAGTGGACAAAGTGGAGGCAGTGCGTTCTTGCCCACCTCCAACAACCAAAAAGCGGGTGAGGTCTTTCTTAGGTCTCGTGAGGTTGGTACAGACGTTTTATTCCTAATTTTTCCACTCGAGCAGTTGTGCTCACTGACCTCACTCAGAAGGCTAGGCCCCAAAAGGTTGTGTGGACACCTGAGTGTGAAACAGCATTTCAAGATCTCAAGGGTTGTTTGTGTCAGGGGCCAGTGTTGCAGAGCCCCAACTTTGACCTTCCTTTCACAGTGCAGACGGATGCATCGGGAGTAGGGCTAGGAGCTGTCCTGTTGCAAGGTGACAGTGAAAATCGAAGGCCGGTGCAGTATATTAGCCGGAAATTGTTCCCTCGTGAGGTCAGATATTCTACTGTGGAGAAAGAGGCTCTGGCTATTAAGTGGGCATTAGATACTCTGAAGTATTACCTCATTGGTAAAGATTTCCTCTTGGAGACTGATCATCGGGCCTTGCAATGGCTCCACAGGATGAAAGACAGCAATGCCCGCATTACCCGCTGGTTCCTCTCACTGCAACCGTTTAAATTTCAAGTGAAATACAGGGCAGGAGCTCAAAATGTTGTTGCGGATTTTCTGTCCCGTCACTATGATGAGTGACGGGCTTAAGGAGTGGGGTGTGTGATGACGGGAGCTAAGATGTCGTCATCACTGCTGTAGTCATTACAAATTGTTTGTGGACTTATGTTTCTTTACATTTGTTATTTAGGGTTTTGTGTTTCTGTTGACTATGGTGCAGTCCCTTAGGTTCATTATTCTATAATACTCATTTATAATAAGTTGAAGATATGCTGTTGGAGTTGATTGCAGATAGGTGCACATATCAGTGGTCTTGACAACATGTTATGTCTACTATAGTTTCTTTTTGATTTTTTTTTTCATTAACCACACAGACAAGTTTTTAGCTATGCATTTTTGTTATTTATTATTTCAAATTTGTATTTTTTTCCCACATTGCAAACAGATACCCCACATGCTGTTTACTTACCATTTCCTGTTCCTGTGACTCCTCAAAGGAGGGGCGGGTCCACAGCTTTCCTTTTTCTTGGGTTGGGTTAAACGATTTCTACTAATAGGGAACTTAATCCTTGGTAATGTAGGCATGGGGAAATGTCTTATTGTGTTTGCATTTAGTTTAAGTTGCTGAATGAGTTTATTTTATTTAATTTTTGATTTTTGGAAAGTTAATTGTATAATGGTCATATATTTAAGCTACAAAGGTTTTGTATTGATAACCCTGTAGTTGGTATGGTCTTGAGTGTAATGAGCCTGTTCTAGGCTATATAAGACAGTCTAAACGGAACCTTGTGAGGAGAGGAGGGGGTTATATTGCTGAACATATCATGAAGATTTGTGCTGCCTGTAGCAATTTGTTTTCTTTGGTTATTGTCATATCAAAGTTTGCACTGAGTCCAGTGTATGTTTATTTTTGGTAAATATATATTTTTTGGTTTAATTTTGGAATTGTTTCTGTGACACTTCACTGAGAGTTCGTACACCCCTACTACTCCACTGGCCTTTAATAAAAATCCTCTTTGGGATGATATCTGAGTCCTGAGCCTATCTACCATCTCCCCTTGATCTCTACGGGACACATTATGACAGAGTCACATGGGGTAACCTCCTCGTGGTCGCTATAATGTGGTTCTCGCTCTCGGTGGGGCGCGTGGTGAGTTGTGCGTGGATGCCGTGGTAGATGGCGTGAAGCCAGATGTCTCCGCGGTAACGTGCTTAACGTGATAAGATGCGCAGATTGACGGTCTCAGATGCGGAGCAACTGAGATTCGTCCTCCGCCACCCAGATTTAGGCGAGTCACAATGCCACCACGAGGACTTGGAGTGCATTTGGAATTGGGCATTCCACATTGGGGAGAAAAAATGATTATAAATATTATTATTACTATTATATCAAGAATAATGATATTTTAGCAAATTTCACAATGAAGTGTGCTGTTGTACTGAATGTACTGACAAGTTGTTACAGTGATTCTCTGTTTTGCTCACATTATTTGACAAAAATAACAGTTTTAGATTCAGCTGTGAAGATGTTATTGAGGCACTTTTATATGATAAAATAATTACATTTGATGAACTCTATGAATTCATTTTATTAGTCATATTTTTATTTAAAAAATTATCTTTTAAACATGGAATTCAGAAAAATAAAATAGAAAGCAGAACAAGGAAAAACAAATATTTCATCAGGTCCTATTTTTTATACCTTCCAAACTTAAACATTTGCACTTTCTTTGAAGTAATACAATTTGTTGATGTATTGAATATCTAATTTTGCTCATTGAAACTTTGGCTAAAAATGGTTTTCTATGAGAGACAAATGTGTCTTCCTGAAGGGGGCGCTAGGCCTGAATCCTGAAAGCTGAGTTCTTTGTTGATCAGCATTCAAATCTTAGGACATTGTTGTCATACTGCAGACATTTGTACATTTAAATACTGTGCTTGTATCTTTTTAATACAAGGATTGGTACCTGAGATACAAATGCGCCTCTGAAATCTCAAATTAATACATGAAATATTCTATTCAGAAACCACAAACTACTGTTATGTTTCCATCTGGCCTCGCTGAGAAAAATAACATGTAAAAAAATAAAACTGATTATATACCGGACTATTCAATAAACTAATGTTTGTGAATCTTATTTGGATACTTATATATATATATACATTACAAGTCAAACTTATACAATGGAAGTTATATATATATATATATATATAACTTACATTGTATATAGTTTGACTTGTAATGTATTGTAGGTTACAAGTTCATGTTATGGCTTATAAGAAGATATTGCTTTTGTAACTTTCCTTAAAGCAGGCAAAGACCACTTATAATATGATCATGTCATAAAGCCTTTTGACTGTTTACACAACACTGCTTTTGCATAACAGCACTTATACGATTAACTTTATTAGCCTCTGCTGCATTAAAACTGGATGTTGCTTGTGTTATAATGCATTATACTCTTTAAGTATAAGTATGACTAGTCGAAGTCTTATAATGTATTATAACTACTTATAATTATTTGAGAAGTTATATTATAAGGTGTATTATGAGACACTATGAATGCAGAATGCAGTATGATGCCTTTACAATGCATTATAAATATGGGCTTCACGGAAAGTGTTACCGACAATGCTTTTGTAACTTAAAGCTGGCAAAGTCAACTTACAAGGGTTTATGATCATGTCATACACATGCTGCTTTTGCATGACAGCACTTATACAAGCTTCTGCTAATCATCCAATATTGGATTTTTTTTTTGTGTCATAATGCATTATAATCCGGTTTTATAAATGTAGTTCCAGTTATTTATGAAGAGGTATTATACATATTATAAGGTGTATTATGATACATTATGAATGCAGTACAATGCATGTATATTGCCTTTTCAATGCATTATAAATGTGGGCTGTATATTGAATATACATTTTTGTTGTTTTGCTCTGATATGTATGATATTGCTCTTTGTGTGTGTTTGTATAGAGTAAAACTTGCCCGCAAGTCAGTTTGACGTCATCAGTCTGTTTGTTAAGGGTCTTATTGGAGACTTTAAATATAATTATCTAATTCTATTCATTCTAAAGACTGGCACCTGACAAATAAATGGAAATCCACCCCAACTATCACTCTATTAAAATGATTTAACATCCTAAATTTAGAATCATGAATGACTAGAAAATTCGTGGCAAAGTCATAGAAATGTATCAGTCAAAATGTGTGGGAAATATAACGCTCATTGAAATGTGAGGCTTCAAAGGTGAGATCCATGGTCAAACATTACATTGTATTTTTACTCCAGTAAAACCTTAGTTTCTGAAAATGGAAAATGTGTAACAGTGAATGATTTTTTTTTTATAACCTCATGGAAATATGGGTTGAGTGCTGTCATCATATGAAAAATGCAGTGTTTTTGGTGGCAGTCTGCGTAAGGTCTGATATGAGGAGGGGGGTCGTCTCCTTACATTGCATGAGGAAGCGAGACGTTTTATGTCGACACATTATTTCCAGTCTAATTAGCAGCAGACCCCCTGCAGTGCCTTGCCGTGACATAGCAGTGCAGAAAAGCCTTGGCATAACATCGCTCTCTTTAGAAATGTCAGCAACTCCATAGTGATGAGGCATTGAGCGGAACTACTGTACATAATCTAGTTTATCAACAACAATGCAATATTAGCAGCATTATCTGTTCAATCTCTAACCAGTTGTAGCGAAACCGATTTTGCTTCATGGCTTTTGACAGCAAGTGTTGACCCATCAAAAGTATCAAAGTTGTTTATTGTATAAAAGAACACAAAAAAAATCTCCTTAAAATCATACATTGAAATTCTGGATACCATAGATGTCAAAACATATTCAAAATTGGCTTCATCATACTGGACAAAAGGCATATAAAGGCAAAGCAAGTTACTATAGGGGTACTGGCTGCACTTAATGTACGGTCAGACAGTGTTGACTAACAGAGGTGGAGTGGAAGAGAATGTGTCTGGACATGTGATGCATGATAGTGGCTGCGAGCGATGACAGCATGATGGCTGACGCTCTAGGGAGTCTGAGCCAGTTCTTCTGCCCCATTATCTCTCCTGGAATGGCCCCTTGAGAGAGCTGCTAGTCTCCTCCCACTGCACTGCAAGATTGCTCTCAGTTCAATCTTTGGTTTTGGTGCTCCTTTTGATTCTTGTATAGTCATGACTTCCTTACATATGAGCAAGGAAGTCTTTTCTTGGAGTGTTTTTTAGAAATGTTACTAGAAAAAAATCAGTAGCTGTTTCCCAAATGACATACTATACACTATGCACTTACATTGTATACTATGTACATAGCCATGTAGTATACGAATTTTCAAAGTGTAGTATCGTCTCAAAGGAACACTTAACTATTTGTTTACTACATGGAAGCATTCGCCGCTTGACAGCTGACGTAAGTGACATTTCAAATGCTTCCAATGTGTTGTTGCTAGCTTTTTTTATTTTTTGTTATTTTTCTTTTTTGATTTTCTCCCCAATTTGGCATGCCCAATTCCCAATGAGCTCTTGGTCCTCGTGGTGGAGTAGTAACGCGCCTCAATCCGGGTGGCGGAGGACGAATCTCAGTTGCCTCCACGTCTGAGACCGTCAATCCGCACCTCTTATAACGTGGATTGTTGAGCATATTACCGTGGAGACCTAGTGCGTGTGGAGACTTCAAGCTATTCTCTGCGGCATCCATGCACAACTCAACATGCACCCCGCCGAGAGTGAGAACCCCATTATAGGGGCCACGAGGAGGTTACCCCATGTTACTCTACCCTCCCTTGCAACCGGGCCAATTTGGTTGCTTAGGAGACCTGGCTGGAGCCACTCAGCACACCCTGGATTCAAACTCGTGACTCCAGGGGTGGTAGTCAGCGTCTTTACTCACTGAGCTACCCAGGCCCCTTGTTGTGGCTAGCTTTAGCACATTAGCCAAACTCCATTCAACATTTGTATTTTAAATGATGTACACATTCACACAGCGTGCACTGAGTGCATGAAGTGTCCTACATTCCACACTCCGTTTTGACGGTTGAAGAATAATCTGGGTACTCGTATTACTAAAACTTATTTTTGTTGCATTTTCAGAGTAATCATAATACTCACAGTACTTGCACTACAAAATGACCATAACTCATTTATTTATACGTTGCTGATACTGTATTGGTATTTAAAGTGTTATTGAAATATCCTGCAGCCTTTCAAACTACTGTAACTCACTGTTGGTTGTTCATCAGGCACATCCAGAACATCAGTGAGATCAAGACGGATGTTGGGAAGGCCAGAGCATGGGTGCGTCTCTCCATGGAGAAGAAACTGCTTTCCAGGCACCTGAAACAGCTCCTGTCTGACCATGAACTCAACAAGTAAGACCTATTGACCAGTTTTGTGGCAATATGGAAGGCACTTTCATTTATCAGATGTAGATGAAGGTTTGGATATCAAACAGTAAATATGTAATGTAAGAGAAGCAGCTCAGCAAAGAATAAGGGACCATTTAATTATTCACAGGCCTTGAACAGTTAACTGGATCATCCTCAGTGCAGAATTCTTTGTGATGTCCTCGTTTGACCTGAAAATCTCTAACTCTGAATTTGAACTACGTTTCAACTGTCTTTGACCTTTTGGTTATAAAATTTACTTTATATCAGCATGCTTAAAAGCTGGTATTTTGTGCTTAGAATTGTACTGTGTTGTTTGTGGGTGAATCTCTTGAAAACCATCAAGAAATCTTCCAAGTCATATTTCACGCCAAAGTGGAAAGATTGAAATAAGAAATTATATTTTGTGTAAAGGTAATTAGAAGAATGTTACAGGTGCAAGTTATGCTCAATCGACGGCATTTGTGGTATAATGTTGATTACCACAAAATGTAATTTAGACTCTGTGGCAGGGCGGAGGGTGGGGCCGGGTCGTGATTCGAGAGGGATAAAGGCTGACTGACAAACACACACATGACGGACATGTCCGTAAACGATCTCTCTCTCCCGCACAATCCTCCGCAGTCAGCCTTTATCCCTCTCGGAGGCTTGATTAGCCTGATAAGGGACCGGGTGTGTATAATCAGGACCCGGCCCCACCCTCCGCCCTGCCACAGACTCCTTCCTCCTTTTCTTGAAAAAAAGCAAAAATCTGGATTATAGGCACTTACAATGGAGTGAATGGGGGCCAATTTTTGAATGTTAAAATACTCACTTTTTCTAAAAGTATAGCCACAATACATAAACAATATGCATTTAAACATGATTTTAGTGTGATAAAATCACCTACAAACCTTTTCTTATAGCCAATTTTACAACTTAATTGCCATGACAATATAATATCAACAAACCCTAAAATGGCTGTAAAAATGGTTGTAAAAAACAGCTCAAATAATACACAAGTTTTTACAGGACTAACTTTTAGAAAATTGTTAGCATCACATTTTTGCCTTTAAACCCTCCAAACATTGGCCCCATTCACTTCCATTGTAAGCGCCTCACTGTAGCCTCGATTTGACGGACGAATCGAAATAATGTTTTGTGGTAATCAACATTATACCACAAATGCTGTCGATTGAGCTTAACTTGTATTGAACCCAGAATGTTCCTTTAAGCTTATTTTGCTAAATATAAAGAGTTTTCACAATGTGACATTATTTTCATGATAATTAACTACAATGTACTGTAATCATAATTGCCTACTGTAGTGTGAAAACATTAAATATGATTCAGATTGTGAAGAACAATTGTAAATATACATTATGATGGTATTTGTTGTACTTAATTTATGATAATTTATGTTGATTTTAATCATTGTGTGTCGGCAGTACATTTCACCCGGAAAAAGTTAATAAATAAAATAAATGATATTTTGCATATTAAAATGATGCTTATTTTTTTAACCATTAAGATATTTTTGCATTGTGACATTTATTTTTATTTCACATTTATTTCACAATTCTCATTAGTATGACTTGAACATTTCTTCGTGAGATTCACCCTTATGGCGTTTTTTATTTTTTTAAATTTTTTTTAAAGGAAGCTCTATAAGCGCTATGCTTTTCTACGCTGTGATGATGAAAAGGAGCAGTTCCTGTATCACCTCCTCTCTTTCAACGCAGTCGACTACTTCTGCTTCACCAATGTCTTCACCACAATTAGTAAGCAGAGTACATTTCACAATACAGACACCGCATACCTATTCCATGTCTGAAAACTTTGAGGTCATACATACTGTATCAGTGTTTCCTACAGAATCTCCAGCGCCACGGCAAAACAATAATTTAACTTGACTTGAATAATACCCTAGTTGGGAGCTTGCAGTCTGAATTGAATGTGATGAGATAAAAAGGCTGGTTGCCGCCAAATAATGCAAAAATGACATGTCTTTTTAACGTGCAAATGAACATTTAGCAGATATACACATTCAAAATTACAGTCTTTCTCTTTTGGGAACACAGACCAAAAATTATTTTGTCTCTTCTTGTACTCACTTGTTTTGCCCAATGCTCTCCAGAATGATTGTCCCCCATTACCATTTATTTATAACTAACAATAGTAAGTAGCAAATCATGGTTCAAGGCTGTGACAAACTAAAGCCTTTTGGCTACTTTATAAAAAGGCAGAAGTCCTCCAGCGCCGGCAACAGAGAAACACAGAGGAGAAAAATGTTTTATCAGCAACATCGACATCAAAAATATTTTTTTCCAGATAACCGATAGTACTGAAATGCAACCAATTTCCCGATATATCGTCTGCCTTTACTCTGCAGTTGCTACTAACCACTTAATGTTCTACATCGCATTTCTACTCTTGACTTCCTCTTTATTTTTATTCCCAGTGATACCATATCATGTGGTGATCATTCCCAGTAAGAAACTAGGAGGCTCCATGTTTACGGCCAACCCCTGGGTGTGTGTGTCAGGGGAGCTGGCTGAGACCGGAGTACTACAGGTGCCGAAAAACAGTCTGGAGATTACATTTGAGGTGAGCATCCATATATATGCTGCTTAGTGACGAATAAAGTGCGTCTACATTGACGATCTTACAATAAATTTCCTTAAAGCTTCACTATGTAACTTTTGGCCCTCTAGCAGTTGAAGCATAGAGCTGGAGTGACTTGTGGAGGAACACTGTTTTGGTAATTACGTGAGTTGGGCTTTGGCTCCACTATTCTGTGTGGACGAATCTGATGATTCGAATACCACTGGTGTTACCATGGTTACAGGTGATCATCTTATCAGAGCGAATGTCACTAACAATAACAAAACTCGCCCCCCTACCCTCAAAAACAATAACAATTAAAAATAAAATAACGGAAGGAAGAAAAAGATGAATGTCTGTAAAATATGTCTTTATAGCAGGCGAGTAGCATTGAGTAGTGCCATTGTCCTTCCTCGAAAATTAAATTGAAAGCACAGCAGTACCACAATCCATAATAAAATTCCCCATTTGAGTGGATAACGCTATCTAATGAACTACCGCCCAATAAAATGGACCAGAGCTGTCTCTTAATTTTATCGGTCCAATAAAATATCTTGCCTGACGAGTGAGAAAAACAGCATCTCTGGGTCGGTTTTAAATACTTTCCCAGAGTTGTCGCCACCTATGAAAAAGCTAAGCCAAATAGTTTCGTGTTTTATTATTACGGGCTCTGTCACTTTACCTTTTTGCTTGCAGATTCTTCTCGTTTCCAGGTTTCTTTATATTGAAAACCGGTGATTCTCCAGAGGGTTGCTTTTTTGAATGATCTATGGTCAATGTTGCTCATGTGTTGTGGCTGCTAGCCGTCAGCTTCAAACTACTACCACACCTATCACTGCACACATATACAAATGAAGAATTTTAGAAAACTATTTCATGTCTGTAGGTCCATACAATGCAAGTGATGGTGGCCAGAACTTTCAATCCCCAAAAAATCACAAAGCCATCATAAAAGTGGGGGCCTGGGTAGCTCAGCGAGTATTGATGATCATCCCTGGAGTCGTGAGTTCAAATCCAGGGTGTGTTGAGTGACTCCAGCCAGGTCTCCTAAGCAACCAAATTGGCCCAATTGCTAGGGAGGGTAGAGTTACATGGAGAAACCTCATCGGGGTAGCTATAATGGGGTTCTCGCTCTCTGTGGGGCGCGTGGTGAGTAGTGTGTGAAGCCTCCACGTGCGCTCTGTCTCCATGGTAACTCTCTCAACAAGCCACGTGATAAGATGCGTGGATTGACTGTCTCAGACGAGGAGGCAATTGTGATTCGTCCTCCGCCACCCTGATTGAGGCGAGCCACTACACTACCATGAGGACTTTGCGCGGATTGGGAATTGGGCATTCCAAATTGGGGTATAAAAAAAAAGAAAAAAGGCAGCATAAAAGTAATCCTTAAATCTCCAATGGTAAAATCCATGTTTCTGAAATGATTTGATAGGTGTGGGTGAGAAACAGATCAATATTTAAGTCCTTTGTACTATCAATCTCCACTTTCTCTTCCACATTCATCTTCTTTTATTTTTTGGTGATTGCATTCTTCTTTCATATCGCCACCTACTGTTTGGGGCTGGTCAAAGGAGGAGATTTATAGAAATAGAAAAATACTTAAATATTGAATTGATCTTTCTCACCCACACCTATCATATTGCTTCTGAACACATGGATTTAACCACTGGAGTCTTATAAATGACTTTTCTGCTGACTTCATGTGATTTTTGGAGATTTAAACTTCTGGTCTCCATTCACTTGCATTGTATAGTCTTCTTAAAAGCTTTTGTTGTGTTCTGCTTCAGAAAGAAAGTCATACACATCTGGGATGGCAGTTAATGGAGTTAATGATGAGAGAATTTTCTTTTTTGGGTGTACTATCCCTTTAATAAGCCAACAACGTGTAAAGTCATGTAAATTACAAGGGAAAGGTAATTGATGGTTTAAGCAAAACTTGTTGACAGAGCTAGATTTTTGCCTTCTACACTGATTTTACTTTGCATATGCCTTTATCAGCGTTCTGTCAACATATTCAGTGTGTGCAAGTCTGTTTGCAGATCATTTCAATCGTTCATTTTAAAAACTAAAAAATGATTGTCAAAAATGTAAACAAAGTTTTCTAGCATTGTCGAATTTGTGACGATCTAGTTCTTTATCTGGTTGATTTAGCAAACAACATTATATTTAATTGCATTGTGATGCTGTTTCTTTTTTTTTTTTTTTATTAAATGCTGGTGTTGGTGAATTTTTATTTATTTATTTTTAATTTTGGGGACAAAATAGGTGTTTGTTTCAAGTTACAAATTTTGTTTACGTCGCATTCGCTTTTCATTCAATTGTATACATTTCATGGCATTTCATTATGTCGTTTATATTGTATAAATTAAATGGTAACATATCAGCTATCAACCACCCTGTTCTCTAGATATGAGAATTTGCCATTTAAAAACACAGATTGGTACACAATTACTGAATTCCTGTTTCGTAATGTATTTGTAGTTTTGTTGTATAATTCTATCTGCATTTCACACAGTGCCAGAACCTGGGAAAACTAACCACCATACAGATGGGCCATGATAACTCAGGACTGTATGCTAAGTGGCTAGTAGAGTGTGTGATGGTCCGGAATGGGATTACAGGGCACACCTACAAGTGAGTACAACGAATCTCAAATCACCATTATCAAAAATTCATGTTCGACTCTTAACTGACTGTATGACTGTTGTGTAGGTTTCCATGTGGCCGTTGGCTGGGTAAAGGGGTGGATGATGGCAGCTTGGAAAGGATACTGGTGGGCGAACTGGTGACTAACACGGAGAGCGAAGAAAGAATGTGTCGGACTCCTCCAATGCAGCAATCCCCCGGGATGATGCGGCGATTTGTCACCATTTCACCAAACAGCAAACCAAGTGAGTACTTGAATATCCTTGGATGTTCAAAGTCATATATGATAGACTTTATTAATGAACTGTAAAGAGGATATTGCTGTTGTCTCAAACATATTTCATGTTGGGCACTACTAGAGTTAAACACTGGCCAGATCCAGGAAGGGGTGGGAGAGGCGATTAATGGCATCGTCAAACACTTCCACAAGCCAGAAAAAGAGGTAAGGACTAGCTTTTTTTTTTTCTGAAGCTAATGGTATCAATACAGATCTTTGATGTTATCTGTGAAAAAATGTAAAGAAAAAAGTGTACAGGACAATGGCAATTATCCGTTCTTACTTTGTTGACATTTCTCCTGTCCTGTCCTAGAGAGGAAGCCTCATATTGCTTCTCTGTGGAGAGTATGGTTTGGTGTGGGCACTTGAGCAAGTGTTCCAGCATGGCTTTAAGTCACCACGCCTCTTCAAGAACGTCTTCATTTGGGACTTTCTAGGTAACAAATACTGTTGAAGTCCAAAAAAGTTTCCTAATTCTTATTAGTAGTGTTTGCTAAAGCCGAAGTATTAAACTCGGAGGCCTAACCCATCACAAAAAGCATGGTATTTCAAATCATGCGATATGTGTGCTATTTTTGGCTTATGATTTTTGCCAGGGGGATGATAAAGTAAGGGGGGTTCCAATGCCTAGATGTAAACAAATATATCGGTTTTACCGATTAATCTGTGCCGATAGCTGCTTTTTTTAACTATCGGTTATCGCAAAAAATGTATGCAGATAGTTCTGGTGATAGATTTTTAAATATATATATATTTATATATATATATTCCTCTGTGTTACACTATGGGCCACACTGGAGGATTCTACAGTAATTTTATTAATTTTGGACTCATTTTATAGATTTTTTTTTATACATTCTATAAATCGATTTCAAAAACTCTTGGCTGATTAATCGGTTATCTGCCTTTTCCATCACCTTCGATATCATCAAAATACACTATCGGTTAACCTCTACCATAGACTTACAGAGGTACCCAAGCCACACTAGTTACCAGAAAATCATAGAGACTTAAAGGGATAGTTCACCCAAAAATGAAAATTCTCTCATCATTTACTCACCCTCATGCCATCCCAGATGTATATGACTTATTCTTGTGCAGAACACTAATTTATATTTTAATAGAGGAATATCTCATCTCTGTAGGTCCTTACAATACAATTGAATGGTGGCCAGACTTTGAATCTACAAAAATGACAAAGTCAGCATAAAAGTAATTAATAAGACTCTGGAGGTTTAATCCATGACTTCAGAAGTGATATGATAGATGTGGGTGAGATACTCATTATTTAAAGATCAACATTTATGTCCTTTTTTACTATAAATCTTCACTTTCACTTCCACATTCTTCTTTTGTTTTTTGGGGATTTGCATTCTTCGTGCATATCTCCACCTACTGCTCGGGCTGGTCAAAGGTAGACATTTATAATAAAAAAGGACATAAATATTGATCTGTGAATCACCCACACCTATCATATTGCTTTAGAATATATGGATTTAACCACTGAAGCTTTATGGATTACTTTTATGCTGCCTTTATGTGCTTTTTGGAGAGTCAAAGTTCTGGTCACAATTCACTTGCATTGCGATGACAAACAGAGCTGAAACATTTTTCTAAAAATCTTAATTTGTGTTCTGGTGAAGAAAGAAAGTCAAACACATCTGGGATATCATGAGGGTGAGTAAATGATGAGAGAATTTTCATTTTTGGGTGAACTGTCCCTTTAAGGGTGGCCCATTGCACACTGAAGAAACTACCTAAAAACATGCTGAAAACAACCCTACACTGGCAAACATGTCTAATGTTTTCTATATAGAAAATTTTTAAATCTTGCTTTCTACTTCTTTTCCAAAAGTATCATAAATCATTTGTTTACATGCTTGATTCCCATAGAAAAAGCTCAAGTGTACTTTGAGAGTGCGGAGCAGAACCAGATGACCCACGATGAGAACTTGCAGATGAGGGTGCGCCATTTCTGCCATTTCATGCGTGCCATCAACAGCACACCCAGAAACATCGGCAAAGATGGGAAATTTCAGATGCTCGTGTGTCTCGGGGCCAGGTTTGTCATTAACCTTTCTATTTACTTTAACGTAACAGATCGGTACCTCTAATATTCACTGGATGCATTATAAATTTATGAACATTTGAAGAAAAATAGAAACATTTCTCAGCTCAGTAGGTCCTTAAAACGAAAGTGAATGGAGATTTCTCTTTTGAAGCTCACAAAAACACAGACAGTCAGCATAAACTTCATTGATACGACTCCAGCAGATAAATAAATGTCTTTTAAAGTGATACGATCCCTTTTGGTGCGAAAAGATCAATATTGAATTACTTTTTAGCTATAATCCAATTATTAATATATATCTCACTTTCTCCTCTCGATTGAGACATCCAGGATAAGCACACAAACACACCACTGTGAGTAAAGGAACAGATAAATACAGATCTAAACCAAAACCAACCAAGCTTCTGTACAGCATTCCTCCTACTCACTTGTAAACTGCGCTGTTCTTCCGGCTGTGACGCACGTGCCTCAGTTCTCACGTGTTTCAAAGGCTAATGCGATTACGTCACACACGTGATACTTAAATATGGACTTTTTCGCACCAAAAGCAATCATGCCACATTAGAAGACTTTTTTTGACCGTCGTATCGATGAGGTTTATGCTGATGGTCTGTGATTTGTCAAGTCAAGTCAAGTGTTTTTTATTATCGTTCAACCATATACAGTTAGTACAGTACACAGTGAAACGAGACAACGTTCCTCCAGGACCATGGTGCTACATAAATCAACATAGGACAAACACAGAACCACATGAGACTACACAGACTAAATGAAATACCTATATAAAGTGCATGTGCAAATGTGTGCAAAAAGTACGGGACAGTACAATAAATTACTAAAAATGAACAGGACAATAGGCACAGTGAGAGACAGTGCAGCGCCGACCAGTACACAGTAGTACACAGTAGTGCACAGTAGTGCAAAAGATGACAGTTTCTAAAAAATGCCAAATGTAAACATAACATACTATGAGATAATGTTCTATGCATATAGCAGTCATTTCCTCAGCCTTTCGAAGAAAGTAGAGACACTGCTGGGCTTTCTTGGCAATAGAGCTGGTGTTGAGGGACCAGGTGAGGTTCTCTGCCAGGTGAACACCAAGGAATTTGGTGCTTTTGACGATCTCTTTTGACGATTTCTGGAGCTCCAACAGAGAAATCTCCATTCACTTGAATTTTAAGGACCTACCTTTACTTGAGATTTTTCTGTTTTTCTTCAAATGTGTTCTGCTGAAGAAAGAAAGTCAAACACATCTGGGATATCATGAGGGTGAGTAAATGATGAGAGAATTTTCATTTTTGGGTGAACTGTCCCTTTAACACTAAAAGCAAAAAAATATGCATTGACTACTTTTATGATACTTTGGGTCCTTTTTTAAGCTTTTAAAGGGAGGCAATATCAGCTGCCACTATATAGAGAAGATGGGCCACATCTCCTAAAACATCTCCTTTTTTGTTCAAATGGGTCTGGAAAAACACGAGTGTGAATAAATTATGAAATTTACATTTTTGGGTGAACTATTTTTATACTCTATACTCTGCTCCACTGCGATTCACTCTTCTCTCTACAGCATTATTTTACATTGAAGTGTTGTTATTATTATTTACATTTCTGTCATTCGGTCATATGTTCATTGTTGACATCAATTTTGTCTTTGTGCTTGATCACCAGAGATCACCTGCTACACCACTGGATAGCACTCCTTGCCGAGTGTCCAATCACAGCACAGATGTATGAGGACATGGCTCTCCTAAAAGACCATTCTCTGGTGAACTCTCTGATTAGAGTGCTTCAGACCCTGCAGGAATTCAATATCACTCTGGAGGCCTCTCTCGTCAAAGGGATCGGTATATAATATCATCTGAAAATAGGGATGCACCGATACCACTTTTTTTCTATTGCGATACCTGAAATCTCAGTATCGGCCAATACCGATCCTGATCCTGAGTTATTTTTTTGAACCCATTCAACTTGAATATTAATATCATTTGTAAACAAATAATAACTAATTTAGAATTTTAAATACAACAGTAATATATTTCAACCATTCACCTTTAACTTTTAAACCCTCGTGCTTTTATTTTGACATTCTGAACTCTCCAGGACGTCCTGTATGTGTCTGTTTGTAGGCAAGTTCACAGTGGTTTAATTCGCTTCTTATTCAAATTCTGGTAAAATCTGTTCTAAATGCATATTATAAGTGAACCGAACTATTGAGCATCTACATCTAAGGTGTTGTTCGTGAGTAACGCGCTGGCGCTGTGCGTGCATTTTATACATTTACATCACAATCTTTTGTGATTCTCAGAGCTTTCGCACATCTTCAAGTGGCTTTGAATAAAATGCACAAAACATATGAACTACATTAAGGGTGTTTTTATGGTTCATTTATGTAATTTTAGGAGCATGGCCGAAACAAACATGACTAACAGAGAGCAGCGGATTTGGATCGGGCTCATCGGACCGATACCCGAACTGTCTAAAAGCGTCAGTATGGGATCGGTGCATCCCTATCTAAAAATAGAACTAACACAGATCAGTGGGGACCATGGACTATCTAAACTTTTTTTTTTACATGGAGAGACTTGACCAAGAGGACTGAACTTGGCTTATGTTAAAGCTACTGTCATGTATGCCATATAATAAGTGCAATGAGCCTTTTCAATTGTGTCATGATTTTTATCAATAATGTTACTCTTGGACATTAAAATATGCCTATTTTGATCCATACTTTTCACAAAAGTGAAAAAAAACCCACCTACCGTTTTATTGAAAGCTCAATATTTTTCGTTGTTGTTGTGGACTGCTGACAATGGCTATATTTAAAAGTGAGAAAAACTGTTGTTATATTTTCAAAGAAGAACAGTGTTATTTTGATATGTCGGTCAGGTTGCTTGCTCTGTGCTATTATCTAATCCATACTGTCCCAATGCAGAGTTTGAAGCAAATGATGTAGAAGTATGGTTTATTAATATGACATGGGGAAAATCCTATTTTTACTTAAAAAAGAAAAGAAAAAAAAAGCTAAGAATGGAAAGATGAAAAACTAGAAAACGCTCTTGTTTTGTAATGAATCCAGGGGCTTGTGTCATGCCCAAATCATACATCGCCCAGGTCATGTATTGATGCACAGTATTTGTTGTATCGCATTTGATGATGATTCAAATGAAAAACAAACTATATTCCTGTAATTTCTAACTGTAATACAGTAAACTATTACTGAATTACAGTTTTGAGAATCACCACTGAGAATAATGGAAATGAGTCAATGAAGAAAAAAAGTAAAAAGGAAAATGTCTGAATGAAAACGTGATTAATTATAATGAACATGAATTCACAATGCAAAAAAAAAATGGTCCTAAAAATAGACGTAATTTTCTTTATGCAAAATATAATTTTGTATTTTGGTGGTGAAATGTGACCTGGAAATGTTTTCGTGAGATTTAACCTGTTACAAGTACATTATAAACATGTTTTATTATAATATAACCCTATAATCAAAGACATGAATCACAAAAATGATGTCCAAACCTCTATTGGATAGACTATAAAAACTAAAAACAATACAGTACTAGCCGTCCTTGTACTACTGGCTTATGGTAACTTTTCTTTCATCCCTAGAAAACCTCTAACCAAAGGATCCGTAAAATTCCCCGTCTATTCAGCCCTCAACTCCTGACTGCAATTCGGAGTAGAATTAAATTGCAATTGAACTCAGTTGTGACAGTCCACCCCCTTAGTAAAACATGCTATGCAATATTTACAGCTCCAAAACACCTGTGTTACTGAACACCGATTGAATATCACCTGTTTTAGAGTGTAGCATAATTTGTAGTCAGGACATAACTGAGAGAAGCACATTAAAGGCTGACATTCATGTGCCAATTTCATCATGACTGTTCTAGTACCCAAGCAAACACAGCTGGCATGAGCATTCTGGGAGGTTTTTTTTTTCCTTGTGTTTTATCTCTTGATACGTTTATAGACAAAGCCGTGTAATGTAGTGTTAAATATTGAACAATGTGTACAGTGTATAAAATGTATTAAAGATGACAATTCAGTATGGTTGTGATGCTTCAATCACCTGTAGAAATGGAAATCAGAAAGCCAAAAAAATTATATTTTGGATACAAAGTTATGGAAGCCAGTTTCCACCATGTTTTTATTTATTTATTTATTTTCAGAAAAAGAAAAATGTGCTTTGGTAAGCCATAATGATGAAAAACAAAATCATAATGACGAGACAAATAGTACGAATTATGAGAAAGTCAAACTTGTGAGACAAGAAGATTGTAAATCATAATTATCATGGGATTAAAAGTCAATGATTACAAAATTATTAGATTTGTATTTTATAATTATGACATAAAAAGTCACATATTTTAACAATTATGAGAAGTCAAAATTATGAGATAGAAAGTCAACTCAACTATGAGATACCAAGTCATAATTATAAGTCAAAAAGTAAGAATTATGAGATCTTAAATCATTACAAAAATTACTTGATTAGTATCATAATTATGACAAAATGTAACAATTGAGAAGTAAAAATTATGAGATGGTCAATAATGAGATACTGTCATAATTATGAGATCGAAATCATAATTAACATTATATTAAGTCAATAAGTCAATTATTAACAATTAATAGATTAGTTTATCTTAATTAGAATGTAAAAAGTTACAATTATGTATGTGAATTATTAAATATATGTGTTATAATTATGAGAAAACCCTAATACCCCTATGAAACATTTTTAATTATGAGATAAGTAGTCAAAATTATGAGATTGTAAATCAATTATTTAAAAAACAATTATGACGTAAATGTTTTTAATTGTCAAAATTGTGAGATAAAGTAGTAATTATAAGAAGCAAAGAAATGATGAGATATAAAGTCAATTATGAGATACTAAGTCATCATTATGAGATTGTAAATCCTAATTTTCATTATGAATTATCAGAAGTCAATTATTATTATTTTTTAGATTAGTATATAATAATTATGAGATGAAAAGTTACAATGTAACAAAATGTAAATAATGAGACGTCTAAATTATGAGACACTTATAATCATAAATGAGATCGAAAGTCATAAATATTGTAAAACTAAAAGTCATAATTATTACAAAAGTGATTAGATTAGTATCTCATTATAATTTAGTATCTCATAATTGTGCCACACCAAAGAACATTTGTTTGTTTAGTTTTTTCCAATGCATACGTAGTTGTTTTAAGAAGACACTTTGATAGTTGCATAGTACTGAATGATTAGCATAATACTCCAATCTCTACTTCAGAATCAGAATCAGCTTTATTGCCAAGTATGCTTACACATACAAGGAATTTGTCTAGGTGACAGGAGCTTCCTGTCTACAACAATACAAACAATACCAAAAACAGCAGCAAGACATGGGTAATTAAGAACAGAAAAGAACACAAAATAAATAATTATACATATACGTACATACACTCACCTTCATACATACCCACATACACACACGTAGTGCAAATAATACAATCTGTTATATAAAGAACAAAAAACTGTATATTATGAACAGAGCAATGCAAGTAATGGCAGAAGTGGATATGTTGGATAATATAAATTAAAATTAAACTGTGTATTGCACATAATTATTGCTCAATGGGGCAATTTAATTGTTCATGAGATGGATGGCCTGAGGGAAAAAACTGTTCCTGTGTCTGACGGTTCTGGTGTTCAGAGCTCTGAAGCGCCGGCCAGAAGGCAACAGTTCTAAAAGGTAGTGGGCAGGGTGAGAGGGGTCCAGAGTGATTTTACCAGCCTTTTTCCTCACTCTGGAAGTGTAGAGTTCTTGAAGGGGTGGGCAGGGGGCAACCAATAATCCTCTCAGCAGACCGAACTGTCCTTTGTAGTCTTCTGATGTCTGATTTCGTAGCTGCACCAAACCAGACAGTTATTGAAGTGCAGAGGACAGACTCAATGACTGCTGAGTAGAACTGTTTCAGCAGCACTGGTGGCAGGTTGAAATTCCTCAGCTGGCGAAGGAAGTACAACCTCTGCTGGGCCTTTTTCACAATGGAGTCGATGTGTATCTCCCACTTCAGGTCCTGTGAGATGGTAGAGCCCAGGAACCTGAATGACTCCACTGCTACCACAGTGCTTTTTAGAATGGAGAGGGGGGTCAGTGTTAGGGTGTTCCTCCTAAAGTCCACAATCATCTCCACTGTTTTGAGTGTGTTCAGCTCCAGGTTGTTTTGACTGCACCAGAAAGCCAGCCGTTCAACCTCCTTTCTATATGCAGACTCGTCATCATCTCGGATGAGGCCGATGACAGTGGTGTCGTCTGCAAAGTTCAGGAGCCTGACAGTGGGGTCCTTGGTGGTGCAGTCATTGGTGTACAGGGAGAAGAGTAATGGGGAGAGCACACATCCCTGGGGGGCACCAGTGCTGATGGTACAGGTGGTGGAAGTGAGTTTTCCCTGCCTCACAAGCTGCTGCCTGTCCGTCAGAAAGCTGGTAATCCACTGACAGGTAGAGGTGGGAACAGGGAGTTGGTTTAACTTAGTCCGGAGTATATCTGGTACTATCGTCAAAGAACAAACAACATGGTTTTTACATGCACAAAAACATGGTAATACCTTGGTCCTATTTGTTAGTGTCATCCAAATACATACGAAAAGACGATTTTTTTTTTTTTAAGTGAAAGTACACAATCCCTGCAGGAAAAATCCAACTTAAACTGGTAGCTGTGTTTTGGTACATGGTAGCTGGTCCAAGCTGGTTGACTACCATGTTGCAATAACCAGCTTGTCCACCTTGAGCTGGTTTGACCAGCTGGTCTCTCAGCTTGGACCAGCTACTTATGTCCCAAAATACAGCAACCCATTTAAGATAAATTTTTCCAGCATATGTGATCAATTATAAAATGCTGTTCTCTTATAAACCAACAAACACAGAACGTTCCCCTAATGTTAGTGGTTCCCTCCTAACGATCAAGGTTTTATTTTTATAACCATAAACTAACCTTCCTACAACGCTACAAGGATGCTTGGTGCAGTGTTGGGTAAGTTACTCTAAATAAGTAATTAATCACTAACTACTAATTACATCTTCAACAGTGTAATTCGATTACTGTATTAATTACTCTTTCTGAAATTCAATTGCATTACTTATTACTATTTACTTTGTAAAACCAGTATCAACCTTGACCAGATGAAAAATACAAGGATAGACATGAAACTGTTCTTTTAATCCTTTCAAATAAATCATATAAATTATTTATGAAATGACCAAAGAATTTAATGTTGCAGCGTTAACTTAGAAAGCGTACACTTTAACATTAGACGTCAAATTTCGATTTTAAATTCACTATTGTTTATGTAGAATTGTTCTAGTGTCTATACAGTATTTAACACAATTACATCCGAAGTAACTGTATTGAGATTACTGAAACAATTAAAGAGTAATCCCTTACTTTACTTTTTTTAATGACAATGTAATTTAATTACAGTAATTAATTACTTAGTAAAGCATTACACTCAACACTGGTGGTTCCCTCCAAATGGTCAAGGTTTTATTTTTATAACCATAAACTAACCTTCCCACAACGTTACAGGAACGTTAGGTGTACACAATAGTTATGACGCAAACTGCGTTTGACTAAGTAATAAAGTCATTATTACATCACATATAGAACATTCCTATGATTTAAAAATCATATATCAGCCAATTCTATCATTTAAAATCCCTACTGAGCTGCTGTAGTTTAAAAAAAAAACGATCCCATTCAAAAACAAACACAAGTCATATGGACGATACGTGCGAAACGCTTTACTGTCTCCCAGGATGCAACATTCTTAAATGGCAAAGGAGCCGAGATCAGGGATTGGTTAGGCTGATGTTTAAACTTGGCATCTGCGCTCCTTATATGGTCTTTCTCCGGCAAACCCCTTTACGCGCTGTTTAGACACAGGCTCCGCCCCCGCCATTCATCTCTGGGTATGTGTGTAGACGTAGTAGGGCATGCGCAGTGCGGACGAACCAAACGGACAGAATTCAAAGTTTCTGACGGTAAGTCCTTTATTATTGTTGCAAATTAACTGGTCGGATGTAGTAGCTGATTTTAAATGTATATACTCTCGGTTTAGGAGTTTGTAACGTGCTGTACGAGTGATGTTATGTGCTTTACACAGCGCTTATTTACATCAACAACGAGGCTTCGCGCGCATGGATGTGGAGCGTGGCATGGTCGCGTGCTAACGGGCTAGCTGTTATTGTTAATGGACTGTGGGACGTGCTTTTTGACGCTCTCTCTTGGGCGAAAGTTTAAATAAAGGAGACTCGAGCAATTACAATTGTATCTTAACAGAAGTGTGCACGAGTTGTTGTTTAAAACAACTTCCTGAAGGTTGTATTCAAGAGCGCGTGCAAATGTTAGTTTAAGAAGGCTCTCCATCATCAAATTTTTTGTGTCTGGTTTCTATGGACGCATACTGCTTTATCCAGGATTTATTCAAAATGTATAGAAAAACTTTCTTTTGTCAGTCCATGTCGTACGAGACTGTATTTCCCCTCTGCAAATCGTTTATAGTTCATTAAGTCTTTGTGAACGAGTCGTATTGTGTCTCGTGTTATGTTTGATATGGTTACTCAGCCATGCACGCATTGTTATTGACTTGTGTGCGCGCGCGCTGTGCGTTTTATTATGCACAAACACGATTTCGTGAATTAGTGATGTGCATGTCCCTTTGTGTCTTTTTTCC
The DNA here is from genome assembly GCF_025860055.1 of Xyrauchen texanus. Classification (NCBI taxonomy): domain Eukaryota; kingdom Metazoa; phylum Chordata; class Actinopteri; order Cypriniformes; family Catostomidae; genus Xyrauchen; species Xyrauchen texanus. The sequence goes on from NC_068276.1 coordinate 57,010,791, forward strand.
AAGTCCCAACCTTTGAAAAGAGGAGCTCGTCGCATTGTACTTTCGATTTAACAACTGCTGTGTCACCAATCTTGTCAAAAGATCCTTGGAGAATTTATATATTGTGACACCAATCGAAATGTAATAAAGGGTATAACATCCTGTTGGATAATGTGAAATTCTGCAGGAAAAAAAAAACAAAACTATATCCGAGATAATTCCTGTTTGAACGCATATATTTTTATATAATTTTCAGACATTTTAATTGCACCCATGCAAATGTATTCAAGGTGTTGCACTTCAGCTTTTTAAAATGATTTTCTCTGACTACGAGTCGCGTGCACGTCTATTGTCAAACATCAAAAGTAGGTCAATGCTGCTGGCAGACGCGACAGATTGGGTCATGAAAGCAAATGCGCACACATGCATGCTTTTATCCAGTGTGTGTGTGTGTGTGTGTGTGTGTCTGGCGCGACTGTGTAACTTCTGAACCATATTCATGGAAATTGTCAAGTGTGCGAGGCGAGCTGAATAAATGTTGTGACCGCCCCCTTCTATCACCCGCGCAAAATGAGCTCGGGACCTTTGTTTTGATCCTGTTCTCCTCATTTCATTTCTAGAGCCAATAAAGATGTTCGGCTTTCATAAATCGAAGATTTACCGCAGTAATGACGGTTGTTGTATTTGCAAAACGAAGTCTTCCAGTTCTCGATTCACAGACAGCAGCAGATACGAGGAGAACTTCAGACTCTGCTTTGGGTGAGTTGTACATTTCACTGCCATGAGCTTCTGTGAACAAGGACTTTATCTTGCCTTGTTAAAACGTCCTAAAGAAATGCGAATGGCATCTGAAATCATTTGTAATGGATCAATCAAGAATTGTATAACAATGCTGGTGGTGTCAAAAAAATAAATGTGGGATAAATGAATAAATATAAAATAACGTACCATTTATTATTTATCAAAATAGGTTTACATATAATACATTTTAGATGAAATATTTACAATATAATGTATATAATTTTCATTTATGTATATATATATGTATGTGTACACATACACAATATAATTCTTTTTATTTTTTATATTATACACTATATAACAAGTCTTTTTTATATAAATGTGTGTGTATGTATATATATATATACTGTATATTTTAATTAAATTGTGTATTATATAAAAATGTAAAAATATATAAATTAAATTACTGTATAGATTATATACATTTTATATAAAATATATTTTACATGCAAATAATAAATTGTAAAAATGTATAAATGTATTATATAAAATGTGTGTATGTATGTATATATATGTGTGTGTGTGTGTGTGTGTGTGTATATATATATATATATATATATATATATATATATATATATATATATATGTGTGTGTGTATTTAAATTAGGTATTATATAAAAATGTTTATATCATATTTATAAATGTTTACAATATTGTATATGTAAAATATATTAGATATAAACTTAAAATATATGCAAGGTATTTTATTTATATATATTATACACCTACACAGTGTGTGTGTGTGTATATATATATATATATATATATATATATATATATATATATATATATATATATATATTATTTTTTTTTTAATGATATATTATACACTATATATCAAGTATTTTATATAAAAATGTGTGTATAAAATATATGTATATACTGTATATTTTAATTAAATTGTGTATTATATAAAAATATATATAAAATGTATTTTACATGCATATAATAAATTATAAAAATGTATAAATATCTTAAATAAAAATGTGTATGTATGTATATATGTGTATTTAAATTAAATGAGGTATTGTATAAAAATATTTTTATATCATATTTATACATTTTTACAATATTATATATTTGATATAAAACTTAAAATATATGCAAGGTATTTTTTATGTGTGTGTGTGTGTGTGTAAATTATTTACAATTCATTTGTTATATATAAAATAGTTAGTATATTACTTATATTTTTTCTTATACTTAATATAATACACATTTATTTCTTAAACTGTTATTATTTGAGCCCTTTACTGTTGGTTTTAAATTCTGAAAGAAATACCGTTGGCATTCCTTTTAGTTTTCAAATCTGCTTTTGCTTTGTGACATCACCATTTGTACTAGTTTATTGGTGGGTGAAAATCTTTGGGTGCATGCTCTAAAAATATTGCAGGATAAAAATCAACATAGATGATGGTACGCGATATGCATACACGTTATTCACAATATATCAATTATACACAATATACACACTGTACACAAATACAAATCCACTATTACTAAAATTACATTTTGACAAGGCAATATTGTTTTTCTTATTCCAGTCATTGAACACAAATTCACTTCCATCTGCATTTAAATCATTTATGTCTGTTTCTCAGTTTGTCTGAAGACAGAGTTGGAGATATTTGCAATGCTTGTGTTCTGCTGGTAAAACGCTGGAAGAAATTGCCACACGGGTCAAAGAAGAACTGGAACCATGTATGTATCCATACTTTGATTTGTTACTGGAATCCTACGGTACGTTCAGGAAGCTTGATACATGGTTTTTATTTTTGCAAGGTGGTGGATGCAAGAGCGGGACCTGGTTTCAAGCTCACCAAACCTAAGAAAGTGAAAAACAGTGATGGAAAGAAAAAAAGTAAACTGAAAAAGCTTCATAAATTTAAACGACAAAGTGAGTCCCTTTTTCCCTGAATTGCACGCTTAAAAAGTATTTTATGTGGCTTGCAAACATGTTTGACATGTTGTCTTTTATAGATTCAGATGCCCACAGCACCACATCCAGTATGTCTCCCTCTCAGTCTCCCAGCCACAGTAATCAGTCTGACGATGGATCAGACATTGAAACCAAACAGAGACGTCCTAACCCATCTGGGTTCTCCTTTCTTGACCTGTCCTACTGGAAAAGGTATTTCTCTTTACCAAAGCGTGTTAAAGGAAATTGTTCACCCAAATATAGCAATGAATAACATTGTCAATACTTTGTAGGCAAAAGGTGTGCTGTGGGATTGTCTACAAAGGGCGTTTTGGTGAGGTGATCATTGATCCTCGTCTCTTCAAGCCCTGCTGTAACGCCAAGAAGCGTCCTCCTCTGGCATCCTCCTCAGACTCCCCGATCTCTCAAACACTTCCGTTGCCTGTTTCAGAGGACATGAAGGAGGCGTGGTGATCAGCTGATTGCACCCTCCAAACGGTCTCATTGAGGCTCTCATAGCTTTGTCTCCAGTGGTAGACTTCGATATCTTCCCCTTGCTAGATAACTGTATGAGTTGAGTTTTTTTTTTTCCTGCTTTCTATTTTTTTACGACTCTTTTGTCAAATGTAATTTTTGTACTTTTTTTTTTTTTTTTTTTAAATACCAAAAAGGAGAAAACAATTGGGCTTTAGGAAATATTTATAGTGCAGATTTGGTGCATTTAATGTGATTTTTTTTTTTTTTTTTTTTTTAACACTGTAAAATACTTTTGTTTCGGAGTTCTTCCAGTGTTTGTAAATATGATCTTATTTTCCATTCCAGTGCACCAAAATACTTTTATTTGACGTTTACTGTCATGAATTTCAGATGAAATGATGTAAAGTGTTGTATCTAAAATTATAGCCAAGGCATTCATGAGATGGTGTAATTTTAAGCAAATATAATATTTTACTCCGCTGTGCAGTCTTCTGCTCAGATTCAAATTGTAAACTGTGGTTTATTATATTACAGAAATGCATTTTTGACTTGGGCACAATATTCACAATGTGAATGCACCTCAGCTTTTTGTCTGTAAAATTCCTGGATTGACAAAGATATTTCTGTGGTTTAAAAAATTGTTACGGGTTAGTACATCTTTAAAACCAAGATGAAAAAATACATTAAGCTTTTATTTACACAATGAGTACAAAAGCATGCACAACGTATTTGTAGGCATGATCGGTCTTGATTTTAAACTCTGGATGTTTGTGTTGTTGCATATGAAAGTGCTGTAATACAGTAAGGATGAGCTCCTATTACTGACTGATGAACTTACGATCAGGCTTTACACTGTTTCTTTTTTCACCATGTTTGTCTTCCATTTCCAATATGTAATGTACACTAAAGGTAATCAAAGATGAATTGTACAGCCAGTCTTTCAGCCTAGATGTTTTGATAGCAGCTTGTTTTAGATTTTCTTTATTGCTCGTTTTCGCAGTTAAATGATGAAATAGCTGTTTTTAAATGAAAACAGAATTGGGTTCAGAGGTTTAGCAATATTGTGGAGTTTACCGATTAGATTTTGGGGTAAACAAGAATTAATTTCAGTGTATTATTTGAATGAATGTTTGTATTCACCAGCAATATTCAGAGTCGGCATCATTCCTGCTGGCTCCGAGATCTCTTGTTTTGGAAACACAAGAGCGATGATAAAATGTCAATAAAGTTCAGGGGGAAATGTTTTTAACTCGGCACATTCTCAATGTTAATGTGCCTTACCAGAGATTTAACTGATTGTTTCATTACATGAATTTGTTATTTTTTAACTTATGCTATTTATTCGATGCTGTCTGTACAATTGATACTGTAAAGAAATTTTGTGCACTTTCTGTTTTTATACTTTTTTTGTAATATTACCATTAATAAGATTTTGTATTTCAATTTTCCTCACATTGGTATTTTCATAAAACTTTTTAAGTATGATCTCTTGTCGGTCTTTCTTGGGAGAGAGTTTGATAATGTGGGTGGAAGAGAAGAACAGAAAATTAGTGAGAAATGTATTTTTATATATATGTATATTTAAAAGTGTAAATATCTTGCATTAATTATACACCAGATTACTATTGTTTATAAGGATTTTCCCACTTATTTAACTTGTTACAATAGATATATAATTTCTCTTGCAGTGGGCCTTGAAGAGGCTTTCCTAGGCTATAAGCAAAGGTGGTAGAGGTGTCCTTACGTGTAGAAAAAAAAAGCATATAATCCATTGCAATAAACTTAACTGATGAAAACAATTACATGATGGCTACGGTAACAACCGTATTCACCTGTACCTGTCTGAATTATCACCTGATGTGTAAAAGGTGACCTGTTCCCAAGCACCGTACCCACCACCCGTGTAAATTGCCCTCTTGTGTCTAATTCTCTGATGGCTCCTACAGGCTTTTTTTATGAAACACGAGCAGAACAAAGTTGTGTAATTTGTTACTTAAAATGCAAATGGATGCTGATCAGACTTTTGAAGCTCCAAAAATCACAGACAGCCAGCATGAACTTCATCCATAGGATGCCAGATGTTAAATTAATGTCTTGTAAAGCAACACGAACGCTTTTGGTGCAAAACATTTCTTAAGTAATCTTTAAATCATTCCTTCCGGTCAGCAGCTTTATGCACGTGTAATGTAATCACATATGTGATACACGGGAGAACTGACGCATGTGCGACACCCGGAAAAGCAGCGCTGTTTACAAGTGAGTAAGAGGAATGCCGTACAGTAGCTTATTTGGTTTTGGTTTAGATCTGTATTTATCTGTTTCTTTACTCACAATGTGCATTTGTTTGCGTATCATGGATGCCTCAAGCTAGAGGAGACCGTGAGATTACATGTAACATGCCTACACGAATAGTCACACAAGAGACGCCCTCTTGTGAAGCTGACCGGAAGCGATGGCTTCTAGTTAGAAAGTACTTAAATATTGATCTTTTTCACACCAAAAGGGATTGTATTGCTTTAGAAGACATGAAGTTAAAAGCTGGATTCGTATGAATGACGTTTACGCTGACTGTCTGTGATTTTTGGAGCTTCAAAAGTCTGATCAGCATCCACTTGCATTTTAAGGACCTACTGAGCTGAGATATATTTCTATTTTTCTTCAAATGTGTTCTGGCCGAGAAATAAAGTCATACACACCTGGGATATCATGAGGGTGAGTAAATGATGAATTGGGTCTTCATTTTTGGGTGGTCTATCCCTTTAAGGCCTTTAAGTGAATTGTATCTGTATTGCATACTGAGTTTAATGCATGATGCCATCTTGATTTCAATTCCTACTAATTTACCTTCAAAATATAATGAGAAGATTTAGGGGAGAGCGGGGATGCAACAAGGGACGGTTGCAACATTGCTTATTCCTCCAATCAGGAATGAGCTGGAGTGATGATACTCATACTGCACATGCCCAGTTAGCCCCTCCTCCTTTCTGGAAGAAAGCAGCCACATGCGACCATTCCTTCTGCTAAAAATACTTTTTAAGTTTTTGTCATACTGTCTAAACAGTTTGCGTGAAGCATTATAAAGTCATATTTTAATCAGTGTTTTCATAGCTTCTAAAAGGCATAGATACCGTGTGTCAAAGCTATTGTTTCAAGCTAGCATAGCAAGTATTCTCATGGATGTCAGTGTACATGCTGTTGCAACTGTCCCCTATGACAACATTGATGTAAAAGCTTGTCATAACCAGTATTGTGTGAAGTAAATACTCACACTTGGCCACAATGTAGCCAACATTTGATCTGTTCTGTGTTTTCTGTGTGCCACGAGAGAGGAAACGCATAACAGAACACACCGTTCAGTTTAGAGAAGTACTCAAAAGTATTAAAAATATATATTTTCTAGATCAAATTTATTGTAATAATTAACCAAAACATGGTTGTTACGTGTTACTTGAAAATATATTTTTCCTTTTACTAGTCTTTAGACAGTTAATTGAACTCAGTGAAGACCCTGTCTGTGCACAAATAAAATAAAGACATTTCAAAATGATGTTAAAGAATCATTTTTATTACATTTTAATGAGTGTTGCAGTCGTCCCCTCGTATGGGGTCAGTTGCAACATTTGACTTTGGCTATTCAAGTATAAATTGTATGTATATTATCATATGTACGCATGTTACAGCAGTGTGGGTGGGTAGCTGAGCGGGCTTTCCAACACAAACAGTCTCTGAGATACTGAAGGAAATGCTAAAAGTGTTGCAACCGTCCCCACTTGTTCCAATTTCATCACAAAATTCCATCACATTAAATAGAGTTATCTATAACTAAATAAAAAAGAACTAAATATATGACGTTTTATTAATGTAATTTTGTTCAAAATTACACAAATTAAGAAAAACAGTCAAAAAACATAATAATAATATTTGACAGTATATGACAGGGCAACTTTTTAAAGCCAGTTAACCCATTTCCTAAAATATAAAGGCAGCTATACTGTCATCTAGATACATTTTCTGTATAAGAAAAAACTGATTTTATTAAGTAATTTCCAAAACAATATAATTTGCTTGTATATATCGTTATCTGTAATTATTTAAGATATTATCTGTAAAATATTTACTTTGCATTAAGTCAACAGGGTGTCTTTGTTCTACCCAATATTAGAACAATGCTAGAAGAGAAATGTTTTTAATTTAATATAGATGTGTTTTTGCACTTTTCACTCTGATAATCATTCTGAAGGTTTACAAAGTTTACAGTGAACAAACCAAAGGAAACAGTGGCAATTAAAAAGGAAGCCAATAAAGTATTCTGGAGCATACAGTACATAACAACCAGTGTTGGGTAAGTTATCCTAATAAAAATTAAATTAAAGACTAAATAAATCTTCTACTTTTTTTCTCAATGAAATATAATTAATTCCATAGTAATGCATTACACCCAACACTGATAACAAGGAACAACAGATGAACAGTTAGAATAAAAACAAATCACAATAAATTATTTAAACTATATGCAGATGGTTCTGCATTCTGCTAGTTAACATGCTTTTTTTAATTATTTTTTTATTTCTTATGGTTAAATGATTATGGTAACATCATTTGGTATAAGTCTTTTTTTTCTGTAGAGCCCATTGCGGCCACCAGGGGGTGTGCGAATCCCAATATGAAAACCATTCATAGATAACAAGGAAATACCGTCATTTAGTATGGCAAGCCGCTTTAACTTTTATTCATTTCCAGGATATGAATTCTTGATATCAACAGTTCAATTTTCAAGAATTGATTTCTTGTTGAAATTCCAATTTCACATATCAGAAACACAATTCGTAGTAAAAACCTTTATTTTTGATATCAAGAATTAAACTGTCACTAATTGAAATGTCTATTCATGAATCATGAATGTGATTGTTACTAGTAAGAAAGCCATTTTAGATATCTGAAATTATATTGATATCAGAAATACATTTTCAGATATAAAAAATGTAGTTGTAACTAGTGAAAATTTAATTTAATTTAATTGGCACGGTGGTACAGCGGTTAGCACTGTCGCCTCACAGCAAGAAGGTTGTGGGTTCAAACCCTGGTTGCCCCGGCCTTTCTGTGTGGAGTTTGCATGTTCTCCCTGTGTCTGCGTGGGTTCTCTCTGGGTACTCCGGCTTCCTCCCACCATCCAAAAGACATGCAGGCTAGGTTAATTGGTGTCTCCAAAAAAAAAAATTGCCCTAGGTGTGGATGTGGATGTGGAGGTGGAGGTGGATGTGGAGGTGGAGGTGGAGGTGGAGGTGGGTGTGAGTGTATGTCTGTCTATGTGTGGCCCTGCGATGGACTGGTGACCTGTCCAGGGTGTCCCCTGCCTTTTGCCCAATGTTAGCTGGGATAGGCTCCAGCCCCCCGTGACCCTGTACACAGGATAAGTGGTTGACGATGGATGGATGGATGGATGGATATCAAGGATTCATATCCTAGAAATGAATAAAAGTTAAAACGGCTTGCCATACAGTTAGTGTAGCGGGTCTGCCGTTAACATTCCATTACGATTCCACCATGACACATTGCAAAAATGTTATTTAAGTAATCATGCAACCAAAAAAAAATCTGGTGGTTATCTTGTAGTCACACGTTCTTCATTATTGTTGAAGCTGACATGACTCGTGCCTTTTGATGAGATTTGTTCCTCTTCCCGTGCTTTATGTGTGACAGTCAAAAACCACATGAAAATAAAGACACCTAGAGGATGAAATGACAACATGGAATTTTACACTCAAGCATTTTAATCTCAGAGTTCCTGCTATGCATTGTTTATTTAGTGCCCCAAACTCAACTCTTAAAGAAGCAGTTGACACTTTCCATAAAAAAGGGTCTTGAAAGTCAAATTTTTGTATTATTGACTTTTGTATTATTGATTACCCACTTATAACCTGGCTACTAGCAAAAAATAAAAAATAATACATGGACATAAAATATTGATTTGAGTTGCAATTATGTAATTTGAGAAGAAAGAAATCGCTGAACAGTTAGAATCAACTTCCGAGTTCTGTCGGTGTTTACTTTGTAAAAATGACCGTCTGACTCTTCAATATCCAGACTATTACAAGACTACTTGCCAAATAAATAAATAAATGCACACGAAACAATTATAATTTATTAGCTTACTTGTAGAGATCGCACTGTCATCTGAGAAGCAGGAGAGCAGTCTGATACGTCTACATCCCTGGATGTGCGGTTGTTACAGAGCAATATCGGACCGCTGGATGGCATCATTGACCAATCAGAATCGATTATTCCAGAGAGCCATGTAATAGACACCAATTACACTCTGTTATCGCAATTTACGATGACACCGATACTACCGCAAAGATGGGTGTATAAAAGTGTGCAAATGGGCAGAATAAAGGAAAAGACTAAATTGATGATGAGAGGCATACATTAGTTTGGGCAGATGTGGGAATGGCTTTCGCTACAGAAGGCACATGAGTGAAGCAGCATATAACACAACATAGCGAATGGGCACCAAAAACATATGGCTCTGTAGTGCTAATACTTTAAAGTCGCAAAGACCGTTTTTTGACAGTAGCTCACCCGTCAAAGTTTAAGGAGTGGTAGGATGACTTCTGAGTTGTAATGACAGCCAACATTGGCACAGTTTGAGCCTGAACTCATTTTACTTCAGCTAAAACTTAAAATGGTTGTTGTTCTGTCTGAAATGCTCATATTGGTAGATTCTTATAGAGATCGGAACCTGAAAACAGTCCAGTCAGTGCCAATATGGATCATCATGGTTCCGGCCGGTGGTAAATTACAGTGCACATACGCCGGCGGTTGATGCATGCAAGGTACGACTGGTATGAGATACTGGACTATTTCTCTTCGGGCATTTAGTCTGAAGATTCTGCCGATCAGTCAACTTACTTTAGATTCTCCAATAATCACCTAAAGAAGAGCAAGGAACATTAGAGATAAAGTGGTGAGAGCTTGCCTTCCTAAGGAAACATCTATTAGTAAATAGTTTCTGTATGGAGTGGTGGTGGCGTAGTAGACTAAAGCACATAACTGGTAATCAGAAGGTTGCTGGTTCGATCCCCACAGCCACCACCATTGTGTCCTTGAGCAAGGCACTTAACTCCAGGTTGCTCCGGGGGGGATTGTCCCTGTAATAAGTGCACTGTAAGTCGCTTTGGATAAAAGCATCTGCCAAATGCATAAATGTAAATGTACCCTTAAAGAAAAGGTCCCAGTTGGTCATTTTAAATGTGGGTATTGTATAATCTGTCCATATATACAAAACGTGAAAATTTTTGGCCTCCCTGTAAATAACAGCATTGTAATAAATAAACAGTTTTATCATTATTTATAAACATAATTTATTTGATTCGGTGCCAGTGTGATAGGGTCTATGATGGGAAAATTCCCGCCCCCTCAAGGACCGCATTACAGATCATATAAGAGGGGATTTGACTTACCCTGTAACGAGGCACTTTAAGGAATTTAACCACACAAAATATTCCTTTTAGTTTTTTGGCATTGAAGTGATTCATCCTTCTGCCATAGTTGGTCATATGAATCAGACCAGAAAAAGATGGGAGACATTTTGGATTTTTTATTTAAAAACCTTTCCTCCTCTAGGAATGAATGAAGAGTTGGTGATTAATGAATTGTTATAATTTTTATACATTTCTATATTTTTTCTTTTTTTCTTTTGTATCTTGTTTTTAAATGTTTTGAAGTGTATTGGTTTTGTATTTGCAGGTCTTGTATTAACTTGTTTCTTGTGAATTTTCTCCATGATGTGTAATTCAAAGGGTGTGGTTTTCTTATTGACCTACTCTTTTGCCTAATTAGTGCAACTGAAACTGCCATTCTCTGATTGATAGATGAGATTGTCCTGTCCATCTCATTGGCTAGATGATACTCTTGTAAGTATTTACTGTAAATAACTGCTTTGTATCTGCTCTGTTCTAACTTTGTAAACCCGATGAAGGCTTCTGTGCTGAAACATGTTGTTTTTTATCCAATAAATCTCTCCTTTCAACAAGTGTTGCTGGATTTATCCTCTTCTTCAGGCATTTAGACCCACAAAGATGTCTTTATATTCCTTCAGACTCGAGTTGTAAATGTAGAAATCTCCTGACCTCCTCATACACACGTTCTCGACATGCCCATGCACTGTTGTTGCGTCCACCGTCTCCTGTTGTTCAATGTTTACATCGATTTACACCGATGTACACGAGGTTAACATTAGGTGCGTCCCAAACCACACACTTCTGCACTATTCTATGTCATTTTGCAGTGCAAGCAGTGCGAGTAGTACACTGAAAATGCAACAAAAAGAAGTGCACTAAGAGTACCGGATGATGCACGTTTTCAACCTTCAAAACAAAATGTGGAATGTTGGACACTTTGTGCACTCAGAGCACACAGCTTGCCGAACATAGCGGAAGGGGCGGAGTTATCTGGCTGCGCTGCTGGTCAGACAAAACAGTTGTAAATAATGAAGAATGTAGCAGCTAGTGAAAACATTTGTGAAGACAGCACACCACGCTGTGTGTATATGTATGTTGTTTGAGATACAGTTGATGAACTGAGGTCCGCTAATGTGCTAAAGCTAAGGGCAACACATCACGTGTGCTTAAAATGTCACTTCTGCCATCTGTTAAACGGCGAATGCTTCCATGTAGCAACAAACTCTTCAGTGTTCAATTTGGGACAATACTACATGTTGAAAATGAATTCACTACACAGTTAAGTGCACATGTAACGGGAGCCAGCTGGTAGATATCTGTGCAGCGTGTAAACCTCACTCTCCTGACTTCAAGAGGTGCACTAGCGACTGACGCTAGAGGCTGTAGCCTTTAGCCTCCTCGTTAGCGCACCTGCATCCCTCGCCGGAGACGTTGGTTCGAGTCCCGTACAGAGCGGGTAGAACAGGAGCGTCACACATAGTATATTTTGTAAGTGCATAGTGTATAGTGTTTCATTTGGGACACAGCAATTGACCAGGGAGTCGACCATTTCTAGGGCTGTCCTAATCGCAAAAATGTTCTAGTGGACTGAAACATTCGCTCCCTTAAAAAGTCCCAGAATGCACTGCAAAAACCACAGCGCATAATTGCTTACTTTGCTCCTCTACCAGAAATGTTGCCAGGTCTCTCAAGTCGTGAGAGGACGACCGCAAGTATAAGTATATGTAATAAAAGTATTACTTGCTACTTTTCATGATATGCTACTTTTAAAGTAATGGGACACCAATTTGCACCCTATTCCTATGGAAAGTGTCAGTTATGTGTGATTGTGCCTCAATGAAAAAATGTTGGAGTGATCCTTACCCTGAAAACAGTTGAGAATGCTGAAAACATAGAGCGAGGGGATACTCAAGGGGCCACCATGGGTGAAGAATGCCAGTCCCCAGGGCACTCCCAAAATACAGCTGATTCCAAGGAGAGATGCCCAGTCTTTCCATACCCTCCTCTCATTGTTTTTAATATGAAGATCCCGTGACCGTAACTGACGCATCTTAACCACCAGCATTGCCAGAATAGCTACGTTAAAGAGCAGCACCAGCCCAAGATAAGCATTCACTGTAACATAGCTCACCGTCTGTGTGGTAATCCAGCATCTACAATAAGAAGCCAATGAATGTATGAAAGGATGAAGAAGTGACAATGCATAGTCATTTGAATGGATGGTCCTTACATTGGTGTGCTTGTCGAATTATCTCTCTCCATGGAAAAGGTATATTTGCCATACACTTTAGTTACACCACATATCATCACTGTCACTGTGGGTACTCCTATAGGAAAAGGATGATACAATACTAAAATCTTATAAAACTATAATAGAATAAAATCTGTTCCTCAAATGAATTGTGCAAATTTGTTTAGCAACTGTTTACATCAGAATATCCATTTATGGTACGCACCCCATCCCACCAGACTTAGTTTAAGCAGGTATCTCTTGATGTAGATGTTGAAGACCCGCACCAGCAGCAGGTACAGGTGAAAGCCCTCGATGGCTGTCCATGTGAAGGTGGCTAAAAGGCACCAGTGTAGGACAAGTCCTAAGAACTGGCATACTTCATCTCTCTGGCTCGAAAACCAAACGCTGCACAAGAAGGATACGTGCAGCAAGAACAGGGAGCCAGTGAGCTCTACATGAATAATGACTGAATGTTCACATCGCTTCTTCCTGTGGAGAAGATGGTGAATGATATATTATCTGATCAATGCCAGATTTGGTCCTGCTGCAAAGAACAGCTCATTTAGAAACTGCTCAGTGTTTCTGAGAAGTCTCTAAAGGCGCAGTTCTAATAATAACAACGGGTCGCATTGGTTATACCAATAAATGCACACAAGCTGAGATTATAACAAGTATTTATGTGCACAAAAATAGGTTGTTATGCAACATTTTCAGTGGATTCACAATAGGCGCAGGCGCACAAAAATCTGTCAGCATGATCTCATAAAAAATTGCGTTAATTTGGGGACATTTTTTATTACGTGGTTCCTAACACATACCACCGCCGTTCTGATGTGAAATGTCCACTGTGTGGCACTAAAAGCGAGTTACATTTTATCCCAAGCAGATGAGGTTTTTAAGGTTAAAGCTTAAACCTAAACATAACCGATTGTGTCATAAATGCAAATATAGAGAAGAAAAACACAATTGCAATTTTATGCCGCTTCTATGACACTTTCGGCTCTTGTTTCGAGTTTATATAATGCAACGTTAAAATATATCACCTTACAATTCATGTACTATTGTAAAAGTGTCGTTAAGAAGAAACAGGGCGGAAAGTAAGTGTTTATGAACTGATAATCTGCCGTTTTAGTCACAGCATGAAAGTGTAACACTGTGACTCTGTCGTGCTTTCAGAACATTCCTTTGTTTGTTCGAGCGACTTGACCTGCCCGCACAGCCTCATTAGCTCAATCAATGGCATGAGTTTGGTTCAGGACAATGGCGGGCGGAGGTAGTATTCTGGAATATTTTTTTAAACCAGTGCTTATTTAGTTAGTGAATGACCCAGTGCTTTGACCTATTATTTAATTATATGCTCACCTGTGCCACAGAAACATAATCATGATGATAGCTGTAAACACTATTGAAAGCACAGAGCCAGTGTAGGAAATATATTGGAGATGGACGATTTGGGCCTCTTCAGGGATTTGAGGATTCTGTTAGAAGAGAGAACATGCAGATGAACTATGATAAAGAAATGCTGATTTGAAAGAGAACTTTTCTATAACCGTTTCTGTGCTTCACATGATCCATGCACTTACAATGAGCACAGCAAAAAAGCTCAGATGATTGCAACTGCACACAAATTCTCGCGCTCTCTGTGCTAGTGTTGCACCCATCTGTTCTCCAGTTACCTGGCAAACAAATACATACACAAAAGTCATTGCAAACACATACATGGGATGATTTTGAGAAATAGTGGATTCAAGTGTGTTTACTCCCATTAAACATAAGAAAATAACACGACACTGAGCAAAAATTTATATAGGCAATTGACAATATATATATATGTGTGTGTGTGTGTGTGGGTGAGTGTGTGTGTGTGTGTGTATGGGTGTAGGCGAGTGTGTGTGTGTGTGTGTGTAGGTGAGTGTGTGTGTGTGTGTGTGTGTAGGTGAGTGTGTATGTGTGTGTGTAGGCGAGTGTGTGTGTGTGTGTGTGAGTGTATGTGTGTGTGTGTGTGAGTGTATGTGTGTGTGTGTGTTTAGGCGTGTGTGTGTGTGTGTGTGTGTGTGTGTGTAGGCGAGTGTATGTGTGTGAGTGTATGTGTGTGTGTGTGTGTGTGTGTGTGTGTGTATGTTGGCGAGTGTGTGTGTGTGTGTATGTGTGTGTATGTATGTGTGTGTGTGTGTGTGTGTGTATGTGTGTGTGTGTGTGTGTGTGTGTGTGTGTGTGTGTGTGTGAGCATGTATTTATCACTTTGTGGAGACCATATGTCCCCATAAGGATAGTAAAACCCAAAATGTTTGACCTTGTGGGGACATTTTGTCAGTTCCCATGAGGAAAACAGTTTATAAATCATACTAAATTATGTTTTTTGAAAATGTAAAAATGCAGAATGTTTTCTGTGAGGGTTAGGTTTAGGGGTAGGGTTAGGTTTAGGGGATAGAATATAAAGTTTGTACAGTATAAAAACCATTATGTCTATGGAAAGTCCCCATAAAACATGGAAACACAACATGTGTGTGTGTATGTGTGTGTGTGTGTGTGTGTGTGTGTGTGTGTGTGTGTGTAGGTGAGTGTGTGTGTGTGCGTGTGTGTGTGTGTGTGTGTGTGTGTATCTATATACATTTATTAATCTTGGCTAATGATAATTAATAAAAATACAATTGTTCACCGTTAGTTCATGTTAACATTTTCCACTTTAAATGTATTATGCTGAAGTTAACATTAACCAATATAAATAAGTGCTTTAAAAGTGTTGTGCATTGGTAGTTAATGTTTATAAATGTAGTTAATGTAAGTGTTATTTGTAAGTGTTACCAAAATACTTTTGGGTAGTTGGCATGTGACATGCTCTACTCTATATCATAAGTAGCATTTTGATCATTATTGGCATAATTATAGATTTTCCTTTAAACATTCACAGACATATAACCAAAAATCTTCTTGTTGGGATGCTTATGGACATGTTTTACATCAGCTTCCTATATGCAAGATTGTGCTTTATTTATTCTATTTATTGAGCATGTGTCATAGACCAAAACACTGCAATGTTTACAGGAAGCATGACAACATCTGAGATACTGAAATACTGACCTCCACCAAATTCATTGAGATGCCAGTAGACACATATTCCATTTTGAGACTGAAATAAAGCAACACTTAAAAAATCGAATCAAATGCAACCATTGTACAAATGCAACAAGGCCACTGCTTTATTTTGACTATGCATTTACATCATAAGGTTTCAGCACAGTTATGCTGACATGTGAATGCATCTCACCTGACTGGATCTTCTGAACCGGAGTTGAACAGGCTGAGAAAGGTTACGAACCTCTTTCACCCCAAGCCAAACTCCCAGTACACTTTCGCCATGCACTTTTGGCTCTGACTCTGTGTCATTGGGTTCCTGTGTCTATAACACATTGAGAAATTATTAACTGCCCCTGAAGAGGAAACAATGGGGTTATGAAACACAGATGGGGTTTACAGATTTACGAAACCATAAAGAAGATAAACACTTAACAATACTCGATGAATACCAGATTTCATTTGATGCTTTCGTTTGATTTTTAAAATGGGGATTTCTAGGCCTGGAAAAGTCATGCAAATTAGGTAAAGCTTAATAAGTCGTTGAAATTCCTATGGTGAATATAACTTTTTCAAGCTATGTTGTGCTCTAAAACATTTGGCTAGAAATCTTTCTTTGTTAGTGCCTTGTTTAATAATTTTTCATTAATGAAGCATTCAGTAAACTTCATGCATAAAAAAGTACCAGTGATAACTACAACAATTCAAATATAGCATCTAAGAGTGCATCTCTGCAATTCGCCAAAAATGAAAAATGAAAACTGACCCTGAAGAATGTATTGTTGACAACGTACACAATCAAGTTAGCTTTTGTTTCGTTGATTTCCGTCTGTACATCACTGCTCTTCTGTAACGCCTCTGATGAGATGTGGATTACATACCCTTCATTTGTATGCAACGTTGTCTGTAAAAACACGCAAGAGGAAAGACACAATCTACTTCTTGTCCTAAACAATATTCCTGTTAGGTAAAAACCAAGACCACATCACTTACAATTGTAGTTTCTTGTGTAAAGACACTAGTTTTGACCATATCATTTATGTGAATTAGACATTTGCCTTGGCCTGTTTATAAAACAGCTTTTTAATGCACATGAATGAGATGGTAATAATCAAATAAGGACTTGGTGGTAATCAAAAATGTATGTTAATATGAAATATGTTGGAGAAACACTAGCATTTAGTCTTACCTTTAAGGAGGAAATTATCTTTAAGAAATAGCCTAGTACTGCAACTCGGGGTTGTATTGTGGAGCATTGTCTCATTTGACGTTCAATACACCTGCATAAATAAGTCAAGTCAAGTCAAATAACACGTGTTATACCTCTAATATCATTATATTTTATCTAACAAAGAACCAAGCTATCATTTTCATTCATTTCTGGCATCTTAAAATCTAAAAAACTTTCAAAAACCAAATGTTCCAGTAGCTTTCAAAACATTTGTAACTCACCATGGGACATTTGCTGGCATATCTTGCTCGCATGATTGTCGAACCCTATGACATGGTTGATCTATAGACACTAATGTTACATCATGGGTGAATTGTTTTGATTATGATATCTTATATTGAATGGTATATTCTTAACATGACACACTAATTCAAACACAATTATAAAAATACTTCAGTGGTTGAAATTACTCGATTATCCTCAAAATTGAGAAATAAAGAGCATATTCAGGCTCACCTGCTCCAGTGAGTCTTGTGGAGAAAAATATCCAAATAATAAGACAGTGTAAGCCTCTCATTTCTGATTTCTTGATTTCTGTAGTGCATTAAGAATCTATCATCCCATCAGAGAAGTTGTTCCTGTGTGATTTCTGTAGTGCGTTAAGAATCTACCAACCCATCTGAAAAGCAGTTCCCTTGTGATTTCTGTGGTTTCCTGTTTAACATGGAACACAGTTTTTGGCATTATTTCCCTGTAAAGCATGAAACTGTGATGTCTTAAACTGAATGCATCAATGTAAGCTTTTTATCTGGGGTTTTTTACTTACCAACCAAAATATTTTGTCATGTCAAGAAATAAAAGATGCATCCAGATAGATATGAATAAAAATATAAATAAAAAAACAGACAACTATTGAATGGACTTTTGTGGCAAGTATTCACATACATTGCAATGAAATGTACTAGCACTAACGTTATTGTAATGTGTTGTAAATGGGCTCATAAATACACTTGGACAGAGCCAAGGGCGAGTCTAGCCCCTTTTTAGGGGTGCTTCAGCACCCCTAAAAAGGAGCTCAGCACCCCTAAAACTTGGAGTAAGAAATGTTGTTATTCTAAAATGTTTGTTCATCTTTGACAAGGTTAAATAATGTCCAAAACATACTCCGTAGTTTGTGGTTTAAAATGTATGTGTTAAGGATGAAAATGAAAACACCCCCGCTTAGCAAATGGTGTCATCCTCTTCTCTTCTTCTACTTCTCCTCTGTACCTGCACCGCTCAGCACGACCGTCATCCAGCGCGAAACACACGCAGACTGAGAACCCGTTATGTAGTGTTGTGAATCAACTAAGTTGCTCCAAAGCTGTGTCTCACACTTCTTTCCTTTTACCTAGAGTCTCGATTCCGAAACCATATCGGTGAGTACTGGAGTCAGTATCCTGAATCACCAGGGTACACCTATAATAAGTGTTTATTTTCGGACTATTTTAGTCCAGCGGGTCGCCGCCGCTGTGGAGTAGCACAGGACCTGGGTGACTCGTCCATAATCATAAACGGAGAGAAGTAGCGCCGGTTACAATGTTCTTCCGCAAGACGCATGCAGTTCTGTTTATTAACTGCTAGAGCGTGAAACAAAAACAGCAGCGCGACAAATAAACTGCGTACTTGTGTACTGCGTACGTGTGTCTCTGTTGGTAAAGTTTATCGTTAATTTGATACTCATTTTAACAATCGGGAGTCATGAAAACATGACATCACGTGCGTCTTTTCTGGTCAGTCGTCATGGAAACATGAAGCCCTGGTGTTTGGACCAGAGTGAAAACAAACAGATCACTGTATACCACCAGTATGTGTGAAAACACTCACTGTGGCTTTTTAAATGAATTGTTATTCATTCCTAGATTTATATCTGTTATTCTTTTGCTGTATTTATTCATTCCTCACACACAGGATTTAACCTGAACCAGGCTTAACTCATGAACTCCTAGCATTACTCTCTCTCTCTCTCTCTCTCTCTCTGTGTGTGTGCGTGCGCGTGTGTGTGTGTGTGTGTGTGGCCTGCCAGTGAGCAATAGACAGACGACAGTTCTTTAAAAGAAAAAAGACAGATTCAGGTGAGAGACTAGGGACAGTCCATAATGACCTCTGTCTTGTTTTTTGGTTTTTTTGTTCTTCTGAAAAGTGTTAACCTAAAGTAACAGATAATGCAAACCAGCTATCTGTTGTTGTATCAAATTACTTATCTAGGCAATGGTCCCCTGCTTTTATTTATTTCAAACCCACAATGGAGAATACAGCTTCTCTTGTGAAAGGAATTTGTGATTTAAAAAAGTTTCTAAGCCCAATAATAATAATAATAATAATAAAGACATTTAAAATGGCACGCCTCTGTGTGCCTTTTGATCATATCCTTAGAATCTGTAAATGGTCTCCATAACATTTTTGTGACATGACAAACTGACCTCAACTCTCCTGCCTACAATATATTTGTGTATGATTGTCAGTGCTAAGGGAAAGAGAGGGAGATGGAGAAGGAGAAAGGGAAAGGGAGAGCATGCAGGAAGAACCAGGTGAGGAAACGACAACAATAAATTGACATATAGTGAATAGTGGCAAGCAAAACAGTAACTACTCATACTCCTATACTAACCTATTGGCATTAAGTAGCCTATATTACATTTACTTTTTGTAACAATATTTTACACCACATTTTTTCATAATACGGGAGGAGGAAAACAACAGGGAGAGTCCATAAGGGATGAGAGGGAATTGACTAGTGAAAGAAATGAAGAGACAGAGGGAGTGCAACATAGAGACCACCAAGCCAAAGCAGCAGAGACAGAAGAGAGCTGTTCAGACTTAGGGGATAAGGACACTGGTCCTAAACAGTTAAAGCTGTCTCAATACCCTCATACTCAGTTTGGCATAAAAAAGAGCCTTTCAAGAACCATTTTTTGTAAATAATTTACAGAAGATGAATTACATTTTGTTGTCCAAGTACCTGTTACTTTGTTCAATGACAATGAAGTTGAATCTAATCTAACCAATCTGATGACTGTTGATACAAAAGGAGGCACATGGAGTCAGGAAAAGCAGCTGAGTGAAGAAGGTTTTGTGTTTGTTACAGGGGCCTGTCTGTGTGAACTCTCACAATTAAGCTGGTGCTCTGAAAAGGTCTAAAAAAAAAAAAGAAAACAAAATCTGGATTTTGGAGTTAGTTGAACCAATGTTAAAATGATAAAGTTATTTTTCAATAGACATATTTTTTATTTTTGTGTGAAAAGAGGGTGGGTGGTGGCAGTGGGGCTCATTGGGTGCTCAGCACCCCTAAAGCTCTGACCCTAGAATCGCCCTGGACAGAGCAATTTAGTCTCAAACATTTATTACTGAACTCCATAGAACTGTAATAGTTGAAAAAAGTTTTTACAAGTATTTACAAATAATGTTAACATTTTTAAGTTACTTTTATCTATATGTGGCATGGGGGGCGTGGTCATGTGTCGGTCTGCGCAAGGGACCAGGGTAAATTAATTTGCTTTGAGCGAATTCTGAGATCAAGGGTCCGAGCTCCGCCTTCTCCGGAACCACCGTCGCCAAGGCTACAGGTACCGCCTCTCCATGGTTTGAGGAGGTTGAGGTGGTAGGTTTGACGTGACCCTCTCCTATCCGTTCGCTTAACCTCATAATCGAGATCTCCAACTCGTCGCGTGACCTCAAAGGGTCCTTGCCACTTGGCGAGTAATTTGGAGCTCGAGGTGGACAGTAACACAAGTACTTTATCTCCCTGTGAAAATTCCCATAGCCGAGTGCCCCTGTCGTACAGTTGCCCTTGTCACAGTCTCTTGTGTTACCTGTCCCAAAGTGTGGAGTTTTGCTCGAAGGTCAAGAACGTATTGAATTAGATTTTTGCTATCCGAATTTCCTTCCTCCCAAGCTTCCAGTATGACGTCAATACGCCCCGTGGCGGCACACGTACAGTAGTACAAACCAGGAGACAAGCCTTTCCGCTCGCTCTCTCTCCTGCAGACCAACACACGACCACGCCCCCCCATGCCACACTATATAGTTTCAAACAGGAAACTGGTTACCAAGTTGTACCGGCTCGGACCTGACAAAACACGGGACGAGACCGACTCAACCCTGAGATTGTAAAATCTGGTAAAGGTATTGGTTGATGCCCAGTCCGCTGCTCTGCAGATGTCTGCTAAGGAGGTGCCATGGGCAAGTGCCCACGAGGATGCCACAGTTCTCGTAGAGTGTGCTCGAACCCGCAAGGGGGCAGGCACAGCCTGGGTGTGACCTCTGTTTGGAGACGGCGTTCCTTTTCCACCGTGAAACCTGACTCCAAAGGAGGAGATGGCGGGCGAGTTGTGACATATGACGAGAGTGCATGCCGCCTTGGTGATTTATGCATGCTACCGTCGTGGTGCTGTCTGAACGGATCAAGACGTGCTTGCCCGGATTAGTGGGAGAAACCTCCGTAGGGCAAGAGATACAGCCAACAACTCTAGGCAGTTGATGTGCCAACGCTGCCGGGGTCCTGTCCAAAGGCCAGCGGCAGCGTGCCCATAGCACACAGCGCCCCAACCCTGTCAAGAGGTGTCTGTGGTCACCACGACACATCTGGACACCTGCTGTAAGGGGACTCCGGTCCGCAGAAAGCAGAGGTCTGTCCAAGGGTTGAAAGTCTGACAGCAAGAAGGGGTGATTGTCACACGGTATGTGCCGTGGCACCATGCCCATCTTGGGACTTGAGTCTGTAGCCAGTGCAGAAGTGGTCTCATATGCATCAACCCGAATGGCGCAGCCGTGGTTGAGGATGCCATATGCTCCAGGAGCCTCTGGAATTATTTTAGAGGAACCGCTGTGCCGGGCTCGAATAGAGCGAGGCACCTGAGCACTGACTGAGCGTGCTCATTGGTGAGACATGCTGTCATTGAGACTGAGTCTAACTCCATGCCGAGAAAAGAGATGCTCTGAACCGGGACGAGCTTACTCTTTTCCCAGTTGACCTGAAGCCCTAGACGGCTGAGTTGCCTGAGCACCTGGTCCCTGTGAGCACACAGTAACTCTCAAGAGTGAGCCAGGATGAGCCAGTTGTCGAGGTAGTTGAGTATGCGGATGCCCACTTCCCTTAGCGGGGCAAGAGATGCCTCTGCCATCTTCATGAAGATGCGAGGGGACAGGGACAGGCCGAAGGGGAGGACCTTGTACTGATACGCCTGGCCGTTGAACACGAACCGTAAGAAGGGTCGGTGTCAACACAGAATGGAGACGTGGAAGTACGTGTCCTTCAGGTCTACTGCCACGAACCAATCTAGCCGACGAACGCAGGTAAGAATCTGTTTCTTGTTTTTGAACGGGAGTCTGTCTAAGGACTGGTTGAGAACTCGCAGGTCCAAGATTGGTCGCAACCCGCTGCTTTTTTTGGGTACGATGAAGTAAGGGCTGTAGAAACCCTTCTCAATCTCGGCTGGAGGGACGGGCTCTATCGCACCCTTGAGGAACAGGTTTGTGATCTCTGCTTGTAAGGCGCTGGCTTGGGGGGGCATGTTGCCCTGACCTGAGGAACCGATCGAGTAGCTGTGAGGGGGGGGCAGAGGTTTCCAGTCCAGCCTCAAGTTCATGGCAGCCGGAAAGCATAGCAGACATCTGCGCGTCAGCCTCAGACTGGGCGAGCAGACACGAAGGTGGCAGCCCAGACGAGTTATCAGCATCAGATGCCGCTGTGACGCTCTCTGATGCAGTGGCGATGTCGTCATCCAATTCCGGGGGCTCAAGGGAGAATGATCCCGAGACTAATCCCGAGCTCGGACGGAAGCAAGCAAGCATGCCGGGGGTCAGGTTGTTAGTGGGGATTTACCTGGCAAAACCGAGCCCGTCGTCATCCCCAAATCGCCTTCATCGCCAGCCGGGTCATCCTCAATCCCGTGGGAAGAAGGAATGACGTCGGGGCGGCTGAAGTGGCTTTCTCTCGTGAGAAAAGAAAGCCGCGACCGCAATGTTGCCATGGCTATGTTCTCACACTGAGAACATGAACCATTCATAAAACACTGCCTTCGTGTGATCTCAGCCCAGGCACGCTTTTATGACCGTCAGAAGTGGAGAGAAATCAACCACATCCAGGAACTACAAAGAGGCGGAAAGATATCTTTAAAAAGACGAGTCGTGAAAAGGACTTCAACGCCTGCTGTGTAATGCTCTTTTATGAGTGGGAACTCAAACTCTTTTAGAGGAAACAAACTCTTTTTAGGTGGAAAAACACTCTTTCAGGCAATGAAAGCGCTGTCGAAGCGCCCAGGGGCGTAGACTGCACAGCGGGCAGAGAGAGAGAACGCCAGCTGGAAACGTGCCGTAGATCCAACAGCAGTGCTTATCGTCAGTAGGGGTGAGTGAAACAATGGTGAACTTCATCTTGCTGTTGCACAACCATTCGGCTCCGAAGAAAAATTCTGACTGGCACTCACTGCGCCGCTTCCCTTTATACCAGTATGTCCAGGACGGGGCATGCAAATTCTGTCTGCCAACTTGACATTGGCCTTTTATCAGGTTCAGAGGTACGTTTGGCATCCCAGGAAGACCCCTTGTGTCACTTCAGTCGACACAATGTCGAGTGAGTAACATAAGGGGAACTTTTTTTTTTTATTGAACATGTTGGACCATCAACAGCAAAGGAAGTACTCTTGCAAAAACAAAACTATCAAGCTCATGGTGAAACATTAGGTTTTTAGGAACCCAAAGTGCAAACTCCTGTGTCACCGAGTAATTTCAGATTAATTCTCGAAGATGGTAGACAGGTAACAGATTATTAATTACTTTTAGTTGTTTACATTTTATTTTACCAGCTTTGAATATCTGTAAAATAGATAAATATAACATGACATTGTGTGAGAGGTCCCTATCTGGAAGTGTCCGTAGTGGCTTAAGTCTTGGAATGAGGTGCTTGTTGTCCCACACATCCATATAAAAACACAAAACCCAGTGAACTGAGAGAACAATTATCAATAATGTTCCAAAGCTGCCATTTTTGGTTTTCAAGAAGCATGAAGCTTTCATTCCCACTTTATTGAGCATTTATCTCAATGCTGTCTTCTACTTTTGTATAAAACAGAGAAACAAAGTGCCTGTTCCTTTATATTTTCCTCTTAATTACAGTCATGGCTACACAGTAACTCACATTACTGAGAAACCCACGGAAGATTCACCCTAGCCTAGACCTTTCTCTTGGTGGCAGCAAATGCGAGAGTTTCTTGTGAGAGTTTCGCAGAACAAGAGTTACCATCTAGCATTTACCTCTAGTTCCCAAATGCACTTTACTTTGGAAGTTAACTGTGTTATTTCTCACAACTGTATTAGTCTCCTAATGAAAATACCAGAATGTGTTGTTTTTTGGATGTTGGTGTGCACACCAGATTTCTTAAGAATTTTAACCAGCAAGACTTCCTTTGTCTACCAGCTTCACCCGAAAGACCTTGCTAGTTCATCAGCTATACCAGAACAAATCCAGCATAACCCAGCCTGAACCAGCATGGAAAATGTGGAGTAAGCTGGTCTTTTCAGCCTCATCACTGACTAAAAGCAAAGAAGTATATATCATACCAATAGTGCTGATCTTAATGGATCACTTCGATTCAATGGCGTTCTAGTCCTACTGAAATTTAAGGAATGCTCCGGGTTCAGTACAAGTTAAGCTCAATCAACAGCCTTCATGGTATAATGTTGATTACCACAAAAAAATATTCAGGCTCATCCCTGTTTTATTTAAAAAAAAAAGTTAAACATCCAGGTACAGTGGCACTTACAATGGCAGTGAATGGAGCTCCAGTGAATATTTTCCAAGGTGGGGTTATTTTTGGAAGTCAATTTCTGTTACCGTCAATTAACTGAACAAACAAGAATCTTCAGAGACAACAGCCTTTGTTAAAAACAAAGGTTTATTATATTTATTATATTAAAATGCAAATGTAACAAAACATCTTGTGTAAAACAGGCACACAGAAATAAGAATAGATCAAAAAGACTATAGATACATTGTAAATCAAATCACACAGAAAATGGGAAGTTGACATGCCCATGAGTTTCATTTATTTTTTGTTTATATAACAATTTTAGGTTAAAGTTTAGGTGAAAATTTACAAGTATAATTATTCCATGTTGTCTCTCATTTCATATGATGCTATAAACTGTCAAATAAAAATAAAAGAAAATAATGCAAATATAATAATATAAAAATGAGACAAATAATGTTTAAAACATTTTAAGATGGATTGCACCACAGGACATCTCAACTTCCCCAAAAGTATTTCATGTCAGCTGCTATACTAACAACAAACAGTAAACAAACAATCAAGTAAATGTTTAATATTGACTGAAATCTGTGCAAGCATGCATGTGATCAAGCCTGAGCACCTTTCACCCTAATAGTTAGATAAAAAGCCTTGCATGTCAATTGCTGCTGGTTTGTGTGGTAGAGATGTTGGTGTTAGTTGTATTTGTAGTGTCTTCCCTGGTCTGGCATTTGGATATGAGGATCCAGAGGAAAAGGAGGAATCCTGGAAGAAATATACAGTACAAGTCATCAAGAAACTGTGCCAAAACCATTCACAGATGTTCTTATACTTGAATTAAACAACAGTGTAGAGTTTTGTCACATAAAATATGAAAGTTATCGGTTTAATATATTAATGCAGTGGAATTAATTATATATAAAAATAACAAATTGTACCGCAATAAAATTTACGCAATTAATCATGCCACCACAATAAGGACTTTTTCTAGCTTGAAGTGCCACCTGCTTTTACAAGTCTCAATCAGCAGGGGGCAGTGAGCGCAGCTCCAGCCATATAGGCAATGAGCAGCACTACAACAAATCGACAGCTGATCAAAGAGCTGCACAAAGTGTAGAGGTCAACAGAGTGTAGAGGTCAACAGAGTGTAGAGGTCAACAGAGTATAGAGGTCAACAGAGTGTAGAGGTCAATAGAGTGTAGAGGTCAACAGAGTGTAGAGGTCAACAGAGTATTGAGGTCAATAGAGTGTAGAGGTCAACAGAGTGTAGAGGTCAACAGAGTATTGAGGTCAATAGAGTGTAGAGGTCAATAGAGTGTAGCGGTCAATAGAGTGTAGAGGTCAACAGAGTATAGAGGTCAATAGTGTAGAGGTCAACAGAGTATAGAGGTCAACAGAGTATAGAGGTCAACAGAGTGTAGAGGTCAATAGAGTGTAGAGGTCTTGAGACACGTTTTTTAAAGTTTCAAACTACATTTAGATGCTGAAAACCAGTGAAACCTGATGCAACCCCAGTTGCCAAGTTTACATGCATTTAAGAAAATTGTTTATTGCATGCGTAGTTGCATCCTAAAATGTCATGTAAACAAGAATGCTGTTTTCTTTATGCCGTTTAAGGGATTAAAGTGTTAGTTCACCCAAAAATGAAAATGATCACATGATTTACTCACCGTCCTGGAATGTTGAATCTCCAAAATCCACATAACGAGAGCATAAAAGTAATCCATAGGACTCCAGTGGTTAAATCTATGTGTTCAGACATGATATGATAGGTGTGGGTGAGAAACATATAAATATTTAAGTCATATTTATCATAAATTCTCCTCTCTACCCAGTAGGGGGCAATGTGCATTAAGAATGTGAATCACCATAAACAGAAGAAGAAGTATGGGAAAGTGAAACTGAAGTGGAAATGGACTGAGCAGAGAGGAGAAAAGGACTTAAATGTTGATCTGTTACTAACTCACACTTATCATATAACTTCTGAAGACATGGATTTAACCACTGGAGTCTACTTTTATGTTGGCCTAATGTGGATTTTGGTGCTTCAAAATTTTAGCTTCCATTCACTTGCCTTGTATGGAACTACAGAACTGAGATATTCTTCTAAATATCTTCACTGGTGTTCAGCAGATGAAAGAAAGTCATACACATCTGGAATGGTGTGAGGGTGAGTAAATGATGAAAGAATTGACATTTTTTTGTGATCTTTTCCTTTAAGAGAAAGCAGTTTAACACACCCAAGTTTTACACCCAAGCGGCCTATATGGTCATGTAAATGCATGTAGTGGCATTCTTGCAGGTTTGGAAGAGTGCTGATGTGTGTAGAACAGACAGTCATAGGATGGAGCCATAAAAATGGCTATGACTGCAATTGTCAGGGACATAATTTGATGTTCCACTGTATATTCAGGGTTTAGACATGAACTTTACTACCATCTGCTGGTGGAATCTCCAAACTGCAAATGAAGGATCTGAGTTTAGACCTTGCGATGAAAACAGACCTGTTTCTCAGGAATATAGCAAGTTGCAATTTGTGCATACACCCACAGATAACGCAAACATTCCCACCTATGCCCAATTGCGCTTTGCGCTGACATGAACATTGTGCTTCGCGCACTCATGAAAATACAGCCCTTAGTATTTACAGTGTATGACTCATTGTTTTTGTTTTGCATAAAATATTTGACTGACTATACCAAAAATTACTGTAATATGCCCTAAGAAATTAGTAATAATTAGGTTAGTAATTTATGATCAGTTGTTGGGGAGAAAATTGGTAAATTCGGATGTTGAGTTGAAATTAATAATGCTGGGTCAATTTGATCCGGTGAGGTCTACTGTGAAACTCATAATAAACACACCAGCAGTTTCCATCTGACGCATACACACACTGTGAAAAATCACTTAAAGGTGCTGCAAGCAATTTTAGCCATTCTGGAACTTCCTCTACAGTTGTTGATTAGCCACGCCATCTCTTTCCAAAACACCACTTAGCATTTATCCACATACCACAATCTGTAATCATGTGTAACAGTGTCACATGAACAGTCACATGAAGTCATCATTATGAATATTTGTGACACCTGCGCTAAAAAGCTAGAAGCACAACAAATAAAACAGAACCCAGGTCTCGAGATGCGTTTATAAAAATGTAAGTTCTATTTAACTTGGCATGAGCGCAAGACCGCCACAGTTTTAGACACCATGCCAAGTTTAAAAAAAACAGTGAGATTTGACACAACAGTCAGCATGTCCGCCTGTCCAAGTCAAGTCAAGTGGTTTTTATTATCATTCAACCATATACAGTTAGTACAGTACACAGTGAAAAGAGACAATGTTCCTCCAGGACCATGGTGCTACATAAAACAACATAGGACAAACACAGAACCACATGAGACTACACAGACTAAATAACATACCTATATAATTTATATGTCCAGCGATTGCTTATATAGAAAACAATTGAAAAACAGTGCAGACACGTCCAAAAACATGTGTGAACAGCCCCTTACTTGACCTATGCTTGAAAAACTGACATGAACCCACCCCAAAACACTGGGTCCCGTCAGGCTTGGGTCGGGCTGAAGATCTCTAATGCACGTGTAGAATAACCGAATAGTGATTTTGGTATTAGAAAATAGGTAACTAAATAACAATGCATTTAAAATATAATGTTTAACTTCCTAAAAATATTAATATAATGTTATATATATATATATAATAATTAATATAATAAGATGTATAATTTAAAAACACACACACACACACACACACACACACACACACACACACACACACACACACACACACACACACACACACAAGGTTGGGAGGGTTACTTTTTAAATGTATTCCACTACAGATTACAGAATACATGATGAAAAATGTAATTTGTAATGTATCCCATTAGAATTCTCAAGGTCAGTAACGTACTCTAAATACTTTGGATTACTTCTTCAGCACTGGTAGATTATTTCACTTGTTTATAAAAAGTCTATTTCTTCTGCTCTAAACGTACTTCTCTGTCTGCTCGTATGAATGTAACACATCATAAGAAAGTGTTTCACTGCTGTTCAAATGCACTTTGGATCACACCACTTATATGTATAAATGTTTTCCATTTGCATTTTAACTTATTTACGTATACATATTTAGGTACGTATTTTAAACCCGTTAGATGTATTTCGTTATTCCCCAACCATGCACATACTCAGTTATAATGGTTGCTACAGCCCTGCCTAAGAAAAGTAATGTAAATAAATATTGGCTATATCATGTTACGTATCAAAAGTGCATACACAAATGGAATGACATACATTATGTTTCTAAAATTATCAGTGAAATGAAAACAGAAATGACAGGTAAAATTAGTCAGTTTTACGTTTTAAGTAAAATTTTAAGTTTTTATGATGTGAAAGATGTGATATTGTGAAAGATAATATGTAGTGCAGTCACTGATTAGGATAGAAAGGTATATAAAATGTATCATATATAAATGTATCATATATATATATATATATATATATATACATATGTGAATGTATATATATTCTTTACTTTTTTCATTTTAAACACAAAAAGGATGCTTTAAAAATGTTTGATTGAAATATACCACACAGATAGCTTCATATTTAGATTTGCACAAAGTTCTCTCACCATGAAGTGAATTGAAGATACAGAAGAGGTACAGGCCTGCTGTGCTGACACTGCCAAAGGAGAAGAACACCAGACCCCAGCTGATGCCCAACAGACAGGTAATGCCAAGCATTGTACAGATGTCTTTTTTGGCTCTGTGTTTCTGTGCGAATGCTTGATGATTTGAACCCACTGAGAGGATCCGCCATAAAGCAGTCAGCCACATTGTGATGTTAAACAAAAACACCATACCAAAAAAGCCAATTGTTGTCACGATCATTACCAGCTCATTAGAGACATAACACCTATGGGCAAAGAAACAGGGGAGAATGAAATCAAAGTATGAATGAATATACTGAAACGATTCAATTTGTAAATGGATAGTTAAAACGACTTAATTAAACACTGACTTTTCAAAAAAGAACAATTTTCAAATCAAATGGTAATTTTTTAATGAATTACATCAACATTTCCATAGGACACAGCTGCTCTTTTAGGAATATTCTGGATTCTATAAAGTTTGATTAAATATGATTGTACAATGTGGATAGAAATAAAATAATTCTTATTTGCAACCCCACTGATCAAGCCGAAGGCGACTGTGGCAAGGAACACAAAACTCCATAAGATGTTTGTTAATGGAGAAAAATACCCTCTGGAGAAACCAGACTCACTGTGGGGGCCAGTTCCCCTCTGGCTAAACAGCATGAATATAATGCCAAAATTAGTTATTTATGTGCAGTGCAAGTCATGGTTTCAAATGTGTAAATGAAGTATGTGTAAAAGCCTATTGTTTTAAAAAAAAAGAAACAAACATTTTTTTAATATTAATGACTAATGTCTTTGAAGTCCATCCTGTATTAACTGCAGAAGTTCACATAGATGCAATTGTCCTTTGTTAATTTGTTAACCAGCCGATGAAGGCTTTTGTTGGCACTTAATTGATAGTCTATGTATTCCATTTCAAGAGTGAAGTCCATCAATAGACAAAGGTGATGCAGGCAGAGATCGGTGAGGAGCATCGCAGTTCAACCCGCAGGTCATTTCGGTGAGGTTTGGAGGGGTCCATCCTAAGTCCAAGGTTCAGGCAGTGGCGTATGAAGTATCCCATGTCTTATGGTTGGAGTTGGCATCAGTTCATCCTCTGAAGTCCATCTTAACAGACTGAAGTGATGTTTGACTGGCACCGGCTGCATTTAGTCATCAACACTCAGAGACACGTAGCAGTGGAGTCCAACACCAAGCAGGATCTGGCCGGCTCTGGTGACCTCGGGATATGAATCCCAAGGTTGAGACATGGAAACAAAAAATTTATATTTGTGTAGATGTCATTCAATTTTATGCAGAGTTATAGATTATGATGGATGTTTCTGGTTCCGGGAGACCCAACTAAATCAGCCTAATTGTGAGTTTAAGGATAAATTATGTGTATAGATGAGTCTTTAGTCTAGACTTAAACCCAGTGAGTGTGTCTGCATCTCGAACAGTGTTTGGGAGACTATTCCATAGTTTAGGAGCCAAGTATGTAAAGGATCTTCCTCCTTTTGTGGATTTTGATAGGCTTGGACTTATTTACAAGCAGAGTTTTGCGATTGTAATGAACGTGATGGAAAATAGCATGTCAGGGGGTCACTTTAGTACTGCAGAGCTAGACCATTCAAAGCTTTGTATGTAGTTAACATAATGTTAATATGTATATGAAATTTAACTGGTAGCCAATGTAATGATGATAAAATGGGCCTAAAATGATCATATTTCTTGGTTCTCGTCAGCACTATGGCTCCTGCATTTTAAACCAATTGAAGTTTATTTATTGAACTTGCTGGGCATCCTCCCAGTAATGCATTATAATAATCTAGTCTTGAGATCATGAACAAATTAATTTGTATTTCAACATCAGCAACAGAGGGCATGTGTCGTAATTTAGCAATATTTCGGAGGTGGAAGAATGCTGTTCTACAAACATTGGAAATGTGATTTTCAAAGGACAGATTGGTATCAAATATAACACCTAAGTTCTTTGCTGTAGAAGATACGTAACAATTCATCCATTGAGAGCCAAATTATATATTAGCTGCTTATTTTTAGAGGTTTTTGGTCCAATCATTAGTACCCCTGTTTTGTCGGAATTGAGTAGAAGAAAATGTCTGGCCATCCAATTTTTTATTTAATTGATACATGCTGCTAATTTGGAGAATTATGAATTTTAGCTGAGTTTATAAGAAATATAAAGTTGGGTATCGTCGGCATATCAGTGAAACTTATTCCATGATTCCTGATAATATCTCCCAGGGGAAGCATATATAAGGAGAAAAGCAGAGGTCCTAAAACTGATCCCTGTGGCACTCCACACTTAACGTTTGTTTGATTTGACAATTCCTTGTTTACGCATACAAAGTGGTAGCGGTCTGATAAATAGGACCTAAACCATGCTAATGCAAGTCCACTAATGCCAACATAATTCTCCAGCCTATTCAAGAGGATGTCGTGATCTATCGTGTCGAAGGCAGCACCAAGATCTAAAAGCACTAGAAGAAAAATGCAGCCGTGATCAGATGATAAGGGCAAGTCATTTGTAACTCTGAGAAGTGCAGTCTCTGTACTGTGATGGGACCTAAATCCTGAATGAAATTCTTCATAAATTACATTTCTATGTAGAAATGAACGTAGTAGGGAAGACAGTACCTTTTCTTGTATTTTCGACATAAATGGTAGATTTGAAATCGGTCTGTAATTAGCCAATTCTGTAGGATCAAGCTGTGGCTTCTTAATAATTGATAACTGCCATTTTAAAGTTTCTTGGGACATGTCCTAAGGATAGCGAGGAGTTAATAATATTAAGAAGAGGTTTTGAGATTACAGGGATACCTCTTTTAAGAGCTTATTGGATCTACCATACATGTTGTGGCTTTTGATTTTTTGATAAGTTTTGTTAGCTCTTCATTTCCTGACAGCGAAGGATTGAAGTTGCTCATGAGGAAAATTATAAGACACTGTTTTCCTGAGGTGCTGTGACAGATGATTTCATAATTCCATTTTTTTTTCTGATTATTTCAATTTTATCATCAAAGAAATTCATGAAGTCATTACTCTTGTACTGCGACGTAATATCTGGTTCAGTCGATGCTTTATTCCTAACCAATTTAGCCACAGTACTGAATAAACATCTAGGATTGTTGTGGTTATTTTCTATGAGTTTAATAAAATATGTATAAATACAGTCTTCTCTAGCACTCTTGATAATGTTGCCCCCTTTGATTAAAGGAAATTAAAGAAAAAAGCCTCACACCATGGTACAATGATCACGCTCATGTTTTTACATCAAATTACTGTTTTTACATCAAATTCTTCTAGACTTGGCGTACTGAGTATGTAAGAGTATTCTGTAAGATTATTAGTGAAGCTATCTTTAGTGGTCGAAAGAATAGTTCTACCTGAACGATAGCGCGGTGTAAATTGAGTAACATTAGCTGATTGCAGCGTACAAGAGACAAGGTAATGATCTGAGACGTCATCGCTCTGCTGTACAATTTCTATTGTATCAACATCAACTCCATATGACAGAATTAAATCTAGTGTATGATTATGGCGATGAGTTGGTCCTGTTACATTTTGTCTGACTCCAAGAGAGTTGACAATATCGATAAATGCTAATCCTAATGTGCCATTTTCATTATCTATGAATGTTGAATTCACCAACAATTAAAGCTCTATCTACATTAACTACTAGATCTGGTATAAAATTTGCTAATTCACCAATGAAACCAGTGTAAGGCCTGGGTGATCTATATACTGTAGCAAGGGCAAAAGATGACAGAGAGTTTTTATTTATATCTGACGGTGTCACATTAAGCATTACTAGTTCAAAAGACTTAAACTTATATCCTGTCCTCTAAGTAACACCAAAAACTTCACTGTAAATTGTAGCAACACCTCCTCCTCAACCCTTCAGACGAGGCTCAATTTTATGACAATAACCTGGGGGAGTAGATTCATTTAAACTAATATATTCATGATTTAAGCCAGGTTTCAGTCATACAGAGCACATCCAAACTATGATTTGTAATGATTTTACAATTGGTGCTTTGGTAGAAAGAGATGTTTAGTAGCCCTACCTTTATATGATGTTTATCTTATTTTTTGTGTGCTTTTATCAGGTTGTTTTTATTCAGAGTTTTGTGTTTGGTAGTTCGGGGAACAGACACAGTCTCTATGAGATATCTAGGTGATACTGTCCCTATGTGTTGTAGTTTATGTGGCCTGTGTGAAGTCTCAAGGCCGCTAGCAGATGTTCGGATTAACCAGTTTGTCTGCTTCCTTCTCTGGGCCCCAGTTAGTCAAATACTATCATTATTAAGACTATGAACCAAATTATTAGACAGGAGAGTGCACCGTCCCTGGTGGGATGGAGTCTGTTTCTCTTTAGCAGATCAGGTCTACCCCAAAAACTCTTCCAATTGTCTATAAATCCTATGCTATTCTCCAGACACCACTCAGACATCCAGCCGTTCAGTGACAATAATATAACATAAACTTCATCAACACGACAAGCACGAAGGGGGCTAGAGAATATTACAGTGTCTGACATCGTTTTTGCAAGTTCACACACCTCTTTAACATTATCTCTAGTGATATCTATCTGGCGAAGCTGGACATCATTATTGCTGACATGAATATCAATTTTAGAAAATCTATGTATAGCATTAGCCAGCACTTGTAAATGTGATCTGATGTCAGATGCTCTGGAACATGAAATGCATTTAACAATGGTGGCTGGAGTCTCTAACTCCACATTCCTTACAATAAAATAACCAATTATTAAGACTCTTTCAACATGATTCTCAGTGGGTGCATCACTGATTGGGGAGAATAGATTAGAATCCCTAACTGGAATGGGAGAGTGGTGTCATTTTGTCACCCAATCACCCTGTTGTGGGGGCTCTTCAGCTGGAACCAAAATGTTTGTGTTGCTCACTGTACTACCTGCAACCGAAACAGTATCTACCCACTTCACTTCCTCACTGACCTCCACTAGCATTCAGATGTGTCTCTTACTCATTAATCTTCTCCATCAGCTTGACTAATTCCTTACATTTATCACATGTAAACCCCTCACAGCTGATGGAAGAAGCTATAGTAAACATGTGGCATTTAATGCAGGAAGTAATAACATGAGCGGATGCCATGACTTACCGCACTTGTTTGTTTTTGTTGTTGTGGTTGTTCTAGAGCGGCGAATGTTTGAGATCGACGTTGTTCTGATTCAGCAGATGTTTGAGATTGATACAATAATACATGTAAAACACAGTGGAGAAAACAAATGCATGCAGTCGGGACGCAAGATGCAGACAAGCGGAAAAAAGAAAGAAAAACATTTGAAAAGGGTGCGCGCAGTAAATACACACAGGTGAAACAGTAGAAAAGAAGAAAAACCTGAAGCATGCGGTAAAATGGCAAAGTATATAACGATGAACGTATAAGAATAAGCAATGCTAAACAGACTAGCATGCTACAAGCACTCATGCAGCATGCCGTCTGCAACAGGCAGCGTTACACAACGCTAAACAACGTTACAGATCAAATAATACACACGTTTTAAAAGAAGAATTAATGTGTGCTTTTATAAAATGATAAACTTCACATTTCTGCCTTGAAACCCTCCAAAAGTTGGCCCTATTCACTTCCATTGTAAGTGCCTCATAATGACACAGATATTTGCTTATTTTCTTAAAGAAAAGGACGAGTCAAAATAATTTTTTGTGGTAATCAACATTATGCCACAAATGTTGTCGATTGAGCTTAACTTGTATTGAGCCTGGAATATTCATTTAATCAGTCTTTAAAAGGAAATTAAAAAAATTATTTTAACTGTTTTATGAAAATGTTGACTTCGCAATCTATTGGTTATAGCTATATTATCTCCACATAGAGCAACTACCACTGGGTATTATAAATAATATTCTAGTATTCATAGAACAGAGACTATACAAC
This sequence comes from Xyrauchen texanus, assembly GCF_025860055.1. Classification (NCBI taxonomy): domain Eukaryota; kingdom Metazoa; phylum Chordata; class Actinopteri; order Cypriniformes; family Catostomidae; genus Xyrauchen; species Xyrauchen texanus. Next base: position 57,046,321 of record NC_068276.1, read on the forward strand.
TGCATATGCCCACATTTGCTTACATATGGATGGAGGAGGGAGCATTCACTTCAGTAGAATTCAGAGTCACTCGGTCATATGCTTTTTGGTCAATGCTGAGTATCAGTGCAACAACCACAGCAGGGAAACCTGAGGAAGAAATTACCATACTGAGAACATCATTGGGTTTTTAATTAAAGGGACAGTTCACCCAAAAATTGAAAATTCTTTCATCATTTACTCACCCTCATGCCATCCCAGATGTGTATGACTTTCTTTCTTCTGTAGAACATAAATTAAGATGTCTTCTGAAGCGATCCAATCGACTTTGGATGAGAACAGACCAAAATATAACACATTTTTCACTCTAAATCATGATCCATGGAGATCATGATTTCAAGCTTGATTACACTTCCTAGCACCATCTAGAGCTATGTGCATGAGTCAAGCACTAGGAAGTGTAAACAAGCTTGAAATCATGATCATGCCTAGAGACTGCAATGGCAAGATTTACATTGAAAAATTATATTTAAGGTCTGTTCTCACACAAATCCGATTGGCTCATTTCATAAAACATGGATTAAACCACTAAAATCATATGGATTACTTTTATGCTGCCTTTATGTGCTTTATGGAGCTTCAAAGTTTTGGTCACCATTCACTTGCATTGGACCTACAGAGCTGAAAAATCTTAATTTGTGTTCTGCAGGAGAAAGTAATTCACATCTGGGATGTCATGAGGGTGAGTAAATGATGAGAGAAGTTTAATTTTTGGATGAACTATGTTATAATGTTATTTAATTATTATGGCACAGCCGATGATTTTTAAATTCAATAATGAGATGATACACTTCTCTTTTAAAGCAAGCACAATAAATATGCTTGGTACATATAGAAAAAAACAGAGATCTACTGAAAGACTTTAATAAAATGACTAATGACTAGTGTGCTACAAGGGTTGCGCTGAAAGAACTCACCCCATCCCACCAGACTTAGTTTAAGCAGGTATCTCTTGATGTAGATGTTGAAGACTCGCACCAGAAGCAGGTACAGGTGAAAGCCCTCGATGGCTGTCCATGTGAAGGTGGCCAAAAGAGAGTAGTGAAGCAGAATTGCAATGCATACACATACTTCATAGGAAGATGATTCTGCAAATAAGTGGTTTGGGAGAAACTGCACATTCAGCAGAATGAGGGCCAAAGCGAGACTGATGTGCACCTTCTGAGACTGGTCTGAAACAGCATGTCTGAGGAAAGAGAAGAAGAGAGACACCATTAAACAGTGCTCATTGTCATTGAACCAAATTGTTTTTGATGTTTGGGATAGAATTTTTAAATTATGTGTTGATATCTTACTCTGTTTTGGGAATATGAATGCAATTGTCTTTAAGGCACTGACATTTGTAGATTGAGGTTTTATTTCAATTATACATTTGAGAAGTCCTAAATTAGATCACTTCTAAATGAAACCCTTATATATAACATCTGTAATAAATTCAACCCTATGCATGGGTTTTCAAACTTTTTGATGACAAGGATCCCTAAATCTTCCAAAATAAATACAAAAATGTAAAAAATAAAAAGACAGCAATATATTTTCATGTATAAATACCCATTTAGATACAAATAGTTACAGTGATATTGTAATGTCAATATGTTGAGTGCAAAATATTAAAAGGAGGAAAATATTTATTTTGTATAAAATTCTAAATGTCAATTAAATGAAAATCTATTTGTAGTCATTAGAAATCAAAAGGAAACTGTTTTATGTCAAACTTATTTGGCATAAAAAATATTTTAACTATTTAATGTCAAATTTGGTTAGTGCTTCTTTATAAACACATTTTTTTTCGCGAAATGTTTCCGTGGAACCCTAATAGTGCCCTCTCTGGGGGTTTAACAAACCTGAATTTACAAATTTTAGTAAACTGTAGATTCCAAATCTCATATAAAAAATGAATTAGTGCTAATATCTTTTACACCCTCTTTTAAGCCAAATGTTAGAGCATCTCACACTGGATGGGTCACAATAAGCACAAATGTATCTAAAGCATTTGTTTCTGGATTTGGTTCAGATTATAAAAATTTTTTAGTTACATTTTATATTTATATTTATGCATTTGGCAGACGCTTTTATCCAAAGCAACTTACAGTGCACTTATTACAGGGACAATCCCCCTGGAGCAACCTGGAGTTAAGTGCCTTGCTCAAGGGGACAATGGTGGTGGCTGTGGGGATCGAACCAGCAACCTCCTGCTTACCAGATCTGTGCTTTATCACCACCATCACTGTTTTAATCAAAGAAATCATACATATGGACTTATCTAATTTAAAAAAGAATGGAAAAGAAGAAGAAGAAGAAGAAGAAGATGATGATGATGATGATGATGATGATGGAGGAGGAGGAGGATACAATATTAAAATATGATGACAATGCAGTTCTTTTTACCAGCCACCAGAGAGCAGCAGAGACATTCATTCGTTCATCGTGGTCCTTGTGCACGTGTTCCGCTTCCGTTTAAGTTTGTCACTTGTTTGCTAGAACCATTTCTTCTCGAAGTTTAAATGTTTTATTTAATTTAAATAATCTTTTCCAGTTTGGTCTACTCTGCACGCGAGGTGTATACTCTCCAGTCCTGACAAAAAATGATAGTGTAGCCTATTTTTAATCCAAAGACTTGACATCAACATAACACCAAATAACTTTGCTTGTCCCGTCAGAGTTTAAATGACTACTTAAATTTGCATTTAGAAGCCCTATAATAGCTATTTAGGTTTAACTTCATCAGGTATATACACACACAGCAATACAAAATGTTTAGGAGTTCTTAAAAGTTTGCAAGGACGTTCATTTTCCAGGTAACAGTGACAGAAAAGAGTCACTGACAATGCACATGGCCAAAAATGTTGCAGGTCCAGGGCTAGCAAATGCAGTCAAGTCTCCAATCCCATAAAATAAGGGATTAGTCTGATTTATTCAGTAATTTAATTACAGTTACTTCTGATGTAATTGTGTCAAATACTGAATAGACTATAGAACAATTCTACATAAACCAATAGTGAATTTAATGCATAACCCTTAAATTCTTTGGCCAGTTCATTGATAATTTATTTGATTTTATATGATTTATTTGAAAGAATTAAAAGAACAATTTCATGTTTATACTTATATTTTTCATCTGGTCAAGGTTGATAAGTGTTTTAGAAAGGAATTAGTAATAAGTAATGCAATTACATTTCAGAAAGAGTAAGTAGTACAGTAATCTAATTACACTGTAGATTATTTAATTAGTTAGCCTCCAAGGAGCTTGTCTCGCTGAATACAGTACACTCGACCGTCTGAGGACCTGGGCACCTTTTTTGTGCTGGTTCCACCTAGCAGCTGGAGTTTGTTTGGTGGAATAACACTCCTTCTGGACATTTGTGGATGAAAATGCTCTTTCTTTGAGCTTATGCCTCAAATGAGTTTGTTTTGTGGAGTATTTGTTGTAGGACATTGAGAGGATTAATTCATCTACATTCGTTTGACTGTCCAAGGAAACTGAATGGAATTGGCTGGTGTTTGTTTTGTGAAGGAACACACCTTCGATATGGTTTTGTGAAAGAATCTTCACAATCTTTGTGTTTATTCTGCCTATTGGCTGATATTCTGTTTTGTAATTCTGTCTCGCAGAGTTTGTATAGAAACACCAGACTTGAGCATTCTTATGGAAAAGTTGTTGCGGTGACTCTTATAGCCGTACTTGGACTTTTTGAGTTTAGAGGGATTGACGCCGGTTGGCGCTGCCATGCGTGGGGTTAATGCACACGCTTATTTTATTTTTTCTGTTGTTCTGGGGAAAGTTCTGGGGTTGAATGTTCCACTAATGGGGAATTATAATTAAACTTATATAAACTTTTTAATTGTATTTTTGACACACAATCTATTTTTTCTAATAAGTCAAAATATCAAATGTTAATATGAGTGGATTTTCTCTCTCCACGTGGAATGTGAATGGGTTGGGGCACCCCATTAAAATAAGGTAGGTTATTTCTTTTCTTAAACGTAACAAATATGATAAAGTGTTTCTTCAAGAAACGCACATTTCCCCGCAGGAAGCTGAAATATTTGGGAAGATATGGGGTGGAAATGTTTTCTTTAGTGCTGGCTCAAGTAAGAACAGGGGAGTCGTTACATTGATAAGTAAACATCTACAATTCAAATGTCTCAAACAGAGCAAAGATAAATTAGGAAGAATCAATATAGTTTTAGCAGTAATTCAGGGGGAAAGGTTGATTTTGGTTAATATTTACGCACCTAACACTGATGCACTTTCTACCTAACATCTCTTTTTGTATTTGATGGGAAAAAATAAAATAATCCAGGGTTAGACTGACATGTGTTCAGCACCAATTTAGACTGGACAGCTCCCGTAACGAAGCACTTAAGTTCAACCTTATAACGAGCAATTTCCTTGCTGGTTTGGGAAACAGGTGTTACTCCATCATAAAGATGATCGATAAAGCTTAAGTTGCAATGTTATCGGGAAACCCAGCCCTGGTTTGTTTACTGTGTCGCTCTGCTCAACTATGCAACCCTTACAAAAATCAAGAGTTCATTTCAAATTTGCAGCAAATTCACCACTGATCATTTTCACATGTAAATTTGCATGTAAAAATAATCAGTGAAGAATTTGCAGCAACTCTGCATTGAACTCTCAGTTTTGTAAGGGAATGCATCAACATATCAACAACAGTCTTACACATTCTCTATATCTGTATTGCACATGCCCATAGCATTGTATCAACAATGACAATGTTCAGAACATACCTTAGGCTACTATGATAAAGATGACACAAATTCTATGGTAACCTGTAATATTTGCAACCTAGTCTCATAGAATGAACATTACTCTATATACATTTATGCAAACTGACTTTTAAATGCCGCTTTCTACTTTTGGTTGCAGTTTCCTGGTGAAATGAACACTAGAGGCACCACAACAATTGTGTGTTATGTTCATTGCCACATAAATCACAAGTTCAATTTCTGATTACGGTTTCATAAAAACGTACTTTTCACTCTATTTCTCTATGTTATGATATCAAAACACTTTCTCTTTGAAAAACCATTCACTTTAAAAACCTCGTCTTATTACTGTCATGATTCCCTTGTTGTCTGCCCTGTGTTTCACTAGTCTTTGTCAAAAACTACACTTCCCACAATTCCCGGCCCTCATCACTGCCAGCCCTGTGTCATTGTTCTCACCTGATTGTCATTTGTTATCATCATGTCTCCTGTGTATTTAAACCCTGCTGTTTCTCCACTCCTTGTCGATCGTTGTATGTTTCATTGCTTTGTATGTTTCAGATGTGTTTATGTTCTGGTGTTTGCACTGTTGCCTGTCTTGCCATTGTTATCCTGTCGAGTTCATCCAGTTCTGTGTACCTCCGATGTTTTCGTGTTTTAGTTTCAGTTTTTCCCCCCTTGGATGTTTCATTTGTTCCTGTTTGTTTTGTGTTCACTTTGGTTAAATAAAGAACCCGCTTCTAGATCCTCACTCCTCGTCTACCCTTGTCTGCATTCCTAACAATTACAGCCTAATTTTGCTTGGTTTTGGCACCCCCTGCTGGACATTTTACATGGAAACTGCAGCCAATCGAGTAATGAAGCACGAAATTTCAGTTTTGCAAGCACATAAATTTCACGAGACCAGGCTGAATATTTGCAAATTGGCCTTCAAATATAAACAAAATAACAGTTTTATGCTGACCTGAATGCTATTCTCTCCTCCAAGAACACGATTCAGTGACAATTAGAAAAGTGCTTCATGTTGAAGTCCGATGACCTGACAGAACACGATTCTGAAACAGTCCACTGACATGATGGAATGCATCCCCATTTTTGTATTTGGGTCCCTCATGCTTTGGTATGGGTCGGGTGTGCGGTATTACGGGCACGGAATGACGTCATGACTAGTTGAAATCGACTCAGCTAATGACTCGACTAGGGGTGTCCTTAAAAAAGCTCTGCCATGGGACTGTGGCATCCCTAGACCCTTACAGATAAATCCTTGACTGACGAGGGATATTACCGTATGAGAACAGTTTCCCTGAGAAACCCAGAACTAGTGATAACTGATTTACGAATGAACCACTCTTTTTGAGTAAGTTATTTCAATGAGTTTGTCAATATGGGTTTGCAAAACGGTCTGAATTGGTTCGTGCTTCAGTCTAAATCAAATATAGCTCATTCAGGCGATGAATCATTTGGAGCGGTTTCTCTCTCATTATAACTGTAACACGATACTTAGATCACAGAGAACAAACAGTGCCGGATGAAGGGATCACCGTTTTGTGAAATACAGGACTACAGCGACAACCAGGAACACCAAAGATATGCTGCATCCAACCAGGCTAATGTAGGTCAGGATCTCCCTGTCCTTCTCAGAGACATTAGGTGATGGTACCTGATCACAAACACAAAGATACACATTCTCAGCTCAGTTTCTTTTACTGCAACAATAACCTTTAAATGTATCTAATGAAATGAACAACCACTTGCTCTTAACCATGTAAATAGTTCTGTACCAGTAACACAGCAAAATAACTGAGGTGATCACATGAACAGACAACCCAGCTCTCGTTTTTCCTATAGTCTGTAGTACAACCGTCCCGTATAAATGCTGTAAGACGGACAAGAGCCACATCAGTTGCGTGTCTCACAACAGTGAATGTTTTGACACAGAAAGTAATAGCTCAATAGTTATACTTACATGAAGTGTTAAAATCAAGATACTGGCAGGATGGCTCTCTGTCCCCCTTTCAGAGAAATTACTTAAAGGGTTAGTTTACCCCCAAAATTGAAATTTTGTCTTCATAATTCAGTCATCACATGATTTCATTGCATGAAAAAAACTTTTTGTTGTTGGTATGAACAGAATTTTTTTTTGGGGTTACTACACCTTCATTCATTCATTCATTCATTCGTTTTAATTTTTTACATTTTTTTATATTTAGCATTTCAATTTCAAAATCAATTTGAATTCAGTAACAAAACTAAATATCTATCTATCTATCTATCTATCTATCTATCTATCTATCTATCTATCTATCTATCTATCTATCTATCTATCTATCTGTCTGTCTGTCTGTCTGTCTGTCTGTCTGTCTGTCTGTCTGTCTATCTATCTACCTGTCTGTCTGTCTGTCTATCTATCTACCTGTCTGTCTGTCTGTCTGCCACTCTATCTATCTATCTATCTATCTATCTATCTATCTATCTATCTATCTATCTATCTATCTATCTATCTATCTATCTATCTATCTGTCTGTCTGCCACTCTATCTATCTATCTATCTATCTATCTATCTATCTATCTATCTATCTATCTATCTATCTATCTATCTATCTATCTGTCTGTCTGTCTGTCTGTCTGTCTGTCTGTCTGTCTGTCTGTCTGTCTGTCTGTCTCTGTCTGTCTGTCTGTCTGCCTACTCTATCTATCTATCTATCTATCTATCTATCTATCTATCTATCTATCTATCTATCTGTCTATCTGTCTGTCTGTCTGTCTGTCTGTCTGTCTGTCTGTCTGTCTGTCTGTCTGCCACTCTATCTATCTATCTATCTATCTATCTATCTATCTATCTATCTATCTATCTATCTATCTATCTATCTATCTGTCTGTCTGTCTGCCACTCTATCTATCTATCTATCTATCTATCTATCTATCTATCTATCTATCTATCTATCTATCTATCTATCTATCTATCTATCTATCTATCTATCTATCTATCTATCTGTCTGTCTGTCTGTCTGTCTGTCTGTCTGTCTGTCCATCTATCTATCTATCTGTCTGTCTGCCACTCTATCTATCTATCTATCTATCTATCTATCTATCTATCTATCTATCTATCTATCTATCTATCTATCTATCTATCTATCTATCTATCTATCTATCTGTCTGTCTGTCTGTCTGTCTCTCTGTCTGTCTGTCTGTCTGCCACTCTATCTATCTATCTATCTATCTATCTATCTATCTATCTATCTATCTATCTATCTATCTATCTATCTATCTATCTATCTATCTATCTATCTATCTATCTGTCTGTCTGTCTGTCTGTCTGTCTGTCTATCTATCTATTTGTCTGTCTGTCTATCTATCTATCTGTCTGTCTGTCTGTCTGTCTGTCTGTCTGTCTGTCTGTCTATCTATCTATCTGTCTATCATCTATCTGTCTGTCTGTCTGTCTGTCTATCTATCTATCTATCTGTCTATCATCTATCTGTCTGTCTGTCTGTCTGTCTGTCTATCTATCTATCTGTCTATCATCTATCTGTCTGTCTGTCTGTCTGTCTATCTATCTATTTGTCTGTCTGTCTATCTATCTATCTGTCTGTCTGTCTGTCTGTCTGTCTGTCTATCTATCTATCTGTCTATCATCTATCTGTCTGTCTGTCTGTCTATTAATTATGTAAAAAATTACACAATTCAATTTGATGAAATTTTGCTATGAAAATAAATGCGTAAATATTAAAAATAGGCTAAAAAGTATTTTTTTTTAATACTAAAATTGCACAATAAAAACTGGAAATCTATTTTCTCACAACATTGGCCAGAGCCATTGAGATGTTCACAGTGTTCTTCAAGCCTGAGACAGATTTGTTTCCAGCAGTCAACAAAACAATTTGATTGCCAGTTATTTTCCATTGCTGGATTTAAAACACACACAAACAAAAAATAAGATTATTTGACACATCAAAAAAAAAAACAGCAAACAAAATAGCTGTAAACTTAGCTGAAGTTTACAGTGCTTCAGTATGGTGCAAATGAGGAAGATAAATATATTAGAGATAGAGAAATATCCTTCTATCATTGGTCTATACCGAGAAAAGCTTAGACGATTTGATCGTGCAAAAGACTATCGGCTCCGTCTCATTTTCTCTCAGCAGCTCCTGAGGCAGTGTGATGTTCATCGTGCTATTTGAAATCGCTGTTGTGTTCACCTGCCAGAGAAAGATACTGAATCGTGACTTTGTAAAAAATATAAGTAGATTAAGCAAATTTTGTGATATATAATGTAACCTGTGAGATACAGTATGAGGACACATGGAAATGCCTCTATTAACATCGACAGTGGTTAACAAAGAAGAAACTGTCAAATCATTTCATGAAGAAAATGAGATGTCCTGTACAAAACCTGCCAGCACGATGTTGGAGTTGGCTGGAAAACTCATTGCTAATGTGTTGTTAGTGGTTTCTAGGGTGTTGCTAGGCAGTTGCTAAGTGTCCAATGTCAAAAGAAGCTACTTCCAAATCTACATGATATTCTGGTTCCAAGATGTGGCTGGAGACGCTCAATGTAAGTCTATGCAAGTTTTCAGCCGTTTTATCAATCGCCAGGCAAAAGAGTGTAATTATGATCACTTTTGAAAGTACTAAGCTAGCATACCACTCCTCAACAAACTACACAATGATGAGGTATCATTAATGACCGTAGCAATAAACTGTGCAGGACTAGTTTAATACTTAGGGTTAGGAGTTTGTTCAACACCCAAAAATGATAATTCTATTCACTATTCACTTCACCTGTGCCCAACAGGGGCAGAGCCAGGAGTTTTTCAAAAGGGTGGCCAGGCAGGGGTGAGTGATCAGTCTATGGTGGCACAGAAATGTTCGGGCAGCATTTGTATTTTGTCGGACTGTGGGGGCATTGGGGGCGGTGGGGGTGGGGGGTGTATACAATGACACCCAGAACGGAGAGGTTTGGCGACCTTGGTGTGCGCACATGTTAGTTTGTACAGAGATGATTTCACCTCTAAAGAACTAAATTGTGCCAAAATGACTAAAACAGCAATTGCGAGTGGGGTGGCCAATGGGGTGGCCAGGCTTTGGTCCATGGTGTCCACAGCCACCCCTGGCCACCCCCTAGCTCTGCCACTGGTGCCCAGTATATTGCTTGTTACACTTAGAGTACGTATATCTCTTTCCAAAGATTATTTGCCTCTCATAGCTGCAATTCTGAGCATTATCTTGTCAGTTGCCTACCCAGTTATCAGAACTTTTACCCTCTCTGTAGACCTTGGTACCTGCCTTACCCATTTGATCAGTTTTGTCTGCCTTTGACTGTGTATTTGAGTCTGCTACTACCAATAAATCCTCTGTACATGCATACTACCCAGCCTCCAGTGCCTTCCGAGTTACAGAAATACGTTCAAGCTTAAAGAAGGGTGTAAATCCTCCTCTCCACCAATAGCTGGTGTGTGGTGGGCGTTCTGGCGCACTTTGGCTGCCATCGCATCATCCAGGTGGATGCTGCACACTGGTGGTGGTTGAGGAGATTCCCCCTATACTATATAAAGCAATTGGAGTGCCTAGAAACGTGCTATATAAATGTATTATTATAATTATTAATGCATTGTTCAAAGATATCATGATTTCAAGCTCAGTTGCAAGGAAGTGTAATCAAGCTTGAAATCATGTTCGCGTGACAGAGACTGCAGATGTCAAGATTATAGTGAAATCTAAGTACATTTTTGTCTATTTCTCACCCAAAACCAATCACATCACTTCAGAATACATGGATTAAACCACTCGAGTGGATTTCCCTTTATGCTGCCTTTATGTCCTTTTTGGAGCTTGAAAGGGTTGGACCCCATTGACTTGCATTGTATAGACATTAACACGTCATATCTCCATTACAATATCTTTGTTTGTGCTCCGCAGAAGAAAGAAAGTCATACAAGTTTGAGATGGCTTACTGGTGAGTAAATGAAGAGAGAATTATCTTTTTTGGGTGAGCTATTCCTTTAAGAATGAGCAGTAAAGATGCACGCCTTAACAAGAAAATCCTACCTGTTTTTCATTGGCGTAAATATTCAGCCCGCTGAAGGGCCTGTAAACTTTGTGTAGGTAATACACATAACTCCCATTGATATACGATACTGACTTATTGCTAGAAATCTTACGCAAACACGTCTCATATTCCAGAAGATATCTGTGTTAAAAGAAGAGGAACAAAGCAAAACCAAATTATTTTATTATACTGTATAGTTACATGCACAATTACTCTGTCTATTGCCAAACTTATATAACTGTTCATTCCCAAAGACATACTAGATTGTTTGTCAGCCATAATAAACTGATACATAAGTTTATTTCAGTTTAAACTCACACAAAATTTTTACCCCACCCTCCACATTCCTCCTCATTGAACTGTTATTGCAATTAGCTTACACATTAGGTTGAGGTATATTTGAGTGCAGCCAGGTGGAGAAATTTCATGTAATTTAACTCTAGTCATTAATTGGACGTGGCCCCTTTAAGAGTTTTGCAAGACCCGCTTTCTAGCATTCTAGAAACACACATCTAGTACACATTGGTGTAACACATATGTATGCTGGTTAGAACATGAGAACATGTACTGTCCAAGATAACTCTTTTAGAGTTCTTTGGGATGCATATGGATTACATGTGTGGAGTCTGACCATGTTTACTGCACATGTGATAACTGCGTATGTAAATGTTGAATTTCTTATAGCCCAGAGTGTTTTCCAGTTTAGCGAATAAATTGTGTTATATATTTGAAAGTATGTGCAATGAGAAATGTATTGTTTTATCTTTTATATATGTCCTTAAAGCATGCATTAAATGCATAAACAGGGTTGGGAGGGTTACTTTTTAAATGTATTCCACTACAGATTACATGCTGTAAAATGTAATTTGTAATGTATTCCGTTAGATTACTCAAGATAATTAATGTATTATAAATACTTTGGATTACTTCTTCAGCACTGGTAGATTTTTTATCACTTGTTTTGACTATAAAAACTCTGCCAGTACAGTAAGACAAAATACACATGTTAAAAATGCATTCTCTGAAAAACCTAAATATCTTATGCGGTGTTGTTTCTAAAACAAGATCAATCAAATTGATCTTCTTTTAAGGATTGTTAGATATTTTTACAGGAAAACAATAAAAAAATTATCATCAAGAATATGATTTTTGCCCTAATATCAAAGGTTTTACTAGAAAAAAGAAATTATGATCTAACACGAGTTTTTTATTATAAATAATTATGATCGTGTCTGGTAACATTTGCGTGTAAAATGGCTAGAAATAGCATTTTAGCTTAGCGTAAAGCTAACAATTTACACAAGATTTATTTCTATTTCTTCTGCTCCAAACTTACTTCAAACGTACTTCTCTGTCTGCTCGTATGAATGCAACACATCATAAGTAAGTGTTTCACCGCTGTTCAAATGCACTTTGCATTATGCATTATTTATATGTATAAATGTTTTCCATCTGAAAGGACTAAATATTAAATGAAAGAAATGACAATAAAATGCAAAGTAATCTCTTCAGTAATCAAAATACTTTTTAAATGTAACTGTATTCTAACGACCAATGATTTAAACTGTAACTGTAGTGGAATGCAGTTACTTATATTTTATATTTGAAATATGGAATCCCGTTACATGTAATCCGTTACTCCTCAACCCTGTGCATAAAGTGATTTAAGCTTGTGTTAAATGCATAAGATGCTTTGAGAGATTTGAGCAAGAACTTAAGTGCATAGGGTGCTGTGAATGATATTAGCATAAGTATGTGTTGAGACATGTGGGTAGGCTAATGCCTAATGCTGTTTGTGTTTACATTTAACAATAGCCTCTACCGTATTTCATTTCCACATTCCATTTTTGTATTTCATCACTGTATTTCATTTCCTTTTAAATTTTATTTACAGCCTCATCGACAACTGTTTTTGTTTTTTATAAACAGACATCAGATACCCCCCCCCCCCCAATATGTTTGTGTCTTGTGTGTTAATTCATAACCCACCAGCTATATACTGTAATTATCATGATATGTTTAAAACCCTATGTGAGACATACTGTACATCACATTAGCAAATAGTTTGAGTGTTACCAATCAGTCTGACTGTGGATAAAGTGATGTATGAGGAACATTAGAATGCATTTCTAAGTGACCGTTTACAGTACTCACCGTGTAATATTTTCGACTACGGCATTACTTTCCAGTTGTTTGATTGCGTTTATGCATGCATCTATTTCCTGCTTCCATGCTTTGAAAGACAGGACACAAAAAATTAAGAAGAAAAAACATAAGGATATTCTAAAAGAATACTGTCATAGATTAGTATGAATCACATTTACACAATCACCACATAGAAGTCATCAGACCTGCCAAGTCAGACCTGAATCAGTTTTAGCGTTTTAAAATAAAAAAAAGGTTTGAAAAATCAGACATCACTATACCTCCTTTTATTACTTTTTAACCTTGTTTTCACCATAAAAATAGCCACAGAAACTGGCAACAAACAAAGTATGGACGGAGTAGGGAAAAGACCACATGCAGACATACTGTTTGTTGTTACCTGAAATGGCAGTTCTGTCTTGTATTGTAGCAAGAAACAATATTTGATAAAGAATTGGAATGTTTTTCATCTTGCTGATTCTAAAATAAAGTTGTGTCAAAACATAAAACACAGAATAACTCATTTAGTGTTTAGAATGACAAAGTGTTCAGATACTTTCAGGTTGTGAAACGGTGCTGGAACATGTTAATGGGATGATCTACAGCCGTTGTTATTCAGACACATTGAGGATTATTCTGATTTCTTACATCCTCTAACAATCACTTTTAAATTGCTAACTTGGCTAAGAAAAGATTTTGTATCTAATGCAAAGACATTAATTCATCTTTAAATTTGCCATAAGTGTCCAAAATATTCTCATGTCATATTTCATAGAAGTTTCAATTGGTTGACGGATCGACAGACATGGTATTACAGTACAAGGTAAATACTTTGTAAACATATCCTGATGGTACTTGGTGCTGTATTACTCATCTGTGTGCACAATATAATAAAACTAACAATAAAACATACTCAGCCTATTTTGACAGTTTTGACAGCTTATAAGAAATCTTGTTAATAATTATAAACGCTCAAGATATTCATGGAAAGAAAACATTTAGAAATGCAAATGACAAGACTAGAGTTATCTGAAACTTATAAGATAACACACTTACCGATAACAGCATCCGTTTAAGCTGTGCATGCATCTATATGATGCAAATACCTGCTGATTACTAGAAGAGGAAGAAACACAACAACTTCCTTTCTGACACATTTGAATAAAGGAGGTCAGTGGATAAAAAGCATAACCGTTAATTCACATCCTAACAAAACGGCATTGCACTCTAACTAAACTTTTGAAAACACACACACACACACACACACACACACACACACACACACACACACACACACACACACACACACACACACACACACACACACACACACATATACACACACACATGTTGTGTTTCCAAATTTTATGGGGACCTACAGTAATGGTTTTTATACTGTAAAAACTTTATATTCTATCCCCTAAACCTAACCCTACCCCTAAACCTAACCCTCACAGAAAACTTTTTGCATTTTTACATTTTCAAAAAACATAATTTAGTATGATTTATAAGCTGTTTTCCTCATGGGGACCGACAAAATGTCCCCACAAGGTCAAAAATTTCGGGTTTTACTATCCTTATGGGGACATTTGGTCCCCACAAAGTGATAAATACATGCTCTCACACACACACACACACACACACACACACACACACACACACACACACACACACACACACACACACACACACACACACACACACACACACACACACACACACACACACACACACACACACACACACACACACACACACACACACACACACACACACACACATGTTGGTGCAGCTATCATTATGACTCTCTAGGACCATAGACATAATGATTTTTATTCTATACGAACTATAGATTTTTTTTTCCCTACCCCTAAATCTAACCCTCACAAAAAACTTTCTGCATTTTGACATTTTCAATACAACATCGTTTTGTATGTTTTTTAAGAGATTTGAATAATAGGGACACCAGAAATGTCCTCATAAACCACATTTATAGCATAATGCCCTTGTAATTACCAGTTTGTAACATAAAAATAGTCATCGTAAACCACTTAAACCTGGCCACACACACACACACACACACACACACACACACACACACACACACACACACACACACACACGCACACGCACACACACACACACACACACACACACACACACACACACACACATACATACAGTATTTAATATTAATAAAACAGAGCCTTTGAAAACAGAAATAAAAATAAACAAAAATATAAATGTATTAATAGTAAAATATATATATATATTTTTTTTAACTGAAAATATTCAGCATAACTGAAGAATTTACAAAAGTTATCGCTCACATTGAGAATATACATAAAAGTGTTATTTTACAACATACCTGTCCTCTGCAGTTGCACAGCACTGTCACAGTGTTACAACTTTGGCTTTTAACTCTGTGTTTCTAAGTATAACCATCAGTGACATCTATATGGGTTTGGGAGACTCTTAAAAATCTTTTGAGAGTTTTGGTCTTAGATCTCTCATCTACTGTGTTATTTTAACGTACTGTGGTGTACATAAGTTCGAGGCCATTTTGCAAATCTAGGATTTAAACCGTGAAGTTTAAAGTTTAGGTTTGACATCATTTGAAAAATAAATGCATTATTTCTCAAATGTAAGAGAATTTTACTTTTTGGTCTTTTAATTTTTTTTTTTAAGTTTGTATTATCTTGCTTCCAATGAAGCACACAAGATGCTCTTCACAAGATACACACTGAAATCCATGACAGATCCAGTGCATGCTGTCATTTAAGCAAAAATGTGACATAGTATAATGAAATAATGTAATTTGCATTAGTGATAGCAGATGCACCTATTTTGTATTTTGGTGTATTTGACATTTGAATATGGAGCTTGTGCTATGGGCATGAATGACAGGTTTATCTTATAGAGCTGCTTTTTCACCTGATATGCAAACTTTCTGAACTAAAATGTTTATACATGTTTGTACGTTGCACTGTTGTACTAACTAACTTTTGCCTATACCCATCATTTCTATCTCCTGTTGACTCATTGCATGGCACTGGACTGTTGCATTCATCTCATAGCCAGTTATGATAAACTCTCACAAAGCTGTACTGTAGTCTATATGCCCACTTTATTTATCTGCTTTACAGTATGTGCCTAAACTGATATGCCAGATTGTACTGTATAAAGACCTTGACTACAGACCTTACTTACTTTTAATATATGTCTGTTGAGACCCTCCTGTCTGACATTTCCTATGTCTTATTTGCTTTCAATTAAAGTTGCACTTGGTCATGTTTTGTTGTTGCACTGGCTGTCATCTTGGATTTCACAATATACATTGTTTCAAAGCAGCTTCACTGAAAATCATACTGTAATGTTTTTTTATTGTCTTAAAGTTTCTAGTGAACAGTGTCATTGAACAGTGTCAAAAGTGAATTGAAAATCATGTCTTAATGTTTATGTCTTCAAGCCCCTAGTGAACTAACCAAAGGCGACTGTGGTGTGGAACGTAAAATCCACAAGATGTTAGTAAATTAAGAAAAACACCTTGTGAGAAACCATGCTCAGCCAGGGGAGCCAGTTCCCCTCTGTCTATACAGCATGAATATAATGCCAATATTAGTTAAGTGCCAGATATTAGTTATAATCAGCTGGCCATCTGTGCATAAGTGATAACATCAGTAATAATAACCCCCATTACCTATGTTGTAAAAGATATAAGCAGCATTACGGGGGCTGTCTAAAGATTTTTGGACAAATCTAGGTCCGTTCACAAGGTAATCTGCAGCGGAAGGGCGTCAGGAAGTCATTCAGTTTAAATTATGGTGCTCACACACACACTAGAGTTTACTTTGCATCAGTGAACCCTGCAAATGTCTTGATTTCATTTACATACACTCCATTCATAATCCGAAAGGTAAAATAATAACTGAATTCACACAAATTATTCTGTTCAAAAGAGTACATACCCTTGGTTCCCTAGTTGTTTTGCTACTTGAATGCAATAAAATAGGTAGCTATTTTTGGGGTTTCTGATTTTCAACAAACTCATCAAGCAAATTAAACGAACAGATTTCAATGCAAAATAAAATGAACAACAGTGCATTTACAATTTTATACATACAAATAATTTACAAATTGTGTTTTTAATGAAACACCCATTTAAAACTTACTCAGTGAAACGATATGTAAAATAACGTCTTCTAAAGCGATACAATCGCTTTTGATGCGATAAAAGGTCAATATACCAACGCTTCAGGAGAGAGTGGAGTTCAAGCAGCATCTTGTGTGATTTATTCGCGTTGCCATGGATACCGAAGTAATCTCACGTTCTCCACTCAGTTGAGACATCCAGGACGAGCACACAAATGCATCATTTTGAGTAAAGAAACAGATAATTTGACGTCTAAACCCAAATTAATGAAGCTTCTGTACAGTGTTCCTCCTTCTCACTTGTAAACAGTGCTGCTCTTCTGGCTGTGACGCACGTGCCTCAGTTCTCGTGTGTTTTAAATGCCAACGCGATTATGTCACGCACACACCGCTGCTGACCGGAAGCGATGATTTAGAGTTAAAAAAGTACTTAAAGCCTGTAAACAAACAGAACAACATTTAAGTTGATGTATAAAGCTAAATCCTGCATGACCCTTTGAGGTCTCTTTTCCAACTTTCATTGCTACCATTTACTACCTTGCATTATGTGTAAGGTGCAGGAAAGGTAGCGTACTGGGCAGGGACGGATTACGACTTGCAAAGGCCCCGGGGCCAGTGTTCTCCAAGGGCACACCTCCAAAGGTTGTTGGGGGGGGGGGGGGGGGTTTCGTTTTCACCGTTGATGGGTTTTCGAGCTGGGGATCGCCAAACTGGATTGTGCAACCTTAAAGCCCAGGGCCCCCCCTGGCAGTCAAGGGCCCCTGGGCACTGGCCCCATTGGCCCAGTCGGTAATCCATCCCTGGTTCTGGGTAGTTAGTGTATCCAGTACTGAAGAAGACAAAACCCTATGATGTACCCAGCAGACACATGAGGCCCAGCACTGTGCTGACACCCTTGCAAGCTAATATTTTCTTCTGCTTGTTGTCCATGTGCTTTAGCTTTAGGAGCTCTCTTGACACTGTGACTAGGATTAGTGACTTGAACAGAAACACAAGGCTGAAGTTGCAAAGATTCACACCGATAGAGGACGAGAGGCTCTTTGATCCAGCAACTGTAATGTACAAAATAAAACTTGTGGCAACATCATATTTAAACGCCATCCAGAAACGTCAAGGATGTTAGAGAAGCACAACCTCTCACCTGTCAATCACCCGCCGAACAAACATGCAGGTTCACATGATGACAAATACACAAACTGAGAAAAAAGGGAAAACATCTGATAGATTTGGCTTATTTAACAACAACAAAAATAACACAAAACCGGTGAATAGTTTTTAATTTCAGACAAAGCCAAAAAACAAGGAACTGATTTTTTTATTGCCTTCCAACCGACAAATATAGAAGCCAAAAGAAGAGCGCTGCGGCTGCAAGCTTTTGAGCTGCAGAGCCATACAGGTCAGCGGTCCCAGGACAGAAATGTACATTTACGATTTTCATCTTACGAAGTTAATGTTTGGTTATTCGACTGGAATCTAAAACTGCATTGTTTATTATCAACAACACTTTTATTTGCATCTCTATATGATTAAAAAAGTGTTTTATCCACGCATTATTGATATTTTGAAATGATTTGACACAAAACAGCCCAAATTTAAGGTGAAACATGTGGCTGATGTGATTTCAGTTGCAGACATTTAATTATTTTTATATTTTATAATATACCGCCTCTGCAGATAATGCATGAAGGCTTAAAGTTTGGTTAAGGGGAAAACTGTAGACATACAATAAAACTGTAAACAAAAAACACAAAGAAGGGGATTCAATAATGGGAATTTTATTAAGCACGAAAGATGCAGTAACATGCAATATAACAACAATTAAGCCCACAATCATAAGCAATTTCCATTATTGTTTCTTCTATTAAGTACATTGTTCCAGCCCAATATCCCCCGAGAAGTTTGATTCATTAAAGCATGAGTACTAAGCAGCGCTTCACTCTTATCATGTCAAGTTTTTTCAGGTTTCTTATCTTGTTCAAACACACTAAACCACGTATCCAGCATTTGGTCAACTGCAGCCACAGCGCTCTTCTTTTGGCTTCTACATTTGTCGGTCGGAAGGCGATAACATTTTTTTTTTTTGGCTCTGTCTGAAGTGAAAATACTATTCAACAGCATTTCATCATGTTTTCCATTGTTTAAATAGCCAAATCTATCAGATATTTATCCTTTCTTTTCTCATAGTAATGAATGAGTAACTAAGGTAACGGGGAATCGACTTCCCCCGCACTAAACCATGCCCCCAGAGTTTGACGCATTGCCGACTGCATTTATAGTGATTGATGTATGTCATCGTGAAATCAGACACTGTCTCCTCAAAATCCCAAAACCTCAACCAAAAAATGAATGAACGTACGCTGCAACAACAACTGTGTTTGCTTGATAGAGGAAGTAACGGTCACGTTTTGCGCTAAGCATCACGGGATGTAGGAAATAGTTGGATAAAATTCCAATCGCTGGTTTTCATCGCTGGGAATCTTCCTGAAATCGGTCACACGTGAGTGGATGGCATTTGACAACTGATCTTTAAATAAAGACTTTTGATTTGTTCCTCACATAAACCCATCGCACGGCATCGGAAAACCTGAAATATAGTGCATGAGTAGATGATTACTTTTATGTTACATTCTGAAAAGTCCCTTTCTGTCCCATGCCAAACAAAGTAAAATGTAAAGATAAAGAGTAAATGATGAGGACAATTTTGACAATGCTTCAAAATGAGTTAGTATGGCATCAGCGTGGCATTTATCACACAGACCAATGGCGATGTGTGTGTTACACATGCATAAAGTTTCATCATGAGAGTGTTGATTCATGTCAGTATGTAAGGATAAATCATCGTGATGCAACATTAGTATCGGAAGCATCGATATTTTGAAATCAATCCACTCAAACAGCTGTGTTAACCTGGAAAGTAATGTGGTGAGTTTGAATAAATGTATCTGTTTCTAGTGCTTATATGTAATTTGACCATTTACAATTTAGTTGTATTGGTATCTGATAATGTCACTGCTTATGATGTCATAAACTGTTAGCAGGCCTCTAGAAGAGAAGAGCAGGGAGTCCTGTCAAGAGGACATAATCACAATGCGCATACCTTCCTATGATCCCCTACATTTGACTTATTTGTAGTATCATTGTCCTTTGTTAATTGGCTGATGAAGACTTTTGTTGGCAATTAATTGATAGTCTATGTATTCCATTTCAAGAGTGGAGTCCATCAATAGACCGAGGTGATGCAGGCAGAGATCAGTGAGGTGCATCGCAGTTGGCGTATGAAGTATCCCATGTCTTATGGTTGGAGTTGGCATCATTTTATCCTCTGAAGTCCATCATAATAGACTGAAGTGATGTTTGGCTGGCACCGGCTGCATTTAGTCATCAACACTCAGCGACACGTAGCAGTGGAGTCCAACACGAAGCAGGAATGGTGCTGGATCCAGCCGGTTCTGGTGACCTCAGGATAGGAGTGCCGAGGTTGAGACAGGGAAACAAATAAAATAATATTAGCATAGATGCCATTCAATTTATTGCAGAGTTATACATCATGATCAATGTTTCTGGTTTCTGGTTATGGCAGACCCAACTAAAGCAGCCTAATTGTGAGTTGATGTATATATTAGGTGTGTATGCCTGGCTAAATAGATGAGTCTTTAGTCTAGACTTAAACTGAGGGAGTGTGTCTGCATCCCGAACAGTGTTAGGGAGACTATTCCATAGTTTAGGAGCCAAATATGAAAAGGATCTTCCTCCTTTTGTGGATTTTGCGATCGTAATGAACATGATGGAATATAGCATGATAGAAGGTCACTTAAGTACTGCGGAGCTACCATATTAACTTCCGCAAGTACCACAGCAAACTTTGAAATATGTTACAACACCCCACTACATACAGTATATTGTATACTGTACTTATCTGAACATAGGTCCAGTCTTTCTTAACTTACCTCCCCATTTTTCAGTTGATAATGTTTGAAGACAGCTCTATGAGGCAAGTTTGGAATTCACACACTGAAACATTAACAGCAGCAAAAGACCATTTTTGTGGCTTCAGACACAA
The DNA here is from genome assembly GCF_025860055.1 of Xyrauchen texanus. Classification (NCBI taxonomy): domain Eukaryota; kingdom Metazoa; phylum Chordata; class Actinopteri; order Cypriniformes; family Catostomidae; genus Xyrauchen; species Xyrauchen texanus. Next base: position 57,067,494 of record NC_068276.1, read on the forward strand.
ACCCACTGAGCTCTTCTCATGGCAGAGAACAACAGCAAGCCTTATCATCACATTTGGTTTAACTTTAAATATATGATGTTTTTTTCTAGACCATTTTCCCCCACAACACAGCTAAAAAAAAATCCAAACTGATTATTATTTGTAATTAACTTTTGCTAGACGTTTGACTTAACTTTTTTAATGTTACAAACCTAAGTGTAAAAGATTCATATATAAAAATAGTTCAAATGGCTTCAGTATTAGCCCTGCGATGGACTGGCGACCTGTCCAGGGTGTCCCCTGCCTTTCGCCCAATGTTAGCTGGGATAGGCTCCAGCCCCCTGCGACCCTGTACACAGGATAAGCGGTTGACGATGGATGGATGGATGGCTTCAGTATTAATGAAAAATGGAATCGGCATATCCGTGCAACAGAGCATCCCTTGAAAATGAGCTGATTCTGCCCTGTCTGGACAGGTGGTCCTGGAGCTCACGGCATAAAAACTGTTTTTCAGTGAAATTAAACTACACATACTTAAATGTCATTATTGTTATTATTCATATAAAGCTGGGATAGCAGAAAGTACTTAAATACAAATAGCACATTTAAGCTTTAAATAAATAAACCAACCAAGGAAACATTGTATAAGGTAAAGAATGTTTTAATATTTGTAAACGGCTCTCTGGAATTTACAGATGGTGAACAAAGTTTCAAGAAGCCAAAAAGAGTGAAATAAAAATTATATTCAAACTGAGAGAAACCTCTAGAATAATTTAAGAAGCAGAAAACCATTTCAATTACCTATAGGAGAAAACAGAAAATGCAATTATACAAAGAGATTTTCTGGGATGATCAATCAAAGGCATCGGTTATCTCTTTGTGTGGGTCTATTAAACATTTCAAACTTCCAACCATTAAGGTTGCCAGGAAATATGGAAATATCGGAAAGAGGGGAATTAAAAAATATAACTCTGATTCTAAACTCTGGGTCATTTTCTTTAAAAGCAAAGGTGGCTCAGTGTTTATAAAAAAACAAACCTGACTTTGTTGCAATCAAGTTTAACTAATATACTGAAATACAATTAAGATAAGTTGTTTCACTTATATTCATAAAATTAATAAGATGAATGTCTATTTAATTACATCACATGAAATTACACCCAGTTTAATTACTAACAGTTTAACGTAGTGCTGTATTCCTTATCTCTACATATAAATTGGTGGAGTGGTGGTGGTGTAGTGGTCTAAAGCACATAACTGGTAATCTGGTAATCAGAAGGATGGTGGTTCGAGCCCCACAGTCACCACCATTGTGTCCTTAAGCAAGGCACTTAACTCCAGGTTGCTCCGGGGGATTGTCCCTGTAATAAGGGCTCTGTAAGTCGCTTTGGATAAAAGCGTCTGCCAAATGCATAAATGTAATGTAAATGTAAATTATAATGTTGAAACTAATAAAACAATACTTTGTCCATTTTGCTTGTGAATAAGTTATGAAGCTATTTTGGATTCTTTTAAATTGTTAAAACATTCTATTTGTATTTAAATGCAACATTCTACATTCTAAAGTCTACAGTTCAGTAAACATTCAAAATAACACATTTCCCATGCAAGCATCCATTCATTTGTATGTAACTAGCAATAGCTTTTTTGATGATATCTCTGGACCAGAAGGTAAATATCAAAAAGCAGCTTCCTTACAGGGAAATTTGAATGAATGAATGAGGTCAATGGCTGGAAAGGGTGTTCATTCTTTTTATATTGAGTTGACTGATTTATTTAAATAATTAAACAAACAAACAAACAAATAAATAAACCTGTGGTTTGAAATGGCAAAAATAAAGTCCATTTTAGCTCATAGAATAGCTTATAAAAAAAGTATGTTTTTATTTGTATTTTACATGTGGTATTTTATTCCAGTCACAAGACAATTAACGCTGCAACACGACTACAGGGAATGATGTTTCCCGGTAAATAATTTTTATTTTAGAAATACCATTTCAGTCACCTAAAGTGCCATTGGTACAACACTACTTTGATGCAAGTTTAAGACTCATGAATTGATGCAAGTTTTTTCATCCTACCTCAATATTGGGGTGAATTGTTGTCCTTGAAATACTTTGTAACAGCAAGGATAAAGAAGCTAAATTGGAACCCATTTTTTTTTTTTTTTACAAATTCAGCTTTTTTTTTTTTTTTTATCATATTTTTAATTTAAGCATGCCTTTTTATTTTATTTAAATTTTTTTCAAGAGAGACAACAAAAAGGGGAGGAATTAGGGTTTGAAACAGGCTGGACTCAAACCTGTGTCATTTACATCAATGCATTTGGCAGACACTTTTATCCAAAGCGACTTACAGTGCATTCGGTGTACTAGTTTACACTATCAGTTTGTGTGTTCCCTGAGAATCAAACCCATGATCTTCGCATTAGTTGCGCCATGGTCTACAAGTTGAGCTACAGGAACCCTTGTTACAGGGTTAGAGGGTGTCCTAGGTAAACAAAAACGCCACTTGTATTTTGCATGCACACGTGCTACCCACTATGCCGGTTTTGACTCAAATGAACAAACAGAAGAAAAACATAATTATTCATTATGGCTGTGTTTGTGTTTATTTGACATTTAAATATCTAATGGGGCTGATCATATCCCTGATATGCAAAAATTTCTGATCTAATTTTCTGACCTCGGTATGAGTTTTAGGTTCCTTAAATTCAAACCACTATTTACATTGCTGGCTGCTGCAGAATAGTGGTATGGGATGATCATGACTGAAATACACTAATATAAAATAATAAAAAAAATTTAATATCAGCTCTAATCAAAATTCACAGTAAAACTGGTTTAAAAAAAAAAAAATATTCTTAAAAAAAAATCCATCAGGAGCATGATGGATTGGGTGAAAACGTGTTACTTGCACCTGATTGTTGGAACTCTTGTTGTTGCAATTACCTTTGGTAAATGCAGTTTCCCCTTACATGTAGTTTAGTATTGTAACCACAAGAGGGTGATGCATGATTAACACAATATAGAACTACAGTAGTACAGTATACTTGTGGAACCTCTCATGTTAACAACACACTAACCCATAGTTTACCTTTACACCAAGTAGAGCTGGTTTAGTCCTCCACCTTGATTTGATTCCTTAAATTATGTAATGTATCTTTGTTTATTTATTTATTTATTTTCCATTAAATAGAAGGGTGCTCTTCGGTTGACTACACACGTGGTATAGGCGTTGACTAAAACAACATGCTTAACAAAATTATGTCCAATATCGGACTTTTATAATGTATATAAAATCGTATATAATGTATTTTTTTCTTTTATATGGCTTTGTGTGAATGTGGTTGTGGGCTCATGTAATAAATACTGTTTGTCCTCAGCAGTGCAGGGTAGTAACAGAGGACATGTTATATGTATTGCGTAATCGAATTACACAAATAAAGTACTTGTAATTATCTTAAATGACATTTTAACAATTGTAATCAGATTACGGTTACTTTTATGGATTACATGATTACATATTAATCATGCAAAGTTTAATAAAGTATAATAACACAGCATAAATGTTCATAATTAATCGATCCCTCTAATTCCTCTTTTTCTCCCCCCTTTTTCTCCCCAATTTGGAATGCCCAATTCCCAATGCGCTCTAAGTGCTTGTGGTGGCGTAGTGACTCGCCTCAGTCCAGGAAGCGGAGGACGAATCTCAGTTGCTTCTGCGCCTGAGACCATCAATCCGCTATTCACGCTTTTCTCCGCGGCATCCACCCACAACTCACCACACTGAGAGCGAGAACCACATTATAGCGACCACGAGGAGGTTACCCCATGTGACTCTACCCTCCCTAGCAACGGGGCCAATTTGGTTGCTTAGGAGACCTGAATGGAGTCACTCAGCACACCCTGGATTCAAACTCGTGTCTCCAGGTGTGGTAGTCAGCGTCTTTACTCGCTCATAATCAAAATAATATTTGCCTGTACACATACATTTTAAGATCATTAAAGCAAAAAAAAATATATATATAATAATTTTCAGGATTAGGATTTGGTTTTGGACAGTCTACTCTATTCATAGCATTGAATTAAACATATTTCCTCCTCATTAAATAGCTAACTAAATGCTTCTTTAGTCTGTGTGTGGAATGAACAGAGCTTGTGAACTGACTGACATACAGTAGCTCTTTAGTTAGGCTGATCATCTAGTATTTCCATGTGCATTTGAATGAAGGTGTTTGAAAAGGGCCTTCATTTATTTGAACTGACTAAAGTTTGACAGCTCCAGTTTGACAGCTCTAGACACTTTACTGCTCTCAACACACAGTCAAGTATGTCCTAATCTAACAGTCCTTTAATACACCTAAAACACAGGAGGATTCAAATATTTGAAAGGAAGACAGACGCCCTGCTAATGACAAGCACCGGGGTCTTTGGTCTAAGAATTAAGATTGGGGTAGCTCAATGAATTTTGCAAAATATAGACAATTATATTTGAACTAATGAACAGTTAAAATAAACTACTACTTATAGTGTTACATTTAAAACTAAGAATTAGATCAAATAAGAAGTTCAGTCTCTCTTGTCATTGTCAGTTGAGTTTCCTGTGCTTCTAGGAGCTTTATGTTAATCTATAAAGTTGTGTGTTATGCGAGCAGGATTAAAATGTATTTTAAAATAGGCATTTAAGAGCACTCGGTAGTAACAGTAATTTTTGTCAATGGAGCAGATGTCAGATCTAGTCCTTCAAAGCATTAGGATAGTGCTCACTGCCATTTATAAACATATAAACAGATAAATGAAGATAGATGGATTACATTGAGACTTTTATCTAAGGTAAAGCCTTTCCTGTCTTTTAAGGATTTTGAAAAGATTATCCATGCTTTTATTTTTGCTCGCCTGGATTATTGCAATTCCCTCTATAGGAATAAACAAACTTTGCAAGACTGCAAATGGTCCAGAATGCTGCAGCCAGACTGCTGACAGGGGCCCGTAAGCGGGACCATATTACTCCTATCCTACGCTCTCTTCACTGGCTGCCAGTTCGATTTAGAAGTGATACTTCTTTTTGTTTTTAAATGCCTAAATGGTCTAGCACCTCCCTACCTTGCTGACCTATTGCATATGCACAATCCTCAGAGATCCTCAGATCGTCTGATCAGAAGCTCTTGATAGTCCCTAGGACTGTATTGAAGATGAGGGCATATTTGCCCCTAAACTGTGGAACAGTTTGCCTATTAACATTAGATCAGCATCAACACTACATGATTTTAAAACCAAGCTGAAAACATGTTTTTTCACCTTGGTTTTGAATCAATCCTAGAGGTTGTGCTTTGTATTTCTGTATTATTTGTGCATTCTTTGTGTATTATATTGCTATTTTTACCCTTTTGTATTGTACAGCACTTTGATTAACATCTGATGTATTAATTTGTGTTTTATAAATAAATTTGAATTGAACTGAATCGATTATATTCTGTAGGGGGCACCCTCGTAATTTCCAGAAAGACTTTGTTGAGACGGCATCCCTTGATCATGTCTCCTTCAGTACTAGCAAGTAGGCGGAATGAATGTGTTTTATTTTGTGTGTTATCTGGGTTTCAGTGAAGCACTTACAATAGAAGTCAATGGGGCCAATCTGTTAAAGTTAAAATACTCACTGTTTCAAAAGCCACAAGACATGTGCAATATGCACGTTAACATGACTTTAGTGTGATAAAGTCACTTACTAACCTTTTCTGTGCAAAGCTATGCAAAATTGTACAACTTTGTTGCCATGTCGACATAACACTCTAAACCCGTAATCCCCAAAAAACGATTTTAACAACTTCACAACTCAAATAATACACAAGGTTTAACAGAATAAATCATTTAAATGCTTTTTTAAAATAGTAAGCTTCACTTTAATGTTTAAACCCTCAAAAAATGGCCCCATTCACTTCAATTGTGTGCCTCACTCTAACCTCAATTGTTGCGTTTTTTTAAAGAAAACAATGGACAAGTCCAAATTAAAGTTTGTGGTAATCACAGTTATGCCACAGAAAGGCTGTCGATTGAGCTTAACTTGTATTGAACCCAGAATATACATAGCTTCAGTTAATGTTCCCATCAACCATCAGAATGGGGAAAAATGTAACCTCAGTTATTTTGACCGTGGCATGATGGTTTGTGCCAGACGGGCTGGTTTGAGTATTTCTGTCACTGCTAAACTCCTGGGATTTTCAACACAACAGTCTCTAGAGTTTACTCAGAATGGTGCCAAAAACCAATCAAACAAACAAACAAAAAAAACATCCAGTGAGCTGCTGTAGATAGGACTTGTTGGTCCAGCACATCCCACAGATGCTAAATCGGATTGAGATCTAATCTACCCAGACCTTGACACGTGGCCTTGTTAGAAGATGGTCAACATTATTCGCTTCATCTGTGTATGGTCATAATGTTTTGGCTCATCTCTCTCTCTCTCTCTCTCTCTCTCTCTCTCTCTCTCTCTCTCTCTCTCTCTCTCTGTGTGTATACTGTATATACATACATAAAATATACTGTATATGTGTGTGTGTGTGTGTGTGTATACTGTATATACATACATACATACATTGGAGTGGTGGTGTCGTAGTGGGCTAAAGCACAGAGATGGTAAGCAGAAGGTTGCTGGTTTGTTCCCCACAGCCACCACCATTGTGTCCTTGAGCAAGGCACTTAACTCCAGGTTGCTCCGGGGGGATTGTCCCTGTAATAAGTGCACTGTAAGTCGCTTTGGATAAAAGCATCTGCCAAATGCATAAATGTAAATGTAAATAAAATATACTGTATATGTGTGTGTATATACTGTATATACATACATACATACATACGTACAGTATACTGTATATGTGTGTGTTTGTGTGTGTCTTTACACAACAGCAAAGACAGTATGATCTGGCAATTGCATTTGTTTGTACCATTGAAATTGTGTAAGCTGTTCATCTATATAGACTCAAAATTGCCAGAGAAATTCATATGTGTAACTTATGCGTTACATGTAGCTCAATATATGTTTGACAGCCAGTTGCGTCTCATGAAATTTCAGTGTGGAAGTAATGCACCCTGCATCATCTCTTTGATGTATGAAAAATAAAACTTCCAAATATATTATATTATTTTCTAATTGTCTTGAAAATGTTTAGAAAAGTTGACACTATCTGGGCATTTTGTACATCCATTGGTGATAGATAGGCTATAGGCTATCTATAGGTATGTTATAATGTTTTGCAAAACACAAATGCATTTAAGGGTTAAAATAATAGTTGTTAAGACATGTTTTTCACTTCCAGTTTTGGGGGCTCTGGGCACGTAGTGTGTTTCCCAACAGAACATGAGAGTTAAGGTCAATGAAAATGGCAAAAGTTTTCATTCACAGACACAGCTATTGGTCGAGTGTCCTGACTGGGGATGTAGTACTCGATACTTTACTACTCCCATTTGTGTCCCTTCTCCTCGCCTTAATGGCAGCGGGACACGCCGCAAGCAAACTGTGCACATGAGGGGCGTTGCAAACGACCCGTGAGAGCGCGCAACGGATACAAAGTAGACGTCGTCCAGGAGACCCGAGAGAAAAACGTGGATTTTAACGTGAAGAAACCCTTCATATTACATCTTTACAAGCACTGCGGTGATCCAAAGCAGGTGTCTGCAGCCTTCATATCGAGCCATTATCTTATGTCATCTGCTAACAATTGAAGCGCTCGTGCCTTGTGGTTGTTGTCGCGCGGCGTTTAAAGGCATCATTGTTTTTATTTGTCACTTTAATTTAATTTAATTGTTTTGGTCACGCGAGTTATTCGTTACAATAGTTATTCAGTCATTATGCATGCTTGGTTTACCAAGTAGAACTACAAGAGGAAAAGGACTACTTTGAAGTAGGTTGTAGGTGTGATTAATTCTGTGGGCACCACGTGAAGGGGGCGCAACTATCGTTAAGGGGACGCACCCGCGGGATATGACCCTGTACCGAACACACTCAAAAACTTCGACCAGAGCATCGGACCTTTTGGGAGTCTACTTTACTTCAACAACGATTAAAACCTGCTATATGACAGATGCCAGAACGATATTGATTTCTGTTAAATTACAAACAGTTTGATTTAAACCTCTTTTGTTTAATATTTTTAAGAGGAGCCTTCATTCAGTTGCACGTTGTTTTGAAATCGAATGCATTGGGTTTGTGCAGTGTTGGGTAAGTTACTCTAAATAAGTTATTAATTACTAACTACTAATTACATCTACTGTGCAATTAGATGACTGTACTAATTATTCTGTCTGAAAAGTAATTGCATTACTTATTACTAATTACCAGTATCAGGTTTATACGAGGATAGACATGAAACTGTTCTTTTAATTCATTCAAATAAAGCATATAAATTATTCATGAAATGACCAAAGAATTTAAAGGGGCAGCGTTAAATTAGAAAACATATATTTTAACATTAGACGTTAAATTTCGATTATAAATTCACTATTGTTTAATGTAGAATTGCTCGTATGGTCTATACAATATTTAACACAATTACATCAGAAGTAACTGTAATTAAATGACTGAAAAAGTAAGAGGAATCCCTTACTTTACTTTTTTTTTCTTTTCAATGAACAAGTAATTTAATTACAGTAATTGATTACTCAGAAAATGCATTACACCCAACACTGGGTTTTTTGTCATATAAATTACATTCAAAATTGATTCAAACCTCTTTGGTTACATTTTTGAAGAGGAGAGCCCATCACTATAATTGACACCACTGGCCAATTGGTTTTCTGATACCGGTGAGCATGGCAGTATTATGGGATGACCCGTTCACGTTGCTGTGGAGACGGACTGTAATCTATTCCGTTCTGATGATGTTGATGAGTGGCGCGCACACTTTTGGAGATGGAGACTTCAGTGGAGAGGTAACTATTTCATTCCAAAGTCTTTTTATTATGTATATTTTGCATTACAAACTGATCATTTACACGAACACGCACAAGAAAGCATAAACTGTGATATGGTTGTGCTGAACCCCGTATTATACAAACACTTGTCAGGTAACTAGACAAGATTTCATTGTTTACAACATAGTTAAAGGGATAGTTCACCCAAAAATTGTAATTCTCTCATGATTTACTCACACTCATGCCATCCCAGATATGTGTATGACTTTCTTTCTTCAGCAGAACACAAACAAGGATTTTTATAAAATATCTCAGCTCTGTAGGTCCATATAATGCAAGTCAATGGGGTGCAAAACTTTGAAGCACCAAAAAGCACATAAAGGTTGCATAAAAGTAATCCACACGACTCCAGTGGCTACATCCATGCCTTCAGAAGCGATTCTTTCTCCTCCCTGCCCAGTAGGTGGCGATATGCACAAAGAATGCAAATCAGCAAAAAATAGAAGATTAACTTTTGTGAATGTGCATAGAAGGGCTGTTTGAAAGTAGATTTATAGCATAAAAAGACTTTAATATTGATCTGTATCTTACCCACACCTATCATATCACTTCAGAAGACATGGATTAAACCACTGGAGTTGCATGGATATTTCTATGCTGCCTTTGTGTGCTTTATGGAGCTTCAACATTCTGGTCACCCCTCACTTACATTGTAATGACCTACAGAGCTGAGATATTCTTTTAAAAATCTTTGTTTGTGTACTGCAGAAGAAAGAGTGAAAGTCATACACATCTGGAATGGCATGAGGGTGAATACATGATGAGAGAATTTTCATATTTGGGTGAACTATTAAATTGTACACCATCATTCAGCTTAAACATTATATCAGAATCAGCGGGTCATGTGGGACTTTAGCAGTATTTGCAGCTTGGTTACAAGTTTGATGATGTAGTTGTTGGCACAGGTGTTATGCTGTTAAAACAAACCATTTTCTAGATATAAATGTACTAAAAACAAGTGCTAGAAATTCTAACAAATCTGTGTACAAACACTTTCATCAGGTAACAATGAGAGACGACTATTGTTTACAACATAATTAAATGCCATTGAATATCATTATAACAGCATCTGGTTATATTGTGTTGAAACAAGAGGGAACTTGTAGTGTTTTGCTCTCTCAAGTTTGACACTGTGTTTTCTCCGCTAGAGCCGAACTGCTCTTGACCACAGGTCTGGTTTTTATATGACAGCTGAGTTCAAAATGTTGCTTGTAACCTAGCATGTGAATGGTTGTAATATTGAAGAGCAAATTAGAAAGTTGCTGTAAAGCTATTTACATTTATTCATTCAGTTATGGTACATTTTTAACAGCACAACAATCCCTACCTCTTTAAAGGCAAAAAACAAAATTGTTCGAATTTTGTCACGTGTCGATTTTTATGTTTGGAGACTGGTAGGCAGTATGAGCTGCTTGCCGTCTGTGTGGTTTGAGGTTTGTTAGTTGTATGCCACCTTATGTATGCTGTGCTGCAGTGGGTCAAACTCTGAATCGAGACAGGAGCAAAACAACTAAACCGGCTCTCTGCACATCTGGCACATTTACATCCACACAATGTTAATTATTGTCCCTGATGAAAAAAAAGAAAAAAAAAGAAAATATTTTGTAATTGTTTCTTTAATTTAGGCAGCAAGCCTCAGTTTGATCCGCTCAGGTCTCTGTAGTCTTCTTAAAGGGATAGTTCACCTAAAAATGTAAATTCTCTAATCATTTACATACATTCAAGTCATCCCAGATGTGTATGACTTTCTTTCTTCTGCTGAACACAAACAAAGATTTTTAGAAGAATATCTCAGCTCTGTAGGTCCATACAATTCAAGTCAATGGGTACCAAATTTGAAGCTCCAAATGCACATAAAGGCAGCATAAAAGTAATACATAAGACTCCAGTGGTTTAATCTATGTCTTTAGAAGTGATATGTTAGCTGTGGTGAGAAACAGTTTAATATTTAAGTCCTTTTTACTATAAATTCTCTTCTTTGCCCAGTAGGTGGCGATATGCACAAATAATGTGAATTGCCAAAAACAAAAGGAGGAGAATGTGAAAGTCTAGATTGATAGTTAAACAGGACTTAAATATTGTTCTGTTTTTCACCCACACTTATCGTAGATATTTATTTTACCGCTGGAGTCATATGGATTACTATTATGCTGCATGTATGTGCTTTTTGGAGCTTCAACATTTTGGGACCCATTCACTTGCATTGTATGGACCGATAGAGCTGAGATATTCTTCTAATAATCTTTGTGTTCAACAGAAGAAAGAAAGTCATACACATCTTGGATGGCATGAGGGTGAATTAATGATGAGAGGATTTTCATTTTGGGTGAACTGTCCCTTTAAGCATTTATATTAACGTAATATATTACGGCCTCACCCAGATTAAAATGCATTAAAATGTAAAGATTGCAAATTAAACTTATTCTCAACCCATCTCTATGACCACAAGTGCACCAGTGGGCTGTATGTCTTCTTGCTGTCAGTGATGAACTTCACTGAGGCATTGAGTCATTCTCAAACTGGACAGTTGCGGTTTGCAGTTTTCTTCATTCTACATTACTTGCGTCCTGATACTTTGCGTTTGTGGATTGGGTCACTAGGTTGATGGTGAGAGCTTTGACGCAAGGGACTTTCTGGTGTCATGCAAGCGTGTCCTGTAGTGTGGAGGTTTCTATACAATTGGTTACCACATCTGCAACACTATCTCCCATCATTGGTGATGCTAGAGCATTTCTGTGCAGGTTATATTTAGCAGAATTAGTAATCTAAAATTAAAGCATTGAAGTTTTTGCATTAACTGAAAGCCTGAGGAATGTCATTGCATTTTATTCCAGCACAATTAAGTACTGATACTCATTAAACTCTGTCTTATATTTCCTTTAGTTCTGAAGGATCCAGTTTGCTACTTGAAAGAACTGGGCAGTTGCATCACTGTTCTAATCTTTGAGGGCCAGCCTAAAACCTATAAGCATGGTTTATTCAAGCCAGTTCCTTTACAAAGCCATTTGTCTAAGTAATTCCTGCATTTGTTGAATGACAGCAGATTGGCCCGTATATGCCACAGTGGTGGATGGATTCCTGAGTGGATTATGTGTTTTACAGCTATACGGTCTATAGGTATTAGGATTGTGTGAGAGCTTTGGGGTGACTGTTTCTTAAATGCAGTGCATTATGCAAAAGTATACTATGCATGCATTCTCTTTTTTGTTTGGTATATCAGGTTTAAAGGCTTTGAAGATGGTGTGAAGTCCACGTTTTCATAAACATGTTGTGCTGGTTATAACTGATAGATTTCATCAGGTGTAGCTCAAGAATTAAATGATCATTCCTTCCTCTCCCCTTTATGCCGTCTCAGACTTGTATCAGACTTTCTTTCTTCTGCAGAACACAAACAAAGATATTTTGATGGAGATATGAGGTGTTTTTGTCTGTACAATGCAAGTCCATGGGGTCCAACATTTTCAAGCTCCGAAAAGGATATAAATGGGCAACTGTGGCTCAGGTGGTAGAGCGGGTCGGCCACTAATCACAGGGTTGGTGGTTCGATTCCTGGTTCACACGACTCCACATGCAGAAGTGTCCTTGGGCAAGACACTGAACCCAAAGTTGCTCCCAATGGCAGGCTAGTGCCTTGCATGGCAGCTGTGCCGCCATTGGTGTATGAATGTTTGTGTGAATGGGTGAATGAGTCACAGTGTAAAGTGTTTGAATACCGTTAAGGTTAAAAAGGTGCTATATAAGTGCAGACCAATTACTATAAAGGCAGCATAAGGCCTAATTTTTAAGCTGGAAGAAGCCAAATGATTTTTTCCTGGACAAACTAAAGCACCCTAGGTGAATTAAACCAGTGTTTATACTGTTTTCAGTGTCTTTTTAAAATGAGTTTGTTGAGGGTGTCATCGCAGTGTTTAATATACTGTTCCAGACACCGAAGTAATAACAGTAATGCAGGACTTTCAGTAGATTGCGGCTTTAATGCTGCATCTCTTCTTTGCCTTATTAATCTCCACTTTTGGCAAGAAGTTATTTGGTAGCTCTTCTGATAAGGTGTTGGACTTAGAGTCGTAGCACAACGGTTCAATTCCAGCAATGAACTCATACTGACACATGACATGACATGAGTCATAGAAGCTGCACGAAATGATGTGGTTGCTTCAGAAAATGCGCTTTTTCATTTCGCTTCTGCATTTTAAAACACTAATGGTTATATTTAGTCATTCATAAGGTAAGAATGTCTTTTTTAACGTCTCATTTAGATTTTTAAATACTAATGGTTAGATTTAAGCGTTGATTTGGTAAGGATGTCTTTTTTAAATTCAGGCAAAAGTTTTACGTTAGGAAGGTATGTTTTAAAAACATATATCTAAAATTCACCTTAAAACCTAGTCTGAATAGGTCACCATTTTACTTGCATTTCTCTGGGAACCTGCAGCCAAACATGTTTAAATAGCAGAAATGCTGTCATGATCACATGAATTTCATGAGATCTGGCTGCATATTTTTAACAGCAATTGTAAATAAGAAGACGTCACATCCAAACCACCCACAATGTTTTCAACCGATCATTAATGCTCTTCGGCCAACCGAGTTCTCCTAGGTGAGAATTTCAGAGATGTGCGTGAATAGGAGAACTATCACCAAACAAACACCTTGGCAGAACAAGAACGTCACTGCATTTCGTCGTCAAAAGAAGCCTGTTCGCCCATTAATATAAATTAACCTTAAAGCTAATCCATGACTTGAGTGGTTTAAAGATTTGTAGAGAAAAATGTGTTATCACTTCAGAAGACATGGATTAAACCACTGGAGTCATGAATTACTTTTATGATGACTTTGTTCTTTTTGCAACTTTAAAGTGTAGAACCGCCATAAACGCATCATAAACACATCAAAATTCATGCTTGTGTTCTACAGAAGAAAGAAAGTCATACAAGATTGAGACCACATAACGGTGAGTAAAAGATGACAGAATTAGCATTTTGGGTGAACTATTCCTTTAAAGAAAGATTTCCCTTAACATACAACTAAAAAGTCATCAAATGTTGGAATTACAAGGCGTTTTCCTTTGGTGCTATTATCAGAAACAAACTCAAGCTTGTGTGTCTATTCACCCTCAGCACAAACAATACAGATGCTTGAGTGAGCATAGGGAGTGTTGTGAGTGTGGGTGTTGGTCAGAGAGCCTTTTGTTGTACAGTTCTTTGTCTTTTATCCCGTACTTCATAGAAAACCATTTACTTTTGATTTTCACAGAATACCAATGTAGCTTATGATGAATGTACCTCAACTATGAGGGGTTGGCATTAATGTTACTCTCTTGACAGTTGAAGACCTAGCTGGATATGTCCCTGTTGATAAAGGCAAAAACATAAGGGATGATTAAGAAGATAGGGTCGGTAGTATAGAGATGGTGGCTTGCTCTTGTGCATGTGATTGGTGAATGCAACAGCTGTTTTCTAAATAGGCCACAGACAGAAACAGTTAAGTAATGGTCAGGCCTGCAGGCATTCCAGGCAGCTGAGGAGCAACAATTAGACTTGTGTTCAACTGACTGTATTCAGAGGTACAGGGAAAGATAGTGAGACAGGAAGAACTGAAAATGAGGATGTGGAGGGGGGTTATGAGGACTGTAGTACACAGGGAGCTGACTATATCACTTCCTGAAACCTTATCGCTTGCCGGCGTTTAACCCCTTAAGCACCAGCTTCTCTAATGTTCTTCATCCGTTCTTCTGCGCCCATGAAACATATGGCACGTTGCGTCCTTGTTATATCTCATGGAATGCTGTCCTGTTGAAATTACCAGCAATTTCCAAACTGGTCCAGGCTGGTTTGGTTAGTGCTGGTTTTCTGCATGAGCATTTCTGGTCTTTTCAGGAGTGTTTGTGTGTGGTCTGGGCTATTACTGTGAGGGATAATGAGACGTGATTGGACAAAGAAATGGCATTCACTTTTAATTGTGTCCATGTCTTGGTGGATGACTTTGACTTCTGTCTGGTAGGTCTATTTCCTCTCTCATTAAGAACCAGGGACACATTCACCAGTTCAATTATTGCAAGGCCAAGAGGGCAATGTGGCAGAGTCATTAGCCCTGTTCCAAAGCCAGCCTACAACTGCCTTACAAGCAGCATCTTTACTGAAATAGAACCTGTAAAGTGACTGATTTGAAACACAAAGGAATAGTTCACCCAAAAATTAAAATTCTCTCATTTACTCACCCTCATGCCATCCCAGATTTATATGACTTTCTTTCATCTGCTGAAGACAAACAAAGGTTTTTAGAAGAATTTCTCAGCTCTTTTGGTCCATACAATACATGTGAATGGGTGCCAAAATCAAGCTTCAAAATCACATAAGTCAGCATAAAAGTAACCCATAAGACTCCAGTGGTTAAATGAATATCTTCAGAAGTGATAAATATAGGTGTGGGTGAGAAATAGATCACTTCTGAACATATGGATTTTGGTTACTGTTGCTTTCTCAGACAAGCGTTCCAGAACATCCCATCAGAATGAATGGAAGGTTTAATTGAATAGCAGTGTTTTCAGTGGAATGAAATGCATGGATACTATTCTTAAAGTCACCATGAAACGGAAGTTGCTACTGACTTCTGTATTGCGCTGCATTTCTGAGTGAAACGATTTATCGAACAAGAAAAAAATCTAAGGGGGGTACTTAATCGGTTGTTGATTGGATTGTGAAAAGTGGGCGTTGCATAGCGGAATGGAGGCAGATCTGAATAGAGTTATGGTGCGGTCACATACAACGTGAAAAACAAATTTGCCTCGCATTGCTAGCGCGATTTTGAGTGCTAGATTAAATCTGTGTTAAACTTGCGTTCGCGTGAGTAACATGAACCCGCAAGTTTTCCTCCTTCTCTTCCGGAAAAGGACAGGAGTAGGGGCTTCTACGACAATTTATCTTTCCGCCATAAACCATGGCCGATATCACAATGATTGCTGCTATGTATCTGTTGTGGAAGTCCCAGATACTTTGACGTTGTGTCATACAATTCCGGGTGCCCACACGTCAGTACGTCAGTGACATCTGGAAATCTCAATGCTGATAGGCTTTCGCGACAACGTGTCATGCATATATTTTGCTTGAGTTCCAAAATTTTAACTCACGCGAATTAAGCAATATTGCGTTTTTGCTTCGTGCCATTCGCTCCGTTCGTGCCGCCCGCTGCAAATTCGAGTCTATTCGTGTCTTTGCATTGACTTTGTATGTAATCGCGCCACGTGAAACGCTCAATTCGCTTTGTATTTGAACGCACCATTAGTAAAAGATATCGATATTTTAACATTTCGAACCACAAAACACTAAATAAAGGGGGGAAACACTTATTTGTGAAGTACATCCCAAGATACCTGCATTAAAAAAAATGAATAAACTCTAGAGGCATCAGAAGAGTTGTATTCAGTAGTGATCACCTTCAGGTGTGAAATTTCTCGAACACATCTGTGAATTCAGTGTTATTCCACCTCACTCTAAATATCAATTCAAGTCAGCTGGCCGTAACCAAGAAAGTTTGGGTTAAGAAACGATAGTTTTGGAGGAAAACAGCCGAAAATACACCTTATCTTCTCTGCATTAGCTGCTTTGATGACAGGTTTATACTCTTGAAACTGACTACCACATCAGCAGAGGAAAGTCAGTCATTTCACCGGAAGAGCAAGACATGATATTTTGATTAAAGATTACAAGGTCAAGTTTTTTTTATAAAATAAAAAATATGCATGGATGAATTGTTCATAATAAGACCAGGTTTCATGACGACTTTAAGGAGGCTGAGAGAAGTCTGGCATTTTTAGAGAAGTGTGGCATTTTTAGAGAAGTGTGGCATTTTTATTTTAACCTTTACAATGAATTAACAGCAAATGTAAGTGTCCTTACGGATGTTACACATGTTCATTTGAGAATGAAGGACTAACACATATAGTGTAATTCACAGAAGGCACTTCTAAATATTTGTTTAATAATTTGAAATGGTGAGCTTATATCCTCTTTAGGTTCTTTGTGTCACTATTATCAGTGCCCTAGCAACAACATTTTGCTGTATTTTTGGACAATTCTTTTTTAAAACCATCTAAACACGTTGGACGTGGATGTGTAATTATTCAGTAAAGCTAAAAACATTTTCTGATTGGTCAGTTAGGTGTGATGGCAGTGTGCAAATGCATTAGATGCTCCCATTGCTGCGATTACAGACATTGCTTTTCCTGTGCGAAATTGACGATAAACATTGACTGAAGTAGCAATTTAATACAGACATATGTACTGAAAACTAATCCTGTCCAAATAGGCCTTTAGTGTTAGTTGATTAAATGTATTTTACTTAATCTTTTTTGCTGATACTTCCACCTACTGTTGAGAACTCTTCATTTGTTGGTCCATTTAATTTAGTTTGCCGCTGCTTTTGTCATTGATGAAGGCTATTGATTTTAAACAGATGGAAAATGAAACTGACCACTGATTGATGCACTTGGTCCTTTGACCTTTCTTGTGTCTCATTTCACAATTGCCCGCCTTTATAGCCAACATACATGTTTGATTTGAAGAAGGTCATGTGGAGTTTGCCATTGCACCTGTGGTATCGGAGCCAGGATCCTGTCTGTTACGCCGAAACCAAGTCTGCTTCTAACTTATTTTATTCCTTCCCTCCTCTGTCATGTTCTGTTTTCCTGTCTTCCTCTTAATTTTTTCACTTGATCTGGTTCGCTCGCTCTCCCTTCCTCTCGCGCTAACTGACCAAAAAGATGGCTTGCACCCAAGGCTCTGGAATAATAGCACTCTCTAGTCGTTAGAGTTGGCTGACATTGCTCTAGACACACACACACACACACACACACACACAACCACACATTTTACAGCACGCTGTGAATCACGGGTTCTTGGAGGACATGCTGTTGGCAGCCACTCTCAAGGTCCCATTGAGGTAGCGATTGGCACGGTGGTTGATTGGAGAGAAAGATGTGTCTCCTTACTTAGCTCTTTGTAAAAACTTGTTCTGTATGCATGACAGAGGATGTTGTGGTTGTGGGATGGACGTTGAAACACTTAATGCTTTAAAAGCAGAACTTTGTTTTTTACAGCACAGGAGAGGTTGGCATTCGTGCCAACACACTTCAATAAATATCTAGCAGAATAATTTCTGGAGTCATAATCAGAATAGATCTTTATTGACCAGGTCAGATTGATCATGCCAAGAATTTGACTTGGCAGCTTCTAACACTGGACAGACATGAAACAAGAAAAACATGAAGTATAAGAAATAAGTTGATAACTGTTTGAATACTAAAAGCTGATGTGTAAT
This sequence comes from Xyrauchen texanus, assembly GCF_025860055.1. NCBI lineage: Eukaryota > Metazoa > Chordata > Actinopteri > Cypriniformes > Catostomidae > Xyrauchen > Xyrauchen texanus. The sequence goes on from NC_068276.1 coordinate 57,085,754, forward strand.
TTTTTCGATGTTAAAATTCGTTCTTATTATAAGTAAGCCACTGGAAGGTTGATTTCACCTAAAGGTATAACCGTGGCAGGGCGGAGGGCGGGGCCAGGTCATAATTCTGCAAACCCGGCCCCTAATCAGGCTAATTAGACATCGAGAGGGATAAGGGCCGACCGAAAGAGATTTACAGCTGTCCGACACCTGTGTGTGTGTTTGTCTTTTTTTTTTTGGACAATATAAATAATATTTGAATGTGGATCTAAACAAAAACACAAAGGTGTCGGACAGCTGCCCGTAAATCTCTCTCTCCCACTGCAGCTTCCAGTCTGCCTTTATTCCTCTCTGAGGCTTGATTAGCCTGATCGCGACCCGGCCCCTCCCTCCACCCTGTCACAATAATATTGTGGCTTTTTGGCACTATCGAAACATTCCTCTGATTGTTTGTAAAGCCCGTCTAATTCGACAGCAACATCGAGCGTGTTTGCATGTTTACCAATACACTGATACCTACCAAAAACCAGCTTATTCGTAAAATCTGTCTACTCAAGAAAAACACGTTTACATTAGACTTGAAATTATTATTTTTTTCTCTGCTTTTGATGTCAAAAAGTAAACAGTCATGCACACGACACTTGTGCACATTGCACAAGGTGCGTAAGTGCTAGTAAAGGTGTTTAAATGCACAGCAAAGACAGGGTGATGGGCAAAAATCTGTCCCGAACTGTTTAGGAATTTTCCAATAAAGGCAATCTGGTTAAGGCGTTTACATGACCACACACATTGTCGCCTTGTGTTGTGTTCGTATTTTTCTTACACAGTTTGTGTTCTCAGTCAAAAATGACCGGCCCACTAAGATTGTTTATAAATCTCTAATTATTGTATATATTATCACAAGATATTGAATTAGATAATTTTATCAACTTCTTGTTTAGTAATTATGACTCCTTTTTTTTTTACGTATTATTTAAAAATTATATTTTTATGATAGAAGCATTAACTGAACTGAGCTTATACCGGGCCAGTGAGGGGAACTCCTTGTGGAAAAAATAAAAGTAAAATAATTAAATAATAAATGAATAGCCACTTGCTTCATCTGAACGAAGATGAATCTGAAATCTTAGAATCTGGACTTTACAATGCATATAGCTGATCATAATTCTTAAATTATGTTTTTTAATTAACTGTGTCGTTCTCATCATTTGCAAATTTGCTATCACAACAGTTATATTCAATATAACAAGAAAAATTATAAAATAGCCATGTGTCAAAGAGTGCACATGGAAAGACGATGGACAAGAGGGCGCACATTGTGTGTGAGTGTGTGTGTGAGTGTGTGTGTGTGTGTGTGTGTGTGTGTGTGTGTGTGTGTGTGTGTGTGTGTATGTTGTGTGTGTGTGTGCATATGTCCGAGGACTTTGTTTGTGCAAACACAAATCCACATATGTACTCATTTAAACACTTAATAGTTCCTTATTTTGTAATCGAATCCATTCATTTGCAATGGCTGGTCATTTTTGACCGGGAACACAACAAGTGCAACAAAGTGAAATAATAAAAAAAAAAAATGTGTGTGTGTGTGTTTTCAGATACCATATGTGAACAGAGTCAAGAAAGAGTCAAGTTTATTCCAATTGGACTAAGTAAAAAAATAAAAATCTTAAGAAAAAAAGTTGACAAAATGACCAGAACTCAACATAAGGGTTAACCATAATCCTTTTTATTTTTTTTAAAAGATTGTTCGTGGAAATGTGCTCATTGTCTTGAGCAATGGTGTGAGTTTGGGGCAGGACTGTAAGTTTGTAAAACCTATCGACAACGTTTTCTGGAATCTGTTTGAAATTGGTAATTATTTTAGCATTTCCTCTTGTTGACGCTAATGCCGCAGAAATTGCACACTTCATCTTTAAAATCAAGTAAATATATGCAGATAATGAAAAAGAGAAGTAAAGTTGTAGAGATTGATTAAAAAGGAAATACAAATATAAAGCAAGAAAGTTGTTCTTTTTATGAGCCTGCAAGCAGAACACTAGGGTAATGTTTTTCTCCTTTTGCGGGTGTACACACCCTCCCACCTCTCACCCTGTTTAAACCCCCAGGGCTCTGAGTGACTGAAAGGAACACAGTCTTATCTGTGGGGTAAGGTGTGTCCTGCACTGAACAGCCCATTAGCACTTCCCTCTCTCACAGCCTCATGGCAGATACAAAGCAGATTGTACTCAGGGAGAGTAAAGTAGAAGGTAGTTGACAAATAAGTTCACATGCACTTTTTTCCAACATCAAGATAGGTTAGCATTAATATGATTGTTTAAGGAACAATGTATATTTTTAAATCCTGTAACTTGCAATCATTTATTTGCCTATTCTTGCCTATTCAATTGCCTACTTTTTGCAGTTTATTTAAACTGCAAATGTCCTGTGGTGAGACAAATGTATAATATTTCTCAATTAATTAAAGGTCATAAAAACTGTCTGGATTATATTTGTAATACTTGCCCATACAAAATCTGCCACCATGATGCTAAAGTGTTGAAGGTGGTTGCTAGGGCATTGCTATGCGTTTTTCAGGGCTTTATTAGGTGGTTTCTTACAGGCCTATGTCTAAAGGTGGGGTCACGCTACACTTGCGCTCCATTCACTTCCATTAAAAATGCATCTGCTTGTGGGAGATTTCTATAGAGCTAGAACTAGAGGTAGAATGTCATATACTGGTTAGGTAGAAAGCCTGGAAATATGGCTAATTAGATAGAAGCACTTTGATAAATAGAAACTGGTGAAATGTATATTTTTGTTTAATATCTGCATGACAACCCAAAATTTGGTCTTTCATAGCTCAGAAGACTCAAAAGACATTTTCAGTAATATTTAAAGGGATAGTTCACCCAAAAATGTAAATTCTCTCATGATTTACTCACCCTTATGCCGTCCCATTACTTTATTTCTCCTGCAGAACACAAACATGGAACAACAAGGTTTTTAAAAGAATATTTCAGCTCTTTTGGTCCTCACAAAGTAAGTGAATGGTGACCAGAAATTTAAAGGCAGTTTAAAAGTAATCCATAAGACTCCAGTGCTTTAATCCATGTCTTCTGAAACAATATGATAGGTGTGGGTGAGAAACAGATACAAATTTAAGTCTGTAAATATTACTGTAAATCTCCACTTTCACATTCAGCCACCTATCGGTTAGGGCTGGTCAATGGTAGAGATTAATAGTAAAAAATAACATAACATTGAACTATATCTCACCCACACCTATCATATTGCATCTGAATGTATGGATTTAGCCACTGGAGTTGTATCGATTACTTTTATGCTACCTTTATTTAATTTTTGGACCTTCTGAGTTCTGGTCACCATTCACTTGCATTGTATGGACCTATAGAGCTTAGATATTCTCCTACAAATCTTCATTTGTGTTCAGCAGCAGAAAGAATGTCATACACATCTGGGATGGCATGAGGGTGAATAAATAATGAGAGAATTTTTATTTTTGGGTGAACTGTCCCTTTAAATAATTATCAAATTTGTAAGTGTTTCTCGTTTTGGAGAAATAAATGTAGACAACAATTAAGACATTTGTGGACATACAGTTAAAGTATAGAGCTAAATAATACGAGTAACATTGATTAGATAATTTGGTCTCAGAAGAATTTTAAGAGAAATGTTTGAGTTTAAAAATCTAACTTTTAGTTGCAAACTTTGGTATCTCTGCAGATTTGAGCATTGTCTGTGACATTGTTGAGATCTCTTCTGAAACTCTAGATGGACACATGTGATTACAAGGGCCTGTTTCATAGAAGAAGTCTCCAGTTGTTCTCCATTTAATCTCATGGCTGTCTAGGAGTAACACATCATCTCATTCTCATTCGTGATTTTTCTTTCCTACGGGACAGTCTGTCTGGTGTAAGACATCCTATTACTATTGCCGCAGGGCAGTCTCTACAAAAGGGAGTCTAATTGCTTAATCTGTGCTAATTACCTAATTAAGCGTAATAAGCAGTGGGAGTTTCCATCTACATTGCACAGTTGAACCCTCACCCCTTTACCCCCTTCAATGAAACCACACAACCCTCTGGCCTTTTGAAATCCCCCACCACATCCGACATGTGAGCCAGATATCGCTTGAGTTTGGGCCCCATGCATGTCTCTGCCCTGAGGAAGAGTTTCTGCTCTCGGCTTCTAAGGGCTAATAAACTGCCCGCCCCAGCTGGTGCTGTCACCATTCAATCTGTGCTCGCATCCGCCTCAAATGTTCTCACACAGTCTGGGCCGGTATTAGGTGTCGCCTATAACAGGTGTGACACTCTTTCAGTCTGTAACAATATCTTCTTTCTCTGTCATTCTCAGTGCTGTGAAAGACTGATGTTCCATTCAATTGTCGTGGTCTTGAAGGGCTCATTTCACACATTTATTACAGTTTTTTTTGTGTGTGCCAAAAACGTATTACCCTGTCACCGACCATAAGAATTATTACATTTAAATCACATTTTCATGCCTCATAAGCCATTTTATTTGCTTCTGTGCCTTTAAAGAATCCTATGTAAGCACCCTATGAGAAACAGTGCTTGCTATCCAGTCCAGTGTAGTTTATGCTGAACCCTTCCTTCATTAATGTAAAATCCAGTATTATATATGGACATATTCACAAAATAATCCATGCCGAAATATGTGACAAACCATTTAGATTGGATTGAAATGATCCAGGACCTTGTTAAAAACAAATTCCAGCCACTTTTCCTAACACTGGGACAATTTTAACCCATTCGCTCATGTACAATAAGTGTCGTTTCTGCCTATGAGGAGTGTTAGTTAGCTTTAGTTTGCTGTGGATGCGTTGTCATGGATATGGTAATGTTCCTTCTATGCAAAAAAGAGTGCGGCACTAACTGATGTGATCAATTGAAGCGGAAGATGTTCTGTTTGCTCACAAATACTGAGCATCAAGTTCAGGGGTCGGGAACCTTTTTTCACTAAGGAGCCAGTTTTAAAATTTTTGGTTGATGCATTTTTTTTCGAAAAACAGCCATAGCACAAACTAATAAAGTTTGTTAATAAAATAAAATGTTTATATTGCCCATAGACTACTCAAAATCACAAAAACAAACTAATACGCTAAATGAACAATAACATTTTGCAATATGGAATTGAGTACACGTGTTTGTGCGGGTCTCCATAAAATTACTTAATTTTACAATTGTTCCTGAAAAACATCCCTTTTGGGTTGGGCGATATGTGAAAAACATTTTAATCGCCTTTAAAATATTGTGATATCCGATTATATGGTCAATCCACCTGCCAAGGGTCAGTGAATATTTTTGCTTTATTGATTTTTCCTTTAAAATTACATAAATTTATTGAAACACAAAACACTTAAACATAAGACATTTCTAAATTCAAATTGCACTTTAAACTAAACAAAAAAAAAGCAATTAAAATAACGAAGTGATTAAAAAACTTATATATATTACCACCTCCCCAAATCCAAGTAGTTTCCTTCTCCAATGGCCCCATTTGCGTCACGAAAGCATCCATTAACGAAACATTACTACTAGCCTACAAATTAAGAACTAAAGACATTTATAACTGTATAGATAATAATAATAATTATCATAATAAAGCCTAATAAATTCCCTTGTGTTCCCAAAAAATGCTGCCAAATGTGTGTTCTTATCGAATGTGTTTGTATTGCGTTTTTTAATACATTTAATGCTGCATAAAGAAAAGAAAATAAAACAAAATTTTAGGTTCAAGGTGAACGTGTCTAATTTTATATAGCATTACTGAACCTGCAGAGTTGCGTTCACAATGTGTAAGAGTGAACTGCTCCATCACAGCATCTCACGAGATTCTCATAGACTACATTATTTTTGCAAACAGATTTCAGTTGAATGAAACAGAAGTGTATTAAGAGTGATAACACTTTACACGTGCTTGTTCCACGAGACAGGCCCCGTTGCACGCCTCTGAACATACAGTGAATCAGACACGAGCATTGACGTTTTATATTTGTCTGTTCTTAAAAATATAATAAAGTGTGTTTCTTCAACCGCGTCTTTTTGACTAACAGCATTTCTTGTCATGTGTCACTCCGAGATGTTTTACAGGTCACCCACCTGTTGCGGGTAGATGAGCAAAAGCACTCACGCATAAAATACCTGCATTTGAAAGAGGAGCTCGCAAACTGGATTGATCCTCGTCACATTTGGAGAGCGGTGGATGCTGTTTCACACCCTGGGCACACAAAAAATAGCGAATGTTCATAAAATCACTCATAGAAAATGCTCTTTACAGCTAAAATCAATAGTTATTATTATATTATTAGGAAACAAGGCTAAGAACTATGCATGTGCATGTCTTGGAGAAGTGCTTTCATTGCACTCGTAAACAGCAGAGCTCACTGCTCACACATATCAAATCAGACGTGCATTGGCGGCTTTTCTTTTGTCTGTTCTTCAAAATATAATCACGTTTCGTCAAACGTGATTCTTTGTGTCTAATTTCTTGTAATATATCTCTCCGAGAAGTCTTACAGATCGACTTCCACAGTGGCTGGTACATCGACAAAATACTCATTTGCCGGGTGTTCATTTCAAACCTTGTTCACCAGGAGTAGGCTGTATGACAAATTCGGGAGAAAGGAAATCAAAACCACTGACTTCAAGCTTTGCAATCACACTCACACTTTCTGTAGGAAAATTATGTCTAGAAAGATTTCAACAATCATTTGTTGGTGAATGGGGAGACACCTGGCGACCCGTGATCTAGTTGGTCGATTTTCATAGGGCGAACTTATAATGACACTACACTTAAAATTCTTGTTTCACAGTAATCTCTGGCTAGTACTTTTCTGATACAATTGAAACCTTGTAATGCAGCACTTATCATGTTACTGTCTCCTTAAGATGCATCGCTTAAGTTGTATACTTCCTAATTTTGTAAGTCGCTTTGGATAAAAGTGTCTGCTAAATGAATAAATGTAAATAAATGTAAACTTAAACAGTAATGCTTTTGACTCAAAAACACTGGATTCAGTTTCTGAGATTGGAAAAAAATACACCATAGTGGGATGCGCTGCTGCAATAAGCTATTTAGATTAGTGGTCTGTTGATATGAGTTTTTCATCAAAATATATATGGTAATTGACCCATCGCTAAGACCCGCCTTAAAAGCGTGTCCAACCAATAATGTCGAAACAGCGGTTGCCCCACCGCCATTTCTCTGACAAGCATTGTTTGTACTGATACAGTATATACTGTATATAACTGGATTGCTCATGACGTCATATCAGTGAAGCCACTACACCGCCATATTGCTATGCCCAAACATTCCAATGTCCCTATTGACTTAATAGGATATCATCTAATTTCAGCGAGTAAACATTAGTCATTCAATCACGATTTTATATCTGAAATCTGCATGTACATCCCTACAACGCAAATGTCCTACACATGCAATTATTTATTTTATTTAAAGTTGGGAATTTTTCCTGTTTCTTGAAAGCCCGAGCAAGTTATGCATATCTACTGTATAGCAAACAGTATCCACCACTAACAAACTTCACCAGCGAACAGATCAGCTGAATGTAAACAAGTTCACTGACACTGAGGTAAGATACAAAACAGAGGCTGAAAGGCAACTGTCGTAACCGCAGGTCAGAGATGGTGAAACTGGTGTTTTCTCCTGTCTGTCATTGATGCTCTATGTGAAGTTGGGCATACTAAGATGGCCGAGTGTGTTATGAGATGTTATAAGCAGTTATAACATGTGATTGTGATGATCGTTTATGAGAATATTTTGCCAAAAACCATGCTGTTCACTGCAATCTGCCATTCATTCCTATGGGGAGATCTGTAGAGCTTGTCAGTGCGAGTGGGGGGGGGGGGGGTTTGGGGGCTTAGCAAAGTGTACATTTATAAAACATGCCCCTTGTCCAAAACCGCATACTGTACGGTATTTAATGAAAGACGTAATTATCTGCCAGCAAAACAGTACATTCTTTTAGGTATGCATGCGAGTAGCATAAATAGATTTCGGACATACTTCATTCGGGATGTGGGCATTGTCTTGTGACCCACATATATGACGTAAGAACAACAACCGCGAAAACTATCTGCTCTGGTTCTGCAAAACAAGCACCATTTAAGCACAAGGAACAATTATCTTGGTATATGGAGCACGTTTTGAAAGGGATGTCGCCTCAGCTCCTGAGGGATTATGGGATTGTTAAGTGTCAAGTCGATCCGCACTTAGTATGGAAATAGTATGTCATCTGCGTACTTCTCGCTTACTGCTTCATGAAAACTGTAAATACAACTCCATTGCCATACTGTTTTTGGCTTACTCTATAGTAGGGAAGTATGGATATTTGGATGCAGTGATGGTATCAAAATTGTAGTAGTAGCTATAACAGGAAGTGCCTGGACTCAACCACCTATAAATAAACTCAAACCAACTAAAGTGGCTGAATTCAGATACAAGAAAGAGACTAACAAGACAAGAGTGTCAGGGCTCTGCCACAAAAGTCAGCAAGACAAAACTAAGAGCAGAAACCTGACCAGTAGTAAATTATATGCAGAGAACACACGCTACACCCAGTTAGAAATGGCACAAAGTTTGGTGAACTTTCTCACATTTTACTCTTATTTGAGCATTCCTGGTGTTTAGCAATAATACTATGAGAATAATACTATCCTGCCTCTATAACTGCAAAATGACAAAGGAGAGCAGGTATTTGAACACTGAATAGATGCCTTTGACATGTAAGTTGCTCCTAAACACTTTGTGGTGTAGTTTCAATTAATAGTCTTCCAAGTCTAGGGAGGAAGGTTTGAGCCCTGAAAGATACAGTATGTATTCATAGGTCTATGTATGATGTATTTCAAATGATCAATGACAGTTTGATTTCTCAAATTAGATATTTTTGTTTTAATTCATTCTCTCCCTGTTTCTCTCATAGTCCTGGCTGCGATTGTACGGCTACCTCCCGCAGGCCAGTAGGCAGATGTCCACCATGCGCTCGGCTCAAATCCTGTCGAATGCCATCAGCGATATGCAGCGCTTTTATGGCCTGGAAATCACTGGAGAGTTGGACCCAATCACCATTGAGTAAGAGACTCACCCCATATCACATGATTTCATGAAGCACTTAAGTCCCATTAAATCTGTTATTGAACATGGCAAAACAGAGGTCACCTTAAAGGAATATTATGGGTTATTATCAAATTCATATCTAAGGTAATACTTTTCTTGGTTGTGGAATGTCTGGTAATGCATTACTTATGTCATATCTGTGTTAAGTTGAAAATAAGCAGATTCTTTATGCAATGATATTGAAGCCCACCAGGTGCACAGTGATTATTAACCTTTCTTGACAACATTTAGCCATGTTACCTCTCTTTAGTGCCATGAAGAGACCACGCTGTGGCGTCCCAGACAAGTTTGGGGGTCAAATCAAGACCAATGTGCGGCGGAAGCGTTATGCTCTCACGGGCCACAAGTGGGACAAGACTCACTTAACTTTCAGGTGTGTTTTTAAATAGGCTTATCAGTATTTGTGTCATATCAATGCCATATCTCTATCCAATTATCTCTATATCAATAGTAGCGATTTGCCTTCATATAGCCAGTCCACTGCAATTTTAATCCCAAATATAAATGTGCATCTGTCATGGCTGCAGTATTCAGAACTACACCCCTAAGATCGGGGAGTACAACTCATATGAAGCCATCCGGAAGGCCTTCAAGGTGTGGGAGAAGGTGACGCCACTCACATTCGATGAAATCCCTTTCCGGGAGGTCAAATACGGCCGTCGAAAGGAGCCCGATATTATGATCTTCTTTGCTTCTGGTTTCCATGGTGACAGTTCACCGTTTGATGGAGAGGGAGGTTTCCTGGCACATGCCTACTTCCCGGGTCCAGGGATGGGTGGAGATACTCACTTTGACTCTGACGAGCCATGGACCATTGGCTCACAAAACCTACAGGGTGAGTCAACTTAGTGTGTTTTGCTATTTAAAGGAGTATTATGAGTTCAAGATACAAGTTACATGGACTTTATTTGTGGCCTGCTTTCAATTACTTCAGAAAAGTATTTTGACTTGTCCATCACGTTCCTCTGGTTATAGCAACTATATCAATCTGGTCTCTTGTAAACACATATTTTAAATGTTGATTCATGGTGCTGAATGCTTATTTGCTAGACTTCCATTGTAAGTGCATTACTGAAAATGCATTTTTTATTCATTTTTACGAACTAAGGGAAGAGTTGCTTTTATTTTCTGATTCAGAGCTTAACATATGCTTAACATAATATGGTTGCATTTTATTTGCATTGTCACACAATTTCACATTTCATTGACCCACCTTTAACAACCGTATTCACTTAAAGTTCACCATAAAGTCTTTCTAATGATTAGACGTTTGTCCACCCAAGTCAGTTGCCAAAATTGAAATCAACTGCAGACTCCTACAGTGTGTAAGCAAGAAATAGGTCACATTTGCAAGCATAGTTTTTTCTGTATTCTCTCTAAATGCTTAGAGATTGAATGATCAGAGGTTTACACGCTTCTGTGGAGGTGGTTGATGTCATTCGAGACAGATGCTTGACCATGTGAGCTATTGAGGGACATGATGAATTGGTGAGAGTTTTGGACAAGCCTAGATAATAGTGAAGTATTTGATTTCCAAAATAATTCATTTGTCACATTGCGGGATTATTTAAAGGGGAAGTGTGTCATTTCTGCAACTCTGTCGTCACCAAACGATGTGTTGGGAATATAATTTTATTAACAGGTTTACCAAGTACTTCCCCGGTCTTCCATTGGTCTAACAAATGGATAGTCCTGCCTAATGCCATTGGTTGAGCCACTGTTTCTATGTTGGGCTGTTTGGGATGCTCAGACAAACATTGTTGACAGTTTTAAGGGGAATCAACCTATGAATGGTTTACTTATATAACTTACACATATACATTTTGATGTTGGAAAAGAAGTTCATGGACATGTTATTTGTTACTAAAACTGAGCCCATTTTTGGTTGTTAGGGTTACGCCACAGAGGCTCTCTGTCTCTTCCTTCCTTTAACTGTAGTCACATGAATAGGCTAAAGGTTAATCATGAGATGGCTGGTGTTTGCAATGCTCCATTAAATTGTTATTACATCACCACTCTTTCAACTAATAACCTGTCATTTCATTCCTGACACACTGTGGACTTGAAACAAAATCATCTCAGTGCAACATTCACTGAGGAAGCACCACATAACACATATATAGGACTTTCCAGAGCTGTTTCCATAGGTTTGTAATGTCTGGCTACAGGATCTTCATTGTTAGGAACGGTTGAAGTCTCGGTCGCTGTATCACAGCTGTGAGGAGAGATGTTGAATCTTTTAAAAATCATGGCCATTGCTTTGAACGGGGCTGGAGCGCGTGTCTGTGAAAGCCATCATTGATTGAACTGTCTGAAAGCATTAGACATTCAGTAGAACATTTCTTATTTGCACAAAGTTATTAGGGCTAATGATGTTACATTTCTAAAAAAAAAACCCTGAACAAGCAACATTACTGCCTGATTACTTCATAAGGCCTTTGGGGAGATGGTTAGGATTGTCTACGCTGGCTAATAATGGATCCTGTCAGGGTTATAAACCTCTGAAATCAGGCTTTAAAGGAATAGTTCACCCAGAAATGAAAGATCTGTCATCATGTACTCGCCGTCATGCCGTTACAAACCTGTATGAATTATTTCCTTTTGTGGAACCTGTAAGAGCACATCTTTGCACTAAGAAGGAAGCGACAGAGAAACCCTGGCCCTAGCTAACCCTTAAACCCTCCACACTCCCCATTTCACTCATATATCCTGGGTAAATAAGACTCATATATCCTATTTACCCAGCCAACTAAATTTAGCACTCTTTCCTTTTCCTCATTTTATCTGAAGCTACTGTAGTGCCAGTGGCAAGTTTGTTTAATGTGAGCACTTCAGTTGCATTAACTGCAGCACATTGTAATGATGTGCTGTATATCATACGTTTTCAAGCTAGAGTGCACATAAAGTGCAGCTGTGATCCCCAGAGTGAATAAAGATTAATAAGCGGTTGCATCAGACATCCCCTGCCACTGACCTCGGTAAATCACCTCCTCTTCTCATTGCAGACCAGTAGCTTTCTCTAATACCTCAGCATGTGATATTTAATATCTCTCTCTTCTCTCTGCAGGTAATGATCTGTTCCTGGTAGCTGTGCATGAGTTGGGCCATGCCCTTGGACTGGAACACTCCAATAATCCCTTGGCTATTATGGCTCCTTTCTATCAGTGGATGGACACGGAAAACTTTGAGCTTCCTGAAGATGATCTCCGTGGGGTTCAGCAGATTTACGGTAACATGATGCCTATGTTGTCTTCAAAATGATTTAACTGTAATTTTTAAAGAGATTATTTCTGATTAATTAAGGGGCAATTTACAAAGAATATTTTTTTTGCTACCGTCTGCATTGTTTTGCAATTGATATCTGATGTAAACAGACCGCAGCTTACTGTTTTTTTTTTTCAGCATCTTGTGCTGGAGTGCTGTTTTTAAGACGCTATGCCAAGTTAAAAGAATATTCAGTGTTTAATACAAGTTAAGCTCAATCGACAGCATTTGTGGCATAACGTTGATTACCACAAAAATTTATTTCGACTTGTTTGTCTTTTTCTGTAAAAAATCCCCAAAAAAGCAAAAATCGAGGTTACAGTAAGGCACTTACTATGGAAGTGAATGGGTCTATTGCGTATTTTAACATTTACAAATTTTCCCCATTCACTTCCTTTATACACTCACCTAAAGGATTATTAGGAACACCTGTTCAATTTCTCATTAATGCAATTATCTAATCAACCAATCACATGGCAGTTGCTTCAATGCATTTAGGGGTGTGGTCCTGGTCAAGACAATCTCCTGAACTCCAAACTGAATGTCAGAATGGGAAAGAAAGGTGATTTAAGCAATTTTGAGCGTGGCATGGTTGTTGGTGCCAGACGGGCCGGTCTGAGTATTTCACAATCTGCTCAGTTACTGGGATTTTCACGCACAACCATTTCTACGGTTTACAAAGAATGGTGTGAAAAGGGAAAAACATCCAGTATGCGGCAGTCCTGTGGGCGAAAATGCCTTGTTGATGCTAGAGGTCAGAGGAGAATGGACTGACTGATTCAAGCTGATAGAAGAGCAACTTTGACTGAAATAACCACTCGTTACAACCGAGGTATGCAGCAAAGCATTTGTGAAGCCACAACACGCACAACCTTGAGGCGGATGGGCTACAACAGCAGAAGACCCCGCCGGGTACCACTCATCTCCACTACAAATAGGAAAAAGAGGCTAAAATTTGCAAGAGCTCACCAAAATTGGACAGTTGAAGACTGGAAAAATGTTGCCTGGTCTGATGAGTCTCGATTTCTGTTGAGACATTCAGATGGTAGAGTCAGAATTTGGCGTAAACAGAATGAGAACATGGATCCATCATGCCTTGTTACCACTGTGCAGGCTGGTGGTGGTGGTGTAATGGTGTGGGAGATGTTTTCTTGGCACACTTTAGGCCCCTTAGTGCCAATTGGGCATCGTTTAAATGCCACGGCCTACCTGAGCATTGTTTCTGACCATGTCCATCCCTTTATGGCCACCATGTACCCATCCTCTGATGGCTACTTCCAGCAGGATAATGCACCATGTCACAAAGCTCGAATCATTTCAAATTGGTTTCTTGAACATGACAATGAGTTCACTGTACTAAAATGGCCCCCACAGTCACCAGATCTCAACCCAATAGAGCATCTTTGGGATGTGGTGGAACGGGAGCTTCGTGCCCTGGATGTGCATCCCACAAATCTCCATCAACTGCAAGATGCTATCCTATCAATATGGGCCAACATTTCTAAAGAATGCTTTCAGCACCTTGTTGAATCAATGCCACGTAGAATTAAGGCAGTTCTGAAGGCGAAAGGGGGTCAAACACAATATTAGTATGGTGTTCCTAATAATCCTTTAGGTGAGTGTAAATGCCACACTGTAACCCAGATTTGTGCTTTTTTTTTTTTTTATAGAAAAGGTGGTGCAAGTCAAAATAATTTTTGGGGGTAATCAATATTATGACACAAATGCAGTCTATTGAGTTTTACTTAAATTGAACCCAGAATATTCCTTTAAAAAAAAACTCTATTGTATCTGCAATCTGTTCCATTTGTTGCATCACATCTAGCTTTTTTAACTCAAGAGTGCTTCCAGAAGGAATGGCACTCAGCTTGGTCTAAAGAAATGTTCAATCAGAGCTGTGGCCTATTGGCTATTATTAGGGCAGGGTAATATATATGCAAAATATAGTTATATATATATATAGATATATATATTTTAAATGATAGATAATAATAGATGCTTGAATAGTGTAAATTCGATTGTTTCTATGAATCAGTTCAAATTGTTTTCTGGTTTAGTCTGGTCCAGAGTCATTCTACGCACGTTAAATTGTAAGTGTTTGTTTTGGTATGCTTTGGTTTACACTATGTGGTTTTACTGGTACTCTGAGTTATGGTGTAAAGTTTCAAATGTTTATTTTTGTGGTAGGTTGGTGTACTATTCCATTAACATGGCGTGCCTCTAAAATTCTTCAGTCTCTGTGGACTTTAATAATGTTTACAGTAGTTCTTTTATGTGTAGTAGAGGGTAGTTTCAGCTGAGAGGGACCAACAGGTCTCATGCACACTTCTGAAGCAAAAACTCATGGCCAAGTCATGGCAAATTTACATAACAGTTTACTTATTAGGCAAGGCTAGCAGTAGTGCTTGCTAATGCAAGCATCACTATTACTATGGCTCAAACTTGAGGTTAATGGTTTGAACAACCTCATTTTTATCTGTTTATCCTCACTTTATCTTATAGGACCCCCTAGTAGTGCTCCCACCCAGGCTCTCCCCACAGTGACCCCTCGGCGACCAACCCAGTCTGACCCGAGGTACCCTCCTAAGAACCCTCCCGGAGCGCCTCCCCGTCGGCCGGAAAGGCCTCGCACCACTGACCGCCCAGATAACTATGGCCCGAACATCTGTGAAGGCAATTTTGACACGGTCACCATGCTTAGAGGAGAGATGTTTGTTTTTAAGGTGAGCTGGAGATCTTTACTATTCTGTTCCTTGCAGAGCATGTAAGTGGAGCGAGAGCAGAGCGGGTGATAATTTCACCTGAGCAGAGAGCCCTTTTTTGAAGATTCCAATCTGCTCGCTCAGGCCGCTCAGCGCCTCTCGTGCAACCCAGAATGTGCTTCATGATATGCTGGTTTGGGAACCTGAGAAATAAGCAATAGGCCTGAGATTATGGCGTTCAAACCTTATATATAAATTAAATGTAAAAATCAAAGCTAAGAACGAGGAAGGTGAAGCAACTGAAAGGGATTACAGAGACTGTGAGAGTTAGTAAAGATTCCCTTTGGAATCTTAAGCATCACATTGCCAGAAAGCAGGAGGAAGTTTTAAGTGAACATGGTGGTACAGCAAAAGGTGAGCTAGTAGGCCACTCTACCATTTGATAAAAAATTAATAGATAAGTAGATAATAAGGTATCTTGTTATTTTGCAGTCATCTCAGTGCAGCTGCCAGCTAGATGCAGGCATGGTTCTACAGGGGTGCGAACGTTTCAAAAAATCCCAGCATCAAAACTAATTAACGTATGAACATGCAGATCAGTGTGTCCCAATTTCCAGGCTCAGCATTCTGCTTTCATGCCGCCATTGTACAACCGAGCATTTGACTGCATGCATGATCTGTGTTTCCATGGGAACAGTGATTGTTCCCAGGGGAACGCTGATCATGTCACTAATTGGCATGCTAGCAGCACCTGGTTCTCCTCTGATTCACTCCCTACTTAAGCCCTACGTGTACACAGTATCTTTGCTAGATTGTTGTTTGACGTGAAGTACTTACCTCACTCTCTCAGCCTAGTTGGTCCTGTCTCGTGTATCTGTTTTGCTTGCCTGTCTCTGCCCATGTGTCAGGAGTGTGGTTGTTTACGAGTCTTCAACGGAGGATTCCTACAAATCTGCTGCTGACTTCCACAATGCACACACTCGCCTACTAACACACTATTCTGTGCTCATCTCAGTGTATCAACTCAAATGTACAGTCTATTTCCATTTTTATTTCTTATTTAATAAGAGTCCAAAAGAGAGGGATAGCTCACACACAATGCTTATGCACCAAAGTTACTTGGAAATATAAGCCTTTTCATTAATTGGTGCAGACATCTATAGCTTTCGTTTTGCTGTTGGTTTACTATTATTTGATAAGAGTGAAATTAGGATAAGATCAGGTAATCATTGTTTTTATAATATATAATTATTTTTTCCCATTACAGTAGAGGTAGACCGATATATAATTTTTTACTGATTAATCAGTGTCGATAGTTGCTTTTTGGATCTATCGGTTATTGGCAAAAAATCAACGCTGATAGATTTTTGTTCCTCTGTGGACAAAAGCCTTTATTAGGTCAGTTTAAAGACAAAAAAAAAGCTTTATTTGGTGAATATTTACATTTAGCGCATTGTAACGGAGCAACACTCTGTCACCAACACTGTATTTGGACTAATTCATGATCATTAATATGAAAGGTTATAAAAAAGATAACCGATCGCTGATTACTGCTCATACAGTATTTATTAGTCCATATGACAATGTTTACTTTATATTAGTGATTCTATTTTAATACATTGTAGATGATTGTTGTTATTATTGGGATTTTGGTTGTAAAATAAATGCACATCTGGGATTTTAATCCTTTTGGACTTGTAGCTTCTGTGTCTATCGGTTGATTAATCGGTTATCTACCTTTCCCACCACCTTAGTTATCGGTATCAAAAAAATCCACTATCGGTCGACCACTACATTACAGTAATGAGAATTTGGGGGGAATGTGCTTAATTGTCATGTAAATGATGTCACAGTATAAAATATGTTAATCGCTCTAAAATAGACTTATTTTTATTTATTTAAATTAAGTATAAGTAAATAAAGAATTCCTTTGGAGAGAGGAGTGGAGCATAACTATAGTGGCAGGGGTTTGTGTGATGTCACCTGTGAATACAGATATGATGGCTGGATTGAGTTTAGATTACACTGATATCCGACTACGTCGGGATCAGGGCAAGTAGATCAGAACACATTCCGATCACAAATGCATTTACACTTGTCTTTTTATTGTCGCATTTTATTGACAAGTGTAAACGGGGACTATAATAGTGCTCGGTTCCAGCTGAAAGACCTGACCTGCAGGTGGTGGCTGTCAGGTGTAGATCATGCCTGCTCTCAATCAGGCTCTGTTAGGCAATGGGCCGTAAAAACCCAAGTGCAGTTCTTTGTTATGGGGCAGAGCTCCATGAAGAGGAAAGGAGCCGTGTCTTTGGAGTCTGGAGTTAATCAGGAGAGACATCAGACTTCTTCTGCTATGTGCTGGAGTTTACTGTTTCGTGGTCACGTCATGTGATTTGTTCCTGCATGACAGAAGCGTTCTCTCTGTGTAAGGCAAGTTTATTTATATAGCACATTTCATACATAATGGCAATTCAAAGTGCTTTCCATATACATTTTAAAGAAAATACAAGATACATAAGAAAATTTAATACCAATTAAGAACATGAAATAAGCATAAAAAAGTAATCAAATTCATTTAAAAACATTTTAAATGATTAAAATTAACAAGATTAAAATAATTTAGTATTAAATTGTTAACACCATCCATAACTGTTGTTAACCTTCCCGTAAGTTCAATTCTCCTCTGTTTTAATCTGGAAATTATTTCCATTAGAAGAAAAAGGCGTATTATTTTGCTCTAGTTTAGCTTCAGAAGTTAGAAGGAATGCATATACCAGAACGAAGAGATATTTATGCATACAAATGCTTGAAAAACATTTTAATTTGTATTACTGATGATGTCAGCAAATGTGTCGGAGCCTTTTGGTTAGCATTACTGCAGTCTACACAGTCTTTCCTCCATATAGATAGTTTAATTGTTCATGAGGTAAATGGCCTGAGGGTAAAAACTGTTCTTGTGCTGGATGTCCTGGCAATGAGTGCTCAATAGCATCGGCCAGAGGGCAACAGTTCAAGGAGGGAGTGGGCAGCGTGTGTGGGGTCCCGAGTGATTCTACCTGCACGTTTCCTCACTCTAGAGACATACAGGTCGTGGAGGGTGGGCAGTGGGGCTCCAATAATCATCTCAGCAGTCCTGACTGTCCGTTGTAGTTTCCTTCTGTCTGATTTGGTGGCTAAACCAAACCAGACCATTATAGATGCACACAGTGCAGACTCAATGATGCCCGAGTAGAACTGAGTCAGCAGCTCCAGTGGCAGGTTGAACTTCCTCAGCTGGCGAAGGAAGCACAAACTCTGCTGAGCCTTCTTCACAATGGAGTCTATGTGGGTGTCCCAATTTAGATCCTGAGAGATGGTAGAGCCCAGGAACCGGAATGACTCCACTGCTGCCACAGTGCTGTTCAGGATGGTGTGGGAGGATTTCTCCTGAAGTCCACTATCATCTCCACTGTTTTGAACGTGTTCAGCTCAAGGTTGTTGTGACCGCACCAGACAGCCAGCTGTTCAACCTCCCGTCTGTATGCAGACTCGTGACTGTCATGGATGATGACCAATGACCGTGGTGACATATGTAAATTTTAGGAGCTTGACAGAGGGACACACAATTAATGTTGATTACCACAGAAATGTGTTCTTTAAAAAAGCCGAAATGGAGGTTACAGTGACTACTGTTGATTCGCTTTATTTCCAGATACAGTTTTCCCTCTTACTTTAAACTCCTGGATTCCCCTAATGTACACACGCATAAACATGCATGTGAGGGACAGTCGCTATTTTACATTGGTGTGTAAAAATGGCTATAGTTTATATTGTATGTGATTTTCCCATTGTACTTCTAGAAATGTGGAATTCTTTCTGCTGTGCTGACATGTTATTGGGCTCCGTCCTATGATGTTTGCTGTCCTGGTCTGTTCCATGCACACGCACTCTTCAAACACCCACCAGAACGCTGCTTATGTTTTTACAGATAAACCTAGGTGTGATAAAGCACTTTCTCTTAATCCCTTAAATGGCTTAAGGTCGTGCCCCACCGAGAGTGAGAACCAATTTAGATTGGCCACAAGGAGGTTACCCCATGTGACTCTATCCACCCTAGCAACCGGGCCAATTTGTTGCTTAGGAAGCCTGACTGGAGTCAATCATCACACCCTGGATTCAAACTTGCGACTCCAGGTGTGGTAGTCAGCATCTTTACTTGCTGAGCTACCCAGGATCTTGTAACACAGATATTTTTTAAAGAAAAGGAGGGACGAGTCTAAATTAATTTTTGTGATAATAAATATCATACTTCAAATGCTGTCGATTGAGCTAAACTTGTGTTGAACCGGGAACATTCCTTTAAGATCAAATACGTTTCTAAGATCACAAGAAACACAAATACATTCACGTGTGTCAAAACTTTCGAATGGATGGATGGATGGATGGATGGATGGATGGGTGCAGACACAATATTAAACTTTGTTTAGCACTACAAGGCAAAATATACTAAATGAGTGTTTCAGATCAATTATGGGGTCTAATACTGAAAAACTAGCAATTACAAGAGTCTTCTCGTAGCTGGTGGGGAGACAAAGGCTAACCTAACTGGACATGCAGTACTGTAGAACAATTTGTTGGCCATTATTAATGGACCTTTGCTTCAGGTATTACTGTTTAACTGCCTGCAGTGGTCAAGTTATCCATTATATGGAAATAAGGCCATTCCCAAGCACTGTTATCCAACCAGTTCCCTTATGCAAGATTGTATTCTTTCTTAAAAGAACGAGGTGTGTTTTGTTTGTGAATTGGAGTGTGTGTGTGTGTGTGTGTGTGTGTGTGTGTTCTATTTTTGTCCTCTGCATCTGTATTTAATGTATGCATAGTCACTAATACTACTGCTTTGAATTAAAACAATCCTATTTGAACAAACCCCTAACTGTAAGTATTACATTTCAATGCTTTAGGGCATCTACACACAGTGCATCACAAGGACGTAGACTAGAAGAATAACTGGATTTTGCAAAAGTGATGCTCCATCAAGCAACTAAAATTTGAGAAAATTTTACGACCAGATGCATATTATAAGCAAGTACGCGTATGCAGATGTGAGTGTTTGGCATGCTTAACAGTTGAGCGGTTGAACATGCACGTGCATTACTGTGGTGGTAATAAACCACAGTATTCAAGGGGGCAATACATTTGCCTTCATAAGTATGTGCCAATAAACTGGATGTGTTATTATTCAGTTAAGGTGCTATAAATACTGTATAATGACTAACTTGCTCAGTAGTATTTTCTTCAACTCTTTCTTCGCCATGACTGTAGTTGGTTTGAAAGAGAAAACTCTCCATAGAAGTGAACGGTTTACGATAATGTCTGCTATAGCGCTATAGCCCCTGTGGCAATGTAGAGAATGCACAACACATTTTGGAATTCAACAGCGCGCAAAATCGAGCTTGCATAGCGTTTGCGTTTACGTACTTGCGCATAGTATGTTTGGCATAAAACTTTGCTGCAACGCATTTTGCCTACGTCAGAGAGGCGTGTCCAGTTGTGCAAATCTAATTGAATGTTTTGTAGTTCAGTCATGACAACTCACGGAAATATTTAGCATGTTAATGTAGATATGAAATATTACATATTGATAGGAAATTGGTCTTGACAGACTTGATCTGCTACGCTGCTGCTTCAGAGCAAGTACAGAGAATTGCTACTGCTATAAAATACACATAAATACTGAGATAGCATGTGGACATGCTGCTGCTGCACAATGAGACAAAACGGGAGATATGCTGCACCGAGCATGTGTTACGTGCTGCTGCACGTTTGTGTAACAAACAATCCCCCGTGTAGCAGACTTAGACAAGTGCAGCTGGGGTGGAGGTGGGTTTCAGAGAAAAAACTTCCGTAGCATGCTGCAGAGAAACCTGCTTAACTATAAAACTGAGCCATTTAAATTTGAGACAAAGTGAGAAATGCAAGATGATTGGCTACCCAATAACAAGTCAGAGGACAAATCAGCTTACGCCATGAAAGCAGATTGGCTTAACATGTCACATGTGAGCGAGTCGATTGGCTAACAGTTGCATGTTGCATGGCTGAAATTTGGTCATTTTTAGAGAGTTTTCATAGACATTTTGCTGTTTGGTTGAGTCTATTTATCACACTAAGCTGAATACCGTAGCTAATGAATAGATAAAATGTTTAAGCACACAGCATGCTGATAAAGGCATAATTCTGTGTTTCCAACTTCCTCATTCCTTATATATTGTTGCTTGATTCTCTTCCAGTTTGGGTTTGGAGCATGTGCAGGACAGGTTGTTGGCCTTGATGAACTAACACAGTGGCTTGGCAGAGAAGATGTACAAATAAACCTTGTTTCTTGGTCTGGAGGAGAACCAGAACCTCTGATTCTGAGCAGTACTACAGCTGCACATGGTCATCTATGCCACTAATAAACCTTTCAGATCTATCAGCATCTGGTCGCTGATTCATGTCTTTTTATCTCCTCAGGGTCGATGGTTCTGGAGAGTGAGGCATAACAGAGTGCTGGATAACTACCCCATGCCTATCGGACACTTCTGGAGGGGTCTGCCGGGAGACATTGATGCAGCATATGAACGGCATGATGGCCGATTTGTGTTTTTCAAAGGTATTTTTCTCTACCTTACTGCACTCTACCACGGATATTGCTCTGTACTCTCTGAAAGTTAATATGTTGGAGGTATAGGCCATAAAAATGTTATATTTGTGAGAGAGATCATTACTCAGGCTGGCAGAATTATGTCAGATGTAAGTGCTTTTCACATTAGAAAGAGCCATTGATTTTGACATTCGTCGCTATACAGAGGAAGTGCCCTTGATTTCTGTCATCCAGTTATATGTTTAGCCTGATGGATTTTACAGGTAGAGTTTATATGTGGATTTGTTTAGTATGGGAGACATTTTTGGATCTTAAAGGTATAGGTATATATATATATATATATATATATATATATATATATATATATATATATACCTATACCTTTTACAAATCAGGAAAATTTGTCTGGAATCGACTCTTGGAATCAATTCCATTCAGCCTGAAATATGAATCGGAGTAACATTTCTGGAATCAAACAGCCCAAGGCAGATGGCAAGGTATTTTTGTCCTTTATAGAGACAATAAGACACCATCCATTTGAATTGTGTGGATGAAAGCAGCCCCTGTGCAAAATATCTCATTTTGTGTTCCACAGAAGCAAAAATATTGGTTTCGAGCAATATGAGTAAATGGTGACAAATTTCATTTTTGGTTGAATTGACCCTTTAAAGCATATGTCTGTTGTTTACTTTAGTAGACAAAACTGCTCTAAACACTGTGAGGTTTCACACATTTGTTAAGCATATCATAAAAACCTTCCTAGTGAATACGCCCAGATGTATTTTGTGGCAGACAAGTAGTGGGCACATGCTTTTTGCAACAAACTGTGTGTGATGTCATCGGCAAGACCCTCTTAAATTTGGCTTCCACCCATTCAAAAGAAACCAGGGGAGCTAAAAATTGGGGCACAACATCTGCTCTTTGTGAGGTGAGGCCATTGCGTCAGCGTGCGGTTCTAGCAGACAGTTGCCGACAGCAACGGTTGGACCTGGATAAGGGCCAGTTGAATCAAACCGGGTCCATGAGGATGGTGCCTCTGTGTCTGCCACACTGTATATGCCATACTGGTTATGGCTCAATGCAATGCACTGTCGTCACTTTGACCACAAAAGTTTGGGAATTGAACCAAAACCACACTGTTGGTGCATCTTTTGCTGTGTTGTAATGCAGTTATTTGTGTTTTCAATTGAACACATATCTGTAATGCAGTTAGGGTTTTTATGTCTACAAGGTGGGGAAAGTCCCTGTACATGCACCATGAAATCCTGTTAACCATTGAGTGTTGTTGCCTTGTTCCTCCTCCTCCTTTTCGTCTGTTTCCTCACCATTGTTTCCCACCTCTGTTCCATTTCTGTAAACTCTTTGTAAACTTTTGAGGGTTTTTTGAGAAACTGCCTTCTTGCATGCTGCAAACAAAACATCTTTAACCAGCCTGAGATGTTTTGCTGGTCTTAGCTAGTTTAAGTTGGCTTAAGCTGATTTAACGGAAAAGTTCCTAAAAGCCCTCTAAATTCAGCCCAATCTTATCAGGGTCAAACCTAAAGCTGTATTTTTTCAGGTAGTGTTTGACCAATATGCCATAGGCAGTGCTTCACACTGGATAGTATCTCTCTTCGCATATGCACAGGTCGAGCCTAATATCAACAAAGTCACTCGTGACCCAAATGGCACGGAAGTAACCCCATGACGTCTGGCCTACTGTCTCTATAATCTTCACGCAAATGCATACATACACGTATTGCTGCTCGTAAAAATATTTTCATACTAGAACTTTGGAATCCATCCTTCACAGCTTCGCAAAATAATGCGGTGGATTGCAAGCTGAATTCCAACTCATTCATAGTTTTATACAGCTGATTACTGGCAAATTCATGTGCGTAACCTCATTAATGTTCTCGGTGAATTACGGAGGCTACAGGTATCTACGGAAAACAACAACTCTTCTGGTGAGTTTGTTTACATATTTACTCGGAGTTCGCGCTCATTCTCCCAGCATTGTGTTGTACTCACTAGTGAGAGTGTTTTCGCTCTGTGGAACTGCTATACAGCGGTCGCTAATAGCTAGCTTGCTAATTGCAGATCAATCAGCTGTAGGCAATGCTGCAGTGGGAGTGTTTCCCCTCCATATATCTGTCCGTGATTAGTGGCTTGGGTAAGTAGCATATTAGTTAATTTGGCTAAAGCACATTGTGATTATGATTTACTATTATCAGTTATAATCACTGCTGTTTAATACAGTATATACACAGTATATATATATATATATATATATATATATATATATATATATATATATATATATATATATATACACATACACATACATGCAGGTTTTTATACAAGGAACAGTCTAGCATTGGGTGTGCAGCTAATGTTTCCACTGGGCCTCCAAAGGTTGCTATCTGTGTTACCATGGAACATTTAATTTGCGCCTGCACTGTGTGCATGGCCACAATCCAGAAAGACGATGGAAATTATTGCTGCCCTACCTGTTTAGTGTTAGAACACCTCAAACAGTGCCTCACGTAGGAGGCCTGCATGAACTGCAGTGCCATGCCTTGGGAGCAGAGGACTTCCAGGCTAGCTTTGATAGAAGGGCTCTTTGGGGAGTCGCTACTACCACCACGAAAAGCAACAGTTAAACGCAAAAGAGCTGAAACATCAGGGACCGCCACTGGAAAGAGGGCTAAGGAAGACCCTTTAGCCTTTAAGGTGGATGCGTTGACTTACGAGTTTGCTCAGATTAAGCCCCTCATACTAAATCTACCACCAGGCGAGGCGCCAGCACCGGCAATGGAATTTCCACCAGTGAGACATCTATCTCAGAGGATGATGTCCTTTCGATGATGGCTTCTCATTGCCAGTTCCATAAGGAGGATGAGATCCTATCTGATTTCCACTCTCACCTCTCCCAGGAAGGCTCCCAAGACACGGCATAAAGGTCAACAGAGGGGTTAGAGTTAGATCAGGACATAGTGAAACAAGCTCTCCGCATTGCATTGGCACCTTTAAATCTAGACAAAGCCCCTACAGTGGCAGCCCCCACTAGTGCTTTTTTTAGAAGAGCTTCGCAACACTCTGCTCTTAGTGTCCCCCCATCTAAGGACTATATTGAGGAGCTGCAGAAGTGCTGGCTAATCCTAAATCCCTTACACACCACACTAGTGCAAGCAGGGCTTTGGTGGCAATGCAGGAGGCAGATGCTTATTGCTTGGGTCAGATGCCTAAAATGGACCCACTTATTGCCTAGTTTATTCTTTCTCTGGAAGAGGCCTTGAGACCTAATGCATGCTGCCTGCGATTTATTGCCGAATTACTGACAATCTCCTCATTCAGGCTTATAATTCAACAGCACGCATGGGTCGCTCTCAGTCATTAACGCACACAGACACTGCTCACAGGAACAAATCACAACATTTAAAATGGTCTGTTCAGCGCCACCGTGCTTGGGGACAACAATCATTTCAGGCACCAAGGCATAGAACGCCTGGCCAGCAGCCCCCCAGAGATGCTCAAGGCCAGGGCTGCAGAACATGAAGATCTGGCACCGGCCACCATAAGTTTTTCACATCAGCAGCTCAGTTACTGGTGGGCAACCACCTCAGACCCTTGGGTTATAACAACGTTGTCTCAAGGGTACAAGCTACAGTTCCGGCAACAGCCCCCTGATTTCAATGAGGTCAAGAGGACCACAGAGATAGACCCCAACGGTTCATTTACATTTATGCATTTGGCAGACGCTTTTATCCAAAGCAACTTACAGTGCCCTTATTACAGGGACAATCCCCCCGGAGCAACCTGGAGTTAAGTGCCTTGCTCAAGGACACAATGGTGGTGGCTGTGGGGATTAAACCAGCGACCTTCTGATTGACAGTTATGTGCTTTAGCCCACTACACCACCACCACTCCCCTCAAGCTCAAGCACAAGAAACAATGGTTCTCCTGGAAAAGTGCGCCATCGAACCAGTAAAGAGGTCAGCACAACTCAGTTGGGTCTGTTCGGTGTATTTCATTTTCCCAAAAAAATACAGTGGTGTGTGACCATACTCGATCTTCGAGGCCTCAACCAGTTCTTCAAAGTGCTGCCATTTCACCTGCTGCGCACAGCCTATGTTCTCCAGGCAGTCAAACAGCAGCAGTGGTTCACTACAGTAGATTTGAAGGACGCTTACTTTCATGTTCCAGTTGCACCACAACACATGCCATTCCTCTGCTTCACATTCCAATGTACAGGTGTAGAGGTGTAGTTCATCACATTTACAATGGACATGTTCCATAAACTATTGACAGCCAGAAAGTATCCACATTTGTCCAACGTGTCTTCATTTTGATCAAATACCAATTGTTGTATAATTTGAAACCTTCTTTTTGTGCAATAAATTGCTTGAAAAGTGTCCCTGGGATGTCAGACTTTAAAATAAATGGCACTTGTTTTGATATTTTATGATATAATGCAAAGACATTCATACATTTTTAAATGTGGCGTAAGTGTCCAGATAGTTTTTGGGGTCGTTATACACATAATACATTGGGAAATGAGATTTACACAGAATTGCTGAAATTAAAATATTAATTTTACACATGAATTATTCAAATTATTATTATACTGTATATTATATATTAATATATTATGCTATTATTTTTAGTATGCATTAAAAATGCTGTTGTTGCCATAGTCGCTTCCGTCTTCATCTCTCTCTTTTTTTGATTCTCCACTTGCAGGAAGTCAGTACTGGTTGTTCAGGGAAGCCAATCTGGAGCAGGGTTACCCTCAAGAGCTGGTGGACTATGGCCAAGGTATCCCCTACGATAAGATAGAGACAGCCATCTGGTGGGAGCCTTCTGGATTCACTTACTACTTCAAAGGAGACTGGTGAGAGAATGGTCTGGTTTTTTTTTTTTTTCTCGTTCTTTCAAAGAATTCTTTCTTTAATGTTTATTGTCTACTCAATACCTTGAGCTATTTTGTATAGTCTGCGTTGACTCACTGGAGCTGTTTACACCTAGTATTAGCATCTGTCTTGAGTGATCCCATCACAAGTGGTCAGCTGAGACAGATTGCTGTTTAAACCTGGTATTAATATGCCGCGAATTCTTCTCCAGTGACCACTTGTGATCGGATATCGTTGAGGGAAGTATCTCTGATTGTTTGAATACATACATCTTGAGCACATTTTTGTATTGCATTAATCTAATTGTTAATTAAGATTTTAAAGTCGAACCCAGCCAGCAAAGTTTAAAACCCCTGTTTTGGTGAGATAATGGCACAAATCGAGATTACAGTGAGGCACTTAAAATGGAAGTGAATGGGGGCCAATCTTTGAATATTAAAATACTCACTGTTTCAAAATTATAGCCACAAGACATAAACAATATGCGTGTAAACACTTACTTAAGCATAAAATCACTTACTAACCTTTTCTGTGTATAGTTATAGCCAATTTTACAACTTCGTCACCATGACGATGTAATGTCAACAAACTCTAAAACGAGTTTAATGATGATTAAAACTATTTTACAGCTCAAATATGAGTTTTAATAGAATTATAAATGTAAGTACATTTATAAAATGATGATCTTCCAATTTCTGCCTTTAAATCCTCCAAAAATGTGCCCCATTCACTTCTATTGTAAGTGCCTCACTGTAACCTTAATTTTTGCCTTTTTTTTAAAGGAGGGATGAGTCGAAATTTATTTTTGTGTTAATCAACATTATGCCACAAATGCTGTTGATTGAGCTTAACTTGTATTGAACCCTGAACATTCCTTTAACTTGTATTAAACACTGGCTATTCCTTTAATACCAGGTGTAAATGGGATCACTGTATAGTTTCATGTTGATGCTTCAAGGAAAGGTAGAATGGTTCCCTTTGAAATATGTTTGATAAACCACAGGTACTGGCGCTTTAATGAGCACTCTCGAGCTGCAGATCAGGACTACCCAAAACCAATTAGTGTGTGGGGCACTTCTGTGCCATCCTCTCCCAAAGGGGCCTTCCTCAGCGATGATGGAGGTGAGTTAGAGAGTGAAATGGTGTGTGGGGTTGGGGTTGGGGTCATCCAGTGCCACCATATTAATGTAATGGATCAGTGGGGAGGGGCCGATCAGCTCAATCAACCAATAAGACAATGAGACAAAGGGTGTGAGAGAAAGCAATGGAATAAATGTGGTTTGAGATTATTAGGAAACACTTATATAATTGTAAACCAACATTTAAAGCTATATTTAGGGGTTTAAAGCAATTGAATCTTTTGCTGCATCTGCATTAATCCGGATACATTTGAAAACTGCCTTTTCGTTTTTGAAATGCTCTCCTTCCACACTGCCGTTGTCCAAAAGTTGCTCATCCACACTGAAACATATGAAAACGCTTAAATCCCCTTACTAAGCATGCAAAAAATCGCTGTTGCATGTCGTTTATCTTTAACGACACTATCAAAGTGAATATCAGGCACAACAGCACCGCTACAACATGGGCCGCCATCTTGACTGACTGTTTTGGTTGAATGGATCACATGAATGTGTCACATGACAACAAATACGTCACAATTTTCAGATATATCCATTGTCTCTCCACACTACAGTGTGAAGATGCCATTTTCAAATGTATCCGCTTGGGAGATCGTTTTCTAAAAGCTGAGTTTTTGCTGACAAAAACGCTATCTCAGTGTGGACTGAAGGCCAAAATGTGGAGAAAAAGACAAATGTATTTTCTGTGGATATTATATGTAGGGGCTGAGCTATTCTTAAGGCTAAGTGTATGATATCATGTTTTCCATTTTGTCATCAATGAAGTAATGAACAGTTGAGCTAAATTAGTTTATTTGACTTGTCAGTGATGCACTAAACACAATTTGCTCTGTCCAACACTGTTTGTTCTTACACAGCTTATACATACTTCTACAAGGGTGCAAAGTACTGGAAATTCGACAACCACAGAATGAAGAGTGAGCCGGGCTACCCAAAGTCCATTCTGAGAGACTTCATGGGCTGTAACGTGGACCTTGATCCCGACCGAGAAACAGACGTGGACCCGGGACGCAAGTGGCCTGAACGCCCACCTTTTAACCCAGATACAGAGCGAGACAAAGACAAGGAAAAGGACAAAGAGCGGGACAACACTAATGATGTTGACCACAAAGAAGAGACTGAAGAGGAAACAAATGAGGTAGATGTAGTTTTGAAGATAGACGAGACGGAGCGTACCATGAAAATCATCATGGTGACGGTACCGCTGGTCCTGGTGCTGTGCATCTTAGGATTGATCTACGCAATCATCAATACTCTACAGAGGAAAGGAGCACCCAAGTATTTTGTACACTGCAGACGTTCAATGCAAGATTGGGTTTAAACCCTCACGATGCCCCGTAAACTCTCACTCTTACACTGTGTCCTAACCAAACGCGACAGGATTCAAGATTCCAGCGACAAGCGATTTGTCCAGCCATACTGAAAGCGAAACTGCAGCACGAAGCAATACAATCAAAGCCAATCGGAACATATTTGATGGTTAATGTGCAATTATGAGAAGCAGTATTTTGAGAGTTCGCAGGAATTTGAGTTTTACCCAAAACGACTGACAAAATGCCTTGTGCTTGTCGTGGTCATATCTGGTTAAAACATTTAAGTGAGAGCTTTTATTGTTTGTCACCATATTTTGTTGCGTCTCGTTAGGACACTGTGTTTCATGTTCGCTCTGTACACACGTTACTTCCCTTCCTATGGTGCTGTCCTAACATGATGAATAGTATATTTATATTGGAAATTTTGCACATTGATTTCGTTGTTCGGGTTTCGTATTCATAATAATAGTTTTTATTTTGATTAATTTGTTTGTGGGTTTCTCAATGTCTTTTTTGATGTAACAATTAGTTACCTAGATCTACAATCACTGTGTATAAGAGCAACTGACAAGCAGATATTTCACATCTTGCAGAGGAAAAAGGATGTTGAGGATGGAATATCTCTTCTAGGAATATTTCTACCTACGTCCATATTTTCCCATGAATCTTCGCTGTGGTCTTCCAACAGACTGCGCAAGTTATAATATACTTGGTGGAAATTCAAACTAGAATTTCCATGTTTCTTTCATTTGTTCTTTTCTTCTCATTTAACATGTATTGAGACTGGGTGTGGTATTGGAATAGTTCACCTAATTGCCTATATTATTTACCTGCAATAGCTTAATCTACAGTATCATTGATTGGTTTGCACCCAACTTATTTGGTATCTTCTGCGATTTGATATCACCTTTTGACACCATGTTGGAAATGCTGGTGCAGACTTTCTTCATATTAGTAAAGACAATACAGTCACGACTGTGGCCATTTACATCATAACTTCTTTAAAGTATGTCCACAAATGTTTTTAAGTCATCCAGGTCGGTATAGAATGTCAAGTAAACTAATTCACAAGCAACTAGACTTGTTTAGCCGACCAGTAAATTGCATTTAATTGAGTTTTACATGATGCTCCATAGCTCTTTGTTTCGACATCATAAAACAGGGACTTTTCTGAGGATTTTGCCTACCTTGCATGAACATAAAAAAAATCACATTTTATTGCCTTGCTGAACCACTCATTCTTTTGTTTTAACCATTGTGCCTTGGTCCTGCAAGCCAAAAACTTTTTTGTGGTTTTGTTCATATTTGTAGAGAGCCCTTTTGACCACTTTCTTTTATCCCCCAATGGTTCAGAGATACTGTGGTGATTGTAATATTTTATTGCCATTTGTCATTTCAGTTGCTTTCATTTATGACAGAAAGGCAGCATACTTGGTAGGGGTTTTTGAAAATATTTAGGCTTTGGAGGCTGAGGGAATATCTTCTAGTAACGTTTGCTGATGCAGGAGCCATTCGCTAAGTGTATATGCATATTTATATAATGGCTTTACATTGTTAAATCAAAAGAACATGTGAAAAAAGAACCATAAAATGCATAACACTAGTGTGCACCAATTTAAAACGCCATAAAATATACTCAAGTAAGCTTCTTGTGTCCCAATTATTAAAAATAAAACCTTAGAGGGGGCCCACTGTTGCCTTCATGTAGGGACTGTTAGATAATCCTCTCATTTTAAAAACAGCAGGGGGTGAAATGCACTGCTAACCTCTTCGAACCCCAACCCAAAGAAATACCACTCTCGTCGACACTGCTAGGTGGTCGAAGACAAGAGAGAAAGAAGATAACTGTGTGAGTTCAAAAGGAAAGGGTTAAGATGGAGAAACTTTATCTCCAAACTCTTTCAAGTGGGATTACAGTGTGTTAGTACAGATGCTGAGCTGGACTATATTACAGTGATGGGGCAGATTTCAAGAGTGGGGGAGCAGTATACAGGCACAGCTGGGATAAACCCTCTGCCAGCTCCCTTAAGGCTGAAACATTCTCTATGCAAGTACATGAACGCAAACAACATCCACTATGGTACCTTGGTGTAGCATGTTCTGTAAATACTATGGTACATGACTTGGGTTAAGGCTAGGTTTTACTTCGTTTTTCTGTGTGCTGTTCAGTCTTGTGCATGTTCGAGCATTCAGCCTTTCAAAGTGTACTTTTGATGGCGATCTCATATGGGCGCTTTGGACGCATGCCCACTATAACTGCTTTGCAATACTCTTTTTGTACAGTCAATGATGCACAGACTAGGACATGGACAGTCCACGCATAAGATTGCACAAGATTTTCCGGCATGCGGTAAATCGAAGAATACTTTGGCCATAATCATTCAGTACCAATGAATACAGGGTCAGATCTTGTTCTCATGAAACCCCCAAGCGCACATCTTTGGATAATTGTAAAACGTAAGACGCTTCGACATGCATTATTTCCGTCAGGCGTTTATTTACTTTCCGCCTCTTTGACACGTTGCGGTAATGTCGAGGAAAGGCACCGAGTTTTTTAAACATACCGTCTCATTTCCAAAAATTAAAGCTGAAATATATATACAAACGGACATGAATCTATAACAATGCTATCAAACTGGAGAGTAGCCAAAACAACTGTGATACAACGTCGTCCACCATTTTGTTTTGGACTGAATGGGTCACATGACTGCGTCAAGGCATCATCGTTTTCACAGTCCAAACTACAACGCGAAAAACGGCGTTTTCAAATGTATCCACTTTGGAGTGCGTTTTCAAAAAGCTCAAGGACAAAAACGCTGTCTCATTGTGGACGGAAGGCCAAAACGGAGAGAAAAAGATGCGTTTTCAAACGAAAACGTATTAGTGTGGACAAAGCATAAGCGACAAGGGTGATTTGGCTATAAACTACATTTCAAATATGTTTCCAGCTACGCATGCTCGATTTTGTCAGCGCAATTCATAAAAGATGACATCTCACTAGTCGACTTTTCAGTCTCAAGTTTCTTTTACATAATCGCTGGCCAGTCAGATGGAGTCGGAGCTCGCGTTAGCATCTGCCAGCAGAAGGTCGGCAACTCCTTAAATCAAAAGTCTACAGAAACTGATGAGTTTAAAAAAATCGTTCAGTTGCTGAGACGGGCTCTTTTAGTCTCATCAAGTGGCCAGTGAGCTGCTGCTTTAACTGAAGGATTGACCAGATGTCATACTCTGATCTGAACGTCAGTAGATGTGACACCCTCTGCCAAAATCGAGTTGTTTGTAGTCGGCTAGTCAGATGCTTGCTCAACTCGGCGCAAGTAGTGCAACAGTGAGCCTTTGCATAAACAGTTCTCTTTCAGGTCAACTACCATGGCAGAACAAGAGTTAGGGACTAACAAAAGTTAAAGCTGACATGTTTGTAGCTCGCTATCTGAATAACACATCTGTTATAAAAGGTGAAATGTGTCATTTCTGCACTGCTAATGCCACCAAACAAACTAAATTGCATAAATAATGATTGTTTCAACAAACTGCTAAACACTCCTAGACAAAAAGGTGTTGAAGTTGCAGAATGCAATTTTCGGTTGGTGCCACAGAGTTTTTTATTTTTAAGCACAACAGCATTTAAGGACGTACAACGGAACAATGTGCAATGCCTTGGCTACTTGCATAGAGTATATTTCTGGCCTGAGCTGGTTGATAAGCAGTATGTGTGTCAATGCCATCCCTTTATGAGAGCTTGCTGGCACACTATCCCACAGCCCACATTGCCAGGGTCTGCAAGTTATTTTCAGAACACTTTCTTAGACCGGCAACGGAAATAGGATCCCAGTTTCATTCACAAATTTTGATCATGCTGATGTGATCCACAAGGCAAATTAAACAAACTAGGTAAGTTCCCTAACATTGTACGATATTACTGCCATTAGGTAGTTCTGTGTAAGCCGAGAGAAACAAATCGTCGCGGCCGAGAGAAACAAATCGTCGCCACTTTTTAAAAGTGTCTCTGAAACATTTCAGTCATTTGGACTTTGCAATAAGCGTAAGAGTTTTGCAAAGAAAGAGAGATGTGGAGGAGAGTGGTATTATAAATATTCCCCTGCCAGACAAGGTAGAGCAGAAAGCACTTTGATAAATATTATTGAAAGAGTAGAGGAGACGGGACAGTCATGACCTGAATGCCGTCACTGATTAATCCAGCTGAATACCATTGCCAGGCAATGTCAGTCCCCACTCGCAGTGCTCAGAGGAGAGTTAATCAGACATAAAAGCTCTTCCACCTCTCCCTCGACGACCTCTGCCTTCCCCTTCTTATGCCCAGATCAATGAAGAATACATAAACAGGCTTGAAGGATATCTGAAAAGCAGCTCGCTCTCGGTCACTCTCAGGGGCTCACTCAAGCATTTTTCCCATTTTGTTCCCACTATGACTCTTTCTTTTGTCCCTCCTTTATGCCCATGTTCACTCCAGAGGCTTTTCATCCTAGTCTAACATTTAAAGTATCATGCTATTACAATTATATTTTAGACATGGCATGTTTTGTTGACACTACCATGATTGTAATGCCATTTACCATGCAAATGTTATGGAGCATGATGATATTACTCATGGTATCTAATACCATAATAGTACCATAGTATCGCCACACTTTTTTATAAATATATATATATATATATATATATATATATATATATATATATATATATATATATATAGTACTGAGTCTAGAAGGCATAAATGTGTATTACTTTGTATGTACTTTGTCTTTTTTATTTTCATATATATGAAGTGACTGGAAGACAATGGCTAGTGAATAATCAAAACAGTCTGTTTGTTTTTGTGTTTGTTAGAATGTGATACTGTCGTTTTATAGCATTTTCTCCATCTTGAATCGACTCCTGGCCAAGTTTAGGACTGGCTCTGATAACAATGGCCCCTCTCTCTTTCTGCGTTATTGTCCTGCACATTGCTTCTGGCTAACAGGAAGATGGACTGGGCCCTCAGCCAGTGCCACAAAGCTTCCTCCCACAGGCATTGCATTCTGAACAACAACCTCTGTTCAGAAGGCTTTGAGTGTGAATGACGGACATTGGCTGTTGTGGTCACACCTTTCTCATAAACATAGCTCAGGACCATGCTAGTTTGTGTGCTGGTGGGTTTTTCATTGCAGGTGAATGAGGTCTGACCACCCAAATGGTCTGTTTGATGTGAGGTCTGGTACAGTGACACAGCAGATGTGTTCCAAAACCTAGTGAACCTAGTCAGCATTTTAAAGAATATTCCTGTTTCGTTACAAGTTAAGCTCAATCGACAGCATTTGGAGCATAACCTGGATTAATACAAAAATGAATTTGGACTCATCCCTCATTTTCTTTAAAACAAAAAGCACAAAAAATGGTTACAGTGAGGCATTTACAATGGAAGTGAATGGGGGCTAGTCTGTAAATGTTAAAATACTCACTGTTTCAAAAGTATAGCCTCAAGACTTAAACAATATGCATGTTAACATGATTTTAGTGTGAAACAATTACTTACTAACCTCTTCTGTGTAAAGCTATATCCAATTTTACAACTTTGTTGCCATTATGATGCCATAAATACTGCTATCCCAGTAAACGATGATTTAAACAACTTTACACCTCAAATCATTCACAAGGTTTAACAGAAGAATTAATGTAAGTGCAAAATGATAAGCTTCACATTTCTGATGTAAACAATCCAAAAATGGACCCCATCTCAGTTCCATTGTAGGTGCCTGACTGTAACCTCGATTTTTGCCTAATGTTTTGTTATAATCAACATTAATGCCTCAAGTGCTGTCGATTGAACTTAACTTGTATTGAACCCGGAATATTCCTTTAACACTAAGACTGTTCGAAAAAGTAGGCAACACGTTAAGCTGCCTTCTAAGGCCACGTCCACAGTAATACGTTTTCAGTTGAAAGGTTTTTCGCTTCCCAACGTTTTCCAAAGTATGTGGTACTAGAGTGTTTTCGAATGCGTCCTTTTTCGGCAAAGAAAAATGCAGTTCCAGTGTGGATGAGAGACGTAAACATTGCAAAACCAATGGGCTTTCAACCCAAAAATATATGTTTAGTGCTGATGTGGCCTAAGATACCTCATTTTGGCCAAATTCTGAGGCTGAGTTGAATGTATTCTTCGTCACAATCCCAGAATTTGTTGCGATAAGCAACTAACCCAAGATGCCAGACAAGGGAGTCAAGGGAAATATACTATACTTGCATTTCATTGATAAAAAATAGTGCAATCTAATTAGAATAGACAACATTACCCAATACTTCTGTGTGCTGTGTATTTTTATGCTTGTTAGAGCATTGCTTCATTAGCTTAGCAACATGCTAACACCAACCTCTGTTGGAATCAACAGAGTTGAGTCTCTCAATTTCAATTCAGTCTCTAGTGAGGTTAAATTTCAGTTTGGAAGGCAGCTGCCTATGTAGGCAGCAATTTACCTCACTAGGGTTTGAAACTAAGCCCACGTTAACACTAATCTATTTGAAACCTCCATTGTTTTGTTTCCTAACGTTATCGTATTCCAAAGTATGCGGTTACAGAGAGCGTCTTCGAAATGGTGCAGGAAAATGCATTCCAGTTTGGATGAGAGGCCAATGTCAAAAATGTATTAGTGTTGACGTGGCCTAAATTGTGCAGAGTGTCTTTTCTGTATGTGTGTTCTCCTGATATAAACTTGAGCTTTGATCAGAGCTGCCTATAAAAACATCCGACCCACCCATTTATTAACTACTTCATGATTAAACTGCAGTTAGCTCATTGAACAATTTAACCATAAAGGTCAAGTCAATAATATTGTCTTCAGCTTTGTGGAAACAGCTAAGTAGAATGAGACCGAGACAGTGGTTGATTATGATGCATTCTCCTGTGTCAATAGGGATACAATGTGACATCAGCCCAATAGGACAATGTGTCTGAGCATGCATCCTGTCTTAAAGGGAATCTCATTTGACAAACATGCTGTGTATTACTCAACAAAGCAATTTCAGACAGAATATATACAAATCCTAGTAACAAATCTCTAACATTTAAAGCAATGCTGTCAATGTTGTGCACAAACCTGTGCTGTAGTGTTTTTTAAACACCTCATTACATCATTACTTTATTAATGATGGTAAAATAACATTGAATTCATCTGTATTTTCTGTTGATCTTAAATTGCTTGTTTTTGAAATTGTAAATAGTACCTTTCAATGTTTGTCTTTTGTGTTTTTTAAATTTTTACCTTGTTAATAACATTCCGATCGGTGTGTTGATTCTTTTGTTTTCATGTAGAAACAGGATTTTATACATTTGTGTTTGTTGTTCATCTTCTGAGTGTGTTTAACGATCCATGCTGGACATGTAATAGGTAATAAAAGAAACAAATGTTAAAAGAATGAAGTCTTTAATCTCAGGTTTTTTTATTAATCCATGCATATGTCATTAAAGTAAAAAAAATACATGAAATTGACCCTGTTTACATTACACATGCATTACATACATGTTCCTGGTCTTATTTTGTGTGATTATGAGTACAAATATGATTTTCTTAGTAAACATTCATCAAAATAGAATAATTGCCCCTTCTTTTAAACAACTTTTTTTTCACATGATGTCATAAAGCATTTTGGGGTCCCCAAATATTTTTATTTTAGAAACGATAATAATGACACATCTCTCTCTTATATAACATTATCCGGACTGAAAATATATCTTTTTTATTCATGATCTTTTTTCGAACACACACAAGCACTAAAAGCACTATAACAAACATAGTGTCCTTATCACCCCCCCCCGCCCCCCCAAGGGATCAGAATCAATTCGAGCACTGCTTCTGAATGCATGTATGAGCATTGTTTGACTTTAATATAATGTTCATCGCTGCTGTTGCCTTTCATGATTGCCCATGTTTTGTCCGTACTGAGCTGTACAGTGCAGATCTCCAGGGAGTTCCAATGTAAACAACCCTTATCCTTCCCAACCCCCATCCCTGGCCTCTCCTCTCTCCCAGGAGAAAGATCAGGGTTCCTGATTCAGCCAGCACTTCCTCTTCATCAGGAAAGAGCAGGGACACGTGGGCCATGAGAGACAGGGTGGGATATTTATGGAGGCCTGCTGGAAAAGAAAGGCAATAAGAAGAGTAGAAACAAGTGACTGAAGCATGAAGAACAGGTGCCGGTAAGTGCACTGATGGGATCTGAGCAGAAAAAAAGTGAGTGAGCAGTTAAATTATACAGTTTTAATTGCAGTTATCTGTCCAGGAAGTTTCAAACAATCACTGTGAGCCACTGGAGCACCACAAAGCATTAGACGCTGATTAAACAAACCTTTCAACATCTCTGTGACCTAACCAGCCACTCAACTTCAATATGTTTTTTTGATTTTATGTTCCATATATATTTTTTTCTTTCTCAGAAAAGCATTACAGTTCTGCTAGTTCACGTCATATATATTGCTTTTTGTGTTGTGCATGTAACTTATGTAATTCTACAATCCTATTCTGGTTTCTGGCTTACTCGTTATCTTCACTGATGAAACACCAAAACAGTAGCAGTTCTTGCTTGTTTGGCGCCCTGGGTGAAACCAGCTTCAACACGCCCCCAATGTTGTTCTTTATGTTACTTTGGCTGTGTTTGGAATACTTTATTTACTGCCCAATGCAGTAATAGTAGAGTTGCAATTTTGTTGGAACACCCTGATCATCTACTACATTTCAATGTGCGGTCCTGTTCAACCCTGTTTGAACAAGGATGCTAAAGGCTACAGCTCCTAGCATCAGTCACTAGTGCGCCTCTTGAGGCCAGGGGAGGTTTCCACATACCGCACAGCTCTCACGTACCAGCTGGGTCCCGTTACATATACGGTCATGATTTTTTAAGTCAACATGAAAGAGTGTTTGCAACATATTTTACTTCCATAATGTCCCATATTTCCGAGTGAAACAGGATATTCAAGAAGAAGAAAAATGTAGGGCTTGGGTTACTTTGGATATGTTTGGAATACTTTATTTATTGCCCACTGCAGAATTAGTAGACTTGCAATTTTAACTTGGAACACCCTGATCATCTCCTACAGTTTAATGTGCCGAATAACAGCGCATACGGCTCTATATGTAACCGGTCCTGTATGACTCGCTCCAAGCGGGATTCGAACCAGTGTCATCTGGCATGAGAGGCGCTAACAAGGAGGCTAAAGGCTAAAGCCCCTTGCGTCAGTTATTAGTGCACCTCTTGAGGCCAGGGGAGTGAGGTTAACACATACCGCACAACTATCACATACCAGCAGGGTCCCGTTCATATACAGTACAGTCATGATTTTTCTAAGTCAACACGAAAGAGTGGTTGCAACCTTTTTTACTTCCATAATGTCCCGTATTTCCAAGTGAAAGGCTTAGCAAGATTTTATCCAGATTTCATCCATCAAGAATTCACTAGATCATAAAAGTGTTCTCCGTGTATTTGGCGGGAGGTTAGATGGGAGAGAATAAAAAATGTAAGGGTTTGGTGGCATCAGCCAATAAGTCGTTTACAGTGGAACAATTAATGCAAAGACAAAAAACAAATCTTTAGAATAACATGCAACAATGAATCATTCACAAAATACACCAGGGGCATCTCTAAAAATAAATAGCCAATTTTGATTTCACATTATTGACTTCTAACATCTCACTTCTTGATTCATTATTTGATCAGACTGTCAAGCGATGACATTTACACCAAATTGGACTTAAAATGTGAAATTCTTAATGCACTTAATGAGATAATGTGAGAACTACTATCTGATACTATCTTTGCATACTGCATACTGTTTTATGCTAAATGTATATGTATAAATATTATATATAAAATAGCAGGCACTGTACATTATATTTTGCGAAGGATGCGGTCAGCAGTACTCCTGCATTCCATTCTGCTCTCTATTTGAACTGCTCTGATCCAGGACTAATTACTTTCAGATCTCCACCTGGTGTTTATTAAAGAAACACACTTAACACCTTCCCCTCCCTAAGGCACCTGCTATTTCATAGCAGATCATTTAAAATAAAACTGGTGGGCCTGGCTCTCCCTAACATACCTCGATTCTTTCTTTAACACCATTCCCCACTCAGTCTGAAACCTGAAGAATGCTGAAATATGCGGAGAAAGGATGGCATGAAGACACTCATTGTTTGCTATCTGCTAACTCCCTATCTACTAAGATTCCTTCATGGTGGGTTTTTGAAGGTAGCAAAGCTGTGCTGTCTTTGATAGCACATAATCATATGCATGCAGTTGGCAGTTGGTGTAAAGAATAAAACATGAGTGGTTAAAATACATTTATAAATATTTAGAACTAATAATTTCTCCCTATTTTCTACCATGAAATAAGCATTGTAGGTGCTTTATATTCACTTGGTTATGTCTAAAGCTCACTTAAATACACTTGTAGATCATTATAAGTTAAATCTTAAAAAGGCCAGCATTGCTGTTCACCAGTATATGTTAGGTTTTGGATGCTGGTGTGCTGGTGTCCCAACTAGACTTCTAAACTAGCTTAATCAGCCATTTTTAATTAAAAAATGTTTTTGATCATCCAGCTTCAACACAGGGATTATGAGCTACAATTTGTTTTACTGGCTAACTGCATGCTATGTTGGTAGACCAGCATTAAACCACTACTAACCAGCATCAACCAACCTCGACCAGCAAGGAAAACCATGCCGTCAAAGCTAGTTTATTCAGAAGGGTTTCTGTGGACTCTGTAGTTGCATCCCAATTTGCATACTTCTGCACTATTATTCCCCATTTCATAGTGTAAATTGTGTGTATTGTTCACACTGAAAAGTGGTACGAGAGGTAACTGCCGATAAAATATAATATGAACAATACAATATTATTGCAATTCTTTATTTTTGCTGTATTGCAATTCAAAAGTACGATATAGTGCGATATTTCACTCAATGTTTCCAAATCACCAAATGCATTGTTAAATTAACATAAAATGCCAGTTTACAAAACAAGGCCAGTTCATTACCTAATATCTATTTGCAATGCAAAGCCATAAGCATATAAGACCATGACGGCTCCCTATTTATGTGGTTAGTTCAATGTAACTGTGTAAATGTGTCTTTTTAAAAATAAAATTATAGTGTTTATGAATACAATAGTAGCCTAAACATTTTAAACACTTTTTTCAGTATAATAGATTTTACCTAAAGGTTATCCTATTAAATATTTACATTTACATTTATGCATTTGGCAGACACTTTTATCCAAAGCGACTTACAGTGCACTTATTACAGGGACAATCCTCCGGAGCAACCTGGAGTTAAGTGCCTTGCTCAAGGACACAATGGTGGTGGCTGTGGGGATCAAACCAGCAACCTTCTGATTACCAGATTACCAGTTATGTGCTTAGACCACTACACCTACACCACCACCACTCCGGTATGATACTGATACCACATGATACTAACATTTTGTCATAATACCTCAGTTAATGTTACTAATGTAAAATCGTTATACATTTTTAGTAAGGGAGGATGATTATGTGTAGGTGAAAGCATGATAACTGCACCTTCTCAGGGACTGTTGGTGAATTCTTAGATCGATTTGGCAAAGAGAAATTATTTTCCCATCACCACAATATTAATGTGAAAACGTGAATATTAATATTGATATTTGACATGCAAATATAAATACAATACCACAATAAATAAAATATATCACGATACTTTAGCATGTCAATATTTTTTCCCACCTCTATACGAGACGTAGGGTACTACAAGTACCCAGATGATTCACTTATTCAACCCAAAAAACAAAACAAAAAAGATATATAATATCTATTTTTTGATCATCCAGTTTCAACACAGGAAACTTGAGCTGATACTACCCTTTGAAAATTCCAACATGGTCACACAGGAAGTTG
The DNA here is from genome assembly GCF_025860055.1 of Xyrauchen texanus. NCBI lineage: Eukaryota > Metazoa > Chordata > Actinopteri > Cypriniformes > Catostomidae > Xyrauchen > Xyrauchen texanus. The sequence continues at coordinate 57,126,750 of NC_068276.1, forward strand.
GCATGTTGCTCCCGAATGTTCCAGTACCCTGACATTGACCCCATTCTGCTGAGTTACTGAAAGCGCCAGCACCCATCAGACATATCTGCATCAATTTATGCATGTTTACCTTTTCCTGTGGTGTGACTGATAGCATGTTGCGTCAGCAGTCTCGGAGATGTAGGTTCCCATGATGAGCATGATTTTTTACTCCACTGAGGTTAGGTTTGGGGTTTGGAGATAGTGTTAATAAAATATGCATTTGTTCTCACTATAGCATTTTATATCATTTACAGAAAACTCTTTTGGCTCAACCCTGTGGATATTTCACCCAGAAACTGGAGCTCACAAGTGCCTTTACGTTTGAAACATTTCCCACAGCGGCCACTGGGGGCAGTGGTTCCCATTTTGGAAAGCACAGACAAAGTTTCGCTAAAGAAATTTCAACCTACTGTTACCGAATTCACTGTGAGATAAGTCCAGAAAAACCCAAACACTAGATGGCCATGTGCATAGTGCCTAGTACATATTTGAGACACACCTATTGACTTACTGGGCAGCATGGCAGCTGCCTTCAGTTTCAGACACAACCTTTATTGATTTGTCTTCGCCCCTGTTGTGGAATTAGGTGAGTGTATGAACAATACATCATGTGGTTTTAGGGTGTTTATTTGTGCATTATAGTGAGGTGAAAGGATTGGGGTGGGCAGAGATTGTACACTATAAGACTTCTCCCTTAAACCAGTACAACTCTTATGAGACTCATCAAGTACATTCTTTCTTCAGATTTATAAGGTTTTCTTTACGAACAAGGTTTTCCTCCAACAACCTGTAAACAACACACTACAAAAAACGTAACAATTGGCCACAGCATCTTCAAGTCTAATGTGAGCCATGGGTCTGTTTGCCCAAACGTTGTAAATGAACTCATTCCATAACACACTTTCAACACCTGCATCTCTGAGGTGTTTTCCTTTTAAATGAACCCTCCAAGGGCACGTCTGTTTTTCTAACCTGACACATACACACTTATGACCACACACATGTAACCATAGATGGCATTGAAATGCTTCATCAACTTCTTTGCCAAAGGCCAGCCAAAGGACGGCTTGGCAATGCATTGAGGAAACATAATGGCTAAGCACAAGGTGGCCTTTAACTTGTTGTGGAAACTTTATTCATAAGAGTCTTTATACTATTTCCTGATGCACGTCAATTACATTTACATTTACATTTATGCATTTGGCAGATGCTTTTATCCAAAGCGACTTACAGAGCACTTATTACAGGGACAATCCCCCCCAGAGCAACCTGGAGTTAAGTGCCTTGCTCAAGGACACAATGGTGGTGGCTGTGGGGATCGAACCAGCAACCTTCTGATTAACAGTTTAGTGCTTTAGCCCACTACACCACCACCACTCCAATACGGCATCTAAGTATACACACATTTGGCAGGGACTAAAATCTAAATGATTCATTTTGGTTCATTCTGAGCAGAAATGGGTATTTTTAGTTTTTTTGTTTGTTTGTTTGTTTGTTTCGTTCAGGATTCGGCATTCTGCAGCCTCCTTTCCAAAGGGTAACCATTTGAATGAAATAAAAGAACGGTTAATACCATTGTTTTAAAGGTGAGTTATATACCAGTTGGGGTGTTGCCAGATACCGCAAGAGAAGCAACGGACCTGGCCTGAAAAAACAAGCTTAAAATAAAGGACACGGCTCACCCAAAGTGAACATAAGTAATACAAGTTTTTCCCAGGTGTGGGAATTATCATCATATAAATCATAACAAGCATAATATACAGTAGCCCTTATAAAATAATGTATTGTCAATGAATCTATCCTTAATATGATATATATCTCATTTATAAATAATTATTAATAATATTAATATCTAAATTAATATGATATATTATTTAATATTAATAATAAATTAATAACTAATCACATTTAAAATATACAACTGGCTATCTAAAATGTGTGTTAATGCATCATATCTGACAATAATTCAATGAAATTACATTTTAACTTTAATATTGTTCCTTGTATCTAGATTAACCATGCATACACACTGGCGGCCAACAGTTTGGAATAATGTACAGATTTTGCTCTTATAGAAAGAAATTGGTATTTTCATTCACCAAAGTGACATTCAACTGATCACAATGTATAGTCAGGACATTAATAACGTGAAAAATTACTAGTACAATTTTTAAAAGAATTCAGAAATATTTGCAGATCCTTGTCCTTCCAGCAGTCAGTTTGTCCAGATACTCAGGAGATATTTCACCCCACACTTCCTGTAGCACTTGCCATAGATGTGTCTGTCTTGTCGGGCACTTCTCACGCACCTTACAGTCTAGCTGATCCCACAAAAGCTCAATGGGGTTCAGATCCATAACACTCGTCTCCAATAATCTGTTGTCCAATGTCTGTGTTTCTTTGCCCACTCAAACCTTTTCTTTTTGTTTTTCTGTTTTAAAAGTGTCTTTTTCTTTGCAATTCTTCCCATAAGGCCTCCTGAGTCTTCTCTTTACTGTTGTACATGAAACTGGTGTTGAGCGGGTAGAATTCAATGAAGCTGTCAGCGGAGGACATGTGAGGCGTCTATTTCTCAAACTAGAGACTCTGATGTACTTATCCTCTTGTTCAGTTGTACATCTGGCCTTCCACATCTCTTTCTGTCCTTGTTAGAGCCAGTTGTGTTTTGTCTTTGAAGACTGTAGTGTACACCTTTATATTAAATCTTCAGTTTTTTTACAGTTTCAATCATTGTATTGCCTTAATTCCTATAAACAATGACTGACTGATGAGTTTCTAGAGAAATCCGTTTCTTTTTTGCCATGATTGACGTAATATTGACCTTAAGACATGCCAGTCTATTGCATATTGTGGCAACTCAAAAACAAACACAAAGACAAAGTTAAGCTTCATTTAATGAACCAAATAGCTTTCAACTGTGTTTGATATAATGGCCAGGGCTGGACTGGTAATCTGGCATACCGGGCATTTTCGCTCAACAGTTGGGCCATTTGCCATGTAAAATCCTGGGCCGATTTTTCTTCCCAGTCCAGCCCTGATAATGGCAAGTGATTTTCTTGTACCAAATTAGCAATTTAGCATGATTACTCAAGAATAAGGTGTTGGGAGTGATGCTGCTGTCTAGATTTGATAAAAAATTACTTTTTTCAAATAGTGATGGTGCTGTTTTATACATCAGTAATGACCTGACTAGACATTGTGATCAGTTGAATGCCACTTTGTTGAATTAAAGTACCAATTTCCTTCCGAAACAGCAAAATCTGTACATTATTCCAAACTTCTGGCCGCCAGTGTATATGTTGTAATTATACATAGTTGTGAAAAAGGTCTTCAGCATGTCACCGAACGCTGCATCCACAATATGCAATTGGGAAAAGAAGTGTGTGATGCAGCAGTTTCCTTCAGATTTAAAGCACACGCTTATGTTCTACTAAAAAGAGAAAAGACAAAAAATATTTCGGGCAACAACCTTTGGCCTTTAGTTTAGGGAAAAAATTATGGGAACAACATTAACCGGTTATTATCCATTTACCAGCATTTAAAAATAATGATTTAATTCTGGAACAATTGAAAGTAACTTTTTTTTTGGTTTTGTTCTGCAAAAAATTTAGTTTTTATTCCTTGAACCATTTTTAGTCCCTGATGTTCGGAATGACGTCTTACCACCCCACCTGGCAGGGAACGTTTCAACAGTTTTGGCTAACGTTATGTAAAGTTTAGGAACATTTAAATAACATTAAGTCCTTTAAGTAGATTTTTTTTTTTTTTGAGAGTGAAAACTAATGAAGAATTTTCAATTTAAGCTTTTAGGAAGTTTTCGGATTCTCTGGAATATTATGGTAACCTTTAAATAACGTTATAGCTACTAATATTAAGAAGAAGTGGGCATTTTCACATGTAACGTTTGGAGAATATTTTAAAAACATACATTTGTTCGCTGGGACACTACTTGAAATTGAACACACTTGAACTTAAGATGTGATTTTTAACATCTCTTTCTTGACATTTTAATCAGACTCATTTTTATTTTGTACTTTGTTTTTACATGTAATTGGATGCCAATGCAAAATAATCATATTTATTTACAAGGTAACTGACTGCCATTTGCTGAACATGTATTGAGGTCATGTGATAACAAAGTTGCATACTACTGTAGCAACATAGCTATTTGCTATAGTTATAGTTTAACTTTGTATACTGCATCCTGTTTCATATTCAACCTTTAAGAAATGTAGGCAACACTCTCCTAAGCCATTCTCAACATACTGTAGCCTTTATCATTTCACCAAACTACTCACCCATCAATGATATCAATGATAAGGTGAACTTAAGAGTGATACATAAAGTAAATTAATAATTGTGAGTTCCTTGAACTTCTTGATGTTGTTTTACTATAATTATTTTTTTGTGTTGTCACTATTATGGTGATTAGTGTTCCCTTTGGTGAAGTTGGAGCCTGTGTTGAAGTCATGTAATGTTTCCTTGCACACGTGCAAAGCTGAAGACTGAAGAGCAGCTTTCTCTGTGCTTCTTTGGAGAGTCAATTTTAATGACTGACAAGAGATGGACGATACCACTTATTTTCTTTTCTATTCGATATGAAAAATGTGTAAGTATAAGCCACATATAAAACCTTAAAATTAACCATAGATATTATTATATGTTACTATTACTAAAACCAATTTACAATATGGATAGTACAGTAATGCATGTAGTAAAACTACAGGTTAACTGTATCAAAACTTTCCATTCTGCCAAAAAGAAAATAAAATAAATGGTTACTTGAGTTGTGGTTACTAGTCATGGTTAATACAATACTACTACTGTAAACCCATGGGCAGTTTTCATAAGGGTATCATTTATTGACGAGGATTACAGATCATTATCAATGTTTTAATAACTCTGTAAAAATTGTCACACAAGCCCATTATAATACATGTCACGTCTAGGTTTATCATTACTTAGTGTGAATAACTCCAGATGCTGTTATAAGTGGTGTTATTCTGAAAATGTACTGTTATAAACCCTTTGGCCTTTAGTTTCATGAAAAAATTATGTGAACAACATTAACCGGTTATTAGCATTCTCATTACTTAGTATGAATAATTCCAGATGCTGTTTTCCTGTCATTACCTCATGAAAGCACTGGTCCCTCTTTGAACGACTGTTGTGACTGAAAGGGTGAGCGATGTCTGACTGCTGGTGTATTTTAGCATTTCTGCGCATCAAGATGAGCAGAACATTCACATTTATGCATTTGGCAGACGCTTTTATCCAAAGCGACTTACAGTGCCCTTATTACAGGGACAATCCCCCCGGAGCAACCTGGAGTTAAGTGCCTTGCTCAAGGACACAATGGTGGTGGCTGTGGGGATCGAACCAGCAACCTTCTGCTTACCAGTTATGTGCTTTAGCCCACTACGCCACCACCACTCCAACAAATTCTAAAAGCGGAAGGAAAAATAGTTCAGGTGTCATGCGAAAATTTGCTCATAAAAATGTGTATTTTCCACTTCGAAGATAATGAGATGCATTGATATTCATGTTATCTAAATAACAAGATCACTAGTTTAAAAAAAAACGTAAAAATCGATATTTTTGGGTGAGGATCGATGTTCTTGATACCACGTCAGTATCGGAAGTATTTCTATGACTGACCTCATTATTTTCAATAATGGCAATTCAATTAAGTAGAAACAAAAATATTAAAGTTCATTTGAAACGATGTTCTATAGTAGTTCTTATTGATGTTCTTATTTGTGTGAAATACCTTAAAGTTGAATGGACTGATACATTTGTGTATATCTAACAAAGGTTTTCTGGTTATGCTGACATACAATGTCTATTTGTTGAATTTACTTAAAAAGTGTGATGCTAAAATGCCACATACTGTATATATTTTAAGTAAATCCAACATGTTTTTTAAAGTGAATGAACAAGGAAACATAGACATTATTTTGAATACGTTGAGTAGAAAAAAAAGTGTTTTCGACAGTAACTTAAAAGTAAAGTAATTAGTAAGCTGGTTACTTTTCCAATAAAGTAATCTGATTACAATTTTATAGCAGAAATCAATCTTTTGTAATAACATTTTTGAGTAGTGTACCCAACACCACTTGTTGAATTAAACATGCATGCAATGAGCTCATGTGACAATATGAAGTTGCATTCTACTGTTTGAAGCATTTCTTGTTGCATAACGCATAATGTATCACACGCTATTTAAAAAAAACTGTAGGCAGTATACTGTATGCTGTACTGTAATATTCCCTTCCAAACATAGCGTCACCTTCCCATCCCTTATTTCAGAGCATTTTCCTGCCTATGAGAAAATGAATGCTAGTAGTTTTATATTGTGTCTGGAGGTTTTAACTGAAGGGTAGAATCTGTTTGGAGTGGATTGCATCACCTCATACTGAATTTGCTGTAGTGCACTTACAGTAGATCTGTGTGGAGATGTGTGTAAGAGGAGGTCAGAGGAAGTGATCATCTCAGGGTCAGGTGTTATGTGCAAGTTGCTCTGTTTCCTGAGAGAAAGTCTTGTCCTTTTGAATGTAAAAGTCGGGGTCTTTGCTCATCACAGTTCTCATTCTACTCTTCAGTTCCCATAACCTTCCTGCATCTGTGACATCTGAATCAGCAGCAGAACACTGGAGATACACACTGACACACACGCAAACACTAGAGTCCCTTAAAGGGATAGTTCAGCCAAAACTCCTTTACTCTCCCTCATGTCACCCCAGATGTGTATGACTTTCTTTCTTCTGCTGAACTCAAACAAAGATTTTTAGAATATCACCTCAGCTCTGTAGGTCCATACAAGGCAAGTGAATGGGTACCAAAATGTCGAAGCTCCAAAATGCACATTGCACTCGGACTGGCAAAAGTGAGATAATTTTACTCAAAATTGCATGCAAAATTACCATGTTTATTTTTTGAGATGCTAACTAGATGCCACTTGCTGAGTTAAAAATGCAACATATGTTGCCTGCAAGGTCATGTGACATCAATGGCATCTGTTTGAAATGTATATATTGAAATGTTATATACTGCATGCCGTTTCATAATACTGTTTTTAAAAATTAGTACGCAGTATACAGTACATATTGCGCAGCATGCAGTATGCTAATATTCCATTGTTAACATAGACCAGTTTTGACCAGCATTAATTTCCATGCTGGTTTGGGGTGGTTTATGTTAGTTAGTGCTAATTTGGAGCTGGTCTAGCTGATAAAAATACTCATCAACCAGCATAGTCTTTCTGTTGAGGCTAGTCGAGCTAGTTATGATGTCTGGTCAGGACATCAGCACAACAGAATTCCATACGGGTGACCAGCAGTGCTCGTATTTTCAACAGGGCATATATACATCATGTTCAAGGATCCTTTCCATGATTATATTCACAAATGGTCTTGATTTATGTGAAGGCTCTTTATGGTATGGAGCAGTTGCAAGTCCTCAGAGACAGAACCTTTTGATCAAATATCTTCCCTATTTTTTTAAAAGAGATATTTTAATGGACTGCACTTATCCTTTATAGAGTCAGATAAAAAAAAACATATTGTGTGAATCAAAAGACATATGTTTAAGAATCAAAAGCTGTCACATAGCCAAATAAGACAGAATACCTGCTGTGTCTGGACAGTAAGGCAGTCTTCTCCAGGGCTATAAAACCATGCACACGCTAGTACTATGATGAGTGGGTAAAAATAATCAGACCCTGAACTAAAATGACTGACTTTGGTGCAGGTCACAGTACATACTACTTTAAAATATAAGCACAGTCCTCAGTCCTGTGCTTATGGACAACATGGCAAATCCAAATCCATGCAAAAAGCACAAGTCTGAGCACTTAGTAATATATTGAATGTAAAAGAAAAGTAATGAATGTACACTCATTCGTGTGCATAGTACAAACGGATCGGGATGTGATACATGCCCAAATTCATGTTTGCAAGCATAGCTAATTAGTTTTGGGGGCATCCAAATCTGTGAGTGCTCTGTGCATTCAAGTAAATGCTTTGTTTATTTTGGTTATGTCTGCTATGCAAGGCCCCTGGCTGCATGTAAAAGCACAGGTGTTTCGCTGTCTTCCCTGCTGGATAGATTCAACATCAGACAGAATGATGGTGCTAAACTCATTACCACAACAAAGAAGGGCTTGCAAAATAACAAGCCAGAATTGGGTGCTGTGGTTCATTTCCTTGTTGGTAAATATCATGATGTCATCTTTTATGGCAGGTTAAAACAACCTGACATGTAGATGGATGTCGGTAACAAAGTGTTTGCTGGGAAAAAATACTGTATCTGCTGTACGTCATACACACATGTTGTGTCAAACTGATTGTAAAGGGATTAATGGAAAGGAGGAGGCGAAAACCGGCTTGACAATATAAATTATATTTAATTAAGAACTTCAACCAAAAGATACACACATATGTCAGACAGCTGCCCATAAACGCTCTCTCTCTCCCTCTCGCACCACAGTTAGCCTTTATCCCTCTCGGAGGTGTGTAGAATCATGACCCGGCTCCGCCCTCCGCCCTGTCACACTGATTAAAATCAGTCTCATATATTATTAAGATGAGTATTGGGAGGGGTGCGCTTGTATAATGAACAGAAACATATGCTACATTACTTTGCAGACTCGGCACATCTGCTTGTGGTCCTGTTTGGCGATTAGTTAGACATTCCCGGCCCATGATGTCTGCTGGTGTTGCAGCTGTGTGTGCAGAGGAGACCTCCACCAGGGGGCTCAGCATCTGGACTCTATACCCTAATGTTAGGGTGTCTAAAGGACAGGCAGCAAGAAGTGCCCTGGAACACTTACAAGATATGGAGTCCGTCAGTTGCTCTTTTTACTTCTAACTGGATATTGTAAGTGGTGAATTAAGTCCAAAGTATACAAAGTATACAGAAGAGTATATTCACAAATGCAACACGGTCGACCGGGCTTGAGCCGATCCAGAACAAAAAAAAGTGAAGTATAGACAGTTTGGAGCGCTCAGAGGAATAAAAGATTGCAAGAATCTCTAGCACTCCAATCTCTGAAATGAGATATTACAAGGATATTTTTTGTAATAGTTGTAAATTGCCTGCTTCTAATAAGCATTTAATCATTTACGGTTGTCAATAAAGGAAATACTGAATGTAGTAACCCAGAATTTGTTGATCATTCCATATAGAAAGGTAAATTCTCCTTCCTTTATTTGACTCTTTCATAGTTCTGCACTCATCCACTCCCTCACTGCAGCACTCCATCCATCGTGTTGGTTCTTGTTGGCTTATCACCCAGATAAAATCACTCACATAAACAACTTCAACACTTGAGAGAGGAAGACACTTCCTCTTCCTCTGTGGCATGTTAATTAGGGAAATAAAAGAGAGTCAGAATCATGGTCACTTCAATCAATAAGATTTGACACAAGAAATTTAGCGATCTATCTGTTATGTTTGCATTGTGCATTCGTTCTATTGTACATTTGTTCAATCTATCTATTGTTTGTTCTATCTAATGTTTGTTTGTTCGTGCTAGCGTTCGTTCATTCTATCAATAGTTCATTCCAGCCATTGTTCGTTTGTTCGTTCCATCTTTGTTCATTCCATCCACCGTTCGTTCTGTCAGTTCGTTTGTTCGTTTGTTCCATCAATCATTTGTTCCATGTATCCATCCATCGTTCATCCCATCCATCATTTGTTCCATCCATCCATCCATCATCCATCGTTCGTTCGTCAATTCCATCCATCCATCATTCGTTTTTATCTATCCATTGTTCATATATTCCATCCATCGTTCATTTGTTCCATCATGCTTTCATCCATCCATCCACCCATCGTTTGTTCCATCATGCTTTCATGCTTTCATCCATCCATCGTTTGTTCCATCATGCTTTCATCCATCCATCCACCCATCGTTTGTTCCATCATGCTTTCATCCATCCATCCACCCATCGTTTGTTCCATCATGCTTTCATCCATCCATCCAACCATCGTTTGTTCCATCATGCTTTCATCCATCCATCCATCCACCCATCGTTTGTTCCATCATGCTTTTATCCATCCATCCACCCATCGTTTGTTCCATCCATCCATCCATCATTCGTTTGTCCATCCATAGTTTGTTCCATCCATCCATGCTTCCATCCATCCATCCATCCATCTTTCATTCGTTCCATCGTTTGTTCCATCCATCCTTCATTCATTCCATCCATCATTTGTTCAATCCATCCACCCATCCATTCATTCGTTCCATCCATCCATCGTTTGTTCCATCCATCCATCCTTCTTTCGTTTGTTCACTCCATCCATCCATCCATCCTTCGTTTGTTTGTTCCATCCATCTTTTGTTCCATCCATCCATCATTCATCCTTCGTTTGCGCCATCCATCGTTCGTTCAAACCATCCATCTGTCCTTTGTTTGTTTGTTCCATCCATCCATCCATCCATCCAAGATTTACTTCTGCAATACTCATTGCAATGTTTTCAAGCTTTAAATGACCTCTAAATACAATGAAACAAAATTAAACCTTTACACTTTTAATCCACATAACTGGGCACCATTTCTTTATGTGTACGTCAGCAAAATGTGTCTTATTTTGGTGTGGCTCTTAAAAGGACAGGAAATGTTATTAATAGGGTCTTTTGCCAAGTCTCACACATAGAAAGATTATAAGGCAAAAATATGATTGCCTAAGGAATTAAATGTTACGGCATTTTTTTAGATTTCAATTTTTTTTGTAATGAATAGTGCTTTTATGCCGGTGGTGCAATGCACTGAGCCTCTGGTCCATTTCTCAACTAGAAACACTGCACACATTCCCCATTCCTGTCACTGTTCCGGTGTGTTCGTCAGTCTGTTCTGTTTGTTTGTTATTTCTCTCCCTCATGTGTCTCTGGCACTGCCTGCATGTGTGATCAGCATTCCCATGGGAAACGGGAAGTTGAATTCAGCCGTCTGCGAGGAGGAGCAGTGCAGGGAGCAATTCAATGGCACATTCATGGCACAACTTTACGAAGTTGGATTTACGCAACGCTTATCACATTGTCTGGATTAGGGAGGGGGATGAGTGGAAGATAGCTTTTAACACCCATAGGGTGCACTTCGAATATTTGCAGGGACGGATTACTGACGGGGCAAATGCTCACTACGTGGAACACCCTAAAGACATTGACACGATAGTGTTGGAGCTGTGGGCTATTGGTCAGTGCATGTGCTCCGACACAATTAGTTTAATGCTCATGTCGGTTACACAAGTTTGCCAGATTCAGGCAGACGATTTCTCCCTTCTTTATCTGACCATAATTACATTGTAGTGTTCTTACTAAAAGTGGCCAAACAAATATAAAGACATTTACATGACTATAAAAGTGTCCGGTTTACCCTGCTGAAAAAACAGCCTAGGGTGGTTTACTGGTCTTAGCTGGTTTAAATTTGTCTTAGCTGGCTTAAGCTGGTCCCTCAGCCTGGCCAAGCTGGTACTCAGTTGGTTTCAAGGGTTCCAATCTGACCTCCAACCTCCTATCAGACATGTTTCCAACCTGACTTGCTGAAAAGTAGTCCAACATTATCCAACAGACCAGCTTAGACCAGCTAAAACCAGCAAGCCAGTTTAGGCCACGTCCACACTAATATATTTTAGTTTGAAAACGCATCTTTTTCTCTACATTTTGGCCTTCCGTCCATACTGAGACAGCATTTTTGTCAGCGAAAACTGAGCTTTTGAAAACACCATCTTCACATTGTATTATGGACTGGGAAAACAGATATATCTGTGTTGTAGCTGTGCTATTGCGCCTAATATTTACTATGTTAGCATAGTTAAAGATAAATGTTACTTTGTACAACCTTCACTTTGTATTCCTTCAAAGGCGACGGGAAGTTTAATCGGAACTGGTGTCCGGCGAAGGAACACAAGGACAATTGCGTTTCAGACCGTACATGCAACGGTAAGCGTGTTCATATGTACGAGCAACTTTTGGAAAACACTTGAAAGCTGCAGTGTGGACGGAGAGCGTTCCGTAAAAGAAAACACCATTTTCTAATGTATCAGGATTAATGTAGACATGTAGGCAAAATTATTTTATTTAAAGAGAACAGAAAATAATTTAATGATGGTTTAATGGAAACACCATTAAGGCATTCCTTTCACAGAGTAAGGTCATAAACGTTTTAAACATTAACACGTAGATGTTTGTCCATTATTCAGATTTTGCTCTGATTTAATGTCAAAAGCAGAAAATAACCTGATATCATGTGTATGCAGTTTTCTTGCATTGTCTTTTTTTAATTTATTTTTTTACAAGCTGATTTTTGGTAGTTATCAATGTATTGGTGTGCATGTAAACTCACTCAATGCTTTTTGAATGTGGCAAATGATTCAAACCAGATTTCACACTTTTTTCTTTGATATACAGTGTGCACCATCCTGCTCTGACTAGCAGGGTTGAGGTGTCCCAAGTCCCAAGTGTTCATGTCTATGTTTGGGTTAACAGCTCTGTTCCCTAAAGAGGAGCTCTCTCCAACAAGAGTGTCCTTCAAACATAGAGAGGTGGAATGGGAGTGAGATGAAAGGATTTTAGGCAGCTAGATAAGAGCACATCCGGCAGCTCCCTGTAACCCTCAGCCAGCTGATGATAAACAGACTAAAGAGCAGAGTGGACCATGAGATGATGAGGCAGAGATATGATAATTAAGCTGCTGAACTGCCAGTGAGTGGGAGTCACAAAGGCATGCAGCATGCAGATTGCTGTTGAAATGATGACTTCTTAATTAGTTTATTTAGTTGGCTTGGGAAAATAGAATACAAAAATTCTGCAGACAGTCATATACTGTTGTCTTGGAAAAATAGTATAGCAAAAATACTGCAAACAGACATATACAGTATGTTGAGAATCTAAATTAAACCATCAATTTAAACAAACAAAAAATTGCATCCATTGCATTACCTGTGTCTTTCCAGACTAATTTCACTGTGAATTCAGCAATAGGAAGTTAAAAGTTCTTCAGCTGAAATGAATCTGTGCTTACCAAAATGTAAGCACTGCCCCCAGTGGCAGAAGCGGGAAGTGTTTTGAACGTTTGTGCTCCAGTTTTCCTTTGAAATGTCCACAAAGTGGCGCCAAAGGAGAGTTGTAAAGTGAGTTGTTTTTAGTTGTAAATTATGTAATACAGTGAGGAACACATATTTTATTAAACAAACTCCCCAACCCTAAACCTTATCGTCGTTGGAGTAAAAATGTAATCTTAGAGGGAAAATGCAACCTCTGAAACTCGCTCATTGATTATTTGGTGAAAGCAATTACTTCTTGGTTTCCATTAACCTTTGTCTCTGAGGCTGCTAACACAACATGCAATCAATAGTGCCACAGTAAAAGGTAAGTGCATGTGAATTGATGCAAAGATGTCTGATGGGAGATGCCGCTTAGCAGAAACTTGATAGAATATGGTCTATGTCAGGGTACCGGAATATTTGGTAGCAACAATTGGATTTCCGGTATGATCATGTTGGTCCAAGGCACATGCCCGTGACTACCTAGATGTGCAGAGGGTGTTTATATGTTTGTTAGTTTTCTAGTAAAGGTGATATAAGATCTTCCTCCATTTTGATCATTTCAGATCCAACAAGTTTCCAGTATTTTTCTGATTGCATGTGTTTATTCTGATTGCATGTGAAAATTATTATATCCAAAATGACTTATATTGTATGCAAGATATTCATTCTACCTGTATGTCTGTTCCCTGGTTAGCTCATGACTTTGGCATTGCTTGCATCATGTATCAGTTGAGCTACAAGAACAAACATACCAACACTCTTTTTAACCGGTTCTTTCCCTGTGATTTTTAGGGGTAAATAGGGTTAAGGTTGAGGTTATGGTTATGGTTAGGATTAGGACTATGCTTGTTTGAATAAAATGTTGTTCCAAGACCAACAATAGATGTTGATCCAGGAACACGTCCTACATGACAAAATCACCGTCACCAATAATCAGTTACTACCAAACATGCTACCAAGTTTGTTGCTTTACTGTGTCGTAGCTGGTTAGTACACACTATACTTCTCTTTCTCCAAATGTGGCACTCATTATTGTGCCTGAACCATCATAATACTGCTGTTCCCTGATTCCACAAAAAATGACGCATTGACCCAGTCCAGGAGAAACAGTGAAATGATGAGTAGAAATGCTTGTTAGACAGTAAAATAATGAGTCTCCTTTAGTGATTTTGTCTGCCTTCCATTACTGTGTTCTTGACTTAGCATGTTTTGTTTCAGACAAATGCCCAGAAAAACATCTCTTGCAACAGGCACACACACACATAGATGCATCCTGGGGGGCTAGGATGCCTCTCTTCTGTCTGTGAAGGGCCTCCAGTCTAATTTATAGGCATATTTATTCTCTACAGTCTTGTCATGCACACTGAGGCTGGATTTTCTTTCTGAGTGTTACGCAGCACAGGCCATTAACGGCCTAGTAGAATAGATTGTCAGATCTCTAACAGATTTCAGTACTTGTGTAGCCGGGTGACTGTGTATACTGTCACTAAATGAGGCTTTGTTGGATCCTAGGGTACCGGAGGAATCAGAAACAACATGCCAACCTCCCGTGTGATCATGATGATTTGGTTGGGCTCAGTCTAGTTGATTTTAACCACAAGAATGCATCTCATGTAAATGCCCTCTAAAGGCCTAAGGATACTTCGGTTGTCCACGTTGCTGATCATTCCTCATACAGTATTCGGGATGCAAATTTTGTCAACAGCACAGTCCGTGCGCCCCAGATTTGTGTCTGTGCACATAGTCAATGCATATGGCGGCTATTGACCGTACTAAAAGAGTATCACAAAGCAGTTGTAGTGGGCATGTGTCGAATGCGTTTGTATTTGCTCGCTGTCAGAAGAGTGTACGCAGAAAGGCAACGCGGTCAGCCGGGCGTGATCTGATCCATAACACAGAAAAATGAAGTATTCATTGGCCTCAAGAAATGCCCACACCATGCCAACTTATGGACAAGCGCCATCTCCTATCAGACATGTTTGCATCAGCTCCAGCACATTTAATTTCCCGGATGGGACAACCGAAAGCGCATTGCGTCAGATACCGCTTTGAAACCAGGAAGGAATTGCTCTTGTATAATCAATGACGAGCACGATTCAAAGGTTGCATTTTTCCCTCTAACATTAAAGTTTTACTCCACTAATAGTGAGGTTTATATAATATGCATTCCTCTTCACTGTATTACTGACTGAACAGCTGAAAACTACTCTATTTTGACACCCCTCCGTGAACATTACAGCTGGAAAATGGAGCTCCAAAGTAGCCATAACGCCCAACAACACTTACTACTTTGGCCACTGGGGGCAGTGTTTAGCATTTCAGTAGGCACAGACCGATTTTAGCAAAGAAATGTGAAAAGGAGAGACACTTTTTACTCCAAATAATGTCAAAATTCTCATTTTTGGGTGAACTATCCCTTTAAGTAAGAGGGGTTAAAGAGAAATTACGCCCCCTCCTATTTATGTAGGTAATGTGAGTTTGGTTTGCTGACACAGCAGACAGTAAACTGCTCTCAGGAGACAGGGATGAATCTTAGAAGACATTGAGGACAGTAGACAATAGAAATGCACAGTTCTTACAGACTCACATTCAAATAAAAAGAGAGGAGGAGGAGATTACGGTAACCCTTCCATTAAAGGCCTCGTTAACCTAGGGCAGTATGGTAATTTACCGCCCGTCTCTCTCTCTTAGCTAACTGTAAAGTGTCTGTGTAAGTGCTGTTTGGTTGTGCTGACTGAGATATTGCATTTTTGCTTTGAGTGCAGGGGAGGGATGATGAAGAAGTGATGAGGGAAAGGGGATGGGAGGACAGGGAGAGGTCTGAATCTTCTTTGATATTGGCGTTTGTCTGATGTTTTACTTTAGGTATATAGCTGGAAAAGAGAAAGAATGTTCTGTATATGTAGTGCATAGGTGCTTCCATACTTAATACTAAGGGCATATGTTTGGTTTGAAAGTTGGTAGGGATATATTGCAAGGATAATATACAAAATATTGGTATTAAGAAAATGCGAGTAAGCCAGCCTGTAATATAGTCAAAAAACTTTACTAGCCTAACATACATACCAAGTCTAATTTCTTATAAACTATACTAAATAATAGGCTTTTTCCTCTTCTTAAGAATAAACTAATTAAAAACTGACCACTAGGGCTACACGGTTTGGAGGGATATGCGATAAACTTGGATAACGTGACAGAAAATTATATCCAAGGAACATGAAGTGACGTTCTGAAAAAATTATTATCCAGTTTTATGTAGCCGGTGGGTTGTAAATAAACAATACAGGATACAAAAATACCTTTTTGGGGTTTTAATCTGCAGTCTGTTGGAAAAAGAGAGGGAAAAAACGGTCGATGGGGTTGTATAGTATAAAAAAATTCAATAAAATAAAATTACAAAATTTGATAAACAAAAAAGAAATACTGTATAACGAAATTCAGTAGAGGCCAGTCCTCACAATGTATGCAAAACATGGTCAAACTCCACACATGCAATCCATATACATCCCATACTGGGAGCTCTTTTGCACAATGTATGTTCTCACATTTCTAACATAAGAGGTTCTTAAAGGGGCCATGTCCAATTTAGGACTAGAGATAAATTACATGAAATTTCTCCACTTGGCTACATAAAACAAAATTGAACTCTAATCAAATGGTAGGATAAATTAACAATATACAGAATAGCATCATAAAATAAGGTAACCACACACCTGACATGCGGGCAACCAACAGATACACAAAACAGAACCAACTAGACAGAGAGAGTGAGGTTAAATACTCAACATCAAACAACAATGCTTCAAAACTCAGTCAACACTGAGCAACAATAAACATTCAACATCTACATTTAACAATCCACTGCTGGACATGACACACGAGGGGTTTAATATAAGCATGAACATACAAGGGGCAGGTGCCACTCACAGCTGAATGTTGGCATGATCAGTGTTCCCATGGAAACAATCAGGGTTTCCAATGATACGCTGAATCTGCGTTCCAGCGGCACCTGAAACACATGAGGGCAAAAGTGTTGACACACTTGGAACAAAACGAACAGGGAACGCCACAGTCCTCGTCAGACAAAATACCCAACCTGACAAGATGACCGGACTGTGACATCATTGGAAAGTGCACGGTGGTAACACGCCCACGGTGGTAACCAACAACCGGACACATCCGCTCACACAAAGAACGTACACGTAACACAAGACAGACAGGGGACGATGATGACACGGTCCTCCTCTGACAAAACCTAACCTGACAATGTTACACGACCGTGACGTCACTGGAGAGCAATATATTATATTATTGACAATATATTATTTTTCAATCCATCCCTCCAATGTGCAAAATAAAATATGTATTGGGAGTTATTGGGAGTTATACTGGCCTCTGAAAATCCTGCACTTCAGATCCATTTTAAAATTTTAAGGTGTCTTCCTAAAGTGGGTGCTTACAGGCTGAACAAAGCAGAATCCTCCGTTGGGCTGCATGCAAACTCAAAACTATATTCATTTCAAGGATTGGACATAAGATACCAATGGAAATCCGCCCGTTTTATATCCAGAAAATGTTTTTAAAAAGTCTTACAAACGACTGTGATTGGTGTATTCTGCGCTGAGAAAAGTCACAGGTGCTATTTGACAAAATTGTACACATGAACAATTACACTAAAGACTTTTAATAGTTTGTTGGAAAAATGAAAATAAAAAAACATATTATAAAGTTAAAGTATTTTCTGGTTGGGACATTTCCGATTTTCTGAAAGTTTATTGGTGTTGATGATGTCCCTATCATCCCTACCTAAATCAACGCCTATGCTTACAGTTATACACCTTATAATGATGAACAATGGTTTTAAACCCAGCTGGAAGATCCAGCTTAAACCTGCTTTTGGTAGCTGGTTTGATGATTGATCAGTTGGAGGACCTGTCTAAAAATGAGACTATCTTTTAGACTATCTTGTTCAAGCTAGTTAAATGGGCTGCACTTATATAGCACCTTTTTAACCTTAGTGGTAAACAAAGCGCTTTACACTGCATCTCATTCACCCATTCACACACCAATGCATGCCATTGGGAGCAACTTGGGGTTCAGTGTCTTGCCCAAGGACACTTCGGTATGTGGAGACATGTGGGCCAGGAATTGAACCACCAACACTGCGATTAGTGGCTGACCCGCTCTACCACCTGAGCCACAGCCGCCCCAGTTAAAGTTGCTAGACCACCTTGGACCAGCAAATAATGAATAAATAAATAAAGCTACCATGGCTTGACCACCTTAAAGTCAACATGAAATCATTTACCTAATGTATACTGATTCCTGGTATTTTTGTGAGCAGATCATTGGTGCATATTATTCCAAAGAAAAACAATATGTCTTTTTACAAAATTACTTTTATCAAAATGTAATAACTTGCTCCACCTCGGAAATTACTTTCCTTTGGGCTGATGTCACTAAGCCTTCTAATTTTTCAACCCCTCCCCTCACACCACCTGTCACTTAAGGGCTTTTCACACTTGAAAACGTTAACCCCGGGTTATTCTAAACCCTGGGTAAACAGAGTCCTGGGTTGCCTGTTTCATATTTCAAACTGTTCATACTTTACTCTGGATTAATAATTAATCCTGGGTATTTATGTTTCTATGTTTCACACTACATTCCTAAAACGGTCAATAACAATAGTTGGTCGAATACAGCTTGCGATGGACATGCAACTTGTCAATGGAGCTGCTCTGCTCACATGTGGACATGTTGATCAAGAAAATCAACTTTCTCTTGTCTCTCTGTCACGCCATGACAGTTATCGTGTTTGCCACCACTGTTTGACACTTTAATGGTTTCCTCTTATGGAGAACATAAACAGAGCGTGAACGTTTCAGCGATGGTACAAAACACATGAATATTTAATGAGGTAAGTACTGAAGCTTTATATGATTGGTTGTCTGTTACTAAACAACTAAAACTTTCTAACACTGCAACGTTTCACACTGTATACCTTTGTCACCGCAATTTGGGGTTAACCCCAGAGAAGGGCTTTTAAACCCCTCCCATGCTAGCTGGTCAAACAGGACTGGTTACATTTGCAGAGGTAGGTCTACAAAACGAAGTAAATTATACACTCTTTTGACAATTGTAGACCTGTAGAACAAATGCTAGTGTTGCAGCATTGTTCATCAACAGTGTTGCTAGGAGACATCTCTGGTGATAGCTAAACAACTGTTAAGATAACGGCAGCAATCCAGTTTTGTTTCCTTAACAGTTACACGTCATCTTCCGAGCATCTGTCCCACAAAAATTATGATTTTAAACAACTTTACAGCTCAAATAATACACACGTTTTAACAGAACAATGAATGATTAATGCTTTTATAAAATGATAGGCTTCACAATTCTGCCTTTAAAATCCTCCAACAATTGGCCACATTCACTTCCATTGTAAGTGTAACCTCAATTTTTGAACTCAGAATATTCCTTTAAGATGATATAACCTGTTTTTAAAAGGACCTGGTTTTACATTGTATCAAGCTGATCCACGCTGGTCATTTATGGGCATTAGCTGTTAATAGTTGGTTTAATTGGTTGGTCAGCTTGACTACCAGCTGATGGTCCTGGTTTCAACTTGAAGACCATCTTGGCAAAGATTTTTAGGGCTGGTAGACCAATTTACTACCGCAACCAGCTTTCATGGTCCAAAAACCATATTGACCACTTGGTATGACAATGTTTTTCCAGCTAGGAATACACAGACGGATTTCTGACCCAGACTATGCAGCACATGCAGTTCAAGAACCCCTCATACATGCAGATGCAGTTTAAACACAATCCGTCAGTATGTAAAGAGGAGAGAATGGGGAAAACCCAGTGGAGGTTAGGTCATCTGTGCAGCCTGAAGCACAACAGTGGTTTAATCATAGGTGGGGGGATTTGGGCACTGAGAGATGAACTCACTCACCACATGGCACAGAAAGATCTTCTGACAATATTTAGGCTAATTGTGCCAAGACACCTTGGCAATGGAGAATGACCTCAGAGCATGAAGACATGGCAAAT
This sequence comes from Xyrauchen texanus, assembly GCF_025860055.1. Lineage (NCBI taxonomy): Eukaryota > Metazoa > Chordata > Actinopteri > Cypriniformes > Catostomidae > Xyrauchen > Xyrauchen texanus. The sequence goes on from NC_068276.1 coordinate 57,146,880, forward strand.
TATGTCACCATAGCGCAGCAGCATAAAGATCCTACACAGCAATACAACTGAGACATAATGTCTGACTGTTTCAGAGGATTGATTCCTTGAGCATCAATAAGAAAACCAGGGAGCTATAGTATGTTATACTCGCAAGCGGTTAGGAAATGTGAGGAAAATTGTCCTTAAAAAGATAAATGTGAGAAACAGATTAGTATGTTTGGAGGATGTTTATGAATATGAAGTTTATTTTGTTTTGCTCTATAGGCAGATGTTTCACTTGATTTTTCACTTGACCATTTAAAATTTGAACCCAGAATATTCCTTTAAGAGTAGGATTTTTTGTGGTGCTTTTGATGCCAAAATCCTTCAAGAGTTCAAAGCCATGAACTGAACCAACCAGCTCTGAGGTTTTACAACATTACAAACTTTGATTTGAAGCAAAAAACTTATTTGAAAATGAAACAAAAACTTAATTTCAAGTTGTTGATTACTAAGCTCAGTGACTCGAACTAAAAAGTGCATCTTTTTACCCCAGTGTTTTAATCCATATTTTCAGAAGTGATATGATAGGTGTGGGCAGGGCTGGACTGTCAATCTAGCATACCGGGCATTTTCCCGGGTGTAAAACAGATCAATATTCAAGTCCTTTTTTTCTTGCAATTCTTCTCCCTGCCCAGTAGGGGGCGGTGTGCATGAAAAATTGTATTCTCCAAAAATACAAGAAGAAGCATGTAAAAGTGATCTGTTTCTCACCCACAACTATCATATTGCTTCTGAAGATATTGATTAAACCACTGAAGTCATAAGAATTACTTTTATGCTGATTTATGTGATTTGTGGAGCTTCAAAATGTTGGCACCTATTCACTTGCATTGTCTTGACCAATAGAGCTGAAACATTCTTCTAAAAATCTTAATTTGAGTTCAGCAGATGAAATAAAGTCATCTGCTGAGTAAACGATGAGAGTATTTAAATTTTTGGGTGAACTATTCCTTTAAATATAGTCTGTCAGACTGGTGATTGTTTACTGTGTCGTTCTGCTCATAAATGCGATGCATCAACATTTCAACAACAATCTTACGCATTCTCCGAATCTGTATTGCACATGCACATACCATTATATCAGTAATGACAATGTTGCTTACACACCATAGGCTACACTGATAAAGAGGACATTAATGCTACGGTAACCTTCCATATATGTAAAGCAAAATATAAATACTACCAAAATAATAGTGTTAGGCTGACCCAGATGCTGTTCGCTTCTTCAAGAACACTTTTTGGCGACAGTTAGAAAAGAGCTTCAAGTTGGAGTCGACATGACCTGACCAAATACATCCCGATTGTCAACTTTGTATGGAGGGACATCTGAATTGAATGGTATTCGCTAATTCCAAATCACAATTTGGATGTTAGAGTCTACTGGCATGACGGAATGCATCCCCACTGACCACCCAAAACCATCCAAACAAGAGGCTGCAAGAGGACAGGGAACCGCTTATAGCTAGAACTATTCCAGGCTAAGTTATATGTAATATGCTAATGGCTATATGCTAATATGTTCAGACAGTTATTTTAACTTTTATCTCATTACAGCTCACTATGTGCCTACCTATTTTGGCACACTTCTAATAAAAAGGTGCTAACGAAGAGATAACGTTATGGTTGTTGTTTATTTAATCCGATCTGTTTACATTCAAATTAACGCTCAGAACGTCAGTCATTATTTTCCCCTCAGGTGTCAAACTAGTATGCATGTTTTGTATAGCTATATACTGTATACTAACTGCAACCTGTAGGACCACAGGCACAGTCTAGCTGGAAATCTAATGTTTGAGGATGTAGCTGTGTTTATATTTATGTAAATATATTATTAGCTAAAACCTATGACATTGTAGCAAGCATAGATCTATATATTGTATATCTGTTGGATTGTACATGTAAATGGTCTGCACTTATATAGTACCTTTTTTTAACCTTAGTTTTCAAAGCACTTTACACTGTGACTCATTCACCCATTCACACACACACTCACTGCAGAGCTGCCATGCAAGGTGCTAGCCTGCCATTGGGAGCAACTTGGGGTTCAGTGTCTTGCCCAAGGACACTTCGGCATGTGGAATCATGAGGGCTGGGAATCTAACCGCTAACCCTGCGTTTAGTGGCCAACCAGATCTACCACCTGAGCCACAGCTGCCTCATGTATGGAAGTGGGATACTGACTCAGTTGCGTCTATCAGAGTGTGTCATGATTGTGGTTGGTCACTGCAGAGCTCTTTTGCTGCAGTTTGTTTGCCGTGACTCTCTGGTTGTTGGATTTTCTCTGCAGGATCATGGGTAGTGTTGTACTCCAGTAAGATTTCCACTATTAATCCCAAACCACTATTAAAACAATGAAGTTGAAATAATGCAGACTGATGGCCTTAACAGAAGCATATACCATCAATTAACAACCTCAGAGCTCACGGTGGGTCTGTCATTAATGGTTTATCAAGAAACCAATCCACCTATGGAGAAACTGATCCTTTCAGAATCAGACTGATATGCTTTATTGCAAAGAAATTAGATATTTACCAACATGAACATATTCAGATTATGGCTAATGTCAGTTATGAATGAAATAAAACAAATAATCGGTGTTCGTTCTGGCAGCAAGGTTGCATTCTTGTATTGAGAGGTCTATAGAATGAACATTAGTGGTGGTGGCGTAGTGGGCTAAAGCACAGAACTGGTAAGCAGAAGGTTGCTGGTTCGATCCCTACAGCCACCACCATTGTGTCCTTGAGCAAGGCACTTAACTCCAGGTGGCTCCGGGGGGATTGTCCCTGTAGTAACGGCAAGTTGCTTTGGATAAAAGCGTCTGCCAAATGCATAAATGTAAATGTAACATCTCTTGTCCTCGCACATCCCTATCAGCCTCACATCCTCACAGTGGGGTGTGCTTCCTGCAATTATACTCATCAACATCAGAAAACTCCTCTGAGACAATACACAAACCTCTCCAAGTCAACTTGCAACCCGCTGATCATGTAAAATACCAACATATGAAATGGAAATTGACAATCTAGACTGTCTAAATGTGACTTTGATTGCAGTCAAGGCAAACAAACACTTGATTCTGTTGTCATGTCATCAGTCAGTCCCATATCCAAATGAGCTCAGTGATCATGGCCGATTTAAGAATACTGTATAAGGCTGCCTTGGAAATAGCTCAAGTTCATTTAGGGGACTCATATGAGAGAATTGTGCTGAGCAGAGAAGAAGCTGAGCTGTCTAAAAAGCACAGATTTGATTCTCTGGCTACTTTCAGGGAAATTTAATGAAGTTCTAAATCTGTAGTTACACTATTGACCCTGTCACTGTTTGGTGACCTCATGTTTCACGTCAAAATCGTTTTTCACTGCTGGTCAGGAAGCCTCAGCTTGACAGTGACAGACTAAAGGAAAGTTTCAGGCTTTAATTAGATTTCCATGCTACAGTGACACCAGATGGTCTTACTTTTACAGTGAAAGAGTGTTTTCCAGGCAGATTTAAAATGAAATCACAAGCTAGCTTGTCTAGCTTGGTGTTACCCAGCTTATTCTGTCAACGGTTGTGTAAATGCTGGTGGTTATGCTGACCACACTGATTGCTTTGTGGCTATGTAATCTGAAGCTTGCTGGCAACAGTACTTGGGCAAATGTTTTAGTGTTTTTTCACAATGTTAATCTTTGCTCTATTTAGTTTGAATACATCAGTTTGGCTTTATCTGTGCTTAAAGTAATAGTTTTGAATTTTTGCAAGCCCCGTTGTACATATTGCGGCAAATTCCTTGTGAAACGAACACTAGAAGCGCTAAAACAAAACACTTTCACTCATCACAAGTAAAACGCCATATTATCAGTTCATAAGCACTTAACATTTCACACTGCTCCTCACACAATGCAATCTTATGACATCTAATAATTTTTACTATAGCAGTATGACTTGTAAGGCAATACGTTTTAACATTTGCATTACATAACCAACTACATTTACAAGCTTGTTCATGATCAATTGTACAGTAGATCAGCTGATTACATTGCACTTGTGATGCAAAATACAGGGGAATGAGACCTGAAGAGCATGCATGTCGACATGTGAGCTCAATGTGTCAAATAGGCACAACAAAATGATGCGGTTGCTTCAGCAACAGGGTTTTAATGTCATATTTGGTCTACAAGAAACAAAATTGTATTTATTTTATTTTATTTAAGCAATATCACACGAGCAAGAGTGCGAGATGGCCCTACATCAGCACTGCTGTGATTCGGCTGCAGGCACGAGTGCCGTAGGTAATCACAGCAGTGCTGATGTAGGGCCATATAGCATGAGTGCAAGTGTGATATTGCTTATATACAACAGTTCAATGAACAAGTACATTTAAAAAAATTAGGAAAAACCAAGTACGTTCATAAAAACGCATTTGTGCATGGAACTACTTTATTACGTGACGAATCAGAATCTGCCGTTGCTGGTTCAAAACAAATGATGCGTCCAAACCTCCGTTAGTAATTAAAAAAGTTAACTTCAGAAATAGTATCACGGCTTGTGCTGTTTCTAACAAGTTATTGGATAAACAAGGATAGATGGCTGGATGTGTGTCTGTGTGTGAATGTGTGTGTGTGTGTGTGTGTGTGTTGTGTGTGTGTGAGAGAGAGAGAGAGAGAGAGAGATGGAGCGTGTGCAATCACCTGTTGCCACACCTAATCAGAGATGCTGTCAGCTTTCTCAGTGGAAAATAGACATGGGTGTATTCCTCTCTATTTCGTGGTAGCCGGTGTGCAAGAGTCACTCATTATAAACAGCGATGTCCTCCGCCATTTTAAACCGTATGTATCCATTGTGGGAACTCTGATAAAAGGTAAGCACTTGAGTTCTGTAATAAATCAGTCTTTTGTGTCTCTCGGTATGAGCTTTAATCCTGAAGTTGTCCATTTTAAGCCGTTTAAAGCTATTTCCTAGTTTTGGTAATGTATTAGTAATACGAGTGATCACAGAGCGCTGTTCTATGTAAACAATGACTAATGGATTCACTTTATGTCACCAACTGGCTCATATTACACACAAAAATGATCTTTTGCCACCTGCTGGCTAACATATGTAATTTCAAAAATAAAGACAGTAACTCCTAACACATCTGCACGACGCTTACACTTTAGTTTAGAACAGCAGGAACACAAGCGGAGTGATACACACACACACACACACACACACACACACACAGTGAAGCGTCCGAGTGCTGATGCTGTCACACCATCAGTGCTCATGGAACGTCTCTCGTCCAATCAGATTCGAGGACCGGAACTAACTGTGGTATATTTCTCAATAGAGCATTAAACCCAATCTATATTTCATCTCACATTATGACACTATCGTTTAGGTATACAGTTTAGGTAATGGAGGTCAATTTTGTTGAATGATCTGTTTGGGAGATCAGCTACTGGCACGCTAGGTGTAAAGGAAGTGGTGGTGGTGTAGTGGTCTAAGCACATTGCTGGTTATCTGGTAATCAGAAGGACGCTGGTTCGAACCCCACAGCCACCACCGTTGTGTCCTTGAGCAAGGCACTTAACACCAGATTGCTCCGGGGGGGATTGTCCCTGTAATAAGTACACTGTAAGTGCAAAATAATTTTGCAACAATGTCTCAACAGTCACCTCATTTTCTTGAGATCAGGTTAGATAGTTCACAAAACAATTACATTCGTCTTACATGCCATTCCATATCTGTATGTTGTTCAATAAATTAAGATATTTTACAAAATATCTAAGCTTTAGGGCAAAATGTTAGCCTTAGTCACCATTCACTTTCCTTGCAACATTTTTTCATAAAATAAAAGTGAATGGCGACTGAGATTCTGCCTAACATTTCCTTTTGTGTTCCTCTTTTCCCAACAACAAAACTGAATGGACTTGTGTGCTATGTTACCAGTCTTCCAAAGCCTTACAATAGCTTTGTGGGAGGAAAAGAGCAAAACTTTAGATGTTATTTGTGGAAAATCTTCGAAAAGATGAGTTGGTCCAGGTTTGATGTCAATGGTGACTTAGAACATTGCACACAAGTCCCATGGACCACATTTATAGTCCCTTTAATGATGCTTTATTTGGCATTTTTGGAGCTCAACAGCCCTCGACCCCATTCATTGTCATTGTATGGAAAAGAGAAGCTTGGACATTCTGCACATTATCTTCTTTTCAGTTCCATGTAAGAAAGTCCTACAGATTTAAAATGACATGAGGGTGTACATGAGAGTAAATGATGCCATAATTATCATTTTTGGGGGAACTTTTCCTTTAATGAACATTGTCAGTAAGTGAGTTTCCAACACCTCCACATAAAGTCAGTTAAAGCAACAGCTCATGAACGCATATGATCAGTGCTAGCATATTAAGACCATATATATATATCTGGTGACAGTTAATGGCATCTCGTTTTGTGTTTCAATTGTATAGGTATGCATCTGATGTATGCATGTATGTAGGAATGAACAGGATGTAGGAGTTTCAGAGAGAAGAACGGGAAAATGAATGGACTTCATTACAGAGTTGCAGCTGGACGTGGGGGTCACCAGCACAGACTACAAAAGACCCTCTTGTCTTTCTGACAAATGTGTAATGGTGAGAACGTCTGATCGAATGAGTGGAACAGATCTAAAGAAGTGTTGTTTACAAAAAACACATACATTGGTTGTCGCAATTCATTATAGATATAGTCCGGGTCAAAGGTCATGCAAATACAGCACCATTTCCTTACATGCCTACAAGACATTGTGAGATTGCTATGTGTGCCGTTTCAATGGCCACGCTGATGGGTTACGCTGAAGTGTAATGGACATTTAAAGTTCTCTTTGGCTGGAAGGACACTGAAACTCAAAGAATAGATGAATGGTTTGATAACAAAGGTGTGTGAGGGGATTTAATGTACATGCTTACTGGTGTTGAAGGGGTGGGGATGGGGTTGGTTTGGTTTGGTTCTCTTTTCTTGGCTAGCCTTTGCTTGCTGACATCAAATCTTTCTTTACCAGGGTAATTTCCCTGTAGTGTGTGAAGCACAAAGAACAATGGACTTCCTGTGCCTGTTAAAATGGTCACTCATCTCATGCCCTTGAGGAAGGGGGAGAGGAAAGGTGATTACAATCGACAGATTACCATTTCCTCGCAGACGACTAGTGGCTGACATCACTTCTGGGTGTGAGGTGGTGGTTTGCCAGAGAAGGTTAGGGTCTGGTTAGAAGGTGTGCCGCTATATTACGTAAAAGGTTTTTCTCACGTTTGTGTATTTTAGTCTTTTCTGTTCAGATGCTCAAATTTCCCTGAGGAAATTGTTTAGCTGAGAAGTTGCTCTTTCACAGCTCAAGAGAATTAATGTGAGATTTAAAGATTTCTCAGATTGTCGTGAAAGTTTATCGTAAAATTAAAATAAACAATTGCCTTGATAGAGCTTAGATAATTTGGTGTTGGACAGACTGATCTCACAGTGAAATAGGAAACAGTGGTTTACATTTCTTTTGCAAAAATCGGTCTGTGCTTACAGAAATTAAAAACACTGCCCCCAGTGGCCAAAGCAGTAAGTGTTGTTAGGTGTTTGGGCACTTGTGAGCTAAATTTTCCAGGTGTAATCTCATCAGAGAGGCACCAAAAGTGAGTTACTTCCTGGTTTCAACACAGTATGCTGGTGCAATGTACTTTCGGTCCCACTACAGGGGAAGGGAAACTGGAGCCGATTCAAACATGTCTGATAAAAGATGTCAGATAGCTTGTCAGTGTGTCGGCATAATGTGGCCAATCCTGGGGTAGGGAAGTATTAGAAACAACATCCTGTCGATCTCCTTTGTGGTCCTGTTTGGATGCACTTTATTTTACTATAAGTATGCTGAAAGTACTGTAAACATACTGTAAAATAAAGTGTAACTTTATTCAGGGACCGGTCAGGAATGCAAGCAGGCCAATCTAGCACCCGCACTCTCTGCTTAAGCAGCTATGCACTTGTACTCCGGGCAGTATACGTTTTTGCGTTGTCCTGCTGGAAAAGGCAGGGTCCTCCGTGAAAAAGACAGCACGATGACGGCCTCACAGATGTGCAAGTTACCCATGGACACTGAAACACCCCCACCGTGAAAAACATTTCTTTCTGTCTTTCATTCTTTCACTGAAGCTGTGTTGAGAACGGAGGTGAGAAGTCCACTTTGTTTTTAATGTGCGTTTTTTTAAACCTTTGGCCTGTTTGCAATAACGGCTTGCACATGAGCACCAGTGTGCCGTGATGGAGCAATAACACAGATTCCATGCTTTGCCTCTGAGTTCAGGACCATTGCAATAGATCTTCATGTCTTCATTTGGGCCTGCTGTGTCCTACTCTCTGATCCTCCCTTCAAAGAGGCCAGCCCTCCCAGAGATCATTATTGCTTGGAACAAAAGCACTCCCACCCATCATTAAATGCCCATGATAAACCATGCTGAAATGCTAAATTCACCTGGGGTTAAATGATTAACGCCAGGGTTCACTTTGTGATGGCTTGCTCTGTTTACATGAGTAAGCTCACGTGTCTCTTGTATTGTTTATGCATTCCTAGACATCTCGGTGACCATGAGAGACAGGCTTTGCCTTTGTATATTTCCCAATTTCACTGGTTCATATAGTCCTGGAGTGCATTAAGATAAACAGATTAGCCCTGCTGTTCATATGTGTTATGGAGTATGAAGGTGGAGATGGGGAGGAGGAGGGATGCCAGAGTGGTCCAATGCGAGAATGGTCACCAGTGCGAGGGAAGCAGCCACTTATATATCCTTGGGACATGATTCGCACACCTAGATGAAAAAGCTCCTCCTGTACTTACATTTGGAACTGCATATTTAAAAACAAATCTTCCAAAAGTTTGGAAGAGAGGCTCAGAGGTGAGAGTCCAAAGGTGCGGTCCTCCTATGTAGCATGTAACACATGTTTCACTCGTGTTTTTTTAAACCATGCATTAAAAGATGATCTAACCTCCTTTTCAGTTCTCTTTGACTCTTGGGTCAGATTTTGATGGGTTCTTTTCTTGTGTACACACCTTATCGTGAGTTAAAACCTAATAATCTTTGATTGGCCACTCCTATCAATTCATTAAGCCTTCCTTTTCATCAGTATAGCCAGATGAAACTTGTATTTCTCAAGTTTTCACAGCTTAAGTGACTTAAAAGGATAGTTCACCCAAAAATGAAAATTCTCTCATAATTTTCTCACCCTCTTGCCATCCCAGATATGTATGACTTTCTTTCTTCTGCAGAACATATTAAGTCTGTATGTCCATTCAATACAAGTGAATGTTGACCAAAACTTTTAAGTTCCAAAAAGCACATAAAGGCAGCCTAAAAGTAATCGATAGACCTCCAATTGTTAAATCCAGATTTTCAGAAGCTGATAGCTATGGTTGAGAAACAGATCAATATTTAAGTTCTTTTTTTACTATAAATCTCCACTTCCACCTCCACATTCTCCTTTTGTTTTTTGCCATTCACATTCCTTGTGCATATCACCACCTGCTGAGCAGGGAGGAAAATGTATAGTAAAAAAGTATGAGAGAATATTAAATTGAAATGAGAAAAAGGTTTATTTTGGGGTGAACTAAGTTTTAAGGAAGGTTTCAGATGTCTTACTTTAGTGTCAACCTGGTCAGATGTTCCTTCTAATATCCATAGGTGGAGTGGTGGAGTAGTGGCTAAAGCACAGGGCTGTTAATCAGAAGGTTGCAGGTTCTAACCCCACATCGTGTCCTTGAGCAAGGCATTTAACTCCAGGTTGTTCTGGGGGGGTTGTTCCTGTAATAGTTGTGTTGGATGAAAGTGTCTGCCAAATGCATAAATGTAAATGTAATATTTCTTAAGTACATAAGTACAATGAGACAGAAATGAGACAATTGCTGACATACCTGTATAATAATAGATCTACAAAGATAATGTGACTAGATAGGATCTCTGATAAATTGGTCTTAGAAGAAATGGCTGAAAAATGTGTGAGTTTACCATATTTAAATGTCTGACTTTTGATTGCAGAGTTTGGTATCTTGGCAAATCTGAGCACTGGAGGCATTGTTGAGATTGCTCCTCAAACTTCATTGGAGTGAGATTACTGGGGCTTTTTGGGAACTTTGGCTTCCATTTGGTCTCCATATTAATGTCTAGTAGAAACAATTGAGATATTTAAGAGATCACATTTGTGTTTATATATATATACAGTATGTATATGTATATGTATGTAATCCTCTTATGCTGTCAAGATTTCTCCTTAGTATAAGTCAAGGTGAACTTGTACTTGGATAGAAATTTAGCAATGTGTGTCTTGTACAGCCCACCAGATGTAATGTGGACCACAGATGCCAACATTAGACTTGTGATGTCTGTGAGCAGGGGTGTCATTATTAGTCTGTTCTTTCCATTACTTTGCTCCATTGTCTTAATTGGACAGTGTCGTCCAAAAAAGGTCTGATGCATAGATTTCATTCTGCACTGATAATTATGAAGAGAACAGGTCAACAGTGAATAGTGAATTCAGGTCCATTGGGCAATTTTTATCAAAGTCAACAGGAAGCCCCTTATCTGAATTCACTCCACATTCCAGCACCCATGTGTCTTGAGACTGCTATTTCTCTGTTTGCCTCTTTGCCTCTCCCCTTCTGTTCTGTTTACAAAATTTGCATTATCTCGGGTTTTCCGGTTGGGTGCCTTATTTAAAAAAGAACAACTGTAAATAAGTGGATGGCTGAGTGACAGTTCTTACAGTTGCAGTTCTATAGGTCATAGGGTTATTCTATGCATACAGAAAATCTGCACTCTTTACACAGTATAGATACTATATACTGCTGCTGTAGAAAGAATAGTAAGGTAGTACGCTATTGAGCACATAGCCACAGTGTACTCTATTCTGTACTGCACATTTGAGCAAATGTAGTACTGTATGTCATACAGGTATTCTATGAACAGATACTATATATGGCAGCAAATGTAATAGTGTAATAGCATGCTAAACCGAATGTAACCCGCTCTGAACGGGACTCGAACGGGACTCCCAGCGTGGGATGCGGGTGCGCTAACAAGGAGGCTAAAGGCTACAACATCTAGCATAAGTCGCTAGTGCACCTCTTGAGGTCAGGAGTGAGAGGTTTACACAATGCACAGATATCTACCAGCTGGCACCCGTTTCACGAACATAGGGACATTGTGGTTTGTTGTGCACATTTTGGCAAATCTACTGTAGTTGTAGGTCATATAGAGTATTCTAGGCATACAACATTTTGTATGTTGTGTGCACAGTATACAAACTATACTACTGCAATAATAAGAGTAGGAAGGTATTATGTTATTCCAAACATGGTAACAGTATTCTCTGTTGTATACTGCACATTTTGGCAAATGTAGTAGGTCATTGGGGTATTTTATGCATGCACAAAATTAACATACTGTGCACAATACACATACTATATACTGCTGCAAAAGTAAGAGTAGTATGGTAGGATGCTATTCTGAACACAGAAACAGTGCTCTGTTGTATACTGCACATTTTAGCAAATGCAGTATTGTAGGACATTCGGGTATTTTATGCATACAGAACATGCACATACTGTGCACAGTATACATACTAAATACTTCTAGTAACAGTGGTATGGCAGGATGCTATCCCAAACAAAGCCAGTGTGCTCTGTTGTTCACATTTTGTCAAATGTACAGTAGTACAGTAGTTCATTGGGGTATTTTATGCATACAGAAAATTCAACTACTGTGCACAATGTACTGTTGCAATAGTGAGTAGTATAAGAGTAGTGTGGTAGTATGCTATCCCAAACATAGTGACAGTGCTCTGTTGTATACCGCATATTTTGGCAAATATAGTAGGGTAAATAGGTATTCTAGACATACAGAAATTTTACATACTGTGCACAGTCTACATACTAAGAGTAGTAGGGTATGATGCTATTCCAAACATAGCTAAACTCACACAAAGCAATATGGAGTTATGAATGAATTGATCCGATTTAGAAATTATTTTTGGCAGGCAGCAAACTGTACATGCTGCCACTCCATCACGTGGCCGTCCTTGCCACCCATCCCTTCCACCTCCTCCATATGTCCTTATTCATAAGTCCTTGTCTTTTGTCACCCAACGCAGAGCAATGACAACCCCCCCACACACACACTTCACCTTAGGCAAATTAAATAAGGACTCCAACGTGATTGAGTGAGCAGCTCTCTCTCTCTCTCTCTCTCTCTCTCTTGCTATCTTTCTCTCTCTTCATGTTGTGAAAGAGGAGGCATCCATAGACTGCCTTAGGTAATTGAATAAAAACCCCATCAGGTTAATGGAGGCATATGGCTGTGAGCATTGACCCCCTCCCCCGCCACGCCACCCTACTTGCAAAAGTGCTTTGTGGAAGCCGTTCACATTTATCAGCCCTCTCTACTCGCTTATCAAACATGCCAGAAAAGAGAGGTATGGAAAGGGTCAAGCTGAGAATAGCAGAATGGCTATGTTCGGAATAACACACTGCTACTATTACAACAACTACACCACCACACAGTAACTACACATTTAGTAAAAACTGAGTAATGACCAAAATTGTGTCTGTTAAAAAATGATCTGTCCTGTAACAAATGAGTTTGGACCAAACAATGTTCAGATTCAGAAATGTACATGTGAACTTTGAGCCCATTTCTCTCAGTTTCACTTTTAGCATAGTTGCTGCATTTTGGCATTTGGCTATCCCTTTTACTCAATCTTGAGTTTCTTTTTCCTATTGCAAGAACCTTTATCTACTTTTGGTTTCCTTCCTTCCTTGCCTTGACATTAACCATAGATTTCTTCAGTTCTTGCATTGTTATCTTTGATGTATTTTGGCTATTATGACAAGAGTGTTTGGTACATGATCCTAAAGTATCACTCACTGAGCCATTACGAGATAAGAACAAATGGATTGTAAATGGATGTGGTGCACAGTACTGTATTTTATAATTTTATTTATTTATATATATTTTTTGCTGTAAACTTTGTCAGGAAGATCAGGATGGGAAAGTACTCCATTTGTGGCTCTGATCTGCTGCCTGGTTGGTTTAGCCAAATGGGTGGGGTCTTTTCACTTGGATGTGGAGTAAAAGAACAGGTACATCTTGTCTTTTCAAAGGGGTCATATACTGTATCCTGTGTTTATTTATTTATTTAGTCACTTACAAATGATTTTAAGTCCACTTATAATGTTAGTCAAGGTTTCTTACACCAAAAACTCATAATGTAGCCCTTCATGACCATTTTCAACCCTCTCTCTGACCCTTAAAATTCAACAGGCTGTTTGAATTTGCTACTGTGCCTTTAAGATCTCCATGTCAGTGATTTATGTTATAGTTAGACCAAGTACTAACATCATAACTGTCTATTTGAAGAGAGGGACCAAAAAGAAGGGTCATTCCTACAATTGGGGGACATTTAACTTCAGTTAAGTACAAGTTGGTGTGTATAGTGGTATATATAGTGTTTACAATTTTAATTGACTTCATAAATAAACTATTTATAAGGTTACACACTCCTGTGTGCCTAAAAGTCACATTTGAATTAATTGAAATAATTTGTATTTATTGCACTAGTGTCATTTCTTCATGTCGCCAGAGCTGCACATCAATCATCTATTACAAAAACAAGTGCTTAATTGTCGGATTAAAATTTTTTGGTTATCCATATAGATAAGTGATATATTTGCATTACAGGGTGGACATGTTATGCTTGACCACATATGACTAACATCACAAAAAAGGAGGTACACACTTCAAATAGCTCTTAATAATTTTGCTGAATGACTGATGTCACCTCTAGTGTGTGATGTTATCATAACATACTATACAGTATATCTTCGATTAAAGTCACAGTATCATGACATAACAGGGTAGGCCATAAATCAAGGGACACACAAAAAACTGAATCTTATTTTGAGATTTTAGCATTTCAATATATTTATGTTAACATAAAACAAATCATCAATAGAAATGTACATATATGTGTGATGCTCTTGTTCTACCCACTCCGTACAGGACTCGAACCTAGGTCTCCGGCGTGGGAGGCGGGAGCACTATCAAGGAGGCTAAAGGCTCTAGCGTCAGTTGCTAGTGCACCTCTTGAGGTCAGGAGAGTGAGGTTTACACACTGCACAGCTATCTACCGGCTCCCGTTACATATGTTCGCTAGATATCATTGTAGTGCTTAATTTATCCACTGACTGTCCACCCTGTATTTTTCCCCACCCTGACCCTTCCTATTTAATTTAGCATGGCCGGAATGACTTTCTAAATCTTTAAAATGTCCCTTTAATGATGCTATATTCATGGATTTGGCAGATGCTTTTATCCAAAGCGACTTACAGAGCCCTTATTACAGGGACAATCCCCCCAGAGCAACCTGGAGTTAAGGGCCTTGCTCAAGGACACAATGGTGGTGTCCATGGGGATTGAACCAACAACCTTCTGCTTAACAGTTTAGTGCTTTAGCCCACTACTCCACCATGAATGAACGTTACATTAATGTAGCACTGTTCTGACACTACACTCAAAGCTCTTTACACAGTGAACACAGGACTTTCCTCAACCACCACCAGTATTGACAGCAGCCATAGTGCACCAGTACACTCACCACATACCAGCCATTGGTGGAGAGGAGAGAGTGGAGTGAAAGAGCCAATTAATGGATGGGGATGGGGTTTATTAGGAAGCCATGATGGATGAGGGCCAATGGGGGGAATTTGGCCAGGACACTATGGTTACACCCTACTCTACTCTATTATTTTTTTTTCTTTTTCTTCTTCTCTTCAAGAAGTGTCCTTGGATTTTAAGAGAGTCAGGATATCATCTCATCCGAAGGACAGTGCCTTTTTACATTATAGTGTTCCCATCACTATACTGGGGCATTATGACCTACACAGACTGCAGGTTGAGCAGCCCCTGCTGGACTCCCATATAGCTGTTCCAGCAGAAACCATAGTTATCTCAGCGGGTCTCCCATGCCAGGCTCAGCCCTGCTTAGCTTCAGTAGGCAACCAGTCTTGAGCTACAGGGTGAAATGGCTGCTGGCATTACAGTATTGGTAAGTTTCCCTATCTATTGAAACCACAATTGAAGATGACCTTCCTCTGTCTCTGAAAGTTTTAGAAGGACCAAGTCAGTTGTACAGCTTGAAATAATTTCTTGTCGATTCCATGAAATTAAACCCACTGTCCAACATTGTATAGAAAGAGCTGAGGGAGCAATGTTGAGGATTATATACAGCTGAATGAGGACATCAACATAGAGACAGTGAATAGCGGGCATACAGAGGTGACAGACAGACAGCCTCCACCCATGAAGTTGGTTACCAGAGAAACAGAGCAACATCCAACTGTATCTCCATCCCTATCCAGGAGCGATGAGTCATGTATTTCCATGCCTTTTTTATGTATATCTCAGGCTAATAAGAACCTCACTGGTAATTATGGCACAGATCTGTTTAGGGTATGTGTGAACCTGGTAATTCCCTGATGTAGTGGACCTGCTGCCAGGATTTTAACAGCATAAGTATCACACAAGCATTCGTGTTTATTTTAATATCACGGTGGGGACTTTCCATTGGCTTCTGTTATTCCAAATGATTAACATTTATTTAAAATTATAACATTTAAATGATATAAACCTTCCCCTTTCTTAAACCATTTTGCACTTTTAGTGTTTAATGAACTTTGAAGTATTTAGTCCCTTTATGAAGCTGTTTTTTTATTGTTATTTGGACCTTCAGTAGGTTGGCATAATGTAGGTTATTTTTGGTTTGACAATGGTTGTGAGGACATTTTGGTGACGTGATCCATTGCACACAAACCCGATCCACATATACACATCTCCCCTTGCTTATTGTTGTTTACAGAGGTAACTATAGTAAACGCACAAAGATATGATACAATAGCAACTGCCTGAGCCTCATGAGACATGAATCATATTGAACAGCAATACAAAATCTCCACAGGAAGCCAGAGAGACAGAACGTTAAACTTATAACTCTTAGACTGGCTGCCTCTCAGAGTGCATTATGAGGAGATAGAGAGATTAGAGAAAGGACTGTTAGGGAGATGCACATGCACACGCTATAACATGTCTTTGGCTCCATGCACACACTCTATAACATGTTCTTATGTTGTAATTCACACAAACACTCACAAAAAGTATGCTTTTTAGGTGTGTGCACCATTTATGTAATGTGCATCCTAATTGTCTTTTAAATGTCATTTCTTATCAAGAATTAATTTCGGAAATCGTCACGAATCATGCCAGAATAATCCAATTGAATATAATCATGGGCAATTCCAGATTTCATGATGTGTCACTTTATTTAGTAAAGAATCAATCAAATCGTCAAATGTCAAAGCAAATATTTATACCCCTAATTAGTATAATTAGTGAGGTCAGACCTCCCATAATTTGCTCCCTGTGTAAGACACCACAGCGCGCTACTAAGGTAGCCTTATAATATGATGTCAGTTTAGTCATTTGACTTAAAGAAGACACAAAAGCAAACAAACATATCAATGATTGCTGTGGTTCTCTAGTGTCTGGTATCAATAATTCCATTCATAAATCAGGCTGAGATCAGTGTCCCACATCAGACCGACAAACTGAGAGTAGTAAACACAGTTATGCACATTAATGCTTCCACTTAAAGGAGTAGTTCTGTAAAGTCTCAAGTGTCAGAACAGCATATGTTCTTTACACAGGCCACACCTTTCCTTCATGATATTGAGGCAGCATCATCTCTCATGTGGCACATGGTTTAAATACTTGTTAATCTGTTAAATTGCTGCCAAGCCGTGGTTTTAAAATCCTCTCGTGAATAAAATAGCATTGATATATCCTGTTCTGCTCTCTTGCGAGAGACAAAGTGAAAAACACAGAACAAAGCATATGTAGCTTATGATTCAGCTGAAAATCCATTTATACTTCATCAAGGCATCTTAGTGGTATCAAGGGACTAGAGACTTAAACGCATACACACATACTGTATACTGAAATACTAGCCAATGTCAATGACTTAATTACTCATTTGGGTGAATCTAGCAAAGAATGGTCATATTTCACCTCAAAATTAAATGAATATATATATATATATATATATATATATATATATATATATATATATATATATATATATATATACAGTATATACAATATATTATATATTTGTTAACACATTACAATAAGGTTCTATGTGTTAACTGTGTTAGTTACTGTTAGGATTCAGACGAGGGCAGATGAGGAGTGAGGATCTATATGCAGTTCTTTATTAATTAAACAAGAAAACACAGGAGAAATCAAAACACAGGGAACAAACAAAACATCCACGAGGGGATAACAAAAATGTAAACACTAGAAACAACCACGGAGGGCATGGCAGGAACACAGTCAAAGACAACCATAATATACATTTGATGACCGACCAGCAAAATGGATCTAGCAGGGCACAAGGGGCAAACAGACAGTCCAAGGGAGGCACATAGGGCAAACAGACAGTCCAAGGGGGCACAAGGGGCAAACAGACAGTCCAAGGGGGGCACAAGGGGCAAACACACAGTCCAAGGGGGGCACAAAGGGCAAACAGGCAGTCCAAGGGGGGCACAAGGGGCAAACAGACAGTCCAAGGGGGGCACAAAGGGCAAACAGGCAGTCCAAGGGGGGCACAAGGGGCAAACAGACAGTCCAAGGGGCAAAAAGACAGTCCAAGGGGGGCACAAGGGGCAAACAGACAGTCCAAGGGGGGCACAAGAGGCAAACAGACAGTCCAAGGGGGGCACAAGGGGCAAACAGACAGTCCAAGGGGGGCACAAGGGGCAAACAGACAGTCCAAGGGGGGCACAAAGGGCAAACAGACAGTCCAAGGGGGGCACAAGGGGCAAACAGACAGTCCAAGGGGGGCACAAGGGGCAAACAGACAGTCCAAGGGGGGCACAAAGGGCAAACAGACAGTCCAAGGGGGGCACAAGGGGCAAACAGGCAGTCCAAGGGGGGCACAAAGGGCAAACAGACAGTCCAAGGGGGGCACAAGGGGCAAACAGGCAGTCCAAGGGGGGCACAAAGGGCAAACAGGCAGTCCAACACCCCCAACACAATGTGTATTGGGAAAAGCACAAATAAAAAACTGTACAAATAAAAATTATTCGACATTCTTTTTTTTCTACTTTGGCAACAAAATCTCAATTTTGTCTTTTTGCACAGTCAAACAAACAAGTGATAGCCAGTGCTAAAGCACTAAAAATCTGAAATTAGCATAATTAATTCTAAATTCAAAGTAAAGGCCAGCATCATCCAATCACTGCCAACCATGCTATAATAAAATGATACATTATATATTCTAAATCTATGAACTGATTATCATTGCCCCATGTCTGCCAAACATGTTGAGTGGTCCAAACATCATCTGCAGCCTGAAACTGAACTTTTGACAGGGAGTTTAGAGTGAATGAATTTGGCTGCATAGGAAAGCTATAGGATGCACACTTGCTCCCTATTTAGGGAATGATTAAACCTCCAGTGTGCTGTCTGTCTGCACTGTCTCAGAACACTACGAAATGCACCTTATTTTCATCCTAACTCAATACGAAGCATCTGAAAGCAACATTTTCCAGCTTTTAGATGAACAAAATGATTCTCAATGCGTACTGCACGGTGAATTTAGGATTTTTAAGGAAAAATAGCCCTATAGTCCACGTCCGTGCAATGAAAATAGAGGCTTTTGTTCCAGTGTATAAACTTAATGAGGTTTCTTAACAGATTTTGTTTTGTTGTCTCCCAAAGACAAACCCCGCCGAGATCGGCGCCATGTTCTTTTGTCACATGACTCAGTGTGTCGAAATATTAACCGTTTGTTGACAGACTAGAGTGTCCAGAACTGAGATCAGTCAGTTTAAATTAACTTAAATTATGTATTGCGTATAGCGAAGAAAAAACACACAGTCCACACATGAGGACTTGGTGTCAAACGAGGTTAAATGTAAGTACAATGCAACAACACATACAGTATATATATATATATATATATATATATATATATATATATATATATATATATATATATATATATATATATATTATAAGTACATTGTATCAAATGCTTAAGCACATAGTAGTTAAAGACACCTTATGTAAAATAGGACCAGACATTTTAGTATATTTTTGTATGATAAACCATTTTTGTACTGTGTTGGGTCACCCACCACATGATGTCCAAAGTAAAATCTGGACCCTGAAACAAAACCAGCTGAGAACCACTGTAACAGCCTACACTTCGGACCTTAAAGTGGCCTCACAGGTAATATAGCAAGCATTTCATTATTAGTCTCGTCTTTTTCTATAGTCTTGTGGGTTGTGTTGGCTTGAGCTCAGAACTCAAAGCTGCAGTTGGCACTTGGCAGCCCTCTTAAATCCACTGGCATTCACAGCAGCAGTGTAAAGAACACAGGCAGTGGCATATCTAACTGATTACTATTAAGAATGGGCTCCCTGATGCCAAACACCTCCCCCCTCCACAGGCAGCACCAATCACAGCCCGACTTCTGACTGATTGATGGACGGATGCGTCACCAGCTGGAGGATGTTATATTTCTGTCTGACACTGAATAAAACTTCAGTTCATCCCTTCTCTGGCTGTCCTTCAGAGGACTTTTAAAAACAGAGCAGGGCTGGAAAACGTACAAAGCCAGACTCTGTATTGTGGATGGGATTTCCCGTCTTCATGTCATTAATAGGGTCTTTCTCAGTGTTGTGTGGTTTTACTGCTGCGCTACAGAAACAAGAATTCATACTGCAATATATCAAAATTATTTTACATGATATTTACTCCAAAAGACAAATCCTTTGGAAGATCTGGAAGATATATTGCATACTGCACAAAATCCTATTAATAATCAATATATTTGGTTGCATCCCAATTTGTACTTCATTAGTGGTAGGAAAGTACATATTTTTAGTGTATAATAAGAGTCCAGTGGTGCCACATATTGTCAGGTCATAAAATTGCATCTTAGGAACACAGACCTACCTGTCATATGCATACATATTATTTGTATTATTATTATTGTTTATATATAGCGAGGGGACCTATTACATTTACATTTATGCATTTGGCAGACACTTTTATCCAAAGCGACTTACAGTGCACTTATTACAGGGACAGTCCCCCCCGGAGCAACCTGGAGTTAAGTGCCTTGCTCAAGGACACAATGGTGGTGGCTGTGGGGATCGAACCAGTGACCTTCTGATTACCTGATTACCAGTTATGTGCTTTAGACCCCTAGTAACCACCTAGCAATGTCTTAGCAACCACACAGAAGATCCTAGCAACTGGCTAGCAATGCCATAAAAACCAGTCAAAACACCCTAACAACCACCAAAGCCCTAGCAACCACCCAGAACACCCTAGTCACCACCTAGCAATGCCCCTCCCCCCAAACACTCAAAACACCCTAACAACCACATAGCAATGCCCTTGCAACCCTAGTAAGTGCCTAACAATGTCCTAGCAACCTCCCTAACAACCACCTAGGTCCTGGCAACCATAAAGAACACACCAGGGGTTTATAGTGATATAGTGTGGATCTAGGGGCAAAAGTTATAGGGTTAAATTTGTCAACTTATACAAATATTTTAAAGACATTAAGAGGCTTTTTTGAGCAACAAATTAAAATAATGTGTATTCAAAATAACTACTTCAGAAAAGGGTGCATCATTTCCTGTTAATTGCAGTCACATTTGGCATATCATAACATTTCAAGTGTTCATACTTCATACATTCATACATAAATTCATACTGTAAAAACGATATGCAAGATACATTCTCTCTAAAAACAAATATGAATATTTTATGAAACGTTGCTTCCCAGTTAAATGTATCTCGTTTTTTGAATAATTTTTACTGGAATTCTTTTTTTAATGATATTACATATGTATGAATAATAATGTAGAATAATAATAACAATTAAAATATATTAATAATAGGAATTTTTGCATAATAAGCCTTTAGCACTCTATTCTTTTAGTCTCAGCTTACATAAATGACTCTCTAGCTTTATGCTCAGCCTGTTCATATCTCTGAACTATTTTCCTCTCAATTTATTTTATTAAATTTTTTTCACTTTTCCCTCAACCAGAAATGTAAACCCCGCTCTCCCTAGACGACCTAGCCCCCATTCAGGCTTTCTTGACCCCTCTCTCTCTCACTTTTTAGACCCATAAGAATTGGGTCAAGTCAACAATGATGGTGAAAATAAAGATTGGAAAAAAAGAGGAATTCCTGTTAGAAGAACGGATCCAAAAAGGCCTCTGAATGGGGAGTGAGCTCACACAGTTCACAGTCACCAAGGGAACTGAAGAGAAAGCCGGGCCTGTAAAAGCACTGATGATTGTGATGATGACAATGGTGAGGAAGGTTTTTGTGAGAGAGGAAGGCTGAGTCAGGACAATAATGCTGGGGAGGAGGGGTGTAGTCTGGGTTATAGATTTGTAATGGGCTCCTAGCATGTGCGTTTTAATGGTTTGGCTCAAGTCAAAGAGCATTAAGCGGGAGGGACTTTTCTGCGAGTGTACGTCATTGTTTTAACAGCATTTTCTCTTATTTTACCCACTGGCTAATGGGCAGAAAACATGATTATGTTTGCGATTATTAATGCTGATTGTGCACATGTTTCTGCAGTGCATTTACATTTATTTGATTGTTAATTTGGATTCTGTTTGAATTGGCTCAAAACAAGGTTTTTAAAAGTTTTTGAGAAATATGTGGTGCATGCCCATGCAGAACTCACCGCCATGATGCTAGTGTGTTAGGAGTGGTTGCCATGGCATTGCTATGTGGTTGGTAGGGTGTTCTGGGTGGATGTTAGGTTGTTTTTGTGGTTGCTAGAGCATTGTTAGGCAGTTGCTAGGGTTGCTAGTGTGTTTTGAGTGGTTGCAAGGTAGTTGCTAGGGTGTTCTTTATGGTTGCCAGGACCTAGGTGGTTGTTAGGGAGATTTGGCTGGTTGCTAGGACATTGTTAGGCACTTGCTAGGGTTGCAAGGGCATTGCTATGTGGTTGTTAGGGTGTTTTGAGTGTTTGGGGGGGGGGCATTGCTAGGTGGTGACTAGGGTGTTTTGGGTGGTTGCTAGGGCCTTGGTGGTTGTTAGGGTGTTTTGGCTGGTTTCTATGGCATTGCTAGCCAGTTGCTAGGATCTTCTCTGTGGTTGCTAAGACATTGCTAGGTGGTTACTAGGGTGTTCTGGGTAGTTGCTAGGGTGTTTTGAGTGATTGTGAGGGCATTGCTAGGTGGTGACTAGGATGTTTTGTCTGGTTGCTAGGGCATTGCTAGCCAGTTGCTAGGGTATTCTGGGTGGGTTCTAGGGCTTTGCTATGTGGTTGCTAGGGTGTTTTAGGTGGTTGCTAGGTGGTTATTTGTGTGTTAGGGTGGTTGC
The DNA here is from genome assembly GCF_025860055.1 of Xyrauchen texanus. Taxonomy (NCBI): domain Eukaryota; kingdom Metazoa; phylum Chordata; class Actinopteri; order Cypriniformes; family Catostomidae; genus Xyrauchen; species Xyrauchen texanus. Next base: position 57,169,350 of record NC_068276.1, read on the forward strand.
TAGGCAGAGGTGTAGTAGTGTCTGAAGAGGTGGGTATACTGTGAATTTATGAAGGACCCCCATATATATATATATATATATATATATATATATATATATATATATATATATATATATATATATATATATACATACATATATATATATACACACATACACATCCATACTTTTACTGTATGTCAACAGTTGTCTCATTTGTGTGTATTTTATTTCTCCTAAGGGATTTCCTGAGAAACAGCTGAGACAAAAAAAAAACTGCTAAGCAATAAAAAGTAACCTCTATGCAATAAAATTGTCCTCAGACGTCAATCAAAATCAAACGTCATTAAAAATACAGATTCAATAAATCACTTGACAGAAGAAAGTCAACATAAAAATGGACTACATTTATTTTTAATGCAATGCTTTGTTAACATTACCATTGCTGCTTTATGCTATTCTGGGATGTGATGTGTAAAGACCAGCCCGACTGACCTTTCTGCTTGCTGTCTGTGCCAACTTCCTCAAGCTGTTGGCCTCAATCTGAGCTCTCACCAGCTCTGTGGACAGCTGACATTTCCACCCACACAGCCGAACCCCCAAATCCCCTTTCATTCCACTACAAATATGTAAATCAGTCACCAGTGCAACAGCCAGCCGACAAACCCCAGGAAACCCCCCTCCTGTTACCAACGGAGAGAGAAAGATAGATGGGGAGAGATACAGTATAGAAGGAGTGATAAAGATTATGCCATATTGAAAAAATAGAAATACTCTCAATCTCCTCTTGACCGCACCCTGAACATGACCCTGAACATGGTCCCCGCTATGATAACAGTAACTTTCTCAAATGTTTACAAAACAAGCGGGAACTCAGTGTGCCTGTATCTTTCTCTATTGCTGTTCGATTACATCATAGAAAGTCTAAGGCCTTCAAAAGCCATTCAGCAAACCCATCTAATCTGGTGCCTATTACACGCCAAACTAAGATTGCTGTGGGGACAAAAACTGTTAAGTTAGCACTTTTAAACATCCGCTCACTTAAAAATAAATCACTTCTAGTCAATGACTTAATAAGCACATACAACCTGGATTTTATGTTTCTAAATGAAACTTGGCTAGAAGACAGCTGTAGTGCAACAGTCCTTAATGAAACATCCCCTCCTAACTTTACTTATTTGAGTGTCTGCAGAGAAGGTAGAGGTGGGGGTTTAGCTGCTCTGTTTAAAGATGTCTATCAATGTAAGCAAACATCATTTGGGAATTACCCGTCTTTCGAATATCTGGGTAGTGTGTTAAAAGGTGCTCCACGCATTTTACTTATCATTATTTACAGGCCTCCAAAATACTCTCCAGCCTTTGCTGAGGACTTTACAGAACTGTTATCAACAATTACCTCAGAGTTTGACTGTTTTGCCATTGCTGGAGACTTTAACATTCACATAGATAATGCAGAAAACAATATGACAAAAGAAATCATAACTGTTTTAAAAACTTTTGATCTGACTCAGCATGTACATGGACCCACACACAATCATGGACACTCTAGATTTACTTATCAGTAAGGGTCTAAACATTTCATCGATTGTTATTAAGGATGTAGCACTGTCTAATCATTTCTGTATTTTCTTTGATATATTGATCTCTCCTGTCATTGAAGCTAGATCTGTGTCTGTCAAGAAGAGATGCTTAAATGAGAACACTAGTGTACTATTTATGAAGGCTATATCTTTAACATCAAGTATACCTGCTGACTCTGTTGATTTACTCCTTGATTCTTTTAACTCAAAAGTTAAAAGTGTAATTGATGATATTGCTCCTGTGAAAGTCAGGAAGAAGAGTGGCAGACAAAAAGCACCTTGGAGAAACTCAACAACAGTGCAAAATATGAAAAGACAATGCAGAAAAGCAGAGCGCATGTGGCGGAAGACAAAACTTGTAGTCCATTATAACATCTACAAAGACAGCATCCATGCTTTTAATATGGAACTAGGCAAAGCTAGACAGACTTTCTTCTCGAATATTATAAACAGCAACTTAAACAACACACGCACTCTTTTTGCGACTGTAGAGAGACTGACAAACCCCCCAAGCCAGATTCCCAGTGAAATGCTCTCAGACAGCAAGTGCAGTGAGTTTGCTTCTTTCTTCTCTGAAAAAATCAATAATATCAGAAAGGTGATCAGCACATCCTTGAGTTGTGCTGGGGTCAGGCAAATCAAACCACAACCTGAGAAAGTAGTTACTATGTCTGATTTCAAAGAAATTGATGGCAAAATTTTGGAAGAAACCGTACAGCACCTTAAAACATCAACCTGCGCCCTTGATGCACTTCCCACATCTTTTTTCAAAAGTGTGTTCAACTGTTTAAAAGCAGATCTCCTAGAAGAGATAAACTCCTCACTTATCTCTGGGAGTTTTCCAAACTCCCTGAAAACTACAGTTGTCAAGCCCCTCTTGAAAAAGAGCAATCTGGATAAGCATATTAAGCAACTATAGACCGATCTCAAATCTGCCTTTCATAGGCAAGATCATTGAAAAAGTTGTCTTCAATCAGCTGAACAAATTCTTGAACTCAAATGGATACTTTGACAATTTTCAATCTGGTTTCCGATCGCATCACAGCACAGAGACAGCGCTCATAAAGATAATAAACGATATTCGCTTAAATACTGATACAGGCAAATTATCAGTACTGGTACTACTCGACCTCAGTGCTGCATTTGACACTGTTGATCACAACATACTCCTTGACAGGCTCGAAAACTGGGTGGGGCTTTCTGGGATGGTCCTAAAATGGTTCAAGTCATATTTAGAAGGGAGAGGTTATTATGTGAGTATAGGAGACCATAAGTCTGAGTGGACGTCCATGACATGCGGAGTTCCTCAAGGCTCAATTCTTGCGCCACTCCTATTCAACCTGTATATGCTCCCAATGAGCCAAATAATGAGAAAGAACCAAATTGCTTACCACAGCTATGCAGACGACACACAGATCTACTTAGCCCTATCACCTAACGATTACAGCCCCACTGACTCCCTGTGCCAATGCATTGATGAATTAAACAGTTGGATGTGCCAAAACTTTCTTCAGTTAAACAAAGACAAAACTGAAGTCATTGTGTTTGGAAACAAAGATGACGTTCTCAAGGTGAATGCATACCTTGACGCTAGGGGTCAAACAACTAAAAATCAAGTGAGGAATCTTGGTGTGTCTCTAGAGTCAGACCTTAGTTTCAGTAGTCATGTCAAAGCAATAACTAAATCAGCATACTATCATCTGAAAGAATTAGATGCTTTGTTTCCAGTCAAGACCTAGAGAAACTTGTGCATGCCTTCATCACCAGCAGGGAGGATTATTGTAATGGACTCCTCACTGGCCTTCCCAAAAAGTCCATAAGACAGTTGCAGCTCATACAGAACGCTGCTGCCAGGATTCTGAGCAGAACCAGAAAATATGAACATATCACACCAGTCCTCAGGTCTTTACACTGGCTCCCAGTTACATTTAGGATTGATTTTAAAGTATTATTACTGGTATATAAATCACTCAATGGGCTAGGACCTCAATATATTGCAGATATGCTCACTGAATATAAACCCAACAGATCACTCAGATCATTAGGATCACATCAGCTAGAAATACCAAGGGTTCACTCTAAGCAAGGAGAGTCTGCTTTTAGCTATTATGCCAGCCGCAGCTGGAACCAGCTTCCAGAAGAGATCAGATGTGCTCCTACAGTAGTCACATTCAAATCCAGACTCAAAACACATCTGTTTAGCTGTGCATTTACTGAATGAGCACTGTGCCACTGTGTGTCCGACTGTTTGTACTTTATTTTATTTTATTTTATTATAAACTGTTTCAATTATTCTTATTTTTTTTATTCTTATTTTAATCTCTTCTATGTAAAGCACTTTGAATTACCATTGTGTATGAAATGTGCTATATAAATAAACTTGCCTTGCCTTGCCTTGCCTTGTACAGCAACAATTTTTAAAAACACTTCTCTGTAACCAAGACACAGCCTCTCATCATTTACTCCTCCTCATGCAATCCCATATGTGCATGACATGTGTATGACATCTGCTGAACACAAAGTTAGATTTTTTAAATAATATCTGAGCTCTGTAGGTCCAGATAATGAGAGTCAACAGGTTCTAAAACTTTGAAGATTCAAGTGGTTAAATCCATGTCTTCAGAGGTTATATTATAGGTTAGGGTCAGAAACAGATCAATATTTAAGTCCTGTATTTCTATAAATCTCCACATCCCGCTTAATCGCTCTTCTCTAAAGTTCACATTCTTTGTGCATATCTCCACTTACTGGGCAGGGAGGAGAATTTAAAGTAAAAAAAAGGGGACTTAAATATTGATCTGTTGCTCACCCACACCTATCATAGCACTTCAGAAGATGTGGATTAAACCACTGGAGTCGTATGGATTATTTTATGCTGCCTTTATGTGCTTTTTGAGTTTCAAAGTTTTGGACACTGTTGACTTACATTGGGAGGACCAACAGAGCTGAGATAGTTTTCTAAAAATCTTCGTCTGTGTTCAGCAGAAGAAAGAAAGTAATCTCGGAAGGCATGAAGGTGAATAAATGATGAAATGGTGACCTATTCCTTTAAGTAGACAAGTAGGGGATATGTTCTTCTCTTCTTAGAGGAACAAAACATTTAAATGTACCTTTAATTGCACACAAGAGGTCCTAAGGGTACAATTATGTACTAAAAATAGGTATACGTTTTAACTAGAGGTACAGAAAAGGTCCCCTTGAGGGTACCACACCCCAGTGACGGCCCTTGTACCTTAAAGGGATAGTTCACCCAAAAATACATTTTCAATTCTCTCATCATTTACTCAGATGTGAATGACTTTCTTTCTTCAGCAGAACACAAGCAAAGATTAGTAGAAGCTCTGTAGGTCCATACAAAGCAAGTGAATGGTGATCAGACCTTTGTAGCTCCAAAAATCACATAAAGCAAACATAAAAGTAATCCATAAGACTCCAGTGTTTAAATCCACCATAATAGGTCCACTTCAACCTTCACATTCAGATGTTTGAGTTCTGCAGAAGAAAGAAAGGCATACACCCCTGGAATGGCATGAGGGTGAGTAAATGATGAGAGAATTTTCATTTTGGGTGAACTGTCCCTTTAAATAGTACTATTTTGTCTGAAAGTGTACCCTAATTGTGGAAAGTATCACAGTGTGCATTTTGGGTATGCAGGAAATGGCAAGCAATGTTTCATAAATATGATTATGTGTATGACAACCCCATGGTGACTGAAGCTTACAGTCACCCGTTCGCACAATTTATCTGCACTGATGTGCATGACTTTAAGTCAACCAACTATGTGATCTAATGTTTTACTCCTAGACAGGAAGATACAAGCAGCAAGGTCTTTATCCATGGCCTACTCAACACATGCCACTCCTGTAAGGTAACATCTATAATAGTCTTACATGTTCTCTGGATTACTAGTTTACTCATTCACAAACATTCCACTCTAAAATGCCTACTGCCTAAATGCTTGACTAGTTACTTGCCATTTAGCAGATGCTTTTCATCCAGAGTGGTTTTCAGTGCACTAATTGCAGGGACAATCCCCCCAGAGCAACCTGGGGTTAAGTGTCTTTGTCATTACACATAACTGAGGTCTCATAAACATGCTGGGTAACCTCAGATAGGAGGACTGAACCTGGAACATTTGTGTGAGCAGACTAGATAATAAACAATTGTATGACTAGTTGAGTGCTCGCCAAAATAACATTTTATTACTGAGAGGTTGCTCTTTAATAGCTTAGATGAGGTGCTGCTAATGTAGTGCTTATAAAATAGACCCAATAGAGACAACTGTTGATATACTGTACAAGTTTAGACCTCATGTAGATAGCATCGCTCTGACTTAAACTCTTCACATGCTCTCCATGTCAGTGGTGTCTAGGAGAAACGATTAAGATATTACGGGTCGCTCTGTTCATTAGCATTCCACAAAGACTGTCCACTGCTGTCTATGACGTCTATAGTGTCTAATCATCCTGTGTGTGGTATTGTTTAACACAGGGTGGAGTCGGAGTCGAGCGGTTTGGTGACCTTTAGGGTCATGAGGTTTGTTTAGTCTGCCTCTTTCTGATCATCCCTCAACACCTCCTATATCCAGGAAGAAGATTGTCACAAGAGTCCACACCTGACAAAGCACGGAGACAAAGGGAGGACAAAGAACGATGGAGGGCTGAATACATCCAAACACACCATTCCTCAGTCTGTGAGTAAGACACTGACACACATGAGGTCACATGGGGGGTATTTAAACCTTAAGGTCACTTAAATTCCAACACAGCGAAAAGAATCAGTATTTGCAAAATCCGTATCATGTTTTCTAGGAAAAATATCTAAACATCATTAAAATGAGATATACCGTATTTAATAGAGAAGCAAAATTGCATAAGATATTAAAGGGATATCCCAGATGTGTATGACTTTCTTTCTTCAGCCGAACACAAATGAATATTTTTAGAAGAATATCTCATCTCTGTAGGTCCATATAACGCAAGTAAATTGTGGCCAGAACTTTGAAGCCACAAAAAGTACATAAAGGCAGCATAAAATCAATACATACAAATCCAGTGGTCAAATCCATGTCTTCTGAAGCAATATGATAGGTGTGGGGGAGAAACAGATCAATATTTAAGTCCTTTTTTACTATAAATCTCCACTTTTGGCCAGCCCTAATTCACAAGAGGACCAAGTTCTTCTGCTTGTTTTTTCATGCATATCGCCACCTACTGGGCTGTTGTGTAAATATGTTTTATTTATTGTTTTCCTTTCCTTTATTCCTCCCTTCTGTATTTTATTCTCCTCTCTGCCCATTTGTTGGCGATATTCACAAAGAAAGCAAATAATCAAAAAACAGAAGAAGAATTCAGTCCTCTAGTGGAGCTTCAAAATTTTGGCACCCATTCACTTGCATTATATGGACCAAAAGGGCTGAGATATTCTTAAAAAAAAATATTTGTGTTCTGCAGAAGAAAGTAAGTCATACACATCTGGGATGGCATGAGGTTGAGTAAATGATGAGAGAATTTTCATTTTTGGGTGAACTATCCCTTTAAGAATGTTTAGATATTTTGACTGGAAAATCAGACTGATTAAGAAACTGATGTTTTGCAGTGAAGATACAATAGCTTCTTTTACAGTGGCCCATATCTGTGTAGGAAAACTTCCAGAGTGTCCACACGAAACTAGTTTCACACAATCGAGAAGTACAATCCCTTCTCTCATGTTTGCTTTCTCTCTGAAATTGTGCCAAACCACTAATAAGCATGTGCAAACTCCCACACATGCACAAAAAACAGAGCACTCTGTTTGCTTTCGAACTGATAACCTTTTTTTCAATATTTAATATGTATGCCAGATAAAAACAAGTAAATCTTTTATATGTTATAAAATAAAAACTGTGACCTTTGGTCTCCTACAGCAGTGTTAAATGTGTCTGCACTCAGTATAGATATTGCATTGCAAGCGATCTTGTAAGCTACCTGCTTATACTAGTACAACAGTACAATACTAGATTTCCGAAGAAAATCATTTGCCTGTACAAATGTCATTGCTATGATGCTTGGGTGTTGTGATGGTTGCTAGGGTATTGCTATGTGGTTGCTAAGTCTTCAGAGTGTTTTTTTTGTTTGTTTTTTGTTTGTTATTTTGCTCATTCCTACTGTATGTGGTTGCTTACTGGCCCAAGTCAACTTCTGGATGGTTGCTAGGGTGTTATGGATAGTTGCTTACTTAGGCCTATTTTTGTCCCTATACTACACAAGCCTCCAACTGATGTTTAGCAGTCACCACCACAGACAACACAAATGAAGATCTACTTCATTGAACTGCTTGTGTCCTTCCATCCATCAAACTTTGGACAGCTATTTAGTGTAATGCAATGTGTGGTGATGGCCTTTGTGTTTTTTTGTGTTAGCTTTGTAAGAACAAAAAAGGGAAATCAATCCATATTCCATTACCATAACTTGCTTATGTCCATTCTAGTGGGCGTGAAGAATCTTATCAGGGCTTTATGTGCTCAGAAACGATGTTATATGCCATAATGGACCACTACATTTACAGTACATATATGCATTTATCCAAAGCGACTTACAGTGCACTTATTACAGGGACAATCCCCCCAGAGCAACCTGGTGTTAAGTGACTTGCTCAAGGACACAATGGTGGTGGCTGTGAGGATCGAACCAGCAACCTTCTGATTACCATATTACCAGTTATGTGCTTTAGACCCCTACACCACCACCACTCTCTGATTCTATTCACCAATTCACCAGTTCAGTGTGTTGATGGATGTAAATTATGTCTTGGGACAGTTTACCTTGAGAGTGGAGTGTGTTTTTATGTATGAAAAGTGGTAAGCAGAAGTGGTATGTTTAATACAAATATCCAGTTTTAGGTAAACTGAGTGGGAAAATGTTTATGATCAACAGTACAGTATGCATACGTGTCTGTCTTCTTGTGTCAGGTTTGCTGCTGTCCTGACAAAAAGACTCTCACTCCATCTGCTGTTGATGATGCAACACAGCATCCTGGATGCCCAAACTGCTTGTGTTACCACACGAGGAAATTTGACTTATACTTGCCTATTTATTTTTTTTATTTATCAATTTAATTGACATAAGTCTATTCTATTCTTTAAAAGAGAAATTAAAAATATCTTGCATTTTTAAATAGATGTCATGGATGCCCAAAACTGAGGACACATGCTTAATTAAATACACAGACGGAAATGTTTACATTATTTTTTGTAATTTTTTTTTTTTTTGCAGTAATTTAGTATTTTAACATGTTTAGTTACATATTTTATACTAACACTTCTATTTTACTTATATTTCTTTATTTGAGACAAACATTACTTTCAGTGATTTTTTTTTAAATTAAATGTAATATTATATATATTTTTTAATCAATTTAAATAATTAAGTAATTTAAAAATAATATTAAATACTAAATAACTAAAAGTAATAATTCTGAAAGCAATTTTAAATAGTTGTCCAATGTGAAACGCTTACCACACATACTTTACTTTTAGTGAAATGTATTTTTAAATCATTTTAATCATGTAAAACTTTTGTAAATCATTTTAAATAGCTGTCCAGAGTGACACTTAATCATTTTAAGTGAAAAAGTAAAATTAATATAATGTAAAAATGTGTAATGTATTTTAAATATTTTTTTTTTATTATTATAATTGTCATTAGCAAAACTTTCACTGTACCTGCTATTGGCGATACAGAAAATCATTGTTTAACCACACTGTAGAGCGGAGGAGGGCGGGGCCAGGCTGGAAGGATGCACGCCTGGTCCCTAATCAGCCTGATGGGGGGCACGAGGGATAAAGCCGTCCGGTCACGACAGTTTGAGACAGAGATCTACTGGAACAATCTGCAACACCCGGTCTTACTCTAAATAATGCTGAAGTTAAATGTCTTCTCTATGCAGATGATCTGGTGCTGCTGTCAGCTACTGCACAAGGGCTACAGCAGCACCTACTGGACCTGCTGAAGAACTACTGTCAGAACTGGGCCCTGACAGTCAATCTGAAAAAAAACCCTAAAATTACGATTTTCCAGAAAGATCAGCGCTTCAGGGGGTTTTGGTCTGGCAGTGACTGCACTAAAAGAGAAAGCTAGAAGAGCATTCTATGCTATTAAGGGCAAATTTACCCAAGTTGACATTCCTGTAACAATCTGGTGTAAGATCTTTGATAGTATTATATTGCCTATTGCGCTGTATGGATGTGAGGTTTGGGATCCACTCTGTCTGGCAGATTACTCGAGATGGGACAAACACCCCATAGAATCCCTGCATGCAGAATTCTGTAGAAACATTCGAAGAGTTCAGAGAAGAACACCTACTAATGCATGCTGGGCCGAAATAGGCAGATACCCCCTTATTATACATATTGAAAAACAATCCCTCAAATTTTGGACACACCTAAATTCAAGTTCCCCTAACACACCTGAACTGCAACATGAAGCCCTTAAAACCCAAGAGCTGAAGCCTAAAACCAGTCCCCTTTGTCAGCTGGCTCTGAAACTCACAAACCCACTAACAACTAAGAAACACCAGTTTCAGACCAGCACTGCTGAACAAAACCAGTTCAGAATAAACCAAATCATAAAAGAAAGCAAAAATTCATATTTGGACCATTGGGAAAATGAAAGTAAAAACCAAAGCAAACAGAACATAGAATCTGGCAGAATATCTCCACACTGTAAGAGATCCAAAACAGAGACGGATCCTCATCAAATACAGACTCAGTGATCACAGTCTGAACATAGAAAAGGGCCGACACAGACAAACATGGCTTCCAAAGGAAGAACGAGTCTGTGCTCACTGTGACACGGGTGAGGTCGAGACAGAGACACTCTTTCTCCTTCACTGTGAGAAATGTACAGATGTGAGAGAGAAATACCTCCACAAACTCTCAAACCTCATGCCACAGTTTTCCAGTTTGGCAGAAACCGATCAGATGCTGGTGTTACTGGGGGAGATCAGATCATATGCTGGTGTTACTGGGGGAGATCAGATCAGATGCTGGTGTTACTGGGGGAGATCAGATCATATGCTGGTGTTACTGGGGGAGATCAGATCAGATGCTGGTGTTACTGGGGGAGATCAGATCAGATGCTGGTGTTACTGGGGGAGATCGGATCAGATGCTGATGTTACTGGGGAGATCAGATCAGATGCTGGTGTTACTGGGGAGATCAGATCAGATGCTGATGTTACTGGGGAGATCAGATCAGATGCTGGTGTTACTGGGGAGATCAGATCAGATGCTGGTGTTACTGGGGAGATCGGATCAGATGCTGGTGTTACTGGGGAGATCAGATCAGATGCTGGTGTTACTGGGGGAGATCGGATCAGATGCTGATGTTACTGGGGGAGATCAGATCAGATGCCGATGTTACTGGGGGAGATCAGATCAGATGCTGGTGTTACTGGGGGAGATCGGATCAGATGCCGGTGTTACTGGGGGAGATCAGATCAGATGCTGATGTTACTGGGGGAGATCGGATCAGATGCCGATGTTACTGGGGGAGATCGGATCAGATGCTGATGTTACTGGGGGAGATCAGATCATATGCTGGTGTTACTGGGGGAGATCAGATCAGATGCTGGTGTTACTGGGGGAGATCAGATCAGATGCCGATGTTACTGGGGGAGATCAGATCATATGCTGGTGTTACTGGGGGAGATCAGATCAGATGCTGATGTTACTGGGGGAGATCAGATCAGATGCCGGTGTTACTGGGGGAGATCAGATCAGATGCCGATGTTACTGGGGGATATCAGATCAGATGCTGGTGTTACTGGGGGAGATCAGATCAGATGCTGATGTTACTGGGGGATATCAGATCAGATGCTGGTGTTACTGGGGAGATCAGATCAGATGCTGATGTTACTGGGGAGATCAGATCAGATGCTGGTGTTACTGGGGAGATCAGATCAGATGCTGGTGTTACTGGGGGAGATCAGATCAGATGCTGATATTACTGGGGGAGATCAGATCAGATGCTGGTGTTACTGGGGGAGATCAGATCAGATGCTGGTGTTACTGGGGGAGATCGGATCAGATGCTGATGTTACTGGGGGAGATCAGATCAGATGCTGGTGTTACTGGGGGAGATCAGATCAGATGCTGATGTTACTGGGGGAGGACCATCATGCATCAGTTGCAGCTAAATTAATTTTTGAGCTGCACCCTCAGAAACCAACTACTGCCTTAATGTACTTCACTCACAGTACTTTTATTTTCTTATGTTCATAATGTCGTGTTAAATGCTTATTTTATTTTGTATAGTGTATATTACTATTATAGTTTTTATTTGATTCATTACCCGGCACCTTATTTTAATTCTATCTTTATTGTTATTTGTTACTATTTTATCATTATTATTTGTCTTGTCATTATCTGTTTTGTGTATTAATGCTTTGGCAATATTATACAAGGGGCAATGGTGGCTTGGAGGTCAAGGCTGTGGGTTGCTGATCTGAAGGTCAAGGGTTCAAGCCCCAACACTGCCAAGATACCACTGTTGGGCCCTTTACCCCATCTGCTCCAGGGGCACTGTTCCATGGCTGACCCTGCGCTCTGACCCCAGCTTAGTTGGGATATGCGAAAACAACTGCATTGCATTGGCTCTCTACCTGTACTCTGCACAATGACAATAAAGTTGAATCTTAATATTGTATGTAAACACAATCATGCCAATAAAGTACTTAAAGTGCTTTAAATTGAAAATGAGAGAGAGAGAGAGAGGGAAAGCTGCTGTGTTTGTGTGTCTTTTTATTTAATTAAATATGATTTATATTGTTAAGCCGGTTCTCGCCTCCTCCTTTCCCTTTAACCCCCCTTTACACACACACACACACACACAGAAATATACAGTATACTTTCAATGAAAATTTTAAGCAATTCAGCTTTTTATTATCTCAACACTTAGAAACTCTATGTAACAAAAGCTTTCATCAAGAGAGAAAGAAACATTTTAATAGTGTGGCTGGTAGAAAAAAATGAATAGAAATGATTAACTGCAGTTTTAGTATTTCTGGACTTAAAGACTTTTGTCCCGTTATACTCGGAAAAATAATGAGCTAATAATGTATAAAGAGCTCATTCAAATGCAAAAGCTTTAGGACAGGAGTTCACAGTATCTTAAGCCTTTTAAAACATCATTTTGTATTTGTGCATTGTATCACCATGACAATCTGGTAGTGATGTATTCACATACATATATTCGCATTCATTCACAAACAGACCAAAAAATTATTTGCAAAATGTTCCATTCATACAGAAGCTTGCACTGTTAAACCTCCCATAAAAGTCAAAGAGCCCAAACTTTTAAAAAAGAATGCGTATGAGCAGCCACAGTAAATAGGTGCCTTTGCTGTATGTGGCTGTGGTTAAAAACGGCATTCTGGGATATGTTGAACCACAATCTCTCTAGAAGATACCAGGCAGCAGACGGTAGGGCACAGCCGCAGTGTAGCGGTCCCAGTCCTTGCTGTACTTGCTACTACAGCGGTGCTCATCGCGCACGCAACGGTGCACCAGTAGAATAGTCATGTAGACGATGTAAAAATAAGGAAGCAAGTGTTCTCCGCCACATGCCATGCAATATGCAAGGGAGCCCATCAAATCCCCCGTGTAGTTCATGTGACGGGCCACACCCCAGAAGCCTGACGTCAACAGCTTGCTTTTGTGAATGCCGCCGTCGGTCGAGCGATACGAACACTCGATGAAGGTGGGCTTCTTACTCCAGATTTTGCAGTTGCCTTCTGTGCAACGGAAAATATCTTTCTGATGATTGGCTGAGCGAAAAATGTAATAACCCACTAGTCCAAAAATGAGGACCCCTGTGGCGTGGGGCGTGGAAAGCTGGATGGGGTTGTAGACCAAGTAAAGGCCCTAAAAACAAGAAAATTAATGCTGAGATTGACACTACATGCACATCAAAATACATAATGAGTATATTTAGTGCTTTAATTGTAAATACAATTGAGTTTCTGGAACAAAGATGGGTGATGGACAGGTTCGGTAGGTGCAACACTGATCGATTAATCAAGTCCTCATTCAGCACCAACTAATTAAAATACTATTAAAACTACTATTCGATTTGGCAAATAGAGTTTCCTTTGTGCATTTGTCTGCTGTTGGCAATGCTGCATTATACTGTACTTTCCCTCTGAATTTCTCATAAAATCTCGCAGTTATATTAATGTCATGTAATGTCATGTCAAAATAATATTTTTAGAATTATAATTAATGTAATGAGAACTGAATTTCAGTTTTTAGAAAAGAAACGCAAAGTTTGTTGAAGTTTTCATATTTTGAAAACAAACAAAATAAATAATAAATAGTGGGTTAGACATTCATTTACATTCACGCATTTGGCAGACACTTTTATCCAAAGCGACTTACAGTGCACTTATTACAGGGACAATCCCCCCGGAGCAACCTGGAGTTAAGTGTCTTGCTCAAGGACACAATGGTGGTGGCTGTGGGGATCGAACCAGCAACCTTCTGATTACCAGTTATGTGGTTTAGACCGCTACACCACCACCACTCCATATGGGTTAGAGTACTCGACTACAAAATTACTCAATAATGCCCAGCCCTATAGATTAAGTGTGTTGTTTTTTTAGACATTATTTTTTATTTAATTAATCACACTGAACTAACCAATTAAATCAGCATATATAATATATAGCGGTCCCAGTATATATCATATATATATCTAGATTGACAGCCCTAATATATATATATATATATATATATATATATATATATATATATATATATATATATATATATATATATATATATATATATATATTAGGGCTGTCAATCGATTAAAATTTTTAAGCTAATTAATTACATGGTGTCCCGATTAATGAGTCGCAAATACAAGTATTTGCTGAGAAATCCCCTCATATAAAAATTATTCATTATATAATGATGAAATAATTATACATAGTTATCTTTAAATATTTAAAACATTTATATATATATATATATATATACAAGAACGTAACGCATGTTTGTGTCGTGCTGCTGCTGAAGGGTGTTTTCTTCTCTGTATAAACTGCATGTTGCCACACAGCTGAAGTTTCAATTACTGCCCACTGGAGTAAACAGGTAGTACCACAAGCTCGCATTTCTCAGGAATCTTCCTTATTACAGTCCGGTGGCATTGTGATTAATTGCGTACATTATATTGCATTAATATTAGCTTTTTGTATTCATATTAGATAAATACAACATCATTATTACATATATATATATATATATATATATATATATATATATATATATATATATATATATATATCATTCATGAAATGCATGTACAGATAATCAATTATATTTTGTTCAAAGACACATGTGGTAGGATCCAATTTTGAGGTGAAGAATTAGATCAGATACACACCTGCAGTGTGTAGAGGAAGGGAAGCCAGACGCAGTCTCCCCAGCCCAGATACCAGCCAAAGTGATCATGGCAGATGTCAATTGTCTTGAGGTACCAGGCTTCATTCCAGAAGAAGTCCAACACATAGATGGCCTTAGAGAAGAAAGAGGTACATTTTTCAAACTTTTTGATGCTAAGGGCAGTTAAATATGATGATCCCCTTGCGAGGGACCCACAAATATAAAGGCAGCTTTTCAACTTCAAGTATAATGATCCTTTGTACTGTTTGAGAAAAAATTTAAGTGTGATATAATAAAGACTGAATGTTGTTTACAAAATGTAATAATAGCCATTTATATTATAATTGTAGTAAAGCCCAAAAATATTTAAACATTTTCAGAAATTAAATGTACTTTCTACCCATAATTAATGTTAGATAAAGATAAAAATAATTCAATTCAATACAAATCAAATTGTCCTAAAACAGCTCTACAGAGAATATTGTCTTACAACCCCCAGTATAGGTGACAATGTTTAGGAGAAACTACAGCTGTCATTATAATATAATTATTAATCTCATGTTTTCGCAATGTCATGATTTCTGACAGGTCTGTAGAAAGCAGAATGAGACAGTAATAATCTCCAATTCAGTTCATGTTTTTTTAACATGAAAAACAAAATAAATATTGCCATGCAAACTGTTGCTGTTACTCTACATCTGTCATTTCATATTCTTATGCATACTTTGTACATATAGTATATTTCTCTTTCCCCTATTTTATTGTGTATTTTATTGTTTTTAAATGGGCATTTTTAAATTGCTTTTTTTAATTGAGGTTTTATTTCTATTTCTACTCCTTATATATATAGATATATATATATATATATATATATATATATACAGTATATATAATTTTTATTGTAAATTGTGGGGAGAAAAGCATGTGACAAATACAACTTGTGCAAATAGTGTCAGATACTGTTTGCACCCTGTGACAAGGAGGAGGGTGTGGCCGGGGCATGATGGAGTACGGCCGGCGCTGAATCAGCTGATCTCGCTCTCCAGCTGATCAGCTAATTCAGCGTCAGCCGTGCTCCATCCAGGCCTAGCCACGCCCTTGTCACACACCCATATTTAAATACTATTATACAGTATGGCCATCACTGCAGTGTTTATTGAGTTCCTTTATAGTCACACAAACACACTACATTAACACCTAAACCTAACCTTAACCTTAAAAAAATGTACAACTGTAACCATGGTTTTACCATGGTATTTTTTGTAAATTTACAGTAACCAAAAAATTAACCATGGTTACTATATTACCACCATATTACTGTATGCATTAAAAATATAGTTTCTTCCAAAAAACATGGTTACTACAATATTAGTAATACAGTGATGCAATCTACACACAAGCGATGCCGAGCCGCTGGAACGAGTGCGATCGACAGACCCCGCATCCGGATCAAACCCTTCTCTGCACTCCTTCACATTCGCTGTGACCAAATCACTGCGACAAAATCAACATTTACATTCATTTTTATCTATTATTTTAAGTAGTATTTAAGGAAATAGTACGAGTGGAAAGAGGAAATCGGATGGGAAAAAGAGTGGAACAAAACATGGATTCAAACTAGGTCACTAGGACTTCAGTACCCATTCACACACCATCTTTTCACCCCACGCCACTGCACCGACATCAGTTGATTAGTTTGTTATATATTTCTGTGGTTCCACCGGGGTGCAAATAGACACTCCGAAATGAAAATTCACTCATGCCATCCCAAATGTGAATGAATTAAATTCTTCTGCAGAACACAAACAAAGATTTTTAGAAGAATATCTCGGCTCTGTTGGTCCATACAATGCAAGTAAATGGGTACTAACATTTTTAAGCGCATAAAGGCAGCATAAACGTAACTCCATTGGTTAAATCCATGTCTTCAGAAGAGATATGATAGGTGAGGGTGAAAAACAGAACAATATTTAAGTCCTTTTTTACTATCAATCTCCACTTTTACATTCACTGCCACATTCTTCTTGTGTTTATGGTGAGTCGCATTCTTTGTGCATATCGCCACCTACTGGGCATTACGCCACCTACTGGGCAGGGAGGAGAATTTAAAGTAAAAAAAGGACTTAAAGAATTGATCTGTTGCTCACCCACACCTATTATAGCACTTCAGAAGATGTGGATTAAACCACTGGAGTCGTATGGATTATTTTATGCTGCCTTTATGTGCTTTTTGGAGCTTAAACATTCAGTCACCATTCACTTGCAATGAGAGCAGAAATTTCTAAATGTTTGTGTTCAGCCTAAATAAGAAAGTCATACACATCTGGGAGAGCATACGGGTGAGAAAATAATGCGATGCTTTTAAGAAATGTAATGCAACTCTGTTATACCCACCGACAAAACCTTTTTTTGCTACTTCAAAATAGATTTTTAGAGTGCTTGCTAGATCACCACAATGCTTGGATGCTGTGGATAGTTTTTAGGATATTGCTATGCGGTTGCTAGGGCATTCTGGACAGTTTGCAGTGTTTCTGGCTTGGGTGATAGCTATGTAGATGTTTACTGCCCTTCCCCAAATTATTATTAATATGTTATTTTAGTCCCAAGATATTGTTTGGGTCCCTGTTTTAATGCAAGTCTATGGCATTTTTTCCCATCCATTTTATTGTCCAACAGTCAAAAGGTCAAGAGTATTTGTGCTTGTCTTGGCAAGCACCTCTTGCTTGTTTTGTAGTGCCATATAGTGGTTTAATGACTTACTTGCAAAACATTAACCAGGATCATAGAGTTTGTCACATAGCCATACAGCTCCTGCTGTTTGGCAGCATAGGACAAGTTAATCAGGGTCCATGCTACAATACCGGGCCGGCCGTTGAAGAAAAGCTTGAAGTCAAACCATTGTCCAATACGAGGGTTGAACTCAATCCCCATCATGTAGTTATAGAAGATGTTGCCAGTGAACTTACTGCAAGAGTCAAACAAGAACAGGACAGTTAATCAAAATGAATGCAGCATAGAAAAAACAGACACTTTGTAAATGATTATATTCTCACCAGTCTTCTGGATTGGTAGGAAACAGGTACGCTTTGACGAAAGCAAAAGTGGACACAGCATAGCCGAGAATGTTGGTGCACCACAACAGAGAAATCCAGTTGTCGATCATGATGGTTGGTGGAAACCAGTGAAAATACTGAGCATTGGCCACCCACAAAACATGAGTTATTACCCAGCACTGTAGACCATTGATCTCATACTTATTCACTAGACCTGAAAGCAAAACATCCACATTATATGACAGACTAACGCGGATGCTAGTAACAACACTATTATTCTGTATTTGACACATCTTGGTACACTGAACTGTTCATTCAAAAGAAAAGAACAAAACCAATCTGGACCCATTTATTCATTTACCAGCTGGCGTTCGGGCACCATCCTGAACTCCTCCCACATAGCCAGGCAAGATCTTGTGCAAGAAATCTGGAACCCACATGTACAGCACTACCTAGTGAAGAGACAACCTTACCTAAGTCCAAAGCCATTCAAATCATGTCACGTCCGATTTACACTTCTCTATTTCTCCATACCTGAAAAGTGACCCAGATGGCATAGATCTTGGCTGCAGCAAATGTGAAGGATGGGGCACGGTTCCAGATGGTAAGCAGGGTGGTATCACCATTGTAGAGGTCCAGTAAAGGGTGGCTGATGGAGCACTGGTACTGATCGCATGCCATGACAAAGAAAAAGACAATGAAAGGGGCCAGACACAGCAGCAGGAGCACACATGTCAGAGAGAACCAATCCACCTCCCTACAGAGATCAAGAGAGAGTCAACATTAGAATCAGTAGGATATTTTGGGGTATTTTCATTTGTTATGAAGGAATCGGTGAACTGTATGTCACTGTTGAGAGTCCCTTTGCTTACAAGTTTTTTATATAAAATGATTCCACTGAGAAAGGTGAAGATTGCATATTTCTTACTGGAATTTGAAATGTTGAAAGTGATAATCTGATATACTCTCCCTATCTTTTGTTTATTTACATGTAGCTGAGTGAATCCAGTATCGACTGTCCTTTGTGTCTGGGACCTTAATATAGAGTATGTTGAGTACAGAGTGGAGTATGCAAATGGTTGTCTAGTTTTAGTGAAAAAAAACCCGTCAATATTTATGAATAAGTAGACCCTAGATTCATAAATATTGGTAGATAGATAAGAAGATTTTGGTCAACTGAGCAGTTAAATATATATATATATTCATTTATTTACTCCCCCTCATGCCACCCCAGATGTGTATGATTGTTTTTCTTCTGCAATCACAATGCAAGTGAATGGTGACCAAAACTTTGAAGTTCCAAAAAGCACATACAGGCAGCATAAAAGTAATCCATACGACTTCAGTGATTGAATCCATGTCTTCAGAAGTGATATTATAAGAGTGGGTGAGAAACAGTTAAAACAGTTGAGTATATTTTACTGTAAATATCCACTTTAACCAGCCCTCATATGTGCATAGGTGGTGATATGCACAAAGAATGCCAATCGGTTCTCGCGAACGTGCATAGAAGGGCTGTTTTAAAGTAGGTTTATAGTAAAAATAAGGACATAAATATTGATCTGTTTAACACCTGCAGCTATCATATCACTTTTGAAGACATGGATTAAAACACTGGAGTCATATGGATTACTTTTATGCTGCCTTTATGTGCTTTTTTGAGTTTCAAAGTTTTGGTCACCATTCACTTGCATTGTATGGACTGACAGAGCTGAGATATTCTTCTAAAAATCTTTGTTTGTGTTCTGGTAAAGAAATAAAGTCATACACATCTGGGATGGCATGAGGGTGAGTAAATGATGAGAGATGTTTTGGTTGAACTGCTCCTTTAACATATCATTTGTTAATATCCTATCATATTAGAAATGTTGTAAAACTTTGAGGTATACCTTTAAATATTTACAGTACAATTATATAATGTTTCTAAATGACGAGCTAATGAAAGCTTTTATCAAAGATGCACTTGGTCATTTTTTTATACCGGTATGTAGTCTTGGACTTGGGACACTGACATCTAGTGACCTGGAAGCACCATCACACAAAAGCAGCAGATTTCAGTTACTGGTACCATTGTGAAAAATTTACAATTCACAGTCAGCCATGATTAATTTGATCCATGAGTGAAAGTGTCCAATAACAGAGTGGTTACTGAGATTAAGTGAGAAAAATGTGGCTGGTCATGTGATCCTAACATGGCCGCCCCCATGAGGGGACCCCTCTATGACTAGAATCTTCATCTCATGTCAGTGCTCATGCTTTTTCTCTTTTTACACGTGTTTCAAAATGACGTTATTTGCAGTAAAAATAAATAAATAAATAAATAATGAGGAAAAAATTACTGAGTGCACCTTTAAGTCTTCAACCTACTTTCAATACAATGTCACCACTTAATGTTTTATATTTCTTCCACGGGCTATTACAATATGTGCATTGCCAAAAATACACAAATGCACACAATATGCATCTACAGAGGTTGAGTTTAATCATATGTTGGTTCACATAAGCAACCGGAACAGAATGAGTAGTGGCTTGGACATTTTTAGTTCAAGATAATGCCATATACTACTGCACTACTTTAAAAATGAAAAGAAAAAAGGAAGTGAGAAAAATTCTATATAAAAGCTCTAATCTGTTTGGAGACTGAGTACCATCCAACTACAAGCTATGACTATATAGACAAAGCAGAGCTGTGACTCACCATGCCCTTCCCCACTGTACCGGCTCCTTCGCATGGCCTTTCGTCCCAGGCCCAGCATCACCGGATCTCGCCTTGTGGCGCTTTCTTACAACATCAGCCGCAGTCATGGATGTCTGAGTGAATGGAGTTTAGAAAGCAGAGAGAAAGACTGAGATTATAGGGAAGAGAATAACAAACAACACGGCCACTAATTAGTTGCTGGTTCGCTGCCATTTAGATTTTGCGGGCTGCTTCTGTGCGCTCTTTAGCGGAGGATGCAGCAGTCCACCGTGATCTGACATACTCTGCCGGGACAGCCTCACTGTCATCCAGACACCTAAATCATCGCAAGGTGCATTTGACTACACCGCACATCTGTAACTCTCCATCATTTGATGAATTATTGCTCATATGATCAATAGAAAAGTCAAGAAAATGAAGAGGAGTTTGTATTAAAAAACATGTGCAATGTCGTGTAGGTTCACAAAAGTCGACGCAGATTAGAAAAAAATAATAATTATAATAATATATAAATACATTTGAAATGTGTTTTCTGGCATGTTAATTTCATTGTGTGTGTTTTGTTTTTTTTAATACTAAAATTATGGAACATTTTCTGAGTTACTTCTCTCTGAAAATGTGCCATTTTGTGAAATGGAGCATTATGGTAAGGTTTTAAAACGGTGTGTTTCTTTTCTTTTTAACTTGTCAAGTTCTAAATAAGGAGAAAATTATATAAGAGGAAGTTAATTTAAGAACTACTTATTTCACTGAGTAGATTTTCCAAAAATAGGCATAATTAGGGTATTTATTAAGTTTAAAAAATATATATTTTTATTGGTTTTACAAAAGATAAAAAAAATAGTATATCGCGACGATGTACAACTCTGGAAAAAATTAAGAGACCACTCCAAATTTGTCTTAAATCAGCATCTCTACATGTGTGGCAGCCATTCCAGTGTCTGTTGAATTCCAACACAAGCACACCTCATTCTACTTACAAAATAAAACAGGCCCCAAGAGGGCAGGGCTGAAGTCCTGCAAAGCCCTTCATCAATGAGAAGCAAAGAAGAGCCAGGCTGAGGTTTGCAAACGGCCATAACGATTTGACCATAGAGGACTGGAGTAAGGTCATCTTCTCTGAGGAGTCTCGCCCAACACCTGGTCATCTAATGGTTAGACGGAGACTTGGCGAGCCCTACAAGCCACAGTGTCTCGCACCCGCTGTGAAATTTGGGGGAGGATCGGTGATGATATAGGGGTGCTTCAGTATGGCACGTCTTTGCGAAGGATGCAAGAATCAAGCCACGTACGGTTAAGGTTATCCTGGTCGAAATCAAAAGTTATCCTTCTGCTCTGACAATGTTCCCCAACTCTAAGGATTGTTTTTTCCAGAGGGAACATACTCCATGCCACACAGCCAGGTCAATCAAGGTGTGGATGCAGGACCACCAGATCAAGACCCTGTCATGGCCAGCCCAATCTCCAGACCTAAACCCGATTGAAAACCTCAGGACTGTGATCAAGAGGAAGATGGATGGCCACAAGCCATCAAACAAAGCCGAGCTGCTTGAATTTTTGCACCAGGTGTGGCATAAAGTCACTCAACAGCAATGTGAACGACCGGCAGAGAGCACGCCAAGACGCATGAAAGCTGTGATTGAAAATTAGGGTTTTTCTACCAAATATTGATTTCTGAACTCTTCCTAAGTTAAAACACTAGTAGTGTGTTGTATAACAATGAATATTTACTTGTTTTCATTGCATTATTCGAGGTCTGAAAACACTAAATCTGTTTAGTTATTTTGACCAGTCATCATTTTATGCAAATCAATGCTCTAAATCAGAGGTTTCCAACCAAGGGGTCGGGGCTTGGAGTCAAAAAGGCTGAGAACCACTGCTCTAAAAGACTATATTTTTATTTGGGGAAAATTTATAGAATAAAACTCTTCATTTTTTCACTCTGTTCATACCTTTAAATCCAGAGAAACTGGTAATTTTGCAGTGGTAAAGTGGTAGTAATTGTAAAAAATAATACTAGTTAATATAAATAATATCTAGTTTACTGTGCAACCATTCTAAGTCATATAATTATATGTTCCATTCATAAAATAGAACAAGTGGTTGCACTTTAACTGGATATTATATCAGAGATTTTATTATGCTGGGCTTGCGACATATGGTTGTTGTAACCGACCTGTATAATTAAGATAACAGTTAATGTACACATACAGATATTTAGTCAATGTAAAATGTATGAAAGCAATTATTTTGCGTAAAACAGTTAAAAATACTTACAGTTATAGTTGATGCTGCGCAACTTGATCTGCTGCCCAGATGTTCACATCGATGTAAACAGCAAAAAGGATTCTTCAGCCGTCTTCTAACTCCGCCCACACTCAACGTAATGACGCGTTGTCCAATCAGAGCGCAATGAAAACATATTCTTGTCAGTGATTGGACAAGCGAGACCTGAACCCATGCGCGCCTGATGAGCTCAGCCGTGATGGGCCTCGCTGTCTCGTCAAGAGCATCAATTTGTACCACATTTACGCAGCCGTCAACATTAAGTGATTATGAGATATTCAAGAAAACATATAAATGGCACATTTCTAGGTTATAACATGTAATATCTGTTAAAGCCATAGTCGAAAGGCACATATCTGATTTATTTGATGACATTAAAAAGTTGTAAGATTTGTTTGGCCCACTGGCAGCAAAGATGTGACAAAAATGTTTGATTCTTGGAGGCAGATTATTTAAAATGTTTAAGAGGCTGAAACAAGATTTGCAGTGGTAGTTTAGTAGTTTAACTGAATTTAATCTGTAATGTCCATTATCATGGAATTTTGTCCACAAGGTGGAATAACATCCATCCATCCATCCATCCATCTTCAACCGCTTATCCGAAGTCGGGTCGCGGGGAGGTGGAATAACAGTTCATTGTTTTTTTAATCAACATATATTAATAATATATTATAGCTTTATTATCTAACACATCCAACACATGACTGTATAGTGAATAAAACAGGTCTCACATACATTTCATTACACAGAGCAACAGTAAGTAAAAAATAAAATAAATAATTAAATGAACACAAAATGACAAATGGACTAGACAGAAGAAAAAAAAAAGAAGAACTGGTAAATAATTATCAAATATATATCATTATAACTAATTACAATGTTAAAAGATATACACATGGGATACACTATCACCACTTAGCATTCATTCATTAAAATGTTAAATGAAGAAAACATTGCAACTTTTTCGGTTGCTTTTCTGTTTCTACATTTCAACACTCAACTTTTTATCTCCCCCTAAAACACTGCAAAAAGAGGCTTGCCTTTAGTAAATTTGCTTTTGTGAATATATGACATTTCATTCATCATTGAAGGACACGATCCTTAACATAAAAAGCAAAAATTGCATGCATATAAGATAAAGATTTTTTTTAAAATACTGTATAAAAATAGTTTAATAGATAGGGATCTGGGAAGCTCACACAAAGGTTGCGGGTTCAATCACTGTTGCATACTTGAGAAAATATCAGTATAGTTACTTCCGAAACACTGTCCATGTGATCAGTGCACTGTGGATCTGTGGATCTGTATATCTGTAACTAAATGTAGTTTTAATTGTTTCACTCATTCTGTTGAAGTTGAAGTGGATACTGAATTTACCATTTACAGAGTCCGGAAATGCAACTTTTTTAAATAAAGGTTTTGAGTACATTGTTTTGCAAAACTACTGCATTATATGGTCTTCTTTGACTCAAGAGATCATCTGTGATGTGGGAATGTAAGTGAATTACACTGGGTTCATTGCCAATACATCTATAAAGGCATGATCTTAAAGGTCTAAACATGAGATTTATTTAAAAAATATATATATATGGGTTAAGGTTTCTAATGCATTTAAATTAGTGTTAATGTGCTCCTTCAATAGGCCTGTTATGCATCACAATGTTTGTAATAACTGCAGTCATTTTCTAGAACAAGTAAGATTTTGCTATATTACGTGATAACTATATAAACTATTTGCAATTATTGCTTAACCATTTCATATCAATAAATGGGCCCCACAGAGTAGCGTCACACATATGTGTTTCTGCAACAGCCAGTTACTTACAAGCTGCCTGATTCGGCTTTCACGCCGACACAGGCAACGTTGGTCACGTGTCTGTAGTTTATGTTTGCTCAAACAGTTACGCATACAGTCTTTTAAACCACAGAATACGTTTATTTTATATACTTACATCCAACTCGTCACCAAAGTACCACGACAAGTTTACAGCTCGTATATGCACAGTCAATACATCAAACACGTCTTTCCTCCAATGCTTGCTGACATTTGTTTACATTAGTTGTCATTCATCAAACAAACAGCTACTCAAAGAGTCTTTTCAAGCACATAATATGTTTATTTTATGTAACAAACAGCCTAATAGTCACCAAAGTACCCCAATAACAGTTCACAGCTTGTATATGCACAGCCATCATATCTAAACGATCTTCCCGTGCACGCAGCCACATCTGCTTATTAGGTGCAGATGCAGTTTTCATTCACACAAACAGCATCTCAAACTGTCTTTTCAGGCATATAATACATTTGTTGTCTGAAACAGACTGACACAAAAGCACCACGACAACAGTTTAAAACTCGTATACTCACAGTGAAAACATGCTGATTGAGCGTGATTATCCGATGCATGCAGCCAAGTCTGTTTACATTAGTGCTTGTCTCACACACACACACACACACACACACACACACACACACACACACACACACACACACACACACACACACACACACACACATACATGTCTGAGAAGTCAAACAGAGCATATAGGCAAACCAGACTGCTAATATTATTTGTTCATTTGTTTTGTACAGCTATAAAAACAAAACAAAATAAATACAGTACAGCAGCCATAACTCATTTGTTTACATGTTTACTATATTATATACAGTATTTTGTTTTATTTTTTTCTATGACTAGAGATCCCCTCTACTGGCTGTGTCACATGCAAAAACTCCAGGGGGCACTGCAGGGGAATTTAGACCCTGCTCATGAAAAGGTTAATCATCAGATCATTATAATAATATTAACTCTCAATGTTTTGATCTATGTATCTAACAGAAAGATACTATTGATTCGTCCTAAAATGCTATTGGAAAATTATGGTAACAACAGGGAATTACGCTGTTTTTTATCCTGGACTTGACCCAAGTATGTACATTTTGTGATGATACTGGTATCATCTTTGTGGCATATTGCTCAGGGAAATGGTCAAATAGTCTGAGATAAATATGAATAAATCACAAGTAACGTTGCATTGATTGTACTGTATTTCTTTGTAGACATATTGAAGAGTACTTTTTTTTTACCAAGAATGATCCAGGATGTGACAGGACAGGTAAAGTACTACCCACCTTTAGCAAAAAAGAATTTAATAAGGATCAAAATCAGAACATTTCATAACACTGAAGTGTCCTTGCATTAATTGTATACATTTTGTATTCCACTTTTTAAACAAACTTAAAGAGATAGCTCACCCAAATATTAAAATTCTCTCATCATTGTTTGTGATAACAGTTCAATATTTAAGTCCTTTTTTCTGTAAATCTACATATTCTGGTGTGGAAGTGACACGTTCAGCCACCTACTGGTTGGGACTGGTCAGAGGTGGAGATTTATAGTAAAAATAGGACTTAGATTTTAATCTGTTTCTGTAAATCTCAATCTGTAAATGTTAAAATACTCACTGTTTTAAAAGTATAGCCAGAATATATAAGTGTTAACATGGATTTCAGTGTTATAAAATCACTTACTAACCATTTCTGTGTAAAGTTATATCCAGTTTTACAATTTCAATGATTTAAACAACTTCACAATGCAAATAATACTCAAGTTTTAACAGAAGAATTAATGGAAGTGCTTTTATAGGATTATAATTCACATTTCTGTGGTTTAATCCATGTCTTGAGATACGATCTTAAATCGGGTTTTGTTCAACTTCATGCCATCCCAGCTGTGAATGACTTTCGTTATTCTGCATAACACAAATAAAGATATTTAGAAGAATATCTCAGCTCTGTCGGTCCATAGAATGCACATGAATGGTGGTCTTCAAAAAGCACATAAAGGCAGCATAAAAGTAATCATTAGGACTGCAGGGGTTTAATCCATGTCTTCTGAAGATATCCAATTGGATTTGGGTGAGAACAGACCAAAATGTAACTTTTTTCCACACTCTATATCTTGACATCAGCAGTCTCCTTGGCGATCATGATTTCAAGCTTGATTAAACTTCCTAGCGTCATCTAGCGCTCTGCACATGTGTCAAGCACAAAGCAGTGAAAATGGAGTTACATTTTGGTCTGTTCTTACCTAAAACCAATTACATCGCCTTAAAAGACATGGATTTAACCACTGAGTCATTTGAATGACTTTATGCTGACTTTATGTGCTTTTTGGAGTTTTGGCCACCATTCACTTGCATTGTAAGGACCTACAGAGCTGAGATATTCTTCTAAAAAGCTTTGTTTGAGTTCTGCAGAAGAAAGAAAGTCATGGCATGACAATTTTCATTTTTGGGTGAACTAACCCTTTAATTGACTGTACTTTGATATCCTGTAAATATACACATTTATTGCTTTACTCTGGTACTTGATGTTTGCAGTAGAGATAGGTGTGCTTTGTCGCTCTCTAGTGGAGCTGTGCATTAAGATCCACAACCTCATAACACAAATCTTGCATTTAAAGAGCCCCATACATGTTAAAGTGCAACCAGTTCTCCCAGCATTACTAATGCAAGTGAATATATTTCCCCTAAACATGCTAAATTAGTGTTCACTTAGTGAGACTATTTCTGTGTTACCTTGCGACATTCCTTTCTTCCTGACTTCCTGTTTGGAAATAAACTTTCAGATATGAGCAAGAGAAAGGGGAAATCGCAATACCCACATGTTATTCTTGCTTATAAGCCAGTAAATAAATGGGCAAGAATAGTAAATCATTGACTTTATGATGTTACTTGAATTTAGTTTTATTGGTGCAGCATCCCTGAAATCTAATATCACATGTTTTTTGGGGTTTATTTCAGTCTTGGCCCTGCCTGTTGGTTATGGGACTACTTGAGGAGTAGATAGGTGTGTGTTTTCATGGTAGATACAATATGAGTGTGCGTGTTTGTAGTAAATATAGATTTACTAGATTTTATGAAACTTTATGCTTATTTTCAAACCTTGACTCACAGTTGTAGCATATGTTTGTTAGCATGTGCATTCATGAAATGTGCTTAATTGTCATCAAAATGTCACAATGCAAAAAAATGTAATTGTCCGTTAAGCCAAATGATAATCTCTTATTTTACGTTAGATTTTTGGGTGAAAAAATGAAAGGCTTTATCAGAATCAACTATAAGTTACTGTGTTTATACATTTTATTCTCTCCAGGCTGGTTTCCTTCTTCCTCTTAGTGGTGTTGTAGACAGTTCATCGACTGCCTGTACTGTTTACTCTATGTGTGTGCAGATCTTCTAAGCCGTCAGACCGACGAATAAACATGTACAGCAGTCCTCCAAAATATAAGAAGCACCTCATTCAGAAGGTTGTTTAATGTTCTTATCCATAAATAAGCACCCCATCCCTCTCAGATTGTCAGGTGTTGGAGGACATGCAGTGGGTAGGGTGATCATATTCTGGTTTTCCAAATAGAGGACACCTTTGTGTGTGTGTGTGTGTGTGTGTGTGTGTGTGTGTGTGTGTGTGTGTGTGTGTGTGTGTGTGAAAGGGTACAAAACAGTGTTACAATGAATGCAAACTTTAATACAGTGAAAAAGACACTATTAGCATAACATGTAACATGTATATAAATAAATAACTATTTCCAACATTCTTTTGAATGTCCATGTACTAATATAACATATTTGATGCCATGAGTGTACCTTCATTTACTATTAGCCTACTATTATTTTGAATGGCCATGGAGAATGAAGCAATGTGGTAACAATTTTACCTGGTCAGAAAAAGTAGTCCGTTAATTTACCGGATGAACTTTCACCTTTTGCTGACCCTTTATGCTTCGCAGAGCTAATGTGTGCTTCTGAATCACTTGCACCTTTATTGGCAACTGACACATAAGTGCCATCATAATGCAACTACATAATGCAACATTTTTGCAAATTTTGAAATCCCGGCCGGACACATTTTTAAGGTCCGAAAAAGAGGACGTATGGTCACCCTAGCAGTGGGTGGTGAATGATTCGTCCTACAGGCCTGATGACCCTCGTGAGCTGTGTGGACGCCTCTTCACCACATGCTACATGGCTCACAAAAACTCCTCTGAGGACACATCCTACTACCCCCCCACCCCCCCCCCCCCAAATTTGTACTACCCTATCCCACCCATTCTGTTCTATTTGTTTATTTAAAAATGTACATACTGTAATTACACCTATACATAGCCATATTCTACAGCTCTTACACTTATTCTTACTGGTCTTATAATGTTACCACACTGCACAAAATCACGTGACTATACCTACATATTCTGTGGCACGTTGAACATATTGCTGCAGTTTCCTGGTGAAACGAACCCTAGAGGCGCTACATCAACAATTACTTGTATTCACTTTCACAAATATCGCGAGTAAAACGGCAGATTATCAGTTCATAAACACTTACTTTTTTGCTCTTTTCCTCACATAATGCTATCGTTGGGCATCTAAATACTTTTACTATAGTGCATGACATGTAAGGCGATACCTACTGGGTGGCGCAACTGATGGAGTGTTGCACTTACTGGGAGCCAAAAGTGCCATAGAAGCAACCCAAAATAAAGTTGTTGCTTCAGCAATTGCGCTTTTCATCTCACATTTGCTTATTGGACACTATTGGTTAGGGTTATGTTGAGGTTTAAGGTTTAGGGTTGGAAAGTAGGTTTTGTTCATTTAAAACTTGACAGAGCATTAACCTTAAAGGGATAGTTCACCTAAAAATTATTGGGATGTGTAAGACTTTCTTTCTTCTGCAGAACTCAAATAAAGATTTTTTTGAAGAATATTTCAGCTCTGTATGCCCATACAATGCAAATGAATGGTGGCTAGAACTTTGATGTTCCGAAAAGCACATAAAAGCAGCTTAAAAGTAATCCATATGACTCCAGTGGTTAAATCCATGTCTTCAAAAGCAATATGATATGTGTGGGTGAGAAACAGATCAATATTTAAGTCCTATTTTACTATAAATTATAAAGAATAAACAGCCCAGTAGGTGGCAATATGCACGAAGAATGCTAATGACCAAAAACAAAAAAATAAGAAAGTCAAAGTGGAGATTTATAGTAAAAAAGGACTTAAATATTGATCTGTTTCTCACCCACACCTATCATATCGCTTCTAAAGACATGGATTAAACCACTAGAGTTCAATGGATTACTTTTATGCTGCCTTTATGTGCTTTCCCTGGCGGGCAATAAAACAGATTTGAAAGAAATCCCGTAGACTGACATTGATAGACGAAACCTCATATAAAGTCATATCGAGGGGCCAGAATATCATAGATACTTTGGAGGTGGGCTCTTTTGATTTGGGCTAGTAAGCAACCACTCAGAATAACCCAAGAACCTCATAACAATGCACTAAAAAGTACTCAGAAAACCTTAGCAACCGCATAACAATGCTCTGGCATCGTGGCGCAGACATTTGCATATGCAATCGGCCCTAATATATTTTCCTCCGAAAATGTAAACATGACGTTTTTATTTGTTATTCTCCTCTCTTACAGCAATCACCTGAATATCAACATTGGCATGGCAGTAAAAGGCATGCTGGGAATCTTCTCCATGGTAAGAGGGAAATTGCCTCAGTTCCTTGCAAATGGGGGAAGTGCCAGAGAGAAGCGCTGCAGAACGTTCAGGTACAGTGAGCACTCATCAGAAAATAATTTGTTCAGCAAATAATACTTTGACCCCTGCAAACACCTTAAAGCTTAAATGTGTAATTTATGTGCCAGCAAACAGAATTGCAAATATTTGCATTTGTTTTAATGCAATCAGGCAATCAGATAGCCCCGCTCCCCCCCAACTCACGCAATTTGTTGAGTTAATGTTATTGTTTCGGTATTGATGAGTCGCTCACAACAAAAAGAGGAATTTTTATAGGTCGACAGAGACACAATGTTTACAGATTTAAAGAAAATTAACCCACAAATGGCTTACTTACAGTTGTCTCCGCATATTAAGCTGGGATAAGAGAAAGTGTTTTAACACCGAAAAGGTTACACACTTCAGCTTTAAACTCTTTAAAGGCGCAGTTTGTAATTTTGACATCATTAACGGCACCAAACGAAATGTTCAAAAATACTGTTGCCAAAAGATTTCCCCAAAACACTTCCAAACTGCCAATGTTCAACTTTTTGAGGCTCAAACGAACAGAGCAATGTTTTTAAAGCACCACAGAGCGACAGTTACATTCTTCGGGAAGTCAACCTGGTTGAGTGATTTATTTACAGATGTCTTTGTATATAAAGCTGTGATTGGAGAATGTAATTCAACAGTTAAAAATGACACAAATCAGCTTTGACTATCTAAAAAAAGATAAATAATAATTAGTACAAAGTCTTATGCAACATCATTCCACAAAGTTGACAATGGCTATTGTGAAATGCTATAGATAGCATTGATTAAAAGGGTGATTAGATTGATGTGGAGAATTCCTTAAAGGGCTTGTTTTATGTGCCTCCCATGTGATCTGTGACATCACAAACAAAAGCACAGGCTTGAGAAAGCAGCTTCTGTAAAATGTTGCTAATGTGCTGACTTTTTCACTATTAATTTGTTGTTATTGTAACACAACTACCACAGTATTCACAACAACATACTCCAGTTGGACACCTCAAGCCCCAAATGACCTTCAGGTTTGCTGAGTTTGGGGTTTTTACCATTGCTGTTTTACTACACAAGTAACACTGCAGCATGTGTCTACAATTTGCAGGAAATGTGCTTTTAAACCTATTTAGCTTATTCAGCTGAGCGTGGTGATTTCAGAGCTTTGCTAAACTTGTAAAAGTTTGTCTTAGATATAATGTAACGGTCCGTAACTCAACTTCTAAGAAGTTTTACACCTAAGAGAATGGCGTTTTTTGACAGATACTGCATGTTTTAAATGAGGTTGTTTTATTCTACATAAGGGTGGTCTTTAATTATTAGATGATATCACATGACCAGATGATTATTACTCACTCTATCTAGGTAACCCCCCCTATTATCAGACACTTTACACAGACACGGCTGCAAAATAAACTACTCATGGGTAACAAATATGCCTGTGAAAGGGTCTTTCCAGAATGGCAATGGTCAACGAAAACTTCTGCTTTTGCATGATGCTTACAGTAACACTGATACATGTCAATATAAAGTCTAAGATCACTCTCAAATCAGCCAATAAAACATAAATAACTACAAAACAATTACTTAATGCAACTTTATTTTATCCATTGATGATGAAATATTGCATAAATTATGCAACAGATAATTTATGTTACTTAGGAAGGTCATACTTGTCAGATATAATTTCACATCTACATTAAGATTAAGAAATTGAAAAACCTTTAAACTCAACCTATAAATCTCCTGTATGTGTTGTGTCCTTCAACACAGGCTTGTATTAGGATGATTTTGGCTTATTTTTTTGCCCAGCTCTGTCTGTGGGCTCAGGGCAGACCAGTCAGTTCTTGGTTCAGCAAATGTGGATGAGAGGTGTATCACCTTAGATTAATTGCTGATATCAATCCCATCGGGAGTGTAAGATGGACCTGAAGTGCTTCCTACAGTACTGTGCAAAACACTTCCAGGTTACTGCTCTTTAAAGGTTTACACACCTTACAAGGGCAGTAAGCTGGAAGTGTTTTACAACATGTTTTACATACCTTTTACATATTTTCTTTCGCTACACATTTGATGATTAGGACACTACACATGTTTTGTGTACACTGAGTCAGTCTGAGATTACATGAAGAGACAGAAGCAACTGAGACAACCTAAATAGATAGAAGAACTGTGGCGAATTCTCCAAGAAGCCATCTTATCTGGCAACAACCAAGAAAAACTGTGTCCAGGTGTACCTAGGAGAATCGGCTGTTTTAAAGGCAAAGGTGGTCACACTGAATATTGATTTAGCTTTTTTTTATGTTTACTGGACTTTGTATGACATTATGTGATAAATGAAAACTATTTATGTCATTCTTTTTGAAGACATCCTCACTATGCAACATTTTTCACAAGTGCCTAATATATATATATACAGGTCCTTCTCAAAACATTAGCATATTGTGATAAAGTTCATTATTTTCCATAATGTAATGATAAAAATTAAACTTTCATATATTTTAGATTCATTGCACACCAACTGAAATATTTCAGGTTTTAATACTGATGATTTTGGCATACAGCTCAAGAAAACCCAAAATTCCTATCTCAAAAAATTAGCATATTTCATCCGACCAATAAAAGAAGTGTTTTTAATACAAAAAAAGTCAACCTTCAAATAATTATGTTCAGTTATGCACTCAATACTTGGTCGGGAATCCTTTTGCAGAAGTGACTGCTTCAATGCGGCGTGTGGCACTGCTGCAATCAGCCTGTGGCACTGCTGAGGTGTTATGGAGGCCCAGGATGCTTCGATAGCGGCCTTAAGCTCATCCAGAGTGTTGGGTCTTGCGTCTCTCAACTTTCTCTTCACAATATCCCACAGATTCTCTATGAGGTTCAGGTCAGGAGAGTTGGCAGGCCAATTGAGACCATGGTCAGTAAACCATTTACCAGTGGTTTTGGCACTGTGAGCAGGTGCCAGGTCGTGCTGAAAAATGAAATCTTCATCTCCATAAAGCTTTTCAGCAGATGGAAGCATCAAGTGCTCCAAAATCTCCTGATAGCTAGCTGCATTGACCCTGCCCTTGATAAAACACAGTGGACCAACACCAGCAGCTGACATGGCACCCCAGACCATCACTGACTGTGGGTACTTGACACTGGACTTCAGGCATTTTGGCATTTCCTTCTCCCCAGTCTTCCTCCAGACTCTGGCACCTTGATTTCCGAATGACATGCAAAATTTGCTTTCATCTGAAAAAAGTACTTTGGACCACTGAGCAACAGTCCAGTGCTGCTTCTCTGTAGCCCAGGTCAGGCGCTTCTGCCGCTGTTTCTGGTGCCTGTGCACAGTGGCTCTGGATGTTTCTACTCCAGACTCAGTCCACTGCTTCCGCGAGGTCCCCAAGGTCTGGAATCGGTCCTTCTCCACAATCTTCCTCAGGGTCCGGTCACCTCTTCTCGTTGTGCAGCGATTTTTGCCACACTTTTTCCTTCCCACAGACTTCCCACTGAGGTGCCTTGATACAGCACTCTGGGAACAGCCTATTTGTTCAGAAATTTCTTTCTGTGTCTTACCCTCTTGCTTGAGGGTGTCAATGATGGCCTTCTGGACAGCAGTCAGGTCGGCAGTCTTACCCATGATTGCGGTTTTGAGTAATGAAACAGGCTGGGAGTTTTTAAAAGCCTCAGGAATCTTTTGCAGGTGTTTAGAGTTAATTAGTTGATTCAGATGATTAGGTTAATAGCTCGTTTAGAGACCCTTTTCATGATATGCTAATTTTTTGAGATAGGAATTTTGGGTTTTCATGAGCTGTATGCCAAAATCATCAGTATTAAAACAATAAAAGACCTGAAATATTTCAGTTGGTGTGCAATGAATCTAAAATATATGAAAGTTTAATTTTTATCATTACATTATGGAAAATAATGACCTTTATCACAATATGCTATTTTTTTGAGAAGGACCTGTATATGGACACTATTTTTCCACTGAGAAAGCTGATCTTCAGAAAGCTGACAGCATCTCTGCTTGGTTGTGGTAACAAGTGATCACACGTGCTCCGTCTCTCTCGCTCTCTCTCGCTCTCTCATTCTCTCTCTCTCTCTCTCTCTCTATCTCACA
Organism: Xyrauchen texanus; assembly: GCF_025860055.1. Lineage (NCBI taxonomy): Eukaryota > Metazoa > Chordata > Actinopteri > Cypriniformes > Catostomidae > Xyrauchen > Xyrauchen texanus. Next base: position 57,204,065 of record NC_068276.1, read on the forward strand.
CACACACACACACACACACACACACACACACACACACACACACACACACACACACACACATCCTTGTTTATCCAATAACTTGTTAGAAACAGCACAAGCTGTGATACTATTTATGAAGTGACATTTTTTAATAACTAACGAAGGTTTGGATGCATCATTTGGTTTGAACCAGCAACGGCAGATTCTGATCAGTTGCTTAATAAAGTTGATCCGTGAACAAATGCATTTTTGAGACTGTACTAAATTTTTCCTTATTTTTTAAAAATGTACTTGTTCATTGAACTGTTGTATATAAGCAATATCACTCTCGCAATCGCGCTATATGGCCCTACATCAGCACTGCTGTGATTCCGAATCACACTCTTGCTTATGTGATATATTTTAAATATATATATATATATATATATATATATATATATATATATATATATATATATATATATATATATATATATATAATGTGGCAGGGTGGAGAGCGAGCCGGGTCGTGATTCAAGCCTCAGAGAGTGATAAGCACCGACAGGATGATGAGAGAGAGAGACTTACGGACAGCTGTCCGACACCTGTGTGTGTGTTTGTCTTTTTATTTAAGTTTCTTATTAAACTATTATTTATATTGTCAAGTCTGTCCTCGCCTCTTCCTTTCCATTAATCCCTTTACATACATATATATATATAATATAAAGATATACATATTTGTAGAAATGTTTCTTATGTTCTGCCCATATCTTTATAGTGTTTATTGTGTGTCTGTGCCCTGACAGGCATTTTCCATGACTATTTCAATAAGTCACATCAGTTCCTCTTTCCTTTTTTAATATAATACCACATGCATGCAGACAGATAGTTTTATAGTACTCAGACCTTAAGCATGTCTCTGTCCCTATCCCACAGGCTGACATGAGCATGGCCTACTCAGAGCTGTCTGTGATTGGCAGACTCAGGAAGATCTCCAAGTGTGGCCCATACAGCATGTTTTGCAAGCTCATCCACTCATGGAAAGGAGTCTTCTCACCTTCACAGATCAAACACCTCCTTTGGTGTTTTGGTGCTACATTACAAAACACGCTTGTAATAATTGCAACAAGATTGCCAAACATTGCAATATCCATCGAGCTTAGAAACACTTTAAAAGCAGTAAAAACCATTAAACTTTGCTGCCTGTTCTGTGCAGTAAATAACAGCAATATTTACCCCCAGTGGAATCCAGTTTAAGAGTGTTAATTCATAAGACTTATTTTATATGAACATGTATCCATATCTTAAAATATTATTTGATTACTCATATCAGCTTTATGTCAGATTGGTTTGCTGCTGTCTTACATGCAAATAGAAAGCACGAGAGGGCGGATGTGGAGGCGTTTGGGGTTTGAAAGTTTACTTCCTTCTTGTATGTGTGAAACGGTCTGGACCTACTATATCAACTCAGCCACACTTAAGAGACTTTTTTATCTATAAATAAGAAGAAAAAAGTTTTCATAGCTTTATGGCTATTAAATAGTATGATTTTCAGACCAGTTTTTAAAACCGCATGTAAAATAAATCGCAAATTAATGCATCATTGGAAAATTACGGGCAAACTAAACATTGTAGCTGTTATCCCCTGAAAGATTACATTTAATATATATATATATATACCCCTACACACACACACTCACACACACAGTGGTGGCCAATATGAGCAAAGAAAGCTGTGAAAAAAAATCTTCATTGTTTATGCTTTTGATCCTTCATTCAAAAAATTCACAAAAATCTAACATTTAATTGGAGTAAAACAATTGATATATCTCATTATTAAATAAATATTTTTCTCCAAAACACATTGGCCACAATTATTGGCACCCCTAAAAATTAAAAGTAAAATATATCTGAAGTATATTCCCATTCATATTTTAAATTATTTTAGTACACCTGTGTGACTAGGAACAAGAATGTGTTCAGTCATGATTTCCTGTTTCACAGGGGTATAAATATGAGGTAACACACAGGTAAAGTTCCCTTGATCATCAGTCACAGCGGGCTAGACTAAAGAATATGATGTGCGGAAAAAGGTTGTTGAGGTTAACAAAATGGGTCATTAAAAATGCCCATTTCCAGCATCAGTGCAATAATTAACATGTTCCAATCAACTGAAGATCTTAAGAATCGGCCTGGAAAAGGACGTGTGTCTATACTGTCTCCATGCACAGTGAGGAGGATGATTCAAGTGGCCAAAAAATATCCAAGCCTCACAGCTGGAGAACTGCAGAAATTTGTTGGGTCTTGGAGTCAGAAAGTCTCAAAAAAATATCAGACATCACCTACATCACCACTAGTTGTTTGGGAGAGTTTCAAGATATAAAGCCTCTGCTCTCATCCAACAACAAACTCAAGCATCTTCAGTTTGCCAGACACTGCTGGAACTTCAAATGCGACCAGGTTCTGTGGTCAGATGAAACAAAAACAGAGCTTTTTGGCAGCAAACACCAGAGATGGGTTTGGCGCACACAGAGATGAAGAAGTACCCAATGTCAATGATTAAATATGGTGCTGGATCTTTCATGTTGTGGGGCTGTTTTTCTGCCAGAGGTCCTGTACATCTTGTCCGGATACATGGTATCATGGACTCTATCATATACCAACAGATAGAAAATCTAAACCTGACTGCCTCTGCCAGAAAGCTTAAAATGGGCCATGGCTGGATCTTCCAACAGGACAATGATCCAAAATAAACATCAAAATCAACACAAAAATGGTTCACTGCCCACAAAATCGAGGTTCTGCCATGGCCATCCCAGTCCCCTGACCTGAACCCCATAGAATATTTGTGGGGTGAACTAAAGAGGAGAGTCCACCAACATGGACCTCTGAGTTTGAAGGATCTGGAGAGACTCTGGATCTCAGATCCCTTGCCAGGTGTTCTCCAACCTCATTAGGCATTATAGTAGAAGACTCAGAGCTGTTATCTTGGCAAAGGAAGGCTGCAAAAAGTATTGAATAAAAGGGTGCCAGTAATTATGGCCAATGCATTTTGGAGAAGATTTTTTTTTAATGAAGGATCAAAAGGATAAACAATGCAGATTTGTTTTTCACAGCCCTTATTTCTCATATTTACCAAGGGTGCCAATATTTTTGGCCAACACTGTATGTATATATATATATATATATGCTTTATATCTAATTAAATTTATAATGTATTAATTACTGTATATATAATTTAAGCATCGCTATGCTACACCAATATCTGCCTGAAAGGAAAGTGGTCTGTAGCAATGTCAAAATCATTCTTTTCATTTGGTTCTTTATAATGATATGCTACCATAAACAACAACAAAGCAAGTTTGCCTGTACAAACTGAAGTTTGAAGCATAGTCATAAATAAATTATTTACACTTACTAAAATTTAATTTCAACACAAATTCAATGTAAACTTCCTCTGAGAGGTTTTGGGGACACCCCAGGAAACACAGACCATTCCCCTATTATTAGCGTATGGTTCCCGTTTTTAACCAATTCCTAACGTTCTAGGAATGTTCCCTTTAGGTTAAACACCCCATTAAATGAATTGATGTTGCCAGAACATTGCATGGAGATTTTTTGTGACAACCTTAAACAGAATTGATGAATATAGAGAACTTATACAGAAGATTCTCTAATGATCACATTTAGGTTTTATTTTATAGCGATAAACTAACATTCCCAGAACGTTGCTGAGAGGTTTTTATGGGGCAACTGAAAGAGAACTTTGAACAATCTCTAATGGTTATTATCAGAATCAGAATGAACTTTATTGCCAAATGTTCTAATGTACACAACTCATGTTTTTTTGTTTGTTTTTTGTGATAGGAGAAGCAATTGCACACAGAATATTACAGTGGGACACAGAATATAAAACAAGGTAAGAGTATAAACAGACTTAAAATAATAAAACATATAACAGAATGGCATATGTACACGTGCAAGTGGTAACGTATGTGCAAGGTAGGGGATATGTACAGTTATTTAATTAAATATGAGTGAATTTACATATGTACATGAAATATACATTATTGCACTATGGTTAGTTTAATTGTTCATGTGGTAAATGGCCTGAGGGTAAAAACTGTTCTTGTCACTGGATGTCCTGGCGTTGAGTGCTCTGTAGCGTCGGCCAGAGGGCAACAGTTCAAAGAGGAATTGGGCAGGGTGTGTGGGGTCCCAAGTGATTCTACCTGCACGTTTCCTCGCTCTAGAGACGTTTTTATTTTTTATTAGTTTTTATTATTATAAGATAACCATAAACTAACCATCCCAGAATGTTGCAGGGAGGTCAACCTAAAAAACCTAACCTGAACGTTTTATAAAGCTTAATGTTAGGTTTAAATGGTTCACATTATTCATTAGTATTCATGATTATATAATTAATTATTTTTCATAAATCTTAGGAGAGGTTAATAAACAACAATGACTCACCTGCAATAATAATAATAATAACAGTAAATTGGATTTGCACGCATTTGAGTTTTCAGTGAAAAGAATTGGTGAATCAAATTAAATCTGTTCATTAAAATGAATAGTCCGAACGAACCGATTCCGTCAAATGACTCACACTTCCCAATTCTGGTGCTCTGCCCCGAGCGAGCAGAAAGTTTGATGTAAGTAGGATATGGGAGGAGTTGACGTCTTCTTAAACAGATCGTTTTGTTGTTGTCCCCTTCGAAACGTTACAGTCACCGAGTCGGCGAGGTGGATATGAAACCAAGTGCGTTCCCGGTATGTTTACTGTCGCTCCGCTTATTAAGTCTGCAGTCGCTTCATTAACAAACATGGACAAAGGTCATACGTGTTTTTAAGTTCGTCCCTCGTCACTTCTGAAACACTCTGACGCCACTGGCAGGATTTCTCTGAATATCGGGCGACTCTGTAAATATTTCCTGTATGGAAGGTGAGCCGCTATTGACAGGGGGCATACACCGGGATTCAGGTGATTATGGATCTCACGAGAGTGTTCAGCAACACGAAGAGTCGCCAAGATCAAGACGACTGTCCTACTCCGCTACTGACGACTCCCGTCCCATTGAAGAGGGTATGTTCTGCATTCAGCCTGACACAACTGTTGTGTCCAGACATAGCCTGTAAATGCACAATTAGTGTCATTTTCTGTTATACATGAACAGACTTTGCTTTCTATAGGCGTGTTGTACCTGTAGTTTCGGTTTTATGTTATCTCCATTCATGTCACTGTTCGTGCTTGTCTTTCATGTAAATGTCATCAGGATTTTACAACCACGTGCTGTTAAAGTTTCCATCAAAGTTGATACAACTTTTTCTATTTGATAATAGAGCGACTGTATTAGTGCTGATTCTTAAAAGCTGCTGAATTAAAAAGAAGGTTTTTGTAGGCAGTATTTACTGTACATTACATACTGTGAATTTATATATATAATGTAATTTTGTTAAAAGTAGGCAAAAAAAAAAAGAATTATTTCACTTTTAAATTACTCAATTCAGTTGAATGGGATTTTGTTATAAAACTGAAATGGGTATATCTTAAAATCATTTTTTGAGTGTATTTAAACCCTTCTCTCTCTCTCTCTCTCTCTCTCTCTCTCTCTCTCTCTCTCTCTCTCTATATATTAGGGCTGTCAATCGATTACAAATTTTTATCGAATTAATTACATGGTGTCCCATTTAATTAATCATGTTTAATCGCATTTAATCGCATATACAAATATTTGCTGAGAAAGCCCCTCATATAACAATAATTCAATATATAATGATGAAATAATTATACATAGTTATCTTTAAATGTGTACAAAATTATATATATATATATATATTCAGATAATTAAAATGCTTTACATTCCTGTAGCAGAAGAGTTAATTATTGATAAGACAATACAAATACTGGCTTTAGAATACAATGTATTGTTTACTACCATATTATTGATCATAAGTCAATCATTGGCACACAGTTCACAGCAATCCATTTCACAAGTGACTTTTTCAATCAGAGATTTATTATGAGGGCTTGTTTAAGGACCCGTCAATGTACACCTGCATCAGACATGCTTGAGTAGCGTCTCGGGTGCGTTGCATCATAAGCATAATATTTTTAGGTCACTGTGTCAAGTTAAATATAGTTTAATACTCAATCTTTAAACACATCTTGAGATATCTTAGTTCGAATTTGCGCTCCATCAAGTGTTTTGAATGCAAGAACGTAACGAATGTTTGTGTTGTGGATGGTTGTTTTCTTCTCTGTATAAACTGCATGTTGCCACACAGCTGAAGTTTCACTTACTGCCCTCTGGAGTAAACAGGTGGTACCACAAGCTCGCATTTCTCAGGAATCTTCCTTATTACAGTCCGGGGTCATTTCGATTAATTGCGTAAATTTTTTAATGCGTTATTTTTAATAATTTTAAAATCGTCAGCCCTAATATATATATACAGTGTGTGTTTGTATGTATGTATATATATATATATATATATCATGTAGATAGATAGACAGACAGACAGACAGACAGACAGACCGATAGATAGAACAATAGATAGATAGATAGATAGACAGACAGACAGACAGATATATGATAGATAGAACGATAGATAGATAGATAGACAGACAGACAGACAGATAGATAGATAGATAGATAGATAGATAGATAGATAGATAGATAGACATATAGATAGACAGACAGATAGATAGATAGATAGAACGATAGACAGACAGATATATGATAGATAGATAGATAGACAGACAGACAGATAGATAGACAGACAGATAGATAGATAGATAGATAGATAGATAGATAGATAGATAGATAGATAGATCGATAGATAGACATATAGATAGACAGACAGATAGATAGATAGATAGAACGATAGACAGACAGATATATGATAGATAGACAGACAGATAGACAGACAGACAGACAGACAGACAGATAGATAGATAGACAGAACGATAGACAGACAGATATATGATAGATAGATAGACAGATAGACAGACAGACAGACAGATAGATAGATAGACAGATAGATAGATAGATAGACAGACAGACAGATAGACAGACAGACAGATAGACAGACAGATAGACAGACAGACAGATAGAACTATAGATAGATAGATAGATAGATAGATAGATAGAACGATACATAGAGTGATATACTGTATGTATATAGAGAAAGAAATCTAGATATACATCGATCAGCCAGAACATTAAAACCACCTGCCTATTATTGTGTAGGTCACCCTCGTGCCGCCAAAACAGCACAAACCCACATTATAGAATTGCATTCTGAGATGATATTCTTCTCACCACAATTGTACAGAGTGGTTTTCCGAGTTACTGTAGACTTTGTCAGTTCAAACCAGTGTGGCCATTCTCTGTTGACCTCTCATCAACAAGGCATTTTCATCCACAGAACTGCCACTCACTGGATGTTTTTTGGTAAATTCTAGAGACTGTTGTGTGTGAAAATCCCAGGAGTTCAGCAGTTACAGAAATACTCAAACCAGCCCGTCCGGCACCAACAATCATCCATGCGAATATCTAATCAGCCAATCGTGTGGCAGTAGTGCAGTGCATAAAATCATGCAGATGCGGGTCAGGAGCTTCAGTTATTGTTCATATCAACCATCAGAATGGGGAAAAAATGCGATCTCAGTGATTTGAACCGTGGCATGATTGTTGGTGCCAGACGGACTGGTTTGAGTATTTCTGTAACCTGCTGATTTTCGCATACAACAGTCTCTAGAATTTACTCAGAATGGTGCTAGAACCAAAAAAGATCCAGTGAGCGGCAGTTCTGTGTGTGGAAATGTCTTGTTGATGAGAGAGAAGACTGGTTCGACAAAGTCTACGGTAACTCAGATAACAGCTCTGTACAATTGTGGTGGAAGAATATTTTCTCAGAATGCTGTTTTGGTGGCACGAGGGGGACCTACACAATAATAGGTGGGTGGATTTAATGTTGTGGCTGATCGGTGTAGATGTTATATTTTTATTATAAGATATAATTAGATGTCACAGGCCTGGTTAATGACTCAGGTCAGCAGTAAAGCTTATCATAAAGTTGAACATTGTCTGTGATTACTCTGAACACTGTCAGAAAGTCAAATAGTGTTCTTCTGTGGTTATGTTCATTAAAGCATATAAGGTGTATGGCCTGTTGTACTTGGACTGGTCTCAACCTGTATTGTGTGTTATTGTGCTCTCAGACAAACATGCCATTGTCTGCTGAAACAGAGTTTCTGTTCAGTTAATCTTTGACTTCAAAATATGTTGCTTTGGCTTTGTTGCATGTATCAAATAACAAATGGAGATTATTGAACAGGACAGGTCGAGGGCAGATGGTGATACATGCAGTACTGCTGTGTTAAAACAAAGCAGAAAGCTGTTTTTGCTATTAATATGATACACAGTGCATTTTAATCAGGTATCTTTTCTATCTGGAAGAACATCTTGTGTTATAAAAGTTCTGTTAATACTAGTCCAATACTGTGTTTCACATTTTGAGATGTTAGGGAAAACTAACAGAAGGAATGTATGTGTGTGAGGAATAGGTAGTCTTGATAAGACTTGTTTGGATTTTGTTACGCAACACTTGTTTTGTGAACAAAATGTTAGGCTAACCTTTATTTTAAGCTAAATAATGTTCCATTATAGCATTTCTAACTTCTTTTGTTGCAGTTGGAGCTTCACTGTACATCCAAAGTCTAAGCAAACTTTCTTAGGGTCTGTTTCACACAACGAAATCACTCAAGCATGGTTTGGATTTGCTAGGTCATATCCTGTTGAGAAGCTCAAGGGACTCATGGATATCCTGTTACGATTAAAGGAATAGTTCATCCAAAAATTTAAATGATCTCATCATTTACTCACCCTCATGCGTTCCCTTATGTGTATGACTTTTTTTCATCTGCTGAAAACAAAGATTTTTAGAAGAATATTTAAGCTCTGCAGGTCCATACAATGCGAGTGAATGGTGACCAGAACTCAGGACATAAAGGCAGCATAAAAGAAATCCATACAACTTTAGTGGTTTGATCCATGTCTTCAGAAGTGATATGAATGGTGATGGTGAGAAACAGATCAATATTTAATTCATTTTTTACTATAAATCTCCACTTTTGACCAGCCCCAACCAGTAGGTGGCCGGATGAGAAAGTGAAAGTCAATTCCACACCAGAATGTGGAAGTGAAAATGTAGATTTATAGTAAAAAAAGACTTAAATATTGATCTGTTTCTCACCCACACCTATCATATTGCTTCAGAATATATTGATTTATCCACTGGAGTCTTATGGATTACTTCCGACCCCCCCCCCCCCAGTTTAAATCTTTCTCCCATAATCTCTTGAGAGAAGTTGAAGCTCCGTCCCCCAGACTCTGAATGAGCAGAGAGTAATACACTGATGCCTCAAGACCTTTTCCATAAGCAGTAATCACCACTTCCAGAGGATCTGCCACTTTAGAGGGGTGTATGCTACTCCCAAAAATAGTACAGAGCAGATGGCGCAACTGTAAGTACCTGAAGAACTGAGATCAGGGAATCCTAAAATGTTGAACCATATTTTCAAAAGATTTCAACATTCCACTCTCCAATTGGTTTTGACCCACATTTTGCTCTGTGCTGGGTACAGGGCTGGATTGGTAATCTGGCCTGGTGGGCCAACACACTTTGGGGCCGATCAGGGGCGGGACTGGCCATCGGGAGAACAGGGACTAAGCTGAAATGAGTCGGCGCGTTATGCAGAACGGGCCACAAAACGGTGCCACGATATGCCGAAGGGGGCAGCGATATGCATAAAAGGACAGCGACATACACCCCCACCCCCCCCGAACTTTTAGGCCAGTTTCTATGTAAAATCCCAGGCTGATTTCTCTTCCCAGTCCACCCCTGGCTGGGACATTCAGTTTATTGTGAGAATGATGTATTTGGCAATAGTTCAGTTTAGATTACAGAGATTTTGATCTTCCACAGAGCTTGAGGTGTTTTTGTCACTGACAGACAGAACTCATTAAGGTTTTGACAGGGATCTTTTTCAGGGATTTGTTTACACAATCATAAGAAATGTTTCCATGTAAAATACTGTTTTTTTATGTTGTTTTCCCCTTTTACTAGATGGAGACCTCTATGTCCAACAGGCGGTTGTATTTATCGAGGATGCAATTCAGGTAAAAAAAAATAAAAATAAATATATATATATATTATAATTTTGTAATACATTTAATATTATATTTATTGCTGGAATTTCTAATTTTCCTATGTTTGCAATGTCATTTCCACAGTATCGGTCCATCAATCACAGAGTTGACTCTGGATCGTTGCGATTATATCGATGGTATTACTCGAGCATATGTCAGTGGTAAGCAAAGAAGAAGTGATGAGGTTTAAAGCTGAAGTGTGTAATATCTGAGCCACTATCCCTACTGAATGCATTAAGCTGGGATAGGAGAAAGTAATTTAACACCATAAAGTTACACAAGTTTAAGGCTAGTCTTTTATTATAAATTGTTGTTTAGACTACCACTTACAGGAATACTTTGTGTTTGATACAAGCTAAGCTGCATTTCACAGATGCTGTCAGTCACCACAGAAAATAATCATGACTTGTTTCTCTATTCGTAAAAACAATCCAAAACGTATTAACAGTAATGCGCTTACAATGGACGTCTATGGGGTAAAGCATTGTACGCAGAATTGTGCAGTTTGTTGCTTTGTTAAAGTGCTTCTAGCAATTCTTCCATGTATTAATGTGTTATTTGAGCTGTAAAGTGTAAATATTCTAAATATCCCGTTCTGTTATCCTTGCATGTGCTATACCAAAGTTGTGGTTTACCGGCTTTGCACGATTATGACAGGAGTTGAAAAACAGGGTATAACGTTGCATAGATAAGTATGATAAGCAGTTCTGTCATATAAACGTCATCTTAACAGATGTGAATCTTGTGAATTTCGAAAGCGTGTGTATTTTAGAGTATATCCCAGTGAAGTTGCTTGCCCTGTAATACATTACTTTATTTTAGTATTTTCAAATAGCAGCACAAGTCACAGAAAATGTATTTCTGTGGTAAACAACAGCATAACACAAATGCTGTGGATGGAGCTTTACTTGTATTAAACCTAGAACATTCCAGTAATATTAATGACTTTCATCCTGAAGCTGCTTCTGTCATTGATAAAACATGTTTCTATTTGCCTACTTGAGCTAAACACAGATTTGTTATTTGAATTGCTTCCATACACTCCCTCTCTCTCTCTCTCTCTCTCTCTCTCTCTCTCTCTCTCTCTCTCTCTCTCTAAGGGGTCTGGGATTCACCATTGCTGTTGTGCTTGCTCTGGCCTTCATTGAGAGACCCTCCTCTCTGACCTACACCTCAGACATACGTTTCAAACCCGAGCCCTGGCAGCCACCCTGTGGACTAACGGAGGGTATCGAGATGGTCTGCCTTTGTATCTTCATCCTAGATGTCACTGTGAAGGTAGAAGTTCTGAAACGTTCATTTAATTTGACTGTTGAGATAGCCTTAAAGGTGCACTAAGGTTTTGCTCATTAAAAACGTTTTACACATAAAGACATGAAGAGCAATTTTTAGAAATACGGTGAAAATGACTCAGAAAATCAATAAAAGCTGTCTAATTTGACATGGAGCGGGTCACCCCTAATGGGTGCTGCCATGTTGCAATTGGCCGAGTAACTACCACTTATAATGACAATAATAATAACATGTTTACTTTATGTAGTGCTTTCAGCCAATAATCAAACCAGGTAAACCATACAATAAAACAACAAACACAATATACTTACTACAGACAATAATGGAGCCCAAATCAACAGTATAGTCCAAAGTGATGGTATTGATCAACAGGAGTATGATCTACCAGACAGTCTGAACAGAATGAGTGCAAGGGGAAAGATAAAATGTCCAAAGACGATGTCCCTACTGGACATCTGAAACAAACCTCTTCTACCTGCAGTCAGATAAACAGTGCAACCTCGAAAGTCAAGCGTGAGCACACGGCAGTGTACAGCTGAGGCAGAGCTTGCCAGCGGCGGCTACACGGTCACAGCCTAGGGACCAATATAAGAACGTCCATAATAGGGTTTTGTGTACTGTGTAGTATGAGACAGATAAAAACACGGACTATTAGTAACAAAACAGAGGATAAACATACATTATGTGTAAAGTGGCAGCATTTGGTAAACAAACTTCCAGTCTCCAGGATGACAGGTGTCAGGATGACAGGTGCCAATACTACAAGTACTACTGGGACCGATGGGACGAGGAGGAGCAAGCTAAAATCATACTCAGTGCACCTTTAAATAGTTACTGCTGTTTCTGTTTCTGTTAAGGCTAATCTTGTAATGTGGCATAAGCAAATAATATGATGTAATATAAGTCCTCTATTTCATTCTGCAGAGCTACTTGATAGGATGGGAGGGGTTCCGGATGAACAAATGGCTGATTGGCTATTTAATAGTCATTGTAGCATCAGTTATTGATTGGATGTTGAGTGTTAGCATGATGTGTGATGAGGTGAGTTAATGATAACTGTATTACAAAACTGTTTACAACTGACCTTTTTGGATATTAACAAAACAAATAAATGATAAATGTCTCCGTTTACATGGCAAGTAATGCAAAATGATATATATATGTGTGTGTGTGTGTGTGTGTGTGTGTGTGTGTGTGTAATTAATTAATTAATTTATTATCCTGAGGTCCACTAATAATGCAGATTAAGGCTTTTTCTGCACCAAAAACCTCATAATGTAGTTTTTAATGACTATTTACCACTATTTTTATTTTTTTATAACTTTCTTTGTTCCTTAGAGTTTTTCTTTTTGCTGCTGTACCTTTAAGACTTCTAAACTGTTTTAAAATATATTTTAAGAGCATCTGAAATAAAAATAAAACCCTATAAAGTTATGCAACAAAATGTAGCAAAAATATACGATAGTTTCAGGATCTGAAAACTGTCACTCTATGAAATAGAGTCCTGCACAGTCCTGTTTTGAAAAGCCGCACCCGCCCCACACCCACAGCACTTATCAGAACTCCCGACATGTTATGCGACAGTAGCACAAATTTAATTCTGTACCTAACCTGACCCGTTTAACACAAAGGCACCACACCCACATTAAGATTAATCTACTACATCAGGTAGACAAAAATAGTTTATTTGCTCACATCACACAAAGTATCAAACAAACATTAGGCACTCTGCATATAAGAAACATACATTAGCCTAACATTGTGGTGACAATTAATAGAAAAAAGATGAGAAATATGAACATTATTCGGCATTTAAAAAAATAGCCGTGCCCATTGATTACCGACCCGCACCGCAAATGACAATGTAAATATTTTTCAACCCATCATCTCAAATATTAACGGTTCACCTGTCGGGTATCCGCTCATGTGCAGGACTCTGAAAAAAAAAAAAAAAATATCTGGTTTACAGTCAGGCACTTACAATGGAAGTGAATGGGGCCAAATTTTTAGAGGGTTTAAAGGCAGAAATCTGAAGCTTATAATATTATAAAAGCACTTGCATTCAATATTCTGTTAAAACTAGTCTATTATTTGAGCTGTGAAGTTGTTTGAATCATCATTTTAACTGTCAATTTAGGGTTTTAGGGCTTATTGACATTCGTTGTCATGGCAACAAAGTTGTAAAATTGTCTATAACTTTAAAAAGAAAAGGTTAGTAAGTGATTTTATCACATTAAAGTCATGTTTACATGGATATCCTTTATTTCTTGTGACTGTACTTTTGAAACAGTGAGTATTGTAATGTTTAAAAATTGGTCCCCATTCACTTCCATTGTGAGTGCCTCACCATAACCCAGATTTATTTATTTATTTTTTTCAAGAATAGGAGGGGCAAAAAAAAATTCTATTTGTGATAATCAATGTTATGCCACAAATGCTGTCAATTGAACTTAACTTGTATTGAACCCGGAATATTTTAAGATATGAAGCAGAATTGTATCAGTCAGCATTAACTCTTTCCCCACCAAACACGGAATTTTCCGTGTTTTATGAAAAAACGCTTCCCCGCCAAACACAGAATTTTCCGGGTTTCCGTGTTTTAGGTGTTATATGGTAAGGAAGACCCCTCCGCATGTTTTGAAAGAGTACGCAACTCTTTGATCAAAGAAACAGACTGTGATCGTCTCAAACATGAAGAAGTGGAGTATTGAGAGGCTCAAAATATCAGACATAAACATGCCTTTTTATCAGCTTTTTGTCTGAAATGTTGTTTTTTGACAAAACCGACCTCTGTTCAAGTCGCAATAAAAAAAGAACAAATGAAGATAAAATAAAATCGGTTTTTTTTTTGCCTAAAAGCAGAGGCTCAGATCTTTATTGTGATATATAGCATCTTCATATATTCATGGAAGAAAATATTCTGCGGGCCATTAAAGTTTAGCGAAAATCGTCAAAAACCCTGGTGGTGGCTGGCAACTTTTTTTTTAAAAACGCTGGCGGGGAAAGAGTTAAGCACCAGATTCACTGGTTGTAATATTGTCAATTTAATCCACAGAGTTTAAGAGTCAGGAGACTGATTCGTCCATTTTTCCTCTTGCAAAACTCCTCTCTCATGAAGAAAACTCTAAAATGTATCAAAAGGACTCTTCCAGAGATAGCAAGGTAATAACATCACCTCTGTAAGAAGTGTTTTTCCCCATGAGATTATTTGCACTTCTCAATGTCTGCAGACTTATTATGATATTGTAAAATGAAGGGTTATGAAATAAACATTAACACAAAGCACTCTCTTTCTCCTTCTGTTTCAGTGTTATCCTACTTCTAGCGCTACACATTTGTTTGTTCACTATGATCGGAATGCTGCTCTTTTCCAAATCAGATGTACGTTATCGTGCGCTTATCAGTTCTGTGTCCTTATATGGGATAGTTCACCCAAAATGAAAATTCTGTCATGATTTATTCATCCTTATGTTGTTCCAAACTGATTTGACTTTCTTTCTTCTGCGGAACTCAAAATGAGATCTTGAATGACAGCCTCAGTCACCATTCACTTTTAATGTTTTTTTTTTTCTCTCCATACAATGAGAGTGAATGGTGACTGAGACTAATATTCTGCCTGACATCTCCTTTGTGTTTCACAAAAGAAAGTAAGTCAAATGAGTTTGGAACAACATGAAAGTGAGTAAATGATAACAGATTTTTTTTTTTTTTGGGGGGGTGAACTATACTTTTAATGCAAAGTAATTTTAGAGCTCTCTAACCAATTGATCTGTTTCTGTAGGATTCTACGAAGAATGGAGAATGGGAAACATACTTCAAAAACCTGCCTAAGGCCTTGTCCTCTCTGCTAGTGCTGCTCACCACAGCCAACAACCCTGATGGTGCGTCTAGGTTTGCCTTTGATCGGTTACCACAATAACTGCTGTTAATGTTTCTCGGAAGGTGTGAGTCTCTCAATGAGTCAGAAGAGTTTCAGATGCTCAGTGACACTAATGACATTGTGGCACTGTTGTGTCGAATGTTCTGACATCTCTGGCTCATTGCTGTAGACACTGTGAGTCATTTGGTTTAATCACATGTCAAGATGTCTTGTGACTTGTTACAACGGCCTGTTAAACTTTCACAGGTATGTATTTTAAACATGAGACTGCACCAATGACCCATCACCTCTCACAATCTCTCTCTCTCTCTCTCAACAGTCATGATTCCAGCGTACTCTCTGAACCGCGGCTATTCTATATTTTTCATAATCTTTAGTGTGTTTGGTAAGTTTTATAGCACTTAAATTATTTTAGTGGGTAAATCTCTTGAAAACATGTCTAGGTCACTTTTAACCATTAAAGGAATAGTTCACCCAAAAATGATAATTCTCTCATTTACTCACCCTAACGTCATCTTTCTTCTGCGGACAACAAAGAAAGATATTTTAATGTCTGTTTATCCATACACTGCAAACGAATGGTGACCAAATGTAAAGCTCCAGAAAAGGACATAAATGCAGCATAAAGTTAATCCATATGACTCCAGTGGTTTAATCCATGTCTTCTGAAGTAATCCAATCATTTTTGGCGCTTAAATGTTTGGTCACCATTCACTTTCATTGTATCTTCCTTTGTGTTTTGCAAAAAAAAGAAAGTGAACTATTCCTTGATGTAAATAAATAAATAAAATTACATTTTGCATAAACAATTTTTATTACTCTCTATAATTCTTAATGGTGATTCTCATTAATGTAATAAAATGATTATTTGTATTTACTAAGCATACATACATTTCAGTATCAAATATACAGCCATGAATTTCCAATTTAAATAGAGTGAAGAGATTGGGGGAAGGGTGCTTAATTGTCATAGTAATAATGCAATTATCATGATGCAAAAAGTATTAATGGTCAAAAATGAGCTTCCTCTTTATGCAAAATGTAATTTATTATTTCTTTCTTTTGATTTTGGGATGAAGTATGACCCAGACATATGGTGTTCTTTATTCACCCACTTATGCAGAATGCGTTATATAAAACCTGAGGTAACCTGAAGTAAACCGTACATTTGGATTTGTTTCTTTCAGGAACGTATTTACTGATGAATTTAATGACTGCTATTATTTATAACCAGTTCAGAGGATATCTTCTGGTGAGTGACATACATTAGACATTGTTTTTTAGTTTTGTTTTGTTTTTTCTCAATTCCCAATGTGCTCTAAAGTCCTCGTGGTGGCATAGTGACGAATCTCAGTTGCCTCTGCGTCTGAGATGTCAATCCGCACATCTTATCACGTGGCTTGTTGAGCACATTACCACGGAGACATAGCTCGTGTGGAGGCTTCACGCTAATCTCTGTGGCATCCACACACAACTCACCACGCGCCCCACTGAGACTAAAAACCACATTATAGCGACAACGAGGAGGTTACCCCTTGTAACTCTACCCTCCCTAGCAACCGGGCCAGTTTGGTTGTTTAGGAGACCTGGCTGGAGTCTCTCAGCATGCCCTAGATTTGAACTCTGGACTGGGATGGTAGTCAGCGTCAATACTCGCTGAGCTACCTAGGCCCCCTTAGACATTGTTTTAGGAATATTATACTTGCTTGTTAAAGGGAAAGTTCTTTAAAAAATTACAATTTTGCCATATACTAACCCTCATGTTTTTCCTAACTTGCAAGACTTTCTTTCTTCTGTCGAACACAAAGAGAGAAATTGTGAAGAATGTTCACATTGCTCTTTTCCATACAATTAAAGCAAATAGTGACCAGGGGCTGTTGAGCCAGAATGATCTCACAGTGAATAACATGAATAGACCATGTATAAATGCCCTCCATGAGGTGGTGGTTTGAGACACATTCCAGACGAAACTCAGTAAAGTGTAAAGGCTTCTGGCTGTTCAAGTAGCATATGTAAATTTTACTCCACCTAAAAAGCGCTACGTTAGCATAGGGAAAATTAGAACCATAACAGCTGTTGCAGAGGATTTATCCAGGACTTGCGTTGCTCAGTAAATAATATCAAAGAAAGAAACGGATGCATGTTTTAGGGGAGACAAATCTTTTTTCTTCATTTATTTTAAGCAGATTTCTCGTTGGTGTGCATGACATGTCTTACCTGCGGCAAGCCCAGAGGGTAAAAAATACACAGCACGCATGCACACACACTGACACACAAGCGCTCTGGACAAAGTCACTTGGAATCAAATAATACATCCCACCTTTTCAATTCACAGAAGTGAATATAGCATAATGCACGGGAAATTAAGATCGGATTTATATCCATTTGGAAGACACACGTTTTGTGTTTATTCCATCAGATAGCAATCCATACAGTCAAAACGCAATAAGTGTAAATAGGCCCTAAGTTTACTTTTTTCAGCTAAAATCATTCTATGCATACCGAAATGCGAAACACTGCCTCCAGTGGCCAAAGCGGTAAGTGTTGTTGAGCATATACGCACGTGTGAGATCCATTTTCCTTGTTAAATGTCCACGAAGGGGTTCCAAAAGAGAGTTGTGAAGCTGTACAGGCTTAATATCCAAACCCCAAAACTAAACCTAACCGTCAGTGGAGTAAAAGTGGCATGTTAGAGGGAAAAAAATGCAAATACTGAATCACGTACATTACTGATTATGTGAACGTGATTACTTCCTGGGTTCAACGTGGGATCTGAACCCGGGTCTCCCATGCTGTTGACGCAATGCTGATCTGGTCATGCCACAGAGGAAGGAGTTGATGTAAACATGGCTGAGTCAGCATAATGTTTCCAATCCTAGGGTACCAGAACTCTTCCCATGTGATGTTGGTTGAGCTTTAAAAATCACAAAAACCGTGTCCAAAAATGGAAATTAGTTCAAATGACTCATGCACAATATTCCAAGTCTTCTGAAGCTACACGATATCTTTTGTGAGAAACAGACCGTTATTTCAGTCGTTATTCACTAAACATCTTCCCTTTTGCTATAGCCCCAAAATCTATATTGCAACAGGTCTTTTGCATGTAAAGTTTGAATTTTCACAAATTATATTTAAGAGCTACAGAGGTCAAGAAGATTTTCAACTCATAACAGTTTAAATTTCAGTTTGTTCCTCATAGGTATTCCCGGAATATAACGCAAGAGTCATATGGGCTACTTTTTTTATATTTTATGGTCCTGTTAGGACCTTTTTGTACATTCTGCAGACTTTCTTGTGTTCCATGGAAAAAAGAAAGTAATATTGGTTTGAAACAGCATGAGGGTGAATAAATGAGGATAAAACTTTAATAAATTATGGTATCATCTCTGTCAATTTAGATGTCAGTTCAGACATCTATAATTCGGAGGCGTGTGGGTATCCGTGCTGCTTTTGAGGTGCTATGCTGTCCGGGACGAGGACACACCAGTAGTCAATCTGAAGGCCATGTGTAAGATTTCACTTTTCAACCTTAAAGTGTTTTGTGCAAACATCTACTCACATTTATTTGAGGGGTTTCACGCCTTGTGATTGTATTTCTCCTGTTGCTGTTCAGGGAGCGAGTGGCTGTAAACATGTTTCTGCAGGTCATGGGTAGAGTGCAAATGAAGTCTTACTACAGACAAGCTATCATTAAGGTAAAGAGATCTCAGGATAGTTTTTTGATGTGTGTAGTGTATGTCATGGGTGCTTGTTTGACCTGTGTTTTTGTCACTCTTAGGCTGCTCAGCAGTTCCCAGATGGCTTCATCAACGGTGAGGCCTTCAAGAGGCTTTTCAATGAGCTGGACAAGGACTTTCTCAAAGAGGTTTGCCTCTCCTCTCTCAGGATCCCAGAAACATGTGCATCAGTTTACATCAAAGTCTAAATTTCAATTCAGAATCTTAAAGGAACCTTTACAAAAAGGTTTCATGGTATGTTGGTGATGGTATCTTCGGCGCTGTTTTAGTGCCATGTAAAAATATAAAATAAACTAAATCAAAGATTTCAAGAATACAATCATAATAATTTGAGAATAAAGCTGAAATAAATTGAGAATAAAGTCAAAATTATGAGAATAAAGTTGTAGCATTAGGAGATTAATATAATTTTTTGAGAATATATTCAAGTTACGAGAATAAAATCGTAGCATTATGGGAATAAAGTAGTAGTATTTTGAGAATAAGTCTTGAGGAAAGTAACATCAAAGTGATGTGGTGGAGCATCTGGGTCTTTACACACAGTAAACACCACTAACGGGAGATACCATTGGCTATGCAACTTTATCAAGGTAGCCGAGCTGAATCTTTGGGACGTTTTTGCGAGCTCTCTGTTCACATGTTCTGATGATTCATAGAAACTCATTGTTTGTGTCCAAACATGTTCTAATGTTGTGTTTTTCCTGCAGCATCCACCAAAACCAGTGTACAGTTCTTCAGTCCTGCAGAAAATCCAGTATATCTTCAGTCACCACTATATTACTGTGCTGGGAAACGTTGTCGGTTTGGCTAATGTCTTGTGCATCTGTGTAAGAAACCTGATTTCCTTTTCCTTACCCACCACATACGCCATCCTACACATACAAACCTATAAACTTAAATAGATTATTTATAGATTATAAGTGGATTAAACCAGGTTTTCCAACTGTGAGGTTCGCAGACCCCTAGGGGTTTGTGATGGGACTGCAAGGGTGTATTTAAAATACAAATCCCATTACCAAATAATTAGGGCTGTCGATTTAACGCATTAATTCAGTGCAATTAATTTGACTAAAAATAACGCGTTAAAAAAATTAACGCCATTAATCGCAATGCCCCCCCGCACCGTAAGATTCCTGAGAAATGCAAGCTTGTAGTACCACCTGTTTACTCCAGAGGGCAGTAAGTGAACCTTCAGCTGCATGGCAACGCACAGTTTATACAGAGAAGAAAACCCTTCAGCAGCAGCACGACACAAACATTCGTTACGTTCTTGCCTTCAAAACACTTGATGGAGCACAAATCCGAACTAAGGGATCTCAAGATGTGTTCTAAGTATTAAACTATATTTAACTTGACACAGTGACCTAAAATGTTTATGTTTATGATGCAACGCACCCGAGACGCTACACAAGCATGTCTGATGCAGCTGTACATTGACGGGTCCTTAAACAAGCCCTCATAATAAATCTCTGATTGACAAAGTCACTTGTGAAATGGATTGCTGTGAACTGTGTGCCAATGATTGACTTATGATCAATAATATGGTAGTAAACAATATATTGTATTCTAAAGCTTCTTTTTGTATTGTCTTATCAATGATTAACTCTAAACTCGCATTTTAATTATCTGAATATTTTTTTATTTTATTTATATATATATATATATATATATATATATATATATATATATATTTATATTTAAAGATAACTATGTATAATTATTTCAGCATTATATATTGAATTATATTTATATGAGGGGCTGTCTCAGCAAATATATATGTGATTAAATGTGATTAATCAATCGGGACACCATGTCATTAATTAGATTAAACATTTTAATCGATTGACAGCCCTACAAATAATATAAATAAATAAATAATAATAATAAATTGTGTAAAATAAAAACATAACATTTTACTCTAATCTTATAATTTTTTTTCATTATTATTCATTTTATTAATTTAAACCATATTTTAACCTTCTTGTTTTAATCTTGGGGAGTACTTAATGTAAACAATTTAGGTCTTAGGTTTCCCCTTGACAAAGGGAGTGGGAACCTCTTATAGGGCAAAATGTATCTTCATCTCTAATCTATAAATAGTATGTGAGTGGAGTGGCAACAATCTCCCCTCCGAGCATTCTTTAATCATTCCTCTCCAGCTTCACTCCGGGCTGTCCTGCTCCTCGCTCGCTCCACGCTCCTGGATTAGAGACACCCTGCTCCGTGTCCGCTCCATGGCAAAATTAGCACCAAACTACCTCTCCACTGTAGTTATTTCAGGATGCTTTTAAATATCATGTATCAATGTATTAAATGAAAATAATTCAATAAATAAAAAAAAATTACAAGATGAAAAAAACGTTCAATTAAAAATATAAATTATTAAAAAAAAAATATATATATATATATATATATATATATATATATATATATATATATATATATATATATATATCCCCTTTTCTCCCAATTTGAAATGCCCAATTCCCACTACTTAGAAGGTCCTCATGGTGGCGCAGTTACAAGTACAAGTCTCAGTTGCCTCCACTTCTCATTGTGTATGACACCACGGAGACTCACAGCATGTGGAGGCTCATGCAACTCGATCCACGCACAACTTGCCAAGTGCCCCATTGAGAGCGAGAACCACTAATCATGACCACGAGGAGGTTACCCCATGTGACTCTACCCTCCCTAGGTTGCTAGGAGACCTGGCTGGAGTCACTCAGCACGCCCTGGATTCAAACTCACAACTCCAGGGGTGTTAGTCAGCGTCAATACTCGCTGAGCTACCCAGGCCCCCTGTTCTCCACTTTTTAAAATCAAAACAAGATAAGACTATCAAAACTATATGTCTAATGCAGAGTTCACTTTAGAAATGCTAGCTTTTGGATTTTTTAAAGATTTTAAATCTACCTCTCTCTGTTTGCGTTTGCTGAGCTTCTTCAATCTGCAAATGTATAATGCATAAATTAGTCTACGGCACTAATTCTATCTATGCTAATACGGCAATTCATCAAAGTCAAACTAGGCAATATTAACATATCGATTAGTTCAGTTGGTGTTTTAGGTCGTTAAAAGTTCAATTCTATTTAATGGCATAATAGCCTACAGTTAAGATTGAGATGCATTAGATTAGAATGATTATATGAGTATTTAAAATATTGTACGGATCTTTTAGGATTTCACAACGAACCTTTGATCGTGGCAATCACCTCCCCACTTGTGTTCTCCTTCGCCGTCCCGTCATTCATTTTCAATATATGGCAGCTGATGTAGGAATAAATAGACGAGGTAAGAGCATATAGTTAACTCAAGCTTTACCACAAGCTTACCTCAATAATAGGGAGCTTGAACAGAATACAGAGAGTGAAAGTGAAAGTAACTCTTGTGCTGGAATATTACCAATCTTTCCTTCATGCCAATAGTGTTTAACTCTGCATAACACGTAGTGAATTATTGCACTGAGGGCCGTTAACAGGTGTTGTGCTCATGATGGAGCATTAGTGGAGCGCTCTTGAAGCGGGACAAAACAATGATTTTAAATACCCGCTCCTCATTCCAGGCAAAATCATGCCACTCCACTCACATACTGTGTGTAGGACATAGAACTTTCTGTTTAATTGTGCAGGGGTGCCATCTTGTGGACAGCATATGATTAACACTTGACTAGAAGTTTGGATGGGACATTTTGAGTAGAAGTAGTCTATGCTATCCACCTGACACAGTATACTAAGTGATTGTTTTGGTGCTTTGAGACTTTAAGTTCATATTTGATATATGTTGAACTCTTTCTGCAGACCGTTTTGGTTCTGGATTCAGAGAAATCCTCGTTTGAGAGAGATTACTACTACATGGAGGTGACAGTCTCATACATTGAACACATTAATCACTGCAGAATGAGTGTAGTTTTGAATTAGCCTTTTAAGTGTAACTAAACTTTTCTTTCATGTCAGTTTTTAATATTGTTCATATTACATTTTAATACTACTGTTGTGTTTTCTGTATATTCAGTGTATAGTACAAAATACTGCTGAAGCATAAATGCAAATACCTGTATCTTTTCTATTTTAGATCATCAACTTTGTTTTCGTCCTCTACTATTTAACAGAGATGATACTGAAAATAGTGGCTTTTGGTTGGAAAGGTTATGTCTCTTACATAAATAATATATTTGATGGATTTCTCACTGTTCTCCTGCTGGTAAGACATTTTATATGGGACTTCCTTTGTGGTTTAATGACATTTAACATCATTTTAAAGTTTGTCCTCGGATGCTCAGGTCAAGAACAGTTTTCTGTTCTTTTATCCTCAACAGGCACTTCAGATTGCCACATTCATCAAATTCAAAATTCCCAATAATAAAGTGTAAGTGTGTGGAATTTGTTATATACTGATATACAGTACATACTGTCTTGATTTTAGAAACAATGTCAGCTGTTGAATAAATGCTTTGGTTTGAGGTTTTATTAAAATCATCTGATTTTCCTCATCACAGGGATCTGGTTCCACAGCATTTGATGTCTTTGTGGGAGATGGTTCGATTGGTGAACATGTTGATTGTTTTCCGCTTCCTCAGGATAATTCCAGAAATCAAGGTTGGCATCTTGGTCCTCAAATGAATCACCATGTTAATAAATGCACACATAGGGACACTAAGTGGAGGTTTCTAAGAAAAGCATCCCTTTTATGGTAAATGGTCTGCACTTATATAGCACCTTTTTAAACTTAACGGTATTCTGTTGTGACACATTCACCCATTCATACACCATACTGCCATGCAAGGCACTAGCCTGCCATTGGGAGCAACTTGGGGTTCAGTGTCTTCCCCAAGGACGTGGAGTCGTGTGGGCCAGGATTCGAACCACCAATCCTGCGATTAGTGGCCAACCCGCTCTATCAACTGAGCCACAGCTGCCTCAATTATTATTATTATTGCTTGTACTTGGGGTTAGGGATTTGAACAAACCCCTAATGATAAGTTTTAAACAGCGGTGTGTAACCTGTTCTGCATGATTTGTGCTAAGGACATGAATGACACATTAAAGTCCCTTTAAGGCAATTCAGGTCACTAATCAGTCATATTTTTAACTTATTTTCACTTATGCAACTACAGACTACAGTATCTACCTAAGTGGTTAAAGGGGTAGTTCACCCCAAAATATAAATTCTCTCATCATTTACTCACCCTCATGCCATTCCAGATGTGTATGACTTTGTATTTCATCTGCTGAACTCAAAGATTTTTAGAAAAATATCTCCGCTCTGTAGGTCCATACAATGCAAGTGAATGGTGATCAGACCTTTGTAGCTCCAAATATCACATGGTTTAGAAACAGAACAATATTTAAGTCCTTTTTTTACACTAAATCTCCACTTTCGCTCTCAGATGTGAGAGAGAAATTAAACAGGCAACACATGTGTCTCTCAGACATTAAAGTAAAAGTGAAAGTGGAGATTTAGAGTAATAAAAAAAAAAGAACTTAATTTTTTAACTGTTTCTCAGCCACACTTTTAATATCGCTTCTGAAAATATGAATTTAATCACTGGAGTCGTATTGATTACTTTGATGTTTCCATTATGTGATATTTGGAGCTACAAAGGTCTGATCACCATTCACTTTGCATTGTATGGACCAATAGAGCGGAGATATTCTTCTAAAAATCTTTGTGTTCAGCAGATGAAAGAAAGTCATACACATCTGGAATGGCATGAGGGTGAGTAAATAATGAGAGAATTTTCATATTTGGTTGAACTATCCCTTTAAAGACTGTTGGTCAAGATTAGGTTTAAATTGCATACTTCAAATCAGAAACACAATAATAATAAAATCTTAATTTTTTTTAAAAAAATCCTTCTTGCTGCACTTAAATCTGTTTTGAATACTAATCTGATGCTAGTGAAACTTTATAGTATGGCACTTTTCATACCACTGTCTCCTTAAGATGATTCGCTTATGTTTTCCTCTTTTGTTAGTCGCTTTGGATAAAAGCGTCTGCCAAATGAATACATGTAAATGTAAACTGTGCTTCTTTAGCTCAAACCATGCAACAAAAAATATTTTTAGGCTAGTCCTGCTAATACATATGTGCATTCTTGAATAAACAAATAGGTGACTGGCTCAACCTGGTAATCACCCATAACACCCTGGCATTGAAGTCTTAATATCTATGGGACAATTTGAGTTAGATTATTTGCTTGCTTTCCCTTTAGTTGATGGCTGTGGTGGCCAGCACTCTTGTAGACCTGGTGAAGAACTTACGGGCATTTGCTGGTATTCTGTTGGTGAGTGAACAGACTCCTTTTACAGTGTCACCGGCGGACATTATTATTGATTGTTAGGTCATTCTAATATCTTTATGTCCTTTCTGCTGCAGGTGGTATACTATGTGTATGCAGTTCTTGGAATCTGGCTTTTCCAGGGAGCTATAACTGCTCCAAAAAATATGAGGTATTGTATATTACCATCTAGTTTAATGGGAAAGTTCACCCAAAAATGAAAATTCTTTCATCATTTACTCACCCTCATGCCATTCCAGATGTGCATGCCTTACGTTTACTTCAAAATACAAATACGATTTTAAGAAGAATATTTCAGCTCTGTAGTTCCTCACAATGCAAGTCAATAGGGTCTAAATCTTTGAAGCTCAAAAAGCATCTAAAGGCAGCATAAAAATCCATGTATTCAGAAGTGATGTGATAGATGTGGGTGAGAAACAGATCAGTATTTACCTTCTTTTTTACTATCAATCTCCAATTTCAAACAGCCCTCCTAAGCACTCTTCTCTCCTAAGAGTTCTTCTTTTTTTCTGGTGATTCATATTCTTTATGCATATCACCACCTACTGGGCAGGGAGGAGAATTTCAAGCAAAGAAAGGACTTAAATATTGATCTGTTTCTCACCCACACCTATCATATCGCTTCAGAAGACATGGATTTAACCACTCGACTCATATGGATTACTTTTATGCTGCCTTTATGTGCTTTTTGGAGCTTCAAAGATTTGGTCACAATTCACTTGCATTGTATGGACCAACAGAGCTGAGATATTCTTCTGAAAATCTTCATTTGTGTTCTGCAGAAGAAAGCCAGTCATTCACATCTGGTATGGCATGAGGGTGAGTAAATCATTTTGGGGATAACTATTCATATTAAAGTGTTGCTACATTATTGTGGATAGTTGATGTTATGAGTAGCAACATAATACTTAAAGAGATAGTTCACACCAAAATGAAAATTCTGTCATCATTTACTCACCCTCATATAGATCCAAACCTGTATGACTTTTTTCCCCTCCATAGTACACAAGAGCATATGTAAGGCAGAATGTTAGCCTCAGTCACCATTCACTTATATTGTATATGCAATGAAAATGAATGGCGACTGAGGCAAACATTCTGCCTAAAACCTGCTTTTGCGTTCCACAGAGGAAAGAAAGTCACATGTCATATGAGTTTGGGTGAGTAAAAGATTACAGAATTGTCATATTATATGCTTTGTGGTAATGTTACTCATTTTGTCATGAATCTCTAATGAATGTGAACCTCTTCCCACTCTGTGATCTCTCAGCATGATCTCTAACTCCAGCATGGAGAATGCCACAGGCGCTTTCACCATGGTTTGTGGATCTTTTGAACAGCTGGAGTACTGGCCAAATAACTTTGACGATTTTGCTGTAAGTTGCACAGAGAAAAGTCTCAGCCCCAGATGACACATAAACTTATTAGCTTATCTGATGCATATTACACACAAAAATGGGCAAAAGCTTTTCCAAAATTGCAAGCTCTGACAGGGCCGGTACTACGATATGATCTTTAAGGGAGGGCATTTTGACCTTTAGGGCAGGCATTAGGCTTACTCGTGTCTGACCGGGGGGTCCCTCTTGTTCGTTTGGCCATCCGACTGGGGTAACATCCCCTTAGACCCTGCCATGAGCTCCATTCTGATTGGCTCTCTTCTACTTTATTTCCGAGGGGTTTTACACTGCAAAAAAATATTTTACTTAATTAATATTTTTAATGTAGTATTTTAGAAAAATTCTTAAAGCAAGATAAATGTACTTGTCAAGCAAAACTGCATATTTTGTCTTGTTTTCAGTAACTAAATTTAGTGAGGTTTATGCTTTAAACAAGACTGGCGGGGTAAGGAAAATACACTTGAATCAAATGGAAAATGCACATTTAGAGACATTGTTTTGAAAAAGGATAAAAGAACAGAAACCAATGTCTTTGGTGTGTGCGGTTAAATGTGTATAGTAACTCCCTATCACGTTCCACGTCTCTTCCAGTCGTCTATGGTCCTGCTTTATAACATCATGGTGGTGAATAACTGGCATGTCTTCACAGACGCATACACCAGATACACAACAGAGTAAGCCAGCAGCTCCACCAAAACACAAACACCTCTCTGTCTCATTCAACAATTTTGTTTACATTGGCTGGGGAGTGTTTCATCATCTTCTTACCATAATATCCCCATGTCAGGTGGTCTTTGGTGTACTTTGTGGCTTGGTGGTTAACATCGTCAGTCATGTGGGTCAACTTGTTTGTGGCCCTCATTCTTGAGGTATGATGTAGAAAATTAAATACATGTTTTTATAATAAACACACTGCCATTTTTATTCACATTATACATGATCTCTTAAAGGTCTGTTTTTAGAAGTCTGATGAACTACTGAATTAGTTATCAAATTATCAATGAAATACGTTAACCTTGATGCTTTCTCCTGTTTTCAGAACTTCACATATAAATGGGACAGAAGTAATGCATTATCTGTTGCGGAAGTGGAGATGATTGCTTATCAAAGCACAGTCCAGCTGATGTTCAGGTAGGATTTATCATTTTGCTTTGTGTTTTGATGTTTCCTATTTGTTAATGTGGTCGTATGTGAGTGAGCAAGAGCTCTGATACTCAGAAAATACCAGATAATCTGCTTATAGGAATAGTTCACCCAGTAATGGAAATGATGTCATCATTTACTCACCCTCATGTCGTTGTTAACCCGTATGACTTTCTTACTGTATGTGGAAAACAAAAGAAAATCGAATTAAAAAATCCCAGTCTGTAATCTCAGGACAATGGCAGAGGATAGTGACTCACTTGAAGGTTTTAAAAGGACCCAAAAGTGTCATACAAGTAGTCCATGCAGCTTGTGCATCATATTTCAAGTCTTCTGAAGGCGTATGATGAGAAACAACTCGAAATTCAAATCTTTTTTTTTAATAATTTTTTTTTAAATCTTGACTTCCGTTACACATTCATGAGCTTTATGAGAGAAGCTTATTCACACGCAGTATGTTTACATGCACTTTAAAAGTTCGAATTCAGTTGGACAATTTGTCTTTTTAAAAAAGGTATGTAAACGCTTTACATACTGAAATAGGACAGTCTGATTTTTGTATAGTCGGACTAAAGGACCTATGGCCCTATTTTAAGAGCGCCAGCGTTAAGCGTAGCACTATGCCGTATGTCATAAGCGCAAAGTCTGTGGGAATGGCCATGAAGTTTTGGTATATTCGTGTAATCATTCGCTAAGTCTAGGCGCAAATAGTTTTGGCGTAATCGCACGTGCAACGTACAAATTTGCTGGATTAAGTGCAATTTCATTCTGAGGTTTTCCCCGGTTATTATTTCACCATCTGCATCCTATTACATAGTTAATACCCTCAAGCACCAGCAATATAAACAAAGACAGCACATTCATAAGAAGTTGGTTGTGTAAATGGACAGTATGCAATGAATTAGAAGAATAGAAAATGTGCATTAAACGCATCCTTGATGATTGACAGGCATATTTCTATGACAGTGACACGCTCCTGTACAACGCATGGAAAGTGTGATTCTCGTCCGAATTTGGATGTAGGCTCTGTTAAATTACAGAGAATGCAAGGATTGTTACTTCACTTCACTTCTACTGGTCGATTTTGATAAATTAAACAAATTTATTGAAACATGATAAAAAAACTTTACTCTTTCTTTACTCATTCTTACGCGACTGATCCGAATCAGCCGTTGCTGGTTCAACACAAATGATGCGTCCAAACCTCCGTTAGTAATTCAAAAATGTCACTTTAGAAATAGTATCATGGCTTGTGCTGTTTCTAACAAGTTATTGGATAAACAAGGATGTGTGTGTGTGAGAGAGAGAGAGAGAGAGAGAGTGAGAGAGAGAGAGAGAGAGAGAGAGAGACGGAGTGTGTGGGATCACATGTTGCCACTCCCAAGCAGAGATGCTGTCAGCTTTCTGAAGCGAAGCGAAATACCCAAGCGGGGGTATTTCTCCCTATTTCGCGGTAGCCGGTGTGCAATAGTCGCTCACTATAGAAACTGCAATGTCCTCTGCCATTTTAAACAGCACCCATTGTCTAATTAATCAGTCTGTTTTGTCTCTCATCTGTGATGAGCCGTAATGCTGAAGTTGTTCGTTTAATGCCGTTTAAAGCTATTTTCTAGCTTTAGTAGTGTAGTTGGAATACAAGCGATCACGAAGACCTGTTGTATGTAAACACTAGCTGACACTGATTCACTTCACGTCACCCAACTGGCTCATATTACACACAAAAATTATCTTTTGCCACCACCTGCTGGTTAACATATGTAATGTCAAAAAAATAAAAAGACATAGTAGCTCTTAACACACATGCACTACTCTGACACTTTAGTTTAGAACGGCACGAACACAAGCGGAGTGATACACGCTCAGTGAAGCGTCCGAGTATGATGGTGTCAGACCATCAGTGCTCATGGAACATCTCTCATCCAATCAGATTCAAGGACCGGAACTAACTGTTGAATATTAAATAGTATAATTTATAACTTATAACAGAATTTAAATTTTTGGGTGAAATGTTCCTTTAATAGCTCAGAATTTGGTGGAATTGGATGTGGTTTAGCTTTTATTCTTGCATTTTGAGTATTATCGCATTTCACGATCGTACAAATCCTCACATTCTAATATTTCTGTAAAACTCAAAAATTTCAATGTGATTTGGCAAATTTGACATATTCCTGTTGGTCCAGGTACAGCATTCCTATAAAAAATAATTGGCCAAACCCTAACCGCAAACCTAGACCTAACCAGAAATCTGATTGGTTGATAGGAATGTTGTTCCCGAAACATGTCCTACTTGGAAAAAAATCATGTTATGGTTTTGGAACAGCATATCTTTGGCATTATGCTATCTATCTTACTTCAGAATTGTTATTTTCTCTCTGCAGAGACCATGTCCAAGAGCCGACAGAAGAAGAATTACTTGCTAAACTCCAACAACACCCTCATCTCCACCTCGGCTGGTGACCTTTAGCATATACACCCTCATTTCCATCTCATGTGGTGCCTTTTATTTAAGGACATAATTGCACCAAAACACACCCAGAATCCTCCAGGACTCCATCACGTCTGTGTAGGCCTCATGTTTACATATCCATCCATTTCTGAGGACCTGTTTCCCATTATAGGATCTGTGGTGCTTCAGGCTTGCTTGTGAATGGATATATGTGTAGCTTTAATTTAAAAAGAGGCTGTAGCTCAAGAGTAAAGTGACTGCAGAGATCTGGCTTTATCCTCGGGTCAACCTTTAGATTACACTAGGTTTCAGTTCTCACTATCAGTAGCAATATGTTTTGGCTTACCTTGACTATTGGAAGGAGTTCGCTGGTCAAAAGTCTTTGTTTTGTTTGAAAGCAGTCACAATATTGCAGTACCAAATATTCTTTCATTTCTTTTCTTGAGCCTGTTAAAATCGAACAACAAAATACAGTTAATGGAAGATTTTTAGAAAAGCTCACAGGTCGGTCTGCAGCAATGAGCTTTTTTTAACCATGGAAAACAAAGGGAAAATGCACATTAATGTGTTAAATGTAATATATATTTTTGGACTGTTTTATTAAGGCTTTGATTCTATTTTTGACTGTGTGCCATATCTTTTATTTACAATTTTACGGTGTATTTTATAGAGATCTTAATGGATACTTCATGCACATTTCTATGACCTTGGTTATTATTGTAACTCTCAGCTGGAAACTTAGTGGCACAGTAGCTATATTTGCAATGTTTTATTCTAGTTATCAACAGATAGTGTTTTGCTGTGCAACTTAATATTTGGCTTAATAGATTGTGGAAAACCATTGTGTTGGTTTCTTTATTTTTTAGTACTTGTTACATGGTTAATAGTCTGCAGGCACATCAGGTTTTTATCATGATTTACCTTTCTGGAGCATGCTTTGCATCAAATAAACTTTAGATGACATCACATGTTACCAAAAGACCGCACAGGCATATATTGTACTTGACTTCTTACATAACTATCCCATTACCCCGTAGCCTATTTGTGGAAACTCCCTGGTGATCCTATGGTGTTCCTCAGTCTACAGGAAAGTTGAGATCATTTCAAGATGAACACACATGCACACAAACTCACACAATCTTTCAACAGTTGATTTAGAGCTAAACATACAAACATACCCTCTCACACTGTGCAAGTTTTCCCTAAATCGAATGTTGTGGTCTGCCTGACCTTGTGTTAAACATGCATCAAAGTAACAAGGCAACCTCCGATTCCCCATGCACACACACACACACACACACACACACACACACACACACACAATCATTCCCCCAATCTTCCTTACATACGGTCTGTTTACTTTAGCTTTAGTGAGGGGTTCTCCCACTGCTTCACTATATAATACGTGTTTTAAGCTCCATCACTAAATAGGATTTTACTAACCACCTCTGCAAAAAATCTATAAAAATCCCATAATAATAATAAAAAAAAACATGAAATAATCAATTTACTCATTTCATTTACCTATGAAATATACTCAAATTAGCAACTAAATATGACTAAGATTTTATATATATATATATATATATATATATATATATATATATTTTTTAGGACTGATACATATAATAAACAATCAGAAATAATAGAGCGTTCATTTTTACATGTTTGAATTTAGTACAAATGTAGAATTTGACTTTATATTTTCAAGATCGCGCTTAAGCAAATGTATTTATTGTAGGAAGTACTTGTTATTTTCTGCTATATTTCATTCATCACAATGCCATCCACAATAATTGTATACTCTTACTGTATGTCATCAGTTTTATTTCATTTGGTTTTATTTTTCCCCTATAATGTTATATTTAAAGAAGCTTTCTGAGACAAAGTTGATGCTTGAATGAATCACAACTGATAATTTGTGAAAGTTTGAGAGATACAAATGTCCTTAAGGGTGAAAAACTCTGTTTGCAATGGTTTAATGTGGATGAACTTTACTAAACACCTCTACTCCATACTAATCATCCCTCTAGCACTGAGGATATCAAATCTTAACTCAGAAACTGGCTGGACAGAATTGCAGTTTCATCAATGGCCTTCACTGATGACATTCAAAACTAGGTTGTTGTTCATTTTGAGTATAGTTTACAGGGCCTGATTGTGCAGCCTATAAACTATAAACAGACTGTTATGTCCAAAAATGCTCTGGACAGCGATGAGAAGATCCATTTTGGAATGTTTGGAGCTGCCAAAAATTGTTTCACCTCAG
Organism: Xyrauchen texanus; assembly: GCF_025860055.1. Classification (NCBI taxonomy): domain Eukaryota; kingdom Metazoa; phylum Chordata; class Actinopteri; order Cypriniformes; family Catostomidae; genus Xyrauchen; species Xyrauchen texanus. Next base: position 57,236,703 of record NC_068276.1, read on the forward strand.
TTGTCAAATATTGCTTCTTATGAAAGAACTGTTTGCCTAGATACTTTGCATAAATATTATATGGCTCTAAATGGTACACATTTGCTGTATGATCTAAAGCAGTGGTTCCAAACCTTTTTCCTTGGGGGCCCCCCCTATGTACATATTTAACAATCCGTGACCCCTCCCCCCATATCTATATATATCTATATATCTATATCTATATATATCTATATATATCAAGTCAAGTGGTTTTTATTGTCGTTTCAACCATATACAGTTAGTACAGGACACAGCCAAACAAGACAACGTTCCTCCAGGACCATGGTGCTACATAAAAACAACAAAGGACCAACACAGGACCACATGAGACAACACAACGAAATAAAATACCTATATAAAAAAACCTATATATACACCTATATAAAGTGCACGTGCAAACATTTGCAAAAAGTACGGGACAGTACAACACATTTCTGACAATGAACAGGACAATAGACAGTGCAGCGCCGACCAGTACTCAGTAGTGCAAAAAGATGACAGTTTCTAAAAATGTAAACATAACATACTATGAGATAATGTTCTATGCACATAGCAGTTATTGAGGTAGCAGACAGTTATAAAGTGACAGTAATTAAAGTGCAACTCAGGACACGTGTGTGTCAAACCAGTCTCTGAGTATTGAGGAGTCTGATGGCTTGGGGGAAGAAGCTGTTACACAGTCTGGCCGTGAGGGCCCGAATGCTTCGGTACCTCTTGCCAGACGGGAGGAGGGTAAAGAGTTTGTGTGAGGGGTGTGTGGGGTCGTCCACAATGCTGGTTGCTTTGCGGATACAGTGTTTTTTGTAAATGTCTTTGATGGAGGGAAGAGAGCCCCAATGATCTCCTCAGCTGTCCTCACTATCCTCTGCAGGGCTTTGCGGTCCGAAACGGTGCAAGTCCCAAACCAGGCAGTGATGCAGCTGCTCAGGATGCTCTCAATAGTCCCTCTATAGAATGTAGTGAGGATGGGGGTTGGGAGATGTGCTTTCCTCAGCCTTCGAAGAAAGTAGAGATGCTGCTGGGCTTTCTTGGTGATAGAGCTGGTGTTGAGGGACCAGGTGAGGTTCTCCGCCAAGTGAACACAAAGGAATTTGGTGCTTTTGACGATCTCCACACAGGAGCCGTCGATGTTCAGCGGAGTGTGTTCACCTTGTGCTCTCCTAAAGTCAACAACCATCTCTTTTGTTTTGTCGACATTCAGGGACAGGTTGTTGGCTCTACACCAGTTCGTCAGCCGCTGCTCCTCCTCTCTGTATGCTGACTCGTCGTTCTTGCTGATGAGACCCACCACGGTCGTGTCATCGGCGAACTTGATGATGTGATTCAAGCTGTGCATTGCTGCACAGTCGTGAGTCAGCAGAGTGAACAGCAGTGGACTGAGCACACAGCCCTGGGGGGCCCCAGTGCTCAGTGTGGTGGTGGTGGAGATGCTGTTCCCGATCCGGACTGACTGAGGTCTCCCAGTCAGGAAGTCCAGGATCCAGTTGCAGAGGGAGGTGTCCAGGCCCAGCAGGTTCAGCTTTCCAATCAGGTGCTGGGGAATTATTGTGTTGAATGCTGAGCTGAAATCTATGAACAGCATTCGAGCGTATGAGTCCTTATTGTCTAGGTGGGTGAGGGCCAGATGGAGGGTTGTGGTGATGGCATCGTCCGTTGAGCGGTTTGAACGATCACGCAAACTGCAGTGGGTCTAGTGAGGGGGCAGCTGGGTCTTAATCTGCCTCATGACGAGCCTCTCGAAGCACTTCATGATGATGAGTGTAAGTGCGACGGGACGGTAGTCGTTGAGGCAGGACACTGAAGATTTCTTTGGCATGGGGATGATGGTGGTGGCCTTGAAGCATGTTGGAACGACGGCGCTGCTCAGAGAGATTTTGAAGATGTCGGTAAGAACATCTGCTAGCTGGTCTGCACATCCTCTGAGCACTCTGCCAGGAATGTTGTCTGGTCCAGCAGCCTTCCGTGGGTTGACTCTACGTAGAGTTTTCCTCACATCTGCCGTGGTAAGACAGAGCACCTGGTCGTTGGGAGGAGGGGTGGACTTCCTCGCCATCACGTCGTTCTGCACTTCAAACAGAGCGTGTAAGTCGTTCAGCGCATCTGGAAGGGAGGCATCTTTGTCACAGGCAACTGATGTTGTCCTGTAGTTGGTGATGGCCTGGATGCCCTGCCACATGCGCCACGTGTCACCGCTGTCCTGGAAGTGACTGTGGATTCTCTGGGCGTGTGCGCGCTTTGCCTCTCTGATTGCCCGTGACAGTTTGGCCCTAGCTGTTCTTAGGGCTGCCTTATCGCCTGCTCTGAAGGCGGAGTCTCGGGACCTCAGCAGCGTGCGCACCTCCGCAGTCATCCACGGCTTCTGGTTGGAGCGTGTGGTGATGGTCTTGGAGAAAGTGACATCATCAATGCACTTGCTGATGTAGCTGGTCACTGATGCTGTGTATTCCTCCAAGTTGGTAGAATCGCAATATGTTGCAGCCTTCCTGAACATGTGCCAGTCAGTACACTCAAAACAGTCCTGAAGAGCAGAGATTGCTCCTGCTGGCCAGGTTTTCACCTGCTTCTGAAGCGGTTTTGTGCGTCTGACGAGCGGTCTGTATGCTGGAATTAACATAACAGAGATGTGGTCTGAGTAGCCGAGGTGTGTAATATATATATACACACACACACACACACACACACACACACACACACACACACTCACCTAAAGGATTATTAGGAACACCTGTTCAATTTCTCATTAATGCAATTATCTAATCAACCAATCACATGGCAGTTGCTTCAATGCATTTAGGGGTGTGGTCCTGGTCAAGACAATCTCCTGAACTCCAAACTGAATGTCAGAATGGGAAAGAAAGGTGATTTAAGCAATTTTGAGCGTGGCATGGTTGTTGGTGCCAGACGGGCCGGTCTGAGTATTTCACAATCTGCTCAGTTACTGGGATTTTCACGCAATACCATTTCTACGGTTTACAAAGAATGGTGTGAAAAGGGAAAAACATCCAGTATGCGGCAGTCCTGTGGGCGAAAATGCCTTGTTGATGCTAGAGGTCAGAGGAGAATGGGCCGACTGATTCAAGCTGATAGAAGAGCAACTTTGCCTGAAATAACCACTCGTTACAACCGAGGTATGCAGCAAAGCATTTGTGAAGCCACAACACGCACAACCTTGAGGCGGATGGGCTACAACAGCAGAAGACCCCACCGGGTACCACTCATCTCCACTACAAATAGGAAAAAGAGGCTACAATTTGCAAGAGCTCACCAAAATTGGATAGTTGAAGACTGGAAAAATGTTGCCTGGTCTGATGAGTCTCGATTTCTGTTGAGACATTCAGATGGTAGAGTCAGAATTTGGCGTAAACAGAATGAGATCATGGATCCATCATGCCTTGTTACCACTGTGCAGGCTGGTGGTGGTGGTGGTGTAATGGTGTGGGAGATGTTTTCTTGGCACACTTTAGGCCCCTTAGTGCCAATTGGGCATCGTTTAAATGCCACGGCCTACCTGAGCATTGTTTCTGACCATGTCCATTCCTTTATGGCCACCATGTACCCATCCTCTGATGGCTACTTCCAGCAGGATAATGCACCATGTCACAAAGCTCGAATCATTTCAAATTGGTTTCTTGAACATGACAATGAGTTCACTGTACTAAAATGGCCCCCACAGTCACCAGATCTCAACCCAATAGAGCATCTTTGGGATGTGGTGGAACGGGAGCTTCGTGCCCTGGATGTGCATCCCACAAATCTCCATCAACTGCAAGATGCTATCCTATCAATATGGGCCAACATTTCTAAAGAATGCTTTCAGCACCTTGTTGAATCAATGCCACGTAGAATTAAGGCAGTTCTGAAGGCGAAAGGGGGTCAAACACAGTATTAGTATGGTGTTCCTAATAATCCTTTAGGTGAGTGTATATATATATTAATGCTATGCACATAAACACACACACACACTGTATATATAGTAACTAAATTTAGTTTTAAGTTTTTAATGACATTTTATTACATGAATACACAGGAAATGTTCCTTTCAACTTCAAATGTTTCCTTTTAGCCTAATATTTTTATTTTTACACAACTAGTAAAAATGTTGTTTCTCCTTTTTTCAGGATTTTGTGTATAAACATAGAATACTGAATGTTATGACGTAATGTTAAATATGCACGGTAGAATGCTGTATGTAGCCTACTTACATGCATGCACAGATCCTTATTGGTCTCATTATAAAGAGTGAATATGTCAGCAAGGTATGCAGTTTTGATCCAGAACACATCAGTCAGCTGCTCCAACAGTGTGTTTTGATTTCGCTGAAATTCCAGGATTTTATCCTGCAGTTCTAGAAAGTGCACAAGCATTTGCCACGCGAAAGCCAGCGCACCTCCATGTGTAGCAGTAGAGTTTGGTGCACACAGTTGTGCAAATAATCTCTTGTTGGTAGGGCGAGCTTTAATGAAGTTTACGACTTTTACAACTGTTGCCAGTGTGTCACCAAGGTCTCTGGACAGTTTTTTACTGGCGTGTGCCTGGCGATGTATCATACAGTGGAAAATTACAGTCTGGAGCCTTTTCCATCAAATGGCTGTTAAACCCCTTATTTCTACCCATCATCGCGGCAGCTCCATCCGTGCAGCAAGCGACTATATTTGTGTAGGGCAGATTGTACGATGTGAGGTATGAATCAACAGCCGTAAAAATATCCTGACCTGTTGTTGTTGTGGGTAAATTGGTAGCCATAAGTATGTCCCGTTTCAACTCATCTCCGTCCACATACTGTACATATACGATAAGCACAGACTCTCCCGCTACTGTGGTCGTTTCATCCAGCTGTATAGCAAATTGGACTTCTCTAAGCTTTTTGTGCAACTGTTTTTTGCAGTTTTCTGCCATTTTATCAATTCTGTCTTTAACAATGTTATTAGAAAGTGGGACAGATTTAACCTTTTCAGCTGCTAGCGGGCCACATAGTCCCTCCACTATTTTAATGCAGGCGGGTTTCCAATATTATGCGGCTTTTTTGCCTTGGCAATCAACAGTGAACACTCAAAGGAAACTTTAGTGGCCTTCTGTAAATCAGTACCTGCTCTTTCGAATACTTTTCTTATGTCTGTCGATCTTTTTGACAGAGCCATCTCTTTTTCCTCTCTAAGAATTCCTTATCTTTGCCGATTGTCTCTGGGTGCTTCGTTTCCTGGTGTCTTTTCATCTTGCTTGGTTTCATGCTGTCGTTTGCCAGTTTTTCACCACAAAAGACACATTCTGGCCAAGACTTGTCTTGGCCTTCAATAAAACCAAAATTTATGTAGGTTTTGTCATAGTGTCTTAACTTTTTCTTCGCCTCTGATGAAGAATCACTGCATTTACGTTTCTCTGCCATTTTCCTTTTGATTTTGCCGTTACTATGACAACAAGCACATTGGGCAAGTGACGGTGTGCGCGCAAAATTTTAATAATTATTTTATATAAGAGATAATTTTTGACTGCCTTATCTTGGCATTGTAAGCATATGATTTTTTTTAAAAACTTTGCAAAATTATTTTTATATAAAATTATTAGTGGAACATTTTATGCATCTTTATTCACCTCAAAGCATATCCGCTCCACCCCCCAACCCCCGTGTACTCTGGCGCCCCCCTGAGGGACCAATGATCTAAAGAATTAGTTCACCCTAAAATAAAAATTCTCTCATCATTTACTCACCCTCATGCCATCCCAGATGACTTGGATGATGTGGATGACTTTCTTCTGTAAACACAAATGACATTTTTTTTTTTTTTTTTAGAAAAACAACATTTGTTGTCCATTATTGTCCAACATTTTGAAGCTCAAAAAAGTACACAAAAGGCAGCACAAATGTAATCCATACGACTCCAGTGGATAAATGAACGTCCTATGAAGGTATATGATAGGTGTCATGAGAAACAGATCACTTTTTAAGTCCTTTTTTTTTTACTATAAATATCCACTTTCAAACAGCTCTCGTAAGTGCTCTTCTCTCCCAAGTGTTTTTATTCTTTTGTTTTTGGCAATTCACATTCTTCATGCATATCGCCATCTACTGGGCAGGGAGGAGAAATTATAGTAAAAAAAGAATATAAGGAGAAAAGAATATTTACATTTACATTTATGCATTTGGCAGACGCTTTTATCCAAAGCGACTTACAGTGCACTTATTACAGGGACAATCCCCCCAGAGCAACCTGGAGTTAAGTGCCTTGCTCAAGGGCCCAACAGTGGCATCTTGGTGGTGCTGGGGCTTGAACCCCTGACCTTCTGGTCAGTAACCCTGAGCCTCAACCACTGAGCCACCACTGCCCCCCGATATTTGATCTGTTTCTCACCCACCTATCAAATCTCTTAAGACATGGATTAAAACACTGAAATCGGATGGATTACATTTATGCTGCCTTTTTATGCTCTTTTTTTTTTGGAGCTTCAAAGTTCTGGCAACCCATTCAAATGCATTGAATGGACCAACAGAGCTGCTGTATTCTTCTAAAAATCTTAACTTGTGTTCAGCAGATGAAAGTCATACACATCTGGGATGGCATGAGAGTGAGTAAATTATAATTATAATTATGGGTGAACGCTTCCTTTACATTTAATAACATTTCTGAAATATGCTATTGCTTAAGGCCAATATACACATCTCAACATACGGTTAAAAAATGTCATCTGAAGTGTAGAGAAAATTCTACATATATATTTAATGAAATACTAAAAAGTATGAATAAATATGATTGATTGCATCCAGTACGTGAATTGTATGACGTGATTCGCGCCACTTCGGTTTCACGTGAATTAAATTACATTCCGGAGAATGAATCACTCTTTTGAGAAGGTTCTGGTCAATTAATCGATAAAACGGGTGAACAAAACTGTCTAAATTGGATCGGGATTCAGTCTACATCATTCATACAGCTCACTGAATAACCGAATCGTTTGGCGCGTTTTCTCATAGTAAACAGAAACTGGAAATTTGAACCCAAACATTCTATCGACTGGCAGCCATGAAGTCTTCAAACACCTGCACGTGCAGTTTGTCAACGACACTACTTAAGGTAAGGACTTTTTTTTTCTGCAAAAACACTATCAAAACATTACACGAAAAACATTTAAAGCAGGCATGACCGTTTTCTTAATTTGCAATACCATCGATATACCATCAATACTATCATGATGGTCCAACCACAATAGGTTACATTTTCGAAAGGTAATTTTAAGAGTAACTATTGTACTGTACAGTACAGTATGCACATCTTGTTTGTTTCTCACCAGCAAAACTGTACTACCAAACTCATAAAATTGAGTAGGCTACAGACTGAACGGAACCATTCTGCTTCTAAATCTCAAGCATACTGTAGTAGGCCTTTCATGTAAGCTTCTAAAGACCAGGAAACATGTTTAGGCTTCTCTTTAAGCTTAAAAGTAATTTTTCACCCTCATGCCATCCCATATGTGTATATGACTTTCTTTCTTCTGAACACAATAAAACATTTTAAAAGAATATTTTGGCTCTGTATGTCCATACAAAGCAAGTGAATGGTGCCAAAATTTGGAATCTCCAAAAGCACATAAAGGCACCATAAAAGTAATCCATACGACTTTAATGGTTAAATCCATATCAATATGATAAGTGTGGGTAAAAACAGATCAATTTTAAGTCCTATTTTACTATAAATGTCCACTTTCACATTCTTCTTTTGTTTCAAACTGCCACCTACTAGCAGGAAAGAGACTTTATAGTAAAAAAGGACTTAAATATTGATCTGTTTCACAACCACACCTGTCATATCACTTTTGAAGACAGACAGAAGCTTACATACACTTAGGTTGAAGTCATTAATTTTTTTTTTTTCATATTAGCAAACTATAGATTTGGCAAGTTAACTGTGCCTTTAAGAAGCTTGGAAAATTCCAGAAAATGATATCAAGCCTTTAGGCAATTAGTTTCTGATGGGCTAATTGGAGTCAACTGCAGGTGTACCTGCAGATGTAGTTTAAGGCCTACCTTCAAACTCAGTTCCTCTTTGCTTGACATCATGGGGAAATCAGCCAAGACCTCAAAAAAATGGTGGACCTTAGCAAGTCTGGCTCTTCCAAATGCTTGAAGGTACCACGCTCATCTGAACAAACAAGGTGGGTGGAAGACAGGTGAGGATAATGAGGGCAGTGCACTATGGGAGATGTAGTCTGGGAGAACACTTCAAAATAAGAGTCCCAGTGAAAACATGTGACAGACTATTTATGATAGAAAAAATTATGTGGATATATTGAAGCAACATCTCAAGACATCAGCCAGGAAGTTAAAGCTTGCAAATGGGTTTTCCAAATGGAAAATTACCCCAAGCATACCTCCAACGTTGTTGCAAAATGGCTTTGGACAGTATGGCAGGGCAGAGGGCGGGGCCGTGTCATGATTATAATACACACCTGGTCCCTTATCAGGCTAATTAAGCCTCCGAGAGGGATAAAGGCCGATTGCGGGCGGTGGTGCGGGAGAGAGAAATCGTTTACGGACATGTCCGTCATGTGTGTGTTTGTGTCTTTTAAGTTTGTAATTCAAATATTATTTACATTGACAAGCCGGTTCTCGCCTCCTCCTTTCCATGGAACTACGTTACACTGGTGCCGAAATCCGGGAAGGAGGAGGGATATGCCTTAGTAAGAGTTCTCGCCACTACCGTCCATCTGCCGGGGGACGAGGAGGCGGAGGCGGCTGACCATGATGGAAGTTAGGGCTCCTAACTGACTGCCTGGAGCGGTCGGGGCCGTTGCCAGGGACGGAGGAGTCCCCTACCAGCTGCTGAAACGCGGCGGGGTCTGAGACCGCCGACCGCGAGCGGGGAGGGGCTCGCTGCTGACCGCCTGGAGCGGTAGAACCGTTGCCAGGGGCGGGGGAGACCCCTTTTGTTCCCTGAGAACGCGGCAGGGCGTTACGTCCGCCAGTGGCTGAAGGACTGCCTCTGATCCACCCGGAGAGCCACAGCTGTCATCCGTTTGAGGATGGAGGAGTGGGCGAGCAACAAGCTGTGGCGTATCGGAGAACTGGCGAGTACGTTTTTTTTTTTTTCACTTCTCTCTCTCTCTCTCTCTCTCACTGCAGCTCCACATTGGCATTTTCCCTCTCGTTTAAATTTACAGTGTTTTATTTGGGGGGTACTACACTTTTACAGGAAGTACTGAGACAGGTCACCGTTGCCTCCACTTGTGAGACCGTCAATCCATACATCTTATCACGTGGCTAGTTGTGCATGACACCGCGGCGACTCACAGCACAGGAGGCTCATGCTACTCTCCACGATCCACGCACAACTTTACCACATGCCCCACTGAGAGCGAGAACCCCTAATCATGACCGCGAGGAGGTTACCCCATGTGACTACCCTCCCTAGCAACCGGGACAATTTGGTTGCTTAGGAGACCTGGCTGGAGTCACTCAGCATGCCCTGGATTCGAACTCGCAAATCCAGGTGTGATAGTCAGGGTCAATACTCGCTGAACTACCCAGGCCCTGACATTTCACATTCTTAAAATATAGTGAACCTAACTGACCTAAGACAGGGATTTATTTTTATTTTTTCTACAATTAAATGTCAGAAATTGTTGAGTTTAAAAGTATTTGGCTAAGGTGTATGTAAACTTCTAACTTCAACTGTAAATTTAACCACTGGAGTCATATAGAATACTTTTATGCTGACTTAATGTGATTTATAAAGATTCAAAGATTTGATCACCATTAACTTTCATTTTGAGGAACTACAGAGCTGAGATGTTCTCCTGTTTATTTGTGTTCAGCAGAAGAAAGAAAGTCACACACATCTGGGATGGCATGAGTTAATATTGAGAGAATTGTAATGTTTGGGTGAACTATCCCTTTGACTCAAGCTCAACAGGTGGCAGTACTTTCTGTGTTATGGTGTGTGAGTATCTTGGCTTACTCAGTCCATTAGTGTTCTTCTCAAACAGTTGGATGTCAATGGGTTGGATTCCCCCATCATTTGCCGATAAACAGGTTAGAACATTGACAGCTGAAAAAAGTCAGGCAGAGTGGTATGTGAGCAATGTGGCTGTCTGTTAGTTCTCCCATGCTTATCTTACTCTGTGAGCTGCTTGTTTGATGTTTGAGATTTTTCCCAGTACTACTTTTTTTTGAGGTGTTTGCATGTGGAATTTGCTTGTAAGGCCTTGCCTCCCACCACATTCTATACTTGCAAACACACTGAGTTCTCATTACGCAGCGCTGTATTTCAAGTGTCCCATTTCTTTTCTGTCAGCTTACAGCTGTTTGTGCCCAATAATGTTTGCTTCATGGATTGATGGTGTTTTTTTAGGCAATACAGACATTCAAAGCTGATGTCAGAAGGGTCATTATTATGTCAAAATAATTGGGCATACTTTGGGTGTCTTGATGTACTCTTAAAATGCTTTGATACTAAAAACTTTCTGAATATAAATGTTTTTGCGTAAACATTCAGCACAAAAATTTAAATCATGATATATGCTAGTGTGATTATTACTCCCCAAAAGCTGCAATTTAATGAAATAAATATAAAGTCTGCATGTGCTGCACACTTCAAAGTAAATGAAAAAAGGATGACAGAAATATATAAATGTAAATACTAGGGCTGTCAATTTAATGTGTTCATTCAATGTGATAAATTATATAAAAAATTTAAGTGTAAAAAATTATTAGGAATAGTCCTACCATCAGAGCAATTCAAGTTTGAAGTACCACCTGTGTTCTCCAGGGGGCAGTAAGTAAAACTCCAGCTTATACAGAGGGGTGTTAGGGATGTGAATCTTCGGGTTGAAATGTACAGGTTTTTGATTCAAGAATGATTTTTGCAAATTAAAAATGATTAAATTCGATTCACAATGAATTTCTATTCGATTAACGATTCAATTTTTAAAAAATGCATTTATAATATTTTTTTAAATACTTCCCCTAATGTGTCTTAAGCAATAAAAAGAAAGGCAAAAGAATGTTTATTCCACCAAAGTAACTTGAAAGAATCACAGTACTGTACATGTACTGTACATACAGGCTACTTGGAATGCAACAATAGTACAATGTGCCAATACACTGTAAAAAATGTCCATAATTTGAAAGGTAAAAGACTGTAAAAATGCTACAGTAAAAAAAACTTAATTGGTAAACATGTAGTTACCTTAAAATATATGGAACACAATTTGTATATATTTAAAAAGACAATACATGCAGTTTTACGTTTAAAAAGTCAGATTTTCCTGTATAATTAACGGTAAAAATGTATATAATGTTTAACAAGCGAGTATATGTACTTTTTAGGTAAATTATTATAAAAATTTCAGTAAAAAACAATAATCGGGTGTTCCCAGAATTCCCTGCATGACCCATCACAATTAATTATATTGAATGCGAATAGTTTTTATTAAACTATTTTATTTAGTAATTAATTTTTAATATCAGTTATGTACACTGGGGTGTTCTGTTATATTTAATGTAGTTAATGTTTACTGCATAATTTCACATGTGTTACCCTGATGGTGTTTAGTGTTTGTGTGACTGTCTCTACATGTTTATTGATCATTGCTCCTGGGAGGGTCACTCGTGATTAACTTCATGTCATCTTGTGCTCTTCTGTAATTACCACAGTGATTAACTATACCTTATAAAGTAAAAAGCAGATTTTTACAGTTTCAGAAGGTTCATATATCAAGTTTATAATTTTATAATATAAATGATGGTAATGCACCATAAAATATTCAGGCATCAAAATTACATCCTGTAAAGCCTTAAACATAGTTACCGTATTTTTTACATTGTAATTCTGACAACTAGGGATGGGTGATGACACTTATTTTCTTTTCGATCCGATACCAATATTTTCAAGTCCAATATCGTCGATACCAATACCGATACTTCTGTTAAATATTTTTTTTTAAAGTCGTTATTATTATTTTATTTTTTTGCCTAAACAGAAAATTATTAGACTTCTGTTTTGTTTAATCTTACAAAAATTAACCATTTCACTAGAGTAATACAGTATAGTTTAACCATGGTATTTAGTTAAACCATAGTTACCACACAATTAACCACGGTTACTACTACAATATTACTACTACAATATTACTGTAGTAAATCTTTGGGTTCAATGGTATAGTAACTTCATGTTAAATATGTATTGAAATTAATAGGTGTCATTATTGTTCCTTTTATTATGCTACTATGAAAATAGTTAATTCTTCATTATTATTCTAACTAATAAACTAATTCATAATACGCAATAAACTGTTAAGCATTAATATGAGTGTAGTAATGTTCACGTTAACACGTTATCTTGTATTACCATATAAAGCCTAAAAATTTATTTTTATTTTTATTTGTGTAATATTATGTGCTTTTCTGTGTAGAGTGAAATAGTTTTCCTACATAGAATTATAAATTATTTGATATCACGAGAATTTTGATATTACAAAATTAATGTAACATCATTTTACTACATTCAGTTTCAAAGAAAAGAGAAAAGAAATCATATTTATGACTTAAATTTGGATGTTTTCTGCACATCAAGTCCCCAATTAAACAATGATACCAGTAAAATGGCACTATTTTATCATACAGAAAATAATAGCTTAATGAGTTACCTCACAATTAAATCACTTTATTTCAGTAGTTTCAGAAATTAATATTTATGTTTATGATCAATATTTTTCCCTTCTATTTGATTTTCAGGTGCATTTTTTTACGAGTGATTCATTTTGTCAAACAAATTAAAACAAATACTGTCTGATCCGTTTATGTCAAAATGTCAATTTAATTCATTTGTTAACAAATTCTTGAAGTCTGAGAATGTATATGTCTTTACCAAAAAATTACATCAACGTCAACTATATCAGAGGTTACAAATAAAAAAAGAAGAATTCATTACGAGGGCAATATTTGCTTCCACGTTTTACATTTCGGGAGCATTTTTATGATTTTTAAAGGCATTTTTGCCCCAAGCTCTCCTTAATTTGAGACCTTGTAATGGCCACGCAGCAACTTGGCAGCTTTATCAAATGGTTTGAACGTGACCCGTGACGAGTGCTTTTGTGAGCTGTCATTTGCTCATAAGATAGTGGCCATCCAGAGGAGATATCAGAAATAAGGTGCTTGAAAGATTTGGAAAGCTGCTCAGAATGTTTCAGTAAGTGTTACAGATGTAGAGCAGACGCAAACTTGTGAAGAGTAATAGAAATGTGTAGCGCTTGTCTATGGAGAGAGGGAGAGCTGTGAGGGTGCGAGCTCCAGGATGCGCTAGAGCAGAGGTACTTAACTTTGGAAAGCCGGGGGGCCGGAAAGCAGGGTCCCTTTTGCCTCGAGGGCCGCACTCATAATTGTTTTTATTTAATAATAAAAAATAAATATAAAAGATTTTATAACTTTTTTTTATATTAATGAGGTGAGTAGATTATGCTAAATTTGCTATTTAATACATTATGGCATATGTAATTAACAATAATAAAATAAAACTTTAATAGAAATATAGCTTAATTATTGTGAAAGTGTGGTTCTTTGCAAAATAAAAACTGTGATATTAAAATAATGATCATATATAGGCCTGTACAGTATATGTTTTTTTTAGATCCTCTCTTTTAAAAGTAGGCTATATACCACTGCAAAAATAAATAAATAAATAATTAATGACTAATTAATCAAAATATTACTTTTTGTGAAATGTCTATATTTATTGCCAAATATAGAAAGAAGATATGATCTGTTCTGTTGTCGCTCTCAAAGATTGTCATGACACACTGGCTACCTAGTGAACACACACACACACACACACACACACACACACACATATCCCCTAACCCTACCCCTACCCCTAAACCTAACCCTCACAGAAAACTTTCTGCATTTTTACATTTTCAAACAACAGAATTTAGTATGATTTATAAGCTGTTTTCCTCATGGGGACCCACAAGTTAAAAAATGTCAGGTTCCCTATCTGTCACTCATTCAATGTTGTGTCTGAGTTGACACTAGAGGTCGCTTCTTGGGAGCCCAGACATCTCTGATCTTGAGAAAAGGCCAATGAAAATTGGCGTGTGGAATTTGCATGCCACTCCCCCGGACATACGGGTATAAAAGGAGTGATGCTGCAATGGAGAAAGATGTAACGTACTTTGAATAAACTCTTTTGAAAAGGAAACTGGATAAAAAAGTGTGGTTCACTCAATCAAACCACTAAAACTGTTGTTGCGTGTGTGTGTGTGTTAGTGTGTGTGTGTGTGTGTGTGTGTGTGTGTGTGTGTGTGTGTGTGTGTTCCTCTGGCTGTTGCGCACTCTAACACGGAGACGCTCGTCTCTCACCCCCGCTGTCTGCAGCTCGCAACGTGTTGCATCATTGATGAAATCATCATAAGATCAATCTTATGTGAAAGATAATATTAAAATTACAACAACAATAAAATGTGTGTGTGTGTGTATCACTCTCACACACACACACACACACACACACACACACACACATTTTATTGTTGTTGTAATTTTAATATTATGTTTGTGAAGTACACCAGTCCCTCCTGCAGCAAAGCACCCCAAAACATGGTACTGCCACCCTCATGCTTCACGGTTGGGATGGTGTTCTTGGACTTACAAGCCTCACCCTTTTTCCTCCAAACATAACGATGGTCATTATGGACAAACAGTACAATTTTTGTTTCATCAGACCAGAGGACATTTCTCCAAAAAGATCTTTTGTCCCCATGTGCACTTGCAAACTGTAGTCTGGCTTTTTTATGGTGGTTTTAGAGCTTCTTCCTCGCTGAGCAGCCTTTCAGGTTATGTCGATATAGGACTTGTTTTACTGTGGATATAGATTCTTTACTTACAATGGTCCTTTTGCTGTTGTTCTGGGATTGATTTGCTTTTTGTCTGTAAACAATTTGGTTGGAAAACTTACTTGTGTCTTGTGCCGAGTAGATGTCCTAAATCACTTGCCAAAAGTATAGTTTGCTAATATGAAATGTGTGGAGTGGTTAAAATGAGTTTTAATGATTTCAACCTAAGTGTATGTAAACATCTGACTTCAATTGTATATATACACCGAGCTGTCTGCCTAATTTAGCTCTAATGATGCCCCTTATTCTGTTCTTCCTCCCTTTCTGCTCGCCTGCCCAGCACCTGGACCCCATTCCCGAACCCTAGTCCTTTTCCAGGCTGTAATTAAGGAGACGTATGGCCAGGCTCTGCTGTAATAAGCAAACCTCCAAACTTACCCACTGTCAGGGCATGGCAAAGAAAGGAAGAGGGTGTCACTGCACCCACACAATGCAGTCGGATCAAGAAGGGTCCCCCGATTTGACATGTAGAGACTGGACCATCCACTCCTCTCGCTCCTCCTCTTTTCTCCTCCACTGCTGCAATTCAACGCCCTCTCTGCACGCCTCCCTAACTGTAATTAGATGGCTGTCCCCTCAGTGTCGGGCCCTTTTGACTTTCCGTGTGCATGGTGGCCCCAGCAGATGCACCTGCCCAATGTTGTCTTCTGCTCAGGTGAGCCGGGGCAGTTAATCTCTCATGACCCCTGGAAGACTGTCCTGAACACCTGTCTGCCAGGTGCTGCTTTATCACCTGGCCGCTCCCCGTTCAGGCCTGGTTGAGGGTAAGGGTGGGAAATAACAGTGTGAGACAATGAGTGAGAGAAAGTTCAACACTCTTCAGCTCTTGCTCAGCCCACACCTTCCTGCTGCCCATTCTTTTGTGAGCAGCAGCTGCTTCGGTGTGTATATGTGTCTTTGAGTTTCATATCAGACTGTGTGTTGGAGTGAGAACAATAGTTTCAAATTATTATTCTAAATTAGGTGATTGGAAAGAATTTAGTGAAGTAGCCAAACATTTATAAAAGTGAGTGAAGTTGTAGTAGCCTACTGAAGTCTTCGTGGACCACTTAATAATTGAATATAAATATTATCTTGTTAAGTGGCTCTCTGAATACTTAATTCTAATTGATTGATTGATTGAGAAATATTTTGTCAAACGGACTGCCACACTACACAGTTGAGTGCATACGTTTGCATCCCTCATATGTATCTTTTAAAAAAATTAAATAAGAGGGAGCATTACATTGTTGTTATTATTTTTTTTGTACTGCCCTGATGAAGCTATTGGACAATGTAACAGTTACATATTTCACAAGACAAAATAATGTTCAAAAGTTTACATCCCTTTTGTTCTAAATGTAGTGTGTTGCCATCTTGAGCATCAATGAATGTTTGCACCTTTTGTAATAGTTGTGTATGAGTCCCTCAACGTCTTTCATTAGGGAATAAACTAGAATTCCTTGAAGTATTGTGAAAGATGTTATCAAATTAAAAACAATGGAAAAATTATGATTGATTAATCGGCATACCATGTAAATAATTTGATTAACATTTTTTAGCGATTGACAGCCCTAATAAATACATAACTGTATAGTTATGTAATAGTCTCTGTAATACTACTGCTATTAGTGCTCAGGGGTGCATTAAGGTACTTCAGGGCCGATGGGCGATGTTTCTTACCCAAAACCTCATATCGAATCAGCCTGTGAGATAGCCAATACACAATATTATCACGGGGGGTCAATAATTTACTTATTTGCTCATTTATCGTTGCCCATCATTTTGCGAACAAATATAAAGAAAATGTCACGTCACCTATTTGGCAATATTTCGGTTTTAAACCAGACGCAAAAGGCGAGCCCGTGGATATCACACAGGCAATTTGCAAACTTTGCACGAGAGTTGTGCCGGTGAAGGAGTCTCAACCCTATATATACATTTGCGTGCCCACCATCATGCTGATGTTGCTAAGCTAGCACCAAGAGAAGCTGTGGTCGGCAAAGATCGAAGTCAGCCATCTATCATCGGAGCTTTTGCAAAAAGTACGAAGTACAAACGAAACAGTGAAATGTGGGCACAGTGAACAGCAGCGGTCTCCAATAATATCGCAAAGGAGATGGTCTCCTATCATACAGTTGAGTTTTAGAGAGCTGCTTCAAACCTTTGACAAACAGTACGAGCTGCCAGGGCGCAAGTACTTACCAACACTGCTATCCCCGATCTGTACAATAAAACGAGGGAACTAAAGATTTGAATGCGGCACACATTCACAGATGTTGTCAAACATAAACATGTCACATGTCTGTGACAGTCCATTATATTTCGGAGGATTGGAAACTGGAGGCAAAATGTCTCAATGACATTCATCCCGGAGAACCACACTGCAGAGGTATGGATGGTTATATCATTTTTAATCATATTATAATAACAGCAACTTGTTATTGCAGTGTTATTAGTATTATTATTAGTATCATTACAATTTTATGCTAATGTGCTATGCAAAGAAAACAAAATGCAGACGAATGACATAATTTGTGAATATAGGTCTATCACCTTGCAATTTAATTATGAGGTGGGATGTAGTTTTGTAGTCTGTTTTTAAAATTTTTTCAATGTTTCATTTTTATAATCCTCAGACGCGTGTGTCGGTGTTGCAAGTGTCGGTTATATGCAGTGATGTCGATGTGAAAATATGGCAGGACAAATTAATTGTAATATTAATTTGATGATAATAATAATAGCCTATTAATAATAATAATAATAATAATAATAATAATAATAATAATAATAATACATTAATGGAAAAACGAGCCAAATATCGTCTTGATATTATCAAAGGCATCAGCTATTGGCGATATCTCTGACTATCGTCGAACTATGATATCATCGTCTATCGGCACAACCCTAGGCCATATTAATGCACAGGCTGACCCATTCTTGAGCCCCGAAGTCCCATGGGGAGTTGGGAGGGCGCTTATGTAAACGTGTTCTGTGGGAGACGCTGATGTAAACACAGAGAGGGTGTGACAGGGATTAACCCATCCATGTAGTGTATGATTATCCTTTAGCGTATGATTGTAGCTTTTCCTTTAAGCTACAATCATTCTACCATATACTGAAACAGAATTTAGGGAATTATAGCGAAGCTATTTAAGGGAGCTATACATTTAAAAAAAATTAAAATTAAGTGTGAGAATTCAACTTAAATATTATTATAATTTGTAAACGAATGATAATAATATATTATAATAGTAATACACTTATTTAATAATTTTAAACCATGACTTTAACTATACATAATTAATATTTACATTGTATTCATGATGTTAGCCAGAGGGGAACTGACCCCCACAGTGAGTCTGGTTTCTCCCAAGGTTATTTTTCTCCATTAATCTACATCTTATGGAGTTTTGTGTTCCTTGCCACAGTCACCTTCAGCTTGCTCACTGGGGTTATTAGTACAATTATTATTTAATTACTTATTTTTAAGTAATTTACACAATTTTTTTATCTAATTACACAATGATGATTCATCGACATTATAGACATTAGTTTTATCATCTGTTAATGCCTGATCTTCTGTAAAGCTGCTTTGAAACGATGTGTGTTGTGAAAGGTGCTATACAAATAAAATTGACTTGACTTAATAAATCTCAATCGTGCACCTTTAACTTTTAAAACCTCATGCTTTTATTTTGACATTCTGAACTCTCCAGGAAGTCCTGTAAGTGTGTCTGTTTGTAGGCAAGTTCACAGAAGTTTAATTCGCTTCTTATTCAAATTCTGGTAAAAAAAAAAAAACACCTCCATTGCCATTCTATTGAGCATCTACATCTGATAGCTAATCAAATATCTATGTATTACCAGTATACAGGCACTCTCGCCTGTTTTGTAAAAGTTTTTTAACCATCGCTGTTGTAATTTATTACTACATAGTGTAAAGAAAAAGTTCCCAGACAGAAGACTTGATGACACAGGGGCTTCTCTTTTGCGGCTTGCTGTCTCCGTTTGCCATTTTGAAAACTAACGTGTGCAGAACTGTGATGTCATCAACTGATTTGACATACTAACAGTTAATAGGACAGCTTCTCTCTGTAGACCTACGTGAAACACAAGTGGAGTGTGTCCCTCTACAGAGTCAAAACAGGTTATTTTTTTTATTTTTTTTGCCAAACTGTATGATCCAGATGCGTTATTAAACTAGAGATGAACTGTGGAGCAAATGCTTACCGAACCGTTGTTGGCGAAACAAAGTTTTTTTTTTTTTTTTTTTTACTGAGAACTGTTAAACCCCTAATCGACACACATTCTGAGTTCTCCATCTTTTTTCTGCACTAGTACAATAGGGGAGTCATAATGGCTGCTGCTCTCCTTTTATGACCTCTTTATCAAAGAGCTGTTTAATGTGAGATTTAACAGCTTCCCACTGCGTGGGATAGATTCGCTGATACCTTTGCCTAACAGGGGTCTCATCGATAAGGGGATTTCATGAGCAATTATATCTGTACAGCCTAAATCTCCCTCAGCCTTTGCAAACACCTGACTATACCTTCTTAATAAATCTTTAACTTGCTGTTCCTCAGCTGGAGAAAGTCCAGGCCACTGCAAGGTAGCAACTGCTTCAAAAACAGGGCTCACAGTTTCTCCAGCTGATTGAACCTAAACTTGTGATATGTAAGCCACTTCTTTCTCTGTCTCCACAAAATCCCAATGATCCGCTACTACAGCAACCCTATGCACAGTGCCTAGCACCTGCTTTGGATGTACCGTGGCCCCTTTAACCCTCACATAACCACTGGTACATAAGCCACCCCATTGTTAACAGTTATTAATGAAGGGGACAATAATAAACCAGGGGCAATATTAGAGCCACCTGGCTCCAGCAGCATGGAGGTGTGAGGACAGTGTGGAACTTTTGGGCATGTAACCTTAACAAATTTCCATGAACCTGTTGGTATAAATGAACCAGATTTTTCTAAAACTCTGACCCTCCTCTCGGACACAACCGGACATTCTTCCAACTTATCCCCAAACCCATCCCCACAAATTCTCCCCTTGTTGAGCATATAACTTCCAGTAACAGTCCCCTATAACATTTGTCCTCAAAAGCCCATGTACTACTTTCTTTTTCAAACTAAAGGAGAATGGAAAATACCTAACTACAAAAATGCCACACTTTTGGAATAGTTCTACCCAAAATCTTAATATCCAATTCCAAATAGCCTAGGTATGGGATATCGAGGCCATTTGCAGCCTTCAAAGCTAGTCACCCACAATCACGTAATTTTAAAAGTATCCCAGTTATGGAAAGACTCTTTAAAAAAGAAAACACAGTAATTGTTGTAACCATGGATCCTGTGCCCAACAAGAATTTCACACCAACTTCCACCAACTACAGGGCATTTACCCATCAATCGTGGTGATATTTTTGGACTAGAACCGCTAACAACATTGTTAATTTGTCATAAGTTATTTCTACTTTTTTTTTTTTTATACCTGAAGATTTAGCAGAGATGTGTGCTGTCTCGGAAGGCGTTGAAACTGGGGTTGAGTGCTGTTCAATGGGCTGGCTAGCCGACTGTGTCCTCTGACCTTGATGACACTGGCGATTGACATACCCAGGTTTATGACAGCGCAGACATATAGGCAAACCCTCTGCTGTAAACTTATAATTAGGTTTAGGGGAACGGGCAATGGATTTGTCAAGGACAGATTGTAACTTTGACAGGGTTTAATTCCTGATCTTCTGTAAAGCTGCTTTGAAACGATGTGTGTTGTGAAAGGCGCTATACAAATAAAATTGACTTGACTTGACTTAATAAATCTCAATCGTGCACCTTTAACTTTTAAAACCTTACGCTTTTATTTTGACATTCTGAACTCTCCAGGAATTCCTGTAAGTGTGTCTGTTTGTAGGCAAGTTCACATTAGTTTAATTAGCTTCTTATTAAAATTCTGGTAAAAAAAAAGCATTCTTTTGAGCATCTACATCTGAGATGCTGTTCGTGAGTAGCACTCAAATATTGCGCACTGCGTGAAGGGTAAAAATAGTCACGAGTGTGTGTGTAAACAGAGCTCACCTGCTGCACTATATATAATCTGGTGATGTCGGCATAAATAGCTAATCAAATATCTATGTATTACCAGTATATAGGCACTCGTGCCTATTTTGTAAACGTTTTATGACCATCGCTGTTGTAATTTATTACTACATAGCATAAAGAAAAATTTCCCAGACAAAAGACTTAATGACACAGGGGCTTCTCTTTTGCGGCTTGTTTTCTCCGCTTGCCGGTTCGACCAAATGGACGCTACCTAAACCGGCGAGCAATGGGAGGGAGACTGCCCTGGACGGGAGTTGATCCATGATGGAGGATGGTATGTGTTGTTATGTTAACTTTATACTCCGCTTGAAAGCTTCACTTTATTTAGTTGACCAGCTACTGGAAGCTTGCTTCTAAAACAACCAGGCCAATTTAACTGTTACATTTGGCAGATTCTTTTATCCAAAGCGATTTACAGTGCACTTTTTACAGGGACAAGCCCCGGAGCAACCTGGTGTTAAGTGCCTTGCTCAAGGACACAATGGTGGTGGCTGTGGGGATCGAACCAGCGACCTTCTGATTAACCGTTATTTGCTTTACCCCACTTTGCCACCTCCCTTCTGCTGTTACACTTGTGTAAAATCACCATGCAAGCGGTCGTGTTATTGTTTTGGTCAGTTTGTGTCGTGTTTAAGATAAAGTCATGGCAGTAGAGGCGGTGCAACTATGACGATCAGCCTATAGTCCCACCCACGTTGAGATGGCACCAAACTGCAGTGGGAATGCAAGCTCAGAAACCTAATGCGAGTAGAGTTGAGGTGAGTCAAACCATAAAGTCCCATAAGCTGTTCGTTCAAGACACGTAACCTTTGTACTTCTTTCCTTAAGGTTAAAAGTTCCTCCTGTTCCTGTACATTACTCATAGTGAACAAAATCGCTCAAAAATATCACAAAATACACAGTTAATCACAAACCAATTAAAATATCATCAATCGAGTTGTAAATGTCTTTTTCATAGGCCGGCAGAGGAAGATCAACTGTTCCCCTACAGTCTTCTGGTGCCAGCCACTGTTTCTGGTAAGCAAAAAAAAGAAGAAAACAACAACACATAAATAATAATGCTCAGATCAACATTAATACTGCCGACAGCACCAGAAATGTTGTGCTGGCTATAAGCACTACTACTTGAACACTTAAGGACAACTATGCCACCTTCTGAAAAAGGGAAGAAGGACCCCAGTATACCCAATGCATATGGTCGCTTTGATCTAATCTCATAACCCGCATAGAATAATAAAGCAATGAGGCATGAAACAATTCTTGTTAATACAAATAGTAACTCTTAGAATAAACACACAGTTAAAATGGTGATTTCAAGTGTGCCAGGAATGTACATCAGGACTGGAGTGGTCACTTTATAGATCCAATAAATGATCAGTCCATAACAAAACAAAATACACAAAAGAAAAACAGAAACCAAGAAAAAACTTTCCTCATTAAAGAGTAAGGCAGAGTCCGCTAGACAACGTCAGCCATGCCCACTGCATTCCAGGTGTCTGAAAGAGAAAGCCAACACTACATTCAACCATACTCAAATCCCACACTCAAAAAATATCAAATCAAATCACTTTGTCACACAACCATATACACAAGTGCAACAGTAGATGAAAGTCTTGTGACGAGACATATACCAATTACAGTAAACAACATATTTACACAACACAATTTACATATCAAATGTACACATAATTACACAACAATAATATACAATGTACAGTAAACAATTCGCACAATATAGAATGCACATACAATATAAATAAAACGTAAAAAGTACATAAAAAATATATATACAGTAGTTGTATTGAGGAGAATATAATTATGACAGTCCAGTGTGAGATATAAGATTAATAATGTGCAATGCTGATGTAGATTGTGAGAGATCAAGTGTTCAAAAGTCTGATTGCTACCATCAGGTCCTGATGCTGCGATACCTCCTGCCTGATGGTAGCAGTGAGAGCAGCCTATGACTCGGGTGGCTGGAGTCTCTGGTGACCCTCTGAGCTTTTTCACACACCGCCTGTTATAGATGTCTTGGAGGGAGGGAAGCTCACCTCCGATGATATGTCTGGCATTTCGCACCACCCTTTGCAGGTCTTTGCGGTTGTGGGCGGTGCTATTGCTGTACCAGGCGGTGATGCAGCCAGCCAGGATGCTCTCTACAGTACTGGTGTAGAACCGTATGAGGATGTGTTGGTTCATTCCAAACTTCCTCATCTGTCTCAGGAAGAAGAGGCACTGGTGAGCCTTCTTCACAACGGCCTCAGTGTGGACGGACCATGTGAGTTCCTCAGTGATGTGGACACCGAGGAACTTGAAGCTGCTCTCTCCACCGGTGCTCCATTAATGGTGATGGGGCTGTGTTCTCTGTCTTTCTTCCTGAAGTCCACTACAAGCTTCTTGGTCTTACTGACATTGAGGGAGAGGTTGTGCTCCTAACACCAGCGTGTCAGAGTGTGCACCTCCTCTCTGTAGGCTGTTTCATCATTGTCAGTGATCAGACCTACCACCGTCGTATCGTCAGCAAACTTAATTATGGCATTGGAGCTATGTGTTGCCACACAGTCACGTGTGTATAGGGAATACAGGAATGGGCTGAGAACACAGCCCTGAGGGGCTCCAGTGTTGAGGGTCAGTGATTTGGAGATGTTGCTGCCCATTCTAACCACCTGACGTCTGCCTGGAAGTCCAGGATCCAGCTGCACAGCGAGCTGTTTAAGCGCAGAGCTCAGAGTTTCACATCAAGCTTGGAGGGCACTATGGTGTTGAATGCTGAGCTGTAGTCTACAAACAGCATTCTCACATATGTGTTCCAGATGGGAGAGAGCAGTGTGTAGTGTAGATGCAATGGCATCATCAGTGGAGCGGTTGTTGCGGTAGGTAAACTGCAATGGGTCCAGAGAGGTGGGCAGCACAGAGCAGATGTGATCTCTGATTAGCCTCTCAAAGCATTTGCTGATGATGGGGGTCAGAGCAACAGGACACCAGTAATTTAAACAAGTGATTTTTGTTTGCTTTTGTACAGGCACAATGGTGGGCATTTTGAAGCATGTGGGGACTACAGACAGGGAGAGGGACAGGTTGAAAATGTCCGTAATATCTGTCAAAATGCGAGTTACCATATACACACCAAGGGACCGCAACCATCAGGAAACCCAGTCAGAGGGAGGCGAGCAAACACGTTCTAATTAATTAGCTCCCTAGCTCGCAATATCGTAAATCAGTAAATTGTGAGCACAAATTCGGGCAATGGCAAGGGTGTTCATCCACTGAACATTGGGACACTTTTGACTAAATCACCTGCAACACGATAATGAGCTTTCGCATTGAAGTGCAGCTGTTATTAATCATCAACATTGATGTATAAATGACACACACTAAATTACATTCATTTTTGTTGAAGATATCAAACATTGTGTTCTACCACATTAGAGTTATTATGAAACAATACATGACATTAAATGAAGAAATAAAATATAAAGGAGTGTATTGTAAATCTTCTTTTAACAACTCAGTACCTCAGATCACACTAAATGATTGTATAGCTAATGCACATGCGCGTTCTCGAATTGATTGACAGGTGATATCTCTATCTAAAAGGTGATTGGCTCTTTTACCTTTAGGGTGGGACTTCCTTTCTACATTCGTTGACTGTTGGACGTTCCAATTTCCCATTAAAATAGACTCTGTCTTTATTAAGGCCCCGATATAGTTCTATAGAAGTTCTTATTCATTCTTTGTTTAGGGGTAAAAAGAAGTTCGAAACAGCTGAGCAATGGTATATGTTTGCGAAGTGCGAACATTCTGTGGGACAGCGTTTAGAAGTACATTTAAATATGATGACACTCAAGAGGACATGTAAAACTACTGTGACAATAAAAATGTGTTATCGATGACTTTGTGCCTCATTTTATGATTAGAATTCACATGAGGTCATGAGATCGGTGTGTCTGACTTTGACTGACTGAAGAACGTAAACCGCATTAATTGGAGTTCTTTGTCAAGGTCACACCCACCGATGATGTGGACCATTGACAGTAAGGTGTTTAGCAGTTGGTCAGATGTTTTTCTTTTTGGTCAGAATATTGGTCGGCCCCTAATCAAGCCTCAAGTGAGTGATAAAGGCCGACTGGAAGCTGCAGTGCGACCGAGACAGAGATTTACGGACGGATGTCCGACACCTTTGTGTAGTTGTCTTTTTGTTTACGTTTCTAATTAAAATATTATTTATATTGTCAAGCCAGTTCTCGCCACCTCCTTTCCATTAATCCCTTTACATACAGTAATACATATTCAAATTGTTAACTATTAAATGATCATTGATGTTTTTTGTCATAATGCTGTTGCCAGAATTGTATTAAATTAAAAGCCACATGTGGCCGTGCTTTGCAGTAATGTTACTACTAGGGGGTTTTGCATCAAGACACTTATTCCTTTAAATGGGTCATTACATGAGGAATCAAATTTTCCTTGATGTTGTAAAATATAAGAGGACATTGTACTATAGAAACATATGGTAAGTTTCAGAACTCAAAACTTCCTCCTCACTGCAAAAAGAGCATTTGTTGACAGCGGTTCCTCAATAATATGTTCAATAATCTCAATAATATAACCTCAAGGAACATTAAAATAATAAAAAAACACATGGGATGACCCCTTCAATAGACTTTTCTTTCTTTCTTTCTTTCAGGCTCTGTGCCCCTTCACTTCGTTCCTCAGGTTGCCTGCGTTCTCTGAATGGGCACTCTTTAGGGGGAATAGCTGGGGTTCAAAGCGCTGCGCTCCGGCCGCCTGAATGGAGTGAAAAGGATCTTTAACAAACATCCCCTGTGCGCCAGGCGCTCCAAACGCTCCAGTAATAAATTAACTTGTGGCCAAAGTGCGGCAAACATTCTGCGGCAGCGGAAGCAATCTGCTGCTATCTCACCCTACCTCTCCCATATTAATGAAACAGAATGCTGGCCAATTTGCATACAGGTGAGAAGAAGAATACGCCAGAAAGAAGCAGGTCTAGATAAAGGACGGGAATGGGGTGATGAGCTTTGAATAGCAAAAGAGTGATACTTATATACACAGGGACGGGAGAGAGAGAGAGGGAAAACAAGAGGGAGTTTTTTTCATTTTCTTTTTTCTCTCATCCTCAAAAGACGAGGTCAGTGCTGGCATTT
Organism: Xyrauchen texanus; assembly: GCF_025860055.1. Lineage (NCBI taxonomy): Eukaryota > Metazoa > Chordata > Actinopteri > Cypriniformes > Catostomidae > Xyrauchen > Xyrauchen texanus. The sequence goes on from NC_068276.1 coordinate 57,262,852, forward strand.
GAAGAGACTGCCCAGCAGCTGTCTACATGCAGTAGCTCAATCATTAGCTGCAAAGGGGGCCATTAGTCCTTGTCAGCACTGTTCTGGCTCACACATGCACAATGCTGTTACTCCAGCCGCCACTAGAGATCAGTATTTACCGTGCCAGAAGCAACAAGTGTGCGACAATCAAGACACACTCCCTTTGTTCTAAATAAAGACGTTTTGTTGCATGTGGCGGCGGTTGATTTAATTGAGCAAGTGTTCTGTGTCCAAAGACTATCAAAACACTTTTTGACTTCTCCATACTTTGCAAGTGTGCACCCTGTTATGTAACAAACCACCAATGCAGCTCACGTTTGATTCTTGCATCCTGCTGAACTAGTCATTTAGCCTCAGTATACTGCAAATGCAGGCTGGTTTGAGCGATAATAGAGCAGAGCTGCGTAATCTCCCACTATGTAGTCAAGATAATGGCGACCTTTTGCCTTCTCATCTTCTCATCTTTCGCCCTATCAGAATGAGTGACTTATCTGCCTCCCTGCTGAGAAGCAACAGCTTGTATCTGTAGGCCACACTGTAAGAATGGATGTTCACACCTGGGCCAATTGATAAACCACAGTTGCTCTTCATCATTTGTGTGTACATGTGAGGCCTTGTTTACACCTGGTATTAAAGGGATAGTTGACCCAAAACTGAAAATTCATGTTGCTACAAACCCATGTGACATTAATTTCTTCTGTGGAGCACAGAAGGAGATGTTAGGCAGAATGTTTATCTCTAAATAGTGACCAGAATGTAACATTCATTCACTAATGAAACTGAATGTAGTGGTGGTGGTGTAGTGGTCCAAAGTACATAATTGGTAATCTGGTAATCAGAAGGATGCTGGTTCGAGCCCCACAGCCACCACCATTGTGTCCTTGAGCAAGGCACTTAACTCCAGGTTGCTCTGGGGGATTGTCCCTGTAATAAGTGCACTGTAGGTCGCTTTGGATAAAAGCGTCTGCCAAATGCATAAATGTAAATGAATGGTGACTGAGGGATTGTTGGCACAATATTTCTTCTAATTATACTTTTATTTTAATCAAAGCACATATGTGACATTACAAGTAGAATTCTCAAATATTGTATTGAAGAAACTGTATTAACTGAACTTTGGATGTGCAAGACATTTTTCAGATTGGACGGATATTTGCTTTTTAAGCCATTACTAGCACAGAAAACTCTTGAGAGTCAAGTAGGCGCTCCTTCACTGTTGTTGGAATGCATTCAAACACAATTTTTTTGTAAATCTTTCGTAAAGCTGATCTGACATCTGCTCTAAATAGGATTCATGAAAGTGTTCGAATTTTCAAAATGTTAGTTGGTATGAACAAAATGTACATTTACATTTATGCATTTGGCAGATGCTTTTATCCAAAGCAACTTACAGTGCACTTATTACAGGGACAATTCCCCCAGAGCAACCTGGAGTTAAGTGGCTTGCTCAAGGACACAATGGTGGTGGCTGTGGCGATCAAACCAGCAACCTTCTGATTACCAGTTTAGTGCTTTAGCCCACTATGCGACCACCACTCCTGTGGTGTTTGCACCTGTTCCTGACCAAGCATGAATTGTGTGCATACCATCCAAATGGTTTGTGTTCTTTCAGGCAAACTGCCATGACTACATCTTAACATATTCAATAAAAATAAATTAAATAAGTATTACAAATAACTAATAATTTATTTAGTGAAATTAACCTTAACAAATCAGTTTAATAGGTTTGTTGTTTGTTTTTTGTTTTATATATATATATATATATATATATATATATATATATATATATATATATATATATATATATATATATATATATATATATATATATATATATATACCTTTTATTGATTTTTTTTTTTTTTCTTTGATGCTTGCATTTATTTCTCTTAAGTATAGCTTATACCCAACTCTGCCTCTTTAATTGTAAATGATTTTTTCCAGCAGAAGTGGCATGGGGTAAAAAGGAGCACTTTGTGTTTTGATTTTCTCAAACAAATGTATGCCCTCTGATGTGACTGGTTTCATTTGATATGAGCTCTGTAATTTATGTTTCAATATTCAGTGTAGAGATCGATAAAATACATTTAAGTTGATATTGTATGGCCAATAGTAATGCTGTTAAACCATAAGGGCAGGTGTGAGGTGAGGAGAATAATAGAAAATGCCCACTCCCTGTCGTAGCTTGAAAATCTTTATTAGTTGACAGCTATAAAAGTTATTCTTCGAGCATTACATTAAAGCTACACTATGATACATTTGGTCCTCTAGCGGTCGACGAATAAGGAACATTGTTTTGGTTTATATGTGAGTTGGGCTTCTGCACAGATATATCTGATTGTTTCAGGAGTACCAGTGTAACCATAGTTACAGGTGATCATCTTGTCAGAGCAAATGTCACTAATGACAACAAAACTCACCCTCTCCCCTCAATCAATAAAGAAAGGCAGAAAGATATCTGAAAAATATGTCTTATGAGCAGATGAATAGCAAATCTTCTGCTGTTGTTTTGACTTACTGAAAACAATGGTTTTAAAATCAATAGCATTACAAAAGTAAGGCAACGATGACATAGACATAATAATTGCTAGTCATATCAGATAAGGTCAAATGGTGGAAACTATTATAACTTAGCTAGCAGGCAAATAGACCAAGGTAGAAACTGATTTAAAGATTGGCATTGTTACCAGCATAAAGTAAAAATTTTCCATTGTACTTCCTTCGTCGAAAATGAAACTGAAAGGTCTGCAGTACCACAATCCATAATAAAAGGCCCCTTTAGACTGGCTAGGCTATCTAATGAACTACCGAAGAGCTACCTGACTAACTATCGGTCCGTTAAAATATATGACCTGTCCTTTAAGATCTCAGAGATCTGTCCCGACAGCTCTAAAATATAAATCATTAGGGTGAGGCAAAAAAATAGGGTATGGCAAAAACATGATTTGGAAGACAGATTGTTGGAGTACTTGATCATTAATTCAATTATGTTCATTTCAAACAAAAAATCATAGTGTAGCTTTATATTTTCTTAAGATTCTTCCAGTTCCAAGGGAGTTATGTCACTGTTACCATAATGATTTACCCAAGAATTTCACCAATGATGCTGGCGATGTGCTCAACAGAACCAGAGAAAGTTAACGGTGGTGGACATCCTCCTGCCGGTGTGAATTGATGTGTTATGTCATGTTAAACTATTTGTATTGACCTCTTGGACTGTTTGATTCACAAAAGAGCCTCCGATGACAGCAAAAACATGCAATTACATTAAGTTCCTCACTTTCTCGGAGACGCTATTGTGTCTGCTTAATCAAGATTTTATGACGTGAATGCCCTTCATTCATAAAAACTTCATGCAATGTTTATTACTGTTCCGCTTAGATGTTAAAAGCATTTACTAGCAAGTCTGGTGCCTTCCTTATTGCCGTTTTCATGGGTGTGGATTATGATAATTGTGAACAAATGTGTACACGCCCCCATTTACGAATGTTTGGAATTCACTAACATACACCCGTTTAATGAACAAATCTGGGGTGTATGTAGGTTTTTGTACATTTTAATCCCAATTTACTCATATTCACGAAAGCAAATCACCTGAAATGGATATTATTACCAGGTGTAAACAGTGTGTGTGTGTGTGTGTGTGTGTGTGTGTGTATCCCTGTGCATGTGTTCTGTAGTGCACGTGTGTAGACATGAGGGGCAGATTTCTGTGTTCTTGCGGCAAACATGAGAAGTGTCATTGATACAGCATCTTAAGTTTCCTGGTAATCACCCTTGAAGGAAGTAATGTGGCTTTCCCACAGAGACAGGACAATAAGCCCAGTATTGAGCAGTGAAACTCAGCTACCTGCACCTCTTTCCACTTTCACGGCCCATCCAGGCTGTCCAAGAGTATGGAATGCATGTGTCAGCTTAAATTCAGCCATTGCACTGTATCGAGGTGCTTGAAACCTTTAAACCTGCCATTCGGTATGATTATTGAAAAGTGCTCTGCAAACAAGTTGTCTGATGTTACAATTTCCGAAACATGGAATTCGAAAACTGCCTATTATACTGTATGTATGCTTATACAATGCATCACAATATTCGGATATTCAATTAGTCAATACTGTCTGTACTTCATAACACCATTTAGGGGTGTAGGAATGATCTGAAACCTATGTACATTTGTAGAGGGGAAATTTATAAACCTCATCAGCTTGGCCAATGTCTTTTTTAGCAAGTCAGCCATCTTTGGAATGCTCTTGGGAGGCTATTTCCAGTCATGCCAGTGCAGCTCCTATCTACTTGAATGGAGAGAGACTGAAATCTCAAAAATGATTGGTCAAGATTAAGATCAAAGAAAATTTTTCAAATCAGCGTTTAAATATGACAATAATGGAATCATGAATGATCATTTTGTACCACGTATTTCGCCAAAAACAATTCCCAGCTTATACAGCTAATGCACATGCATGTTCTCGAGTTGATTGACAGGTGATTTCTGTATCTAAAAGGTGATTGGCTCTTTTACCTGTAAGGCAGGACTTCCTTTCTACATCCGTTGACTGTTGGGCACTCAGAGCTTTTTGGTTGGGCGTTCCAATTACTCCCATTCATTTTAATAGAAGTGCCCCATCTCTGCTAAATAATCTCTAGCTTGTCTCATGAATATTAATTGGGTGAGGAAATATTCGCCCAGTAGTCTTGGCTGTATGTGGCCACTACAAATATCTGTTGTCCACTGCCAACATGACCGGTTGATAGAAGCCTCTGCTGGATCTTAAAAACAGGGCTTGGTATCAATACCGATTTTACTATTATTTGATTCGAATTATAACTTGATTTGATTCAGATTAATTTGGGTATATTTCAGTTATGATGTCCATTTTGCTTACATATGAAAGAAATTATCTCTCAGCTTATGATGTAAATTATACAGGAAACATAACATAAACAACTTTGTTCAATACAAATATAATATTGGTAAAAATGACAACAGTAGTGGGCGATATTCATAATTTTTCAATTATCGTCCAAACAGGATTCTGGGTAGCTCAGCGAGTAAAGACGCTGACTACCACCACTGGAGCTGTGAGTTCGAAGGGCGTGCTGAGTGACTCCATCCAGGTCTCCTAAGCAACCAAATTGGCCCGGTTGCTAGGGAGGGTAGAGTCACATGGTGTAACCTCCTTATGGTCGCTATAATGTGGTTCTCGCTCTCGGTGGGGCGCGTGGTGAGTTGTGCGTGAATGCTGCGGAAAATAGCATGAAGCCTCCACATGCGGTATGTCTCCACGGTAACGTGCTCAACAAGCCACGTCATAAGATGCATGAATTAATTGTCTCAGACGTGGAGGCAACTGAGATTCGTCCTCCGCCACCCAGATTGAGGTGAGTCACTACGCCACCATGAGAACCTAGAGCATGATGTGAATTGGGCATTCCAAATTGGGGAGAAAAAGGGGAGAAAAATAAATAAATAAATAAATGTTTCAGCCAAACATTCACTATTGTTTCCTTCTTCCTAAAACATTAACAATATTTTATGTGCAAACATTATAACAAAAAATGGAAGACTAAACAAAAATCTGAAGCAACTGCTATCTACCATTTTAAACACACAATCTTTTTTTAAGATTTACAAAGTTAAAGTTTTGTGTGAAATTTGGAGATAATATTGTGGTTAATAAAACTTTTTTTAAATTTTTTTTTTTTTTTAGCAATTTTATGTATCTTTCTTGCTATGTTAAAATATGTGATATATCAGTATCATATCAGCCATTCAGCCACCCTGTTTTCTGGAAATTGGACTTTTCAAGTGATTATGAATCAGAATCAAGGCAAATTATTATTCCAGTGTAATTTAACAGTGTAGTTTCTTTTACAAAAAGCTTTAGATAAAAATGTCATGATTCATTCCAGCCCACGTACGTTTATGTGCATATTTTGCCAAAAACTGTGTCATTCACGGCTATCTCCCATTCATTCCTATGCAGAGTTCTGCAGAGTTTGTCAGAGCAAGCAACCGTAACCAGGGGGGGGCGGAGCTTAGCGAAGGGCCAACTGAATTCCTCTTAGAGCTAGTGATTGAAAGTAAACTAATTCCAGATGGATAAGGTCAGAATGTAGAGATGGATCATAGACAGACCATTGAGAGAATCTGCAATTGTTTTTGCTATTCCTGCTCTGATTTTGGCAGAAAATCTTCTGAATTCTGTGGAATGGATTTATACAGGGTAACATGTGTTTAACCAAGTTGAGTGTACTACCTTTCTGTTTGTAGATGAAAGAATTAGGCCTAAATTAGGCTAAATATTATTATCTCAGTTCTATGGCATTCAGATTCTATGTGGGTCTTTTTGTGTCTTCCGTTCCGGATTCAAAACAAGTTACATCAAGTTACATCAGCAATATTTGTGGTGTAAAGTTGATTACCAGAAGAAATTATTTCTACTGAAAAAGCTAAAATTGCGGTGTCTTTACAGCACTTACTAGTACAATAAATATTAATGAGGCCTGAAAATAAACATTAGCCACAAGACATAAACACTACACATGTTTGCATGATATTAGTGTGATTAGAATTAGAGTTAATAAGCCTAAAATCGTTTATTAACCTTATTTGTGTGAAGTTAGATCCAATGTTAATCAGCACTTTTCAGATTGTTCCCACTCATTTGCAATGTGTGTCATCATTTACCAGTTATTTTGGCCATTAATGACCTATCTTTATCATCCTATCTTTCATTGGTGCTCTGCCCCATTGATGAGACACAATAAGTCTAGCTGTCCATGACACCAGCCCTTCTTCTGAGAACTTTGACACAGTTTAACCCCCCCTGTGCAGAGGCCATTGCATTTGTGTATTGGATAAATTGGGAATGAGGAGCTTTATGGTTAAGGCCAATTGTGGGCATGAGGATATGCAGATGGAGTAAAGTCTTTAATGAAAGATTAGAGAAAGAGAGGAGATAATGCTAGTAAAACAAATGGGCTAAGTAAATCGAGAGAAGAAAGACAAGTAATCTCATAGGAATGGGACCCTTCGAACTGTACAGGGGAGGCTGCTACATTTCCCGCTTACTGGGTCCATTAGCATGACCCCATGACCCCCCTCCAATACGACACATGCATACCTCACACAGTTGCCATAGCCTGTCAGCCACTGCGCATTGGTTCGGGCCGTGCTGAGTCTGCGCTGGTCCAGGCAGGACCCCCTTTGTGCCGGAGAAGGGAGGAGGGGGCAAGCGGGCATGACGGCAGGGCCTTGCAGCTGTCGCGAGGGTCGAGCCATGGACGCCTGTGATCAGCCAGCCGTGAAATCTGCCCTGAACAGGACTGCATTCAGAGGCTGACCCTCTCATACACACTCCCAAACACACACACACTCGCAGCAACACTCCGCTCTCTTTGGTGCTAAATCTTCCCCAGGCTTGTGGAGCTCGTCTGGCGCCAGCTATTCGTTGCGCTCTGCCTGTCGATAACCCTTGCTTCTCCAAAACCCCCACTCACACCTCCTTGCTCGCCTCTCGTACAAACAGACCCCTTTCCTCCCTCCTTTTCATGTGCCAATCCCTACTGTAGATTTATATAAATCGATTAACAGGCATTAGTAATGACTTGCCATGAAAATAAGAACAAACTGATGTAAGAAAAACTTTCAAAAGAATTCTGCAGGCTTTCTAAAAGATTTTTCTTGTTTTGTTTTTTTAAATTCGATTTACTATGGTTTAACTAAATACCATAGTTCAGCTGTGGTTACTGATGTAAAAACCATGGTTCATTTTCATGAGGGATGTATAAAGCTATTGCAAGGGAGCCTAAAATAATTGTGAGGAAACACAAAACTATTGCAAGGGAATGCAAAAATGAATGTGAGGGAGCAGAACCTATTGTAAGGGAGCTCAAAACATTTAGTCAGAATGCAAACCTGTAGCAAGGGAACGCTGAATGCAAAACAATTTCAGGATATAAAGTACATATCCTCCCTGTCCTCAAATGGGGCTTTTCCACTGCACGGTACAACTTGAGTCAACTCAACTCTGCTCGGTTTTTTGGGGTTTTCCACTGTGGATAGTACCTGGTACCTGATAGATAGATAGATAGATAGATAGATAGATAGATAGATAGATAGATAGATACTATATGTGACGTAAAAATCCTGCAGATCACTGATTGGTCAGGGAGAATCGTCACTACCAGCGTCAATAGATTTTCGATACGCAACATCAACCCGCTAGTTTTAAAGTTAGCAACAGCGATAACTGTATCATTTGTTCAAGTGACTTTAGAATTGTGAAAAAATAAATGGCTGTGCGCAAAACCACGCTATGGTCAATAAACGAGGAGTAGACGGTCCACTCGTTAGCGATGAGCGAAACAAAAAAGTCTCTCTGGAAGTGTATCAGCTGTTGGCCGCACACGACTACCACCGGACCCACCAACAGTGTAGGGAAAGTTAAAAAAAAAAACGTAAAAATGACTACAGAACCATCAAGGAAAAGTGGAAGTGATTCGACCAAATGGACGCTATCTAAACCGGCGAGCCATGGGAGGGAGAGTGTCCTGGATTGGCGTTGATCCAAGATGGAGGATGGTATGTTCAAGCTTCACTTTATTTAGTTGACCAGCTACTGGAAGATTGCTTCTAAAACAACCAGGCCAATTTAACTGTTACACTTGTGTAAAATCAACATGCAACAACTGCTTTATGCAGCACAATGAGCTAGTAGCTAACAGCTAGCGGTCGTGTTATTGTTTTGATCCGTTTGTGTCGTGTTTAAGATGATGTCACGGCAGTAGAGGCGACGCAACTATGACGATCAGCCTATAATCCCACCCACGTTAATCTGGTACTAAACTGCAGTGGAAATGCAAGCTCAGAAACCTAAAGCGAGTAGAGTTGAGGCGAGTCGAACTGTAACATGCAGTGGAAAAGTACCAAAAGGGGCTCCATAGATTTGACACATTTCAGGGAAATTAAATTACATGCGACTTACTATATATATATGTCTCTGTATGTTAAAGGGATAGTTCACCCAAAAATTATCTCATTGTTTACTCACACTCATGAACCCCCAGGTGTGTATGACTTTATTTCTTCGCCAGAACACATCTTGGCTCAGTAGGTCCTTAAAATGCAAGTGAATGTGAAATCACAGACAGTGAGCTTAAACGTCATCGATACGACTCCAACGGTTAAGTTAATGTCTTCTAAAGTGATACGATCACTTTTGGTGCAAAAAAAGATCAATATTTAAGTCTGGTGAAGAAAGAAAGTCATACACACCTGGGATATCATGAGGGTGAGTTAATATTGAGAGAATTTACATTTTTGGGTGAACTAGTCCCTTTAAGATGTTAAAGGAGAAAGCATTTAAGCACAAAACAAATTATGTACTTCACCTTTAATCCTGATAATTAATTTACCCTCAGGTTTACTTTCAGGTTACTTTTAGGAGTTGATAGACTGTTTAGCATTTTTATACTGTAACTCATACCTTAACTGTTTCTGTACCTCATTGTCCCAAAAAAAAAGAGGTAATCAAGCAATCACAGTTAAGAAATTATTTTAGATTTTGTTTTCTTACAGAGGAGATTCCCAAAGCTTGCATAATTACAAATGTATAACCTATCACTGTTACCATTTTTGTAGTCAATTAGAGATTTGAATTTCTATTAAAATATAGTTTATAAATTTTCATTTGACCTTTTTGCCAAAGTTCTTTGATTTCTTAATATGAGATGTGTACTAGTTCATTCATAACTGTACCTGCATTGACTAGCCATGAAACTAATGCCTTTGGAATTTGTGATGTGAGAGGTTCATGGACTGAAGTAAACTTCCTGGTCAACTGAGCTGTGCATTAGCACGCTACTTCCCTTGTAATTTGGCCCAATTATTCCTCTGTTTAAAAACACACATTCAGATTAGTGCAAGAGAGTAGCATCTGGCTGCTGAATTGCCTGCCCATGAGAAAGTAATATGGTGTGTTTTGCCAGGAAAGCAGTTCCATGGGATACATTTCATCAAGTTAGCTCTTCACAGATTGAATTACAAGCAATTTATCTCTGGGTAAACCTAAGCAAAAGGCTGGCAAGATTGCTAAATTGCACGATGCTTCTTGTTCATCCAAATTCGTGCATAGTTGAAGGAAATGGGCCAGTTAAAGGAACTGTGACTTGCGTTTTTATTCCTTGCAAACTTCTTAAAATGTACTGTTCTTTAAATGTACTGAACATTGATTCAAATGTGTGTTTCTCACAAAAGCTGTTAAGAATATGTCCATTCATCTTTAACTTCAAATTTTTGGCATAAAGAAAATGTAGCCTACATTTATAATGTTTTTCACATTGTGAAGTTTCAGGACACTTAAGAATATTTTACTCCCCAATTTTAATTACCGTAACACGTCTGGATGTTTAACTTTTACTAGACTATTTCCACTGTTTTCCGTGATGAGTCTCGTCATTTTTTTTGTATTACAGTAAAAAAGTTGTACAATGATTTAAATTGTACAACTTAAATTATTTAAATGCATTATCAAGAGAGTATTACTGTCTAAATATTTATTAGTTCAAATGTAATTTTATATATATATATATAATACCTTTTTTTTTTTCTGGCATAAAATACATGCCTTATTAGGGCCAGTTAAAGTCTGAACAGCAGAAAAAAAATCCTTATTATTGAGCCCTAAATTATGAAAAATAATACACACAAACTAACTGAAATGTGACTAATTGGACAAAAGAGGTTAAGTAGGAATAGATAAGCATAGACATAGTCTGATGCCCATTTATCCTCGGAGGCCAAGGCATATAGAGAGTCTGGGTCAGCCCACCCACACTGCTGAGTCAGCCCACATCCTGGGTCCTGTGCCCTCTTCTCTTGGCTCTCAAGTATGGCTTGGAAAGAAACCAAGATGGCTGCTACATGTTGGGCCACAGTGACCCTTTCAACTTCTGTCAGTTGCACTCACGTTGTTGTGCTCCACTTTCTATCTTTTTGGTTGTCTTCATGTCAGACAAAATTCTGTCTGCCCCCCCCCCCCCCCCCAAATATGAATTTGTTCCAAATATGATCTTAGTCTTTTTATTTGTTCTTATGGCAAATAAAGGATAAGGGGCTGCTAAAATGTAACGCATTATTGCGTTAAAACATTGTAGAAGCAGCACAAAAAATTAGGAATGTCCATTTTCAGACTAGTCTTCATAATCGATTGTTGTGGAAATTAATGATCAATTAATTGATTAATCGTTAACGTCAATACATCAATAATATGCGCATGTAGCCTACTGTTTGAATACAATTATGACAAGGTTCTGTAACACTCTGAAAGAGGAAGATGGAGCCGGGTGAACAATCCAACGTGAGACTTTTATTTACAACAGTCTTTCAGTGTAACACACAAACAAATGGCTTTTCATCCCAAACAGAATCACACTCCATCAGCATTGTGTGTCTTTCTCTCTCTCATCCGGCTGTCTGGACACCCTTCTAGCTTTCACTGAAACAGAGAACAGCTGCAAAAGATAATTTCCCACAGGTGTCAATCCTAACCATTCTTCCTCTCCCGGACTCGCTCTCTACAGACGTCGCTCGGCCATGCCCAACTCGCCACAATAATTTAAATGAATACGCTTAAGAAATGCTAGCATTGGCATTTTGCTCTTAAAATATTCTCAGTTCAGTGTATTTTTATACATTTAGGCTATGTTTAGCTCGAATTGGTGAATTGTTTGATTACTGTTAATAATAACTTGTACACAAGATATATATAACTTATATACATATTTGAGTTCATTAAAACACGTTGTGGATCATGGGATATTTCGGACCTTTTGGACTTATTTTTTTTATTTGAAATTAAGTCAAATCATAACATGCTGCATAAACCGTGTAGCCGACATAACATACCGTCTCTCTGGTGATGGCGAGATGTCCGCTGAATGTGCTTTCCCGGCTTAAACTGGCGTAATTATAGGTTGGGATGAGAAAAGAAGACCAGCATATCAACATTGTTTGTTTTCATGTTGCATTTTAACACACTATCATGGTGTATGCAGAAAACAACACTGATTACATTGAGCCTGCTTCATCTTCGTCAGTGCTTCGTCTTCTAATATGCAAAGAAGATGACATGCTGTGCGCTAGCACTCTCTAGCGGTGGATGAATGTATAGACTGTATCAACATATGCTGGCATGATTACTGAATGTATTTGTCCCAAAATGTATTAATCGATGATCAATAAGCTAAATCGATCAAATCATTAACCCGAGTTTCGATTAATCATTAACATCTCAACAACGAATATAACGGAGCACTTGAAACGTGTTTATAATAGAATTTTTGTAAGCTGACATGGGGTGCTCCTGCAGAAGATAACATAACGCAAGTCTCTTGAGACGTACTTTCAAAAGTTTACATTCTTTTTAACGTGATGTGTAAAAAAAACTTGCCATTTCTGCGTGAGTTGCTGAAAAAACAATGCACAACGGTGAAATAATATCCATTCTGACCGAACACGTGCTTGTGCTAAAAAGCTAGATGCTGATCAATGAATATAACAGAACACAGGTGTCTTGGGACATGTTTTTAAAAGTTGAAGTTCTTTTGAACCTGACATGGCATCTAAAAAACGCGGTACTTCTACGCAAGACTCTGGATAAACAAAAGATGTGGCACAGCGGTCAAAGAACGACCATTCAGACCAACAGCAATCACCTGCTAAAAAAAATGTAGACGCAACGCAGCATATAACAGAAAAAAGGTCTTGTGTCAGCTTTTAAAAGTTTACATTAATTTTAACCTGACGTGGCTTCTAATATAATGCAGCACTCCTATGTAAGTCGCTGAAAGATGCAGCACAACAAATATATTGCAAGTGTCTCAAAGTTCTCTTAAACTTTTACATTGTTTAACCTGACACGGTGTCTAAAAAAACATGCTGTTCCTGTGCGAGGCACTGAAAAAACAGTGAGAAGCAGCACAAGGATTAAAGACGTCTGTCCAGTGCCATCTATGTTTACCTAGAAAAATTGGAAAACAGTATGGACGGACACAAAAATATATTTGGTGTGAACGGCCCCTAATGGCTGTGGGTGTGTGGCGACTGAAGATCACATCCGAAATAGCTGTCATTGAAGAAAAAGGGAATAAGCCACTTTGGATTATTTTTTGTTTATTTAGATTCTCCATGCCAGTTTGATTAAGGTGAAGACCATATCATGGGAAGATGTGGAGGAGGATATATATGAGCTGCTGAATAGGTTGGGTGTGGGAAGATCAGCGACTGATAATTGAACAAGCCACTGCAGGCAACCTCACCCAGGTTTTGCTTCATCTAAGACTGTAATTCTGGAATGCAGTATTATTTCACTTGACTACTGGTAAATACCTCAGGGGCTGAAGTTAGCATATTTAAGACAAATCCGGTTTTACTTAACAACAAAGCTAAACTTGACACTCTGGTTGAATAAAAGAGCATTAAGGCAAACTTTGTCAAAAGCACCTATTAAATCTCTTGTTAACCGCTGAGGAGCAGTGAGAAAGTTTTTTCCCAGCCAAGCATGTTGCGGTCATTTTTTTCGTAACTGCCTTCTAATCAGCTCGCTCCATAAATTAGATTATTATGTTCCTTTCTAACAAATGACTTGTTAGGTTTTATGGATGCCAGACTAAGTTGGTGTTTAACACTGTTTATGTACCAAAGATCTGCCCTTGTGCCACTGAGTTCGGACTTCCTGTCCTGTACCCGCACAGGGGTCTGGCTTCTAAACACCTCACACATTAACCTGTTCCTCTGCGGAAAACTTCCCCAGTTGAAGCCGCTAATGGCTCGCTCAGTGAATGCTCAGACATTTGCTTAAACTCAAATTTCAGTAAGGTCAAAATAAGGTCAAACAATCTGCTGCAATCTAAAAGTTTGATGGATTTTCTGGCTTGGCCGTTCTCAGACACTCTCTTGGACGGATTGGTTTTGAATTTGAGTATGAAGAGATTTTTATGTCGTTTGAGGTAGGGCTTCAAGAGTGCATTTTTCCCCCCTACATCTGGCTGCTTCTACTGTGGTATTCCTAAGGTATGTTATGTGTAAGTGTTTTCCACACAGGATAGCCCTCAGGGCTTCCAAAACAGCACTAAAGATAAATAACTCCACTGCATGTGAAAACAGAAAACCACCCTTTGTTATTCTGAAAGATCTTTTGAAGGATTTAGCAACCATTATAACTGGAGGGCGACATGGACACAAAAGGAAACATTTTGAAGCATCGTCACGCAGCTCTTTTCTATACAAGAACAGGCAGTGACCACTGCTGTCAAAAAAGGACCCCAAAAAAAGGCACAAAAGTAGTCCATACAACTTATAAGTCGTCTAAAGCCATATACAATCACTTTATGTGAGGAGCAGAACTCTTTCAATTCCCACGTTTTTTTCCCTGCTAAGTGAAGACATGTTTTTTTACTCTCATTGCCCAATGAAACGAACCACATGCATTTACAAAATTTAAGTCAGTGAAAGTGGTCACAATTGTAACTGGTAGGACTAGGAAAAAATATAGATTTTCTGATGCATCTTCATTTGAACAATTTTGATTCTTAAATACCTAGATCGATCTTTTACTCTATGCACAACCATCTACTACATTGAGTGAAAATCATTTGCATTTGCAACCAAATTTCACATTATTTCACTAAAAATGTCTATGATTTGCCACTTGCTGGTAAAAGTTCAGATTTCACTCACCAGTCATTGAGTAGCATAGTGGCGAATTATTCAGCAGTGAAATCATTTCAGTGCACATTGAGGGTAGAAGTTTAGCTTGACTCGTTCCTTGTGTGTGTGTCCAAAGACAATATCAACGCAATCCATTAGTCATTGAATAATGTCTTTTTTATTGGGGTGTGAATCTCTGTGTTGAAAGCGAACCGATTTAATTTCACAATTTGGTTTGATTCACAATTACATTTTATTTGTTTAATGATTCAGTTATGCATTTTTTTTATGCATTTATAGTGTTCTTTAAATACTTCCCCTAATGTGTCATAAGCAAGAAAAAGAAAGGCAAACGACTTAAGATTATTTATTGCACCAAAGTAACAGTCAGTATCTGTGTGGCCACCAGCTGCATCAAGTACTGCAGTGCATCTCCTCCTCATGGACTGCACCAGATTTGCCAGTTCTTGCTGTGAGATGTTACCCCACTCTTCCACCACGGCACTTACAAGTTCCCGGGCATTTCTGGAGGGAATGGCCCCAACCCTACCCCCTCCGATCCAACAGGTCCCAGACGTGCTCAATGGAATTGAGATCCGGACTCTTTGCTGGCCATGGCAGAACACTGACATTCCTGTCTTGCAGGAAATCATGCACAGAACGAGCAGTATGGCTGGTGGTATTGTCATGCTGGAGGGTTGATGAGCCTGCAGGAAGGGTACCACATGATGGAGTAGGATGTCTTCCCTGTAATGCACAACATTGAGATAGCCTGCAATGACAACAAGCTCAGTCCGATGATGCTGTGATACACTGCCCCAGACCATGACTGACCCTCCACCTCCAAATCGATCCCTCTCCAGAGTACAGGCATCAGTGTAACGCTCATATCTTCGATGATAAACGCGAGTCCGACCATCACCCCTGGTAAGACAAAACCCTGACTCGTCAGTGAAGAGTGCATTTTTGCCAGTCCTGTCTGGTCCAGTGAAGGTGGGTTTGTGCCCATAGGCGACGTTGTTGCCGGTGATGTTTGGTAAGGACCTGCCTAACAACAGGCCTACAAGCCCTCAGTCCAGCCAGTCTCAGCCTTTTGCGGACAGTCTGACCACTGATGAAGGGATTTTGTGTTCTTTGTGTAACTCAGGCAGTTGCTGTTGCCATCCTGTACCTGTCCCGCAGGTGTGATATTCGGATATACCAATCCTGTGCAGGTGTTGGTACACGTGGTCTGCCACTGCGAGGATGATCAGCTGTCCTTCCTGTCTCCCTGTAGCGCTGTCTTAGGCATCTCACAGTACGGACATTGCAATTTATTGCCCTGGCCACATCTGCAGTCCTCATGCCTCCATGCAGGGACTCTGGGCATCTTGCTTTTGGTGTTTTCAGAGTCAGTAGAGAGGTCTCTTTATTGTCCTAAGTTTTTATAACTGTTACCTTAATTGCCAACCGTCTGTAAATTGTTAGGGTCTTAACGACCGTTGCACAGGTGCATGTTCATTAATTGTTTATGGTTCATTGAACAAGCATTGAAAACATTGTTTAAACCCTTTACAATAAAGATCTGTAAAGTTATTTGGATTTTTACAAAATTACCTTTAAAATACAGTGTCTTGAAATAGGGACGTCTGTGGTATAATCCAATATTTATACATTTTTAAATATTGTATACTAATTTGCTGAATCCCAATTAATTCTATTTTTAACAGTTTACATTGATAATTGACCAACACTAACAATTCCCGAAAAATCTGATTTCTAGATCGAAAACAACAAAAAAATACTAATTTAATTCCAATCACACATAGCACAGATGGAATAAAGCGTCCTCTCTTGTTTGCGTGCATTCACAGATGCTCTTTACAGAAATGCCGGTTTTCTTAAAGAGACAGTTCCTGTTTTTGCATGTGTTATAAAGTCAATGTAAATACTTGTAAATAGTTAAAATGTTAACAAAATTAAGAAATACTTATAAAATATAATTTTACCTAGTATAAGAAGGTCCCCTGTAAAATTAACAGCATTAGCTGGAAGAGAATTGCTTTCATATGTTAGAAAATGATCAGGAAATCTGTACCAATACCCATTCTTATAAATAGGTGAGAAAATAAAGAGACAAATTTTGCTCAGTTTTTAATAGGGACCAAAAATATATTGATGATAAACCAAGAATGAATGCCTATCTTGGTGAAATAGTACTTTGAAATCTGCAATTCTGTAATGGGACTCCATCAGTTACCTATTCAACAATGAGGTTCTGTTTCCCACTGGTCAATTGTGACGACTTATGTTTACTTATGTGTATTATGGCAGGTTTTAATTCCATTTAGTTTCTATTCTATTGCACTTATGAGACAAACGTCATCTTTCAACCTTGTAAAAATGTTCACATGAATAACTTTCTGTACTTTTAAATTTAAATTGACATCTCTGTGTAAAACTATTTGTAGACCCTTCAGATTTCAAACAAAATTTCGGACACAGATGTAACTGGTGGGATTAAATGGTTGTTATTTACTAATATTCACTACAAATCAGTCCCTCTGCCAAAGCTCTGAAATCACATTGCCATCATTGACACCAAACTCAATTGGTTCTCGCATGTCGTAACCCAACATGGCGTTCCAGTTCGAATTTGCGAGAATGAGGGTCCATTAAAGATTCTTTTTTTTATGGTACTTAATGGTGTTTTTTGTCATTTTTGGAGCTTGACAGACCTGGTCACTATGAACTGCCCTTCAATGGATAACAGCTGCAGCTTCTGTCAGGTTTTCTGGATCGATTGATTTATTGAAGTTATTTTTCTACTGTTTCTAAATTAATGTCCAAAGGCATCACATTCTGGGAGGATTTTCATTTTGCCATCGAACCAGACGCCGAAGGCTCTTCAAACAGGATACAGAGGTACTGTAGATGGCAAAAGAGATTTGAAGTGATAGCCCATTTTGGCAGAGAAAAAGGCTCTGATTGTCTCCGCTCCCCATCGCTCCCTCCCCATGACAGCCTCGCATGCCACTGGAGAAAGAAAGGAAAGAAAGCAGCTGAGAGAAAGAGAGCGAGCGAGAGAGTTAGAGAGAGGACAGTGTCGCTGTGCAGCTGCTCCTCTGGATGTTTTTGGATTACATCAGTGCTGCACAAAGAAAGGAGCGAAGGACGGATAGAAAAGGGATCAGAGGGAGAAGGGAGCGGGGCACACTCCACAAATCAGGGCTCTTACTTTGGGAGGGGGCCCGGGGTCCGCTCCAGAGTTCTCTGGGACAGAGCTGTCATTGTTAGCAGGTTGAAGTGGGTAAAGCTAGGGCTCAATAGTGTGGCGGGACCCCCCCGACACTGTACCCCCTACAACCACATCCTGACAACACAGTAACAGCCCAATCTGCCCCAGTCAGCTGCCCGCGCCTGTGGATGGCATGCAGCTGAGTTCACATTGCTCATGGTACCCACTCCTGCCCCCCCTCCTTTGGAATTAATACTCCTACATCTTTGTTTGGCTTGCAAGCGCTGGCATTGAAGCGGGCACAGTAAAGGAACAAGCAAGGAAGGTCAAGGAAAACTTGGTAGAAGTTGGCATTTTAAAATCAACTTCAACCAACACCTTATGATCCATGGTCCTTTTATTCATGTAACAAGCGTTGTATATATTTTCTTGTTGGATACAAGCTATTTAAAAGCAAAGAAATTGAGAAGGCTTGGAATAAATTCATGAAACTTGAATGTAATTGGCTTAGTTCATAGTAGCTGGTTTTTTCAATGTAAGGATTTTCTTGTTTTATCGAATGGCAGCATGACAACATTTCAAAACATAGATTTTTTTTTATTCTCTTATTTAATTCTGAAACTGATGTGTGTGTGTGTGTGTGTGTGTGTGTGTGTGTGTGTGTGTGTGTTTAAGTGTGTGTGTGTGTGTGTGTGTGTGTATATATATATATATATATATATTTATATATATATATATATATATATATATATATATGTGTGTGTATGTATGAGCAATATGAGCAAGAGTGCGATATGGCCCTACACCAGCACTGCTGTGATTCGGCCACAGGTACAACTATTTTAGTTGGATGCGAACAAATGATGCGATCAAGCCTCTCAAAAACATCACTTGAGAACTACTAGTATCACAGCTTGGGCTGTTTCTAGCATGTTATTGGACAAACAATAATGAGTGTGTGTGAGAGAGAGAGAGAGAGAGAGAGAGAGAGAGAGAGATGGAGTTTATGTGATCACCTGTTGATGTTGCTGTAGTCTGTTAGTCAGCTTCTTGAAGATAATGTCATTTTGGTGAAATGCATCCTTTTTTCTCAGTGGAAAAATAGCCTTCCAAGTGGGGGTATTCCTCCCTATTTCACAGTAGCTGGTGTGCAAGAGTCTTTCACTATAGAAACCGCAATCTCCTCTGCCATTTTGAACAGTATTTTCTCTCTAATGTGGAAGCTACGGTAAGAGGTAAGCACCTTGAATTGTAATTAATCAGTCTGTTGTGTCTCTCAGCTTTGATGTGCCTTAATGCTGAAGTTTTCATTTAAAGCCATTTAAAGCTATTTCTTAGCTTTAAATAGTAGTGTAGTAGCAATCACGGAAGTGCTGTTGAATATAAACACTGAGTGACACTGACTCACTTCATGTCACCAACTGGGGGCGGCTGTTTGCTCAGGTGGTAGAGCGGGTCGGCCGCTATTTGCAGGGTTGGTGGTTAGATTCCCGGCCCACATGACTTCACATGCCGAAGTGTCCTTGGGCAAGACACTGAACCCCAAGTTGCTCCTAATGGCAGGCTAGCATGTATGAGTGCGAATATGTGTGTGTGAATGGGTGATTGGGACACAGTGTAAAGCGCTTTTGTAACCTCTAAGGTTAAAATTGGCGCTATATAAGTGCAGACCATTTACCATATTACACTCAAAAATTGTCTTTTGCCTCCACCTGCTGGCTAAAATATGTAATGTCACAAAACTAAATGTAAAGAGACATCTCTAAACACATCTTACACTTTAGTTTAGAAAGGCATGAAGGCATGTGCAAGCGTCCGATTGACGATGGTGCGAGACCATCAGCACTCATGGAATGTCTCTCGTCCAATCAGATTCGAGGACCGGAACTAACTGTTGTATGTGTGTGTGTGTGTGTGTGTGTGTATATATATATATAAACTGTCAGTCAAGTAAAATATTTCATTACGATTAGTCGCATGATTTTTTCATAGTCGATTGCGATAAATTTGATGCTACATATACATTACTTGTTTTCCAGTCAAAATGCATTTAGTTACTTCTTAGAAATGAATACAATATGTTACAATAATATTTTATTAACATTTAACAAACGTGATACAGGTGTGAAGAGACCAAATTAAGACTCCTTTTCACTGTACATCTTGCCATGGCAGTCTCTAGGCACGATCATGATTTCAAGCTCGATTACACTTCCTAGTGCTTAACGCATGCATAAGATGGTGCCAAGAAGTGTAATCGAGCTTGAAATCATGATCACAAGGAGAGATGGCTGATGTCAAGATTTATAGTGAAAAAAGATTTATATTTTGGTCTGTTTTTCTTACCCAAAACCGATTTAATATTTAGAAGACATAGATTAGACACCATTAACTTGCACTCTATAGACAACACCTTATATCTTCATCGTTTGTGTTCCACAGAAGAAGAAAAAAGTTGTGTGCAAATGATGAGAGAAATATAATTTTTACCTGAAATATTCCTGTAAATAAATATAAAAATAAAGGGATAAAAACCCTATGTACTGTATAATTATTAGGGCTGTCAATCGATTAAAACGTAATTAATTAAATTACTTACACGACATGCCAATTAATTACTGTAATTATTCGCAATCAATAGAATACATCATTATTTGCTGAGAAAGGCCTCTAAATAAAGATAATTCATATAAATAATGCATAATAATTCAAATATTTATAAATGTAATATGTAATGCCTATAATACATTTATAATACGGATTGTAATTCAGTTTAAAATTGCACTATTGTGGCAGATGCATAAAGCATTAATTAGACAATTCAAAAAGTGGCTTAAGAACTCAATATAGTATTTGTTTTATACTCGTATTATTGAACAAGCCTACAGATGACGGCAATCTGTTTTGAACTGAGTTCGTCAATGTGTCCAGTTCTCACAGTACGCGTTCTTGCGTTCTGTGTTCGCTATTTTTAACTGTCACTCTATGTACATGTGCGTGCCTCAGATGGAGGCATTTGGAGTGTCTCACTGGTATTCGGCACCATAAAGGCCGCATTTTTTGGTGTCAAGTGAAAAGTAGCGGAAACTTTGAAACTAGCGTCTTAAAATACCTGTAATCTGTTTTGTTTCGCCCACCTGTTGAGCTTCCTCAGTGAGTGGTTCTCATTCTGTGCCTGTGCTGCTTGTGAGGTTTGTTGAGGCATGCTGCCACCTATTGATGCGAATCATAAAAACAGAAGTACTTCTAGTTTGAATTGCTCATACGCTGGGAAAATCCGTACTTTTATTACGGAATTTACATGTGCGTCATGGAGCTTGATTAATTACGTCATTTTTTTTTAATGCCTTATTTTTATGGTTCAGTAATTGCAATAAATTAACATGTTAAATTGACTGTCCTAATAATTATATATTTTTTCAGATTTAATCATTAAGATTATGAAGTCTCTTAAAGTCACAGCAGAATAAAAAAAGAAAGTTTACAATTTTAATATGGATATAAAACACAGATGCCTCAGATATAGCATCATAGAGGTCATCAGAGATAACAGATCTTGTACCAGTCTACATTATTAAAAACTACAGTACCATTGTAATCTGTTCTGAATGAGCAGTTACCATTTCACCATCGAGTTGAACAGAGAAGGGCGTGGCTAGTGTAGTTAAAGGGCTGCTTGATAAGGCAGTTGCCTGCAAATATGTGGTTTGTAAGGTGGTGTTTGCAATGTACTGATACAGTTGTCTTTGCATTGTTATAGTTAACAGTGTAAATGGACTGTGGGCTTAGCCATGGGAGAGTATTCTGTGGAATGTGCTCCTTTGCATTGGCTCTGACCTCTCTCACTGATTGATTGGTGTGCTGTCCATGCTCCAATGGACACTGAAAGGTGAGAGGCCTTAAGCAGCACACAATCCAACTTCCACTCTTAATAGAAGGACCTGGCTTGAGCTTCCTATTTCTATTCACACATTTATGGCTTAATGTATTAAAATGCTCTCATTTCATTTTGATAGATATTGCCAATTGTTCAGAGCCTATGAAGCAAGAGCTGGATTTGATTGACTAAAGAGTATGGTGCTATAACTCACAAAGAGAATCAACATATTTACGAGGAGATGTCAAGGCAAGAATGTTCTCCTTTTTTCTCGAGATGTTCTTCTCCTTCAAATGGCTTTTGAGGGCATTTATACCTCATTTGAGTAAAGAATAGGGGCATTGTGATACTGCTTTTTTACCCTTTTCTGTTGTCTTGTGACTTATATTACAAAACTACCCCTTAGTGGTCCCAACAAAGCTCCAAGCGATCAGCACAAGTGCACCCTGCATTGTGACGCTGGTGGGTGTGACCGCTCCCCCTACTTCAGATTCCTAGTGATCGCTTTTAGTGTCTTTTTATTGTTTTATTGGCTCCCAAAGTCAAGGGCTCATCCTTTGAAATGGCCCACATTGGTCTCATCTTGTGCAGACCAAACCCTAACTTCATGTCATTATCAAGACAATGGAATAGACAGATAGATGTCTTTAAACTTAATTCTCTGCTTTTGAGTAATGAATGCATGGGAATCTAAACAGCTTAAGATTGTAGCATTATATGGTTTCTAGCTGAATCAAACTGGTGATTAGGTGGTCCATGAGGATTTAAGTGGTTGACCAACTGGACGACAAGCCGGTGGGGACCTGGCTTGGCTGTGAGACCATCTTGGTCAACCTGTTTAGAGCTGGTAGACATCTAATCAACCATAGGGATGGGTAACAATACAGATTTATTGATTTGATTAATATTCACAAATTCTTGATTCAGTCTGATTCCAATTCTCAATTTGATTCAATATTATGTCCATTTTGCTTCCACGTGTAAGAAATTCTCTCTCAGCGATTGCTGTAAATTATACAGGGAATCTTCTAACTCGTTACATTTTGAACAAAGTAGATTTACAACAGGGCCCAAATGATGTAGTTCAATTGCTATTTGATTGACAGATGTAATAATAACGACAACCAAAACAGAAGAAAACTTCTACAATATTTGGGAGCGTCAAACTAGGCCTACATGGGTTTTTCAATGGCCGATAAGATATCTAGAGAACAGGGTGGCCAATAGCCAATAACGACAGCAAATCATATTTACACCAAATCTTTAAAGTAAAACAATCAAATTGTATGCAATATTTACCAAAAATCTTGAAAACAGACAATGTTGACTATCCATTGACAGATCTATTGGTTTACATTGGAACTGACGCAAGGGAAAATTAACGCTTCTGTTAATCGGCCAAGTGAAAATGGTTATCAGCCTACAATACTTGCACACATTGGATATTTATTTATATTGGACTTTGCTTAAACCATTTACACAATAACCCTGATAATGGAAAGTCGTTTAAAGCATTTACATGACCCTACACGTTAACTGCACTATGTTTAAAAAGTATACATAAAAAGGGCAAAAAGCTATTATCAGCTCCACTGAAACAAGTGGAATTCACAGGAATAAAGGCTATTATGCTGTATAATAAGTAGCTGCTTAAATGTCCTTATCTTAGTTGCCAAATCATCTTATCCTTAATCTAGGTGTTGGTGTTTGTTCCCAATAGATCTAGAAGTACCTCTGGCCAATTCCATTTATCTGTAGTAATTTGTATGTCTGTTAAATTAAGGGGCTTTGTAATCCTACCTGGAGGGCAGGAAAAGGATAAGCAGCATACTAAATACTTGTTTTTATGTCATATTATTCTTGGAGCCAATAGAGTGAGGTATGCCCACTTGAAATCACCTTTAAGACTCTAAACAAATAATATCTGTTATTCTGTCATTTGACAACATTCGAAATTAAATCTATATACTTACATTTTTAGTTCACAAAAAAAAAACAAATGTGTTGAATTATAAAATAATATGTAAATATTATTTACATATTTACATTTTATATTGTATTTATGTAAAAAGTAAACATACAAATAACAAAGAAACATTTTGAGAGTGTTAGTCCAGCGATATAATCCTGGGTTCAATCCCATCTAGGTATACAGCGTTTAATAAACAAAGTGAAATTTCAACTCCATATCAGTGGATGTATATCAGAATGGGATGAGGAGACTGATGGAAATTTAGCGATTTCTAGGAAACCGAGAGGGCCGTGGAGAAATACAGAAGTTGTACGTGCATCTATTTGCAGGGGTGTTCTGTCCTGTACTGCTCTAGAGAATGGTGCCACTCTTGAATATGCCGTCTCAAATAGCATCCGCAACTGGAGTGAAACATAACACTAAGTAATTTTTTTTTTTTAGCAAGTACACTTGATAAATGGTAACCGAATGTGTCAAACAGATACAAATCCTGCCAATTTTTTTTTCTTGTACTTTTTTAATCAATGGTGAAAGAGAATGAGATTGAGTATGTGCAGGGGTTAAGTTGTCCTGGATATGAACCCATGCATGGACTTACTCTCATGCTGTTCAAAAACCATTTGACTTTAAAAAACCCCTGCTAAACGCATGACCCTTACCGTCTTTTACTGATGTTCAGTGGTTACCTCAGCATTGCCCCAAGACATTCCTGCCTCAACTCTAAACCGCCTGATGTTAAGTAATGTGGAATTCAGTGAACATGGATTGTACCACAGCGATGACAGCATCTATCACTCCATCCATGCTCCTCTGGCAAGGTTAATACTCAAAGGAGGACAGAGAGGGCAAGAATGAAGCAAAGGTAGAAAACTAAGGCATAGGAACAGTTCAAGACCCTCCACTGAGAATCTAGTGAAAGATTTTGCGATTATCGGCATGGGATGGGCAACTTCTAGTAATTTTAAGGTTGAGTACTCTAACCCACAAAAACGAGTAATCGATTACTCATAAATTCAAATATAAGTTAAAAGCAACAAGTACATTTACATTTACGCATTTGGCAGACGCTTTTATCCAAAGCGACTTACAGAGCTCTTATTTCAGGGACAATCCCCCCGGAGCAACCTGGAGTTAAGTGTCCTGCTCAAGGACACAATGGTGGTGGCTGTGGGGCTTGAACTAGCGACCTTCTGATTAACAGTTCTATGCTTAGACCACTATGCCACCACCACTCCACGACACATCCACAGCGCCCCCAGTGGACTCAGTTGCAACTGCAAGATTTGGTAAGAGATTCAGAGGGAAAGTACACTAGAGAACGCTGCCTCCGGAGGCTGTAAACGGAGGAAGGAAGGGACTAACGCATATCCGAATCCAGTGTATTCATCATATCCTATCTTCATAGATACCTACGACTGATCAATTTTTGAAGGCAGCATAGATGTATCCTTCGCTGCCTATAAAATCCTACAATACTGTCCATGCGGATCCATGGCAGTTGACCTAAAGAAAGAAAATTGCAGCAGAAGAGGCAGTTTTTTTCCCCCCTTTTTCCAAATTTTGATTCCATATTCTTGCACAAAAGTTGTATTGTAGTTAATATATATTTGCTTAGTCATCGCCAAAACTCTCTTGATTTTATTCTAGATTATAGTCCATCGTGGTTCAGTTGGACTGAATGAATGCTGGTATCCTAGCAACGATGTGACGTAGTGCTGCTTCTGAAGCCTGTCTGAAATCAGTTTCTGGAGCTACCTACGTATGTGAATGCTGTCTGTTAAGTCATGAACTGATAGATCATCAAGGCAGATACTTACAACTTGGACACAGCCTATAAATCAGCGTTGCTTGCGGCAGGCAGATGGCAATGGAAAATCAGTTTGCGAAATTCGAGTAGTGTTTTTAATCGTCGACTAGCTGATGTGGAACGATTACTCGATTAGACGATTACTTGTGCACATCTCTTTTGTGTGCATGCCTGTTTACATTTTGACAACATTCATGCCAATATGGCAAAGCATTGTAAAGATATAGCCTCAGATCCTTATTGGCATGTTTCCATTAAATTCGTTGATGCATTACACAAGCATGATTCAAATAAATAAAACATTCGTACAGGAAGTATGGACGACTGTGGGAAATTAGGTATAACTGTTCTCGGCATGACCCAAGGAATCTAAAGAGACCAGCTTCATCATTTTAGGCCAAACTATTCAGAAGTTATAAGCAAAAATATTTTGTATATATCCTAACCACTAGGTGGCACTGTGCCGAAACGCTGCAGGTATCCTCAGGTCATGCTTGTGATGACAAAGTAAGTTTCGTGTCAATACGCAAAATTTTTTGACTAAGCTGATTTTCAGTAGTTTGTCAAAATCAGCATATTAACTGAGGTATTAGCCATTATCTAAGGAAATAAATAATTTAAGGTTGTAGAAGTCAAAGCAGACTTTGATTGTTTAATTTATACCTCTAATCCTTTCTCAGTTACATGAGTAGTCAATACATTCTTTATCAATCAAAGGACACCAAGATGAAGCTGTTGTACTTGACCTTCAGGAGACTGATGAGCCATGCTAATTTGTTTACCTTCTGTCCTCCGGTCACCCTCACTTCCTCAAATGCTTCCTTGATGTCTTTGTCACCTCTTGGAGTCCTAAACAAACCTAAAAGGGATTCCAGAAATACCAACCCCAAATGGCCACTCCTCAGCCCTTTGATGATTGGGGGCATAAGCGTCTCCTGTCATGTTTATAGGAGTGGCCAGTGAATGTGGACGTACAGCCTGGAGTTAAGCTTCAGGTCAACTTGGATGCCAAGGACTTAAAAAATGTCAGTAAATCTAATGGCTCCTAATGGGACCACCATGGATGGGAGTTGCCTGTAGCAAAGTCTGCTAGCACAACGGCACTCCTCTGTAGTAGCTCTCAGACACCAGGAACACATGACCAATCCAGACAATGCTAATGTGAAAGGAGTGAGTTTCTGAATGGCACTGAGGCCTCTTTTATGGGACATAAAGCTATACACTTCTCAATGGGGTCTGTTACTTTTACAGCATCCCTGACCTACTCCAGAAACCATGAGCAGATGTAGGCCTATCCTTAGAGGGGCAAACAGTATGCCATCTACTTTTTGGAGTAAAGTTTGTTTAGCTTATCCTTTCAGTTTGCTTATCTGCTTGAAAAGGGGGTCATGTCTTCACCTTGCTTTTCTGCAGGAAATCTTTACCAAAATTAGCTAGTCATTATGGACTCTTGGTAATTTCAACCATGGTAGCAGCTGGTCTGTGCAGACACAGTCTAACAAAACAACACAAAGCCCACAGAGGTGCTGCTGGTATTCTGAGTCATCTTGTAAGTCCCCAGTTAAGTTGACCTAATGGTCAATGGGTAATGGACTCCAAAGTGTCTGGGAGCTAAAGAGTGTGTAATCTACCAGATACCAGTGTTTGAAGTGACCGTGTGAGATGGTTCACAGATTGTGAATTAGGGGAAGGTCATTGAGGAGGTTCTGGAACATTTCCACAGCTTGACCATTCAGAAAATTATACATCCACACTCTTTGGGATACTCATATCATTTTCTTCTTTGGCACACAAAAGCCTCATTCACTTTCATTGCATCTTTTTTTTTCCATACAATGTAAGTTAATGGTGACTGAGGCTAACATTCTGCCTAATAACTCCTTTTGTGTTCCCCAGAAGAAAGAAAGCCATAAAGGGTTGAAACGACATGAGGGTGAGTATATGATGGTATTTAGATTTTTTTTTTAAATTAACTTCTTTGACTATAGTCACCTCAAAGACTGACTCAAGTTGTTGACATCCATTTATTGACATGAGCCAGTGTGTATGTGTGTGTATGAATTAGCTTTTGTAAGTGAGGTGAGGAACTTTGCATGCAGTGATGTTAACATATTAGGCTATAGGCCATCTGAAAATAACTGTAACCAATATGTGCATGTTTAGCCATAACCAGGTCCAGATGGAATCTGCAGGTTTTTAGTTACTCATTTAGGGGGAAAAATCTACGGAATCATAAAGATTATTCCAGGGATGCAAGATACCACTTTTTCTCTTCCGATTCCGATATCGGAAATCTCAGTATCGGCCAATACCGATCCCAAGCCAATACATGTGTTGTTTTTTTGCATAATCAGTTTAGAATATCTTTACATTATTGTGTGAAACTAATTGGGGTTGCTCTTTAATATGTAAAGAAGCACAAACCTCTAACTACACATTATTTCAATATAAATGTACAGCTTATTAAGAAACACTTTATTATTAACTAATATACTGGATAATGTAGCAGCAAAATTAACAGTAATTAAAGTCTTCAGTAGAAAAGAAGCTGTGCATACTATACATTTACTTATTAAACAGCCTTTTGTGATTCTCAGAGCTTTCACACGTCTTCAAGTGGCTTTGAATAAAATGCACGAGTCATATGAACTACTTCAATGGTGTTTTTATGGTTCTTTTATGTCACGTTTTGAGCTTGATATTAACGAACATGACTAACACACAGTATCAGGACCAACTGGACCAATACCCGATCCGTCTAGCTTCAGTATCAGAGCCGATACTGATCCAGGTATCGGATCGGTGCATCCCTAGATTATACACATCCAAATTATATTATACGTAATTTATTCATAAATGAGAGTACTACACTTACTGTATATTGGTGGTTGAAAGCATTATCAAATTAAGGTTAGGGTTATAAAGCCAATATAGAATCATCATTTAACATAAAATATATTCTGGGTTTTCCCTGTCACAAAATATTTAATAGCATTTATAGCGACAATGCAATGTACATATGTACAACATGACCAATAGCTCAATTTCAATTGTGGAAATCTGCTGAGCTTTCTGTGGAGTACAGATTTTGTGCACAGTAGGCATGGCCATGCCTATTTTGGATTATGTCATATTATACAAGAAATGTATCACGTCACAAAGGTTTCTATTGTTCACTGTTGTTTATTTTGTTTTCCATGCTGTCACAACGATAGGAAGCTCAGATCTTGGATTACAGAGTTACCTCATTCCCTTCAAAACATGAGAGGATCTGCCCGTGGTTTACAACATTTTATCTTTTTGTGAATGGGAATTCCATCAAGAAGGTGAACAAAGAGAATTTTGCGGGCCATTTAAGCTGTGTCTGAGAGGCCTGTGATTGAGCACTGCAAGGAGTGAGAAATGTTTATTTAACTTTTACCACTTCCTGCAACAGTTTTGGCTTCAGGGTAGTGCTTTTGTTGAGGTCTAAATATGTATATTTTTCTACATAATTCTGCTCATTTGGGTTATAAGGATTTAGCTGCAGATTTTTTACAAAGTGTTTCTGAATTTACATAATTCATCACTTATTTAAAGAAATACTTGGAAAAATTCTGTGTCATTAGCCTAGTTTCCATCCAACTTTCACGCTATTTTGCTATCAAATGGCCTTTTATCGCAAAAAATGGTGTGCGTGATGACGTAAAAAAAAAACCACTTTGTCGCATAGGTTTTGGTTTAGCAGCCTGAAGCCGTTTCCATTCAGAAATGTGTGTTTATCGCTAATTCACCTCCCAGATGTCCATAAATGTTTTCCTCTGAAGTTTGGGTAAAATGGGGAGAATATTTAGACAATTAATTGAAATTTGACAGCTTACTGTCATTTTAATTAACAAATAAAAGCAATCAGAAGAGGAGGAATTGCAATCAAAAGGGAGCAGTTGCCCTTCTGATAGGACTGTAATATTGGTCCTGATGTTGCGCATATCGCAGGTTGGCACCAATTATGACCTGAAAGCGGATCATCATGGCCCTGTTCAAGCTGGCAACCTGCACCAGGTAGTGGCGTAAACTTTCTGTCTCAGTATAAGGACCATCAATCGATGTGTATATGCTGTGTGAACAGCTATTAAAAAAAATAAATGATACGCTTGATATTCAATATTTTGAACAATCATCTAAGCTAAAGCATCGCCATCACAATTGCATTATGTCCCGCATATTTCTCAAGCAACTTTTAACGACCAACTGAACTTGATTGTCATCTAAAATGTATTTTAGCTTTATAATGCACATTTATATTTTCTGAAGAAGCTCAGCAAATGTGATCCGAGGTAAAGAGGGTGAGATTTAAAGTATTTAAACTTTTTAAAATGTTTCAAAAGCTAATTTTCTGAAAGTGAACTCCGGATTGGACAAATAGTTCTGATAGTTTATAGTCTTGAAAAAAAGTGCAGAACAGAGAATGTCATTTTTTCGTTTGGTAATGTATTTTTTTATTTACTGCTTTTTTCTTTTGGTAATTTTTTTTTTAATACAGAGAATTTTGATGACATTTTTTCAAAAGTAAATCTAAACAATCATTTAATAGAATTGGGCGGTAAGTGTTAAAAAAAAAAAAGAAAAAAAAAAAGACAAGCACTGATGCTTTTCACCTAGTATTGAGTATTTATTTTTAAATACACAGAAATTATATGTTTTATGTTTTGTGGGCTAATTCCTTGACTGCGTCTATTATTTTGAATGGTGTGGAAAAGGAACTGTAATAAATAAACGGATGGATACTGCGATTTAAATTAATCGCAAACAGTGGCCATTCATTTGTTCAACATGCACAAGATATTTGTGGTACTAAATTGGTTTCCAATACTGTTATCATGATTAACACAGGCTAACGATTGGAGCAAACTCTGTCATGCCACACTACATTTTTGCGTTAATGCCAATTTTATCGACAAAAAGTGTTTCCAAACAAGTTTTTCACGGCATTTGATGTATCGACATAGAGTTTATGTGCTTGAGTTAAACGGAAAAATATTATGTCGACATTTGTGACATTTTTGCGATAATGTGCGTTTCCATCAGCTTTATTTTGATGCGCTAATTTTTTTCCGCAAAAAATCCTTGGATGGAAACGTAGTTATTGTCTACTCACCCTCATATCATCCCACACCTGTGTGACTTTCTTCTGTGGAACATCAGTATTTAATGACTTAAAATGTCAGTTTGTTGCTTTCACCAGGTGTTGCAAGGGACCAAATGTGTGAGAACAAAATAGTAAAAAATCCTGGCTTTTATTGTGCAATTAAAATAAATAATAAAAAAAAAAGCAAAATTAATTATTCACCTTTTATTTGGAAAATATACACTTTTTATTAATTTTATAAAATTTAATAAAACAGTAATAATTTCGAATAATGTTGACATTTTATTTAAATAGATTTTTTTTTTGCAGACCCCATTGCACACACTTATGGCCCCTGAGGGGTCCCAGGCCATATTTTGAAAACTCCTGGCTTACACTATTGCCATCGCCTCGGAAGACTGGCACACAAGTCTAATAATGGACCACTTTTAGGATACTTTTGTGGTGTTTTTTTTTTTGGAGCTTGACAGCATCAGTCCTTATTCACTTACATGTACATTATATAAAAGAGTGGCCAGGATGTTCAATTTGAGTGTTATTTTTGAGTAAACTATTCCTCTAACTAAAATTTTGTCAAGATCCCACGCAGTGCACATTAGTTCCCAGCTAAACAGCAACGCTCTCTCTATTCTTTTGCGTTTTCAAGGAAACACCCTGGCCCCCCTTTAGCCACACCACCCTGAAACTCTTCATACATCAGTGCTAAATGCACATTTTTACATTCCCTTCCCCTCCACCGATCTCTCTGTCTCTGAGAGGCCATCGTGCCGTAGAACTGACTCTAACCCAAAAAGATCCATTTATTTTCATGTGAGCCGCTCCCCCACCCAAGCACTGGCTCGGCCTGAGCCCCGTGGGTTCCAGCAGTTGAGCTCTCAGTGTGACGCTATTTAAAGCCACATCTGCCGGTAGCCCCCATTTGCATCTCTGAACATATACACCACATGGGCTACACCCTCACAGCTTAGCATAGCAGAACACCCATCTGTTAAGAAAATATAGACCTCTTCAGCATTCATTCATTTAGTGTGAAAAACACTGTAACTTGTCCTTTATTGACAAAAGCAAGCTTTTGTTCTGCTCACGAGTTCTCTGAAAGCTTCAGTTATTATAGCATTAGTGACTTTGCCATTATAATGCCATGTGCTCTGTTTTATAGTCACAAAGAGGGGTGATTATTTAGGATATCTTATTACTAACTTAACTTAGTAGGATCATTTTAGCTATTTGTAGAATGTTAAGTAGAGGAGAGTAATTGTATTTTGATTTTTTTTATTTTGCTAATTTATTCAGAAAATGTTTAGCCTAAACCTTTGAAATTTTGCCTGAAACATCTGTTAGCAGTCATCACCTGTAGCAGTTTAATTTGAAAAAGAAATCGAATGGGAAGCAATTAAAATAGACGTTAACTATGGCTGGGTATCCATACAGATTTCCTGATTTGGTTCCATTCTGATTCACAGGCTTTCAATTCTGATACTGTTTGATTCCAATTCATTTGGGTGTGTTTATTATGTCCACTTTTTGCAACCTGGACTAGAATGACCGAGACTATAACTACATTTTTGAAAACTGACTTTCACATGCCGCACTTTACGTTTCATCGCAGTTTCCTGGTGAAATTAGAGACACTACAACATCTGCATTTTATTCAATTTCATACAAATCCAGACTACAAAACCTTCAAGCCCAGTCAAACACAAGCTGATGCAGGAAACGAAAGTTTCATAGAAGCAAAATTACGTGCTTGCTTTGGAAATTGTTCTTTTTTTTTTTTTTATTTTGTTTTTGGACACTATCAGTTAAGGCATTTGTTAAGGGCAAGGATGTCTGTTTTGTTTACCTCATTGCCTTGGTTAGTTTTAGGTTTAAGTTTTTGGTTAGGGAGGTACGATTTACTCATTAAAACCTCCATCTTATATTTCACTCTCTTTTGGCGCCCCCCACTGGACATTTCACTGGAAAACTGCAGCCAAACATGTAATAACACACGTAATTTCATTTAGCAAAAATGTTGCCTTGGTCACGTAATGTTCATGAGATTAGGCTGACTTTAATTACATATGAAAGTAATTCTCTCACATTTAATGTTATAAATTATACAGGGGACCTTCTGACTTGGTACATTTTGAAAATATTGATTGAAGGAGTAACTACAGAGCCCAAATTATGCAGTTCAATTGCTATTAATTATAATTTACTATAATTTTCTTATATATAAGAAATATGTATATAATTGTATTAAATTAATGACTTAGACCAAATAATAAAGAAAATCAGCCAATAAGTGCCCAACATAGATGGGAGCTCCTTCAATACTGTTTAAAAAGCATCCCAGGGTGATACCTCAAGAAGTTGGTTGAGAAAATGTCAAGAGCAAAATCTAGGCAAAG
Organism: Xyrauchen texanus; assembly: GCF_025860055.1. NCBI lineage: Eukaryota > Metazoa > Chordata > Actinopteri > Cypriniformes > Catostomidae > Xyrauchen > Xyrauchen texanus. Next base: position 57,295,974 of record NC_068276.1, read on the forward strand.
TGTGGCCACTTTGAAGATGCTAAAATATACCATAGTTTTGGTTTATTTTAGATTTCTTTAGTCACAACATAATTACCATATTTTCATTTCGATTATTCAATAGTTGTGATGACTTCACTATTATTCTAAAATGTGAAAAAATTAAAAATATAAAGAAAGAATGAGTAAGTGACCCTAAACTTTTGAACAGTAGTATGTGTGTGTATATATATATATATATATATATATAGAATTGTTTTTTTAATTGCTATTCATTGCTTTATTTGCATGTACTCATGTCTGTTCAACAGGCTATAACTTTTTATTTCACTTCCTTTGCCATCTTGTCCTCCTTCAGCTGATGAAAAGAAAGCACTTCTTTTAAAGGCATACAATGTCTAACCTCCCGCATTACACATCCCATGTAAAACTCTGGGCCCTTTTTGAATTTGTTGTGCTGACCTTTGGGATGTAAGTAGCACCAAATCAGTTCATTTATCTGAACCCTGTATCATGCCTAACTTTTAGCTATTCACAGAACACACTACTTTTGGGTCTGTGTCAGCCTGTTCTTGTAGTTCGTCTACACCAACATTTTAGATGCTTGCATTTTTTGAATAAGTAATTACAGTGTATTGTGCGCACTGACTATAGCAGTGGAGTTTGCCTGTCCACTTGCATTAGAGTAATTTGATTGTGAGCGCAACACAAGACGGCATTCTTTTTGCGTCCATCTTCTCAAGCCCATCGTAAGATCTTGTGTTTTTCATGAGGTGGTGGCTGGGGCACAGAGGTTGTTGCTGCTTTTGTTGTGACACGATTGGCCTCTGAATTGAAGCTCTATCAAAAAGAGCATGGCGGATTTATGCATTCAGTAACTCCCTCTCATGAAAGCACATTTGTCTGGTTTGCTGTTGCCTTCAGTTTGGTCTCTGATGAAACCTCAGTTTCCTTAAATGTGTCTCTAAGTGAAGAGTGCTTTGTCTGTGGGTGCCCATAAGTGATGCCCCTCCTTTTTTGTACTGTATGTCCTCTGGAAGTTGCTGCATGGTCAATACCTTCATTTACCAATGGGTGGCGCTCACTCACAAAAGAACTCAGCTGACTGTAATTGAGGAAATTTTCTATGTACCTACTTTATGGGAGATTTTAGCAACACTGAAGGCATTGTTTGTTCTCAGTTTTTTAATCCTAAATAAGGCACTATAAGTGCTCATGTTTTTTTTTTTTTTAACTATAATGCTTAGGGTCAGTCATTGACACAATTAAACCCCTTTTGTCTTAAAAAAATAAAAAAATAATATTTTGATTGTTACTGCCAGGCACACTGTATATTAACATCCATATGTTCCACGTTAGAAATATGCAACATTTTGAAATGTGCATGAAAGCACATCTAATTTCTTCGTAGTTGCCCACATAGTCGTTCCTGGTAAATACTTGCATATGCATATGCTCCCAAAAATATAAGAGCTATCCATCAGGTTTGACTCAACATGTGTCTCTTCTTTCCTGAACAACATAGAGGCTTGATCAAAGTTATCGCATTGGTAATTGCTTTCTATTTACACTCCAAAACAAATAGCCATTCTGCTGAGGTTGCTCCGCACTGACTGCACCCTCTAACCTGTGATCACAGCGTAGGCGGCAGTATCCAGCGCAGCACATGTACTTGAGTTTGCCGTGGACATTCTGACCTCTGTGGTCGGTCTTATCAGATGACGCCCTATGCCACTTTGTTGCTAAACACTTTGTTGATTGAAATAGCCGACAGACCACAATCCCTTATTTGTGCATTGCTTCGCTTTTCTATATGCGCTTGTGTTTTTCAGTTGATGTGCATAGCTCTGCATGAAAAGACACTGTTAAAAGGGATAGTTCTCTTAAAAATGAACATTTTTCCATCATTTACTCACCCTTATGTTGTTCCAAAACCATATATGAAAAGTTAGGGAATATGTTAGTCTCAGTCACCTTTAACTTTCATTGCATCTTTTTTCTTTACGATGAAACTGAATGGTGACTACTGCTGTCATTCTGCCTAACATCTCCTTTTGGAGTTCCACAGCAGAAAGAATATCATACATGTTTGGAACAACATGTGGAAACTAAAGGGAGGTTTTGGGCAGTATGTTAGTCTCAATCACTATTCACTTTCGTTGCATTTTTTTTTACCATGCTATGAAAGTGAATGGTGACTGAGGCAGTCATTCCTGCTAAAATCTCCTTTGGGAATTCCATTGACAGAAGCTGGTACAGGTTTGGAGCAACGTGTGTAACCCAAAAGAAGCCATTTGGCAGTATGTTAGTCTCAGTCACCATTCACTTTAATTGCATATTTTTTCCACACAATGAAAATGTATGGTGACTGAGCCTTTCATTCTGCCTAAATCTCCTTTTGTATTCTACAGAAGAAAATAACTCAAAGGTTTGGAACATGGGAAACCAAAAAGGGGACTTCTGGCAGTATGTTAGTCTCAGTCACCATTCACTTTCATTGCATATTTAGTTTTTTTCTTCATACAATAGACTGAGCCTTTCATTCTGCCTAAAATGTCCATTTTGTGTTCCACAGAAGCAAGAAAGTCATACAGGTTTGGAACAACATGAGAGAGTAAAGGATGATTGAATGTTTTGAGGTTTTTGAACTTTAAAATGAGTGTATGTATTATTCTTACACCATATAAAACATATTGTTGGTCAAACATTTGTCTTGTGTATGACTCGTATTGCTAGGTAAAGTAGGACTCTATTGCTGCACGGTTATCACAGAACAGCATAGAAATCTCAATAAGATTACAGAGGAATGCTCAAACACCCTTGCGGCAGATGAAACAAGGATCAAGGCAATGCAATATGGTTACAGCCTATTAAAAGCTAGCCCAAAATGGTTGTATGATTTTACACAAGCTTAAAAGAGAAAGGTATTGCAGTTTATTAATATTCTCCACAGATGTCGCACTTGATTTATTAATTTGCTCTCATGTAGCAGTTGTACATCCGGAGGAATTCATCTCAGGTTTTACAATGGTCATTTTATACTATCCACCATCCTTTTGTGGCGTAGCGTCCTTTTGACACTATGCATCCTTTTGTGGTATGCGTTAACACGGAACGTTTTTATAGTTCTATTGATTAACATGTCCCTATACTCAAGTGAACTTAGGATAGGCAATAAAAGAGAGCCTTTGAAACTCGAATGAAGGATGGAGTATTAGTGCAAAGGACAGATGTGCAACAATTGTCTGACATAACTTCCTTTAGGGAGCCTCGTGCCAAATCCTGTGCCATATGTGCTTTTTTGGCAGCAAGCTGAAAAACTGACACCTGCACCTGCATGCGACGGTTCACAATGCATCGACACAAGAGCATGACCATGGACAGATTGGCCACTTGTACAGTAAAGGCGAGCTCTCATAATGGATCCCTTTAAGGCTTGTTATTGAGGGGAGGATATGTGCATGTGTTCCCTAGTGTGTTGATGACCCTAAGGGACCTGTTTTCTTGAAGCGTAGACCGTTGATATGAAGTCACTGTGCCCCCCATACAATACTGTACTTACCCAGCTACAGTGTATGACTCTGGGGTGTACCATGCTGAACTCGGTCCCCTGGGGTTTCTTGGAAATGAGGAGCTGGGTGGATGGGTTAACAAGGAGGGCCTTGTGTCCGGCGCATGGCTGGCCAGTGCGGGGGGCTATACTAATTCCCGCTGATGGGTCATCAGGGAACTAATCTGACAGGTGCTTCTTTTGTTTCAATGGGACTGATTGCAGACTATGTCCCTGTGTGCACTGATGTGTAGGCCTCGAGCAGGCTGGACACAAGTTTGAGGATTTGTATCTGACATAATCTCATAGAGGTGACATCAAGAGGATTATGAATTAAATTTGTCATAAACGGGACAAAACAGGCCAGATAATCATAATGTCCATGTTCCTTGCAAATGTACACCACCAGTCCAGTTTGGATTTTTTATTATTACTATTTTCAATATTTTTAGAGTAATGGTACAGTCATCAAAACAATTATAATGCCATAATACAAAAACAAATGGAAATTCGTCAGGCAGGTCAGTGATACACAAACGGTCTCGTCCACAGAATGTCAAGCTTGTTAAAGGAGGGAAAACAGTTCTGAAGTGTCTCTCTGTTGCTGTTAATCCCCCCCTTCCACTTTCACAATCAAACTGACTCACTCAGCCCCAATATGCCGCTTGATGAGGTTCCTCTCTAGCAGATATGACAGAGCCCAGTGGGACATCGCGGCCCAAGACACTGGCCTGTCACTACTTCTTAATAGTGGTCCATTCTGCCTCAGCCTGTTGACCTGCTTCCTCGCTCCCCCTTACCCTTCTAAACTCCTATTAGTCATCTCCCCGAGACCTTGGTCCTTTATGCCAGCTGTAGAAAAATAAAAGTTAAAAGGAGGGAAAGAAAAAAAAGTGGGAAGGGGGTAGGTGTATGCAGTTGAATTCGGCTTTGCATCAGCTGCATTTGTTTTTCACCTTGTGAGCAGGACTCTGCCCTGTATGGACGCGAAGACTGTTTGGGTTGGCCACCCGTCGTCATTTTGTATGCGTCTACGGTACACATCTCATACGCTAGCTGGATATTATTGCATGCAGGGGACTCGTAAGCCTTACATCACAAGAACATTTTCCTTTGCTGAATTTGTGAAGACACACTTTCTATTGATTGCTTTTATGGAAGAGCTTGTTAAAAACATAAAAAGCATCCAGTATACATGCATGAACAGTGGCTATTGTTCTGTGGTGATCCATTGCAGACTGTACACCTTTTCCCTTGGAAGTAACTTCTGTTAGGATTACTCATATTTAAAAAATAAAAGTATATTTTTTATATAAAAGTATATAAAAATATAAGAGAATGTGTGTGATTCGTGCAAAAGTTGCTGCCAAGATGCTAGGATGTTGTAGGTGATTGCCAAGGTGTTGCTATGCGGTGACTAAGGAGTTTAAAATGCTGTTCTAGTGTGGATAAGAGCTGTAAAGGTAGCAAAATTACATGAACCGAGAACCGTTTTTTATTCGGAACTGGTTTAATTTTTTTTTAAAGTGCAGGAACAGCAGAATTTTCATTATTCTCAGTTACAGTAATGGTTCTTGAACATGCATTTTTTCCGCTGATGCAGACAGAACACTGTATTAAAATACTTGGCAGTGTTCCTGCAGTGCTTTTCAGCGGCAGATCTGCTTCTGAATCTACAGAGCGATCTGTGTAGTCTGATTCCCAAACAAATTCTTATGAGCAGGTTTCTTTGAATCTACTGCAGAAAACACAGCGTGACCAGTGTAGTTGTCATGATCCCTTGTTGTCTGCCCCGTGTTTCTTGTGTCACCGTCATAGACTACAATTCCCATGATTCCCAGCCCTCATCACTCTGTCATTGTTCTCACCTGATTGTCGTTTTGTTATCATCATGTCTGTCTATTTAAACCCCGCTGTTCCTCCATTCCCTTGTCGATCGTTGTTTGCTCATGCTTGTTTGTAGATGTCTGCTAGTCGATGTTTTACCCAGTTCATGTACCCCTTATGTTTTCATGTTTTGGTTTCAGTTTTCCCACCGTGGATGTTTCCTTAGTTCCAGTCTGTCTTGTTTTCACTTTGTTCAATAAAACCCGCGTGTAGATCCTCACTCCTCGTCTGCCTCCTCCTACAAAAGTAACAGTAGTGCAGCTCCCAAATGGATGACTCTTATGAGCCAGTTCTTTTCAGTGAATCACAAACACATATTCATCAGTCGGATAGTTTACTGAATTAATCTCACTGACCTGGAATTAAGGATATGCACCGTAATCGTTTGTAACATTGGGTTCACAAACAGTTATTCGGTTATTTGCCAGGACTTGGGAATAACAAACATTTATTTGGTTATTTGCCGGGAGTGGGTTCTCTGGAATAATTAATTGCATTTATTGCAGTGGATATGCATCAAAGACTACTCAAAATAGCAGGGAATAAGTACACAGTGAACTATAACCCTTTCCAACTTCAAATGTTTGGTACCCAGAATGGTCTGGGAATGTTGGGTTTTGATTCTATCAGGAAGACTCGCAGACTTGAGTGAAAATTATGATGAGATTTATTTGATGAATATAAAACAGAAATGTAATGTCTCTCTTTGGCGTATGCTCCGTCTGGTGGTCCGAAGAAGTTGTAGTCAGAACCATCATATCCTGCCGGAGATAGGAGGCATGGGCGAGAAGCCTACCCCCGTGCAGGACGGGCTCAACTGGTGGTGGTGGGGTGGTGGAGGTTGTCATGTTAGCACACTGCAACAGCAATCTATTGAGCAATGGCTTACATGTGATTGGCTAGGAGTTACCTAGATAACGGTGCAATGATGTGCAGCTGCTAGTCTTCCCGCTAGAACTACACTGCACTTACATTTATTATATAATCAGCCACAACACATTTTGGAAGACTAATATATCCTTTCTGCAATCCTGCTGTGCTTCAACACTGAAAACTGAGCCTTGATTGTAAGTTTCCTAAAACTCTACCTCAGCACCATTAAGCAGATATTAATGGACATTATTCCAAATAACCAATGACTTAAACACAATCAATGGATTTTAAAATCAGAAATGTATTGACAGACATTAAAAGTCGAATAAACATTCAATAAACCCAGTATCGGATTTGGATCGGGCTCGTCGGACTGATACCCAATCAGTCTAAAAGCTTCAGGATCGGTGCATCACTAGCATTGAATGATTAACCGAATGTTGACTATCCGTGCACATGCCTACCCGGAATTTGTCTTCCATCATGTCCAACTGAAAAATAACCAAAAACTGTTACCTTGTTATGTCATGTTTTTCCTAAGTCTCCTGAGACTTAAATCAGGCAGTGCAGTTACTTGTTGTTATTATGAAAAAGTGTAGTTAAAAGAATACGTTATCACATTTTTGGTTTGTTTATTATTTTCATTTAATACTTGGGACCAATTATTGGATTGCATTTATGCCTCTAAAAAGTCATTAAAATGTCAAAGTCTTTTAGATACACAAGTCTGTGTAAACATGCCTTTTGGAAGAATTGTATTTAATTTAGGTCTGATTTGTTATATCTTATCTGTTGACATTTTCAATGATCTCATCATTTGGCAAAAGACTGCTGAGGGCAATAAATGTAATTAAAAAAAAAATAAAAAATCTTCAAATATTACTTCCTCAAAATTAAGAAACCTTAATTTCTTAAACCTTAAAGAAACCGTTAAATTATGAAATTTAATGAACTGTTAAATTATGATTCCCATCCCTACTTGGGGTTAATGGTTTGTTCAAATTTGTTTACGCTAATGGCAGCCTTTGAACTGTGCATGAATAGAATAGTTGCTGAAGTGCATCTCTGGTTAAGAGGCCATTGGCAAAAAGATACAGGGACACTAGCAAAGTGTCAGGGTTGGGGAGGGTTGGGGGGGGGGTGCACACTGCTTTGACAAACACAAGTCCGATGTCACATTGCTTCTGTCGCACCCCGGCCCCACCCTTGAGTAAAGATACAAGGAGCTCTTTTATTCCAAAACGAATGTCAGCCTCTCTGTACAGTTAGGAGCAACAAAGGGAATCAAAGCTGGTGTGTATGAATGACCGTGAGGTTCTGGCATGGTTGGCGGGCTACTGGAGTGTGCATCCACTGTCCGAAACAGATGGCAGATGAGGAGAAGGTGGAACAGACACCAGACAGGCCAAGCACCCCCTGCTGGTGCAGAGTCCAGTTTGGTTTACTCACAGGAGGTGGCAACTCTTTAGACTGGGCAGTGGCCAGAGTCATTTCATGTTATGGAGCATGCTTATGGCAACCGAGCAGATGCTTGGCAGGGTTCACTGAGTTAATGAGGGACACGCGCTAGCCTCACATGGCCATCATGTCAGGGAAATTTCAAACAAATACAGCATTAGAGAAGTTTGAAGGTGCTCAATTAGTTGGAACTAAGGTCCTTCTGTCCAGTGAATGTATTCCCAGATTGGACCCTAATTGGACCTCATAATATTGGGAAAAGAGCACCTACTCTAGCATGTTGATGATTGATGTAGGCCTAGTGGATGAGACTTGGGTTTTGTATTTTGAAGCCGTAAACGGTAGTTTTGAGGGTTCCAACAGTGTAAAGTAAAAGAGATTGTTCACCCAAAAATGAAAAGTGTGTTCATGTTGGTTAAACCATTTATGATTTTTATTTTATAATTAGTTTTCCAGTGGAACACAAAGGTTATCTGGTGGTGGAGTGGTGGTGGTGTAGTGGTCTAAACCACATAACTGTTAAACTGGTAATCAGAAGGTCACTGGTTCGATCCCCACAGCTACCACCATTGTGTCCTTGAGCAAGGCTCTTAACTCCAGGTTGCTCCAGGGGGATTGTCCCTGTAATAAGTGCTCTGTAAGCCGCTTTGGATAAAAGCATCTGCCAAATGCATAAATGTAAATGTAAAGGTTATCTAGCAGAATGTCCAGGCTAGCTCTTTAAACAAAAATTGATGGTGAGTAGAAGTTGTCAAGCTTCAAAGAGGACCAAAAAGTACTAGGTGTGGGAATTACCATATACCTACCGATTTTATATTACAATGATATTGTGGCAGGGCGGAGGGCGGGGCCGGGTCGTGATCCTACACACCTGGTCTCGTATTAGGCTAATTATGCCTCCGTGAGGTTTAAAGGCTGACTGCAGAGGGCCGTGCGGGAGAGAGAGATCGTTAACGGACATGTCCGTCATGTGTATGTTTATGTTGTCTTTTAAGTTTATCATTAAACTATCATTTATATTATCAAGCCGGTTCTCGCCTCCTCCTTACCCATCCTTTAACTGTGTTACAGATATGTTGTTGCAGAATTAATATGTGTAGTGATTTTGTAGTGAGTATTGGAATTCTGTAAGTATTGCGATTTGCCTTTACAATATACTGCTAAAATACAATAAGCAGTATGGTAGTATGCTATTCCAAACATAGCCAATGCATGCAGAAAATCTGCATACTGTGCACTGTATACTTATTCCATAATGCTAAAATTGTTTGAGTAGTATGCTAATTTAAACAAAGCCAATGCATACGGAAAACGTGAATACTCTGCAGAGTAAACCAATTCCATACTGATAAAATAGTATGAGTAGGATTATAGTATGTTATTCTGAACAATGTGCTCAAATAGTAGGGGTGGGTAAAATTATAGTTTTTCTGATTAATCGCGATCTTCATTTGAACGATCTCAATATCGATTATTAAATCCCAAGATCGATCCTACTCTCAATGCGCAACCCAAAATGTGAGAGGGGAAATCACTCACATTTGCAACCAAATTTCACGCTATGTGACTGAAGTGAATATATTTAGCAACTGGATGGTAAATGTTTACATTTCACTGACCAGTAATTGTGTAGTTTAGTCATGAAGTGTTCAGCAGCGAGATCCTTTTTATAGCGTGTTGAGAGTAAAAGTTGTTCCGTGTAATGTGTGTCCAAGACAAAATCCACGTGACACATTTGTCTCTTTTAATACTTTTCTGTTCATCACAGTCAGTTGTTGATTAAAAACAACTACAAAAAAACTGTTAATTCTAATCATGCATCACACAGATGAGGTAAAGCCATTCGAGTCCTCTCTAGTTAGCATGTTCTCATTTAAAGAAGCTGTTTAAAGAATTGCTGTTTTTTGTTAAAGTGACAGTACCGGTTTTAGCACGTGTCCAACAAATCAATTGAAATACTTGTAAATAGTACACATTTTGCAATTTAACAATAAATATGTAACAAAAATAACATATGAAATATAATATCTTATTTGTTCATATTTAAACAGACAAAATGTGACAAATTATGAAACCGTAATGAAATTTAATAAATGTATATTTTCCAAATGTGCCTCATTAAAAGGTCCCCTGTATAATTAACAGCATTAGCTATGAGATCATTTCTATTATATGTAGGCAAAAGGGACATTATAACTGATATAAACACATATGAATCGATATTTTGTGTAATGTTAAGAGGGATGTCTCCGACAACGCACTCATGTACTGGCACTTGTAAAAATGCTCTGATACCAGAAACCGATACCGGGGGGGCTGGGTTGCTCAGCGAGTATTGGCACTGACTACCACACCTGGAGTCGCAAGTTCAAATTCTCGGCATGCTTAGTGACTCCAGCCAGGTCTCTTAAGCAAAGAATTTGGCCTGGGTAGAGTCACATGTGATAACATCCTTGTGGTCACTATAATGTCTCTCTCTCAGTGGGGCACGTGGTGAGTTTTGCGTGGATGCCGCGAAGAACAGCGTGAAGCCTCCACACGTGCTACGTCTCCTCGGTCACGCGCTCAACAAGCCACATGATAAGATGCGTGGGTTGACGGTTTCAGATGCGGAGGCAACAGAGATTCGTCCTCCGCCACCTGGATTGAGGCGAGTCACTATGCCATCACGAGGACTTAGAGCACATTGGGAATTCCAAATTGGGGAGAAAAGGGACCAGAAAATAGACCATCTGACCAAATGTCATTACGAAACATTCAGCCCAAAAATCTAAATCACGTTATGTCCTATTGAGATTATTTAACTGTTTGTAGCAGATAACAGAGTGCAAATTCATTTTGTAGCGTGAGGCACATACAGAGTACATACTTATTTAATTAGATAGCTGCCTTTTGCGTTTAATAATCACTTTGAGTCACGTAATGACCGGCTTTTCCGGATTGGAAAGCTGCCGTCATAACATCAGAGCACCTTGATCAAAACAACTTAGAAACACTTCAAAATAAAAGCTCCTTCGAAATTAAGGGTAATTTTATAGAAAATCATGACAGAAATATATCACTATTGTAAATGTATGTTATGTATGTAATATTCATTGTAATACTACTACTAATAATAATAAATCAGTAGTAATTGTATAATACTTAAGCAGTATCTAACATCTGTGATGCTCTATTATGCAGCACTTTATTTGACAAAGTATAAATCCAATGTTGTATTTTGGATTGTGCTGTGAGGTTCTGTAAATAAACACTTAATTTTATAAAAAATAATACAATATTATGTTGAAAATGTATTGTTATATATTCATTTGATTAAGGTTATAATTAATTATTTTATTTAAACACTATTTTGAAGATAAAAGCCTCTGTGAAATGTCGGTACTAGTTCTCGTTCCCAAAAAAATGGTATCGGGACATCCCTAATTGTGAATACACTAGGTTTGTATTTAAGATAACAAGATGTCTGTATGTATCTCACAAAAAAAAACTAAAAAAACTGAAACTATTGTATGGCTTCAGAAGACTTCAGACAGGGTTTGACTTACAGTTCAGTAGGTGATGATGAAATTTACATTTTTTTTGTGGTTTGTCATCTAGAATGGGTGACAGCAGATTCTTCAAAACTTCAAATGTATGCCCAACAATTGGCAAGTTTGCAAACCTGGCTTGTCAGCATTGGTCTGTGCTCTTTACTCCACTGAGTGCTCTTTTGATGCTGAGCTATCCTGACAATAGAGGGATCTGTGCTGCAAATCAGGGGAGAATTCAATTGGGCAGCTTCAGTTGACTGCCTCTCCAGGTTCAGAGACTGTTTATGCATTCTGTTATGGATAGAGGCATTCCTTGTGGATCCTGTTTCCAGGTGAGGAATGATTCCCACCCCACCTACACTGGCTGCTCCAGAGAACAGATGCAGGGATCCATGGCCCAGTCCAATCCCCATTTCAGAGACGATTATACAATATGTGTTGTGTTGTCAGTGAAATTGTGGACACCTTTTTATGTTTCTGGAATGATATTGCTCTGCCCTTTTGAAAATGGATGCTGTTTTGCTGGTGTTCCCACTAGGCTTCTAGACTATCTTTAAACCTTTTGTTTTGTGAGAAGATTTTGAACATCTTTTCTGTTTGAGTAAATAAAAAAACAGATCCGGTAGAGTGCTGTAGATATACAGCACAATTTACATTTACAATTACATTTATGCATTTGGCAGACACTTTTATCCAAAGCGACTTGCAGTGCCCTTATTACAGGGACAATCCCCCCGGAGCAACCTGGAGTTAAGTGCCTTGTTCAAGGGCACAACAGTGGCATCTTGGTGGTGCGAACATTGACATAGGCTTGTTTTTCACACTAAACTCAAGCTTTTATAATAGCATTAATAGTGCCACATATGTCTGTGTTGTTACTAACCTTGTACAGTAGATATACAGTAAGCCCTTCGTTTTGAGGTAGAAAAGATGATAATTGAATACTTATGTATTACATCTGTTTGAAACAAATAGAGATTCATGGTTTATATTCTAAAAGATTATCATTTCAGAATATAAATGTTCGCCTGGTGGACTAAAAATGAGCCAAAATCTCCACACTTATTTTGGGATATCATAGAGACTTGGGAAAGGTCTCTATTGACTTGGGCCAGTCAGCAGCCATCTAGCAACCATTTAATAATGCACTAGAAACTACCTAGCCCCTACATTGTTCTCAATCTTCTTCAGCATGATACTCCAAAAAGCAACAGAAGACCTTGATGACGAAGATGGCATACATATCCGATTTTGTACTGATGGCAACCTCTTCAATTTAAGGTGACTTGAGGCCCACAACAAGACCTTGGAAAAACGTATTAGAGAACTTCTCTTTGCAGACAATGCCGCTCTTGTTGCCCACATGGAAGCCGCCTCACAGCGTGTAACATCCTGCTTTGCAGAAGCTTGGCAGCTCTTTGGTCTTGAGGTCAGCCTAAAGAAAACTTAGGTACTTCACCAGCCTGCACCTAAGGAAGAGTACCAGCCACCAAGCATCTTCATTGACCAGACAGAGCTGAAAGTAGTTCACCAGTTCACCTACCTGGGCTGTGTGATCTCCTTTGATGCCAAGATCGACAAAGAAATAGACTGGCCAAGGAAAACAGTACCTTCGGTTGACTCTATAAATGAGTGTGGTACAATGGTACAAAGATCAGCGTCTATGGAGCTGTTATACTGACCACCCTCTTATATGGCGCCAAATCCTAGGTCACCTATAGCCGCCACCTCCGCCTCCTTCAGCACTGCCTTTGCACCATACTAACATCTATTGGAGTGACCTCATCACTAACACTGAAGTCCTCAAACAAGCAGGGATCAGCGTTGAGGCCATGCTCATGAATATACAGCAACTCTGGCAGGGCACATCTCCAGGTTGGACGATCAGCTGTCCACTGGCCAACGTGATAGAGGGGCACCTCAAAAGAGATTTAAAGACTCCTTGAAAAAGACCCTCACCACCTGTGGCATTGATCACTGCCAATGGGCATCACAAGCTGCTGACCGTGAAAGTTGGTGACGTACAGTCCACCGGGCCACTGCTACTTTTGATCAAAACAGATGGGCCAGCTTGGAGGAAAAAGATGGTGAAGAAAAAAATGGTAAATGGTCTGCACTTATATAGCGCTTTTTTTAACCTTAGAGGTTACCAAAGCGCTTTACACTGTGTCCCAATCACCCATTCACACACACACACACACACACACACACACACACACACACTCATACACCAATGGCGGCAGAGCTGCCATGCAAGGCACTAGCCTGCCATTGGGAGCAACTTGGGGTTCAGTGTCTTGTCCAAGGACACTTTGACATGTGGAGTCGTGTGGGCCGGGAATCAAACCTCAAACCCTACGATTAGCTGCCGACCTGCTCTACCACTTGAGCCACAGCCACCCCACATTGGAACCATCAGCAGTTCTGTTTATGGATGTGCCTGTCACGTATTGGGCTTGTCAGCCACCAGCGTACGTGCAATAGACATGGACATCCCCCTTCCTAAATCTTCACAAACGAAGTCAAGCCATGAAGCAACCACCTAGCAACACGCTAGTAACCAGCCAAAACACCCTGACATTGCATAAAAAGTAATGAATTAATTGTTGTGGAGAATCCAAAGACATTTTTATCAAATACACGACTAAGATACATTTTTAACTTCATTTAAAATCTTTAAAAAATGACCAGAGCATAATAAGATTAAAACTGGGGCGGCACGGAGCAAGAATGTCCCGTGTTAGAGTCCCGGCTCACCTGGGCCTTTCTGTGTGAAATTTGCATTTTCTAAGGTCCAAAAACATGCAGGTTAAGTTCATTAGAGACTCTAAATTACCACATATGTGTGAGTGAGAGTCCCCCAGGTTAGAGTCCCCCAGCCACTGGGGGTTGCGTCAGGTAGGGCATCCGGCGTAAAACCTGTGTGAAGTCATACATGCTGATCAGGAATAGTGACCTCTAACTGGAGCAGCCGAAAGAAGATTTTGTTCCAAACTGATATGACTTTCTGTGTAGCACAAAAGACATTTTAAATGATGTCCTGCCAGCTGATTTCTATACAGTGGCAGTTGATAGTGACTCATATTTGAGCTTAAAAAGGATCCACACACACACACACACACACACACACACACACACACACACACACATAGCCATGCATGTTGACCAGCTAAGGTGAGTCCACCATCTAAAAAGCATAAAACCAGCATAAACCAGCCTAGAATATCATGGAAATGGTCTAAGCTGGTCTTGTCTGCAGAGAGCTTACAGACCCAACCAAAATAGCTGATGGCCATTAGAACCCACCATGGACCCTCAAGTGTATCCCTTAGCAAATTTACCACAAGCTGCTTTATGTAGATTTAGATTTATTCAGGATCTTGTACAGTACAGGTTGATGTGGTGGTAAAAGAGACAAGAGACAGGCTGCGACGTGCTTTGTGCTTGGGACAGCTGTGTTAGCGAGGCTGCCTATATTATGGCATTTTTTTATAATTATTTTGTAGGAGATTGACATGAGTGTTAGACAGTTGCATAGAATGCTGCTTGAAGACATAGAAGTATATGTTAAATATGTAATTAAATTTCGGTTTGAAAATGAGGGCATCATTTCATTATTCTCAACCTTGTCCATTCACTAAAAACAAAGGCTTGTCTGACCATGGGGTTAGTTTGAATAATTTTGACAGCCCCTCTTCATGGGCGCGTTGTCTCTGGGCTACCAAACAGATGACCATTGTTCACCAATATCTGTCCTGTCCCTCGTATTGTCCCCTGACATATGAGTGGCATGCAGCCCCCAATTGCAGACTCTATCCACACGTACAAACACACACTCACAAAAACACTGCAAGGCTACATCTGCCCTGAAAAAGCGCACTCCACAGGATACCTCACTATGGTGATTGCTGACATCACGTGCGTGTGACATGCCACCTATGATCCACCACAACCTGTTGATCATAGCCACTGAGCTAGAAGTAATTTGCCAGAGCATGGGGCTGGAAATTAAAATGACAATTTGAATTGTGTAGGGGAAAGTGGGAAACTTTGCTCTGTGAATCATCCTCTCTGTCTCTCACAGAGTGTGGCTGAGGTGGCTGCATGTCCAGAGGCTGAGAGTAAATGAATGTATACAGTAGGCCTTATAACAGGAGTAAACCATCATGATCTGGTCAGTGCAGAAGATTCTAGTCCTTAGTTTGACATCAGTATGATTGTGAGTCTGTGCACCATGCATACTGTACTGTATGTGTCTGGAAGGGCTTGAATGAATATGCATATTGATTATACAGATAAGTTAACTGTTCATTAGTTATTTAAGTATTTAAGCATTTTTGGGGGATGCATGTTTAAAAAAACAAATAATAATAAGGCAGACATTTCTGTACATTCATTAAATTATGCAGGTTTTTATTTATTTATTTATTTATGTCAGGCTGCACTTTCTCCCTGACTGGTCAAGGAACATTTTTCTGCTTCTTTGAGCAGTATTGATTACTAATTATTATTATAATTATTAATAATATTATCATTATTATTGTTGTTGATGATGATGAAAAATAATACATTTTTAAAACCATATTTCAGAACAAAAACCAATTATTAAAAGATAAGTAATTAATTAATTAATAAAGTAAATAGATTTAAATGATTATTAGTATTTTTTTAATAACCTCACCAGATCCTGTATCAGACCTTTTAATAATTTCAAAGTGGAACTGTTGCTATATAAAAAATTTATGGGAGGTAAAATTATGAAAAAACGAAAAAAGCATTCGAACAACTTGTTCTGCGCACAAAAGAAAAAACATTGATAGTAATTGCTTAATATGATTTAAAATGAACAACTCAAAAACAAAAAGGTGCTTTCACATTTTTTGTCCCATGTTTCAAGAATGAATGCTGTGTCAATAAAGAGACTTCCTCATAGTATGGACAATTTCCACATAGCCTCACACACTCATAAAAAATTACTTCCAACTTATGAATGCATTGGCAGATGTATAAATGCAGATAAAGTAAATTCCCAACTCTTAACAACTTCTTAATTCTATCAGTAAACGCTCGCCATCTGTCCTTTAGTGCATCCTAAACAACTGAAGTTTTTAAGACATGCATGCTGAACAAATAAAGGCTTGGAAGGGGATAAACTTTTTAAACAGTCAAAAGGATTTTCAATAACGGACTACAGGAAGTGTGGTGATGGACAAAAGAAAACTGAACAAGTCTGAATGGATCTTGAGGATAAGCACGTCATGCTACAATTGCAGTGGCAATATATAAAATATTGTTAATGTAAAAACAGTTGTCACTATTGTAATGTCAGAGACCTTATGGCAACTTCTTAAAAAAACACTTTTTCTTTATAGGAAATAACCACATGGTGTCTAGAAACTCCACATGCATACATTTACATTATATATACTGTATATATATTAATGATACTTGAATTAATAGCACAGTAGGTTCATTGTATTATTGATGAGGTCATGTTTTAAGATTTTTCAGATTTAAATGCCACCACAATTGTAGATTAACTTACTGTTGTCTTTAAATTGAAGCTAAAAAATCAAAAACTCTCACATTAGTCTTTGTATGTGTAACATTTTCTTACAGCACAGAAGATCATCTGAACATCCGGAGACATCACTAGTCCGAGCTGCCATGGGACCATCTCACTGTGTCTACATGCAGTGGGTGAGTATAGGTTATGACCTTTGACCTGCAGCCTTTCCTGCTCTGGGTCACCGGTCCTGATGATGGTTCTCTTTTAGACACCGGGATACATTTCTCTCATTCACTTATGTACTGCTGCTTTCTCTCAGCGAGCCAGCAGGAGGTCTATAGATCGCATTAGTAAACCTGGTTCTTCTCATCCTCTATAGAGTGCTTAATACATGAGATAAGGAATCAATTGTTTGTTTATGTTATTTAACTACACTGGGACTTTTGAAAACGGTTTTAAGTGAGGATTCGGTAGTGAATCATTCTTTGCACCGGTTTATTGAAACGAACCATCCGAGAGTTTCCAATACTAATCTCCTTGGGATATGGGTTCAAATCTTGTCTACATCATTTCTAGATTTTACTCCCAGTGCCTAAAATGTTGTTATTCTATAAAATGCTAATAAATACACATGAAGGGGGTGGAGTAAACCATCCATATTCAGAGTTGTGGCCTAGAGGTTAGTGCATGAGCTTCAACATCTAGGGCCAAGGATGTCTATTATACTTAGTTAGCCATTAGCATTTTCATTAATCTCAATGGCAGTTGCTTGACTGGTGCATACAAAAGTAGCCATCTTTGCTCATCGACACTTTGTTCAAGAAACATTTTTTTGAGCCAATCACCTTTTACATGTGAGTTGTACATGTAACAAATTTGTCTGGAGCCACAGTTAAATGACATTCTGATGCTGATTGTCACAAGAACATGCACAGTCCCAAGCACTTCATTGGCAACAGGCAGGGTAAAATGACACCTTTTAGGCACCCTCCAAAAAAATTGGTAACTGGAATAATATCAACTACTGAATTAAATATATATGTTGCTATCAAAAACTTGTATTTAGTCAAAATACAGTTACTTTTAAATGGCAGTCAATAGAGTAAGATGCTTTTTAGGAACATAATCGTGTAGTTTGACATTTCAGTGCCGTTAAAGCTTGTTTTGTATATTTGACCATTGTTTTAACCATTAAGCTATATATTTAGATCACCTTATGTGTTTCAACCCTTATTTCACTTTCTATCCTGACTCTTCCTCCTATGTAACACCTGCCATTGTCTAAACTGTAATTGGGCCGTAGGTCACCATATCTGATTCCATTCAAACTGTGGGATCATTCTGCCCATGCAATATCCTTTGCATGTTAAACTTTAAACTAATAGCACAGTCCACATATATAACTTATACTGAACAGGCCTGCCTTGCTTTCAAACTCCTGTAACAGAAGTCCCACAATTGCACTGCCTTTTGCTGACTCGCCCTTTGGATGCATATCTTGTGCCAACGGACAGCTGATGCATTTTTGATGATAAGGTGTATATCACACAGTTGCATTGTGAAACTCGAAGATCTCCACCTCCGCCTTTCATCTGGGATCAGAGGGCCTTTCTCTCATATCTCTGCCCTGCCCAGACTGAGAAGAGGGGGTGGTCCATGATTATCAGGTTCTACACATGAACAGCTGGCCATGTGGACCACTTAAACTCTGAACATGAGAGGGGTGGGATATTGCCACCCTCTCAATTAGCCTCCTTTCATTTCCCCCATCGCTATTATGATTGGTCAGTGGGAAGAACATAATGTTGAAATGGGTAGGTTTTACATAAAACAATACAATGTGAATTTAGCAAATAGAGAAGGGCTCAAAGGCTTCTCACAGATGGCCATCATGTATTTTTTTTCTATATATCTTTTAAAGGGGTCATGTCATGAGGAATCAAATTTTCAATGAAATTTACTATGAAAACATACTGTAACTAAGAACTTAAAACTTTCTCCACAGTCCACAAAGACCATTTATTGAAATGAAGCAGCAAAAGCGACTCTTTCTGAATTTCAGCATCTTTGTAACATCAAACATATAAAGACATCAACACATGACCGTTCATGTTTTCATTTCTGTGAGAATTTCAAGAACATTAGATTATGGGGGCCTGGGTAGCACAGCGAGTATTGACATTGACTACCACCCCTGGAGTCGTGAGTTTGAATCCAGGGTGTGTTGAATTCAGGCAATTCAAGCTTGAAGAACCACCTGTTTTAAAAGGGGCAGCAAATGAAATTCCAGCTATATAGTCAACACATGTTTGCATTCAAACACAGCTGGACCGATTGCGATTATAAATGCAGTGATCTTGAAACCATGTTTACATTTATGCATCCTTAGAAAAGCCCTTGTAATAAATCTTTCTTTGATTAATTCAATTGCAAAATGGATCACTGTGGACTGTAGGCCAATGATTGGCTTATGTTCAGTAATATGTAAATAAACAATATATTGCCTTCCAAAGCCACTTTTTGTATTGTCTTTTCAATTATTTGCTTATCTGCCTAATTTTTTGAACTATTGTATTTACTTTATAATATATATTATATTTATCATTATTTAAATATCTTGCCATTGCAGTACCTAGGCACGATCATGAGTTCAAGCTTGATTACACTTCCCAGCGCTTGATGCATGCACATAGCACTAGATGGTGCTTGTAAGTGCAATCAAGCTTGTAATCATGATCGCCAAGGAGACTGCTGATGTCACGAATAATAGATAATAAGGTGTTATATTTTTGTCTGTTCTCACCAAAACATATTATCCTATGTATTACCTTCATTCTGCCTCTATGTCAGTTTTGGAGCTTGAAAGTTCACCTTTTACTCTCACTGTATGGACAAACAGACATCATATTGTAATGTTTGCAGGAAGGAGGTGAGAAGCGGATCTATGTGCAGGCTTTTTAGTTAAAACTCAGGAACAGGGACAAGCAGGAAAACACAGGACTACAAACTAAAAGTCTTAGTTCTCCTAGCAACCTCTAGTGGCCGCTAGGGCAAATGTTTACAAGTGTTCCTGATGTCTGCGGAGATTCCAGATTCAGCCATCGAATCCGCGGGTTTGTCTGTGCACTGAGCGGACAGAGCGAGAGACCTCTCAGGTAAAAGCAGAGGTGGTGGTGTATGTTTTGTCATCAACAAATCATGGTGTGATCAGAGGAACGTACATTTTATAAAGTCTTTTTGCTCTCCTGATCTGGAATTTCTCATGCTTCTGTGGCGACCTTTCTGGCTCACGGTGGTCATTATCACAGCTGTGTACATCCCCCCACAAGCCGACACAGACCGGCACTCAAGGAACTGTATGGGAGTATTAGTGAGCAGGAAACCGCGCACCCTGAGGCCGTGTTCATTGTTACCGGGGACTTTAACAAAGCCAATTTTAAAACAATCGCACCAAAATACCACCAACACATCAGCTTCAACACACGAGGGGACCGGGTTTTGGATCATTGCTATTCTCCTTTCCGGGATGGCTACAAATCCACCCCCCCCACCATTTGGCAAATCAGACCACTCTTCTGTTCTGCTTTTGCCCGCTTACAGGCAGAAGCTGAAACCGGAAGCACCCACCCTCAGAACGATCCAGTGCTGGTCAGACCAATCAGACTCTATGCTACAAGACTGTTTTGATCACGCGGACTGGGAGATGTTCCAGTCCGCCTCTGATGACGACATTGAGGTTCACGTTGATAGAATAACATGTTTCATCAGGAAGTGGGTAGAGGACGTTGTTCCGACCAAAACAATATGGATCTACCCCAACCAGAATCCATGGGTTAACGGCGATGTTCGCGTGGCACTTAATGAGCGGACCTCCGCTTTTAATTCCGGGAACACGGAGGAGCGTAAACAAGCCAGTTATGCCCTCCGTAACACTATCAGAGCAGCCAAACGCCAGTACAGGCACAAAATTTAAGGACAGTTCAACACCACCGTGGCAGGGAATTAACATCATCACAGACTACAAAGGGAATAAAAACTCCGGCGAGAACACCACTGCCTCTCTCCCGGATGAGCTTAATACATTTTATGCTCGTTTTGAGGAAAATAACACTGCCCTCTCGGAGAGAGCACTCAGAGGTTAGTTCACTCTCTGTCTCTGTTGCAGATGTAACCCGATCCTTCCGACGGGCAAACCGTAAAGCCGCGGATCCAGACGGCGTTCCGGGCCACGTGCGCGAACCAACTGGCTGGTGTTTTTACGGACATTTTCAACCTGTCCCTCTCCCTGTCTGTAGTCCCCACATGCTTCAAACCGTCCACCGTTGTGACTGTACAAGCAATCAAAAATCACTTGTTTCAATGAATGGCGTCCTGTTGCTCTGACCCCCATCATCAGCAAATGCTTTGAGAGGCTAATCAGAGATCATATCTGCTCAGTGCTGCCCACCTCTTTTGACCCATTGCAGTTTGCCTACCGCAACAACCGCTCCACTGATGATGCCATTGCGTCTACAATACACACTGCTCTCTCCCATCTGGAAAAAAGGAACACATATGTGAGAATGCTGTTTGTAGACTACAGCTCAGCATTCAACACCATAGTGCCCTCCAAGTTTGATGTGAAACTCCGGGCTATGGGCATAAACAGCTCGATGGGCAGCAACATCTCCTCATCACTGACCCTCAACACTGGAGCCCCTCAGGGCTGTGTTCTCAGCCCACTCCTGTATTCCCTATACACACATGATTGTGTGGCAACACATAGCTCCAATGCCATCATCAAGTTTGCTGACGATACGACGGTGGTAAGTCTGATCACTGACAATGATGAAACACACGCTGGTGTCAGGAACACAACCTCTCCCTCAACGTCAGTAAGACCAAGGAGATTGTAGTGGACTTCTCGAGGAAAGACAGAGAACACAGCCCATCACCATTAATGGAGCACCGGTGGAGAGAGTCAGCAGCTTCAGGTTCCTCGGTGTCCACATCACTGAGGAACTCACATGGTCCGTCCACACTGAGGCCGTTGTGAAGAAGGCTCACCAGCACCTCTTCTTCCTGATACGGATGAGGAATGAACCACCACATCCTCTTATGGTTCTACACCAGCACTGTAGGGGTCGGTGGCGATGGAAGTGGCTCCAGGAAGGGAGCGAAGTCTGGCAGCCAGGGAGGCGGTGACTCAGAGGGTGAAGCCACAGGTGGGGGAGACACAGGGGGCAGAGTCGCAGGAGGTGGATATTCAGGGGGCAGAGCCGCAGGATGTTCAAGAGGCAGAGCAGCAGGAAGTTCAAGCAAGGTGGTGGCCACTTGTAACAGGTTAGCGATCGCTGGGCAGGGCTCATACTGGAAGTGGGCGGTGTCTTGGCTCTTAACAGCTTGGTTGTTTGTGTCTGACAGGTGTTGGCAACTGGACTGAGCAAAGGGCTGGTTGACGGCCGCTTTGGACTGGGAAGGATAGTCAATGGTGACGGGGAACTGGACAGATTCAGGGAACTCAATAGGCTCATCAACAGCCTCAGGGAACTGGCAGTGACAGGGGAATGGCCTCCATGGCCGTGAGCACTGGCAGTGACAGGGGAACGGCCTCCATGGCCGTGAGCACTGGCAGTGACAGGGTAACGGCCTCCATGTCCGTGAGCACTGGAAGTGACGGGAACGACCTCCGTGGCCGTGAGCTTTGGTAGTGGCAGGGGAATATCCACTGTGGCTGTAAGCACTGGCAGCAACAGGTAAATGACCTCCGTGGCCAAGAGTGCTGGCAGCAACTGGGGAACGGCCTCCGTGGAAGCTGGCAGCGGCAGGGGAACGGCCACCATGGATTTGGTCACAAGTAGCGGCAGGGGAACAGCCTCCGTGGCCTTGAGTGCTGGCAGTGACTGGTGAGCAGGGACCATTGGTCCTGCTCCACCTTTTCTTCTGGATGGCCAAGGCTTCAGGCGCTGGCTCCTGGACGGTTGAAGCTTCATGCGCTGACTCTGGGATGGTCGAGTCTTCAGCACTAGCTCTGGGATGGACTGTGCTCGTTGACCATGGTAGGCATGGGCACTGGCTCATTGACTGTGGCAGACAGGATTTCACTAGCTCATTAAGTCCGAACCAATAGCAGTTCTTGAGTTCAACATCTCCCCAATTGAGAACCTAGGTGAGACCACAGAACTGCTTGGTATATTGCTCGGTGGTCCCCTCTCCTGGTTTGAGAGCAAACAGTTGAAAAGCCGCTAGATCCATAGTCTTGGTCAGTTCTTTTGTAACGTTTGTAGGAAATAGGCGAGAGGAGGAGGATTTTTTATTAAAACTCAGAGAAATAAACATAAAAGAACTAAAAACACGACAACGTAACAAACTAGGGTAATCTATTTAGGGTAATCTATTCTTTTAAAAAGGACAAAAAATAGCATAAATTAGGCCATGCGATGCGTTTCAAATTCCAAGTCTTCTGAATTGATGTGGTACTGTGGGTTTTGGTGGGAAACAACCAGAAATTTTTGTATATATATTTTTTTTTTTACATTTTAATAACAAAATATTGTTTTAGCACTAAACACAAGTTCTCACATGAGCATGTATGCCACTGTGAACAAGCTTATTGCATGCCTTGAATAGGCAGATCTACATTTAAAATATCTCCTTTTGTGTTCCGCATAAGAAAGAAAGTCAAACAAGTTTAAAATGACATGAGAGCAAGTACAGCATGACAGAATTGTCATTTTTGGGTGAACCATTCCTTTTAAACTCTTTTTTTTTTCTTATGACAGTAAACATAGACACAGTTTGACCTCTAGTTATACTGTAGAACAACCTTTATCTTATCTTATGTTCAAGATTTGAGTTTGGGATCTTTGGCTGTGTGTTGACTATTGTGCTATATACATGCTGCTTGGAACCAGGACAGTTAGTGAACACCGCCATAATCAAAGATTATGGAATCTACTAATACTGAGGCATTCACAAAGCATTGCCGCCCCCCCAGAGGCCTTAAGTAAACAGGAGCTGACAGAAAACCTTTCTTTCCAAAACAAAGCTTGACTTTGCCCATCTGGTTTTTCAGTTATTAGGAGGTTAATATTCAAACTTAGAGAAAAATAAGGCAAAACAAGGTTACTTGTTGTCGTACCTATAAAATGTGATCAAAAGAGGACAGGTTGAGCCAGACTGATCTGACTGAAGTGTGGTTTGGTGTATAAACACGTGTGAGCTCCATTTTCTGGGTGTGTAATCTCCACAGAGGGGTGCCAAAAGCAAGTTTTGAAGCAAGTTGTTTTTAGCTGTTCAGGCAGTAATACAGTGAAGATACTTTTATTTGTCCGTTTTTTATCTACAGTATGGAACAGACAGCTTGACCAGTTCATTCTGATTCCCAGGCAAATGATTCTTATTAGTCCGTTCTTCTGAATCTACAGCAAATAACATGTCACTACCCTCCAATGTAATGATTCTTCCAGTTTCAAAAACATGCTGAACTGCAAGTCATTCATGTCTCTCTGTCCAGCTTGTGAGAATGGAATACCATATACACATTATGATTTTTGTTGTAATTAAAAGTATTTTATAAAATTAATTAATAAAATATCTTAATTGAAAAGTGTGTGTACGCACCTTTTGCAAGAATCTTTTGTATTGAAGTATGAAATGATCTAATAATTTGGTAACAGAGTGCTGAGTGCTAAAAATAGTTTGTAGGTCTTGGAGCATTGTTTTGCAGGGGATGTATTCCATTTAAAGTGTTCCTATGTGACCCATAAAGGAAAGTGTGAATGAGTCACTCTTTCAAAGCATTAATCACACATATGTACAATTCTTAAAAGGATATAATTCTAAACTGTCTAAAGTAACTATAAAACACCAATTCTCTGTGGAAAAATTATAGATGGCACCTAGAAAAAGATGGCGCTGCTGCCTACGTTAGTGGGCTGACGTAGACGAAAGCTGCCTACGTTAGTGGTTGCAAACCACATTGCAATTTTTGTGTATTTTTACCTTTTTTTTTTTTGCATTATTCTTGAGTTGAACATATAACATACGACTTAATCAACACTGAAATAAATTTGACTCACCACTCTAATTCTTGTTTTTATCCCAACCCCGTCTGACCTCTGGAGATCACTCTGAGCCAGGTAAACAATGGACTTACTCTCCTGAGGCGGCGACGACGAGGGTACAGAGCCAG
This sequence comes from Xyrauchen texanus, assembly GCF_025860055.1. Lineage (NCBI taxonomy): Eukaryota > Metazoa > Chordata > Actinopteri > Cypriniformes > Catostomidae > Xyrauchen > Xyrauchen texanus. The sequence continues at coordinate 57,320,936 of NC_068276.1, forward strand.
AGTGAGGAATCGGGTATGAGTCAGGGCACACTCCACACCAAATCCCAGCATATTGTTAGGTAATGTGGACGACCTCAGAGCCTGGATGGCACCGGCTGCATTTAGTCATCAACACTCAGAGACACATAGCAGGGGAGTCTGACACCAAGCAGGAATGGAGCTGGATCTGACCAGCTCTGGTAACCTCGGGATATGAATCCCAAGGTTGAGACATGGAAACAAACAGAATAATATTAGCGTAAATGTCATTCAATTTTATGCAGAGTTATAGATCATGATGGATGTTTCTGGTTCTGGCAGACCTAACTAAATCAGCCTAATTGTGAGTTGATGTATATATTAGGTGTGTATGCCTGGCTAATTAGATGAGTCTTTAGTTTAGACTTAAACTAAGTGAGTGTGTCTGCATCCCGAACAGTGTTTGGGAGACTATTCCATAGTTTAGGAGCCAAATAGGAAAAGGATCTACCTCCTTTTGTGGATTTTGATATTCCAGGAACTATTAACAGGCCAGAATTGTTTTGATGGTAATGAATGTGATGGAATATAGCATGACAGAAGTACTGTAGAGCTAGACCATTCAAAGCTTTGTATGTAGTGAAAATAATGTTTTAATTGATACAAAATTTAACAGGTAGTCAATGTAACGATGATAGAATGGGGCTAATACGATCATATTTCTTGGTTCTCGTCAGCACTCTGGCAGCTGCATTTTTAACTAATTGAAGTTTATTTACTGAACTTGCTGGACTTCCTCCAGGTAATGAATTACAATAATCTAGTCTTGACGTAATGAAAGCATTAATAATTTTTTTTTGGCATCAGCAACAGAGAGTATGTTTCGTAACTTGAGGTGGAAGAATGCTGTTCTACAAATATTGGACATAAAGACAGATTGGTATCAAATATATCACCCAAGTTCTTTTCTGTAGAAGACAATGTAATGGTACATCCTTCGAGAGTCAAATTCTATTTAAGCGGCTTATTTTTAGAGGTTTTTGGTTCAATAATTAGTACCTCACAAGCCTTGCTACAAGACACGCTGGAGGACGCAGACTGGGAGATGTTCCGGTGCAGACCCAGTTTGAGCAGGCAGATTCCAGGCATCTGTGGCAGAGCATTCAAACTGTTACACACTACAAACCCAAACCCCCCACTATAAACAAAGGCAGTGTCTCCCTAGTCAACAACTTGAATATCTTCTATTCACGATTTGAGGACCACCAGCACAGAAGTGCTAAAAGTCTGTGCTAACCATGTTGTTCCCACATGTTTTAAGTCCTCCACCATAATTCCTGTCCCCAAACTGCCTGTCCTGCCTCCTTGAATGACTACAGTCCTGTAGCACTAACTTCTATAGTGATGAAGTCTTTTGAAAAACTGGTCAGCGTCTACGTCTGTTCCTCCCTCCCAAGCTGTCTGGACCATTACAGTTTGCATACTGGTCCAACAGGTCCACAGATGATGCCATTAATCACACCCTACACACTTGCCTATCCCATCTCAATCAGAGGAATGGGAACTACAGTATGTGTGGATGCTGTTTGTGGATTACAGCTCCACGTTTAACACCATCGTCCCCTCACACCTCTGCAAAAAGCTCCAGAAACTGGGGCTGAACTCCTCTATCTGCCACTGGATCCAGGTCTTTCTGACCAGACACCCTCATGTGATCAGGATGGAAAACTACACCTTCTCCATGCCTACCCTCAGCACTGGAGCCCCCCAGGTCTTTGTCCTCATTCCTCTGCTTTACTCCCACTACACCAATGGGCCAAACACAGCTCCAACAAGTTGGTGAAGTTTGCTGATGACTCAGTGGTAGTAGGCCTCATCATTAATAATTATGAGAAGGCCTACTTAGAGGAAGTTGATGTCCTCTCCACATGGTGCCACACTAACAATCTCTCCCTGAATGTCAACAAAAGCAAGAAGATGGTTATTAATTATGGGAGGAAGCAGTTGAGGAACTACAGACCCCTGATTATCAATGGGGCCACAGTCGAGAGGTTGAGCACCTTCAAATACCTTGGGGTCCACCTCACAGAAGACCTCTCCTGGACAACACACAAATAGCTTGGTGACAAGGGTGTGCCAGCGTCTCTACCACCTATGATGCCTGGCCAGGTTCAAGGTCTCCCATAGGATGCTGAGAGCGTTCTACATGGGTTGTGGAGTGTCTTCTCACAGGGAGCATCACCACCTGGTTCGGAGGCACCACAGCCCAGGATCAAAAGGCGCTGTCCAGAGTGGTGAGGACAGCAGAGAAGGCCATCAGGACTACTCTCCCCTTCATCACAGACACCTACGCCCAGCGATGCAGGAGAATTGTCAAAGAAGGGCCAGGAGAATTATCAAAGACTTTCAACACCCTGGATACAGACTCTTATCAATGCTCCCATCAGGAAAGCGCTACCGGATCCTGAGGGTCAACACAGAGAGACTCAGGAGGAGTTTTCATCATCCCCAGGCAATCCGGCAACTGAGCAAGGACACTTGAGAAAGTCTGCATATTCCTGCTTTGCATAGACACACATACACAAAACAGTTTGCACTTTCATTTTAATTAACTAAACATTTTATAGTTCTGTATGCTCTGTATATTTTGCATATTTTCTATTATATTTTATTTATTCACATTATGTTTCTTAATAGTCTACAATATTCTATTTTTTTTTATCATTATGTGGTTGTATGTCCTTAGTTCATTGTTGGTTCTTTTTGTTGTTAACTGTGGGACGAGGCACTAAGGACAAACATTTCATTACATTACATCACATGTATGTAATATGTGACAAATAATAATAAAACCTGAAAAATCTGAATACAAACCCACCTATGGAGTAATTGCATTTATATTGTTGCTGATAGTCAGTACATATGACTGCAATTAACCAGAGTTCATCTTCAATTTTAACATTGGTTTAGGATTGAATTTCTTTGTTATGAGGTTAATCAGTAGTGCGTATTGCAAAGATGAACTAATATGCCATTATGACATGTAAGTCACATATAGATGTTTAAATGCTGTCAGGCATATCACTGCTCAGCATGCACTGTTGACAGTTATTTAACTAGTCAGCAGGCAAATAGACCCCAAATATTAATCTCTGAGCTAAATATAATAGTTGATACAGTAGAGGTAATCTTACATATATTATTAAGATTTAAGCATGATCTCATATTTCACAGGGCATTTTAGACAGGAAAAGATAGACGAGGAAGCAGCAGGACATATGCATTTTTGTCTGTAGTGCTCTTTTTAAATGCTCCATGGTCGAACATTCATTAATCATTGTCAATCCATTTGTCAGATTTTTGGTCTGTGTTTTTTATGGTCAAACTAAACTTTTGTGCCTCTAGCAGAACACTCCACCTGTCTGTCTTGATCAGTCAAACTGTAAGTTTTCAGAAACTTATTTTTTCCTTTTGGATTTTTAAAAGTGTGATGTTCACTTACGGCCATCGACAACTCTGTTGTCACTTTCAACGTGAGAATTGTAAAACATCCAGAGCCTAAAGATGTTTTTAGTTTCGTTATTGCAGATTTCACAGTTTTTTCCCACAGACTCGATCGACCTGTGCTTGTGATATCTTAGCCACTCACCCACATCTGTGAGCACTTATCATTAACTAACCTTTACACAAGTCTTTGAAGATATTTATATTATGTGAAAGCCGAGGTTGAAGTGTAAATGACTGACTGAGCTGCTGTGTTAATGTCATAGATTGACAAGTCATGAGTTTAAGCATGTGCTTAGAACTTTATTGGCTCTGCTTTTGACATTTGTCTCAAATTAGAGGTTGTTTTAATGGGTTTAGTGAATTTAATTTTAATATATACTGTATACACAGATCAGACACAACATTAAATACACCTGCCTAATATTGTGTAGGTCCCCCTCGTGCCGCGAAAACAACGCCTACCAGCATCTCAGAATAGCATTCTGAGATGTTATGCTTCTCACCACAATTGTACAAAACTGTTATCTGAGTTACCGTAGGCTTTGTCAGTTCAAACCAGTCTGGCCATTCTCTGTTGATCTCTCTAATCAACAAGGCATTTCCGTCCACAGAACTGCTGCTCACTGGATGTTTTTTGTTTTTGGCACCATTTGGGGTAAATTCTAGAGACTGTTGTGTGTGAAAATCCCAGGAGATCAGCAGTTACAGAAATACTCAAACCAGCACATCTGGCAACAACTATCATGCCACGGTCCAAATCACTGAAATAAAAAAGTTTTTTCCCCATTCTGATGGTTGATGTGAATATTAACTGAAGCTCCTTACCCATATCAGCATGATTTTATACACTGCACTGCTGCCACCCGATTGGCTGATTAGATATTCGCATGATTGTTGGTGCCGGACGGGCTGGTTTGAGTATTTCTGTAACTGCTGAACTCCTGGGATTTTCACACACAACAGTCTCTAGAATTTACTCAGAATGGTGCCAAAACCAAAAATTGGCCAGACTGGTTCAAACTTACAAAGTCTACGGTATCTCAGATAACTGCTACAATTGTGGTGAGAAGAATATCATCTCAGAATGCTGTTCTAAGATGAGGGTTGGTGCTGTTTTGGCGGCAAGCGGGGGACATACTCAATATTAGGCAGGTGGTTTTAATGTTGTGGCTGATCGGTGTGTATTCTGTGTCACACATACACACACACACACACACACACACACACACACACACACACACACACAGACAGATCTGTGCAAAAGATTAGAAGTACATCTAGGTGTCCTGCAACAAATGGGATGGGCCCCACAGAATCTGGATCTAAAATGTTTTGTCGTTTTTGGATTACAAGCACAGACATTAAGAATTGAAGGCTAAATACGTAGAACTGTGGAAAGTTTTCCAAAATGCTTGGAACAATGTATTTACCAACAACCTTGAAAAACTGTGCACAAGTGTACCTAGCAGAATTGGTGCTATTTTAAAGGCATTTAAAATAAAAAATTTAAGAAAACAATTTAGTTAGTTTCTTTTATGTTTACTGCACTTTGTATAATGTTAATTAAACAAATATATCAGTAATCGACACAAATTCTAATCTTTTTGGCTCTATACACCACCACAATGGATTTGAAATGAAACGAACAAGATGTGCTTTAACTGCAGACTTTCAGCTTTAATTTGAGGGTATTTACATCCAAATCAGGTGAACGGTGTAGGAATTACAACAGTTTGTATATGTGCCTCCCACTTTTTAAGGGACCAAAAGTAATGGGACAATTGGCTGCTCAGCTGTTCCATGGCCAGGTGTGTATTATTCCCTCATTATCCCATTTACAAGGAGCAGATAAAAGGTCCAGAGTTCATTTCAAGTGTGCTATTTGCATTTGGAATCTGTTGCTGTCAACTCTCAATATGAGATCCAAAGAGCTGTCACTATCAGTGAAGCAAGCCATCATTAGGCTGAAAAATCAAAACAAACCCATCAGAGAGATAGCAAAAACATTAGGTGTGGCCAAATCAACTGTTTGGAACATTCTTAAAAAGAAAGAATGCACCAAACGACCCGGAAGACCACGGAAAACAACTGTGGTGGATGACCGAAGAATTCTTTCCCTGGTGAAGAAAACACCCTTCACAACAGTTGGCCAGATCAAGAACACTCTCCAGGAGGTAGGTGTATGTGTGTCAAAGTCAACAATCAAGAGAAGACTTCACCAGAGTGAATACAGAGGGTTCACCACAACATGTAATCCATTGGTGAGCCTCAAAAACAGGAAGGCCAGATTAGAGTTTGCCAAACAACATCTAAAAAAGCCTTCACAGTTCTGGAACAACATCCTATGGACAGATGAGACAAAGATCAACTTGTACCAGAGTGATGGGAAGAGAAGAGTATGGAGAAGGAAAGGAACTGCTCATGATCCAAAGCATACCACCTCATCAGGGAAGCATGGTGGTGGTAGTGTCATGGCGTGGGCATGTATGGCTGCCAATGGAACTGGTTCTCTTGTATTTATTGATGATGTGACTGCTGACAAAAGCAGCAGGATGAATTCTGAAGTGTTTCGGGCAATATTATCTGCTCATATTCAGCCAAATGCTTCAGAACTCATGGACTCTTCACAGTACAGATGGACAATGACCCGAAGCATACTGCGAAAGCAACCAAAGAGTTTTTTAAGGGAAAGAAGTGGAATGTTATGCAATGGCCAAGTCAATCACCTGACCTGAATCCAATTGAGCATGCATTTCACTTGCTGAAGACAAAACTGAAGGGAAAATGCCCCAAGAACAAGCAGGAACTGAAGACAGTTGCAGTAGAGGCCTGGCAGAGCATCACCAGGGATGAAACCCAGCGTCTGGTGATGTGTATGCGTTCCAGACTTTAGGCTGTAATTGACTGCAAAGGATTTGCAACCAAGTATTAAAAAGTGAAAGTTGATTTATGATTGTTAATCTGTCCCATTACTTTTGGTCCCTTAAAAAGTGGGAGGCACATATACAAACTGTTGTAATTCCTACACCGTTCACCTGATTTGGATGTAAATACCCTCAAATTAAAGCTGAAAGTCTGCAGTTAAAGCACATCTTGATCGTTTCATGGTGTATAGAGCCAAAAAGATTAGAATTGTGTCGATGTCCCAATATTTATGGACCTGACATATATATATATATATATATATATATATATTATTTTTTTTTAGTTAACATTATACAAAGTGCAGTAAACATAAAAGAAACTAACTCAATTGTTTTCTTAAATTTTTTTATTTTAAATGCCTTTAAAATAGCACCAATTCTGCTAGGTACACTTGTGCACAGTTTTTCAAGGTTGTTGGTAAATACGTTGTTCCAAGCATTTTGGAAAAATTTCCACAGTTCTATGTATTTAGCCTTCAATTCTTAATGTCTGTGCTTGTAATCCAAAACCGACAAAAAATTTTAGATCCAGATTCTGTGGGGCCCATCCCATTTGTTGCAGGACACCTAGTTGTACTTCTAATCTTTTGCGCAGATCTCTGTGTGTGTGTGTGTGTGTGTGTGTGTGTGTGTGTGTGTGTGTGTGTATGTGTGTGACACAGAATACACACCGATCAGCCACAACATTAAAACCACCTGCCTAATATTGAGTATGTCCCCCTCTTGCCGCCAAAACAGCACCAACCCTTAGAACATCTTAGAACAGCATTCTGAGATGATATTCTTCTCACCACAATTGTAGCAGTTATCTGAGTTATTGATATGTTATATTAAGTTAACTATGTGGTTTCTGAGTTATTCAAAGTGAATTAGTACGTTGCTATGTGGTTGCTGCTGTATTCAGTCTCTTAAGTCTCTCTGAAATGCTGGTCCCATAATGAGGCTCGGTTCCTTAATTCAGTAAGATTTTGGGATTCTTTCTGCCATTTTATTATCTACAAGGTAAAAAAAACTTAAGTCTGATCTCTTAGAAAAGCAGTAGCACACCTCTCCAAAACAAGCCACATAAGTTTAGGTACCATTCATGTCTATAGCACAATACGGGATGAGATGCACACCAAAGTTTAATTCTAAGGTTCAGGGGCTGGTTCAGATCCCTAACCCTAAGTATTACTTCAGAAATGGGAAGAAAGATGCTCGACTTTGTTTGACTGAAGTTTGCTTAATCTCTCCTCACCATTTCTCTGAATGGGATCAGTTTCAATTCCATGAGACACAGTTTGCCCGTACACCTAATCTGCACGGGCCTTGAAATGAAGCGGAACTGCTATTCTCTGATAACATTAATCTTCAGTCTGGCATCATTGATTATTTACTTGACAAATGATCATTTAGTGCTGCTAATTTGTCAATGCTGCATTGTTCCGCTCCGATAGCAGCTTCTGCCTGGTTGTCAACCTAATGAGGAAAACCTGATTATATACAAAGCTCAAAATGCACCTTTGATGGTTTGTTTCCCGACCTGTCAATTATAGGGCAACCTTACACTCTGTGGCACTGACCACACATATTTTTTTTTTCATTTCTTTTTCAAAGGCAGACCTCTGTCACCTGACTGTGTTGCAATGTGTGTTATGTTTATATGGCTGTTTTTTTGTGTGTTTTTTATCAGCTGAATTTAGCTGCCCTTAGCTCAGTCCTGATAGGAACTAGCCTTTCATCCTCCCACAAAGCGATAGAGCGGCAATGGCCTTTGTTCTCCGAGGTCCTTCCCAGTCCGAGGCACAAGTGACCTGGCAAAAAGACATATATTCACCCACACCTTCTTCAATCCCCAAATGACCGAAGAGACATTGACTCATTTACTTGTGATTATCTTATGGATAGTCAATAATATCAATGTACAGGTGGAATTCTGAATTTAAGAGTATAATCTTGGATAGACATGGATTTCCTGGACTTGAAATAATAGACTTGCAAAAACAGACAAAATAACTTGCTATTTTTTGTCTAAAATTAAGTAAAGTTACTCAATAGAGCCCAAAAGTCGGTATCTGGATGTATTGTAGGCTAAAAGTTCCACTCATTTTTCCTACAGGGGAATCGATTATTGGTGATAACGGATAAACCTTTAAGAAAGATCAACAGTAGACCTGTCAATTGACATTTGCATACAGTATATCTGAATATTTTGCAATAAAAATGAAATATACTGATTCAATACTTACATACTACTTTAAATCAGTGGTTTTGTATTTTTAAATAATTTGAATGAAGTCATTGCCAAAGCCTCATGGGATTGTAGTTCATTCCCTCATTAAAGATGTTAAGTACACAGTCTTGTACATTTCTCTTTTTGCCAGATTTTTTTTTTAAATACTTTTTTGCTTCAAATCAAAGTTTATAATGTTGTGATACACCTTGGAGCTGGTTGTTTTTGTTTATGGCTTAGAACTCTTTTATGAAAAATACTAAAGGAACCAGGATGACTGAAAAAGTTTGCGGGCACTGTCAATTGACACATATTTTGACTGAAATGTTGAATAAAAGCAGTGTCAATATTTTAAAAGAACTATTTTGACTGGTTAAGGTGAGTATAATGATGATTATGGTGGTAATGATTTGTGTTCATCTCAGAAAATGTTTGCAGGTGTGTAATGATAATAGGAGGATTGTGAAGGTGTTGCTTCTGAGGCTGAATAGCAGATCCTCTAAATGGTGGTGGTGATGGGTAGGGAGTTACCCGCGGGGGCCAGCGGGAGGTAGCAGAGAAGATCAAGGGTAACCCGGGACATCTCTAACACCCAATTTTGCCTGGCAACCACTCCTGGAATGTTCTCACGGGCCGTGCAGGGGAAGTCAGGAGCCCCCCACAATTGGCCAAGAGATAATATTGGCCTTCCGGGCCAAAGGTTAAACTTGGAGGGGTCAGGCAGGAGAGCAGGAATGAGCTGGTTTGTTGAGACAGCACCCCAGTTTTTATAAACTGCCCCTCAGAAGTGCTGGCTGATGGGGCCAGTGTGAAGAGTTATGTTCTCCTGACATCAGAACACCCATTGAGTAACAGCTGGCTCTGGAGTTGAGTTTCCTTCTCCATACTGTACAATAGACAAGCCAGTGCTGTCAGACATGTGCAGACAGATGTTCATGCCATAAACACAGTTGTTAGATCTTAACTGGAAGAGCGGAAAACATTTGTTTACTGGAGCATTGATAAAGAACTACATGTTGCATTCATTCATTCATTCATTTACTCATTTCTTTTTTAATTAACTCATTCAGTCACTCACTCATACATTGACCATTCATTCATTTACTGTATTCATCTGGACTTTGATCATTGATTCATTGACTCATTCATTCAATAAAATAGCAATTCATTCAATCACTCACTCATTGGGCAATTTTTTTCATTAATGTATTCAACCACTCATTCATTTGATCTTTCTTTCAATCATTCATTCATTCATTTATTTATTTCTTCATTACATTTTCAGTCAGCTAGCCAGTCATTTTCTCATTCATTCATTGACTCAATCACTCACTCCTTTTTTTAAATGTTTCATTCATTTATTCATTCATTCATCTGGACTGTTCGAACAATCATTCATTCATTTATTGATTGACTCTTATTTATTGATTAAATGAGTGTTTTCACTCACTCACTGAGTATCTTTTAGTCATTTATTAATCATTTAATCCACTCATTCATTCATCCATCCATCTGGATTGTTTAGCCATTCGTTCATTGATTAACTTTTTAACAAACTAAAATCGTGATTCATTCATTCACTCGCATATTCATTTATACACTTACTCAACCACTCATTTGTTTATTTCATTCATCCATCCATCCATCCATCTTGACTGTTTGGTCATTAATTAATTTATTAATTTGTGTGTTCATTTATTCATTTGTGCGTTCCTTCATTAATTTGTGTGTTCATTGATTATTAATGTATTGAAACTGTAGTCCATTCTTTCATTAACTCATGCATTAATTTATTTGTTGCCCGATTATCATTAATTCACTCACTTTCTTTTTCCCTGACCATTCAGTCCAAGAGTTCATTCGTTCATTCATTTATTAATTAATGAACATTTTCAGTGAGTCATTCAAACATTTACTTTGTTCATTCATTCAGTCATTCATTCATTCGTTTGTTCAGTCACACAATCACACACTTATTCGGCTATTAACTCAAATGTTCCATCATTAATTTATTATAAGCTCGTCATTTTGGCAGTTCCTCGTGTGATCTTCAGTGAACAGGGTAATAGCCTTGTGGCTGTACAGCAGGATAGTGATCCCTCCCTCTGTCCTTGGCTCATGTTTCCCTGAGAGGCTGGAATGTATGAATGGAGGTCTCTTCATATCAGCAGCTCTTTCATTCACAAATGTTTATACCATCAGTCACCTGACCTATACTGTTCAAACAGGGGAGGAATTTGACATAGCAGAACTTCAACGTGTAGTGCTATTCATAATGTTTACCTATGCTTAATTTCCTACTGAGTGTACCTGATTAACAAAACGAACAATGTAAAAAAACTCATAATTTCCTCTTAAGCCACTTCAGAGGAGGAACCTGAGGTGTAGTTTAACGAATAAAGAAATATAGGGCAACGCGACACAATCATGCCTTAGAACAAAGGCAGTGTACAACGATCAGCCATTAAAATCACCTGCCTAATATTGTGTAGATCCCCCTCGTGCTGCCAAAACACCGGCAACCCGTATCTCAGAATTGCATTTCTTCTCACCACAATTGTACAGAGCGGTTATCTGAGTTACCGTAGACTTTGTCAGTTTGAAACAGTCTGTCCATTCTCTGTTGACCGCTCACTTCAAGGCATTTCAGTCCACAGAACTGCCGCTCACTGGATGTTTTTTGTTTTTGGCACCATTCGGAGTAAATTCTAGAGACTGTTGTGTGTGAAAATCCCAAGAGATCAGCAGTTACAGAAATACTCAAACCAGCCCGTCTGGCACCAACAATCATCCATGCGAATATCTAATCAGCCAATCATGTGGCAGCAGTGCAGCGCTTAAACTCATGCAGATATGGGTCAGGAGCTTCAGTTAATGTTCACATCAACCATCAGAATGGGGAAAAATTGTGATCTCAGTGATTTGGGGCATGGCATGATTGTTGAGCGGCAGTTCTGTGGACGGAAATGTCTTGTTGATGAGAGGTCAACAGAGAATGGCCACACTGGTTTGAACTGACAAAGTCTACAGTAACTCAGATAACCTTTCTGTACAATTGTGTTGAGAAGAATATCATCTCACAATGCTATTCTGAGATGCGAGTTGGTGCTGTTTTGGGACCTACATAATATTAGGCAGGTGGTTATAATATTGTGGCTGATCAGTGTATATCAGTGTGTATTTGCCTAGACAAAAACCAAGTGATCAACTGTTAATTATTTTATAAATAGTACAAATCCCAATCAAATGTCTCTTATCAATTGGTACTTTTAAATCTAAAGCACAAAACATACTGCACGACCGGTGTAATCTGATACCGGAACAAATAATTTTTATCAGCCGCTTCTTTTAATTCTAAAGTGTGTGTGCACGATGTTGTCTTGCGGAGGATTACATCTGAATGGGAGGGTGGGGTTTGCCTACTGAGGCGGAACGCTGCGTTGTTATGGACGATGCGTGACACGGATGGGTCGGCTCTCCAAGGCGAGCAGGCCCGAGTTCGGTGGCAAGTGGGGTGGCAAAGCTCATTTTTAGTGCCACCCTTCTGGCCCTGCCCCTGCCCCTGCTTAAGAGCCGGCTCTTTTAAATTTACATTGCAAATTTTTTTTTTAAATTAATCTTATCAGCTGGTTCTTTTTAACCTAAAGTGTGAAACAAACAACACTATGTAATCTGTAAAATGTAATCTGATCCCAGAACAAATTACTCTTATGAGCTGGTTCATTTGAATCTACAGCGCAAAACTTTCAGAGCAACCAGTGTAGACTGATTCCCAAACAAATGACTCTTATGAACTGGTTAATTTGAATCTACAGTGTGAAACATACAGCACAACCAGTTTGGACTGATTCCAAACAAATGACTCTTATGAACTGGTTAATTTGAAGCTACAGTGTGAAACATACAGCACAACCAGTGTGGACTGATTCCCAAACAAATGACTCTTATGAACCGGTTCATTTGAATCTACAGTGTGAAACATACAGCACAACCAGTGTGGACTGATTCCCAAACAAATGACTCTTATGAACCGGTTCATTTGAATCTACAGTGTGAAACATACAGCACAACCAGTGTAGACTGATTCCCAAACAAATGACTCTTGTGATTTGTTTATTTGAATCTACAGTGCAAATATACAACATGACCAATATAGTCCGATTCCCAAACAAATGTCAGCAGGTTCTTTTGAATCTACTGCATGCAACTTCCATGACAGTCCAATTCCAGAATGAATAGTTGTTATGAGTCTGTTGTTTTAAATCTACTGTGGGCAACATACAGCGCTTCCTCACAAGCTAAAGACTCTTATTAGCCAGTTCTTTTCTTGAATAAAAAAAATGTAAGAACCGCCAAGAATTGTCAAGTGTTGTTATGTGTACATAAGACTTAAAGAATAGATAATGGAACCATTAAGAAACCCAAATTGGAATCGATTCCCATCCCTAATGCCACATGACCTGTTATTATCGTGGCTTGTTCGAAAATGCGCACATAATAAATTTAAAGATGATCCGTATGAAATTCAGCCAAATAATCAAGTTATAGTCCTGCAGAGCTATTTCAATAGAGACAAATATGTAGCTTTGTTACAAACAAAGCCCAGTTTTCAGTGTCTTCTGGGAGGAATGTTTACATGGTTACTTTAGGGCGTGCTCACACAAAAGCCATTTAATTGTGAATGTGCACGTCTATCTAGAAAAGAAAATCCCTGTCATATTTACACAATGCAGTAATGATGGAGGTGTCTCTCATCACCTGTGCCTGAATGCTGCACTTGTATTCTTCCATTAGTTGAATGATGATTTGAATGCTTGACCTAGCTACATGTATACGGAAGGACAGACCAGTCGAAGTTGAACTGCTGACTTAGTCTGTCTCAAAATGGTGCTTTGACAAATGAGTCAGGTTCTTGGTCATGCAAACAAGTGCCTCATCCTAGGTCAGTCTTGCAACCTTATGCCTGACAGATAGCACCTGGTTCTAAGGGTAAGCTTGTTGGTGGCTGCTTATAATTGTATGCAGCTGCTGATTTCTCTGTTGTGTGTCCAGATGCCCATGCGGTGCTGGCCCGAGGTAAGCCAGAACAATTGAGGCAGACAAGTCACCCCTCCTAATTTTGTCACCAATACATCATCCCAAGGTCACAGAGAGGTTTCAACTGTCCCATCCATGCATGAACTTCCATGCTGGTTCAGTCTGGTAATTGCTGGTCTGGCAGCATAACCATGCTTTTCTCTTACAAAAATGATGAATGGATTGCTGGGTAAAGGAATAGTTCAACCTTAAAATTTCACCTAGAATTCCGTCATCATTCACTCACCCTAATGTTGTTCCAAACATGTGTGACTTCATTCAGTTGAACGCAAAAAAATAGATGTTAGGAAGAATGACAGCCTCAGTCACCATTCACTTTTATTGTACTGTTTAAAAAAAAAAAAATGCAATGAAAGTGAATGGTAACTGAGGCTGTCAGAGGCATGTATTCCATGGAAAGAAAGAAAGTAATATGGGTTTGGAACAACATAATTACTTTTTTTGGGGGGTGAGCTATTTCTTTAAAGGACTGTTTTGGGTTGAAACAATTCAAGCTCAGTAATTAGCATTTGTGGCATAAAATGTATTTCCAAAAAACAATTTCGGTCCCTCGATTATTGACATCAACAACAAAAAAGACAAAAATTGCAGTTACAGCAAGCACTTACAATGGAAGTAAATGGGGCCAGTCAATAAACATTAAAATACACACTCTTTTAAAAGTACAGACACAAGACATAAACGTTATACGTGTTAACATGATTTTAGTGTGATAAAATCAAGGATATACCATTGTTATAGCATTTTACCAGATTACTGGGTTTCATGTGTTGCGTCGTCATGACAACATAGTTCTAATATTAGATATAACTTACACAAATAAGGTTAATAAGCGATTTTATCTGACTATAGTTTTAATTTGAATGGTTATGGACTGGCCCCATTCACTTCCATTGTTAGTGGAACTAACTGTAACCATAATTATTGCTTTTTATTTAAAAAAATAATGCAAGCAACGATCATTTAATTTTTTTTGATCATCGTAATGCCACAAACGCTGTAGATTGAGCTAAACTTTTATTGAATCCGAAACGTTCCTTTTAAGCCAGTTAAAAAGTGTTTTCTTGAATTGCTTTTGCTTGCAGTTCTTTGAAATAACGAGGTACCATTATTTTAAGTGACTTGCCAAAAGCTGTAAATCTGACCGAACTCACTAAATGAACCATCCTCTATAGCGCCATAAAAGACAAAAACCTGTTGCATGAATTACACTCTCTTAGATCAACAAGTGGATGTTGAGGCTCGGGCTTAAACGGAAACCGCAATCTTTTCTTGAATTCAGCCACGGAAAGACAATAGTCTGCTAGTCTTAAGTCTGGGACCTGTCACTTTAAATAATCTCTGATGAAGATTTGATGTGACATCTTGGAAACCATGAGAATGAAGAAAGCTTGAGACAGTGCTATCAATACTGCAATTCTCCCTTGCATGGAACGCGGACCCCCTCGACGGAGGACGTAACATCAGGAGATCATTAGTGCATTGTCATTGTGGACCATGAACACACCCTGTGAAAAAAACTGGGCGTGTGATAGTGTGTGCTTATCAGGGAATGACAGGAACCCTTTTTTCATGGTTTCCCAAGAGTGGGCTTTCTTGTAACATCTTGGATAACAATGCGAGACGATGCACCTCAGAGGGCTTCTCTCACTGTTGCACTCCTCAGTGCTGATGACGTTTCTGGATGTCCAAAAGATGTGATTTGATAGTGGTTATTATTTGCACATCATGTTTGATGAGCAACACAATCATGTGACTTTCACCTGCATTTAAAGGGACAGTTTGCTCCAAAACGAATATCCTCTTGTCGTTCCAAACCAGTATGAATTAGTTTCTTCTGTGGAACACGAGGAGACATTTTGAAGAATGTTCACGCTGCACTTTGATTCCATTCAAAGAAAGAGAAAGTGAACATTCTTCCTAATATCTGCTTTTGTGTTCCACAGTAAGTGATTTCTGTTTGGAACAACATGAAGGTGAGTAAATAATGAGATAATTTTCATTTTTGAGAGCAATTAAGTAATATATCCTCCCTGCTTTGTAATGCCTTATTGTTTCAGATATGTACACTTGATTGGATCTAAACTGAGTTTTTTTATTGACTGTTTTATCTTTGGACCTTGAACTTTATTGTTTGAAATGAAAGTGAATCTACATGGTTTACAGCTATCATCTAGTAAAAACCATGGCGGTAAGTTGATTGAACTCAACGAAAGTTGTTCAAGTCACCTCTGTGTAACTTATTTGTTAGGAAAGATTTTAAGTCTTTAAGATTTAATTCACTCAGACATTGTGTTGAGAGATAGTTCTCTCGAAAATGAAAATTCTGTTATTATTTACACATGCTCATTATGTTCCAAACCTGCAAGACTTTCTTTCATCAGTGGAACAGGCTCAGTCACCATTCACTTTCACGGTATGTAAAAAGATGCCATGAAAGTGAATGGTGACTGAGGCCAAACACCTCCTTTTGTGTTCCAGCGGAAGGCAGGAAGTCATATGGGTTTGGAGCAACATGAGGGTAAATAAATGACATAATTTAAACATTTGAGTAAAATATCCCTGTTATTGATTGGGACTTATAAAAGCTACCATTGGAAAGGTATATTTTAATCTTAAACGGCAAAGTGTAAACTCAATAAATAAAAACAGGAGATACTTCAACACCTCTGGACCATGATGATTGCTTGGCAAAGTTCTGTTTGCTCATTGTGAAGTTTATTGTGCTTCTCCAAGTGTCAGTCAGATACAATGAAATAAGTGTAGTTCAGCAAATGGTCCTCTAGGTGGTGCTTGTATTCCAGTTGCTCTTATGGGACTTTGAGTGGACAGCTACACTAGAAGTACAAGAAGATAAGACACACATGGAAATCACACTCTCTGTGACATCTCTTTTGGGTTTTGGGTGTACATACAGTATTGAATTTTTGAGGAAGGGCATTTTAATGCATGGGTCTCATACAGTTAAGTGCAGAACTTAAAGGCTAGTTCACCCATAAATTAATATTGTAACAATTTACCCATTTTTAAATGTTGCGTCAAACCTGTATGACATTTTTTTTTTTTATGGAACACAAATATTTGGCAGAATGTTTTCTTCAGTCAATTGCATCTTATTTCTATTGAAAGTGAGTAAATGATGACAGAATTTTCATTTTTGGTGAACTATCCATTGAACGGTCCATAAAGCATATCATGGCACCACATGACCTTAAGTGTAACAGTGTTAGCATGTTGACAGGGGTCAGTAGCTTTTCACTTTATGTCTGTTAAGTAAATTTGATGGTTGCGTTCTGTACTTTAACCAGCAAGTGCAAAATACGACCACGCAAAGCCTTGACCTCAAATAGGCACTTGATGCATAGTATCCATAATACAGACCAGGAGCACAATAAGGATGCACTCCTGCAGTCATCTGTCAGTGTTCCTCGCCAAGCTCAAACAGACTACAGAATGTAGTTTTCATGAACTTCAAGCTTTAGCCAAAACCAGCTTGTTGCTCTTCATATAAATAGAATACCCCCCATCTCAACCTTAAGATGCTCCAAATCCGATGGAATTCCAAGCATTGATCTTTCATCAGACTGGAATATGTGCCAGGGAGCCCTGCGTTTACCTCAGCGCTGAACTCGCCTTACTGTGTTTTTCAGGGGTGTAGGAACGATCTGAAAAGAGAGGATGTCATGTAATTAATAATCAATAGGTCCAGACATCCTGTCTGGTTTGTGTAGGTGTGAGTACTGTCACCATGCAAAATAAAACTCTGAAAACATACATTTATTAGCATTTCCCCCAAAGTTAAGGAGGACAAAGTTAGACATTTTTAGAAGTTGTAATTGCTAAGCCATATAGACCTATACGTTTCTACCAATTTCATTTAAATGACAACAATTTGCACATCTTTTGTTTGAATTGTGCATGCCTCTTGCCATGGATTTTGCAGTTCCTAACAACTTTACCAACCAACTATTGAATACTGAAACTCACCAACTATCGAATCCCTTTGCTTGCCCTAGCCCAGTTTATATTGCTTGCTTTGGTGTTTGCCAAGGGTTACTCTTGAATTTTGGACCCTGTTTGTACACCCATTCCACCTCAGTACAGTACAGGTCAGTTAAGTTCAGTAAAAGAGAATCGTCTTATGTAATTTTCTCATCAAATTTGTTTACTTTATGCTTCTATGCTCTTTTCGTTGGTGTGGTGGTATGTTTGTGGATATGTATGTGTACATGTGTGTATGTCTACCCATCTTTCTATGAGTGTATGTGTGCATGGTGGTGGCGGGGTTCGACAGCATTCCTTGCTTGATGCATGTC
The DNA here is from genome assembly GCF_025860055.1 of Xyrauchen texanus. NCBI lineage: Eukaryota > Metazoa > Chordata > Actinopteri > Cypriniformes > Catostomidae > Xyrauchen > Xyrauchen texanus. The sequence goes on from NC_068276.1 coordinate 57,338,950, forward strand.
TGTCTCCATATACCCCTCCCTCATGTAGCCTGCTTCCCCCGCCTGGTTGTTGCTCCAGGTTCTCATGGGACGGTAATCTACAACAAAGGCTTCCCAGCCCACACACTAGGCAGGATAACGCTCCCACGTAAGCTTTCCTCCAAGCCATGTGCTTTTGTGTGCACAGCACACTAGCCCATGCTGCATTGTGTACCCTAAGAGTCTAGTGCACTTATCTACCTGGTCAGGTAATGGTCACATGCATGTGCGTTGTTTTTGTAAGAAAGTTTCTGCCAAGAACAATTTTGTCAATTTATTATGTAGAAAGGAAATACTTTCAGGCACATGTATGCACATGTGCCTGAAAGTATTTACACTAATATGTTTGTCTACAAGGTGGCAAATTTCACCGTTGAGCTGTTGCCATCACGAAGAAGTGCTAGAAGAAAGTATAAACCCCATTGAACAACAGGAAAGGAAGGTGTTAACAACAATAGTGGATATGCACACCCAGAGCACGTTTGTGTGGTTGTCAGGAGATTTCTATATCTCAAGTCTGAAGGTATATAAAGACATCTTTATGGGTCTAAACTCCTGAAGAGAAATACTCCAGTATCTTATAGCAATCGTGGCGCCGATGCGCCATACGCAGTAAAATTAAGTTTACTTTAAAAGGTGAGCATTCAGCTGTAAGCAGACGCTAAGAGTTTGCGACAAAACTGAAGAATACTTTTGGCTTTACTGTGGTCACTAAGAGAACAGTACGCATCTGTGCGCATCATCTGCATATGCACCTTGAGTTGACTGTACTAAAGAATATCACAAAGCAGTTGTAGTGCGCATTCCTCAAGCGCATCCATACAGACTCACGGACTAGAAAAACGACGTATAACCTTGTCTTAATAAACCTCGTACGAAAGTGTCTGCTAAGAACAAATTCATCAATAAACTAAGTTGGATAAACAAAAGACACAAGATTAACAATGTTTTAGGGGTTGCAAAGCACACTGTGAATTTGTAGTCATCTATGAAACTTGGTAAAAAAGAATCTGTCAAGTACAAATTTGTGAATATATTATGTAGAAAGGACAGAAGTCAATGGTTAATGCTGTCTTTAACTTGTTGCAATGTGCGACTTTTTGTGGCCATTTAATTAACGTTGTAGAAAATTGTCTGCCAAAGACAATAGACATCTAAGAAAGTTTGTAAGAAAATATCAATAAGTCAGTTTATTTTGTAGAAAGGATGGAAGTCGAAGAGTGCTGGGTACCATAAAAATTTTTTTGACTAAACTATTTTTTTTATACCAAATTTATGAAATCCGTTTTATCAAGATTACAAACACTACACATTACCTCAAAACAACTTACAGTTACAGACTCAAAGACTCGTCTCCTGGGCCTTCTGGTCTTCTTATGCCAGGGTCGGCAGGGGCAGATGCTATTACATTAATGTGAAGAGGAAAACAATTAAAAACATGAAGGCTAAATGTAAAGGGATTCCAATGGAAAGGAGGAGGCGAGAACCGGCTTGACAATGTAAATAATTTTGTAATTAGAAACTTAAAAGACAAACACACACATGACGGACATGTCCATAAACGATCTCTCTCTCGTCACACCACCGTCTGCCATCGGCCTTTATCCCTCTCAGAGGCTTAATTAGCCTGATAATTAGCCTGATGTGTATTATCACAACCCGGCCCCTCCCTCGACCCTGCCACACTAAACTATTAATTCAGCCAACCCAAAGGATAAGAACGGTTTAACCAGATAACTAGTTTAATGTATGTTAAACTTAATCAGTTACTGTCAACCTTAAAGCATTTTTAGCATTGATTTAGCTAGCTATCTATAGCCATACATCCAAACAATATCTAACGTTACGTAGGTCCCAGTTTATAGGACTATGTCACCGCGTACAGAAACGTTAATTTAACATGTACACAAGCATGTACCACTACAAGTTAGCCGATTTTGTTGTTGGTTTGTTTGCTTAATGTTAACCTTACCTGTCGGAGTCCCAGTCGTAGCGCCGCTGCATTCATCAGTAGTTTTGGAGGAGGACTCATGTGGTGGGCATGTTCAAGGAAGCTCTGTGGCAGGGGGACGCTGAGAGGAGGACGCTGAGAGGATGACTGCACCGGCTCGGTCTTCTTGCAGTCGAAGACGGATCTACTTTCTGCTCGTAAGTTTATTCTGTGCACTGTCACGTGCTTCATCAGATTTGCCGTGTTGCCAGTCTTGGCAGAAATTATCTTGTTGCAAATAATGCATTGCGTGCTGTTGGCATCGAGCCTGGTGAAATGTAGCCACACTTTTGATCTTTTCCACATCTTTTACATCTATGGGGGGTTGAGACGCATACACACTACAGCCTCACGTGTGAGCCATGTCTCTGCGCATAACTGGCATAAACTAGTGTTTTTCCTTGATGCCTAAACACAGCCAATCACCGGCACTTTTAGATTTGGGCACATCTAGCATACACACTACAGCCTCATGGTCTCTAAGCGTAACCGGCATAAACTATTGTTACCTTGATGCCTAAACACAACTGGCACTTTTAGATTTGGGCACATCTAGCATGCTACATGCTTATCATTGACGTTGATGAGATTAACCCCTTAGGTATCGAAATATGGTACCGAACGACAACACATTTTTCGATAATTGATTGTTTAGAGGCAAGTCGGTCGGTGCCTAAAATGTATCGAACTCGATATCCAGCCATAGGGATAGATGAAAAGAAAGACTTGACAGTCTTCTAGTGGTTGCAAAGTGCGTCGCTACATTTCTTAGCTCTCTAAATCCCTTGGTAAGAAAGGATCACCCAAGCACAAATTTGTCAATGTTTTATGTAGAAGGATGGAAATCAAGAATTAACATTTCTCAGTGGTTGCATTGAGACTTTTTAACCACCTTAGAAACTTGGTAAGAAAGTGTCTAATACGAACATATTTTAAAATGCTTAGTGTCAGATAGATGTTAGCAAGAGTTCACAATTTCCTTTAGTGGTTACACAGAGTATTGCGACTTTTTGAGGTCATCTAAGAAACTTGGTAAGAAAGCAAATACCAAGATCAATTTGTCCATTTATTATGTAGCAAGGACCCAAATCGAGTGAACGTTGGCTTTTAGTGGTTGCAAAAGTTTGTAGCCATCTAAAAAAAACTTAGTAAAAAATAATCTGCCGAAAACAAAATGTGGGATTGTTCTGTATGATGTCGGAAAGACAAAAGTCAAAAGTTAGCTCTGTCTTTCAGTGCTTACGAGGTGAATTGCAACTTTTTGTAGCCATTTAAGCAACTTCCCTTTGTTCTCTTTTGTGACTGAGAAGCTAGGCTCCCCTTGCCTGATTTTGTTTATCTTTTTTTTACCCCTTTATCCCGCCTTTCCTACTGTATGTCTTCCTCGCGGGTGGAATTTTGTGTTGACGTGAGGAGATAAAGTGTATCTCCACTTTCCAGAACAGTGCACAGCAGCAATTCTTTACTACCATCAGTTTTCACTCAACAAAACGATTATCATCAAATCTCTCTGTTTTCAAGTGTGTGCCTGCACAAAGTGCACAAGAATATGTCTTTGTTATCATTCCCCCACAAAGATTGTTCTGGTTTGTAAGCCTCCGCCCATACGAGCCCTATAGATCGCACAAGTCAGTTTGTCTTTTTTTTTTTTTTTGGGTGAGAAGTAGGGTGTTGCATAATATGGCTAGCCAGAGTTGAGGGAGTGGGCACCTGTTAGAAGCCTAGCAGAGAGGTCAAATCCTGTTAAGACTATTTAAACCCCCACACTGCTGCCCAAAGCCCGCATCATACTATGGAGTGGTGGTGGTGTAGTGGTCATACATATCTGGGATGGCATGAGAGTGAGTAAATGATGAGAGAATTTTCATTTTTGGGTGAACTATCCCCAAAAATAAATCACTTTGCTGCAGTTTAAATGCCAATGACATCAAAATTATTTTATCTCGTGTCTCATGACCAATTGCAGTGAAACATTTTGAATGATTTGACTTGAACGCATATTATAGTACTGTACATTGGTGTCTGAGAGCTGCTATCCTCTTTATTACAGCAGGGAACGTAACCGAAAACCGGAACAAAGGATTTTCAATAGTTCCGGAGTGAAAACATTATTTTGAAATGCCGGTAACTGGTTATAGCCGGTTAAGTTCGTTCCGATAATTTTTTCATGAAACCAAAGGCCAAAGGGTTTATTACAGTAAATTTTTGGAACAACACCAATTCATGTTGCCTGAAAAAAATTATACATGATTTGATCCTGCAGGAAATTTCTGTATCACACATTTCTTTGCCTAATTGCCTGTGAATGCCATATTCTGTGAATGAAGACCTTTTTTAACAACTATGTATAGTTGCTACATATACATGCACGGTTAATCCAGATACAAGGAAACCTTATTTAAGGCAAAAAGTATATTTCTCAGTTGTTTCTTCATGTTCTTCACGTTGGTATCCTTCATGTGATGGAGACACTGGATCGGGGCATGTTATGAACAGAGATTGAAGGTCCATCCCAGCAAATAATTGCAGAGGGTGAGAACCGCCCACTTGACTGCCAAGCACTCTCGATCGAGTAACCTCAGGACAGCTCTCAGATGTTGAATGTGCCACTGCCAATCATTACTGTAAATAACAATATCAAGATAAGCAACAGCATAGGCAGAGTGTGGGTGGAGAATTTTGTCCATGAGGCACTGAAACGTGGCTGGGTCCCTAAACAAACCGAAAGGAAGGGTGACAAATTGGTGTAATCCATACAGAGTGGAAAATGCAATTTTTTCTCAGGACATGGGAGTTGCCAATATCCCTTCGTCAAATCCGGTGTTGAAAAAAACTGAGCCCCGCCAAACCTATCGAGCAGTTCGTCAATAAGGGGGATTGGATATGCTTCAAATTTAGACACCACATTGACTTTTCTATGATCCACACAGAACTCTTCGGAACCAGCACCACCGGGCTGGCTCAGTCACTGTGGGACTCATCTATTACCTTCAAATCTAGCATGACCTTTAATTCATCCCAAACCACTTTTTTGTGCTAGGTAATCGGTAGGGACGTCTGCGTACCACTACCCCTGGGATCGTTTCGATATGGTGCTCTATGAGATTCGTACCACTGGGAAGAGGCGAGAACACGTCTGAGAATTCTCCTTGCAACCTGGCAACCTCCTTGACTGGTGACGGTGATAGGGGGTCTCCGCAAGTGACAGGTGACTCGGAACTGCGGTTTTTAAGTTCACCTCCGGTCTCAGCTCTTTCCTCTCTGGAACCACCATCACCAAAGTCACAGGGACCACCTCTCTCATTGGTTTTAGGAGATTGAGGTGGTAAATCTGACATGCTCTGCCTCTATCCATTCGTTTAACCTTATTATCGATTTCTCTGCCACACTGTGTGACCTCAATGGGCCCTTGACACTTGGCAAGTAGTTTAGAGCTCAGTATGGGGAGTAATACAAGGACTTAATCTCCCATGCAAATTCCCATAGCCGAGTAACCCTATTATACAGCCGACTTTGACGTTCTTGAGCCTGGAGCAAGTTCTCCATGTTAATTGCCCCAGTGTGTGTAGTTTTGCTCTTTGAAGGTACCTCCTCCAGATTTTCCCGTAGGACATCAAGCATGCCGTGAGGTCTAAGCCCGTACAATAATTCAACTGGGGAGAACCCTGTGGAGGCTTGCAGGACCTCTCTTACTACAAATAATAGGGTCCCGAGCCACTTGTCCCAATTTCGAGCATCTTTGTGCAAGAACTAATGAATCATATTCTTTAAGGTCCGATTAAATTGTTCAACCAAGCCGTCCATTTGGGGGTTTACTGGCTGGAGGCATTGACCGTCAATCACATTCACCTGGTCAAAAGTGTGCCTGAGGGTCTCATCTTGCGTCTGCTCCTGAGGGAAATCCCCTCTCTTGCATAAACCTGATGATGAGCTGATGTGGACGGCCCCGGCTCCACTTCCCTAGCCAGCAAATCGCCCATCACACACTGATACACTTTATTACAGGAACCATCCACACAAGTTCCCCTCAATAAAGTTGTAAATTCTGGCCAATTCATACCCAAAATTAGTGGATGGTTGAGGTGGGGACTAACCACAGCCTCAACACTGGTTTTGCCAATAAAATGTAATAAATACAGACACTATGGGGTAATCGTGAGCATCCCCATGCACACACCTCACCCAGCGTGCTGCATCCAAAACCCCGCCTTGAACTATACATTGTTGAATTGAGGTTTGATTACAGCCTGAATCCACTAATGCTTGATATGTACCCCGTTGGATACTCACCGGTATCCGGTACATCCCAGCTTGATCGGGGCCAGCCTGTGTCACATCAGGAATCCGAACCAATGCCTCCACCTCCATCAGTTGGCATTAGTCCTGGATCTACCTAGGATTTCCACAGCACCAGAAGATCAGCCCAGGTTTTATTGGTGACCCAGTGGCTGGAGTCACCAATATGGTGAGGGAGAGGAGACAGCCACAGGGAGAACAGGAGGAGGCCAAGGACCCCCAGCTCTGGGGAGCAGGAACAAGAAAAGGAAGGAGGGAGAGGAGAGGAGGAAGGGCAAGAGAGAGAGAGAGAGAGAGAGAGAGAGAGAGAGAGAAGGCTCATTGGGGCCCAGGTAAGCCTCCAGATGGTCCTCCGCCAGTGGGACAGCCTGATCTAGTGACGCTGGATGGTAGCACTTGACCCCCTCCACATTTTTTCTTGGCAATCGGGCGATGAGCTGTTCCATTACCATGAGATCTATCACTTTGTCAGCATCATGCTCCTGCCCGCAGCCACCGGCGACAGGCGTCACGGAGCTGCTGGGCGAATGCGAACGGGTGGTCAAGCTTGTTAAACATCAGCGAGCGAAAGCGCTGTCGATGTTGTTCCAGACTCTGGCCAACCCGTTGCAAGATGGCTTTCTTTAGGTCCTGATACCCCATAAGGTTGGTGACGGGGAGTTGTTGTACAGCCAGCTGGGGTTCTCCTGACAGCAGCGGCAACAGCCGGACCACCCACTGGGATTCTGGCCACCCCGATGCTTCCACCGCCCGCTCAAACAACTCTATGAAGGCCACGGTTCGCTCTTTTGGTCCCATCTTCATAAGCGTGAAGTGGTGGGGCAGGAATTCAGGATCATGCCGGTAGATTCTTAGGCTCCGCAACACCTGCCGATCCTCTGCTTGAGCTCGCAGGAGGGCCTCGAAGCACTGCTCCTGCTCCTGCTCCTGATGCAGCTCAAGCAGTGTCTGATTGTGGTTTTGGTGGATGCTGGCAAGAGTCGTGATGAGATCGGCAATGGGCGAGGCCTCCACGATGGTGTACCTTCCTCACAAATCACGTGTTTCGGCATCACTGTAACACTTCCCCAGTTAATACGGACATGGGTAAATGGGAGACGGCATTCTCAGTCTCAAATACAGTCTTTAATCAGACTAATGAAAATACGCTTTTCAGCGGAACATAAACGAAGGCAGGGCCAAACATAAACTTGCTGTTTCTCCATCAAACAGAGCACAAACAAACACACACTCAAGATCTGCTTTTTTTCTTTGGACTTTCCATCTCCCTTTATATCTCCCCAATGCCACGCACTGAAATGCAGAACAGCTGTTAGGGAAATTACACACTGGTGCGAGTCCTTCAAATTCATTCCTCCTGGCCTCACCCCACATTCACAAACCAGTGCTCAGCCACGCCCCCATCACCACATATACTTAACTGTTAATTAACTACTTGTTAAGATTTCTATGCCGATAAATCCACCACACAGGAAAATAAAATTATTGTGTATTTTTGCTTATTTTGGTGAGTCATTTACTTAGTTTGGGCTTGTTTTTCCAGACCAAGTTGCTTGTTTCTCTTGCAAGATCTGGCAAAACTGCAACTGGTATTTCACCCACCATTAAGAGTAGAGTACTGTCATTGAAAAAGAACATTATTAACTGTTCTTTTATTTTGTTCTAACCGGTAACATTTTGTTCTGGAGGCTGCGGAACTTCTGAACCGGATCTAAAAAATACAGTTTTTTGCTCAGAACGAACCGAAAACATTTTAGTTTCTGCTTTACAGAGATTAATTTTCTTTTATCAGAAACCGAAATGTGCTTTAAAATATGATCAGTGCAGTGAAAATCTGTTAAGTTCTGCTGTTAAACAAATGAGGGAAAATAGAAGTGCTGGATTTACTTTACTGCTTGCACAGCTCGTGCTTTTTCAGTTCCTGATTCCTTTAAAGTGGTTGCACAATAGTTTCAATGAAGAACAAATGACACATGCAAACTGACTCCACAGCAATTTGTGAATGGGGTTGGGGATGAGAAACTGCAGGAACTGCTCGAGAGAAGATTCGGGCATGTGATTGGTTGTTCTGACAGACACGTATACTCTTTGTCTGTTTGACTGAAGAAATATCTGCCCTAAGCCAAAGAGAGGTGAAAATGTTGCTCAGATTTATGTGTGTTAACAGACTTCAGCATATAACAATCAACAGAAAATGCTTCCTCTGTACTTTCACCCACCAAGCTTGTTCACCACTTAAAGACCCACTGCTATTGATTTTGTACATTGAGAAAATAGAAAGAAGATGTCAGCTTTTATGCTTCCTCTGTCTGACCACATTCATGAGAAGGGTTAATTGGGGATTTCTTTTTCACAAACACACACTTGCACTTTTGATCAGCTCTCAGTTTGTCATTTGCCCTTAGTTAAAACTAATAGATTTTATAAAAATGTATCATGACACCTCATTGGACATGCTATTTCCTTACAGACATTTAGACCATTTAAAATAGAGGGTTGTTTTTTTCTCTCATCTATTTGAGGAAACATTGTGAATAATTAAGTTTACTAGTTTAGTCCAGAAGATAAACTTATAATCATATTTATATACATAAAGTTGTTTTTGCATTGTGTTTTAATACAAGGAAAATAGGAATATATACACTGGCCTCCAGGGTGTGCTGAGTGACTCCATCCAGGTCTCCTAAGCAACCATATTGGATTGGTTGCTAGGGAGGGTAGAGTCACATGGGGTAACCTCCTCGTGGTCGCTTTAATGTGGGGTGCGTGGTCAGTTGTGCGTGGATGCTGCGGATAATAGTGTGGGCCTCCACATGCGCTACGTCTCCGCGGTAATGCGCTCAATAAGCCACATGATAAGATGCGTGGATTGACTATCTCATACGCAGAGGCAACTGAGATTCATCCCCCTCCACCCGGATTGCAGCGAGTCACTGCACCACCTTATCCTTGAGTTATAATGCTAAATTGCTAATTTTTTACTAGAAAATGTGGTGATTGTCTACTGACAGTGGTCTGAAGGGGGCACAAACCACAAACTGCTGGACCTTGGACCATTGGAAGAAGGCCGCCTGGTCCGATGAGTCCCGTCTTGTTTTACACCACATGGACAGTGTGCACCGTTTACCTGGAAGAGATGGCACAAGGACGCACTGTTGGCAACAAGCCGGTGGAGTGAGCGTGATGCACTGGACAATGTTCTGCTGGGAAACCCTGGGTCCAGCCATTCATGTGGTCACCAATTTGACACGTGTCACCTACCTAAACATCGTTGGAGACCAGGTACACCCCTTAATGGCAGTGGTATTCCCTGATAGCAGTGGCCTCTTTCAGCAGGACAATGCGCCCTGCCACACTGTACACATTGTTCAGGAATGGTTTGAGGAGCATGATGAAGTGTTCAAGGTGTTGCCCTGGCCTCCAAATTCCCCAGATCTCAATCCGATAGAGCATCTGCGGTATGTGCTGGACCAACAAGTCCGATCCACGGTGGCTCCGCCTTGTACCTTACAGGACTTGGAGGATTAACCTCTGTTGTCTTGGTGCCAGATACCACAGAACACCTTCAGGGGTCTTGTAAAGTCCATGCCTTTGCAGGTCGGTGCTGTTTTGGTGGCACGTGGAGTACCAATATACTCATGCCATCCCAGATGTGTATGCCTTTTTTCTTCTGCCAAACGCAAACTACGATTTTTAAAAGAATATTTCAGTTCTGTTGGTCCATACAATGCAAGTGAATGGCGACCAGAACTTCTGCTCCAAAAGGCAGTGTAAAAGTAATCCATAAGATTCCAGTGGTTAAATCCATATCTTATTTAGCAATATGATAGGTGTGGGCAGAGGGGTGTAGAGTAGCCAAAGACTGTACTCAAGTAAAATACTTAGTCTTTTAAAAATCTCAAGTGGAAGTAAAAGTACTAATGTTAACAATTACTTGAGTAAGAGTAAAAAGTATTGAATGAAGAGTAAACTCAAGTAGCAAGTAAATGTTTACTTCCAATCGGATCTGATTGTTACAGTATTAACACCTTGCGTGCATGAATCATGTTGCCTATGTAATCTTTTATACCCTCTGTTTCAGTGATAGTTTAAAAATGAAAATGATGATATAATTTATTCACCCTCAAGTTCTAAACCAGTATGACTTGACAACAATGAACACAATTAAGTAGATGTTAGACAGAATTTTAACAACAGTCACCTTTCACTTCCATTTGTTTGTCAATTTTTAAAGTGAATGGTTAACACCATGTTTCAGAGCTGAGATGTTCTTCTAAAAATCATTTGTGTTTTGCAGAAGAAAGAAATTCATACACATCTGGGATGGCATGAGGGTGAATAAATGATGAGAGAATTTTCATTTTTAGGTGAACTGTCCCTTTCCCTGTAGCATTTCAGTTCCCAGTATTTCACCCATACCCTAACACATTTAAGTAAGTGTGTAAGTGTGATGAGACCGACCTAATAGTTCTGCCTTGACTGTGATTTGTAGATCTTGCAGTTTTTGTTTTATCCCTCACAACTTTCAACAAAAAGATTTGTGTTACATTGTCTACTGTGATCAATTTCTCATTTGAGGTTTTTGACAGTTGGAGACAATGTCAGATAGTATGTTAACTCCTTTTAGGAAGGTCTAGCTTCAACAATTAAACTCTGACCTTTAGTGTTTTGACTGAAAATGACCTCATGACTCTTCTGTGGAACACTGCCACAGTCACCATTCACTTTCATTGCATCTTTTCCATACAATTAAAGTAAATGGTGATTGAGGCTAACATCTCTTTTTTTATTCCATAGAAAGAGAGTCATATGGGTATGGAACCACATGAGGGTGACTAAATGACATAATTTATAATTTTTCAGACTGAAATGACCAAACCTAACTCTCTAGTGTCATGCCAGTCCGTTGACCCTATAAGCAGGACTGTATTGCTACTGCTGCAGGAAGTGTTTCTATGAGGTTTCAGGATTATAACTAGTGCCCACAGGCTTTCCAAGATGGGCCTCATGGAGAGAGGGTTGATGTGGTGGTTCATCTTTTCAGTTTGCTGGCTGTGGCCTCCTTTTGTCATTTGACACAGTGACTGTTTTAGAGTTGTATGCATTGCTAGTCTGTCTAAAAGTTGCTTGACAAGTGATCATGAAGTTTTTGAAAGGGCAAAAGATAATAAATTTGCATGCTCAAATATCAAGTCCACAATGGTTAGATGGAACATACCCTTCATTCAGACACAACTAGAGTTTAGTCTAGTTTGAATAGGGTCCTGGATTTTCAAGTTTAGCTTGTTTTTAAAAATATGAGCAGTTTTCATTCCTGTGTTTACATATTTACTGTTAAAACAGGAAGATGGAGATAGACGTTTCAAAGGGCTCACCCCTTAAAAAGCCTTTAGTTTAAGCCTTTAGTTTGTCACAGCCTTGAATTAAGATTTGCTACTTGCTATTGCTAGTCAATGGCATGTGGGATTAGGGTGAGGGGTTTTCTCTTTCCAAAGGGCATTTTATTTGAAAAAAAAAAACTCAATGTCAAACAATGTTTATCTTGTCAAACTCAATGTAAGATTTTATTAAGTTAATTTCTTATGTTGGTCAAACTTAATTTATTTGAGTAATCAGTAGTATATGCCAGGTGAGCAAGTGTAAGGACAGCGTAACTGTTGCACTGTCAATTTAATTGCAACTGCTTATAGTGCTAAGCAGCACTCAAAACAAACATCACTTGTAATAGGGAAAGTCCAACCTCCACCAATGCACAAGCACCATTCTTAACCACAATCGACAAAAATGCAGAATGAGACATCTGCAGTGCTTTTCATGAAGTTCAAAGTGGCGCTTGACGCCCTGACGCGAATCATGAATATGGCAGATAGCCACGGTCTGCCCGCTGATTGATATTTTGGAGGGTGTTTAAGTGATTTAATGTCCATTGCAATGATAAGTCAGCCTATGGGGACTTGTTCTTTCAATTAGTCAACTTCCCACTTTGGGACATCCTATTTTAGTGTATTTCTGCCTTTATAATTTAAAAGGCTTCGTTTGGAAAATGTGAATAAAGCATTATTCTTACATATAATTTGTTCTCTTACTTAAGAAGGAAATGAATATATTTATACAGGATAAGAAGTATAGCACTTTCCAAATCTGTGATTATTGCGATTAACTATTAAAATGATGTGATTAATCATGTTAAAAACTATTTTATTGACTGACAACACTAGTTGTGAATGAAATTATGTCCCTAATATAATTAAGGAAGGCATTTTTTTATTTTTATTTGTTAAAAATATTAATGCCGATTCATACTATAATTGTCTGTTATTTTGGGAGGATATTTGAGAGCATGCGCAGGTCTGACACAGTGGTATGGACAATGGGGAAAAACTTGTGCATTTATGACAGGACTCACATAATGAAGGTCCAGCCAAGACATGTTACTTTCCTGTGTTTTTGCTTAACTGACCTATTTAAAGGCAAAGACTTTTATCCTTCCTGTCGGAGCTTCTGAGACTGAAAGAAAAGACATTTGCTTTGGTGTTTTTAAGATAATTGAGTTATGACAAATCATGCTTCTGCAAGCCAGGGACATGCTCTGCTGGGTACATAAGGGTGTAGCTGTTTGTAGAGGGCTGATAGGAATACTGCTGCTGCAAATACAACAAAGACAAACTGAATTTCCTTAAGTATGCATGAGACAAAAACATTGCCAAACAATCAGTAAATTTACATGCAATTTCAAATTTCGATTTCAGTCAAACTGAATAATTTCGGCTTTTTCAAAATGTCATTTAAACTCTTCACAATACCAGTTGAATTTGTACTCATTTTGACTTACAATCCTAGATAATGGGGTTGCAGCTCGACTCCTTCCAACGTGTATACCCATTAATTGGACCTCCAATGCGGTCTCCGCATTGTGTGCATGTCTCAAAGGATCAGAGTTTTACGTGACCGGCTGTATTAAAAAAAACGACCACTCTGAAAATTGGCATGTTGTTTTTGTGAATTCCAGTTACCTTGGACATGCCACATTATGTCGATTCACTGACAACTGACATCTCCTATCAGACATTTTGCATCGGCTCCAGTGTGTTTCCTTTCCCTTGTAGTTCGACCGAAAGTACGTTGCTTCAACAGTGTGGCATACCCAGGTTCATATCCCACGTTGAAACCAGGAAGTAATCACGTTTGCATAATCAGTGACAAGCTTGATTCGGAGGTTGCATTTCTCCCTCTAGCAATACACTTTAACTCCTCTGATGTTATGTTAGGCTTGGGGTTTGGGTTGGGTGGTACAGTTGATGTAATATACATTACTATATATTACAGTCTGTATAGCTGATCAGACTTCCTCAGTTGACGTCCTTCCTTCAAATATTTGACTACGCATTGATACATGCATACTTGGACAGACATATAACCTGTAGCTTGACTACGCAGTAAGAAGAACAGAGTAGAGAGCAAAAAGGAGAGTGTTGCGAGAAAGGAAGGAGAAAAAGAGAGCAAAAAGGCTCTTATCCAGACGGCAAGCACATACTCATGTAACAGAAGTCCTGAATTCCACAAGGCTTACTGAACTTTTATTTCCCATTAAGCTGGGTAGACTGAAAGAGAGAGGGCGAGAGAAAGATATAGAGAAAGTGAGAGAGAGAGACAGAGAGTGGGTGGGTTTAGTGTGGGCAGGCAAATCTGATCAAATATCAAGTGGATGACTTCTACCGGCTTGCTCAAAGCCTCAGGAACACCTGATTGGATCTGATTTCCACCGAAGGCCCTTCTGATGTGGCGCGTCCTTTTGAAAAACGATGACCTGGGGAAATTAGTTACTTTAGCCACCCTCTAGGCTTTACCTCCAGGAATGTTGCTCTGCAACACGCATCCACAATGCGTGCCCATTGTTATGTTTGTATCTTGTGCTGTGTCCTTGCTTTTATTGATTGATGGTACTTTTCCACTGACTTCCCCTTGTATCTCTTTAATAACAGCTGTTGTTGAAGTCTAAAGTCTTAGACTCTCTGTAAGAGTTCTCACAATCTGTCTAATGAGGTAAGAGTTGTTGAAAGCTAGTAATGTAAAGTGCAGAAGCTATGGTACTCTGTAACGCTGCAAGCACAAAAACAGCTTTTCTCAACATCACTTTAAAGGTGATGTAATTTTTGTTAGTGTTAAAATACTTTCTGGTATCCCAGCTTAACATGAAGAGTCAACTATAAGTAAGTCATCGGTAGGTAAATCACTATGAAAAGAGTAAACACTGTTAATAGGATGTGTTTGGGACAGTACTATCTGTTTTTAGAACAATGGATGATGGGGGGTGTGTTCGGCAAACCATTTAAAAACAGTTATTATTTTAGCAATTTCGTTTGGTGATGCTAGTGGTGCAGAAATTGCAACTTCACCTTTAAGGAATTACAGTCCTGAGAGTAGTTTTAGAAACCCTGGATTCACCAAACATGTTTTTGCATGTTATATATATTAGGGTTGTCGATTTAATTCGTTTATTCACTGCGATTATTTATATACAAAATAATGCGTTTAGAAACTAACGCAATTAATCATGTCCCTGCCTAGACCGAAGCTTGCAGTACCACCTTTTTTCTCCAGGCGGCAGTAAGTGAAACTCTAGCTGTATAGGCAATGCACAGCTTAAAGAGAGAACAAACCACACTTAACCAACAATAGCAGACAGCACAAGATGAGAACACATTCTTGTGTTAAAACACAACTTGATGGATTGCAGAGCCGAATGCAGGGATCTCAAGACATGTTTTTCACTGACACGGCGAGCTAAAAACTGTATGTTTATGATCCAACAGAACTAAAGGGATACGCTTAAAGCATCTGTCTTAGACAAGCTCTTACAATAAATATCAGACTGAATGACGAATTAAATCGATGCAAAATACAAAAATAAAATGCATTGAGTGATATAAGCAAGTACTTAAATGCATAAAATTATGTGAATGATATAAGCATGTATTAAGATAATGTATGCTGAAGCATATGGGTAGGCAATCTGTGTATCATTTAATATTCAATTAGGAATTCAAAATTGGAAAAACAAAAACCGACTTGTTCATTGTTCGTTAACAAAACCAATATTAAAAAAACTAATAATTAATTGTTTTTCATAATTTCGATTTAATGCACATCATAAGAATGTTTCACCGCTGTTCAAATGCACTTTGGATCGCATCATTTATATGTATAAATGTTTTCCATCTGAAAGGACTAAATATTAAATTAAACAAATGACAATAAAATGCAAAGTAATCTCTTCAGTAATCAAAATACTTTTTTTGCATGTATACAATATTGTTGAATACTGACCTTGAGTAATCTAACGGAATACATTACAAATTAAATTTTACTGCATGTATTCTGTAATCTGTAGTGGAATACATTTCAAAAGTAACCCTCCCAACCCTGTTTATGTATATATATATATATAAGCAATATCACACAAGCAAGAGTGCGATGTGGCCCTACATCAGCACTCGGGCCTGCGGCCTGTGGCGAATCACATCAGTGCTGATATAGGGAAATATAGCATGATTGTGAGTGTGATATTGCTTATATACAACAGTTTAATGAACAAGTAAATTTACAAAAATTAGGAAAAACTGAGTACAGTCATAAAAATGCATTTGTGATGGAACTACTTTCTTACACGACTGATCAGAATCTGCCATTGCTGGTTCAAACCAAATGATGCGTCCAATGTCATTTCAGAAATAGTATCACAGCTTGTGCTGTTTCTAACAAGTTATTGGATAAACAAGGATGTGTGTGTGTGTGTGTGTGTGTGTGTGTGTGTGTGAGAGTGAGAGAGATGGAGCATGTATGATCACCTGTTGCCACTCCCAAGCAGAGATGCTGTCAGCTTTCTGAAGATATTTTCTCCCTATTTCGCGGTAGCCAGTACACAAGAGTCGATCACAATAGAAACCACAATGTCCTAAGACATTTTAAACAGCACCCATTGTGTAATTAATCAGCCTGTTGTGTTTCTCTGTGATGAGCCGTAATTCTGAAGTTGCACGTTTAAAGCCGTTTAAAACTATTTCCTAGATTGATCTTGTGGGTGTAACGGATCCATCTGACCCGCCTGCCACATACACTCAACCCACTCTCTCTCCCCTGAATACTGATCGCCCACACCTGCCTCCAGTCACCACGTCAATCAGCTCCTCTATTTAAACCTCACTCCTCATTCATTCAGTGTCTATCTCAACCTGGAATACAGACTCACATACCCGTGTCTCCATACGTCTGCTCCTCGATTCCTCTCCACCTCTACTCCAGTGATCCCTATATCCATCTCCTCAATGTAACCGCCATTGTTGTATATTTGCCACCTTAAGAAAGTCATCTCTTTGGTCAGCACCAGTCTTCTACACGTTAACGATATTCACGTCTGCCCAGAACTGAAATATCACACTCAACTGCTTGTTTTTGTTTGTGTTTTGTGTCTCAATAAACATCTGCTTGGGTTCAACACCATCATCAAGTCTGGGTATTCCTAACAGTGGGACAATCATAATAAAACATTTTTTGTTTTTATATAATTTTCACACAATAAATATTGAAATGGTTTATGTTTATATTTAGATCTTCATAGTTTTTATTTGTATTTTTTTATAGATTTTCATAGCTTAATATTGAACGTCTGGGACAAGGCTTAAAATATAAAATCTATACATAAGGCATTTAAAAAGTACCAAAAGAAAATGACGAAGGCCTGGTAAAAAATCAGTCTAAATCAGATTTAATGTGACCTTCATATAACAAAAATCTGTTAGTTTGAATAAAACCCATGGGATATAAAATTATTCAATTTTGAAAAACTAAAAAAATATGAATTTATTAATTTATTTATGGGATGCGCTGTACATGTGCCCTAAGTTTGGACAATTTTGGATAAGCTGCTTTCGCTGGAAGGGATGTGGGTTTTACTCTTGTATCTAGTACTTTGTGATCATTTCTTACCTATTATTTTCATGAAAGTGTGTGGACGCAGCTCCTATCAGTCTCGATGTAGAAAAGATGTAAAAAAGCATTATGAGCTGGTGAATGATGAGTAATTGATAATACATTTGTTAAAAAATGTACTAGTGCGGTTTTCAGAAAGACATTCTGTTTTGTGATTTCAGAGAATTACTAGTCATTACAGGCCACTGAAATTACTTGCACCTATGTGCTATTGTTTTAGGGAAGCACATTCTTTTGCTTATGTGCCCACTTAAAAGGCTTTAACAACTGTTATCATTGTATATTATGCAGGTTTTTTTTACTTATACATGAACAGCATGAAATTCGAAGCCAATTAGATTAATAACAGTCTAGAATGCCGCACTCCTGTCTTATCTTGTTCAAATTTTTGTCTCTTCTATTCCATGTGTATTTTAAACTAACCTTCCCAGACATCTCTGACATCAGCTGACTGGTTTTACTTCTGCCTGCAGGCTGTGTCTTTATCAGTGCTGTTAGTTTTGATATGGTGAGGATGAAGTATTGAGGTTATAAGAGACAATATACACATGACACATGCCAAAGACCAAAATAGCCAAATGCCATTAGGTCTCTGTAGGAAATCACATGAGGCATTAAGTGGGAACCAATGACAGACAAGCTAACAAATCCAGCCTGGGGAGAGGGAAGGAAGAAAAAAAATGAAAGCAGCCACTGCTAGTTTCTACCCATCCGGTTTTGTGAATTAGGGCCATCTTCCCTCACTCATAAAAACATAATGTCATTTAGGGGATCTTTGTCTTATCTCAAATCCTGTTTTGGTGTTCAAAGAATGCACACTTGGTATACAGTGCATTCGGAAAGTATTCGCAGCGCTTCACTTTATCCACATTGTGTTATGTTACAGCCTTATTCTAAAATGGATTAAATTCATTATTTTCCTCAAATTCTACAAACAATACCCCATAATGACAACGTGAAAGAAGTTTGTTTGAAATCTGGTCAAAATTACAAAAAGATTGAGTGTTTTCAGATCTCGAATAATGCAAAGAAAACAAGTTCATATTCATTTTTAAACAACACACTACTAATGTTTTAACTCCAGAAGATTTCAGAAATCAGTATTTGGTGAAATAACCCTAATTTTCAATCACAGCTTTCATGCTTCTTGGCATGCTCTCTACGAGTCTTTTACATTGCTGTTGGGTGACTTTATGCCACTCCTGGCACAAAAATTCAAGCAGCTCTGCTTTGTTTGATGTCTTGTGGCCATCCATCTGCCTCTTGATGTGGAGTGGTGGTGGTGTAGTGGTCTAAACCACATAACTGGTAATCAGAAGGATGCTGGTTCGATCCCCACAGCCACCACCATTGTGTCCTTGAGCAAGGCACTTAACTCTAGGTTGCTCCGGGGGATTGTCCCTGTAAGAAGGGCTCTGTAAGTCACTTTGGATAAAAGCGTCTGCCAAATGCGTAAATGTAAATGTCTTGATCACATTTCTGATGTTTTCAATGGGGTTCAGGTCTGGAGGTTGGGCTGGCCATGACAGGGTCTTGATCTGGTGCCATCCTCAACTTGCATTGTCCTGCTGGAAAAAACAGTCCTCAGAGTTGGGGAACATTGTCAGAGCAGAAGGAAGCAAGTTTTCTTCTAGGATAAAGCTTGATTCATGTGTCTTTCACAAAGACAAATCTGCCCGATCCAAGCCTTGATGAAGAACCTCCAAATCATCATCAATTCTCCACCTGGTCATCTGATGTTTAGACGGAAACCTAGAGTGGCCTTCAAGCCACAGTGTCTCGCACCCACTGTGAAATTCGGTGGAGGATCGGTGATGATCTGGGGGTGCTTCAGCAAGGCTGGAATCGGGCAGATTCATAAGGGCTGGAAAATTTAGCAATATATTTTTGTATAACGCGATAAAACAGTTAATGCAGTATCCCTTTTTTTTGCTTCCTGAAACTTCACACTATGTGAGAACGGTGTCCAGAGTTGTCCCTTGTAGGCTGCCTTGTAGGCTCAGATTAGGTTGTGGTTTGGGCATCTGATGCCTGCCAGGAACAAACCCAGGCAATTTTGGACAATGGGTGAAAATTCACTTATGTTTTTCCCAGATTTATGTGGCTAAATTTGGCATACATACATTTTCAGTAGGTTCACGGTCGACTCAACTGCAGATCCTAGCATAGAAACTGATTGTGTGAAGCAGTGCATGCTTATTCATTGCGCACGACACATGCCCCGGGCAAAATAAGCACTGGAGTGGACTTAATGTATGAAGAATGAAGAATTCACCCACAAACAGGTAAGTGGTTCGGGCAAGCTGCTGTATCTGTTCGCGTCACACGAAAACACTAACTGACTTTAGTGTTTTCATCTGAAGTGACTTTCATCTGAACCCGTTTCAAAAGCTAAACCACCGAGTGAGACCCATCATGTGCGCAAAAGAGACTGAAAGACATGGCCGTTTAGTTAGCTGCAGCCAGGTATGCTTGTAGAGACTGAATGGCAAATTAAACTTCAGCATTCAGTATGTATTTATCTGTATGTATAGTGTCTAATAATGCATTGGCAATGTACACTTAAGTTTTTCTTGCCAATAAAGTTTGATATGAATGGAATCCTGAATTTGATCCTGTTATTTAAAAGTCCACTGGAAAATGGCAGAAGATTTTGCCCAAAGTGTAATTGCAACATGTCCACTAATTTCATGTCATGTATACATATACCTGCAAGAAAAATATATACAGTACTGTGCAAAAGTTTTAGGCACTTGTGAAAAATATTGCATTGTGAGGATGTCTTCAAAAATAATGCCATGAATAGTTTTCATTTATCAATTAACATCATGTAAAGTTTGCTAAATCAATATTTGGTGTGAAAACCTTTGCCTTAAAAACAACACCAATTCTCCTAGATACACCTGGACTGCTGCTGGTCCGGCCTATGGTGAAACAGGCTTGTGTGACCAAACTACATTTCCCATCATTCTCTGTGATTGTACGAGAAATGTGAAATCTAACATCTTATCCACAACTTATTCGCAGCTTTTTGCTTTTCATTTAGTTGCAGTAGCACTAAAATCTTCTAATGTTTGGCATTAAGTGAAAAAAAAGAGAAAGAAATATGAAATTGTCCATTGCGTCCACTGTTTCTGACCACAATCCTAGTTTGTGTTTGTCTTAGCTAGTTTAATCCTGATCAGGTGAAAAATTCACAAAATCCCTTTAAAACCAGCCAATGACGAGCATAACCAGGCTGAAAGAACAAACCAGACAAAAGCTTAGTCTGGTATTAGCTGTTTTATTACTTTTTTCTTTTTAAGCAGGGTAATTTTAAAAAGAATTAAAAATGCATTTTTTGTTACAGTGTCTTATTTTACTGTTAGACTTAGTCATGGCAAGTGTTGGAGTGATTCCTCATGTGTTAGAAAACAGTTTAAGGGACATTTCCACTCCAGAGGAACTCGGATAAGAACAGAAAAATGATAAAAATGATGAGCAGTGGCCTCAAAGACCGGATATCCCAGGTAATTTAACACAAAAGACCATGGGCAGACATCTCTGACAGTAAATCTTTCCAGCTATGAAGACGACAGGCCTGCTCTGCGTTACGAACAGCCCTGTAATTTAGCCCAGCCAAGCACTTAGCACTGCTCTTCACAAGACGTGAAATATGCCACTCCCACACATTAATGCTTGCAATATGTCTAGTTTGAAGTAGTACTGGGCTTTTACATTCTGTACATTCTGTAAAGTATATTCCAGTGGTGTTTGCTGAGGATATGGATACTTGGTTAGCAACCCATGCTTGTTTAGGGATTTAAACAAACCCCTAATCCAAACTATGGCATGTAACTCGTCCTGCACCATGCTACAGACATTAATGTTACCTTATAACTACCTCAGAACACCCTCGCAATGGTTTAGCAATCATCTAATAAACAGACAGAATGTCCTAGCAACCCCATTAGCTATATCCAGTACATGGGACAAGCACCACTCACATGTTCTGAAATGTAAAAATCTAGTTGCTTATGCTCATTCTGACTTAAATACAACAGTGTAGCCTGATCAACATGCAACCCTTGCATTCTCTCTGCATGCACTCTAACACATATACACCGATCAGCCACAACCCGGCATGAGGGGGACCTACACAATAGTAGGCAGGTGGTTTTAATATTGTGGCTGATTGGTGTAGGCCAACAATGCATGTGGCATTAACAGCTTGTTCTGTGATTGTAAGTCCTAATAACTTTTGCCCTATTGTGGTGGAAAGGCATCAAAGACATTCTGGCCCTGGGCTGAATCTGCATGGTATGTGCTCTAAAGCAAACCTCATTTCCTTCATTTGTACAGGGAGGCAGTCATCCTTAAAGGCAAATCAAAGCACTGTGCTCCTCTTGGAAATATGTAACTAAGAGAGAAATTAACAAAGCCTAATATGCCAAAAATGAGTGTCCTGACCATCCACGCCTGTTCCCCCCAGCAGCATTCACACAAGTTGCTGAAGCCTGAATGTGTGAGGATTGTACATTCTTGTCGCAAGAATAACCCATGTGTGACCTGGTGCACTGGTCAGCCACATTCACACCAGAGCTTACCTCCCATCCGACGGCCACCCATACTTTGCTACGTATGAGAAAAATGTGCAGGCATAAAGATATTTAGAAATAAGGAAATCTCACGAACCTGACCGCTATGGATGGGATTTGAGAAATGGGTTTTAATCAGTACCGATTCTATTTAAAAAAAGACTAAATGGTTTTCATTATGTTCGGTTCTGTTAAGGGTCATGAAACGTCAGCATTCTTTCACCGATGCGGATGAAACGCTAATAGCCGACATAAAATTAGACACTCTCTGATCATCATAACAATGGCTCTGATGCTCACATTACATATGCTAGTACCGTTTTACATTTCCGAGCATGTGAGTCATTGTTCTTGCTGAGAGTGCACCAATATATGGTTTTGATTTCTTTTTGTTTTGTCCTTTTGTTCTGTTTATTTCCTTTCTTTTTGTTCCTTTTTGTCTTGTCCTGTCCTTGTTTTGTTTTGTTTGTTTTATGTGTGTCTTTTTTGTTTAGCTTTGTTTTGTTTTTTTACTATACAAGGTTTATTTCTGATTTGTTATTACTGTTGAACATTTTAATTTTTATAAGTTGGCGAAAGGATTCTGTGGATGGTTAGCAATTATCTTCAAGGAATAGCCTACATAATTTGCAGTATGTTGCACACCTTTGCAAAGGAATGGAAAGGGTTGGCTATTGGCCAATGCACTTTAAGCCTAGGCACCTCGTGATTTAAAGTTATGCATGGGTTTGAGACTGAACAATATGATGGAGAATGTTGATTTAGAGAATTTCTTTAATAAGACCCTTCAAAACAGGTTGTGCTTTCATGCCTTTGACACATGAACCTGACTGTGATGGGGTGGCCTGGACTGAGCTCAATGCAATGACTCTTTAGTGCTGCCAAATGAATAGAGGAGAAAAAAAAAAGACTCATTCAGCCTATTGGAGACATCAGTGCAAAGAACTGCAGTAAAAAGTAAAAGAGGTCCACATTCCTGGAATTGGTCACTGCCATATTTAGTATCATTATAGCAGTATTTGTTGTACTGTCTTTAATAAATGCTCATTTAAAAAAAGTAAAATGTATGGTATGCTGTATATGTTGGAGACATTTGATGAATTGGATGAAAATTATGTCTCTGTGCAAATCCTAATGGCTCTAAGAATAGCCTTTATTTTCTTAATGCATTTTTTTTTTTCTTTTGATTTTTGGAGGAAATGTGACGTATATGTTCTTGACAGGTGTTGTTTAATTCACCCTTTGGTTCGTGAACCAAAATTTTTGGTTCATGATTTTTTGCTTTGGTTAAACAAGGAAACATTACCCGACCAAACAGAACTGAGCAAAGATCGCATGTAAACCCTTTGTCCTCTGTCTGGCTATTGTACTGGAAACAAATCTTGTTAACATTCCCATGTAATCATTATTTCCTTTTTGTGTTATTTGTAGACATTTCAATATCTTCCTTCCAACTCTTTGTTTTCTCCCAAATAAGAAAACATTTGCTAGGAAGTTCAATAAGGGCACCCATTTTACACTTGGTGGCCATATCTCAAAGCCTTTGATACCTTAGAGAGTATTGGAGACAGTGAGTGTTTTCTGTTTATTCAAACTCTGAAGGGGTAGTGGGCTAAAGCACATAACTGGTCATCAGAAGGTTGCTGGTTCGATCCCCACAGCCACCACCACTGTGTCCTTGAGCAAGACACTTAACTCCAGGTTGCTCCGGGGGGATTGTCCCTGTAATAAGTGCACTGTAAGTCACTTTGAATAAAAGCGTCTGCCAAATGGATAAAAATGTAAAAAAAAAATATATATATATATTCTGTACTCACTTGCTGGGATGTTTGAAAATGGCTGGAAAATAGCTGGAGTCTGCCAGTGTGTCCTGTTACAGCGTAGTACCCTTGAGATGTTTTAAAAGAATCTTGTTAATGTGTGAAAAGTTGCTTTGTTTATGAATGCCCCCCAAATTCAGGCTGGGTTATTCATTGGACTAGCCCTGGACAGGCTGGATGCAGTGTTTGCTTCAGCGCCTTTGAAAGGGGAACTCTGTAACATTTTGATCATGCCAAAACTGATGCTTTAGAACGATTCCCAAACAGGGATATTTGTACCCCAGACAATATTCAATACATTCCTTCTTTACTCTAAATATCCACTTTAACTTTCACTTTCAGATGTGAACGTGAAACTAAACAGACATCACATGTAACTTTCAGATGTAAAAGTGTAACTGGAGATTTAGAGTAAAAAAATGACACCTATTAATTGCTTCTGAAGAATTGGCTTTAAACACTTGAGTCCTATGGATTACTTTTTTGTTTCCTTTGCCATCACCATTCACTTGTATGAGCCTACAGAGCTGAGATATTTTTCTAAAAATCTTTGTTTGTGTTCTGCTGAAGAAAGTTATACACATCTGGGATGGCATGAGGGTGAGTAAATCATGAGAGAATTACAATTTTTGGGTGAACTAACACTTTAATTTTAATTGAATTAACTCACAAAAACAGTTCAAATAAAGAAGATTATAGAGGAAAAAAGAACATTTAAACTTAATTCTCCACTGAAATGCATATATGCATATACATTACTTCAGTTGCACATGCAAAAGTTGAACTAAGATAGTGTGAACAGTCCAACTTGACCAAAGGCGACACAGATCACCCTAATGCTATCATCACACGAAACCCCTATTTGCCACAAAACTACATAAATAATATTACAAAATAGCTAAAACCTCTTTGAATGATTAATAACAACCATTTAAATGTCCAGAGAAGTTCCCTTTGACCATGGAAACATAATTCAATAATTCAAGAGCAAGGGATTATGGGTAGTTCCCGTAGCTTCGATTTTGTACTCAATCATTTGAGTTATTAAAACATAAAATCTTCTGTCTATGGATTTAAGTTCAAGGAACATAGATATTTGAGTTATGACCCCAAAGCCTGAAATTTAATGTAATGTTTAGCTAAGATGGAGTGGTGGAGGCGTAATGGGCTAAAGCACAGAACTGGTAAGCAGACGGTTGCTGGTTTGATCCCCACAGTCACCACAATTGTGTCCTTGAGCAAGGCACTTAACTCCAGGTTGCTCCGGGGGGATTGTCCCTGTAATAAGGGCTCTGTAAGTCGCTTTGGATAAAAGCGTCTGCCAAATGCATAAATGTAAGATAACTTAATTTTAAAGTAGATTAAAATAATAAATCGTGGTTAATTCTGTGATTCCATACATTTTGAGTACTCTATGTTCCTCAATATGAACAGTTGTTGAGGGGAGTTCAAATTAGAAATAGAATAAGAAATAGATTTATTAATGCAAGTTAGATTATTATATTTTAGCGTATTAACTCAACTGAAATAGTTTTAAGTCATCTGATCCCCTCAGAAGTTTTCTGACTTCTGAGGCTCATTTGGGGGCCATGGCCCCTGGTTGAATACTACTGCTTTAGAGGGTCACGCTCTTGCATGCACTGAGAAAGGAGTGAACTTACTAGCTTAACTGTTGTTAGAGAAAAAAACACATTCCCTCAGCTTTGGAGGTAGACACAGATATATGATATATCAACCGTCTCTCTCTGGTTACTTTCTGTCCTTTAAGTCTGGTTACACAACAGCCAGACAGGTTGTCTCTCTATTCAAATTCCATGTAAAAATCATGCAAATTTAAAGAAATTACATTCCATGTAGCGGGCAAGAGCATGTTTGAAAATGAGGGGAAAGTTCTAACTGTTTTTGCTTATCTGAGGGTATTTTTGAGAGTTTTTTTAACTTGCTGATCATGTAGCCATAACGAGGGCTGTGAGAACCTGTCCAGCAGTTTGTCTAAACCTATCACCTTACTGACACAATATCAGCTGTCAGGACACAGCTGGTTTCCTGGAGTTCAAACTGAAATTCAAACTCTTGAGGGTATATCCCCCTCATTAAAGGAAACTGTTCACCCAAAATTGAAAATTCTCTCATCATTTACTCATTCTCATGCCATCTCAGATGTGTATGACTTTCTTTCTTTTGCAGAACACAGAGATTTTTATATACATTTTTCAGCTCGGGGTCCTGGGTAGCTCAGCCAGTATTGACGCTGACTACCACCCCTGGAGTCGTAAGTATGAATCCAGGGCGTGCTGAGTGACTCCAGCCAGGTCTCCTAAGCAACTAGATTGGCCCTGTTGATAGGAAGGGTAAGAGTCACATGGGGTAACCTCCTCGTGGTTGCAATTAGTGGTTCTCGCTCTCAATGGGGCATGTGGTAAGTTGTGCGTGGATTGTGGAGAGTAGCATGAGCCTCCACATGTGTAGTCCCCGCGGAGTCATACACAACGAGCCACGTGATAAGATGCGCAGATTGACGTCTCAGAAACGGAGGCAACTGAGACTTATCCTCTGCCACCGAAACAGTCCAATATTTAAATCCTTTTTTACTATCACTATCCACTCTTTTGTTTTTGGTGATTTGCATTCTTCATGTATATCGCCACCAACTGGGCAGGGAGGAGTATTTATGGTTAAAAAAAAAGATCTTAAATATTGATCTGTTTCTCACCTATCAAATCGCTTATGAAGATACGGATATAACCACTTACCCAGCAGCTGGGTTACACAAAAACAGGGAGCAAATAACCCAATAAAATGACCCAACATTTTTAGAGTGTAAAATAAAAGTGAATAAGGCCAATTTTTGGAGGGTTTAAAAAGGAAATGTGAAGCTTTTTATATATATATATATATATATATATATATATATATATATATATATATATGTATATGTATGT
The DNA here is from genome assembly GCF_025860055.1 of Xyrauchen texanus. Taxonomy (NCBI): domain Eukaryota; kingdom Metazoa; phylum Chordata; class Actinopteri; order Cypriniformes; family Catostomidae; genus Xyrauchen; species Xyrauchen texanus. The sequence continues at coordinate 57,365,582 of NC_068276.1, forward strand.
GTGTGTATATACACACATATATACATATAAAAAACACACACACTAATTTTTCTGTTAAAACTCCTGTATTAAGCTGTAAAGTTGTTTAAATTGTTGTTTTATGGTTTACAGCGTAACATCGTCATGGCAGTGAATTTGGAAATTGGATATAACATTACACAGATAAGGCTATCGGGTGACTTTATCGCACTAATATCATGTTATATTTAAAAGTCCTTTGGCTATTCTTTTGAAACAGTAAGTATTTGAACATTTACTGTATGAGTTGGCCCCATTGACTTCCATTGTAAGTGCCTCAGTCTTAAGAAAAGGAGAAACAAATCAAAATGTATTTTTGTCTTAATCAACAGTATACCTCAAACACTGCTGATTGAGCTTAACTTTTATTGACCTGGAAAATTCATTTAAAGCTTTAACCTACAGTAACATTATAGATACCTGAATTAACAATGTAACTTGTTGTTGATACAATTAAAAATGGTAATTTGTTATATCAATAATTATAAGATGTACATAGCTGATATGTGTATTTTTTAACTAGTAAACAAATTATTATAGACATCAGTAATTGCATTTTGAGAGAATGGCAGATCATGGAGTGGTGGTGGTGTAGTGGTCTAAGCACCATAACTGGTAATCTGGTAATCAGAAGGATGCTGGTTTGATCCCCACAGCCACCACCATTGTATCCTTGAGCAAGGCACTTAACTCCAGGTTGCTCTGGGGGTATTGTCCCTGTAATAAGTGCACTGTAAGTCGCTTTGGATAAAAGCATCTGCCAAATGCATAAATGTAAATGTAAATTGTTAAATTCTACTAGTGAAAATGCAGTTACAGAAATGTATAATTGTTTTGGGCTTGTACTATCTGAAATATCACCTTTTTATATCAATAATGGCTATTTTCGCGAGTAATGATGTCATATTAGATATTAAAAATGAACGTTTTTAATAGAGTAAGCGATATAAAAAATTTTTTTTTTACTAGTAGTTAATTAACAGTTATAATTTTATCTTTTTCTCAGAAACTCAAAACTCAGCAGCATCAATTCTGTAAATAATGTTTTCACTCCGGAGCAATTGAATATCACTTTGTTCTGGTTTTTGGTTACTTTCTGCAAAAAAAAAAAAAAATTATAATCTTTTTCGGTTTTCATTTTCATTCCTTGAACCGTTTTTATTCCCTGCTTATGGTTGCATATTAAACTGGAATAGGATAAATTAATTTTAACATAAACAAAATGACACAGATTGCCTTTAGATATTTTGGTTTAATGTTTTTCTTTTACAGGATTTATTATTGTCACACAAAATACCACACTTAGACACTGCTGTGAACTCAAGATGCTGATCGAATTCCCATTTAGTTGTAACTGATTCCTCTCATCTTAAAAATATAATAACACACGTGGAAGCAATATCTTCAAAAAGCAACCATTAAAAAGAATACCATCTTTGAGAAAGAGAGCTACAGAACGATTACAGTTCATACAGTTATTATGGTTTGACGCTATTTCAGTCGTCCTCCCCAACAGGGAGCACGGTAGATCAGTGGATCACTCCCTCAGGACGTCCAGTGTCTGGCTGGGGCTTTGTTGTGTCACTTCTGTTTCCTAATCTGAGGGGAATTTCCTGATAATCACAGAAAAAGATTTGGCTATTTTCACTGGAGGAGGAAGGGTGGAAAGAGGATTTTTTGTCAGGCTTTCACTGCATCCTGATGGGGATGTGGATAGTGACTGAGGTTGAGGAGATGTACAGTGTGCCTGAGAGCCTGCACAGGAAATGCACAAATGTTTTAGGAAATACAGCAATTTTTTGGGAGTTTTGTTTTGGAGTTTTGTGAGATAACCTCTGCAGGGCTTTGTCATGTCCGAATTGTTCAGGTTGCAGTGAGAGAGACCCCATGGCCATTTTAATGGCTCAGAAAGTATGCCTAAAGGGATAGTTGACCCAAAAATGAAAATTCTATTATCAATTGCTTACCCTTATGTTACTCCAAACTCGCATGACATTTCATTATAATTTCATTACATCTTTTATTTTTATTTTTTCCATACAATGAAAGTGAATGGTGACTGAGGCTAACATTCTGTCATCTCCTTTTGTGTTATACCAAAAAAGGCAAGTCCATACGAGTTTGGAACAACATGATAGTGATTAAATGAGGACAGAATTTTCATTTTGGGTGAACTATTCCTTTAAAAGAATTTAAAGGGAAAATAAGAGGTTTCATTCAAAAACTATGAAAGTGGCTACGAGAGTGGAGTTAGAGAGAGTTCAAAAGTAAGTCACCATTCAGTACACACGTGTACTGTAATTGTGAATGGTAGGCAAGATGAGTTTGTTTTAATTACAGCCAATATAGCTCTCACAACCAAGTGCATTTTTAGAGCTGTGATGAGTTTGGTGGCTCTCTAGTGTCTTATTGCATGGAGAGGCCTAGAAAGTGAGCTCACAGAGATGAGGATCTGGCACTGCCGACCACACAGGGCTTGACTCAACCCCACCCAAAGAGACTTATCTTGACACAAACAGCAGGTTTTGGTGATTTGACCCTGGTGCTCCTCATTTAGACACACAAATAGACTCGCTTATATGGGAGTGACTCTCATGAAAACTGTAAAGAAAATGTGCCAACTCAGATATAGTATACTGCAGGAGCAGACTGGTCATTGGTATACTTATGAATGGGTGAAATCGCAACGCTGAATATGACAGCTTTAGGAATGGAAGTCCCGCTTTACAGTTAAAAGAGCCAATCATCTTTTTGATAGAGACATTGATATTGTGCATACACAATACTTAGAGTAGATTGTTTTTTATGTGTCAATACTGGGTACTTATTAGCTGCTTTTCTTAATTATTCAGTCCAAGTCATCCATTTCAAAAACTTTTTGAACTTTTTTTTTTAAATAACATTTTAGTTTTGTAATTAAATAAATTAATATGTTGGCACAATTATATTTTTGTCTACACAACTAATTTCAAACATTTGAGCATATGCCTTCAAATCAAAAGGTTTTTAAGATAATGAGAATCCTTTCAGTCAAGTGACCCCAAACTTTTGAACGGCAGTGTGTGTGTGTGTATATATATATATACACACACAAACTCACCGACCGGCTGCAGTGCAATTCATAATATCATGCAGATATGGGCCAGGAGCTTCAGTTAATGAAGTGGAACACGATGAAGTGTTCTTCTCTTATAGCCCATCCAACTCAAGTTTTGACATGTTGCGCATTCTGAGATGCTTTTCTGCTTACTACAACTGTACATAGTGGTTATCTGAGTTACCATAGCCTTTCTGTCACCTCAAACTACTCTGGCCATTCTCCAGACCTGCCACTCATTGGATGTTTTTTGCTTTTGGCACCGTTCTAGAGTAAACTCTCAATCCCAGGAGATCAGCAGTTACAGAAACCAGCCTTGCCAGGTCGAACTGTCATGCCATAGTCGAAATCACACAGATCACAATTTTTCCCCATTCTGATGGTTGATGTGAACATTAACTGAAGCTCCAGACCAGTGTCTGCATGATTTTATGCACTGCACTGCTGCCACATGATTGGCTAATTAGATATTCACAGGAATAATTAGGTGTACTGTACAGGTGTACCTAGTGAAGGGGTCACTGAGTGTATACTATATATATATATATATATATAACAAATAATTTCAGCTGCATTGAAGTTTCCCAAGAGCACAGTGGCCTCCATAATTCTAAAATGGAAAACGTTTGGAATAACCAGGACTCTTTCTAGAGCTGGCCGCCTGGCCAAACTGAGCAATCGGGGCAGAAGAGCCTTGGTAATGAGGTGACCAAGAACCCAATGGTCACCCTGGTTGAGCTCCAGAGATCATGTGTGGAGATGGGAGAAACTTGCAGAAGGACAATCACTGCAGCACTTCACTGATCTTGGCTTTATGGCAGAATGGCCAGACGGAAGCCTCTCCTCAGTGCAAGATACATGAAAGCCTGCTTGGAATTTGCCAAAAAAGCACCTAAAGGACTGTCAGACTGTGAGAAACAAGATTCTGTGGTCTGATAAAATGAAGATTAAACTGTTTGGCATCAATTCCAAGCATCATGGATCATGTCTGGAGGAAACCAGACACCGCTCATCACCTGCGCAATACCATCCCAACGGTGAAGCATGTTGGTGGAAGCATCATGCTGTGGGGGTGTTTTCGTCTGCAGGGTCTGGGGGACTGGTCAGGGATGAAAGAAAGCTGAATGCAGCAAAATACAGAAATATCCTTAATGAAAACCTGATCCAAAGCACTAAGGACCTCAGACTGGGCTGAAGGTTCACCTTCCAACATAACAATGACCCTAAGCAGACAGCCAAGGCAGTGCAAGAGTGGCCCAGCCAGAGCCAGGACTTCATCCCAATCAAACATCTCTGGAGAGACCTGAAAATGGCTGTCCACGATGGCCCACATCCAACCTGCCTCGACTGGTCAGAGCTGGGGACCTACACAATATCAGGCAGGTGGTTTTAATGTTATGGCTGATCTGTGTATATACTGTATATGTGTGTATATATATATATATATATATATATATATATATATATATATATATATATATATATATATGTATGTAGGTCCCCAGCTCTGATCTGTCGAGGCATTGACTCCACAGGACCTCTGAAGGTGTCCTGTTGTATCTGGCACCAAGAAGTTAGCAGAAGATCCATTAAGTCCTGTAAGTTGTGAGATGGGGCCTCCATGGATCTGACTTGTTGATCCAGCACATCCTATAGATGCTCAATCGTATTGAGATTTGGGGAATGTCAACACCTCTTTGTCATGTTCCTCAAATTATTCCTGAACAATTTTTGGCACCAATCTTTGCAGTGTGATAGGGCGCATTATCCTACTGAAAGAGGTATCTGCCATCAGGGAATACCGTTGTCATGAAGGGGTGTACGTGGTCTGCAACACTCTTTAGGTAGGTGGTAAGTGTCAAAGTAGCATCCACATGAATGCCAGGACCCAAGGTTTCCAAGTAGAACATTGCCCAGGGCATCACTCTGCCTCCACTGGCCTGCTTCTTCCCATAGTGCATCCTGCTGCCATCTCTTCCCCAAGTAAACAACACACATATGCATCCGGTCATCCGAGATCTAAAAGAAATTGTGATTCATCAGACCAGGCCAGTTTCTTTCTTTGCTCCATGGTCCATTTCTGATGCTCACGTGGCCATTGTAGGTGCTTTCGGTGGTGGACATGTTGAGAACTCTTCTGAAACTCTAGATGAGACACGTGAGATTACAAGGGTGTTTTTCTTTGGACAATAATCAGAAAGTGAGAGGCAGAGTAGACTTAATCAGAAATACTTAAATATATTTTTATTTTATTTAATCTCATTATGACTACTATTGAGTCATCAGAGAGATTTCATTTGTGATTTTTCTTTCTTATGCACACATAATTATATCTGTACCTACACTGGTCAATTACAGAGCCTGCTGTCAAAATATTTAGGGGAAAGACGCATAGGCCTCAAAGAACCACCTCCATATTCCTTCTCTCTTTATACTCAATGCATAAAAAGGCCCTCATCAGTCCCATTGTTTGTGTTTTCTGGCCTTTCAGGTCTTTGATTTTTGATTGAGAATCAGCTGGTCACCTCCCACAATATGTTTAACATTGGACTGATTTTGGGTGGCATTGGATTACATGAAGCAACATGAAGAGGCTTGGGGCATTCACATTCCATTCAGTGTGCAGGTAGATATTCATATACAATTGTGAATCATGCTTTATTTATATCCAGACAAATTTGAGAGTGTGGAACATCATAAATCAAAGACCCTTACTTAGCGCGATCTGCGAGGGAGATTAACCCACAGAGATCTTCAAAGCAGATCTTCTGAGCTTTTTCCCCTCCTTGGTGATATTGCGATCATAATGGCTATGATTTCAGTGATGTGTTATGACTGATGTCAGCTTGGATTTTCATCTTTTGTTTATCACTGCATGATGTGATGGAATGACCATTGATTGAGCAGTTTGGCATGAAGTTTTTGGGAAGTGGTTTATGGTATTACTATCCTGCTAGGGTGGTCAGGCAGGTTTTTGGAAAATAATAGCTAGTTTATTGCTGCTCCATAGTAGTCTACAAGCTCTACCAGCTTGACGAAGATGGTCTACAAGGTGGAAGCCAGATCCATCTGCTAATAGTCTAGCTGATCAACCATTAAGACCAGATTGAACCAGCTAATGACCATGATGCCAGTTGATTTTATGCCACCCAGCGAGCTGCCTAGAGCTAGACAGCCTGGAGAAGGTGTGTTGGCAATGCCAGCATGCTCGTTAGGGTCTGACTGCACCCTTGTGCCCTTAGAATCCACAAAAGCAACAGCATCCACAAAAGACAGACTTTAAAAGCAGACAGTGAGAAAGTGTAATTGAAAGAAAAGAGTAGAGTTAAAGGTTATGTGTGTAATTTGTTGCTTAATGCAGTCTATTACAGAGTCGACTATAAGGAAGCCATTGGTAGGTTGATTCCCTCAAAAAGTGTAACTCTGTGGTGCTTGCAAAACATTCCTGTTTGCGTTAGCATTTTTACCAACCCTATAGACCATTTCAAGGACTGTTTCACTGTTACGTGAACATTTCCTGCTTGTCTAAACAGAGACCATTTAGCAGAGATGGGCCACTTAAAATGAATGGGAGAAATTGGAACGCCCCACGGCAGCCAAAGGTATATCAAAACAAATACAGCCTCATCACCGCTGCCTTTAAACACCGAGCATGCCTGTCCTCTGGAGACCGGTCTCTTCTTGCTGGTGTCTATGTGGGTCCATTAATGGAGCAGAGAGTGTCCGGTGTGAGTTAGATGCATTGCAGGACCCGCACCCTGAATGAGTGAAGCCAGCGCCACATGCATCTTGGACCAGTCAAATTTTACTGCTAATTTGAAATATTTTTCTTTTATCATAATCTTGACCAACCGTCAGTATTTCCCCATTCAAGTAGATAGGAGCTGCGCTGTCATGACAAAAATAGCTGCCCAAACTGCCCAAGAGTGTTCCAAAAATGGCTTATCTTAAAAAACTTTGTTGAAAGGATACGGAAATACATTTGGACCATTCTAATTTGTTTTTGTTTACATTCTTGAATTTCTCAACTAATGGCGTATGTTTGTGGAAGGACTGCCTGTTTGTCCAACCAACGGAAAATTGTGGTGTTCTGGAAACCTGTTTGAAAAGTCAGTATTTTGTCCAATACTGTTTGGTGACGCTAGTAGTAGAAAAAGTACAATCTCCAGCTTGAAGAGATAAGAGAGAGTTAAGCTTATATGATTTCAGAGATAAGAGAGTTTATAGAGTTAAAGCAGCAAAAAGTATGCTATTATTCAGTATTTCCAGAATATATTTGTGCATTAAAAATAATCAAAATATGTTTTAGACATATTGTGCTATTGAGTTCCTGTTCCTGTGCTGAGTATGGGGCTAACAACACCAAGGGCATAGGTTCAATTCCCAAGAAACTGTCCTGTAAAACTTGAATGCACTGCAAGTTGCTTTTTATAAACGTGTCTGCTAAATGTAATGAGTTTTCACAAAGCTCCTGATATTCATTTTGGGAATTCAATTTTAGGCAAGAAACATACTTGACATAAGTATGCATATGCAAATGCAAGCTCTTGCCCACTGCATTGACAGTGCGTGGTTCGCTTGAACAGACATAAAGTGTGTTCTTGCATTACTCTGGCAGTAACAAACCTCAGTACTCAAGGGGACTGAGTGTGCCTTTAAACTGGATGTGTTATTATTCAGGTAAGTTGCTATAATCATGGTGACTTTAACTTACAGTACTTGCTCAACAAAATCCTCATCAAACTGTTGCTCAGCCATGACAGTAGTTGGTTTGAAAAAGAAAACTTAACATAGAAGCGAACAGTTTACACTAATGTCCGCTATAGCGCCCATTGCATTGACTTATACTTACTTTGTGTTATGAATTGCAGCCTGATACATTTTGGAATATGACAATGCACAAAATTAAGCTTGCATTGCTAGAAGCGTCTGTGTTCATGTACTTGTGAAGAGTATGTTTCGGTCTTTAAGGTTTGTCCACATTTCTGGGAAAATCACCGGTACAAGAGTGGACGAAATGGAGTTTGAACTTACTGAACTGCTGCCTCCCAATCATATAGTCTGGACAATTGTACACTCTCCCCACCCCACTGTGGAACCTGCGACCCCTTTGATGGACCTTGTTCAGGGCTCCTAATTACACCTAATGTGGTGTAATAGTCCCAAGAGGAGGACTGTCTATGTAGTCCGGCTGCCAAAAGAGTGAGATGGGGAAAAAAGAGGGCGGTGCACAGAGTGTGTGGTGGGTCCCACGTACATGACCATCAAGGCAGCAATTAGTGTGCTGATACGCACGTTGACGAGAGCAGCTCTTAACAGCAGAAGGAAAACAAAGGGAGTGGTGAGGGAAATAGCATACATTCTCATCCGTTTACACTCTTTTTGTTCTTCATTCTCTTTTTCTTTTTCTCATTAATTTGTGGTGATTGCAAAGGCAAACATTACTATTACTATTGCACATAGTTAGGGATTTGAACAAACCCCTAAATCTAAGGATTAAACTTTTGCATGCAACTAGAGTTGCCTCCTGTCCTTTATAAAGCTGGATCGTCCTATACTGAAAGATGAAATGCTGCATCCATTACTGAATCAAAACAGCATTTTTTGGGGATTTCTATTAAAAATATATTAATAATCACAAATATTAACATATTAACAAATGTTAACATAAGGAGTAAATTCTAGAGACTGTTGTGTGTGAAAATCCCAGGAGATCAGCAGTTACAGAAATACTCAAACCAGCCTGTCTGGCACCAACAATCATCCATGTGATTATCTAATCAGCCAATTGTGTGGCAGCAGTGCAGTGTATCAAATCATGCAGATATGGGTCAGGAGCTTCAGTTAATGTTCACATCAACCATTAGAATGGGGAAAAAATGTGATCTCAGTGATTTGGACCGTGGCATGATTGTTGGTGCCAGGTGGGCTGGTTTGAGAATTTCTGTACCTGATGATCTCCTGGAATTTTCATGCACAACAGTCACTAGAATTTACTCAGAATTGTGCCAAAAACAAAAAACATTTAGTTAGCAGCAGTTATGTGGATGGAAATGCCTTGTTGATGAGAGGTCAACAGAGAATGGCCAGACTGGTTCGAACTGATTCGGTACAATTGTGGTGAGAAGAACATCATACCAGAATGCTGTTCTGAGATGCGGGTTTGCGCTGTTTTGGTGTCAAGAGGGGGACCACACAATATTAGGCAGGTGGTTTTTAATGTTGTGGCTGATCAGTGTAAATATATATGCCTTATAAATATGCCATAGACTTACACTGAAGGAATTTCGATTGCACCCTAGCAACCAGCTAGCCATGCCCTAGCAACCACCCACAACACCTTAACTCCATAGCAATGTGGAGGCTCACATTTTCACATTTTCTTCTTGAAATTATTATTATTATTTTTTTTTTTACCAAAGCTCTGTCTCTCAATCTCTCATTCTGACGCTCTCTATGCTATTCTCCCTCTCTTCCTCTCTTTTTCTACTGTGTCTCATCCACTTCTTGCCACCCATGCTGACAGCTGCCCACTTGGCAAGTGCCTTGGCATGTGATAATTTGTGTAAAGGTGGTAGAGGGCACATAGAGGAGGGTAAAGTTTTGTTGTGTAGAAGGAATAGAGCGTATGCTGTGTCCAGCTGGCTGTTCCTAGCATTACAGGGTATGCTTTGTGAGGTCCGACAGCTGCATTAAAACTGTCTGTGTGTGTGCATGTAATTGCATTAAATAAATTTGTTGTATTGCACAATTTGTTACAATACAATTTGTTTTACTCTGACTTCAAATCGACATACCAATGTTAACTGTAACAGTGCACAACTAAACACCATAACATATGGATTCAGCTGCCAGTGAAATAATTACAGCCAAACAACTCAAGTTAAAAGAAAAAAAAGATAAGCGCAAATTACATGCACCGCACCCATCATCTAAATATGATGATACTGTAATGTAAGACATCAAAGCGGAAGCTTGTGACAGACACTTTGATGTTTAAATCATTAATTTCCAGGAGCTTAATCTATCTTCATAGAACAATGTATAACATCTATTTATGATGGGAAAAGGAAATGTGTCATAAAGTTGAGGCTATAAACTCCTTAACTGATATAATAACCACAGTGGCATTTCCATATACTCCAGGGAATGAATGAGCTGAATGGACTGATGATGTTCCTTCAGAGCTTCCTGATTGTCTAGTGGTCCAAGCAGAAGGACCAGGATTGGCTGGATGGAGTGGCCATAAAGCTTGTTGTTATCTTTGACCATGAATGAGGTTAATTGAAAGGCAAACAGGGACAATGGCCAATTCATTGAGCACCTTGTTTGTTAAGTGTGTCTTGTTGAGACTGCAGTCAATGGAAAAGTTTGTAAACACCATACATTTTTCGAGTATCTTTGTTGATGCTGTTTTGATCAATCTGGAAAAACATAAATAAATTATATTTTAATAGCAGGATAACATGTACTATTCATGATTTTTCTGGTGAAGCTATAGTTGACTAAGGAAATTTTGCCGGTTAGGCTATTTAAGAAGCATCCATCCTTTCGTGCTCGGATGCCATGATTGCTTGCAGCCTTTCATGAAGTTTTGCAAGCTCACATTGTTCGGCCCACATACTGCTAACACTCTAAAGTCGAGAGTGAGGGCAGTTTGCTAACCTGGGCCTGTTTCCCCTTTTCCCTTTTTAAAATTGACCTCTTGCCCTGTGCACTCTCCCAAGCCAGAACAGGGGGCTGATTTGGGAGGCCTGACTGTCAATCTATTTAGCTTTTTCCTCAACAGACTTCAATCAAACCTCCTTTGAACCCCCTGCTCAATGGCCACAGTGCCAGCTGATTACCTTCCTTTAGCTATGTAAATCACTCCCACAAGCTCAACGCCACCACAATGGCTCTTTTTAGTGTGCTAGCTCCCTGGCCCGCAAAAGGGATTATGACTGTTTAAAAAAGCCAGTCATCTCAAATCAGCCCCATTATATAGCGTTTTACGTAGCATTGCTGCTTGTTTGTTCCTGTCTGGAGGCCATTTTAGGCCTCTTTGTAGGACTCACTGAAAACATCTGTTTGTCATCCATAAACACTTTTTACTGCATCATAACATCATGATGAAAATGATGGTCAGTCAATTCCATCGTCCCTCGTACAACCGCATTCAAGACTTGTCGGATGATCATTAGTCAGTAGGCTACCATAGGCCATTTGAAAATACTTCTAGCATTATGTTTAACTTCATTATTGCCCCATTAATAGGTTGCCCTCACATCAAGAACTGTACAGTTCCAGAGTGAGAAAAAGGGCTGAAAAAATTACTCTGGACCCCACTCACCCAGCACACTACCTTTTTGAACTGTTGCCTTCTGGCCGGCGCTACAGAGCACTGAGCACCAGAACCGTCAGGCACAGGAACAGTTTTTTCCCCTCAGGCTATCCATCTCATGAACAGTTAAAACTGCCCCATTGAGCAATAATAATGTGCAATACACAGCTTAGTTTATTCATATTTATCCAACATACCCTACCTCTTCTGCCATTACATTCCCTTGCATCTGTATAAAACAGATTTGTATTTGTACATACGTATATATTTTTGTCCTATTACATATACTTATATTTTCTATTAATTTTTATTTGGATTCTATTATCTTATCTTGTTGTTATATTGTCTGTGCACTGGGAGCTTCTGTCACCAAGACAAATTCCTTGTATGTGTAATCATACTTGGCAATAAAGCTCATTCTGATTCCTATTCTGATTAAAAGTAGATTATAAAGAGGTGTTTTTGAGCTGATAGGTTCCAACCCTGTTGAAATAAATGCCATACACCAGCCTAAACTAGTTTAATGGTCTTGGCTGGTCTCCCAGTCTGGTCAAGCTTGTCTTGTTAGCTAGTTTTAGAGGGTTTTTGAGCACTTTTAATCTGGTCAGCTGGTCGACCAGCTGAACACCAGCTTGGCCAGGCTGGTAGACCAGCTAGATCAATTTATAACCACAAACCTGCTGAGTGTGTTCTTTTTTAATGTAATTTTTTTTTCTTTCAGCGAGGTTAGTGATCCATTGGCTGCAATAGCACTGTATACTGTTTAATTTAATTTAATTAATGATCGTGGTGACAAGAACGGTAAAGTTTGTCAAGACAAACTTTGATGTTGAATTTAAAGTCAGATATTACAGAAAGACAAACAGCTAGCTATCTAGCTAGAGAGAAAGAGAGAGAGACACAGAGAGAGAGAGTCTGTGAGAGAGAGATAAACTTAAAGCTGATTAAAGGCCTTGTGTGGGTTCGTTTACAATTGAATTAATGGCAGTAAGGAGTTTAAATTAACAAGCATTCCATTGGCCCATTTGAACATTCCGTCAATGTAAGTCTATGGGATTTTTTCGATATTTAATCGTCCACTGTGCGAAATCGTTAATCTGATCAGTTAAAAAAAGACATGGCTGAAGGCAGGGGTGAAAATTTCATCAAAATGTTGGGGGAGACAATAAACATAACAATTCTCAAGAGCAATTTTTGAAGGGGACACCAAGGTTTTTTTTTTTTGTTGTTGCCCGTTTGCATTTGTATTATTTTATTTCTTAAAAAATTATTTTAAGAATATATCATTATATTATTTACAATACACATATTTTAATGATATTTTAGGGGGGACAACCCTCAGATAGGGTTATATATATATATATATATATATATATATATATATATATATAAAATGAAAGTGAATAGCGACTGAGGCTAACATCCCTTTCGTCGGTCTGTCTGTCTGTCAGTCAGTTTATCTTTCTGTATGTCTGTCTATCAGTTTATCTTTCTGTACGTATGTCTGTTGGTTTATCTTTCTGTCTTTATGCCCTCTGAAACCCTCATATATCAAGCATTCAAAGATTAAACATTCAGCTTTGTCAAGCCAACAACTTTGTCTTGATAAACTTTTCCTATCTAGTTCACATTGGTTTGTACTAAGGTACAGAGACAAATGCAGAAAATACTGTGTCTCTACGTAATACTGTGAAGTGTTTTAACCTAAAACAATATATATTGACTTGCTCCAAAAACTTTTCTTTACTTTCCAGCTACCAATGCTCTTCCAAACACACACACACACACACACACACACACTCTCTCTCTCTCTCTCTCTCTCTACACACACACACACACACACACACACACACACACACACACACACACACATGTTGGTGCAGCAATCATGAGGACTCCCCATAGACATATAGATTTTTATACTGATTTTTATACTAAACTGTATGATTTTATCCCCTAACTCTACCCCTAAACCTAACCCTCACAAAAAACTTTCTGCATTTTTGCATTTTCAATAAAACATAGTTTAGTATTTCTGTGATTTGAATTATGGGGACTCTAGAAATGCCCTAATAAACTACATTTATAGCATTATTACCAGATTGTAACCTAAAAAAAATCCTTGTAAACCACTTAAACCTGCCCACACACAAACACACACACACACACACACACACACACACACACACACACACACACACACACACATCTCTCTCTCTCTCTCTTCAACACAAAGCCTTCATTCCTGCATGGGATCCTTAACCAGCAAACGAGCTTGATCCTCGACTACGTAATGTCCAAGTCAAAGCAACACAGGCACAACACTGCCAGGCAACATTGGTTTCTAAATAATCAGGAGAATTGGGCCCCACACTTTGGCGCGCTCCAAGACAAAGGGGGAAGGAGCGCGAGGCCCCTGAAGCCCAGCACACAGACAGCAAGGCAGCAGTGGCTGCGTGGCTCAGCATTAACGACTGTGCGCTGATTGAAAGCTCCAATTGTGGCCCACGCCTCGGCGTGCTCCTCTGGCCGTACATTCATCTCCACTTCCTGGGGCCTTTGTGTGTCACTGAGTTAGAGAGAGCGAGGGGAGGGGGAAAGGGCCACCCGACCCGGAACATTGGCACGACACGGTGGGCCCCCGCAGGAGCGGCTCTACCATCTGCCGAGGCAATTCAGCTGCCCGCATGCCAGAGCAGCCACGCGGCCCACTTACGCAACACTACTCACCATGGGCCTCTCCACACAAAGCCCAGAAACAAACACAGCGCGCCAGCCTGGAATTTATCCTCACTGGGGCCCTTTCTCTTTTCTCTAGCCCCTTTTGAACATTTGTGTTTGCCCCCTGCTCTCATCAGCTCAACTTGTGATGCGACTGTGCCATCAGAGCTGAGTCCTTCTGGCAGCACGAAGCCTCATCACTCTTCATGCTATGCAGACGGCCTCTTTTTCAAACTTCAACAACTTGAAGCCCAATGTGTTGGTAAATTACAAAGTGCCTGGTGCACTAAGTTATAGATGTTGCTAATTTCTTTCTCATTGTACTTTCCAGCTTGTAATTAACCACATCCAGGATCATTCCTTAAATATTTCACCTAGAGTACCAGCACTGGAGGAAATTGATTAATTATGTTTAAGAGGACTTTTCAGAGCATCCAGTTTAAGTGGACTCTTGTGGAGAGATGTAAAGCAGCTAGCATGATGGGCACAGTTAGGGTTCTTTGATGCCATTGTTCAGCATGACTTTTTTTTAACCTTGAGGTTATCACACTAATATGTTTTAAAAGAATAGTTTACCCAAAAAATTTTAATTCTGTATCAAAAAATTATATTACTATTTTCACTCCAAACCTGTATGACTTTTTTTCTTCCATGGAATTTAGAAGGTGAAATTTTAAAAAGTCTTGACAGTGTTTATTTGCCATAACGACAGTGAATAGTGACTCTAGTCTGTCAAGCTTGAAAAAGGACCAAAAGACAATGTAAATCACAGTAAAACTAATTGATACAAGTCATGCACTATATTCCAGGTCTTTTGAAGCAATACGATTTCTTTGTGCGATGAACAGAACGAAATTCATCGCATCTCATGACCGAAAATTTCATTGGCCGTGAGACTAGATGAGAACCAATGAGGGTTTATATTTATTGACATTAATATTGTAACTTTCTCGATACATTCTCTTATTCCAGCAAGATGCAAAGACAACTTTCCATATGTAATGCATAGGTCAATATTCACAATAACTGTAAAAACTCTATCTGTGATGCTATACAATTACTGTTTGTTTGAGCAGCCGTTCCAGCTCGACACAACAACATTCGACCAATGGTGTGAGTTTGGGGCAGAATTATCTCTTCATTAGAGCAACAGAAGACAGGGGGCGTATTCAGAATTTTTTTTTCACTGTTTGAAAACAATGTTTATTTTTGCAATTCCTTTCAGTGGTGCTAGCTATGCAGAAAGTGCTTCGTTAATGATTTGATATGAGATTGAATATTGCGTTAAATTTTGTTCTGGTCATCATAAAAAGTGAATGTATCACTCTAGAAGACTCAAATCAAGGGGGCCTGGGTGGCTCAGCCAGTAATGATGCTGACTACTCCCCCTGGAGTTTGCGAGTTTGAATCCCAGTGCGTGCTGAGTGACTCCAGCCAGGTCTCATTAGCAACCAAATTGTCCTGGTTGCTAGGAAGGGTCATATGGGGTAAACTCCTCTATCGGCGAGGCGTGTGGTGAGTTGTGCGTGGATGCCGCGGTGGATGGCGTGCAGCCTCCACGCACGCTTTATCTCCACGGTAACGCACTCAACAAGCCACGTGATAAGATGCGCGGGTTGACGTCTCAGATGCAGAGGCAACTGAGATACGTCCTCCGCAACCCGGATTGAGGCGAGACACTACTCCATCACGAGGACTTAGTGTGTATTGGGAATTGGGCATTCCATATTGGTGAGAAAAATAATTAAAAAAAATACAAAAAGGAGACTCAAATCAGAAAGAATGTAGTGCATATCAAAAACTAAAATGTTATTTATAATTGTCTAAAGTGATGTGGCATTTGCCAAACTTTAACAGACCTAACTTTAATTAAATATTTAAACATTTAGAAAAATATATAGGCAAAGCATTCAATAAGTTAAGCCTGAGACTGTTTAGCAGAGATGGGCCACTTCTATTAAAAATGAGTTGGAGAATTGAAATGCCCAACCAAGGAGCTCAAGCACCCAACGATCAATGGATGTAGAAATGAAGTTCCGCCTATAGGTAAAAGAGCCAATCACCTTTTAGACAGGCGTCGCCTGTCAATCAACTTGAGAGCGTGCATGCACATTAGCTATACAAGCCAGGAAAAATTTGTTTTTTAGTGTAATATGAGGTAAAGAAGCACAATTTATTAATTCAGAATTGTCAGATTTTATCGCTGATTTGTAATATGTTCTTTGATCGTAATCTTGCCCAATCATTTTTGGGATTTCAGCCTTTCCCCATTCATGTAGATAGGAGCTGCACTGTCATGACTGGAAATAGCCTCCCGAGTGCATTCCAAAGATGGCCGACCATGAACTGACTTGCTAGAAAGACTTTAAGCATGTATCAAACATTTAAAAGATGCTAATTAAATACATAATAAAATATAAATACAACTGCCCTTGTGAAAACCTTAGCTCCTTAAATAATAGCATAGAAATAATATTCCATACTGAAGTATTGGTCACTTTTGTGTGTGTGTTTTAGCCAGTTTAGGAATTCTGTTAAATTTGGCAACTTTGCGAATGTCATCAGTCAATATACAGTACAGTATGTCAATGTACCCTACATGATGTAGCAATTTAACATGGTTCCATTTTGACCTCGGTGACTCAGTAAAAAGGTTACTTTAACTGAATATTTTGTGTGGTCTAGTTCCATTACACAAATGGCTTTTGATCTCTCCAGACACTCTGTGGTTTCTGGTCATTTCACTGCTGTGCAGACATCATGCATGGGTCAGATAGGCCACCTTTACTCTTGATCTTGATTACTTTTGCTGGTGTTAGGAGAAGTTTGGTTTTGGTACCTGGGCATATGACGGTGGAGGTATAAAGAGAACCACATGTCCCACACAGCTTCTTGCCACTCCGCCAGTTTGAGGTCATTCACCAGAAAGCATGCACATTATCCAGACTATATGGTTCATAGGTTTGCTTTTTTGAGCCATGGACATGCCAGCAGCCATGTTTGGCACCTTAGTTCATACGTTTGTGATTACAGTAGTTGTGGTTCTTTGACAGCAAGAGACTCCAAACCCTAAAGATAACCAGAAGGAATCTACACATTCGCAGAAGGGTTCTCCTAGTGCCCTATGGGCGTCCTTGTGCATCTGGTTGACATTACTGCCTCCCTGGTGCTGATTAGACAGATGATGAGGAGGTTGGGCTAACCTAAACATGCTTCCATTGTAAACAGCTCATTCATATTAATTCATCTCCTATTTGTCACCGTGCTTGACTAAACGAGTGAAAGGCAAAACAAATGGTTTGGCATTGGTGTTTGGCAAATTGTAACTAAGTAAATGATTCAACGCCCACACTTCAGTTAATATTTGTTACTGATTCACTAGATGGTACTTCTGCCATTAACTTATCACAGTGGTTAAAACGAAGAATAAAAGTGAAAGTGAGTCAGGTGATTTCTTGGAAACGGCCCTTTTCATGTATACTGGGAGGATGCAAGTCCAAGAGACAGGAAACTAGTCATATTGAAGGTATCCTGAGCTGTTACACTTCAATCCAGTGCATAGATGAGGCAGTCCTCTCCAGGCCTTCTCATTGCCTCTCTTAACCACTGTGTGTCAAATACTGTTGACGACTCAACAGGACAACTGTCTTTAACCCAAAAACGAATCAGTGTTTGTTGAAAGCAACATTTCCCATAGGACATATTAAATAAGTGATGTAGCGTTACAATAGCGCATCTATGACCAATACCTTCTTATAGTTTACTTTGTGTCATATGTCTTTTCAGATGTCTGATTAATGGTGCACTGTAGTTTCCTGAAGGAATCTCATTTTGCTTTTTTAATTGCTCTTTTTAATGTGTAAAAATAACAATAAACCTGACATTGACTTTGTTAGGTTAATGGTGCACTCAGTATTTTTGTTTCCTATTAAAAAGTTTTACTCCTAAAAACGTAATTGTGCAGCTTTATTTAAACATCCAAAGTGATCAAAAGACATGACTATAACTAAACTTAACTTAACTAAGAATACAGACAAACCAGGAATCTATGTTACAAACACAAAACTCGACAAGCAAACAAGAGGGCCAAGAGCAGAACTACATCAAAAGACCAAAACTAAATTTCAAAGTAAGAGTCCAAAGACACAGACATGTTACAGACCCCCCCACCCCCCCACCGCTCCTGACGCCCTAAACATAAAACTAAAATGATCTGTGGAATCAGGATTGGGTAGGGACCAGAGTGGAGTTGACGAACTTCCTAGAGACCAGGATGGACTAGAAGACCAGGGCGGAGCTGGCAGAGTGCCCTGAGACCAAGGCAGAGCCGGTGGAGGGCCAGGAAACCAGGGCGAACAAGGAGACCAGGGCGGAGCCGGCATAGGACCTGGAGATCAGGGCGGACCAGGAGACCAGGGCGAAACTGGCGGAGGTCCCGGAGACTAGGGCGGACCAGAAGACCATGGCGGAGCCAGCGGAGGGCCCGGAGACCAGGGCGGACCCGGCAGAGAACCCGGAGACAAGGGTGGACAAGGAGACCAGTGCGGACCCGGCGGAGAACCCAGAGACAAGGGCGGACAAGGAGACCAGGGAAAACCAGGAGACAAGTGCAGAGGGCCCAGAGACCAGGGCGGACCAGGAGACCAGTGCAGAGGTACAGAGGGCATAGCCGCTGGAGGCAGAGGCTCAGGGGGCAGAGCTGCTGGAGGTAGAGGTTCAGGGGGAGGAGCCAATAGAGGATCAGGGGGCAGAGCTGCTGGAGTCTTGAAGGTCAAGGCAGCCAGGTTCCCAGAGGGCTCGGAGGTCAAGACAGCCGGGGACTCAGAGGGCTCAGAGGTAATGGCAGCCGGGGACTCAGAGGTCTCGGAGGTCAAAATGGCTTGGGACTCAGAGAAGGTTGCCGGGGATTCAGAGGGCTCTGAGGTCAAGGTGGTCGGAGACTCAGAGAAGGCGGCCGGGGATTCAGATGGCTTGGAGGTCAAGGCACATTTATAATGGTTGCTTATTTTCTCAACACAATAGGTTACCGAATCAGTTTTGACACTGCGTGCATTGACATGCACACCAACACACTGATAACTACCAAATATCAGTTTATTCAAAAGTCCAACAACGAATGGTTAAAGTGTTTACAGGCAACACAAATTTGGGGTAATGGTAAAAAATCTTACTTAAGCTATTTCTGACTTTACCCCGATAAAAGAAAACTGTTTAAGGCGTTTACATAACCACAAACGATGTCTGCTTATTACTCTCAGTATTGGACTGTGGTAGTTCTGTTTGACCAATTTGACCAAGGTCCTACAGGGAACTCCATCACAAACCCTAATACATAGCCTAGTTTCCAGCTGTATCAGAATTTCTGAAGGAACAACCTTAACTTTGTTGCCTCATTCCTCAAAGCAATAACTCTGGCACCTGCTTTTAAGAGAATGTCATAAGAGTGTAGGAGTCGTAGGTCAATGGTGCGATAAGAACGCACGCTCGTTCTCTTTCTTACTTGACCTTTGTCAGTTCCTTGGCAGCATTGTGCAGCAAAGCATGGATAGAGGGAGGCGCACCCTACTCTCTGTGTGGCTCTCTGATCACTCCCAGCAGTATTTTCACATGAGACTGTTCATACCTAAATACACCTACACAAGTCTCATCACCTCCCCTTTCATTTTCATTAGCTCTGTGTGTGTGTGTGTGTGTGTGTCTTCATTTTTACATGTGGGTGTGTAAGCTTAAATTACATTAAACATTTCCAATGCTTAACTTAATAAGTATACACACTCTTACTGTGATAATGTAACATGATCTCATATGAAACAAGACTAACTCGGAGTGCACAGCCCTGCATGTACATTTATTCATGAAGCTTTTGTGAAGGATATTTAGAAATATATATATATAGTGCTTTGGTTATACCATGTTTTTGGATAAATACCATGGTTATGCCCAAAAACATGGTTTTACTATGATATTTTTTGAAATATTTTGGGGTTTATATATAATACATGTTTTTGGATATGTACCATGTTATAATATGGGATTGTTTGAAGTACCATAGTACCATGTAAACCACTTTTTTTTTTTTTTGACATGGTACTATGGTAATGGCATGTTTTTGGACATGTACCATGGTAATACCACATTTTTCGGACACGTATCTTGGTAATACCATGCTTTTGGATATGTGCTATGGGGAAAACCATTGTATTCTTTGAAGTAACTCGAAGTGCTATTGTATTACAATCTGATACATGTCTGATCACAGTAACCCTATTTTTGCCATAAATCTTCCCACCGCCCAGGCTGCACATTTCCCTCTATCCTAAAAGCGAAAATGCTGTGTGACTGTTTGTATAGTCTAAACACTCATGTCTGACTGACAATTGGCAATCCACAGGCCCTGTGTTATTATGTGTTTTCATGTGTGTGTTAAGGAGCAGACCGACAGACCGGCTGCACAGTCTCTATGTGGGAGACACAAAGGTGAAGAATTTAGCAGAACTCCTGGTCCTGCCGCTCTCCTGTGAGGGTGGGATGTGTTGCACGCCGGGGTATGGGCCCTCACAGGCGCAGTGGTGCGAGACCACCAGCTCCAATCAGCCCATCCCACCTAGACTGTCTGCAGGGAAGAGAAACCGAGAGCGTTGTCTCTGTCAGACAGTTACACACTGAGCAGTGTAACCAGAGACAGGTGATGAAACATAGGCTATGGCTGTGGATGCCAGTGAAGTATAATCCTGGATTCCTCCACATTCTCAGCCTGATCCTTTTTCCCCTCTTCAAGTGTGACTGATAAAAGTACTGTGGTGATACTGTGATCATTATCAGATAGTAATACCATAGTACTTTGATATATGCCATATTGATGCCATACAGGTGAAACTCGAAAAATTAGAATATCGTGCAAAAGTTCATTAATTTCAGTAATTCAACTTAAAAGGTGAAACTAATATATTATATAGACTCATTACAAGCAAAGTAAGATATTTCATGCCTTTATTTGATATAATTTTGATGATTATGGCTTACAGCTTATGAAAACCCCAAATTCAGAATCTCAGAAAATTAGAATATTGTGAAAAGGTTCAGTATTGTAGGCTCAAAGTGTCACACTCTAATCAGCTAAACACCTGCAAAGGGTTCCTGAGCCTTTAAATGGTCTCTCAGTCTGGTTCAGTTGAATTCACAATCATGGGGAAGACTGCTGACCTGACAGTTGTGCAGAAAACCATCATTGACACCCTCCACAAGGAGGGAAAGCCTCAAAAGGTAATTGAAAAGAAGTTGGATGTTCTCAAAGTGCTGTATCAAAGCACATTAATAGAAAGTTAAGTGGAAGGGAAAAGTGTAGAAGAAAAAGGTGCACAAGCAGCAGGGATGACCGTAGCCTGGAGAGGATTGTCAGGAAAAGGCCATTC
The DNA here is from genome assembly GCF_025860055.1 of Xyrauchen texanus. Lineage (NCBI taxonomy): Eukaryota > Metazoa > Chordata > Actinopteri > Cypriniformes > Catostomidae > Xyrauchen > Xyrauchen texanus. The sequence continues at coordinate 57,387,153 of NC_068276.1, forward strand.
AAATGTGTGGGGAGCTTCACAAGGAGTGGACTGAGGCTGGAGTTACTGCATCAAGAGCCACCACACACAGACGGGTCCTGGACATGGGCTTCAAATGTCAAACGTCTTACCTGGGCTAAAGAAAAAAAGAACTGGTCTGTTGCTCAGTGGTCCAAAGTCCTCTTTTCTGATGAGAGCAAATTTTGCATCTCATTTGGAAACCAAGGTCCCAGAGTCTGAAGGAAGAATGGAGAGGCACACAATCCAAGATGCTTGAAGTCCAGTGTGAAGTTTCCACAGTCTGTGTTGGTTTGGGGAGCCATGTCATCGGCTGGTGTTGGTCCACTGTGCTTTATTAAGTCCAGAGTCAACGCAGCCGTCTACCGGGACATTTTAGAGCACTTCATGCTTCCTTCAGCAGACAAGCTTTATGGAGATGCTGACTTCATTTTCCAGCAGGACTTGGCACCTGCCCACACTGCCAAAAGTACCAAAACCTGGTTCAATGACCATGGTATTACTGTGCTTGATTGGCCAGCAATCTCGCCTGACCTGAACCCCATAGAGAATCTATGGGGCATTGCCAAGAGAAAGATGAGAGACATGAGACCAAACAATGCAGAAGAGCTGAAGGCCGCTATTGAAGCATCTTGGTCTTCCATAACACCTCAGCAGTGCCACAGGCTGATAGCATCCATGCCACGCCGCATTGAGGCAGTAATTAATGCAAAAGGGGCCCAAACCAAGTACTGAGTACATATGCATGATTATACTTTTCAGAGGGCCGACATTTCTGTATTTAAAATCCTTTTTTTATTGATTTCATGTAATATTCTAATTTTCTGAGATTCTGAATTTGGGGTTTTCATAAGCTGTAAGCCATAATCATCAAAATTATATCAAATAAAGGCTTGAAATATCTTACTTTGCTTGTAATGAGTCTATATAATATATTAGTTTCACCTTTTAAGTTGAATTACTGAAATTAATGAACTTTTGCACGATATTCTAATTTTTCGAGTTTCACCTGTATATACACTATATACTGTACCATGGTACTGTAAGGTAATTCAAAGAATAACATATTATTATCCTTAGAAAAAATTACTGTGGTGGTACTATAGTAAAGTGATGGAATCAAAAGGTCATTTAGACCTTATTCACAGTAGCGCATCTTTGGTTTTTAACAGGAATAAAAAGGGGTCTGTGAGGGATAGATGTAAATTTTATTGTCATGGAACAAAAGAAAATGGTAAAGAAAAAAGAATGGTACATGTAAAAATGAATGGTATTACCATGATACAAATTTTAATAAATAGTTGCATCTACCATCATATAATTTGAATAAATATTTCCTCGGTCAGGTACGATAGTTTATTAGCTTAACTGCAGGCTGATTACGGTTGCCAAGCACCGTAGCAACATGCATTACTATAAAATGTGTGGTTGCTGGTGTGTGTTTATCTGCATTACTACGGCTTCGAAAATGGCTCATCAAATCAGAATTTAGTCTGAACCATCTCTTGTGAAATTGTGCATTTTTTACACTAGTTTTACCTCACTCTTGTCTTACTGCTTGAGAAACAGTCAAGCAAATTCTTCACATTTCTTTTTCTCTCTCACAGTAGATCGGCAATAAATCTACAACCTGTTCCGCTGACTTCCTGTGGACCCCAACCAATGGTAAAAGTGTGCCATACACACCCATCTAAAAAATAACGTATTTACAGTATCTCAACTAGTCTTTATGAAACAAGGCATGCCTTACTGATACTCATTTGAGTGAAAAAAATGCCCCTAGACTTATTGTGAATGGGTTCTTAGAATTGCACAGGTATTTCAGTTTGATCTGGGTTTGACGATGCATGTTAACTCTGGGTTGGGTCAACTCTAAGACACATTCATGTACAGAGTCTACTGAAAAATTACCTCTGCGATTGTGTAAGCCTGAGGGATAAGGTTTGTCTGAGAGAATGTTTTAATGAGTGCTTGTCAGGTCATACCAAATTCCAGGATTTGGAAGATATTTGAGTCATATGCTTATAGTACTTGTATACATGAGTCATAATTTTGCAAGTTAATTCATTGCTTTATTAAAGGAATAGAAATTCTCACCCTCAGTCTATCCCGGACGTGTTACATTTTTTGCAGACACAAATATTTTTAGAAGATTATCTCAGCTCTGCAGGTCCTCACAATGCAAGTGAATGGTGACCAAAACTATGAAGTTCCAAAAACCACAGAAAGGCAGGATAAAAGTAATTAATGTGACTTTAGTGGTTTAATCCATGTCTTCAGAAGTGATAGGAGTGGGAGAAAAACAGATCAATAGTTTAGTAAATATCTTTTTAATTCTCCTCCCTGCCCAGTAGGTGGCCATTTGCATGAAGAATTTGAATTACCAAAAACAAAAGAAGAACCCTTAGGAGAGAAGAGTGCGTAGGAGGGCTGTTTGAAAGATGAAAAAAATACTTAAATATTGAACTGTTCCTCACCCACACCCATCTTATTGCTTCTAAACACATGGATTTAACCACTGGAGTAATTTGGATAACTTTTATGCTGCCTTTATGTGCTTTTTTGAGGTTCAAAGTTTTAGACCCTGTTGAATTGCATTGTATGGACCAACAGAGCTGAGATATTCTGCTAAACACCTTTGTTTGTGTTCAGCAGAAGAAAGAAAGTCACACATCTGGATTGGCATGAGTGTGAATAAATGATGAGAGAATTGTCATTTTTGGGTGGAATATATATACCTATAATCTGCATTTATCACATTAAAGCATTTATTTTAATGGCCTAAAATGAATATTAACTTTGATATCATTAATTTGAAGGTGCTGAAAGTGATGTAAAGGGATGGTTCATCCAAAAATGAATTTTCTGTAATCATTGACTCACTCTCATGTTGTTCTAAACACTTTTTGTCTGCTGTGGAACACAAAACAAGATGTTAGCTTCAGTCACCATTCACTTCATTGTATGGGAAAAACAAAAATCAATGAAAGTCAATGCTGACTGAGGCTAACATGGAAGAAAGAAAGTGGAACAAAATGAGGGTGAGTGAATGATGACAATTTTCGTTTTTGTAGGGTGAAGTTTTTTGCTGTTCGCAAAGCCCAAACCTATCAAAAAAAGATAGGTTTGATTCCTCAGGACACCTATTTGAGTGATTTATGCCAGGTAGATGCAACATTTTATGCATGGTATTTAAAAATCCCTTATATTACCTTTAATCTCTTCAAATCAAATGCCTCTTTAGTTGAAATCGAGTGGAAAGGTGACAGAAATAATCAATGCAAAAGTTGAACAGCAGTCATTGCAGCTCAATCAAATTCTGTCAGTGGTTGATGCTGGGAGGAAGTGTACTGACATACACATCTCATCATAATCAGAGAGAAATTGTTAGGCTTGGTCTGTGTTTGGGCTGGAATGGCTTGAGAACAGTCCCGGCATTGAATGGCTACCATTGATGGAGGCGCTGATATCTTGACGCAGATGAAGCCACGGTCTGTGTGAAACAGGAAACAGAATCCTAACCTCCTGACCTCTGACCTTGGTTTGATGAACCTCTTACACATGTGGCAGGGTGGTAGGGGTCAGTGAGTCCCAGATAGCCGTCATCTGCCACAGATGATCTCCACATTCCTCACAAGGCCAACTTTAAACCAGCAGCATTTATTTCAAAGGGGTTTTGAAAGAAAACAAGCACAATGCTTCGCAAGGTGCCAGTTTCCTTTTATTAGATCAGAATGAAAGAGCTTGGCTTGACCTGACACTTAACCGATAATAAATTGACTCCTGATTACCTTTGCAAATAATTGCCTTAGTAATTTGGTTTGAATATTCAATGGACAGATGTTATGGTAAAAGTTCAAAAGGTAAAGATCTCTTTTTGTCACATTTCTCACAACATAATGTTATAATGCAGGAAATGGGCTTGTTTATAAGATTACTTACTCTTGTGTCTAAACCTAATTGAGCCGTTTGCATGATCTATTAGGAAAAAGCTGTCGATTTTTTGAAGTGACATTTGCCTGCTATTGAAAACTGTGACTTTTCTCTGACTTCAGTGAGTAACGCCTTCTTTCTCATGTCCTTCTCCAACATTTTATCGCCGCTTTTGTAAAATTTCACCCCTTTGCTATTTATAAGCCACATCAAAACATGCACACTATCTGCTAATTTAATGAGATAACTTCTCATAAGTGTGTTGTAACTCACAACAGTGTGTTTTTTACAGTTGTGTGACATCAGTGGCTGACATCACACATTGATTTATAATGCTATTTATAAGTTTATCTTTTTATCTGTCTTGCTGTCCATCTATGTATATTTCTATCTACATTCAAATTTACAACTATGTATTAAGATTTAAAACTATATAATCAGATTTACAAATATATAGATTTATAGCTACATATTCAGACATTAAAAAATATATTTGGATTTACAAATATATATTCAGGATTTATAAATGTATTTTTAGAATTTACAACTAAATATGTGGATTTACAAGTATATTTTCTGATTTACAACTATGTAATCAGATTTACAATATATATATATATATATATATATATATATATATATATATATTCGAATTATAACAATGTATTTAGGATATACAACTATTTACTATTTATTTGGTTTTACAAGAAAACTGTTTCATACTTAATAGGTAACTATGCAGGAATTAATGCAGGACAAATTAGTAGCACTACATTAACACTTCAGTCACGACTATTAACTAATGTAGAATTCACAATTAACGGGATAGAGGCCGCGTGGAAGGCGTGGTTCTCGGGGGGCCCCTGTCTCCGGTTCCCGGCGGGTTAGAGAGGCGAGTCAGGGGTCCTCGGAAGCGTCTCGAAGGGCCTTTTTGAATGAGCTCTGTCACGAGAGAGTGGGTGCAGGGGTTCAGGAGCCAGGGGCGCGAGAGTGCAAAACGGTATCTCGGGCCCTCGGGGGCCCAGCGTGTCAGGGCCGGCGTCTCGCCGAGGAGCATCGGGGTCCCGAAATTTGTGTCCTGGGCCACTGCTTCACGGAGGCGCGGCCGTCTAAAGGTCAGTCACCCGGCGAGGGCACACTCATAATTACGTAACTCCGAGACGGCGAGGGTCAGGGAGACAGGGCCGGGCTATTTCGAAAAGGTATCGGGAGGCCCTTTCCAACGAGCCTGGCCCCGAGGTCGTAGCCCGCCGTGTTCCCGAGATACGGGCGTTCGACCACTTCGGAGCCCATTGACTTCTATTGCTTTGAGCCCGCAGAGCTCAAATACAGAGAGTAATACCGATCTGACGACTGTGGTAGTTCACTGTTATATAATCTGTATTTGCTGACTTTTATTTGCCTCATTGAGAACTATTAAATAACTACTAATGAATTACTCATCACAACATGAACTCCTCAAAATCTAGTGTCTAAAAAGTGAACAATTATACGTTTATTGTCAACATGAAATTGCATCATTAGAGACGCATATGCGTCTGTGACAGGGTGGAGGGTGGGGCAGGGCCGGGTCGTGATGCTACACACCCGGCCCCTAATCAGGCTAATCAAGCCTCAGAGAGGGATAAAGTCTGACTGCAGACTGCAGTGGGACAGAGAGAGAGAATTACGGGCAGCTGCCCTGTATGTGTTTGTGTGTGTGTTTTTATTTAATTAAATATTATTTATATTGTTAGTCCGGTTCTCGCCTCCTCCTTTACATTAACCTCCTTTATAGCGTCATGTGTCATGTGTTTAAATCAGTTATGAACTGACCAGTGAGCTCTAAAACACTGGTCTTCAGAGCCTGGTAGATTATCATCACTTGTAGGCTTAACTTAGATAAAGGGATTTTTGTACTGTGTCAAACCTCTGTATTATTTGGGATATCTTTTGCAATCATAAATGAATAGCTTGTGCATGTTACACACAGAAGTAGATAATGAGTTCTTCTCAATAATGACTTAGAATAGAAAAGTGAAAATCTTGGTTAACCCTTATTAATGAGTCAAGTGTTACCACATCCATATGAAGGAATTACTTATGATCTGGAATTTTATACACAGTGATTAGTGAGTATACACAGTGATTAGTATGAATATAATTTCCACAATTGACAAAAGAGAGAGAGAATCAGGTATGTTTTGCACAGAAATAAGATAATGTTAACGAGTCCGTTTTGAATAATCATGTTTTTATTCCATTTGTATTTATTCTTTTTGCATTCTTGAAGGTTCTTGAATACTTGTGCGATTCTTTCATTGTCAGCATTGACATTCACTTACATGCAGAGACACTACGGCTGGTAGGACTTTTTGTGTCTCTTGAGTGAAATGCGTGAGATGTATGTCAAGAGGTCTTCGCGGCAGGTTTGACACCTCGGCACCTCAGGGCTACGACATTATCACAATAGATTGCCCTCTGTGGACTTTGCCGGAGAGCTGTGAACGTCATTGAACCCCCTCACTCCCAGAGATGTTACATCCTCCATAAACCCGGCTCTATTCACAAACATGCCTTTCCCTGACTGCGTCTGTCCTTTGCATTGTAAAAGCTGGCCTTCCTTTTGCTTTTTTGTGTGTGTTGTAAGTGCATATGAGGGGGCGAGATGTGGGGGACAGCACCCGTGCGGTCGTGTGCAGGGAAGGATAAGGGTGGAGTCATGTTTACCCTCTATTGTCTGACAGTCAGGAAGGAAGAGCTTCTTGCACCACGAATGAGCACAGTTCTAACTGTCCCCCATTGCTGTGATCGCACAGCAACTGAGCAGAGAGGATTGTGGGATAGGTAGGGGCAATAGTGCAAGTCCCTCTGCTGTATTAAGGATATTGAATCCCCCTCCCCAGTCTGCCCTATTTCTTCTGTCACCATCACGGGATAGCTCAGACTCCTATTGTATGCAAATTGCTAAAAGTAAAAGCTTGACCATGACATTGAGGTTGCGTGGCGGTGTTTGCGGATCTTGAAATAGCAGTGAGAAACAAAACAAAACAAAAAAAAGGCTGCAGAGGATGTTTGGACCACTCAACATGTTTGGCAGACGGGGGACAATGTCAGGAGGTTAAAGTTATATGCAGTGGCGGGCCGTGCATTTAAAGTCTAGGCCTTCAGTGTGATTAATGCCATTAAGTAAACACAGTTTCAATGAATAAGACAGCCTATGCCTTTGGGCATCATACATTATGTTGCAGCTCACTAATAATACCAATTGACATTTTAAAAACATGTCCATGCACGAAAGCCAGAACTTGAAACGACACTTAATGCTCAAGCCTGCCTAATTGTAACTGCAGCATGACTGTTTTGTGAAATGAACGGCTCCCGAACAGACATTCAAAAATCATATTTTTCATATGAATCTACCAAGGAGGTCTATAATACCTAAAAAATCGATCAATAATAGTTGCTTGCAATAAATGTAATTTAATCAGGGTACAAGGTTATGCTGCTTACTGTTCAAGTTGGATGTGGGATATCCCCTACTTGATATCCCATAAATGCATTCCATTCCCGATATTCAGAAGATGACGTTTAAGGAAACAAAACTGCAACACTCCCGTTAGCTTAGAAGGGGTTTGACTCTCATTAGAGACGTCTCCTAGCAACCCAACTGATAAACAATGCTGCAGTGCTAACATTTGTGCTACAGGTGTACGATCATCAAAAGAGATTATAATGTTTTATACCCCTGTTTCTGCAGCAGGCGTTTGTTAAACAAGCTTTAATATCATGTAATGTGGAAACAAACTCATTTATCGATATTACTCATGCCCCTGCATCTTGGCAAAATCGCAGTTGATAATTTCTGCGTGTGTAACGGGAGCCAGCAGTGTGTAAACCTCACTCTCCTGACCTCAAGATGTGCACTAGTGACTGACGCTAGAGGCTTTAGCCTCCTTGTTAGTGCACACGCCGGAGACGTCGGTTCGAGTCCCATTCAGAGCGGGGCGATCAGGACCGGTTACAATGGTGCCATGACCCAGATGTGAGTGACGTTTAGGGGGGGTGAGTGTAACGGGAGCCAGCTGGTAGATAGCTGTGCAGTGTGTAAACCTCACTCTCCTGACCTCAAGAGGTACGGTAGAGGCTGTAGCCTTTAGCCTCCTTGTTAGAGCACCCGCCTCCCACGCTGGAGATATCGGTTCGAGTCCCGTTTGGAGCGGGGCGATCAGGACCGGTTACAATGGTGCCGTGACCCGGATGGGAGTGACGTTTAGGGGGTGAGTGTAACGGGAGCCAGCTGGTAGATAGCTGTGCAGTGTGTAAACCTCACTCTCCTGACCTCAAGAGGTGCACTAGCGACTGACGCTAGAGGCTGTAGCCTTTAGCCTCCTTGTTAGAGCACCCGCCTCCTACGCCGGAGACGTCGGTTCGAGTCCCGTTCGGAGTGGGGCGATCAGGACTGGTTACACGTGAGCCCACAAGTTGTAATTCTGACTTCAAGATGCATTCCATTGCACTTTTCCTAGTAGGAAGTTGTAAAATCCGACTTTCCGATTTCAATGGAACGCAGCTGACACTGAATGCTCCAGCAGCCTAATTTACACTTAGACACTGCTGATGTTGCTATAAGAATGCAAAAAGCACTTACCAATTTACTTGAAGTGAGTTCAGTCCTCCTTTCCTGATTAACAAATTAAACAATCACACGGTCATGCAGAACATCTCATGTTTTTAAATCCGTAAGGATCTCTTTCTCGATGGTGATGTGGCAGTGACAGCCGACTTCTCAAGATCTCGCGCTATTCACGTTCAAATTATGAACATCACTTAAAGCGTGAAAATGTCACTCAAGGCTTTCTAGAAGGCCTCGAAGGCCAGGACACATCCTAAAGATCACACCCACCAAGAACAAATAAATCAATATGATTGGTTGATGAATCTGACAATCTGACTTTAGTTGCTCATTCATTTGCACTGTTGAGGGATTCTGTAGAAATTCTGAAGGCCTGCGGGGGTGGAGCTCAAACTCACGCGCTGCTTCGGGCGTGTGATATGTGAAACAGTTGACACACTTTGCTTATAAGCATCAAGGAATAAATTCTGACTGGATAAACTTTCAGTTTTTCTCTATTTGTTTGTAGATTAATTAAGAGTGGTTACAAAATACATGTGATTGAGAATGAAAGGATGAAAAATATATATTTTTTTTGGCATGTTAGGCCAGCAGAGAAGGCTTTGCTGGCCCTGAGAATTCGCCACTGGTTATATGTAATCTCAACTCAAATACTTAGTGAAGAGGGAATCTACTGTAATTGAATTGGGTAAACCCAACAACAGTAGACGCGTCAAAGTAACTTAAGTCAGCCTCTAATTTTATTTAGTTACTAGCATTGAATGGAATGATGCTAAATGCATGCTGGGAAGCACTATAGAGCGCTCGCAGCTTGGTAACAATGCTATGGTTAACAGAAACTACTGAGTAAAGAGAGCAATAAATATCATGTCCTCATCCTAAGCTGAAGCTTCTCTCTTCACCATAATGGTAACCTTCAAAACTCCAACACAACAGAAGCTCTTCTAGATCTCAACATAACTAAACATAAACAAGTACACCCTTTTTTATTGAGTTGTGACCAGGACATTTTCCTGACTACTCCATTGTGTCAGGTCCATTGACACCTTGACTGTTTTTATTTGTTTATTGAAAGCAGTTTAGCACTGAATTAAGATAAATCATAAACACTGACGTAGAATGTTGCGTTGCGTTTGAACCTCTGTGATAACCTGACTGACTGTCTCTGCTTATCACACCCTCCACCAGCAGCTCCACCTCTTTGGCACCAGAGTTTTACCCACACCTGCTTTCTAAAGAACCTATTTACAATTCCTACAGTTAGACTGGTTCCTGATAAAAAACAAAGGGCCAGTGAAGTGTGCATTCAAACAGTTGGTTGTAGCTTTATCTTTATCTGTTTGAATTTTCAATGGTTTTCAAATTAAAGGATACTGAGGATTGCAAATGTAATATTAACAAACCTTTTTTACAGTTAATCCAGAAGAATTTGGTTATTTTAGGTATCACATTTTTATTACGGATTCACAAGAGGGAAATTCATTGAAGAAAATTCACCCAAAAATGGTCATTCTCCAATCATTTTCTTACCTAAATGCCATCTGAAAATCATATGTTCCATGTTTTTGTCCATACAATGCAAGTCAATAGGGTATTAAAAACTGTAGATGTCAGGATTTATAGTTAAAAAAAGGGAGTTGGTCCGCTTTGGTCCATTTATTACTCAAAAACAAACGTATCGCTTTAGAAGTCTTGGATTAAACCACTCGAGTCCACTACTTTTTGAAGCTTGAAAGTCTTGCATTTTATGGACAAAATCTCCTTGTATCTCCATCAAAATATCTTCATTTATGTTCCGCAGAAGAAAGAAAGTTGCAATTGGTGTAATTTCCCATCTTGTAGTACGGATCTAAGTGCTAGGTTGTGGAGGATGATGCAGACTTCTGCGATGTGGTTTACTTTACCGGTGATGTGTAGCATCACTCAGACCCAGTAATCTGTACACCCAAATCCACTCTTTAAAGTGGAGTGGAGTGGTGGTGGTGGCGTAGTGGGCTAAAGTGCATAACTGGTAATCAGAAGGTTGCTGGTTCGATCCCCACAGCCAACACCACTGAGTCTTTGAGCAAGGCACTTAACTCCAGGCTGTAATAAGGGCACTTCAAGTTGCTTTGGATAAATGCGCAGCTATGATCTATAATTTACAGCAGCTATGATCGCTAGAAAACGTTTGGTTACGTATGTAACCTCCGTTCCCCGAGGGAGGGAACGACACGTTGTGTTGGAGAAGCGACACTAGGGGTCTCTCTTGAGCGCCGATATCCACCTCTGATCTATGAAAAAAGGCCAATGAGAGTTGGCAGCCAGTATTTGCATGTCCGCCCCGGACATACGGGTATTTAAGCGGCGCAAATACGCGAGTTCATTCAGGATTTTTCTGAGGAGCCGGAAATGGTCCGGCCACAACAGTGGCTCGGTTCAGCGACATGGCGGAGGAAAGACACAACATGTCGTTCCCTCCCTCGGGGGGAACGGAGGTTACATACGTAACCAAACGTTCCCCTTCTGTCGCTCTCTCCACGTTGTGTCTGAGAAGCGACACTAGGGGACCCATTCCAAACTTGCCACATGCTGAACCGTGTACGTGAACTGCCGATACAGAGGCGGGCAGGGATTCATCCAGTGCCACGCGTCGTCTGTACCCGGCTGCATGTACCCTTCCCCAATGCCCCATACGACCATCGGGATCCGTCTAGTTACCCTGAGAGGGGAACAAGGCGATGTTTGCCAACATGGGAACGGGCCAGCCTGGCTGGGCCTCTTTTCTCTCTATGTTTCTCGCATAGAGCAATCACGGCCGGGGCCCTTACACGCATATAGGGAAGGGGGTCTTACCCAGACCCTCGCGGAGACCACACCTGCCCTTTTTCTTGGGGAGGAAAAGTGGTAGACACGTCACACGGCCGTCTTAGGGCTCGTGTGGAAAGTATGGTGCGGTGGTAGATCCAGCCTCGAAAGGGGGGAGTTGCTACAGCACGGCGACCGGGGCAGCTGTAACTAAGGGAGACACGGGGGTCCGCTCGTAAGGGGACAGAACCGTGGAAATACACACAGGGGGAGTCCGAGCAGGAGGCCTTACCTGTGGAGCACCTATACCAGTACAGGGTAGCCATCAGGGTACCCGCAGTGGCTTGGGTCGGCGAGTTCCTCCGCTGAACCGCGGACCCGGAGGGCTGGGGAGGTATTGACCAGGGTCCCGACACGGAGTGGGGCGCCCTGGGAAAAAAGGCGCACTACTTAACCTTGACGTCAGGAAAAGGGCGCTGGGCGCAAGCAATCCACCCGGCCGGTCGGTCTACGTGTTACCGAGTTCTACGGGCTCGGACCTGACAAAACACGAGACACAACCAACTCAACGCGGAGGTTGTAAAACCTCGCGAAGGTGTTGGGTGTTGCCCAACCCACGGCTCTACAGATGTCTGCTAGGGAGGTGCCCTTGGCCAGTGCCCACGAGGACGCAACACCCCTTGTTGAGTGAGCTCGGACCCGCAAGGGTAGGGGCACGGCCTGGGTGTGATAAGCCAGTGTGATGGCGTCGACAACCCAGTGGGCGAGCCTCTGTTTGGAGACGGCATTCCCTTTCTGCCATCCCCCAAAGCAGACAAAGAGCTGCTCAGAGCGTCTGGTGCTCTGAGGGCGCACACTGGACATAGCAACGAAAGGGCTGGGTCTGCCTCCTCCCGGGCAGCGCTTGCAGGTTCACCACCTCATCTCGGAATGGTGTGGTAGGAACCTTGGGCACATAGCCCGGTCGCGGTCTTAGGATCACAGACGTATCTGCCGGACCGAACTCCAGGCAAGTGTCGCTGACAGAGAACACTTGCAGGTCCCCGACCCTCTTGATAGAGGTGAGCGCAATCAGCAGGGCCGTCTTAAGAGAGAGGGCCCTGAGTCCAATTGATTCAAGCGGCTTGAAGGGGGGTCTCTGGAGTCCTGCCAAGACTACCGAGAGATCCCAGGAGGGAACTAGGCCTGGCCGGGAGGGATTCAACCTCCGTGTGCCTCTCTGGAACCTGAGGATCAGGTCGTGCTTACCCAAAGACTTGCCGTCTACAGGATCGTGGTGGGCGGCGATAGCGACAACATACACCTTGAGGGTGGACGGGGACAGCCTCCTGTCCAGCCTCTCCTGTAGGAACAGAAGCACTGACCTAATCGCGCATCTCTGAGGGTCTTCGGCATGGGAAGAACACCAATCTGCGAACAAGCGCCACTTTAGGGCATAAAGGTGCCTGGTAGAAGGGGCTCTGGCTTGGTTAATTGTATTCACAACGGTCGCCGGTAAGCCGGCTAGCTCTTCCGCATCCCGTCCAGGGACCAGACGTGGAGGTTCCAGAGGTCTGGGCGTGGGTGCCAGAGCGTGCCCAGTCCCTGAGAGAGGAGGTCCTTTCTCAGGGGAATTCGCCAGGGAGGAGCTGTCGCGAGAAGCCTGAGTTCCAAGAACCAAGTCCGAGTGGGCCAGTAGGGGGCCACTAGCGTGACTTGCTCCTCGTCCTCCCTGACCTTGCACAGCACCGGTGCAAGAAGGCTCACTGGGGGAAATGCGTACTTGCGCAGCCCTGAGGGCACCGGTGCCTTCTCTCCACGTCTGGTCCCTGGACGGGATCAGACGTGGAGGTTCCAGAGGTCTGGGCATGGGTGCCAGAGCGTGCCCCGTCCCTGAGAGAGGAGGTCCTTTCTCAGGGGAATTCGCCAGGGAGGAGCTGTCGCGAGAAGCCTGAGTTCCGAGAACCAAGTCCGAGTGGGCCAGTAAGGGGCCACTAGCGTGACTTGCTCCTCGTCCTCCCTGACCTTGCACAGCACCGGTGCAAGAAGACTCACTGGGGGAAATGCGTACTTGCGCAGCCCCGAGGGCACCGGTGCCTTCTTGCACCGGTGCTGTCGCGAGAAGCCTGAGTTCCGAGAACCAAGTCCGAGTGGGCCAGTAGGGGGCCACTAGCGTGACTTGCTCCTCGTCCTCCCTGACCTTGCACAGCACCGGTGCAAGAAGGCTCACTGGGGAAATGCGTACTTGCGCAGCCCTGAGGGCCAGCTGTGCGCCAGCGCGTCTGTCCCGAGGGGAGCCTCTGTTAGGGCGTACCAGAGCGGGCAGTGGGAGGTTTCCTGGGAGGTGAACAGGTCTACCTGGGCCTTGCCAAACCGTTCCCAAATCAGCTGGACCAACTGGGGGTGAAGCCTCCACTCCCCACCGGGCAGGCGTTGTCGTGATAGCGCGTCCGCTACGACGTTGAGCTTGCCGGGGATGTGAGTGGCACGCAGCGACCTTTATGTACGCCACCACCGTGGTGCTGTCCGATCTCACGAGGATGTGTTTGTCCCGAACTAACGGGAGGAACTTCCTGAGGGTGAGAATGATGGTCAGCAACTCCAGGCAGTTGATGCCCACTGCACACGGCACCCCACCCGGACCGGGAGGCGTCGGTTGTGACAGAACGCGTCGGGACACCTGCTGCATGGGCACTCCTGCCCGTAAAAAAGCAGAGGTCTGTCCAGGGTCGGAGTGTTTTGAGGCAGGCGGGGGTGATCCTTACCCGATGCGTGCCGTGGTGCCATGCTTGTCTCGGGACTCGAGTCTGGAGCCAGTGCTGGAGTGGTCTCATATGCATCAACCCCAGCGGCGCGACCGCCGCGGAGGACGCCATATGCCCCAGGAGACTCTGGAAAAGTTTTAGAGGGACCACTGTGCCTGGCTTGAAGGAAGCGAGACAATCCAGCACCGACTGAGCATGCTCGCTCGTGAGACGTGCTGTCATTGAGACTGAGTCTAACTCCAACCCGAGAAAAGAGATGCTCTGAACTGGAGTGAGCTTGCTCTTTTCCCAGTTGACCTGAAGCCCCAAGCGGATGAGGTGCCGGAGCACCTGGTCTCTGTGTGTGCATAGTAACGCTCGAGAGTGTGCTAGGATAAGCCAGTCATCGAGGTAGTTGAGAATGCGGATGCCGGCTTTTCTCGTAGTAGGGCAAGAGTAGGGCTGAAACGCCTGGCTGTCGAACGCGAGGCAGAATTGAGACGTGGAAGTACGCGTCCTTCAGGTCTACCGCTGCGAAACAATCTAGATGCTGAACGCCAGCCAGAATATTTCTCTGCGTGAGCATTTTGAACGGGAGTTTTAACAAGGCCCGATTGAAAACTCGCAGGTCCAGGATTGGTCGTAAGCCGCCGCCTTTCTTGGGTACAATGAAGTAAGGGCTGTAGAAACCCTTCCTCATTTCGGTTGGAGGGACGGCTCTACCGCGCCCTTGGCTAAGAGGGTCGCGATTTCCGTGCTTAGGGAACTGGCATGCTCGCCGTGTACTGTGGAAAAGCGGACTCCCCTGAAGGGGGGCGGGAGCCGGGCAAACTGAATTGCGTAACCGAGTCGAATGGTCCGGTGCAGCCAGCGTGATGCATTGGGAAGCGAAAACCACGCTTCCCAGCTCTGCGCTAGGGGCACCAAAGGGACGAGTATTTTGGACGTACCCGGCGGAGCCTCGCAGCGGGGCGGAACATGTAATGCAGCGTCGGGCGGCTTCGTTGCGGGTGCTGAGAATAGACTCAAAGCACTTACCTTGCTCCGCGCACCCGGCAGGGGGCGGGTTCGTGACTGAGGAGGAGGTCTGCTGGCGTCCTCTGGACTCATCTGAACCGGCCGGCCGGGGGGCAGTCGTAGGCAGGCGGAAGGCGGGATCGCCGCATCCGGTGTACCGGGACTGTCGTAATCTGAAAGCAGATTGCCGTGAGAACGGCATTTGCGGGCCAGGTGACCCAGAGGCAAAGGAAATAGCTCTTTTATTGAGAATGTGGGTACCACAGACCCCGTCAGGCAAATGAAAAAACAAAGGATCTCCTCCCGGCCCTCCACCCGGGGACGGAGCGGTCTTACCACCTCCGGAGCTAACGTCTTGGGCTCTGGGTCGGCTGTCTCAGGAACGCTTAGGAGCCTTCCGGGTCCTAGAGGGGGTTCGTGAGACAGGGGGCGTGCGCCGCCTGCGGGGTGCTCGACGCTGGGGCTGAGAGCTGGGCCCGGGTTGAGGCGGAGCAGGAGCTGGTTTCTTCGCAGGGGGACGCCCTCGGCAGGCAGACGGGGCAGGGCCCGTAGCGGCAGGTGTTAGACGGGGACCAGCGAGCGTGTCGGGGAACGGGAGGTTCGCGGGGGGCTACCCGGCGAAACTGCACCCGCTGTCGCCCCCAAATCACCCCCAGCGCCAACCGCATCGTCCTCAATCCCGTGGGAAGAAGGAGCAATGCGGGGTGCAGCTGGGGTGGCTTGCTGTCTGTTGAAAGCAAGCCGCGACCGCAACGTCGCAGTGAGAACATGAGCCATCCACAAACGCCGCCTCGGTGTGATCGCGGCCCAAACACACGAGACAGTGCCTGTGGCCGTCTGAAGCGGAGAGCACTCTACCGCATCCAGGAACAACACAGGGGCTGAAGGGCATCTTGAAAAAGACGCGTCCTGAAAAGGACGTTCAATGCCGCTTTGTTTTGCTCTTTTAGAGAAATTCACTCTTTTAAGGGAAATAACTTTTTTAATACACAGTATGTGTGTGTGTCTGCGCTGTCGAAGCACTCAGGGGCAACAATGCACGCCGTGCAATGTGAAGGAGAAGGCCGCTGTTGTGCGCCGTCAATATCCAACAGCATGCAGATCATCAGAGGAAACAGGAACGTTAGTGGTGTGTAACTCGCAGCAAACTGCAGACAGACCATCGGCTCTGAAGAAATTTTCTGAATGAAGTCCCGTTCAGCGGGGGTCCCGGGGGCGGGACATGCAAATACTGGCTGCCAACTCTCATTGGCCTTTTTTCATAGATCAGAGGTGGATATCGGCGCTCAAGAGAGACCCCTAGTGTCGCTTCTCCGACACAACGTGGAGAGAGCGACAGAAGGGGAATGCCTGATTAAGATTGTGGGTGGTTGGTGAATAAGTCTAGGGTTCCCACTTTCATGGAAAACTTGTAAAGTAGTATTTTCTAGGCCTGAAAAAGTCATGGAACTTAAAGTCTGAAAACTTCTGGAAAAATCATGGACATTTCTATGATTTTAGGGACTATTGCAATTGGATAGAGCTTGTGTAGAGTAGAACACAAGCCATAGTGATGTCCGATGTATGATCATATCCTCTTTTTGAGTATGCTCTTTGAAGCTAATTGGTCGAAATGATTAAAAAATGGATTGAACGATTTATTAGCAAATCAATAAGGCTGGGTATTGATACATGTTTCCTGATTTTATTAGATTCCAATTGATAAGCTCTGGAATCGATTCTAATGCCAATTTGATTGCATTTTTTATTCAGTTGAGAATATTTCAGTTATAATATCAATTTTGCTAACATGTGTTTTCAGCTAATGCAGTTAATTCTACAGGAAATTTTGTTATTTGGTATATTATAAAAATACATTATGGCGCAAACTATGCACGCCAATTGCTATATATTTCACAGTTAAAATAATCTACACAATCACAACTGAAATTAACTTTAAATTAAAAGTATACTCGTTATTGGGAAAACTGGGTTTACAGTGAATGAATCTGAATCAAAATTATTTAAAAAATTCAGATAAAAGTAATCACAAACAACTCTAAAAGTCATGTAAACATCATGCAATTATGTTGGTCAAAAAAGCATGGGAACACTGTAAGGCACAAGGTTTTGCGCTGCGCCATAGTGGTGTAACTGTGTAGTGAATTCATCCCACAGTATTTCTTGAAGCTTTGGGAACTATTAGAGCACATCAAAGATTATTAGTCAGCAATGGTGTGTCAGTCACCAACTGTGTACAAATCCCTTTAAAACTACCCACGTTCCTGTCATGTTATCAATCTACTGTTTTGACGCACCCTTTTTTAATGAGGATGTTGAAAGCTGAAACGTTAAAAATTTACATTAAACAAAAGAGCCAGACTTTCACTCTATCATACTGGTATGGTTATAGTACATATCAAAACAATCCATTTACTGTATTCCCCAAACGGCTCGACAGAACTTCCTTATGTCAACTTGAACATTTTGTGAGTGGGTTTCATGTTTTATGTAACAGTGTGCAACCCATTTTACCTCTGACATATATTTTGAGTGACACAGATTAATCAATTTAATTGTATACATTGATAATTGAATGGATATCCAAAAATAAAAAGTAGTTTCTGAGGTAAATCAAGCCATAAACTCTGTCATAAATCGCCTTGTCTGCATCCATCCTATATGCATATCGCATCGACTCCTTCATTAAACGTCTTTATAATCATTGAGTTTAATTAAACAACAAATTAGTCAATATAGAGTACAACAGTGCCTGCCTAATGTTTTAGCCGCCTTTGCTTTTGAAGTATTTCTCCCATTCATTTTTCCATTGGGTTTTTATAAAGTACTTCATAAAATGGTTCTAAGCCATGACCCAAAATCCAACCTGCTTCAAGGTGAATCACAACATTAAACTCTTTTCATTTGAAGCAGAAAAGTGTTTAAAAATGGGACAAAAATACTAAGGTTCACTATGTACCAGTACTTTCGTCTTTCATGAGGAAATCGACTACAATCCCATGAAGCATTGCGAATGAAGTACTCGATTATTTGTAATCATGTAATCGCTGTTGCTCTCGAAACCTCTGTCCTTAAAGATTTATAAGATATCGTTAATAATCAATAATAATAAAATGACTGTGATTTTTACTTCCATAACCAGATCAGGCTCTATTCCTCTGGAACAGTATGTATTGTGAAAGCACTATCCTAGCCAATTGAATTTTGATTTCACATTGACTTCTACCCTCTCAGTAGGCATAGGTATCAGTGAACATCTCTCAGGGCCGTATGTATGTTTAAACATGAAGCCGATGCCCCACACAGTGGGTCTATGGGCCGAGAGTGCCGGGCACTGCAGGATGCCCCCTTCCAGAGGTGTGCTTGTACTTGAACCATGTCCATTCACGGAAGGGGGGTCTTTCTTTCATCTGTCTCTTTCCCTGGAGGCCGATCGGGCCCCTGGTCCCTTGACCCCTCTGCGCTGTCCAATATTGTCACCTAATCCTTTCTTTTCTCCAGCACAATTGCTTCCCCCATCTCAGGGTTTGACTTTTTTCACTTTCCCCAGTGCCCCTCTTTCACTGCCCTCCACTACTCGTTAAGTCCTCTCTCTCAGTGTTGCTCTCGTTCACCATCCTCCTTTTACACCGTATGCCCCCCCTTTTCCACAGCGCTTCCTCACGGGACTGCCCCTTACTTTTCCCCTTCTCCAGATCGTACGGCTGCCGTGAGTGGCTCTACTGCGGGAGATTATGTGCTTAGTGGCCGGTGGTCGTTCGATTGTGTGAGGGGTGGACAGAGGAATGCACCAGAGGTGGGCAAGCTGACAGACAGGGGAGAGGGACTGGGGTCATGCTTTGTGGTGGTGAATAAAATATGGACAGATTTAAGAGTTTAACTTTCCCGGATGGCCTTTTCACACTTAAAATTGCTAATGGCCAATTTAAAAGCCCCCATGAAAAAAAGAAAAAAAGCTTGTGATCATCTACATACTAGCGTGCTTCTTACAGTTGAGAAAATTCACTTTAAGCAGGTTTTTAAAACACACTTTTATTACAAAATTATATGCATAATAATAAAATATTTTTTTCTTTGTATTATATAAACATTTATCTAATATTAATTAAATTCAAATATTGTGTTAAATATTAATGTGTTATTTACAATATTTAAATCGGTTTTTAAATGTTATGAAATGTTATTTATAATGAATGAAATTAACTTTCTCTTGGCAAAACGGACCAAACTCATTCTGCACTCTATGCCGTATTAAAAAAACATTTCCCAATCAATTTTGTTTGTCTGAAGTGCCGTGAAGTGAAATAACGTAGTTTTCTGAAACATACTACAAATTATACTGTCTATTCATCACTCCAGTTAACACATTTTCTGTCACTTTTTGACCGTGTTAATGGTTTCCGATAACCGATTATAGAGGGTGAAAAAAAAGTGCATGAATATTTAATGAGGTAAGCACTTATCTAGATTTTGATTGGTTATATAGTTCACCTAATAAGGAAATATCTGGCATTATTTACTCTACTGGGACTGTACAGACGCCTGAATCATCTCTTTAACATGTTAAAGTGCGCTTTACTACAATGCGCATCTGGATATATGCCAGTTTATATGCTCTCATCCATCAGTGAATCGTTATTTGATTAAGTTATCCTGCCAAAATCAATATAAAATGTGCACATGCTTCTCTTTTTTATAAAAAATCTGTTTACCGCCTGCTTTCCTCGGGCGGTAATAGCATGATGCGCAATCTGTAATGAGCCTAGTTTACATAGAAATTAGGCGTGTTTGCGCTGAAAATAAAGCCATTTATTTAAATACTCAAGACAGCGCTGTTTGAGCACTGATTGTGCTACTGAAACTAGATTGCATGTGGTTTGTGAAAAAGATGCAGGTTTTTTCGTCTCATAGTCTCACAAAAAATACAAACCTCACAGTCTTAAAGAGCTAAGAATCATCAGAGGCAGGTCAACTTTCACTTTTTATGACTGAACAGGATGTTATTAGTTTGAAGCTTGCAAATGTTGACCAATGTCCAACTGAGTAATATAACACATATAAACAGACAGAAACACAGTGTCATGCTGTTTTCAGTCAACATTTGTGGCCATTCAGTGTAATACTTTTTCATATTCTCTGATCGTTTTGTTCCTTTCAGACCAACAAACTGCTCTAAATTTGTGTGTTGGTGGCGTAGTGGGCTAAAGCACATAACTGTTAATCAGAAGGTCACTGGTTCGATCCCCACAGCCACCACCATTGTGTCCTTGAGCAAGGCACTTAACTCCAGGTTGCTCCGGGGGGATTGCCCCTGTAATAAGTGCACTGTAAGTCGCTTTGGATAAAAGTGTCTGCCAAATGCATAAATGTAAATATACATTTCTCTTTCTGGGTCCCTGCGTTGCTTTAGGGTGACTTGCATGCTAAACTGGGCTTTTTGGGTAGCGACAGCCCTGATTCACTGGGTGGCATGGTCCCCTTTTTTCTCTCTCATCTCTTATCGACTTTTTCTTATGTATATCTCTATCATTTCAGCCCCTTAATGAGGATTGGATTAGCAAATTGATGTTTTTGGGCCTGTCATCCGCATGCCTCTCAATGAAATCTCCTAGCAGCAGTCATCGGCCTCTTTCTTCCAGGGGTATTGTCACCCCTGAAAGTGACTTACTTCAGGCATAGTGTGCCTTTCTCGCTCACTGTCTTTGTCTGCCTCTCCATGTCTCTGTCTCTTTTTCTCTTCCAACACTGGCCGTTGCTGCTTGAATAGCTAATAGTGGCCTCCTGCCAATAGACCTCATCCGTTTCTGACCCCCTCTCCTTTTCACACGAACGCACGGACACACACATCCTTACAGCATATCAGATGGAAAATGGGTAGGTGATGCACAACATATCCATAAACTTATTTAATCAACATCAAGGTATTGCACATCATTGTTCAATGATACAATTATTTGCTTAGAATGCAGTCAACGCTAAGTAAGCCATTTGTAGGTTGATTCACCTAAAAGTGTAACACTGTGACTCGTGACAAAGCATACATCAAAGTTGCTTTGTTTGAGCGACCTGTCCAGACCGACATCGTTACATTGGCGAGTCAGGATGTCTCATATCAGACTTTTTGAATCTGCCCCAGCTTGTTTACCTTCAACTGCTGCATGACCAGAAGCATAGGAATCCAGTGTTCAGATCTCACGATGAAACCAGGAAGTACATTTACATTTATGCATTTGGCAGACGCTTTTATCCAAAGTGACTTACAGTGCACTTATTACCCCCCAGAGCAACCTGGAGTTAAGTGCCTTGCTCAAGGGCCCAACAGTGGCATCTTGGTGGTGCTGGGGCTTGAACCCCCAACCTTCTGGTCAGTAACCCTGAGCCTCAACCACTGAGCCACCACTGCCCTATTTCGTGACGAGTACGATTCGGAGGTTGCATTTTTCCCTTCAACTTTAAATTTTTACTTCACTCATGGTTATATTAAGGTTTAAGGTTGGAGGATACAGTTTATAAAATATGCATTACTCTTCACTGTACAGCCTGTTTGGCTGAAAACAACTCACTTTTGGCGCCCCTCAGTGGACATTACACCCGGATAGATGAGCTCATATGTGCCAATATATTCAACATCATTTACTGCTTTGGGCACAGAGGGCAGTTTTTCGCCTTTAAGTAATCATAGAATGATTTCAGCTAAATACAAGACAATTTACCTTCTGACTTCACTGTATGATCAGTCTGAATAGTAGGCGTGTAACGGTTCTCTGAAAAAAAAAGAAAAACGAACCATATGGTTCGCAACCCACGGTTCGGGAAGCATTGGCACCATGGTCAGTTCACCTCAAGTTTAATGATGCATCTGGAGCACAAGATTTGGTCAAGGAAAAAAAAGCAAACAGACAGGTACAGTTACAACCTCTGTTAATGCCCCTGAATGGATACGCTCCACCGTGCGAAGTTCTGACACTGTTTGCAGACATGAATCAATAACTAAAACGTTTGGGGTATTCATGTGGGATTTCCACATATTATCACAACATCCCTTCTTGTTTGCATTTTAATAGCAAGGTTATTCCTTTTATAGTGATTTACAGCTTCCGAATATATTTTGAGATTCATTTTAAGTGCACTTTATGTTGACGCATTTAGCGTATTAGTGCAGGTATTAATTTAAAATGTTGAAAAATTTGAATTCGATTGTTAAGGACCCCGATGAAAATTAATCATGGTTTTACTATAGTAATATTGTAGTAACCATGACTACTGTCACCATGGTTTTCTGAACAGAAATCATGGTTTTGATACAATTAACCATGGTTTTATAACAGTAATGCTTTAGTTTCTATACAGTAACCATGATTTTACTATATATTGTAACCATGACAGTAACCATGTTTATATTGTGGTTACTATGATTTTATTACAAATGCCATGGTTAAACTATGGTTACTGTTATAAAAATTAAGGGCAAACCTGTTGAAGTGTTTACCAAATAGAGTATTTTTTGGATTTGGCAGTAATATGTATATATATATTTTTATCTGAACAAAGCAAATACCAAACCGCACTGAAACCGTGACCCTAAAACCGTGATGCAAACCGAACCGTGAGAAATTCAAACCATTACACCCCTACCGAATAGTGAGTTTGTGGTGGGACTTCCTGTTTTTAGAACCAATGGAAAACAGGGAGAGTTTTATGGAATCTGTTTGAAAACAATGATTATTTTAACAATTCCGTTTGGTGATGCTAGTGCTGCAGAAATTATGCACTTCAGCTTTTTTACATTTTGTTCAAAAGTAAAAAATAAATAAAATAATAGTCTATAAAATATATTTAGTTGCCGTATACCATTTCACATCATCTTATGACTCAAGAAGGTGGCACAAACCACTTTTCTTTTTAGCTTCTTTGTTCCAGGTATGCAACTTAAGGTCAGCTTTTGTGTGCGAGGCACCACATTTGCACATTTCTTCTGAATGCCAGACATGGTGCAATGGACCGTCCTTTGCTCGGTCACATCAGTCCTCACTAGCTCTCTGAAAGCTGTTCTCTTTGGCAGCTGCTGTTCTTGCGGCTGTTCTGTAATGCCTCCCATTTCCACAAACTTCTTTTAAGGCTCTGAGCTTCCCCTTTTGCTCTCTTGAATGAAGCCCAGTTCAGAAGCACAGAAAGGAAAACGACATTACGAAACCTCGTATGATTTTATGCACCTGTTCTGTGCAAATCACATCTATTATGTTAAAATGAATAGCAGAGCAACTTTGAATCATCCTACAGTGAAGCCACAAGTACCCCAAGGGAGTCCCTTAGATGCTTGGACACCTAATGATATATTTCAGATCAGGACTCTTGAAAATTTTGATTCTGGCAATATAGTTTTTAAGTGAATAAATAAAAGGTACATTTCTGGTTTCAACATTATCTGTAACTCAGTCCTTTGTTTTGTTGGACAAGAAAAGCTAGTTTCATGCCATGCGACCCACATTTGGTTTTCAACCACTGAAAATAGGTGAGGTTTAACAATTTATGCATGCCACATTGAGAGCCCCGTGTCTCTGGAATTTTACTATATAGGGCCTTAATTACAATAGGAAGTTTGTTCTGAACTAGGATATTAAATGATATCAAGATATCCTTCAGGAGTTACAGGCACTCCAACTTAGGACACAAAATGGAACGTTTCACCATTTTTGCACCATTGGCTTATAATGCAACAAGGGGTGCTGAAGTCAATTGATTTTAGCGATAAACATACAGATTTCTATTGATAGGTATGTCTAATAAAATGAAGTATACCTGCATGTCACTGTGGTGATGATTTATATAATCTCTCTCTACCAACCATCCCCTTGGGACCAGTATATTTGGGATACACTATAATTGGGGCACTAAAGCGCTGCAGACACAAGCACTTCCATGAAAACTGCCATCAGCCCTGGAATGCATGGCACACTACGGCTCTCTGCTGCACTCCATCTGTATCCCATGTACCCCTCCGACTGCACTCTGATCAACCAATCACACATGCAGTGGTGGATGAAGTACACAAATCCTGTACTTGCGCTAAAGTACAAATACCCTAATTAAATGCTGTTCCAATACAAGAACTCCTTTTCCATTCACAATGGGGTAACACTTTACAATAAGGTTCCATTTGTTAACATTAATGCATTATCCATCATGAACAAACAATTAACATTATATTTTTACAGCATCTTAGTTAAAGTTAGTAAATAAAAATACAATTGTTCATTGTTAAATTAATGTTAGTTCAAAGTGCATTAACTATTGTTAACAAAAATGACTTTTGATTAAATGCATTAGTAGACGTTTAAATTAAGATTAATTAATGCTGTAAAATTGGTCATTATTAGTTTACGTTAACTAATGTTAACAAATTGAATCTTCTTGCAAAGTGTTGCCATACAAATGTGCTTCAGGGTTTCTATGACTACAAAAAACATGGGAATATAATAGAGGAAAAACAGAATTTAATTGGTCAAAAATAGACAGAACGCTTGATAATTGCAGTATTTTTGAATGTATTTGGGTGGCTCAAGAAAATATCCTGGTCCTATTTTACCCCAAAATCAAAAGAAACGCATAAGAAATTATATTTTGCATATAGAAAAATTATATTTTTAGCACCATTATGATTTACATTGACATTTTCATGCAAGTTTGCACCACAATTCTCATTACCACAATGACAAATTATATATGATTATGAAATATGAAAGTATTGACATTCTAGTAGTATTCTCTTCTATACTGCTTTGCATTTTTGCAGATTTTAATAAAAAACATTGTACCACAACAACCTTTTTACTGTCAAAAGTGTAAAAAAAAACAAAAAACCTAACGGTAATAAGAACAATCATTAAAAGGCAATAGGAAAAGTAAAGCGTCTGGACACCTTACCGTAATAAAAGAATTGGAGGATAAAAGTCCTAAAAATATATGTCACGATTAATCAAATCTGAATAGTCCTAAATGTAGGCTTCAATTTCTTTCTGCAGCATTTTGTTGACAGATTTCATTAGCATCACTCACATAGATAGTTACGATTAGTCCTAGTCTAGGTTGGGAAAACCATAACAAGAAGGTTTTGGTCCGACTCTTCCATCCCAGCACAAACAAAAATTTATTTGGAAATTTAATTAAGGCATTTACATCATATTAAAAGGAGAAAGTATTCAACTAACTTTCCTAGGAAAGAAAATGTAAATAAACGAACTATAACTCCTTTTCTATCCCAAAACAAGCGAAAACTGATATTGAAACAAAATGGCACCCACCTCCCTACAAATACTCCCAACATAATCAGTCCAAGGAACGCTTTACTTCGGACAATACCTTTTAACACCTTTTCACATCAGTCAATAGGCACAAATTCAATCTCAAGCAATATACAACAAATTCTCAAGAGCATTATAACAACACATCTGAGCCAGGACAGGGGAGACAAAGAATGACGCTTTCCAGCTGCTTTTATCCTCCATCAGCTCACAGCCAGACCAATCAGTAGAACTCCTCATTAGTGCTCTCACCTGGTAGTGATTAGAGGGAGAGGGAACAATATAGAGGAGAAAAGCCAGGGGGAAAAACAGACATGCAAAACTAAACATACCCATCCCAAATACAGATACAATGTAACAACATTGAATAAGATTTACGACATAACACTTCCCCATCGAAAAGATACAAAGAAATGTTCATACTCTTTAAATACGTCCAGGGACGTAACAGTTATAAAAAGTTAATGAAATGCATAATAATTTTTTTCCCAGTTTGAAATACTCCATCCTCCTGGTTATAAGTAGAGAAGGGACCTATTGAGTACGTTTACTCGAGAATAAGTGAATTGATTTCTCTGAAAACCCACTGAGACTAGATCAGTCCGATTCGTGAGTGAACTCCTCAGTGCTATCAGTTTTTAGTTCCCCAACCAACCAACCAACCCACCCCCGCCGATCAGGGACAGACAGTGTGCGGAAATCACCCCTGATTTACACGCAACAGATGCAGAGAAGAGAGCCCCTTTTGATCGGCTACAGCAGCATAGATGTAACCCCCACTAATTTCACCTGTCGTGGAACTTGGAGCATAAAGGAACTGTGCCACTAAAGTTGGAGAGAATTGGTGTGATAAAACAGAAAGGCAGAGGGTGGCATATCCATCACCCTGTTGTGTTAGTGTCACTATGCCCAGAAAATATTTAACCAAAGAGCCATGCGTTTTGCAGACAGATTGCATTTTTACTAGGTATCTCAAAGTGAAAGTATGTACACCAAGCAAAGGATGTTTTATAATGGCATTGATATTGTTGAGGAAGTATGCCACAGTATTCTTGCCACAGTACTTTCAAATCCACCATGACTTCCCTTATTGCAGAGTGCAAACTCATCGGCTAGTTCTTCAATAAAGGTACGGACAACTTAGAAAAAAAATCTCTCTGTCACTCTGGCCTTACTGGAAGTGGCTGAGGTGTTGACAAAGACAAACTGTTTCCGTACTTAACATGAAACTACTTTACGAAAGAGCTATGCACAAGAAGAACAAATCAACACAATTACCAAATATGTTGCCCTACAAAGAAAACTATTAAGGGATAGTCTGAAAATGGTTTTCCAAACCCATATGACTTACGTTCTTCTATGAAACACTAAAGGAGAATTGTATGCCACACACAGTCAATTTAGCTTAACTTTTAATGAACCTGGAATATTACTTTAAATTAGTGACTGTCCCAATTCAACAATTCAGTAGTTTAGATATGCTTACTGTCTGGTAACGGGATCACTTCCAACAAGCTTTTGTCTTCTGACCTGTAAAAACAAGTAAGGAAAAGTTATTTGGGTTGCAACTGGTGGGGCAGGGTCACTGTGTTTCTGTGTGTCCTGCTAGGTTGCGGCTTGTTGCGCCTTATGCAAATCCACATTCCCACATGTTCTTTTATCTGTATTCAGTGTGTGCTTACACATGTAAATTGATTCTTTAAAGAAGTCTCGCAAAATACAAGGTCTTGCCTTTCCCTGTCACTGCATGAAGTGCAATATTGGTCTTTCGTAGATGTTAATTGTTTGTTTGAAAACAAAGACAGAAGGCAAAGAGGTGTACCAGGTTGGATGGTCCTGGTTGGGTGTAGAGGAGCACAGTGGTCAGGGTAAGTGGTGGGACATCCACCTCTAGAGGGCTACTGTGTGTCAAGGAGTCCAGGTGTCAGCTCGCCCTGACCACTCTATATGTGGATGGATGCTGGAGTTGAACAGTATTGCTGAAACAAGTCAACTACATTTTCCATCATTCTTTGGTAAAGACGGATACAATTGACAGCATCAGATACAATTATATATATATATATATATATATATATATATATATATATATATATATATATATATATATATATATATATATATACTGGCGACCTGTCCAGGGTGTCCCCCGCCTTTAGCCCAATGTTAGCTGGGATAGGCTCCAGCCCCCGCGACCCTGTACACAGGATAAGCGGTTGACGATGGATGGATGGATGGATGGATGGATATATATATATATATATATATATATATATATATATATATATATATATATATACTGTCTTTGTTGGGAAGTGAAAACAAGGGAATGAATGCTGGATTTGAAATATCCCAACATGTTAATTTTATTGCAACCAAAATCACTTGAACACACGTCATGTTCTAATAAGGAGTTGCAAACTTGTAATTACAGTAGCAACTTCCCAGGATGACTTGAAGGCAGCATAAAACTCAAAATGTCAAATATTCGCATTTGGATCGACCAACACTCCAGTAAACAATTATTGGTTTATGATCATTTCAGACTTGCTACCAATGCAGAGAATCTGTTACTGGAGTGTGAACAAACCCCGTAACCGTAACACATTAGAGAGTGATAGAGTGAAGTATATTAATGAGTAAACTAACATGACTTGTTTGATTGGCTGAATTTGGCCAAAAGGCTGTAAAAGCAACAATATTGCCTATTAACCATAAGCAGGCCCACACAGAATCAGTGCATGTTTCATACAATTCTTTGCATAATGTTGATTACCACAAAAATAAATCTTTTTCTTAAAAACAAGCAAACATTGCGGTTACAGTAAGGCACTTGATATGGAATTGAATGGGGCCAGTCCATAAACGTAAAGTGGTGAAGTGGTGGAGTGGTGGTGTGGTGGTGGCGTAGTGGGTTAAAGCACATAACTGTTAATCAGAAGGTTGCTGGTTTGATCCCCACTGCCGCCACCATTGTGTCCTTGAGCAAGGCACTTAACTCCAGGTTGTTCCGGGGGAATTGTCCCTGTAATAAGTGCACTGTAAGTCACTTTGGATAAAAGCGTCTGCCAAATGCATAAATGTAAATGTAAATGTAAAAAAAAAAACAGTTTCAAAAGTTTAGCCACAAGACATAAATAATATGTGTTAAAGGAATAATTCACCCAAAAATGTATTCACCCTCATGATATCCTGTATGACTTTCTTTCTTCTGCAGAACACATTTGAAGAAAAATATCTTGGCTCAGAAGGTCCTTCAAAGATAAGTAGATGGTGATTTCACTTCTGAAGCTCCAAAAATGACAGACATTCAGCATAAAAATCATCGATATGAATCCAGCGGCGCATGTGCCTCTGTTCTCGCATGTCTCAAGTGCCAATGAAATTACATCACACATGCTTACTGCTGCTGCCCGGAAGCATGATTTACAGTTAAAATAGAGTTAAATCCTTTTAGCACCAAAAGTGATCATGTCACTTTAGAAGGCATTAATTTAACAGCATAACAGTATGGATGATGTTTATGCTGACTGTCTGTGATTTTCAAAAGTGAAATCACCATCTACTTACCTTTAAAGGACCTTCAGAGCTAAGATATTTTTCTTCAGATGTGTTCTGCAGAAGAAAGAAAGTCATACAGGATATGATGAGGGTGAGTAAATAATGAGAGAATGATCATGTTTGGGTGAACTATCCCTTTAACAGGATTTTCTTGTCATAAAATCAGAAGATTACAGCGTTTACCAGGATAAATGGTTTATCAACGGCTTGTCGTCATGACAACAAGTTGTATTATTCGATATAACTTTACAGAGATATGGGTAGTAAGGGAAATGATCACACTAAAGTCATGCTAACATGCATAATGTTTACGTCTTATAGCTATATTTTTGAAATGGTGTGTATTTTAATGTATATCGATTGGTCCCATTTATTTCCATTGCCTTCCTGTAACCACTTTTCTTCTTCTATTTTTAATAAACGAGGGATGAGTCAAATGTGTTTTTTTCTCTCTCTTTTTTTTTGTGGTAATCAAAATTATGCCACAAATGCTAAGCTCATTGTTTTGAACCGGAACATTTACGGTATTTAAGAGTACAGTACTCTCAGCTCAGCTGAATGCATTTATGATCATTTTAGTGCCATTAAACCATAATAAAATGACTTTCAGTTTTGTATTGTTTTTACTTTTAGCATGTTACTGGCACATTCATTATTTGACTTCCTACCACAGAGTTAAAGTTTCATAAAAGCCTTTTCTTTTAATTATTAAAAAATTAGAAGAAAAGAAAAAAGGCTTGACCTAGCCTACCTGTCAGAACTGGAGTGATGAGAACTAAGGGAGACAAAAGGTTAGCTGGGCAGGGCATGTAGTGACCATTTGTCTTGGAGCGGCCATTAAAGCTGGAGGTCGCAGTTGGGGGGGACTGAGGTCAGGTAGAATGCACTTTTGATATGGTGATACATTTTGTGAAATCCTTGCAGTGAGATATGTGGTGAGGCTGTGGGAAGATTTGCTCTCTTTTGTGGGGAGCCTCTCAAGGCACTTGCATTGTGTCCCGTGAGCCACTGAACGGGAAATGATTCCTTTAATCATTGGGTAAACCCGACAGGGTCTGCATTCGTGGCAGCGTGGGGGATCAGAGTCTGCAGTGTGCACTGACCACCAAGCTTGCCCTCCCAGCAGTCTCTTTAAATCTTAAGTCGGACATCCCATAGAGGGGACTGCTGTGAAAGATAACTACATAAATGGCTATTCTGTAGACAAGCCGAAGTCTCTCTTTAGTCAAGACGAAAGTCAGTAGTGGTAATTTTTCTTATGCTCATGCCTAAATTAAAGGGATAGTTCACCCAAAAATGTAAATTCTGTTATCATTTACTCACCCTCATGTTCTTTTAAGCCCATATGACTCTCTTTTATCCCTGGAACAAAAAAGTAGATGTTAGGTGGAATGTTAGCCTCAGTCACCATTAACTTTAATTATTAGACATTTTTTGCTTGAATGTTTTGTTGTTTTTGCTGTAGCCACTGTCAGAGCAACTGGTTGTTAACATTTCAAGATAAAAGTGCTTTTGCTTCCTTTGTGTGTGAGGAATTTACAAGGTTCCTTTTTTCTTTTTGTTTCACACATCGAGCCCGGTGGCCCCTCAGAGCTTTAGGAAGCAGGGAGAAAACAACTAAATGAGGAAATGATTTTCTGCTTTGGCCCTATGGATTTTTATGGCCAACAGAAGACTCCTATCACATTTGAGGCCTGCTTATTTTTTCATTGGCGAGTAGATGGTAACAGAGTAGTGCTGGGTATCCATACCGATTTTATTCTATTCTGATTCCAATTTCTATACGATTTGAAAAATGAACAACAGGGCCCAAATTATGCAGTTCAATTGCTATTTATTTTAAGCACATATACAAATCAACACAACCAAATCTGCAATGAACTTTAAAGTAAAAGATCAATCTTGCTAATTGAAGAATCAATATCGGGATCGTTCAGATGAAGATTGTAATTAATCTGAAAATCAGTGTTTTTACCCAGCCCTATGATAGAGTTGAAACTAGTACCTTTCCCCACATGTTGGACAGACAAAGCACTCAATGAAGACATTATTACATCCTTCCCAAATGATCGAAGTTGTTCCTCTTTTAGAGTTGCACCATGCCCATATTTCAAAAGATCCACCCAACATAATATCCAAAATCTTTTCAGATACACTCACATTATAAGCCATGATTATTTGTGTCACAAAAGTCAACCTGGTTGCAGTCCTGGGTGCGACCTTATAAAAAGTCCAATGCATGTCTGCTTAGTGTCAATGACACGCTGCATTTTATGACCTCTGCACTCCAATTGCTGCCATTATGGCCCCGGACAAAAGGTCCTCTCAGAAACTTACATATTTTCCCACATGCAAAATTGGAAATTGGAAACTTCCTCTCACAAGCTGCAAGGCTTTGTGATGGGCAGTCATGAAAGGCCTGGCTGGTGGAGAGGTGGAGTGGGGGAAGAGGCCGAGGTTTGGGAGGAGGGTAGGTCGTGAGTTGGCCTAAGGACTGAAAGCAGAGAACCCTGTCTTTTTGGAGGAAGAGGAATGTGCTTTGATGCAGACACAAGCGCGTACATTCTTTCAGCAGGAGAAATCAGCTGATGAGGTGACATAGATTGTCTGGAACATCTTCTCGGACCATCTTAGCAGCATCGCTGAGGGTCAAGTTGATGGCTAAAACATGGATGGCATATTTGGATGTTACAATTCAATAATAGCATAGATGCATGTCTGCCAGCTAGACCAACAGCAAACTTGCACTAACCATCATAAACCAGCCTACCAGTACGATAATGCATGGTGGTTAAGATGGTCTTTTGAGCAGGGTATAAACATTTTGCCTGCAAAGGTGTGCTGCAGTGCCAGCCCACTTTTCAGCTGTTTTGTTTCCGAATGTATTGTTCCCATTTATTTTCTTCATAGGGATTTCATAAAATCCTTAATAAAAGAGTCCTAAGCCATGCACCAAACCAACAAGCTCCAAGATGAATCACAACATTACAAACTGTGATGTGAAGCAAAGAATTATTGGAAAATTAGACAAAAAGACCAAGGTACAAGACTGTGTAATTGGCATCTTTAATGAGGGAATGATCTACAATCCCATGAAGCATTGCAAATGATATCAAATTCAAAATGATAGAAATATGTAAAACTATTGAATCAAAGAACTCATTGTACATATAGAATCATTGCATTTAAAGTTTATTGCAAAATATTACTATATTTGCGAATATATAAAAGTAGTTTGAGAGCGTGTGTTTGCTTTTCCTCTGATTGGTGGATTTTCCCTCTCAGGATCATGGGTAGTGTAGTTCTTCACCCTGAACCATGCTATTACATTTTGCTGAAATAATGTGGAATGATGGCATCAACAGAAGCATGTACCATCAATTAACAACCTCGAAGAACACCTTTGGTCTGTCTTTAAAGGTTTAAGTTATCATCAATAATCAATCTCCCTATGAAAAAAAAATTAATTGGATTTTTATTTCCGGAACTTTTGTCCTTTATTGTATTTGCTTTAGGAGAACCCCATTCGAACACATGAATTCAGAGCATTTATTGTTTTCATATGCATTTCCAGTGATAAAAAAGAACTCAGCATTTATCTCAAATTACAAGCATTTAAGTGCTTTTAACTGCATTAAATTGGGAAACTGTTGGCTGTGGTAATACTTAGCCCCTCATCTAGAGCCAATGCAGGAATGAACTGACATGGACTTTGTTTTATATCAGGGAGTGGACATCACCTTAACCATTAATGTCAGTGAAAGAGCTGGACAGGAATTATCACCCTTGCAAACTGGATTTGCCATCAATGAAATACAGATTTGCAGAGGAATGCATGGCATGGCTGTAGGGGAGGAGTTCTGAAGGGATAGTCACTGGGATAGAAGGGGGGTGGGTGGCTCTCCACTACTCATTGCCAATCTGTAAATATTTACTCTTCCACATCATTACTTCCCAATCGTCACTTACTTGATTGTGTATGAATCAGAAAGGAGTGTAAGAACTGAAAAATAAACTGGTGCCAGTGCACTGCAACCATTTTGTACGTACTTGCCAGAACCAACACATTGATTGTGGTGATGGTGATGTAGGTGAAACATGTGTGAGGAACTCAACATGATGACTCTAGAAAACATACATTTTCTCAAACGCATGCTTGCAAGTCCATCTCATATCAGTTACACATTGTGTAATTGTGTTTGAATGGTTGATACCAAAGGCAAGCCAGGTTATTTAAATTCTAATGCAAAGGTAAAGATTTACTGCGGGTCCTACATATTTATGTAAATGCTGCTGAAAAGACCAGCATGGACCAAGCTTAATGCTAGTTTGCCGCTGGTCTAGCTGCACAAAACCAGCATAGCCATGATGTTAACTATGGAAACCAATATAGTCTTTCTGATGAAGCTGGCTAATGGGGCTTTCTGGTTAAGCTACAGTAGTTACAAAGCCTTGTAGGGACACCAGCAAACCAGCTTTTTAAATACAGCATATGCTGGTGACCGGCAAAGCTGGTCTTTTCAACAGAGTTAAATAATCTTTACCGATTCAAAGCAAGTTAATCTGAATGTTGATTACCACAAAGCATATTTCAACTCGTTTTTGTTTAAAATAAAAAGCAAAAATGACATAAAGGTACTTACAAAGAAATTAATTTGGTCCAGTCCATTAATGTTAAAATATATACCACTTCAAAGGTATAGTCACAAATTGTTTACATGTTAGCACGATTTAACAAGTGCTGTCGAATGACCTTCTCTTGTATTGAACCCAGAATATTCATTTAAGCGCCTTAGATAATGGCTAAGTTAATGTTATGATAAGATTCATCTCATGAACATCCATACGATGGTGCTTTGGTCTAGGACTGATAGCAACATGGAGAAGCTGGCCATTTGTCAAAGATACCATACTATATAAGACAAGATGGCGATGATAACCCTGGCCCATTCCACATATACAATATGTCTTCTCAGCTATATTTAATAGTACTTTAGATAGTTCAGTGATAAACTGTAAGGTTCTTCTCAGACCCCCTGTGGTGGTCATCCTCAATAGAGCATGGCAAAAATGTGACAAGACATGATTGCTCATGAAAGTCTTAGTGAAGGCCTCTTCTCTTTAAACGTCTGAACATGGGTAGGGCGTTTGTGAAAGGGGGCTATATATGGGTCTGGGGCATTCCAGCAGCTCCATTGGATTTAAAGAGTCTCAGATTTCAAGGTGGTCAAATCATGGTCTTCTCAAAAGTGAAAGTCTAGTGTTTCGGGTGAATACCAGCGTTCCCTTTCATTGCTCTTGCGGTGGCTACAGTGAGCCTCTCTTAAATAGCCCATAAGCCTGTAAAATGGCAGATGGGGTCTGTCAGGAGAGTCAAAGACCACCAGTAAAAGTGAACATGTTGACACTGTTTGGATAAGCAGAGCCAATGAATCCTGGCTCGTTGTCAAAGGCTTGCAAAGTAACTTCCAGTTGGAGCTGCGTTAAATAAACAAGCAGAGTTTTCTTCTCAACACTCTTCAAAATGCACCACAATAATCAAATTCAGACGTTTCCTCTCAAAGACAAACGAAGCTGCAGTATTGTTCCTAACTCAGCCTGTGTTTCTTTGAGACAAAACGCATGGTGTAAAGCTGTCTGATGCTAAACCTCAATCCTTTGGTCATTCATACAGTTTCTTTTATGTCTATCACTTATAAGTTTATGTTTTCACATTTGAGCAAAAATAGGTATGTT
This sequence comes from Xyrauchen texanus, assembly GCF_025860055.1. NCBI lineage: Eukaryota > Metazoa > Chordata > Actinopteri > Cypriniformes > Catostomidae > Xyrauchen > Xyrauchen texanus. The sequence continues at coordinate 57,421,823 of NC_068276.1, forward strand.
ACAGTATAATCCAACCCTGCATTCCACAATGAGGAATGCCTGAGTCCCTTCATTAGCTAATACTATTGTGAATTGCCTTCATTGTTTCCTTTTTGTCCCCACCTCCTCTGAAGAGAGCGTGCTGTGAGTTTCCACCAGTCTTTAGCCCAGACCCAATTCATGTCAACCTAACTTGCCGGTCTATTCGAGAGCTTTGATCTTTAGAGAATTTGAAGAAAAGAGGGGACCTAAAGAACAGCCAGTGCTCCCTGCAATTAAAGTGAGCTACAGTACAACTTAGCATGTCTGATATTCGCAAATTGTCTGACTGGTGTTGCTTTGGAAGATAGTCACAACATTGAATCTAGAAGATTTTTTTAGGTAAGTTCAGGCTAGGGCTGGAAGTTGAATCCAAAAAGAGTAGATTCTTCAATTGTGAGGCGTTTGGAATCGAAAGTCGACTCCGCTCAAGGGTATAATGTGATTTGTTTTGTCATTCGTAGTATCAATACTAAATATGTTTGAAAGTAAAATAGACTTTAGATTGCACTCTTTAATATAAGATGTCACTTTGCCTCCCAATGGTTCTTAAGAATTGGAAAAAAACATTTGTCTGGAATTTACATTGGGAATTGATTCAGAAAACCTGGAATTTCTGGAATTGAACAACCCCCCTTAAGACATAAAACCCTTAAAGATATTATGACATGGAGTTTACACTTCAGTGGAACCTTATGCATATCCAGATTAACAGACGACAAACAGGATCCTCACCCTTTTATTTTGTGTTGGTTGCTTAATGGTACACGGTACAGTCATGTGAAGCCTTGGGCTTGAGTTATAAATGCCACAGAACCAAAGCTTAAAGGATACTGAGAAATATTAGAGCTTCATGGGAGGTTTGTGACCTGGATTTAATATTTTTTGTAGTACGTGCAGATCTATGGAATTGCACATACAGACCTGACACTAACCATCAGCCATAATTACACTGAAGATAGAGCAGTAATCCACACATAGGCCCTAAATGCAGAACCAATATCATTAGTGCGGTAAAGTTAAGTACTATAAAAAAATTTACATGAATGTTCTTTTGCAACAACTTCTGAGACTTTGTTTTACGTTGATTCACAAATATAACTGGTTTGATCTTTTACCACACTTTGATGGCATTTGTAATTCTAAATTGCCTGAGTAAGAACATTTTAAGTGCCCTTTTTATTTTACTCAGAAACAGAAAAATAGTAATACACAAAAAAATATATATATATTTTATAATTTGATCCATTAGGTAATTCTTTACTGTTTAACTTTACATTTAAGCAACATTTTGTCAGAATGGTACAAGCTTATCCTACTCAAATGCATGACATCAAATAAACAATTATGTCAGAAGTAATCTAAAATCAATCAGATTAGATTACTTTAAAAATGTATTCCAAGAGATTGTGTTACTGACTATTTCTTATGTTATTTGTAATCGGCACCAGATTACAATTCAGAAGGGATCTACCCAGCACTGTCTATAGATTACACTAACAGTGTCCAAACCTGAAACAGATTGAGGAAACCAGGACTGGCTCACTAAACAGGTCTGGCCAATCTCAGACTCAAACATAGAGAAAGCATACCCACAAATCACCCTTTTTAACTGATTGTGAACTGAATCGCTGATCATGTTTTTAGGGTGCCAATGATGAAAATCGTGATTTTTTTTTTTTCACCCATAACTTGTTTTGCAGTGAACCTCTGTGGCAGTTGATAGTGACTCACTTCAAAGTAAAAAATTTAAAAAAAGCACCCAAAAGTGTCATAAAAGTACGCCATGCAACTTGTGTGTCATATTCATTAGTCTTTTGAAGGCAAAAGTTTGAGTTTGGTGAAGAAGAAAAAAAAACCCAATGTATATAATATTTCTGTGAAAATCTTGACGTCTGTTGCGCTTTCGTGTGTGCTGTGAGAGAAGCTCGTTCACAGTGGCTTGCGTGTTCTTGCGAGAACTTGCATTGTTAAGCGCTAAAACAATGAAAGTTGTTGAGTAAACATGTGAAGCCACTGTTAACGCACTGTTAAAGCTGAAGTATTTCGCTTTTTCAGTGTTGAAATTCTTCCTTCTATCCCAGCTTAATATGCAGAGACAACTACAAGTAAGTCATTCAGAGGTTCATTTTGTCTGAACTGTAAACGGTTTGTCTCTGTGGCACTATTAAATTCCTGTGTTTGTTTAGAGCTACCCGCTTAGACCTTCCCCAACAACGTTATTCAACTAATGTTGTGAGTTGGGGCGGGACTATCTGGCTGTTCGAAACACAGCAGACTAGGGGCATATTCGGAAAGTTGTTTTGATAACATTGTTTAATTTTGCAATTCTGTTTGGTGGAACTAGTGTCGCAGAAATGACATACTTCAGCTTTAAGCGCAGATTGTTTAGAGCTAAAAACAATGCAAGTTGTCGTGTGCACAAGCTACTCTCATACTCAGTATTTTTCCTCTTGTGTTCGCATAAGAAAGAACCGGTATGTCATATGGGTTTCGAACACTATGATGTTTAGTAAATTATGACAGTATTTTCATTTTTGCGTAAACTATTCCTTTAACATTGCCTTAGAGACTTAACAACTCAAAAGTGAGATTTGCATAATAGGATTCAACTGAATCTGTGGTTTAATTAAGTTTGTACCTTGCTTTGTCAAGGATCAGGGAATGGAGGAGTAAGCTCTCCAGGTTGCCAAGCCTTTGAAAAAACCTCCACCGTGGGAGACAGGGAAGTTAAGAACATGCTGTATATCAGATGTCGGATAACAATAGCAATCAGTGTACTGGCACACAGATCCAGTTCTCGAGGCAGCAATGATAGACAATACAGAGAAGTACTGAAAGATGTTTTCCTCTGTGAACAGATGACTCATTGGATCTTCCTTTGAGGGTTTAACCCAGAATAAATTGTTTGTATACATTGGAGACAAAAGGGTTCTATATGGAAAAGGAGAGAGAGAGAGAGAGAGAGCGAAAGACGAGGAAGGAAACTTTTCAAGTGCTGCAGAGGCTGCATAATTTTTTATTGGATAGGCAAATTTCACTACATGTAGGAGTACAGCCACTAACATTCAGCACAATCAAAGAATGCTCTCATGTGTGTATGATCTGGGCCAGGTCTGCTCCAGTCCAACAATTAAGCTGGCCATGTGAGAACAGGGGACACCCAAAGGGTAATGCAGTTGAACAGGGGGGCAGCTATGTCACTGGGGCCCCTCTTAAGCTAAAATCGATCTATGCTTACCTAAATACGAAACACTGCCCCCAATAGCCAAAGCAGTAAGTGTTGTTGGCCGTATGGTCACATGTGAGCTCCATTTTCTGTGTGTAATGTCCACAAATGGGTGCCAAAAGTGTGTTGTGAAGTGAGTTGTTTTGTGCTCCACTGGCTGTAATACAGTGAAGAGGAATGCATATTTTATAAACAAACCTAACCTAACTTCCAAACCTAAACCTATCATCAGTTATATAAGTAATGTTAGAGGAAAAAAATGCATCCTCAGAATCGTGTTCACCATTGATTATTCGAACGTGATTACTTCCTGATTTCAGAAAGTATAATGTGGTTGATCCTAGGGTACCGTAACTCCAAAAAACAACATTCTGACTTCCTGTGTGATAGTGTTGAAATGCAATTGCGGTCTGACAAATTTTGGAATCCACCATTGCACTAAATTGACTTAGAAGCATCTGCATTCATATACTTGCATAGGGTATGTTTCAGCCTGAGTATGTTTTTCTCTCTCCACTCTTGTTTCCTCCACCTCGTTTCACTTTAGTCCTCCTCAATCAACAGCTCTCCCTTCTTCACAGTTCTTCCGCTCTTCACCTCTTTTGCTTTACTCAGTGACATTGATTTATAATCTTAATGACATGAAGAGCTAAGCCAAACTAAAGCTTAAAATGGTGAGTTGTCTGAGCACTGTTAGTGGCTGACCTCCATGGTTGACCCCTCTGCCCCAGGCCTCTGATGGCAAGACTTTTTCCTATCGACTGCTTTCACACATTCCAGTGATGGCCCTCAAAATACTCACCTTTATACTCACTGTTCTTGATGTCAATGTGTAGTTGTGTCTCATAACAGAGCAAGCTGCCTTCTTAGATAGCTGTATTTGGCAGAATACCATAATTGTGCTTCTGATGTGAAGGCTGTCTCAAATTTTTCAGGGGAATCATTCAACATTTTAAGATATAACATTTTGGCCAGACTTGGGAACAAGATTGCTTCCTTTATGGATATGAATTGGTAGTAGTTCTAATCACAAATTTATTTAATGCATTATTATTATTATTATTGTTGTTATTATTCTCAGGGGTGGACTGGGAAGCGAAATTGCCGGGGGTGGCCCATTTTCATAATGTGGTGGCCCATTTCAGCTTATCGTGGCCCATTCGGCCCTGTTTCGCATTTATTATTATTTGTCCATTATTAGTCCATATACATCGTTTGCTTAGCCACATGATAATGTTAGCGTTAGCAACAACTCTTGTGCAATTCATATGAAGTTTTTGCCTATAAAGATTAGTTACTTATGAGGTTTAATTTTGATAAGGTTTAGGTTGACAGCAACCCATGTAGATAGGCATTAGACAGCAAGTCAGCTCACTAGGTTTTAAGACATATCCTGTGTGTTTGTGGGAGTCCATTTTTTTATGTTAATTAACATATGATTACCTCTTATTTAAAATTTAAGAGAAAGAAAGAAAGAAAGAATGAAACGTTTAGGGAATCTGGACAGAGATGAGTCTAACTGTATGTGTTTCAGTTTTGTTTTAGAGGTTGTACAAATCCTATTTTATTTGCATTGAAAAATTGCCATTGATTGTTTTAATGAGAAAACTCACACATATCCGTAACAACAAAGGTAAGACTACATGTGTACATAGGATTGTATCAAGGGTTTAAACAAATCCCCACGTTTGCTTCAAGAGTCCCCATGTGGTGGTGTTAATTGTAATAAGTGTAAGGAAGAAACGTGTCTCGCAGCGTAAATGAATGTAGAGAGGCTGTCCACTTTTGAATGGGAGACCACTTGGTTAAAACTCTTTAAATACCTGAATACTCCAGCCTTGTTGCAATCAGTAAACCAAAAGGATGTTTCAGCCTTCATTGTCTCAATTACATGCTCAAGGTCTGCAGACTTGTTGCTGTGTTTACTAAAATGAGACAACATCCATGCATCCGCAAATATCTTTTGATTCTCCTATCAGCATTCCAGATGGCCCATCTCCCATTCTCCCCTCTCTCAGCCATACACCATCCCCCCAATCCGCACAACACCACCCGTTCCACCATCTTAACCCTAATGAGCCAGCTCTGTCTGGGCTCTAAAGGAGACCCGTCCGGGTCATATCAAGGAGCAAATTTAAATGAACTGTTTGTGTTTCAATAGGTTGCCAATGGAATGCGAGCTCCTACATTATGGGCCCCACAGGGTGGTCTCCCTGCTCCTTGAGATTCACGTTAGGGGTCCGGACGGGGCACCATGGCAGTGGTGAGGGTAGGGGTGTGGAGGGTGGAAATTTAGGGTGAACTTCCAAGCAACTGTCCTGACTGCTCCATAAGGTAGAATTATACAAAAATTGGGGTCCTTTTTCAACTACAAATAATACCAGGTCTGTGTTTTCAAAGAATTGTGGAATCTCACAACCTTTAGTGTTACAAAAGCCGAAGCCAATATGGAGAGATTGCTAATTGCTACAGAGTCTGGGAAAGCTAGGATAAAAGCACATATTGGGGGTGGTCACCTTTGTTGTTACAAATTGTGACAAGTGAAAAGACTCCAGTCAGTGTCTTTACATGCACTTTAAAAAGTTTGATTTCAGTCAGACTTATACAATAATGAATTGTGGAGCGGAGGGGGGCGGGGCCGGGCTATGGATAAAGGCGGCCGGTGACGACGGTTCGAGAGAGAGAGAATTACGGGCATGCCCGTCATGTGTCTGTTTATTGTTCGTGTGTTTTGGTTTTGAGTTTAATTAAATATGATTTATATTGACAAGCCGGTTCTCGCCTCCTTGCCTATCTTAACCCCCTTACATGAATTAATATTATTTTTTAAATGTCATGATTATAACTGATTATAAGCGATTATAACTGTCATTGTAAATGTACTGATTGACGCACATCAAACTGAAACGATCCAATAATTTAGACGTACATTGTTTAAAAAAAAATAGTTTTTTAATTGAACATTGTTATCACAATATTAGTAGTTCTCAATATTGAAAAAACATTCTTAGTTATGCTAACTCTTATGCTAACCGTTAAATAACGTTCTACTCGCGTAAAAAAAAACTGTACACTTTAACGTTGCCACAACCACAATGTACCATTTGAAGATCATTAATTAACATTAAGTTGGCTGGGATGTCTGCATATGTGTCGATAGTAATTAGCAATGTCTACTGAATTAATTAGAACAGATGAATCACTTACCGGTAAGTCTTTTTTCTTTTCTTTTTTTAAGGCCAATGATTTGGATATTTCTAAGTATGATTATATACTAATCTCTAGCACATCACACCCCTGCACACACACACACACACACACACACACAGACACACACACACACACATCCTTACTCATTCACAAATGAACAATCTGTCCAATGTAATCAGTTTAAAGCATTTGGATAACTGAAGCGGAAGCATAAGAGCTGGATGATGAAACCTCAAATCTCCCAGGAAGTAACGCTGGCAAATAAGAGCATTTGCATGTCTGATCTGAGATTCTGTTCAATGTTGAATTTCAAACCATTGTAAAAGAAGAAAACCTCTTTAAAAATAGCATAGTGTGACATGATATTGCTATATACCCTTTAGCTGAAAGGTTTTGCACATCTTGGGTTTGCTTTTCCCATTTAGTTAGCTTCTACACTTGAAGTGATATCACCTTAGTAACAATAATTATACTCTGTTTGAAATTGATTTAGACAGTGGACTTAATGGATCATTTTAATTTATCACATAACTCTCGGGATTACTTGATTCTGATTGGTCAGTTCCGCCTTCCGCAGTCCAATTTTTAGAGGTTGTGCAAACTTGACATCAGGGCTCAGATCCCACCCTGGCACAATGCTATTGTCTTACCATCCTGGGCCAGGACTGGTCTAGGAGACATGTGAAGACGCTGATAAAGCCACCCACTTGGTCGAGACTTTTCACACAGCATCTCTCTTAGCTCTGAGCTCTCCTTTATGTTTTGTGCACTGATTTGGGGCTTCAGTTCTAAGGGGCTAAAGCAGAGGAGCCATTCATCACTAATGAACTACTGAAATTAGCCTTGTTAGCTGAAGTAGGATGGGAATATTTAAAAATACTCTTAATGTTCTGGTTCCTTATTGCTCCTACTGTTTATGCAACCAATAGACTAAATGGATGACAAGGACAGCAAAGGACGTGGAAACTCCTACTTAGACTCCATAAAGGCCACCAAATACCATACAAAGTAATGATTTGACAAAGCATTCATGGGAAAAAATGCACATCTGTGTTAAGTAATGAAAATGATGTATTTTTCGACAGAGACATGGCCTGGTGGTCAAAGTATATTTTATTGTCCCCAAAGGGAAATTTGGTGTGGACTCCACCTAACATGTCATTGAAAATTAAACAATTACACACAGTACAGCACAAGCACGCAATAAAAAGACATTCAATCTATGTGAACTGCTATTACAAATTTGCACCGATACAGGCACAAGACCTATTTAATTTACAATGTGGAACTGTGTATCTTCTCCCAGAAAGAAGCAATTCATACTGTGAGTACAAAAAGTGGGATGGATCACACACAATTTTCTTCACCTGGCTAAGTAAGCATGGCTCATATAGAGACTCTTTCCATCCTATAATTTTCATTGCTGTCTATACTAAATGTATTAGCTTAGATTTTATCTTTACAGTAAGATCCCCAAACCATACAGTTATTCCGTACCTGACAATAATTTCTAAAACAGTGCGGTCAATGTGCGTTTGATTGTGTTAGCGTTAGCGGTATTGCAACAATGTTTTTTCTAAAAGTTAGTTCTATTAAATGGTCTGCACTTATATAGCGCCTTTTTAACCTTATCAGTATTCAAAGCGCTTTACACTGCAACTCATTCACCCATTCATACACACATTCACACACCAATGACAGCAGAGCTGCTATGTAAGGTGCTAGCATGCCATTGGGAGCAACTTGGGGTTCAGTGTCTTGCCCAAGGACATTTCGGCATGTGGAGTCGTGTGGGCCAGGAATCGAACCACCAACCCTGCGATCAGTGGACAACCCGCTCTACCACCTGAGCCACACGGCTGTCCAACATTTAAATATGTACAAAGAAAGCCCTCTACATAACAATAATTCAGTATATAATGTTGAACCAATTATATTTAAATAATTATAAATATATTATATATTATAAATAGAATTCAAATAATCAAATGTATTGCTTGGATGGTAGGAATGTTCCTTATTACAGGCATGATAAAATGCATTATGTTATTTACTTTAAAAAATCAACAGCCCTAACTGCAGAATGTGTTTCAGTATTTTCAATATAGCGTCCTACTGCAAACCTCAACAAGAGGCGAATACAGTCATCTCTAACTGCTCACTCTTACCACATGCAGCACATCAGGAAATGACATGCAGGTGTCTCATAAAACACAAGTGAAACAACTACTTCAACAGGAATGCTAAAAACATGGCTTATTACACTTCATAAAGGTGCAACGTGGGTGATGCAGCAGTCGTCATGCTGTTCCTCACAGGTGGGCTGCAACAGTTGCTGATGGTTACGGTAACAGTGACATATTCCCACCAAAAAAAAAATTATATTACGGATCATTCATGGGAATTCTGGGCAGGCACGTCTCATGTTTTCATTCCCAGAACTGTCTCTTCTAGAGGCTTCCATGAGGGTGCTGAAAGACAAAAGCAGCAGTAAAAAACAATTTCAGCTAGTTTTGTTTCATTCGCCAGAACTTACAATGGAAATCAAGTGGTGACACCTCAGTACCAAAATTGTTTATCGTTCAAAACAACAAAAAAATCTCCTTAAAATCAAACATTAAATCAGATAATACATTCAGCACTCAAAATGAACATCCATATATTTTGATAGCAACTGCTTCTTATATCTTGCCCTGCATCTTAACTCTTTGTTAAAGGCTAATAGAGTGTAAGTATGCAGGCTATAAATGCAACAGCCGATGCTCAGGCAACTTTTTATCTATAAGCTGGTGGCCAGCAAGTTTTTCTGTCTGGAGTTGATAAAATCATGTTTAAATTACAGACTAGAGTTTGTAACTTACCACACAGAATCATGCACCATGATTGACCACACATTTCACCACCCCTGACATTAAGCACATTAAGAGCAGTTGTTGGCAACTAAAATGAATCAGGCTAACTATGAGTCATCCATTCATTGACTTTGTGGACATGAGAATTCCCTCTTACTAATGGACTTTTAATGAGGTCATTCATTGAGTAGTTCATAACCGCTGAGAAAATATGTCAGCAGTACCGCCATCTTGGAAAGGTCAACATTTTAGGTTTATGTAATAAACATTGTGCAGGTAATGTAGGTCATAACATCCACTGTATATACAATATATATAGTTCATTATAACTAGTTAATTTTATACTGTATGGTACTGGTATCAGATACAATTACATTTACATTTACGTTTAAATTAAACTAATTAACCTGTAAGCCCTATTGAGTGTAAATAAAAAGTAATTACAATGATTATTGTTATACATGGTAACATTTTACATTTTACATGGTTGTATTCTTCAACATTAGTTAACGTCAACTCACAATGAACATTACTTAGGCTATCAATCTTGGTTAATGTTAATTTTATCATATACTAATACATTTTTGAAATTAGAATATTGAAATTGAAATGGTTAATGCATTATGAATAGTATATGAATAGCATTCTTATAAATGAACTTTAATGAAGATTCATGAAATCTGTAATATATATGGTAAATGGTCTGCACTTATATAGCGCCTTTTTAACCTTAACGGTATTCAAAGCGCTTTACACTGTGACTCATTCACCCATTCACACACACACATGGCGGTAGAGCTGCCATGCAAGGCGCTAACATGCCATTGGGAGCAACTTGAGGTTCAGTGTCCAGATTCAGTGTCAAGACTTCGGCATGTGGAGTCGCGTGGGCCAGGATTCGAACCACCAACCCAGCTTCACACAATAAAACTCTCTCTGGTATGTCTCTCCTCTTTCAGTGGACTGGCCGTCTTTTATCTCCCCCCGACTCTCACTGTGAACATAGAGATGGCAATTAGTCACATTTCATCTCAGGTGGATGTCCTTACTGCTTTCTCTCTCCAGACGGGCGCTCGACCACGCCCTCACCTCCACATATCCCCACTGCCCGACTTAGGCCGGGGGAACCGTCCGGACTGCCCCCTGACCCCCTTTTCTGGAGAGAATGTGTCTGCAACAGCCATCTGTGCCCCCGGTCTGTGGACCACCTCGAACGTAAACGGCTGGAGTGCCAAATACCAACGGATGATCCGGGCTTTGGCATCTTTCATACAGTGGAGCAATTGGAGCCAGGCATGGTCCGAACAGAGGGTGAATGCCCATCCCAATGAATAGTAGCGGAGAGTAAGGACCACCCACTTGATAGCCAAGCACTCCTTCTCTATGTTGTTGTACTTTGTGCGCTCGAAGAGCTCCTGAAAGGCCCCTGGCTCTACCCATTCTTCCTCTCATGTGGGGGAAGCTGCCACCACTAGTGTGGGCGTGAGGTTCGGGCCGGTCTGTTGGAGCTGCGGGGAGTTGAGTCACGTCCGCGAACAGTGCCCTGTGATGGAGGTGGGGATGTTGATCCAGGTCCCCGACACTCCACAGGCCGCCCCGGATCGATCTGGGACTTACCAAATACCCTTGAGTATTAGGGGGGTACACACCAAGACTTGGCGGATTCAGGTTGTCACCAAACCTCCATTCATCAATGCTTGGTTCAAAATGGTTTATGGGATACAAATAATCGGGTGAAGGTGAGATGTGTGCACGGGGATATTTCTGATTATCCTGCAGTGACCATAACTATTCTATTTCGGGGTCAGTGATTTCAGCCACGCATTTCACTCACATTCACAAATTGTATTTCTCAATTATAATCAATCGGTTGTATCGAGTGATGCAGGATGCTCAGACAAAAGATGATATAACACAGTTGTTAGTACCAAGGAGCCATTAGGAAATGTTATGCCAGGTGGCTCATCATAGTCTGTTGGCAGGTCATTTGGGACAGGGGAAAACACTAAACCATCTCATGGCCCATTTCTATTGGCCGGGCATTCACGGGGATGTTAGCCGTGGTGTGCGACATGCCGCAAATTTCAGCTAGTGAATCCGCCGGCCACTCTAAAAGTGCCATTGTGCCCTCTTCTGTTGACCAAGGTTCCCTTTGACAGAGTTGGCATGGACCTCGTTGGGCCATTGAAATGGTCATCATGCGGGCATCACTTTGTGTTGGTTCTGGTGGACTATGCAAAACAATACCCGGAAGCAGTACCTCTTTGCAACATACACACATATTGTTGCAGAGGCACTCTTCAGAATAATCTCCGGAGTGGGGTTTCCGAAAGAAATCCTCACTGATCAGGGCACTACTTTCATGTCACGTACACTATGCGAGCTGTACGAATTATTCAATATTAAATAGATTCGGACAAGTGTGTACCATCCACAAATAGACGTCTTGGTCAAACAATTTAATAAGACCTTAAAAAATATGATTTGTACGTTTGTGCACGAGGATGAGCGGAATTGGGATAAGTGGCTCGAACCTCTGTTATTTGCAGTGCGAGAGGTACTGCAACCCTCCACGGGGTTTTCCCTGTTTGAATTGTTATATGGGCATAAGCCCCGTGGTGTGTTAGATGTCATGAAGGACATTGGGAGGAGGGGCCTTCACAAAGCAAAAATTAAATTCAATACGTTCTTGACCTGGGAGCAAAACTCCATACACTGGGGCGACTCTCACAGGAGAATTTGCTACAGGCTCAAGAACGTCAGTCCTGGGTTTTGGTACCACTGTAACAGATAAAGGTCGGGCAAGGAGGAAGTGGGAGCCGGTTTCCACAGTTCACGTGAGTCTGTTTTATTAACAAATAGACAGAAATCACTTTTCAGCTTCACTCAAAGCACAAGACTGCTTTTCAGCATCACTCAAATAAAAAGTCTGCTTTTCAGCTTTACACAATTAAACTCTCTCTCTCTGGGAACAGACAGTCATCTTTCTGTGGACTGGATGTCTTTTATCTCCCCAGACTCTCACTGTGAACATAGAGATGGCAATTAGTCACAATTCATCTCAGGTGGATGTCCTTACCGCTTTCTCTCTCCCCAGATGGATGCTCGACCACGCCCTTCTGTTCCCTAGTTGAAAGTTTTCAACTAGGGAATATAAATACTGTGTACATGAGGTTTGCTGTGCAGTTATGAACATGCATTTTACATCTTTTATACATTTCTGTCCGACAACCCATTGAATATTATACATTAAAAAAATCCTAATGATTTACAGTAATTTCAAGTGGGACAGAAAAAAGTGTTGAATATGAAACTGATTAGCAGGTGAAGAAACAGTGATAGGAAAAAGCTGTTCGCTTTTGAAATAAACCCACTGTGGAGGCCCGCCACACAAAACTACGTCAACCACATGCAACAAGCCAAAATGTATGGTCATTTAATGCTCCTTCCTGTGAGGGCTGCTTTAAAAGCAACTCAGATGCTGCAGGAAGAGGTTTGCAGCTCACCAGACAGTCAAGTAGACATTTTTTCCCATATATTTCTCCACAAACAAAGATAAAAAATAAAACCAGTGACAGATCAGGGGGAAGGGAAAGATCATCTGGGGGTGTGTGCGGATGAATGTGGTCGCACTTTAGTTAAATGTTCTGAGATAGTTGCTGCACATGCTCACTGTTTGGTCAGCTTCCCATGCTCTGATTGGTCGGTGGCTATCCAATGGAAATGCAGCATTTCAGAGCCATTCATGAAAAACTGAGCAGGGTTAAATTTGAGTAGCTGAACAAACAGGATGTGCAGTGAATGTGAAGGCTATCACACCCCAGTACGCCTTCCTCCACCAGCTGTTTCGTTCAGCTCTTCGTGGTTCGGCTTCCTAGTATCTACTGCAGCACTTCTGCTTATTTCATTATATTGTTTTATATATATATATATATATATATATATATATATATATATATATATATATATATATATATATATATATATAATTTTTTAAAGGGATGGCAGACAAGTCTCTCTCTCTCTTCCTGTTTTTAGCTAACTCTTTTCTCTGATGCATTGAAGTAATGTTCCCCTCTGATTGAAATCATCTGTTTGCAGTTCCCTAACAAATTAATGAACTTTAATCTGAGCCATTAAAAGATTAGAGTGGTAGCTTCTCGCTTTTTTCTCCAAAACACAGAAATATATCTGAATCTTTTTGCAATTTAAAAACACTAAATAATAATAATAATAATACAGCACATTTGTCTTACTGCTCATGATGCATGTTTTCATGATCACTAGCATTAGCAAATGTACACAAAATTGTATATATTTTTTTTATATATTTTTTTTTTTGTTGCTTTTTGGTACACATATACAAAATGTATGGTTCTTATGATCTTAAAAAGCTTTTGATCTAAAGGCTTCTGCTTAAATATGCTTTATAAAAATATAAATGGCCTATGTATAATTTGATATACATTAACAGAATTTATATTTATAATTTATAGTGTGATGTTTAATTCACCATCCTGATTGGTGCACATATTTTGCACACCGGCGAGATCTCGCCAATCAAAATGCAGAGCTCAAAAAAAGGTAGCAATATGTGAAAAGAACAGAAATTGGGAAAGTGAATAAAGAATTAAGAAAAACAAAAAGGCATAGAAAGGCTAGAAATAACTGATGTTGTCATTTATCATTTAAGCAAAATTTCTGTTCCTGTAATTTGTTTTTGAATGCTGAAATGCATTTCAAAAATATTTGCCAAAATTGTAATATCCATAAAAAAATCACAATTTGATTTTCTTGTCCATATTGCACACATCTAGTTTAAAAAGCATCTCAGGATGCACCTCATGAATCTAGACAAAGGGTGACAACTTTGAAATAGCTCAAATGTTTTTTAGGTTTTTTCTTTGTTTGTTTTTACACATTTGGGCACTACAAAATTCCCATATTTCCATTTGTGTTATTTCATAGTTTTGATTACTTAACTATGATTCTAAAATGTGCAAAATAGTGATAATAGAGAAATAGGGGGTGTGTCTAAACTTTTGACTGGGTAGTGTGAGTTTTGTCATGTTTCAGAAGACAAAACAACTTCCCACCCACACAACGACTGAGCGGCAAGGAATGCTACTCTAGTACTTCGTCAGAATCCAACTCCACAAAGTTTGTAGACAATTGCATCTCATTGTCACCTCATAGAAGCCATTTTAGGAATAATTATATAAAAAAATTGTTTCTTTTACAAATTAGATTTAAATCAGTGACACCATTGTTCTTTTTAAGATGGGTTAACCTGCTGTGACGAGGAGGAGGGTACACGCCCGACCCTGAATCGGGCTAAACAGCCAGGAGGGGGATAAAGATGAGCTGGAGGCGCCAGTTTGAGAGAGAGAGAGAGAGAGAGAGAACCATATGCAGCCGCTGTGTGTGTGTGTGTGTGTGTGTGTGTGTGTGTGTGTGTGTGTGTGTGTGTGTGTGTGTGTGTGTGTGTGTGTGTGTGTGTGTGTTTTACAAACTGATAATTACAAGGGTATTATGCTATAAATATTTATGAGGACATTTCTAGTGTCCCCACAATTCAAATAGCTTAAAAAAGCACACACACACACACTAAACTATATTGTGTTTTTTGTGAGGGTTAGGTTTAGGGCATAGAATCTATAATTCGTATAGTGGAAAAATCATGTCTATGGAGAGACCTCATAAGGATAGCCGCACCAAAGTGTGTGTGTGTGTGTGTGTGTGTGTGTGCCCTTGCCAACCTTACCACGTTACACCTGCCTAGGGTTCATTCCATGTGAAAACTGTGGAGAATGCATGCACTAGAAATGTCTGAATGCATGCTTCTTGTGTAATGCGGGTTCAAAAGTCTAGAAGGAAAAAAGAGGTTGAAGCATTATTCATTCCTACAGTTGTTATACAGATTTCTAGAAACATATTATGGATAATGTAACATTCCCATCCGGTATAGCAACTCTTTGCACTGATTGCATGTTTGCCATTGTCTTGGTAATCCTCATGACTGTTTATACTTCTCATTTGTGAGATTCTCATTGTTTACCATTTTATTTTATGAGCTTTTATGCAGTTCCACCCCTGGAAATCCTGGAGACGTGTAGTGTAGATGTAATGGAACGAGGCCTTTTTTCGCGACAGATGTTGTGCATGGCTATAATGACTAATTGTCACTCTTATAAAAATAGATGGAGGTTTCTACAGGCAGTTTCCTGAAGATAAGATGTTCATTTTGTGTAAACAATATAACCAAGCTCACATGGCCAGCTCTCTTTAATGGCGTAATTATTGACAAATTTGCAATCAGAGACACTCTTAGCAACAGTGACACGATCCCATTAATTTTCAGTCAGAGCACAGCGACTTCCGCCAACACGAGCTGAAGTGACCGTTGGCAACAGAGATCACTGTGCCGAGCGACGGGAGTGAAGAGTGAACCGATGAGAGTGAAGACAGTGGAGCTCACTTCACCCATCTCCAGGCAAATAATGTGTGAGATACTGAAGTCGAGTTCAGGCAAGATGGAGAAGGCAAAAGTTTCTGTGGGCAATTTCACTGTTCTCTCATTTGTCTGTAGCCACATACATGGATATAGCCTAGCAAATATTATGCATGGAAAGCATAAGATGCCTTCGTTTGGTTTATTTTTAAAGGGAGTATATGTTGCCCCATAATCCTGCATGACTGCAGTTCGTCCAACATCACACGGGAAGTCTGCATGTTGTTTCCGAGAGTTCCGGTACCCTAGAATCGGCCACAATATGCAGACTCACCGTCAAGCGCCATCTCCTATTAGGCATTTTTGTATCGACTTCATCGTGTTGTCTTTCCCCTGTGGCATGACCGGAAGTGTGTTGCATCAGCAACGTGGGAGACCCGGGTTCGGACCCTCCGTTGAAACCAGTGAGTGATCAAGTTCTCATAATCAGAGATGAGTTTGATTCAGAGGTTGCAGTTTTCCTTCTAACGTAACATTTTTACTCCTCTGATGGTTAGGTTTGGGGTTTGGTAGCAGATTTGTCAAAAAATGCATTCCTCTTCACTTGGAAGCAACTTGCTTCACAACTCGCTTTTGGAGCCCCTCCGTGGACTTATAACCCAAAAAATGGAGCTCACACATGCTCGTGCGCCCATCAACAGTTCGCGCTTTGGCCACTGGGGGCATTATCTAGCATTTCGATAAACACAGAGATCCTAGCACCTGTAGCACCCTGATTGTGGAGTCTGCTCAATTAACCAAAATAGAGGTTCACACTTACTCCTACCAACTCCCAAAATCCTGAACCCCCTTTTAGAGGAGGTTCAGAATCAACTGGAATCAACTGGTTCTTTTGCATGGATCCAGGTCTTGCTTTAAGTCTCGTGCTCATTAGTGGGCCTGGATGGTGAAATGGTCACACAAACATGGTTGGCATTCACCTGTCAGACTGCGTCACTGCTCAGCAGGACAGATGGCAGGAACGTGGCAGGGGTCTGAAGGAGTGGGACGAGCGGGGGGGAACAGGGGTCATATTTGCCATCAGGATCGGACTTAGCCACGGCCTCCCATACAGAATGACCTCTAGTTGAGGGAGCAGTTGCAATGTGTTCCTCGATCCGTAAATTTTGGACCCTTGTCTATTGTTTCCAAAGTAGGTCAAGGGCCTGTGCTATCAAAATCAATTTGAGCTGCAGATTGATTGAAAAGGAGGGGTAGTATAGTTAAAAATGATGGCTAAGCATTTAGAGGGACACAAGCCTGAAAATCCCAGGTTACCATGGTTAATCTGCATCCAGGGATGTAATTAGTGATGGTGGGCATATGGAGCTTATTATTATGTAACTGTATGGTGACCCTGGGAAACAATATGGAGCGCCTGCCGAATTGTATGGAAAAATGGAACCCATTGTGGTAATGCTCTCATTGTTTTACAAATATCAGGAATTGTTTTAGTCATAAATATCAAGAACTTTCCTTATGGTTACTCCATGTGACCTGAACAAAATATATAAATATTATTATAAAAAAAAAAAAAATTTTTTTTTTATATTTAAATTTGTTTTTTGTATGATAACAAATTGGCTGCATGCATGTTAGTTACACCATCTGACTTTGATTTGAAACGTTTTTGTTTTTTTAAAATATTAATAATATTTTAAAACAAAATTCTTTCTTTGTAATAATATACGATTATTATTCCAAGCTACGTATGCCAACATTTCTTTTTTTTTTTCCCAAGAATTTCAGCATTTATTAAGACTTTTTATTTATTTATTTATTTGCCGTCTCCAAAAAGGTCCAATTAGACAGTTTTTACTTTAAGCCCATCAAAAAGTGTCATCAAAATTGAACCCAGAAATTGAAAGCATGTTTATCATATTAAAGGCATGTTCAATTATTTATTTTGTGTGAATTTCATTTGAAAGCACTTTTGAATTACAGATCTGGCCAAAAAACTAAAAAGAGTGTCACATCATTTACCAGCTGGTTATCATGGCAACTAAAGCAAGGTAAACTTCCTAGCAGACTGCGCCAGGGTTTTTGACGATTTTCGCAAAACTTTAATGGCCCGCAGAATATTTAATTCCATGAATATATGAAGATGCTATATATCAAAATAAAGATCTGAGCCTCTGCTTTTAGGCAAATAAAAAAAACGATTTTATTTTATCTTCATTTGTTATTTTTAATGCCATTAAGGCATTAAAGGTAGGCTTTGTCAAAAACAACATTTCGGACAAAAAGCTGAGAAAAGGCATTTCTATCTACATTTTGAGCTACATTCTCAAAACTCCACTTACGTTTAAGACGATCGCAGTCTGTTTCTTTGATCAAAGAGTTGCGTACTCTTTCAAAACATGCGTCGTGGTCTTTCTTACCAGTATTCCACCTAAAACACGGATACCAGGAAAATTCCGTGTTTGGCGGAAGCTTTTTCATAAAACCCGGAAAATTCCGTGTTTGGAAGGGAAAGAGTTAATATAATTATTATTTAATTATTTTTAAACCATTAAAATCAAATTTTGTCTAAATTACACAATGATGATTAATCGACTTTGGACGTTGCAGTTTTTGTCGTCTGTTAATGCTGATGTTCTGTGAAGCTGCTTTGAAACGATGTGTGTTGTGAAAGGCGCTATACAAATAAAATTGAATTGAATTGAATTGAATTGAACTCCTCTTCAATAGGTTAGATTGCTATGGGGCCTCTGTTCTGGCAATGAAATAGAGCTTGGCTCAGGGCCGCACTCAAAACCCATGTTCATATATCATATTGCATTGAGATTCATGTGTTAATAAATACAAATATCAGAACTGAGTAGTTCTATGCATTACTTAGGAATTATTTCATGTTCACATATTGTACAAAGAGGGGTTCTTGTTCTTTTAAGTAAAAAAAACAAAACCTAAACGTATAATGCACAGAATATTAAAAACGAAATGCATTGTTATGATCATAAATGCACTTCAGCAGTTTCCTTTAGTTTCTTCTACTAGGATTTGAGGAGTATTGAGTCATATTCTTTCAATTACAAATGATGTTGTGGCCCACTGACAAATATACGACAGACAGCCTAAACCCCCCCACTTAACCCTCAAGCCCAATTTTCTAATCTGCTCCTAATCTTGAACTGAGATAATCAAAGAATAAAACCGTATTTGTTTGCTTTTGTTTTAGAGAGAACATAATCTCACTAAACCTTGTCCATTGAATACTCTGCTTTACCTCATGATCCCAGATTAGTGGGACTAAAATAGGCGCGTCCCACTGGATATTTGTAAGCTAATTGATAGACGTGTGATAATCAATACATCTGGCATATGTGTATTGGGATTAGTTTTCGAGGACATAGCGTAATGAAATGGATTCAAGTTCAGTTTGTGCATCTGAGCCTTCGGTTAGCAGTGAGTACGGTGATATTTCTGTGAAATAATCAATGTGGCTGACAGCCATAGTGCCTGTGGTGAATATGCTTAAATCTCCCTAAGCGAGTTCATTAATGCCATTTAAAGGATTCCTGCCAATAATGTAATAATGTAATGAATTAAGGCCTTGGTTTGCAGGGAAAACACATGTAGTTCAGAAAAGTCTACTCGCTAATTAAAAACATTCAGGAAAGAATCTAGTGAGTTTTAACTGATTGTTTAACAATTTTCGAATTGGTCTCAGTATTTGGTATCTTTAATATTAAGGTTGTGCTCTACCATTTATGTTGTGAGGCTGTAAGTAGGAAACCCCAGTGCTGAAATAATTGGTATAGTCCCTCATATCTAATGCAGCAGAAACAATGAGGTGACTCAGACACTGTTTATAGAAGTGATTATTTTTATTACACACATCATAGCCTAAATATATCATTCTTTGTTCTTTGTTGCTGGAGTGACATACTGTGTTATATTAGTCAGTTTTCATTAGTGTGTAAATCATTTCAAATTCTGAAAACGTAATCATTCTTTTAAAATAATTGTTTTCCCTCTACCATTGTTGAACTGTTTAAAAAAAAATATATATATATTTTTTATATCTTAACAATAGGGAATGAATCATAGTGACACTAAGACTTTTAAACACTGGCAGAAACTTTTTTGTGTGCTTGTTTTAACTAAAGTTGGTGCTTTTGAAACAGATGATATTTAGGTGGCCATCTGTGTAAACCATAAATGTATGAAGGAAGTCATAGGACAAGATCTTTCACCTTCCTTTGATTGTCAACAGATCGACGTAAACAGCCACAAGCCACTGAGCGCTCCAAGCCCAAATGATTTCTATGTCTTTTGTGAGAGAGCACAACATTACATCACCATCGGGACATGACACATAACCCGCTCTTCTGTGTGTATGCACAACATTACTCAGGTAAAATCTTTAAGGGGCTGTTCAGACAGAAAGCAATCTAGTGCAAAATCTAGACATAGTGCAACAAGTAGAACAGGGTCTCAAGGCGTGTTTTTAAAAGTTGATTTATTTTTACATAATAGGGCTTCTAAAAACATGTTGCTTCTTCATAAGATTACACAATGGTCAAAGACATCTAACACGTGAACGCGGGGGGAGGGGGGGGGGTGAAGGAGAGGAACACAAGTACGCATTTGGAGTGACTCTATATTCTGATTGGATGAGCCGCGTTCAAAGCCATTGTTAAATACACGCATCTATACATTCTACAGTAATGCACCAAGTTGCTATGTTGCTTGGCAACTGTACAGTAAGTTGGCTACACTGCCGTGACAGATGGGTTTGGCTTATTTTTGCTCAGATTCAGATAAAACCAAAGTGTAAAAATTGCAGTAACAACAAAATCCCACACTTAAACAAAAAAATCTTTGCCGCTAGTATTTTTTTTGTTTTCAATTTAGGTGTTGCCATAGTTAATGCATAGTTGCATCTTTGTAAGGCAATACAGTTGGCATAGTGAACATAGATTTATTTGCATTTCAATTGAAAAGCACCCTTGGGTTCCCTCTCTTTTTCTTTCTCTCTCTCTCTTTTGCACTTATCTCACCCCCCCTCCCCCCCACCCCACCCCACACACACACACACACACACACACACACACACCGTACATGCTTCCACAGCAAAACAACCGTATAAACAAAGATATTGGTTAAGGTAAATTGGTTAATAATGTCAAACAATGTCTATAATATCCTACGTTTATTCAAATTTTGGTTGAAAAGCACCATTGCACTCCCTCATATCCCCTGCACTTACACACGCTCACACACATACATACGTGCACGACTCACACACACACATTGAGACTCGTGTCGCGACCAACAAATAGAGCCGCACCCCCCTTGACTTGATCTACACAACAGTTTCAATTATCCGAAATAACTTTTAATATGTGAAACTTTTTATGTTTTTATGTTTCAATGTATTTCACCCTAATCAGCCTTACATAGACGGGAATTGGAAAGCACGTGCTACCCATTCCCGTCTTCTTTTGCTCTCACACAAACTCTCTCGGGACCAAATTCAGCGCACCCCCGCACAGGATTGTTAGCACTGGAAAATATTTACAAGAATGGCGACACTCACTGCTTCTGAACCTTAAACTTACATCTTGGCTATTTGAAGCGATGTTATTCCTGACGAGAGCCGCTTTAACCTCTTCCCAATCCTGTAAAATTAGCCTAAAACGCCTAATCAAGGCATACCCAAAGTAAATTTAAAGCTGTTCTTGAACCGTTTGGAGTACATGCATGGTTTTGGTCACATTTGAAAGGGGACACTCTGAAGTTTTTTCTCCAGCAGTCAGAATTACTGTAAGTGCTACTGATTTTGAGTAATAGAAGTTTGAACACAATGAAATAGAATTTTCTTTTTCCTGCCTGAAATTTTTTTTGCATACAGATGCCTGCAGATAACTATAACTTGTAGCTATTAGCTTGAGAACACAATGGGATCACAGCATGAATCCTTACCTAGTCCAGGTTCAAATGTTATAACAATATCATAAAAAAATGAATATTTTACACATGTTTTTCTAAGGGTACACCCAGGTGTTTTATAAAAAGTGCCTTTTGGATACTCCAAAAGGACACTTTGGAAACCTAGGACAAAAAGGCTGCAACTTTTGAACGCTTCAACGTACAGACATAATTTTGGGCTCTAATGAAAGATGACACTTAGAGCTATCATATTCCATATCCAGATCCACTATTAGTTTTGCTGACACAGAGTAAGTGATGCATAAACACATTAGAGTGCCTTTTCCCTTCTTGAAACTAAATGTTGTGCATATAAAAGAGTCAAAACTAGTGCTATGGTGGACAATTTGTTTATATAAAAAATACACAACAAACTATTTACATGAATTTTTACACAAAGTATTTACAAACCATTATAAAATTGTACATGTTTCTAGCAACATGCCAGTCATTGTAGCAGTCACATTTGGGTACAAAGCACATAGGCACAACACAGGAGAGTACTTCACTGGTGTCTTTGCATGACACTGCCTGCACTTCAGACGACCAGCGGTGCAAGATTTGGTGATGTGCAACAGCCTGTGATGTGCTCTTCGTGGAGCAAGAGATACGGGTCTGGCTGTGGATTGAGACCCCAACTCTGCCAGCTCCTCAGCAAGTGTCTCTCTGAAAGCCCTCCTCTCTTGATGAGGTGCTGTCCTGCTGCTCCACTTTATGTGGCCGCTTGCTGAGTGGGGGATAATAAATAAATGTAATTTACAAAGCTAGACACAACTTTTCCATCTTTTCTGTATTCTATATATATATATATATATATATATATATATATTAGTTTTTCTTTTCGAGTGTGTAAAAATGTATTATTGTATGTATATTTACTGTAAATACTGTATACTTTGCCAATGTACTATGGAACAAAGAGATGGGCCTACACCTCCCCATGAATTCAGCACTGTAACAAATAGATGGCCCTACACCTCCCCCACCTCCCCGCATTGTAACAAATAGACTCTCAAACACAACATATATTCTTATTTTCAACTTATATTTATTGATTTATTTACTAATATATATATATATATATATATATATATATATATATATATATACAGTGAGGAAAATAAGTATTTGAACACCCTGCTATTTTGCAAGTTCTCCCACTTGGAAATCATGGAGGGGTCTGAAATTGTCATCGTAGGTGCATGTCCACTGTGAGAGACATAATCTAAAAAAAAAATCCAGAAATCACAATATATGATTTTTTAACTATTTATTTGTATGATACAGCTGCAAATAAGTATTTGAACACCTGAGAAGATCAGTGTTAATATTTGGTACAGTAGCCTTTGTTTGCAATTACAGAGGTCAAACGTTTCCTGTAGTTTTTCACCAGGTTTGACACACACTGCAGGAGGGATTTTGGCCCACTCCTCCACACAGATCTTCTCTAGATCAGTCAGGTTTCTGGGCTGTCGCTGAGAAACACGGAGTTTGAGCTCCCTCCAAAGATTCTCTATTGGGTTTAGGTCTGGAGACTGGCTAGGCCACGCCAGAACCTTGATATGCTTCTTATAGAGCCACTCCTTGGTTATCCTGGCTGTGTGCTTCGGGTCATTGTCATGTTGGAAGACCCAGCCTCGACCCATCTTCAATGCTCTAACTGAGGGAAGGAGGTTGTTCCCCAAAATCTCGCAATACATGGCCCCGTTCATCCTCTCCTTAATACAGTGCAGTCGCCCTGTCCCATGTGCAGAAAAACACCCCCAAAGCATGATGCTACCACCCCCATGCGTCACAGTAGGGATGGTGTTCTTGGGATGGTACTCATCATTCTTCTTCCTCCAAACACGGTTAGTGGAATTATGACCAAAAAGTTCTATTTTGGTCTCATCTGACCACATGACTTTCACCCATGACTCCTCTGGATCATCCAAATGGTCATTGGCAAACTTAAGACGGGCCTTGACATGTGCTGGTTTAAGCAGGGGAACCTTCCGTGCCATGCATGATTTCAAACCATGACGTCTTCGTGTATTACCAACAGTAACCTTGGAAACGGTGGTCCCAGCTCTTTTCAGGTCATTGACCAGCTCCTCCCGTGTAGCTCTGGGCTGATTTCTCACCTTTCTTAGGATCATTGAGACCCCACGAGGTGAGATCTTGCATGGAGCCCCAGTTCGAGGGAGATTGACAGTCATGTTTAGCTTCTTCCATTTTCTAATGATTGCTCCAACAGTGGACCTTTTTTCACCAAGCTGCTTGGCAATTTCCCTGTAGCCCTTTCCAGCCTTGTGGAGGTGTACAATTTTGTCTCTAGTGTCTTTGGACAGCTCTTTGGTCTTGGCCATGTTAGTAGTTGGATTCTTACTGATTGTATGGGGTGGACAGGTGTCTTTATGCAGCTAACGGCCTCAAACAGGTGCATCTAATTTAGGATAATAAATGGAGTGGAGGTGGACATTTTAAAGGCAGACTAACAGGTCTTTGAGGGTCAGAATTCTAGCTGATAGACAGGTGTTCAAATACTTATTTGCAGCTGTATCATACAAATAAATAGTTAAAAAATCATATATTGTCATTTCTGGATTTTTTTTTTAGATTATGTCTCTCACAGTGGACATGCACCTACGATGACAATTTCAGACCCCTCCATGATTTCCAAGTGGGAGAACTTGCAAAATAGCAGGGTGTTCAAATACTTATTTTCCTCACTGTATATATATATATATATATTACAGTAAATATACAAAACATCTATATAGCATGTCAATAGATCTGAAACAAACAATGGACTAAAAACACGCACAAACGGTTCAAACACTCACTGAGGAAACACAGGACAAAGGGTAATTACAAAATGTGTATTCATTATTCAAACTAAAGCTTATTTATGCGGAATATACAGTAATATATGTTATAAACACAAGAAAACACTTACTTGTCCAGAGCCGTGTCTCATCTCTCCATCTGCCTCTGAATCATCTGTATTGTTTTCAGAAATTTCATCTCCAAACTCAGAATTTTGACAATGAATGCCTTCTTATATCACATCCTGGGGTGAAAATCCTGTTTTTCGTGTCCGTTTCACCATATTTAAATCGCCAAATGTGTAAACAGTTCCAAAGCAGCTCTGCATGCATTTACGCCGGAGGCGCACAGCAGGGGTAAACTCGAGGAAACTTTGCGCACAGGAATAACAGAGCCGTCATCTAATAGTTCCACTAAAGCCGCATATCACTGTTTTCAGAATTTCATTGGCTATACGATGCGTCAGTCATTTCCACTCTTCGATGTAATTGGTTTGATCAGTAAACAAAGGAAAGTGGGTATGCCCTTACACTCGACACAGATGGTGGTTGGGTATTGAAGGCTGTGGACAGGACATGGAAGCTCCTATTGGGTCAAATGAGGTGTCAATCGAAAGGCCAGAGTGCGTGCTTCCATTTTGATACCGGATATAGGAAATGTTTACATCTGAACTGAAGTTATTACCGGTAATATGTGAAAGATTAGGCACAGCTGCCAGGTGCTTTGAAATGATGCAACAAGAGTCTGTGGATATTTATTGATGTAATACTGTGATTTGGACTAAACATTTTACTTGATTTGATCATTTGGACATTTGACAATGAAACAACACCGCTTTTTGTCGGGAAGTTATGGCTCAGTGTACAACTATGAGGCATCATAGGTGAGTTGCCTAAATTTTGTTATTGGTTGTTTATATGTTGGTGGTCTGACAAAGATATAGATTGTACCTGCTGTTGTGATTGTATCTTAAAATGGTTTATATCAATAGAAAATCAAGAAATGTAGCTTTCCAAAGATATGTGGCATGTGTACCAATGTAACACACAGCTGTTTTGTTTATCGCATACTTTTATTTTGTACATTTAAGGGCCCGTCCGCGGGCCTAGATTTCCATGGTGTTAAACACAGGTAAGAAATGAGTTTCACATTGTCTTTTTCTCACTCACACACAAGCACACACTACCTTGTTACTCCAATGTCGAAAAGTAGCGCATCTTCCATTGCTAGTTCTAAAGTGATGTTTTCGAACTAGCAACGAAGGCTTGAGCTGTATCAAAGCTAGATATACTTGATCAATACAAAAGTTTCTATATTATCTGAAATATCTGTTGGAAACACTCTCCTCTCCCCCTCTCACAGTTAGTTTACAAGGTTTACATCGGAAAAGCAATATACAAAAATGGCGACACTCGCTGCTGCTGAGAAGTGCTTAAACGTACATCTTGGCAATTTTGAAGCGATGTTATTTTTGACGAGAGATGCACCAAAAAGGTCATCTCAGAAGCTGTCACGATCCCCTGTTGTCTGCCCCGTGTTTCACTCGTCACCTCTCATAAACTACAATTCCCATAATTCCCGGCCCTCATCACTGCCAGCACTCAGTCATTGTTCTCACCTGTTTGTCGTTTAGTCCTCATTACCCCTGTGTATTTAAACCCTGCTGTTCCTCCATTCCTGGTCGATCGTTGAATGTGGATGTTTGAATGTGGATGTTTGGATTTGTTTGTTCTTGCGTAATGTTACCTTTGCTTTCAGTGGATGTTTCTCCAGCCTGTTTACTCTTTTCGTGTTTTTCGTTTTGTTTTCCCATCGTGGACGTTTCATTTGTTCCAGCCTTGTTTGTCTTTATCATTTTCAATAAAAACCGCATTTAGATCCTCACCCCTCATCTGCCTTCACCTGCCTTTGTAACAGAAGCAATCTCTCTCAGTTTCTGAGTTTCTCTCTTTCAATCACTCCAAAAAATTATCATGCACAAACGCACTACCTTATTACTCCAGTAAGTGCTCCAGTAAAGCAGCTCAGGCCTCGCTATCCTCCGTTGCTAGTTCTGAAGTGACGTTTTCGAACTAGCAATGAAAGTAGATAAAATCCTGAACAATGTCTTAAGGTGTGGTAACCATGGAATAAGCGGAATAATTGACTCCGGCCCGTTGAATTATTGAAAAATAATGGACACACGAGCTCTAACTCAGCTGCGCGTCAGTATTCTTTGCAGTAATGAGAATTAGGGGGCAAATTGTCACAAACTTTTTCTTTATGCAAAATATAATTTAACTTTTTTTGTATTGTTTTGTGGGTTAAATATGACAGGTTTCGAGAGAATCACCCATGGTGGTTTTTGCTTCTCCGTGTAAAATCAATGTACCACACATTTCAGGTATCTAGAGTTTGAATTATATTAAAATGTTATTTGATATATATGGCATATGGATTTATGTGGAAGCTCATATAAAAGTCATTAATCAAGAGGATAGTTTCTACTATGTCCTTGCATGTCATTAATGCATGTTTGATAAGGGTGACTCAAGAAACTCAAGTGTGGCTCTGTTAGTTTAGACTGTCGTTACTGCACTGCCCTTCCCTGCCATTACTCTCAGTTCTCATGAGGTTATTTTAGTTTGATGGAGGCCTTTGTACGTGTTGCCCTTGTGGCTAAAGAGATGTAGACTTTTGAATCACTCCCTGCTGAGAGTATGGTGCCATCATTTACGTTGGCCGGTCCATTGAAGACGACGGTCCAAGGGGGTCCGTAAAAAGGCCAGGCATTGTTCGCTCTGGGTGGGGTGTGGGCAAGAGGAATATGGCCCAAAAGTGAGCCATGCAAGGCCTGAGAGAGAGAGACACCATTGTCTCCGCACCCACCCCCTCACCCAGAGAAGAGCAAGGGGTCAACTCTCACCAGCAGCATGCCCTTGTGGTAGACCGCCACTCTGCACAGGGCACGCCGAGCCCAAAGGTCCCCCAGAAAGGAGGTCTTTATGCGCACTCCTACACTGTCTCTGGATGTTGTCATTTACTCCCGCTTCCTGAGAAGCAGAATGTTAAGCACTGAGCCGGGCTCAAATGGTTCACTGTGCAATTTCGTGTTACCAAGAATGCAAAGCTTTTAGTCGCTAAAGTGTAAGTGGAAATAAATCCATGTAATCTCATGGGTAATTGGATGTAAGATGTGCATAAAATGTTCTATGTTTGCATAAAAAAAGATACGTGCAATGTCAGTATGTGGATAAATTGTAAAATGTAACCCCCTCATGTATGTACAACTTAAGAGATTCCAAAACGTGGATCTGAGACCTGCTGCAAATTTTACGAAGTTGGAAGCCAATCTATGTGATTTAATTTGCACTTGTGGGGAATGGTACATTAAAGTTCACCCAAAAATGAAACTTCTGTCATCATTTACTCACCCTCAATCCATCTCTTCTGCAGAACACAAACAAAGATTTTTAGAAAAATATTTCAGCTCTGTAGGTCCATTCAATGCAAATGAATGGTAGCTCCATTCAGCTTTGTAGCTCCAAAAATCACATAAAGGAAACAGAAGTAATTCATATGTCTACAGTGATTAAATCCATATCAGAAGCAATATAAAAGGTGTGGGTGAGAAAGTCCTTTTTTACCCTAAATCACAACTTTCACTTTTACATCTGAATGTCACATGTGGTGCCTGTTTATTTAAATTTCACAAGTGAAAGTGAAAGTAGAGATTTAGGGCAATACATTCCTTAAATATTGTACTGTTTCTCATCCACACCTATTATATCACTTCTGAAGGTATAGATTTAAATACTGGAGTCTTATGGATAATTTTTCTGTTTCCTTTATTTGATTTTTGGAGCTACAAATCTTAACTTTGTAAGGCAATATAGTTGGCAAAGGGAACAATAATACTTGGTAAAAGAAGTGTTTATTCCTATTATTATTAGTAATAAATTGAACTGTTTATTGAACATTGTGCCATCATATTGCTTGTGCCAGCATTTTATAGTAGGTAAAGTAAACGGCCAATCGCTACAGTGTGTTACTGTGATTTTACCAGAAATAAGGGGGTAATTCTCAGGAAACATGTCAAAAAATGTCCAAAAAGAAACAAATAAGAAATTATATTTTGCATAAAGAAAATTAAGTCTGTTTCTAGGGTAGCTCTGTAGGTCTTGCATTGTACGGATCTACAGAGATATTTTTCTAAAAATCTTTGTTTGTGTTCTGCTGAAGTAAAAAGTCATGCACATCTGGGATGGCATGATAAAATGTAAAGTCCTTTACGTATGGAGAGCTGTAAAGACATTTTTAGAGAATTCAAATTCATGTAGTGTTACCATAAAGTTGAGATTCTGAGATTCACAAAGTTTTGCATTTTTTGTCAATATAGTGTAAGCAGTTGTACAGAAAATGATGTGATCTTAATAGTGTTCATGGGAATTAGTATTAAGTATTTACAAAATGGTTTGATTAGACAATGATACTTGCAATGCCTACATGTGGACAATTTCTAAAATGTAAAGTAATTTACATATGCACAACATTAGAGACAAATTCTAAGATTTCATCATTATTTCGAGACTTTTGTCACTACATTGTGAGCAGCTGGCCATGAATGCAGCGATCCCTCAAAGGACAAACTCAGGAATGCTCTGTATTCACTCTTAGTGGCATCTAATGATAAATAACTATGCATTAAGACAATTAACAAAGGATGTTAAGGGGTTAATTTTTTCCTCTTTGTCACTGGATTGGACACCAAAGCCAGTAGAAAACAATTACACTGCTGGGTGTTGTTTTAATGATAAAAAAGATGGTGTAGGGAGTACAAACTTTGTTAAGAAAACATCCTTTTAGATAGTGCCTGAGAAAAACAAGCTCTATTCTCGCCATGTCCCAAATATTTACTTTCATGCATGCTGGCCCAGCATTTCCATGCATTACGATTCAGTCCTGCCGAGCAGCTCACCTCTTATCTTTACATCTTTTCTTGGCATCCTTATTTATATTCTTCCTTGCATCAGTGCCCATGTGTGCATATATACATAAACAGAGTGTGTGTTTCTGGAAGTGAGGTTAGCCGAAATGTGTAAACCCCTGGAGGTGAGCCAACTGGAGGGGAGGAGGGGGGGCAGAGAAGTGCTTCCTTTCTCTTTTATCATTCTCTAGTGGGAAAATATGTGATAAAGAGAGCTGGTAGTTCAGAGGTACCCGAACTATAAACACAGCTCACAGGCACAAAGAGAGAGAAGGTCAAGGGCCACATAGCACCAGGCCAGTGCAAAAAAAAGCACCAAGGAACTCTCAACAATGGCCAGGGAACAAGCTCCTCTGAGGGGCCGAGAGAAGAGCAGGGAGCATGTTTCTGACAAGTGTTCTCCTTCACATTCTTCCGCTTTCCCAAGACGCCCCTCTCCCCCACAGTCTCTTCCTCTGTGTCTTGTATCACACTCTGCCCATATGGCAGTGTAATTATCACTCTGGAATCACATGTTTGATCACTTCATTCGGTTACCGCTTCCTTTATTTTGCTCAAGTTAAGCAAGGAACAATGAAGACAATGAAGATAATGTATGCAGACGATTTAACAATCAAGAAGGTTTGAAGTATCATATATTATGCAACAGTATTTGTCTTCCAATCTGATTGGACAAGCGGCGTTCCAAGGCCATGTCCATGCTAATTAAACTTTGAAACCTTTGTATTGAGTTTACTAACGTCATCTTTTTTCAAAGTGTGTGGTAATAAAGAGCGTTTTCGAAAATCTCACTTTTCGGTGACCATTCTAGTGTGGATGAGAAGTGTAAGCATAGCAAAAATGTATGTGTTATCAGATGAAAGTGTGTTAGTGTTGACGTAGCCTAAGCATACTGATATCCGTGCTGTGTTCACATCGTGCCGGTATTACAATAATTACGAGATGACAACTCTTGAGTTTCTACTCTGATCTCTGGAATACATTTGTTTCTATGGAAACGCTCATAACGCCAAAACACATCCATGTGTTGCTTTGTTGTTTATGACTGCAGAATATATAATCACAACATTAATTCATTTATTCACCTTTTTATGTTTCTATCAAATGCTTAAGAACTAAGAAAGCACTTCAGGTAACAGTGGCTGCAATAAAATGTTATCCATCCATCCATCTTCAACCGCTTATCCGAAGTCGGGTTGCGGGGGCAGCTGCTCCAGCAGGGGGCCCCAAACTTCCCTATCCCGAGCCACATTAATCAGCTCTGACTGGGGGACCTCGAGGCGTTCCCAGGCCAGTGTGGAGATGTAATCTCTCCACCTAGTCCTGGGTCTTCCCCGAGGCCTCCTCCCAGCTGGACGTGCCTGAAACAACTCCCTAGGGAGGCGCCCAGGGGGCATCCTTACCAGATGCCCAAACCACCTCAACTGACTCCTTTTGACGCAAAGGAGCAGCGGCTCTACTCCAAGCTCCTCACGGATGACTGAGCTCCTCACCCTATCTCTAAGGGAGAAGCCCGCCACCCTTCTGAGGAAGCCCATTTCAGCCGCTTGTACTCGCGACCTAGTTCTTTCGGTCATGACCCAACCTTCATGACCATAGGTGAGGGTAGGAACAAAAACTGACAGGTAGATCGAGAGCTTTGCCTTTCGGCTCAGCTCTCTTTTCGTGACAACGGTGCGTTAGAGCGAGTGCAATACCGCCCCCGCTGCCCCGATTCTCCGGCCAACCTCCCGCTCCATTGTCCCCTCACTCGTGAACAAGACCCTGAGGTACTTGAACTCCTTCACTTGGGGCAATACCTCCTTCCCTACCTGGAGTACGCACTCCATCGGTTTCCAATAAAATGTTATATAAAATAGAAATATATGTAAACTACCTCTACCTGTTGGAACCGCTGCCATTTCGGTTCTTTTTACATGATGTAACAATGGTCAAGTCAGAGCTTTAGAATTCCGTTTACAACTTGGAATTACGAGTTCTACAATGACGTCAACGGTTTTTACAAGTTGGTATCTCGTAATTGCGGTAAAGCTGACATTTTGCGAACGCACCATTAGTGTAAAAACATTGGAACCTTTTTAATGTTTGTAGCACTTCGCTTGTCTGTGTTTTCAACCTTCCAGAAGTGCTGCAAATCTGTACATTGCTCATTGACACGCAACGTTTGATCACATTTTGCTTTCGTTTGGAACTATTTCCTTTAAAACCGCAAAAATAGACAATCAGGGCTCTGTAAAAAATATTGATTTTCATTGATTGGTGACATTCATTTGAATGATCCTGATATCGATTCTTACAATCCCAAGATTGATATTTTACTTCAACATTTAGGACAGTTTTGGTTATGTTGATTATTTTCTGTTAACTAAATAGCAATTGAACTGCATAGATTGGGCCCTATTTCGTAATGTACCAAGTAGTCAAAATGGACATTAAAACTGAAAAATTCCCAAGAATCCAAGAAATCTGGAAATCTTTATCGATGCCCAACCATAACTGTAAGTTACCTGATATTAACTTCTTTATAATAGAAAACCCTTTTGCTCATACTGTATTACAGAGTATTATTAGATATCATTATTAGATGGCTCTTTGGAATGCTTGATTCTGATTTGTCAATCACAGCTTTCCATGGTCAATTATTTTAGTATAATGGCCGCTAAACAGTATAACTGACTATTGTCCCATGCAACTGATATCCTACATAACTGTTTCAAGCTCTGATCTCCTTGTCTGGGTTTATTTTACAATAATGACCTGTTGACTGCACATTAACTCTTATTCATGAGCTGTCATGAATTTATTTGCAGTCTTGATTGTAGTTTTGCATTCGCAGCACCCAGTATGGCCATCGGTTAGGCGTGAATGTGCTGACACAAGTGTTTTTGGCACATGGCGGGGATTAAGTCACTAGATGTGCGCCACACTCTCCAGATGGTGGGGACATTCTGGCTGTCCCGGGCCGTTTCCGAAGGCAGGGATGAGGGGATAACTGGCTTTTCCACCTGGCCGTCTTACCTCAAAAGGCGAGAGAGGGAACAATGGAAATTAAACGCCCAATGATGAAGTGGAGGGGTTTTGTGTTATCCATCTGCATACTCGATATCCGATGCAGCCCCACACACACTCAAACATACAAATGGGACTAGACACTTACCACATCCCTCCCTAATTCCCTAGGGACGATTAAGGCCCGTGTCTGAGGCAGATGGGCTAGGTTGGCGCACTCTGGGCACGGGGTTAGTGGTAAAGCGCTAATGCCATAGCATATTTTTGCCATTGACCTTTGTGCTTGATCCTATTAGTGGCTGGATGGGAAGATGGACATTGAAATTATGGGGCTAAAGTCCTGCTCATCTAACTGGTGGGGGTTTGGGTCACTCGGGGCCTAATTCGCGACCTGCCACTGGATACAAACCCCCAGGCCTGCCCTTATGACCTCACCAAACACACATATGCTGCCCACAACACAACATGCTGGGTCATTGTCTTACAATTGATAAATTCTGCATCACTGCATATAGTTATTTAGACACACTGATTGTACCATTATAGCTGCTATACTGTCTTCATTAGTAACTCATAATGGAATATTATTATATTGTACAATGTTTGCATATCATTATTAAGGTTAAGGTATGTACGTTTAAATACTTTGAAATGTCATGTACATTTGATTTATGTATTTTGGTATAACTTGCACTCATATTAAATGTATATCAACTATTGAAAATGTGCAGTCAGCTGCTCATCATCACAAAATAAACCCTGACTTGTATAGGACCCTGACACAATGCTTTACATAACCTCTCTTATTACATCGCTGCGCATCAAATCAATGGGAAAAAAATTATGTGAAATGTTGATTTGAGTTGAGATGAGTTTTACATGGGATGACATCACTGCAGTGATGTTATACACTTCTCACTTATACAGTTGTCCAATCAGACTCAGGTATTCCAGAGTGCCATGTCATTGTTGATAAAATTGTTAATGAAAGTTATTATCAAGTGTGACTGAATATTTTAAAAGTTAAACACGGAGTTATTGAAATCTTTTTTACATAATCAAATATTTAAATATGCAACCATTAACGTCTAGGTTACGTATGTAACCTCCGTTCCCCGATGGAGGGAACGAGACGTTGTGTCTCCCCTGCCACGTCACTGAGCCGAGCCCCTGTTGTGGCCGGACCATTTCCGGCTCCTCAGAAAAATCCTGAATGAACTCCCGTATTTGCGCCGCTTAAATACCCGTATGTCCGGGGCGGGACATGCAAATACTGGTTGCCAACTCTCATTGGCCTTTTTTCATAGTTCAGAGGTGAATATCAGCGCTCAAGAGAGACCCCTAGTGTCGCTTCTCTGACACAAAGTGGAGAGAGCAACAGAGGGGGAAAGAGGAATTGTCCTTACGTTCTAATCCACTAAGAACATTTGTATAGCAAACTTTGTTGGTCATTCTCTGCTATTTTCACACAATATATTGGTTTCTTCATTTTAGGGCTATTTAATGTCCCGGAGGTTGATTTTTATATTAACTTTTTTTTAAATTAGGTTTTTATTAAAACTGAATTGGAATTTTTTTTACCATGTCATTTATTTTCTGTCATTTTTAAATGACTCTATGAATGGATTTGTCTGTTTTTAGCCTTGTCCCAGACCCAGCCTTTGAAATTATAAAAATAAAATTAATTTAAATCTATTCAAAAAATACTAATTAGAACATATTTCAAATTCTGATATTCTAAACAAAGACTCAAATAAACTTCCTTTTCAATATTTAATGTGTGAAAATGTTTTCTATTAATTTCTCAATAATAATGACCGTCCCGCAGTTGTGGCGACATTTCCACTACACAACATTTTTTTCCCCAAATAAGTTGTTTTCCAAGGTTTGTGTACTAGCAAGACAAAGGAGATGAGGTGGAAAAAATGACATTAATCTTCTGTGATGCATGTACGTACATTGTTGGACATTTAGTCAAATGATTGAGAGTGTGAAAAGTGTTTTAACAAGAGTTTACTTTAAAGAAATCCACATAAAGTGCTCATAGTTAAGGAAACCATCTTTCAAATATATATAGTATAATATTCAAATGTAAACAGCTAAGACCCTTTAGACAGAACAGACAGACAAACCATTGGCAGCATTGACCTCATATTTTGTTTCCCCAAAACAGGAAGCAATGTTCCTTAACATATTTTTGCTTATTTTAATAAAGCTATATAGGTCTTACATTATTTTGTAACTGGACCAATCAATTACTTTTTGGAGTCGAAATAAAGAGAAAAGAATGAGAGAGAAGGGGGTAAAAGACGAATGAAGGCACTTTGGAAGCACTACATATACAGACCTAATTTTCACTGGCTGTGTGTGTGTGTGTGTGTGTGTGTGTGTGTGTGTGTGTGTGTGTGTGTGTGTGTGTGTGTGTGTGTGTGTGTGTGTGTGTGATGTCACCATTGCACTACTGCCAAATCTTTGAGAGTGTGTTAGGGGAGCGTGCCGTCTGGCTGGCCCCCCAAGCAGGTCGAACTGCTGGAAGCAGAACACAAACCTCATTTCTAAAAGAGAGAGGCAAGAAAAAAAAACAGCAAAAACACACAAGCCCCTCTGATTAGGGCATGAGCTCAGATGAAAGGCGGCAGGGCCAATCAGTGATGAGTTAGGGGCACCAAGGGAGGAAGTGGGCCCGCCACAGGCATTCTGGGCCGTCTAGTTGTTACTATTGAAACGGCTCCCAGAAACAGAAACAAATCATAAAAAATGGAGGTGGGAGGCGAGGAGGTGGAGGGTATGCTGTAGAAAATGTTATTATAATCAACTCTCCTCCACACAGCTCACAGTGTCTGCAATGTGCACCGCTGCTTTCTTTTCTCTCAAAAGGCATGACGGCCTATATTTGCCCCTGTTTTCACTTTTTTTCAATGTTTGTTTAACGTTGTAGTGTCAAGGTCAGGATAATTTTTATTTTCACTTTTTTAACTTTCAGCATTGTGCTCTCTGTAACCTAAGCCCTCCCACTACATGACATCACTCCTGAATGACTGATGTCCATTGAACTGTACAGCCAGATGTGGTTTGTTTCTTATGTAACAATGTGATTCTTCAACAATACGCTAAACCCAGATTAGCTATGTTTTCTTTTAGATTCTGTTAATAATGCTTCACGGTTGCATTCATATCTTTGAATACACATTGTAATGTTTTTGATACGTTCGAACATGCCACAAATCATGAGATGTGTTAAAAGGTTTATTTCGGTCAAGTGTTTTGATTGTTTCTGTTGATCCTTTTCAGTAAGCTTTTTTAATTTTCACCAATTCTTGCTTGCAACGATGCTAGTCAGATCATAATAGAGAACGTTTATGTCTAGATGTTTTTGTTTAACCAATCTTGCCCTTTGACCAACTACACCGTAATATGCAGAAGGTGAGAAAAAGGTGGGCAAGAAGGGTCAGTCATGACCGCTTTTGGAAAAGAAGTATAGCCCATGTAGGAAAAGACTAGTCCCTACGGTCAAAAGGTCACTTTTAGTCCCACTGGACACCACCACAGTGTCTTTGCAAACTCTAGCTGACCTTCTCCAGAATCAGGTTTCATTATTATATTGAAATCTAAATATGTCTTCTGTACTGAGGTGAGAATATTACATGGTTTTAGCATCTGTGAAAGTAACTTGAGGCCAACCAAAATGTATTAGAATAGGTTGTTCAGATATTAGAATCTGAATATTTATGAATATAATGTATTACCTCCTACCCATAAAATTGTATCAACATCAAATCATATTTTATGTGATATGTATAACTAGACTTAGAATAGAATAGTACGACCTACACCAAGTGACCACTTTATTAGGTACAACTGTTCACCTACTTATTCATGCAATTATCTAATCAGCCAATTGTATGGCAGCAGTGCAGTGCATAAAAGCATGCAGATATGGGTCAGGAGTTTCAGTTAATGTTCACATCAACAGAATGGGAATAAATGTGATCTCAATAATTTCACCCATGGAATGAATTTTGGTGCCAGATGGGCTGGTTTGAGTATTTCTGTAACTGCTGATCTCCTGGGATTTTCACACACAACAGTCTCTAGAAACACCTTGTTGATGTGTGAGGTCAAGGGAGAATGGCCAGACTAGTTCGAGCTGACAGAAAGGCTACGATAACTGAGAGAACCGCTCTGTACAATTGTGTTGAGAAGACACGTTGAACCTTGAGGCGGATGGGGTACAACAGCAGAAGACCACGTCGGGTTACACTTCTGTATAATCCGTATGATTGTCTTTCTTCCATGCAAGACAAAAGGAGATGTTTGGCATCATTTTAGCCTTAATCACCACTCACTTTCATTGCATATTTTTTCCATGCAATGAAAGTGGTATTTAAGGCTGTTTTTCTCATTGTTTTTTAACAATGCGAGGGAGATTATAAGGCAATGCTATTTTGTTTTCCACTCTAGTTTATGCTTCCCTCATTCTCTTAACCCAGTCTACATTGCTTTTGCACATGTTTGGTGGGACACTCTAACTGTGTGTTTCCCATTTTACCACAGTCTTAAACCAATCTCTCAGACAGACAGTATAAACATTGAGGATAAAAACGATATGAGGCACAACACTTGGTGGTTTATTCTTTTCCAGTCGCACTAAGTGGGTAAGCAAAGGGATTCTGCCAGCCTTCCCAAACATGTGTTGCCTCCTTTCATCTCGTAGACCTTCTACAGAGGCAGCAACTGTTTATTTTGCCAGACTAACGAAAGAGGCCTCTGTAAATGCGATTTGTTGAGAAGAAGAGTGCAAGCTGGCCAGATCTACACTATTAGTATGAGATTTCAGTTTACTCTTGGGTTCTCTTTTGTGATGGAGCAAGAAACCATATACATCATTTGGACTTCATACAAAGCATACCAAAAATGTTCATACTTCTCAAAACAGACCAGCAAACATAGAATAGATTTGGTTTCGTAAATATCACTCTGTGACTTAATCGTATTAGGACAGATAGATCAATCGACCTCATGTCTTGTATTTGGAGCAAATGGCCTAGTTAAAACCCTGCCAATTGCAGACAAACATTAGTCAAAGACAATCAATAAGGACAATGTGAAAGCCCCAGTTATCCTGATTAAGGCTTTGTCTGTAAACGTGTAAGACAGCCATGAGCAGCTTTTCGGAGTCGCCTCTGATATATCAGAGATCAATACTGCATGAAGCAAAAATTTGCAAATTCTGTCTGACAGGCTGGACTGTACTCCCCATCATGGGAAGATCATCTGCTGCTTGCATTCTCCAAAACTCAATTCCACCAGCATTCATTTGCAGGGTATAGATTACATAGTCATCCTTAACATCAAGCATATGAGTGTCTGTTTGCAATCCATTTGTTTTAATTGGAAAAAATTCCTTTGAAATTGTTTTGATAAGCAAGACATGAGGCAGTTCTGATTTCATCTGGTCAAGAGACTCCCAGAGTAGAGCTCCACTAAACCGGATCATGGCTTCCTCCAAACTGCCTCAAAAAGAAGCCGAGGCTCTCTTCATATAGCACTATAGAGAATTATCTGCATATTAGCCCAACTTTAGCTTTATTGGCTAATTATATAATCAGATCAAAAGAATCAAATGATGGTTGAGACAAACCCAGAATGACATTCACAGAACTACGGAGAGAGTTTTAAATCAGTCACAAAGGCCACATCCACAATAATACATTTAAGTTAGAAACCCCTGTTTTCAGGTTTCTAACATAATCGTTTTCCAAAATATGCAGTTATGGAGTATGTTTTTGAAAGTCTCTGTTTTAGGTTGAGGAAAATACCATTCCAGTGTGGATGAGAAGCATAAACAACAATGTTGCAAAATCAATAATTTTTCCAGCAAAAACATTCTATGTTATATGGCCATCTCCACAATATTATGTTTTCTGTTGAAAATGCAATGAGCGCATTTACAAGCACGCCAACACACTGATAAATACCAAATAACGGCTTATATAAAAAAAATACAAAAATGCAAGAAAACCAGGTTTACATGATGTTAAAATGTAAAGATTCAATCTCCCAGAACGAAGGCAGATAAGTCTGTAAGAACACCGGTAAAGGGGTAATACCCAAAACTCTACATGCCGATTAGTTTATGCTTTAACCATTTACGAACTTACCCCAATAAAGGAAACCCGTTTAAGGTATTTACATGTCCTCACACATTGTCAGTTTATTAAGCATAATCAGTGTAAGATTGTGCATATTAACACTGTTGCCAAGTGGAGAAATTGAACGTAATTTAACTGTGGTTATAAATTGGATGTGGCCCCATAAGACATTTGCAATGTGTTAAAGCATGTGTAAAATGCATAAAATGCTTTGAGTGATTTAAGCAAGTACTTGAATGTATAAAATTCTGTGAATGTATCATCTATATCATGTATAAAGGTGTATATACACTCACCTAAAGGATTATTAGGAACACCATACTAATACTGTGTTTGACCCCCTTTCGCCTTCAGAACTGCCTTAATTCTACGTGGCATTGATTCAACAAGGTGCTGAAAGCATTCTTTAGAAATGTTGGCCCATATTGATAGGATAGCATCTTGCAGTTGATGGAGATTTGTGGGATGCACATCCAGGGCATGAAGCTCCCGTTCCACCACATCCCAAAGATGCTCTATTGGGTTGAGATCTGGTGACTGTGGGGGCCATTTTAGTACAGTGAACTCATTGTCATGTTCAAGAAACCAATTTGAAATTATTCAAGCTTTGTGACATGGTGCATTATCCTGCTGGAAGTAGCCATCAGAGGATGGGTACATGGTGGCCATAAAGGGATGGACATGGTCAGAAACAATGCTCAGGTAGGCCGTGGCATTTAAACGATGCCCAATTGGCACTAAGGGGCCTAAAGTGTGCCAAGAAAACATCCCCCACACCATTACACCACCACCACCAGCCTGCACAGTGGTAACAAGGCATGATGGATCCATGTTCTCATTCTGTTTACGCCAAATTCTGACTCTACCATCTGAATGTCTCAACAGAAATCGAGACTCATCAGACCAGGCAACATTTTTCCAGTCTTCAACTGTCCAATTTTGGTGAGCTCTTG
Source organism: Xyrauchen texanus (assembly GCF_025860055.1). Lineage (NCBI taxonomy): Eukaryota > Metazoa > Chordata > Actinopteri > Cypriniformes > Catostomidae > Xyrauchen > Xyrauchen texanus. Next base: position 57,461,447 of record NC_068276.1, read on the forward strand.
CAAATTGTAGCCTCTTTTTCCTATTTGTAGTGGAGATGAGTGGTACCCGGTGGGGTCTTCTGCTGTTGTAGCCCACCCGCCTCAAGGTTGTGCGTGTTGTAGCTTCACAAATGCTTTGCTGCATACCTCGGTTGTAACGAGTGGTTATTTCAGGCAAAGTTGCTCTTCTATCAGCTTGAATCAGTCGGCCCATTCTCCTCTGACCTCTAGCATCAACAAGGCATTTTCGCCCACAGGACTGCCGCATACTGGATGTTTTTCCCTTTTCACACCATTCTTTGTAAACCCTAGAAATGGTTGTGCGTGAAAATCCCAGTAACTGAGCAGATTGTGAAATACTTAGACCGGCCCGTCTGGCACCAACAACCATGCCACGCTCAAAATGGCTTAAATCACCTTTCTTTCCCATTCTGACATTCAGTTTGGAGTTCAGGAGATTGTCTTGACCAGGACCACACCCCTAAATGCATTGAAGCATCTGCCATGTGATTGGTTGATTAGATAATTGCATTAATGAGAAATTGAACAGGTGTTCCTAATAATCCTTTAGGTGAGTGTATATATATATATATATGAGTGTATATATATATATATATGAGTGTATATATATATATATATATATATATATATATATATATATATATATACACACTGTTGGCAAAACGTTTAGAATAATATACAGATTTTGCTGTTTCGGAAGGAAATTACTTTAATTCAGCAAAGTGGCATTCAACTGATCACAAAGTAGACAGGACGTTACCGATGTAAAAAACAGCACCATCACTATTTGAAAAAAGTCATTTTTGATCAAATCTAGACAGACCCCATTTCCTACAGCCATCACTCCAACACCTTATCCTTGAGTAATCATGCTAAATTGATAATTTGGTACTAGAAAATCACTTGCCATTATATGAAATATAGCTGAAAGATATTTGATTAATTAAATTAAGCTTAACGTTGTATTTCTGTTTGTCAATCGACAGAAATGTCTTACGGTCAATATTGGGTCAAAAATGGCAAAAAGAAACAGCTTTCAGAGATGTGGAAGACCATATGTGCAACTGAACAAGAGGATAAGTACATCAGAGTCTCTTGTTTGAGAAACAGACGCCTCACATGTCCTCCGCTGACAGCTTCATTGAATTCTACCCGCTCAACTCCAGTTTCATGTACAACAGTAAAGCGAAGACTCAGGGGTGCAGCCTTATGTGAAGAATTGCAAAGAAAAAAAACACTTTTTGAAAATAAAAATAAAATGTTCGAGTGGGCAATGAAACACAGACATTGGACAACAGATAATTGGAAAAGAGTGTTATGGATCTGAACCCCATTGAGCTTTTGTGGGATCAGCTAGACTGTAAGGTGCGTGAGAAGTGCCCAACAAGACAGACACATCTATGGCAAGTGCTACAGGAAGTGTGGGGTGAAATATCTCCTGAGTATCTGGACAAACTGACAACTGTTTGAAGTTGTTTAAAAGTTCTGGAAAAAAAAATTCTAATTGTAATTGTGATTTTTCACTATTCACTATTTTTCAATTTTTCACAGTGATTTTTCTATGTCCTGACTATACATTGTGATCAGTTGAATGCCACTTTGGTGAATAAAAGTATCACTTTCTTTCCATAAGAGCAAAATCTGTACATTATTCCAAACTTTTGGCCACCAGTGTAAATACAGTATATATACAGTATCTCACAAAATTGAGTACACCCCTCACATTTTTGTAAAAATTACGGACATTTTCACTTAGGGGTGTACTCACTTTTGTTGCCAGTGGTTAAGACATTAACGGCTGTGTATTGAGTTATATTGAGGGGACAGCAAATGTACACTGTTATACAAGCTGTACACTCACTACTTTACATTGTAGCAAAGTGTCATTTCTTCAGTGTAGTCACATGAAAAGATATAATCAAATATTTACAAAAATGTGAGGGCTGTACTCACTTTTGTGAGATACTGTGTGTGTATATTTCTATATGGTCCCATCGACCACTGTATTTTCCTATTTTTTGTATCCTGTGGTGATTATTTTCAACCCACTGGCTACAACACGCTAATTGATTTTGAGACATGAACGCCTCTTATCCACACTGGAACGGTATTTCCTCTACCGAAAACAGAGACTTTTGAAAACATTCTCTGAGACTGCATACTTTGGAAATTTCTATTATGTATTCATAGAGCACTGTAAAGAAAAATAACTTGGGTGTAATGTGGAAACTTTGTTGACTTTGTTACAGCGAGGTTACTTTTTAGAGAGATTTCTAAATTTCTGTTTGGTAGACACCTTTATCTGAAGGGGCTTAGGGAATATTCCGGACATGTTTTTGTGTCTGTTTGCACTCTATTTTCATTGTTTTTCACTAGACAGACGTCTTTGACCATTGCACCAAGTTTCGCTACTTTTCAGCATCTCGCATAGGAGCGGCACATTTTTAAGATGCTGTGTCTGGTAAAATAATAATAATAATAGTTTTTAATTAACATTTAAAAGTTGCAGTGTCAAGCTTTTTTGCACAAGAACAAGTTCTGTCTGAAAGGCCCCTTACAATGCATTCAAGTTATTCATTTTTTGTATATACAATCCTTGGGAACTGAACCCATGACCTTTCTGTTAACACCATGCTCGACCAGTTGATATGCAAGAACTCACTACAGACAGCTTAGCATTTACATTGACATGATGATAGAACAAGGGTAGGCCTCAAGTACCTGGAGGCAGTTCTGTCAAGGCTGATAGTGGCCTAATAGTCTTGGTTTCGTGGGAGGGGTCTGTCTAGCTGCCAGGAAGAGGATGTTCAGCAAAGATGGGCTTTAGTACACAGCCAACGTGGTTGTGTGACAGGTAAAGCAGCCCTGTGGCAGCAGTCGTGGCCCCCACACCTTTATTTCCTCTCAAACAAAACGACAAGAATAAAGAATCCTTGCCTATATTTACAAAGGCATTTGAGGTCAAATATGTCAGTTTATAATTTGGTTAACAATATGATTACAATAGTTCATTGTATTTAAGACTATGCTCTACACAACAGATCATAATGTCGAAATGTATCACTGTAGCAACTAGTTTTAGGTTGGGGCCCATCTGTAAATGATAAAATAAACGTTTTAAACGTATATCCACAAGATCCTAACTCTATGTATTTAAACAAGATTTTTCTGTATAAAGTTAAATCCAATTTTAAAACTTTGTTGCCAAGACAACAAAACACCATTAAACCGTAAAAACGACCATAAATATGGCCATTTAAACAACTTTACAGCTCAAACAATACAAGAACAAAAGTTTTAAGAGAAGAATTAATGTGTCATAAAATTAAAAGCTTCACATTTCTGCATTTAACCCCGTCAAAAATGGGCCCCATTCACTTCCATTGTAAGTGCCTGACTGTAAACGAATTTCTTGCTTTTTTAAAGAAAAGAAGGAACAAGTCTAAATAAATGTTTGTGGTAATCATCATTATGCCACAAATACTGTCGATTGAGCTTAACTTGTATTGAACCCAGAATATTTCTTAAATTAACTGCAATATAAGTGGGTGTATTTGCTTTTTGTTTGCAAGTTCAATGTTTGCATTTCATGTGCGTTTTTGTTTGTGCGTGTGTAAATATGTGCAGGATTTATATTTCAGTTTGCCCTGCATGCAAAGGCTTGTTTTCATGCAAACTTCCTTTTACTGAAATACAAATACAACAGGTTTCCACACCAATTATACCCCGAACTTGCATTTCAGGTTATGCTTGCAGCCATTGTGTAAAAAATCTGAAAAAAGAGGGTAGCCTTAGAGAATACATACATGCCAATTTTTTTTCAGAGCTAGGTCTGTGTGAACCAGAACTTTATCTTTCATCATACCAAACCTGATTAAGATTGTGCCCTTTGCATGGCACAAAATCTGAAACCACTTAGAGGGGCTGCAGGAGTTAGTGAGTGTCAAGGAGAAGGGAACAGAGAGAGAGAGACAGAGATAGAGTGAGAGAGAGCAAGAACAATGAAAGTTGACTCCAGACTCCATAGGATTTCTGAGTTCTTGGGGGTGTTGGATGTGTCTCATTATATTGGCCCCCCATTTTTAAGTCCGCCAGGATATGGCAAGATTGATTGTGACAGCCAAAAATAACAAAAGTCCGGTTTCTTCTGAGATTTGCAGCCTGTACGGGCATGTTTTTGAGAATTATTCCCATTGATGTCATTGATTTCATTTTAACAGAGAACAAAAAGAATCAGAAGGGGAGAGCATTCAGAGACACTTCTAAGGATTACTGTGTGGGTGTTTTCTCTGTTGTAATTTAGTGGGAAGATCAATGTTTGTCAAAGTTGCGAAAATGCAAGTATGTCTATGTGTGCTTTTCGGTTATGCATGCACAAACTGGTTTCCAATTCAGGTGTATTTCAATTATGTCCATTTTGATTACTTACGAAAGCATTCTCAATACCACAACACAACAAAATACTAACTAATACGAGTAAACATTGTTTTAAGTCATCAAGTAATTATTCAAGATGTAAACCGTCAGAAAAAAAGAAATAAATAAGCATTATATAAGCAATAGAACATAAAAAATAAAAACAACAAAACTAATATATAAATTAATTCAAATTAAGAAAACAGTGCTTCAAGTTTTTAACAGCAGTATTAAGTATTCAAGTTGGCATTCAGCACTTGAAATAAGTAATGAAATACGGACTGAGTTCACATTAATAGCTCACCAAGACAAGCATTTTGAAGTGTATTTTACCATTTAGGCGCATATTAGATGTAAAACAACTCCACATAAAGCGTGCACATATAAGGTGTCAATCAGTCAATCAGGTACTGAAATTAGTAAATAAAAAGTGTTGTTTAAGATTCTTGTATTCTTTGTATAGTTTATCTTGCTACTCTGTTTCCCTTTTGGCCTGTTAACGAGTTCAACTGATCGATCACGATCAATGTAATGGGCACCCCTGGCATAGAGTAAAAGAGGGATCTTGCCATTTTAAAAATGTGTATTGATTGTGGAGCAACCTATGCACGTATGCATGCATATACAGTCTTGCAATAGCCTGGTGCTCTTTATCGTTGGCCCTTTTGCAATGGTTCGGGTGGCCGGCACTAGCTTAACTCAGTGGGGCAGTAGCAGTTCACAGTAGCGCTGTTCAGGGGTCCCTGGGGGGCCAGAATAATCAGAATATGGGGCTCATGCTGCCTGCACGTTCTGACCCTCCCCCGGCTATGGCTGAGTTCCCGCCAAGGTGGCATCCGGAGGTCATCCGTCCAACCTCAGACGTTTTTGGCAGCAGGCCTGATTTTTCAGGGTCCCTTTTTGGGGAGCACTGAGTACATTGATCTAAAACTAGACTGAGTTTTAGGCAGCCTACACGGCTTAGTTAATAACTCGCAGTTATACAGTTTGGAATAATGTATAGATTTTGCTCTAATGGAAATACATAAATGCAATTCACATAAAACAATTAGTTAAATACACCTCTATTGTGATGAAAATGCTCTTAAATTTTTAATTCAGAATCATTTTAATATTTTTCATTGTCCGAAAACAGCAAAAATAATCTCTTATTAAAAGTTAAAATTGCTCAAAAAGAAATGTTGGCATAAGTAGCTTGAAATGATCTTTTATTAGTGTGTATTAAAAATAGCAGTGAAACTATTTTTGTTTTAAAATATTGTTATTGTTATTATTAAAACTTTTGTCTACCAAATAAAAGTCAGGTGGTACAACATGCATTTATTAGCTAATTTATGAGCTGTTCTCTTGTCATGAGACAAAAACAAAACCCACAGAAAAGACCCCTTTAGACCCTTATGACTGTGTGTGAAGTTTTAAAATATCTTAGGTATTTTTAAATTTTTATGAGAATGCACATTTTGTGAAGGTCAAATGGAGTAACCCGAAGACAACTACCTGATATTCTTGACTCAAAAATGTATGCTATTTATGACCCCCCAAAAAAACCTCGAAATACATGTTTGAAAGCTTTTTAATACCCATTATTTTAAAATGATTAAAATAACAGGTATAAAAAGGTTTTCAAACATGTTTTTCAAGGTATTTTAGTTTTTATGTCATATATATCATAAATGTTTAACTTGATGGTTACATTGTATATTTTTAAAGTCAATTCTACGAACATGACGTGTTTTATACATTATTTTTAAATGATTCAAAAACGTTTAAAATAAGTTTTACTATTAATATTGGTCTCAATGCTGATTTATACCTCTGAGTCGAATCTACGCCGTAATTAAAAAATTAAGGAAACCAGCTAGAGGACCTTTTTGAGTTTTCTCAATTTAAGGGCAAATTAGGTGTATCAACATAACTACAGTATTTCACTTTGTCTGTGCTTTCAGTTAACTAAATGAATTAAGTCCAACACACTCAGAAATAACAGTGGTTTTATCATGTATACCCAAGTTCAGCAAGTTTGCATTTCTAAGTATGGAACAAGATTTTCTTGGTTAAGCAGATTTTCATTTCCACTAAAGTTCATGTGTCAGCCCTACCAGAATACCATTTAGTTTGGTTAAATAGCAATGCAGGTGATTACCATGAAGTCATCTTGAAAACTGAAGAAACTTCACCAAAGCGAACACTAATCACCCTGATGGTGACATCAAATAAAAATGTTTTACAGCAAGACAACATTAAAATACAAAAACACTAAAAACAAAAAGCATCTTATAACTCTAAACAACAATTAGTTACATATCTTTATATGTCGCCATGCTCAGACCAAACCAGAGACTGTTTATAAGAGATGATGCACTTCTATTTAAATGAATGGGAGAAATTGTAATGCCCAACCAAGAAGCTCTAGCGCCCAGTGGTCAATAGATGTAGAAAGGAAGTCCTGCCTTACAGGTAAAAGAGCCAAACACCTTTTAGATACAGACATTGCACACGCGTTAGCTATACAAGCCAGGATAATTGCGTGTTTTAGCATAATATGGGGGAAAGATGCACAGTTTATGATTCCAGTGTTGTCAAATTTTATTGCTGTATTTACTTTGATCGTAATCTTGACCAACCGTTTTTGTGATTTTGGTGTTCTCCCATTCAAGTTGAATGGAGCTGCACTGGCATAACTGGAAATGGCCTTCCGGGAGCATTCCAAAGATGGCCGACAGTGGACTGACTTGCTAGAAAGACTTTGACTAAACACGCACCAAAAAGTCAAGCGCAAGGGATTATGAGCATGGTCTTCACGCAACTTGCTTCTCCAATTGGCACGTTGGAAGTTCACAAATTTCCTCAGAAAATCCACCAAATAGACAATCCTATGCAGTTAAGGTGCATTATGTTGTCAACTATTAAGGTCAATACATCAATCCAATATTCTGATGAAAATATTACTTATCAATGTGAACAACAATATCTCAACTTTTTCTACATTTGACAGGCAAATCAACTTTATTGTTCTTTCTCCACTTTTCTCCCCAATTTGGAATGCCCAATTCCCAATGTGCTCTAAGTACTCGTGGTGGCGTAGTGACTCGCCTCAATCCGGGTGGCGGAGGATGAATATCAGTTGCCTCCACATCTGAGACGTCAATCTGTGCATCTTATCATGTGGCTTGTTGAGTGTGTTACCGGAGAGCCTCAGCGTGTGTGGTATTTCCACGGCTATTCTCCGTGGCATCCACACACAACTCACCTCATGCCTCACCGAGAGCGAGAACCACATTATGGTGACCACAAGGAGGTTAACCCAACGTGACTCTACCCACCCTAGCAATTGGGCCAATTGGTTGCTTAGGAAGCCTGACTGGAGTCACTCACCACACCCTGGATTCTTGTGACACCAGGTGTGGTAGTCTGCATCTTTACTTGCTGAGCTACCCAGGCCCCAGTCAAATCAACTTTTAAAATAGAGTGTGCCAAAGTGCAAGTTGAATTTTTGGCGTAGCCTTAAGTGCGCTTCTTTGAAAATGTAACAGTATGCGCCAGCACAAACCAGTTGGTTGTAATGCCTTTTTCATAAAAAAGTCATGCAGGTTTTGTGCATTTTGTGCAAACTATCCCTTAAAGTATCTCTCTTCTTCTCTATCCTTTTAAGATTCTGTATGTTTTCCAACATTCCCTGACAGGTCTCTTAACTGAACCTATCTGGTAAACCCTAGGCTTGGATGCCCATAAGGTCTTGTTGACAAAATGGGGGAGAACTTCCCAAGGATTCCTCTTTCACCCGAGCCTTTGGACCAATTTTAGTCTATAACCCAATCTGTAAATAAACACCCACTTCCTAGTTCTATCAACTGTCCCATTGTTTTGACATTGGACTAATGGACCTCAATACGACTTTGTGCTTGCTGTGGTTTTCCGCTCAGCACACCAGATGAAAATAGAATGAAGAGTTTTAACATTTTGCTGGACAATGGCATTCTGGCATGCTGGTGGAACAAATGGAGGAGGATGCAAAATATATGGTGAAAGACAACTCAAACCCATTTATGTTCGTCTCCTAAATGTTTTTCATTCTTGCTGCAGGAGATGTCGTTTGTGTTGGAGGTTGAAGCTGTGAGGGGGCGTCTTTGCTCGGGCTGTAATGGCTTTAGCTGCTGCTGCTCTGTGCTGCTAAAACAAAGTAAATGTCTGTCAGAGTGAACAATAAAAAGACACTACTCTTTTTACATCAGAATGCTTTGACACAGGTTGAACCCAAGAATGTCACAACTTCTCTGGAAGTTTCTATTCATCAAAGCACAAAATTTGGGGTGTTGAGGAGGACAAAGCCCAAATATGTTCACACACTGTTGACAAAAAAAGAATCTTAACACTAATATACAGTATGAGAGTAAAGACAAGAGACAAATATACATATTAAATGTACAGTATGTTGTGAATAACGGAACACTGTTTTTAGTCTGCATGTATTAATGTAGTCTGAAATATATTTAAAAAAAAATGCAATTCAACAGGGGGCCCTTGGTAGCTCAGCGAGTATTGACGCAGACTACCACCCCTGGAGTCACGAGTTGTAATCCAGGGCATGCTGAGTGACACCAGCCAGGTCTCCTAAGCAACCAAATTGGCCCGGTTGCTAAGGAAGGTAGAGTCACATGGGGTAACCTCCTCATTGTCGCTATAAATGGTTCTCGCTCTCAATGGGGCATGTGGTAAGTCGTGCGTGGATCGCGGAGAGTAGCATGAGCCTGAGTCCATATGTAAATGCCAGAGAGGTTTCACACTGGGTGACAACGGTTCCAATTAGGTTTCAACGGGGCATGTGGTAAGTCGTGCGTGGATCGCGGAGAGTAGCATGGGCCTCCACATGCTGCGAGTCTCCGCGGTGTCATGCACAGGGAGCCACGTGATAAGATGTGCAGACTGACGGTCTCAGAAGCAGGGGAGACCTGTCCTACATCACCCAGATTGAGGTTAGTAACTGCGCCACCATGACGACCAGGTAAGCAGAGGGAATTGGGCATGCCAAATTGCAGAGAAAAAAGGGGATAAAATAAAGAAATATATAAAATGCAATTCATCAAGAACTTCAATACACTTTTTCTCCCAATTTGGAATGCCCAATTCCCACTACTTAGTAGGTCCTCATGGTGGTGCGGTTACTCACCTCAATCAGGGTGGCGGAGGACAAGTCTCAGTTGCCTCCGCTTTTGAGACGCATCTTATCACGTGGCTCATTCTGCATGACACCGTGAAGTCTCTGCATGTGGAAGCTCACGCTACACTCCGCGGTCCACACACAACTTACCACGCGCCCCATTGAGATCAAGAACCACTAATCGTGACCGCAAGGAGGTTACCCCATGTGACTCTACCCTCCCTAGCAACCAGGCCAATTTGGTTGCTTATGAGACCTGGCTGGAGTCACTCAGCACACCCTGGATTCGAACTCGTGACTCCAGGGGTGGTAGTCTGCGTCAATACTCGCTGAGCGACCCAGGCTACATGTGAACTTTTTAATTAAACTTTTTTTTTTTTTTACTTAAAATACAAAAATTTCTTGTTGGTGTAAATTTTCTGAGATTGTAATGAAGAAGAAAAGTTTTATTAAAATACTGAAATTCTTTTATGCAAACATTTGACATAAACTTTACTTGTTATTTCTAATACAAAATAAACAGTGAATCAGTCGGTTTGTTTTAAAATAAAAATAATTTTGTCCACCAAATAAAAGCGTGATTAGACCAACATTCAGGAAGCTATTTTGTTGTCAAGTGACAAGAAATCCATAAAACAGTAAATTATATAATACTGAAGACTTGTGACGACCCTCATAATTGCATTTAACATTTTATGGCATGGCAATGTTAGTTCAAGTTGTCTAATGTCAATTGGTATAACCCAAAGAAAATTTCTGCATATTCATGATTAATATTTAGACTTCATTTCTATTTTTCCTTTTTATCAATGATATATGTCATTGACCCATGTACGAAATTCAGAAGGCTTTTCAACTTAAATGCCCATTCAGTTAAATCCGCCTTACCTCTTTCTGAATTACACCTCATTCAAGCCTTTTGTGGCCCATCCTGAATGTAATTTCCACCACAGGGAGGTAAGTGACACATTATGCATGGATGAAATGTAAATGGTGGAAATCTTATCCGACCATTCTCACCTTAATCTCCCCAACTGTATGATAATGTCAACAAAACCCTGAAATCTGGCTCCGCTGGTTTGCACATCCTTGTCTTCTACCTTTGTTTATAGTCACTGAGCCCATATGTAAATGCCAGAGAGGTTTCACACTGGGTGACAAAGGTTCCAATTAGGAAGGTAAAAGAACAACAAACAAACAAGCATTTCACTTTAAAGAGTCTCCACTTTTCACCCAAATAAATCATTAATGACTATGAATTCCTCTGCATTACAAATGAACTGCCACTGAGTGATCAGACTCAAGAATGTTTGGCAGATGTTAGGATGACAACTTTTTCAGTTTTGCAATCTGTTTGCATTAAAACCGCGAAACTTAAAATAAAGGCGCTTTATTTAAGTCAGGAATTCAGGGAGTTCCTGTGATTTTATGGGAGTGGATTCTACCCTGGAATGCATCTTAAGATCACTTTGAACTGGGATGTGCTTAAAAGCCCTTTAGAGAAAGTTTGTGCGATTCACAGCCAAAGGTCACATTCCCTGGCTTTAGGCTGGAATAATTAATATTTATAAGGGTTTAATACCAGATCGACATCCTAACTAGCACTCCCACACAAACATGCTCACACTCCCCACTAGTCATACATCCAACCACAATCCATAAATAATTATTTTGAAGATATTTGGCACAAAAATGACAATTATTTATCTCTGAGAATTTTACGACAAAATATGTAAATACTTAGTACATAGCGTACCTAGGCGTTTGTACGTAAAGTGTACACGAACATTTTGTACGCTTGGATAGACACCGAAACATGCAATCCCACCATGCTGACAGTATCAAATCTGAACTCTTTTGACATAAAGAGAACTCTTAGACACAATCCCATAGTAGGACATGATCAGTAAATGATGGAGAAAATTTGTCCAAGAAAAAAACTTTTTGATGGTCCATTTATTGCAATTATAAAAGTAGAGCCATTTGCATTTTTTTAATGGCTAAAATTAATTATCCGAACTTAACAAGTATAGTGAAACGGTGTGAATGTTGCGATGTAAAGTGTATTTGACTCATTTATTGGTTTGTGTGTGAGTATATAGCTATAGTTTGTGGCAAATTTGTCCCCAACAGTGAGCTAAATTGGCCACAACTACCCTTTGGGGACTTTTTGGGATGTCCTAATTTAGAAAAACAATGTAACAATCCATAAATGTTTTTCTCATTTAAAAGATGTTAAAAGTTGTCTCTTAGGGTTTGGGTCAGGGTTAGGCTATATTAACTATAAACAGCCGTATATAAAAACAATACAAGTGGATCATATATCCACATTTAAATACTTATTTAATAGACTGTTTTACTCTTTTACAATTTGGTGCAAAGTCCCCAGTACAAGTTATGTTATTTATAATGTTTAATTTCACCCAAATACATTGTTAATAGGCTTCATATAATGAATAAAGACTATTTATTATTTCACAGACTGCTGTGGGCCTAAGAGTAAACTTTTACACAATTGAAATGGTTGTAATATATTGCACTGGGATCCACTGCCGTCCGCCAGGAAGCAGAGGAGCCATTGCCATGCACCAGAGGATGGAGGAATCGCTGTCAGCGGGAGGGAGATAAGGAAAGAGCCGGGGACACCAGAGAGAGAGAGACAGAGAGGGAGAGACGCACATGGTCGCTCTGTGTGTGTGTTTATGTTGCTGTGTTTTCAGTTTGATGTTCTGTTTGATAAAGGTTTTGTTGTTTGTTACTCCGGTTCCCGCATCCTCCTTTACCAAACTGTTACACTATACTTTAGAAAAAGCGAGTATTTTAACATTCAAATATTGGCCCCATTCAATTCAATTGGAAGTGCTTCACTGTAACCTACTGTAGATCTTTGCTTGTTTTAAAGAAAATAATGGGCAATGCCATTCTGGGCAAATGCTGTGGATTGAGGTTAACTTGTATTGAATCCAGAATAATCCATATATGTTTGCTAGATATCATTCTCAGACCATATAGTGGCTAATTTATCCACCCTGAACATTCCCATTTAATCGAATGGATATCTGATTTATTTGAGTCATTTAACTTGACCGGACTTTAAAATCTTTAGCATGTCCTTTCAATTTATTTTCATTTAATCAAAAGATTCAAAAGGCAAAATGTCACTGAATTGTAGGAAAGACCCACAAACCAAAAAACAACAACCAATAAATTCCTTGATGAAATTCAATAGTCTACGAACCTCAGAGAATTCGTAAAAAGTTCTACTTTTCTAGCATTGTACGGATATAACATGCTTTACAGTTTAGATCCTGTCAATATGTTGATAATACGTTGATACATTTCAGCGTCTATCCATAGTTTGAAATGTACATGCCATTTCAAAGGGGAAGATGTTTCTTTGATACAAATTCCATTAGTGTCTAGTGTCGGGAAGATTTACTTTCAAGAGGGGCGCACAAAATCTGTTTGTCACTATCTGAGATTATTAACATAATTGAGATTACTGGCGATGAGGCTGTCCTGTGTTGTCTACTTAATAAACACATTGTGGGCATTATTAAGGAGCATAAAAAGGGATGCGACGGTGGATGATGGAAACCCCGTGGTGCAGCAGCGCTCTTCTGCCACAGTTCCAGCATCTTGCGGGCTAAGGCGTCGCTCCTCTGCTTTGTGTGTGTGCGTTGCGTTGCCAATGACCCAGGCAGGAGTTCAAATGGGATTATGTCCCCGTGAACCACAAGATCGGTTCCCAATGGCTGCACAACAATCACACAGCAAAGCGAAAAATAAGGGGGAGGAAAATGAGCCTGTCCAGTGTGCTGCTGACATTCTAGAGCATGTTCCAAAAAGACAAGAGAGTGGGAACTGATCGACAGAAAGGAGCCTTCTAGGAAGAAAGAGAGAGATCAAACCTTCATGCCCTGTAATGGTTCATAAAGGGCACATCACAGAAGGAGCACAGTGACGGACGGTGTTATTATCTGAGATGCAGAAGATGAGGCCCATGCTCGCTTTGAGTGAATATAAATATACACATTCCCATGCCAGACAATACCCGCATCTCAATGCCTGCAGGAGAGTCCCAGCTTACAGCTGTCAGACCGTTTCATTACATAACTTACACTATACAGCCACAAATGGGAGAGCTATGCATGCATATCGAGTTATAATGCAAAGATGCACTTTAATAAACTAATTCTCTGTTTCCAAAAACATGCAAACAACACTATTTACAAGGAACATTTTAAATTCTTAGTCACCTCATGTCTTTCCGAACGTGTATGACTTTATTTGATATGTTGAACACAAAAGCAGATGTTTTAATGAATATTGCGGCCTGTCTTTCCAGTGCAATGGCAGTTTGGCATTTAAAGGGTTCAATACAAGTTAAGCTCAATTAACAGTATTTGTGGCATAATGTTGATTACCACAAACATTTATTTTGACCGTCCCTCCTTTTCTTTAAAAAAGAAAAAGAAAAAATTGAGGTTACAGTTATGGGGGCCAAATTTTTGGAGGGTTTAAAAGCAGAAATGTGAAGCTTTTAATATTATAAAAACACTTACATTAATTCTTCTGTTAAAACTCCTGTATTATTTGAGCTGTAAAGTTGTTTAAATTTCATTTTTACAGTCATTTTAGGGTTTGTTGACTACATCGTCATGGCAACAGAGTTGTAAAATTGGCTATAACTTTACACAGAAAAGGTTAGTAAGCAATTTGATCGCATTAAAATCATGTTTACATGCATATGGTTATTGTCATGTGGCTAAACTTTTAAAAATGTGAGTATTTTAATGTTCAAAAATTGGCCCCCATTCAGCCATTGTAAATGCCTCACTGGAACACACATTTTTGCTTCTTTTCTTTTTCTTAAAGAAAAGGAGGGACAAGTTGAAATACATTTTTGTTGTAATCAACATTATGACACAAATGCTGTCGATTAAGCTTAACTTGTATTGAACCCAGAATGTTCCTTTAAGGCTTAAAAAAGGACTATATTTTTTATATAAACAATTCATATGAAAATCTTGACGTCTGTTGCACATTCATGAGTGCAATTTGTGTTATTCAAGTTCTTGTGTGAAGGCACAAAATAACATATGAATATAACGGTTCCAAAATATGAAAATATGTTTTATTGATCATTATGTAATATCGCCTCTTAAAGGAAAATTCTGGGTTAAATACAAGTTAACGCTCAATTGACAGCATTTGTTGCATAAATGTGTTAACCACAAAAAATATTTGGATTTTAAGCAAATATTTAGATTACAGTGAGGCAATTGCAATGGAATTTGAATGGGGACAATGTTTTTGGAGGGTTTAAAGGCAAAAATATTAAGCTTATAGCTTTATAAAAGCAATTACATTCATTATTTTGTTAAAACTTGTGGATTATTTGAGCTGTAAAGTTGTTTAAATTGTCGTTTTAGGGTTTATGGCGTTAAGTTGTCATGGCAAGAAAGTTGTAAAATACAGCTTTCATTCACGTGAACATGCATATTGTTTATGTCTTTGTAATAGCTTTGACATTTACTGACTGGCCCCATTCACTTCCATTATAAGTGCCTTACCTTACATTCACTAAACGTTTGCAATTGGAAAGATCCTGTGTTTGAACAGTGTACAATATCAACAGAGCATGGATATTTTGCAACTTAAGTAATAATGCATAATTGGTGTTTGCTTTTACATAACAAGAGACCTTCAGCAATGAAAGACTTGCGTTGGAACATGCTTAGCACAACTGTCATAAGGTAAATAATCCAACAAGCCACTGAACATCGAATCTTGGTAACTACATCAATAGTTTGTAACTACAGCCCCGATGTAGATTAAATAAATGGTTACACCAAATTGGAGCATCCTGCATGGATCTTCCCTCATCCCACACACAAGCACAAGAGTTAAAAGGCGAGCTGGTGAGTCATAATGTCCATTATCTATTCTTCATTCTTATCAAGTGCACCTGTACTTGACTTATGACTCATGTAGAACTGTAAGTAGTAAAGTAAACAAGCTCTTTTCACTGTTTGTTATACTTTGTGTTAAAAAAAGAAAAACATGGTTAATGTTCTCTCTGCTGAGCAAACTTCCCTTTTTACACAAAGAAGGGCCATTCCCTTTAACTATTCGGTAGTATTTATTTAAATTCACATTGGCACTGCTTCACCTTTGTCCTATTTGGCAATGTCCTCCTTTTTTGGCATTTTTATTTTAGAACGTTGCATCTATTTATTTTTTTCACAGTTACGGGAATTTTTCTAAAAAGATATCCTAAATGCAATGCACACTAAAACAAATAATGTGTGGTTTGCTACATATACCATATCAATCTAACAGACTAAACATCCTTGAGATTTTGACCATTGTTATTTATGACGGGATTCTCTGTGCTTTCTCAGGTTATTCAAACAGTTTGTTTTAAACTATCCAGGAACAGTATGCCTTCTTTTGGGGGCCAAGGCAAAACTCATGCAAAATTATGCAAATGGCCTGCTTGGAACGTGCCACATGTGCATCAACATTTTTTTATGAAGGGTCATACAAAAGCCGGCGCTGAAAGCACCGCCTTCATTTTCCTCTCTGCTTTCGTTATGCCTCAGGCATGCTGGTGGTATTGCTTTTTATCAGCCACACAGTGAAATCCATGCACTAAATGAGTTCTACTGAAAGAGGTCTGTATTTCATTTGAAGCAGCTTGTGTTCAGCTGAAGATTATCTCTCGCATCACCATGGCGGGCGGCACCGCCTGCCAGTTTACTCGAGAAAGCACATTGGCATTTGCTAGAGCAGTCTGACAAATTGTGGTTTTGCATGATCTGACCTAAAGAAGCACAGTTTACAATACCATTGTTGTCGGATCTTGTTGCCGAGTTGAAATGTGTTATTTGATCATAATTTTGACCAACCCTTTTTCGCTCTTTCCCTATTCAAGTAGATAGGAGCTGTACTTGGATAGGCAACCACCTCACAATATGATACATAATCACACGATACATATGTCAAAAATGTGGTGTGGTGGTGGCGTAGTGGGCTAAAGCACATAACTGGTAATCTGAAGGTTGCTGGTTCGATCCCCAGCCCATTGTGTCCTTGAGCAAGCCACTTAACTCCAGGTTGCTCCGGGGGGATTGTCCCTGTAATAATTGCACTGTAAGTTGCTTTGGATAAAAGCGTCTGTCAAATGCATAAATGTAAATGTATCTCGATACATTACAATATCATAATTGGATTGTTATTGAAACTGTGTGAAAGAGACTCCAAACCGCACTGGTAAACGCTGTTCACAGAGTTTGCATTTAGACGATCTGCTTCTTCGTTATTGAACTGTTGGTCATGAAATGAATACACAAATAGATTAATGAAAATATTGATACATGGATCTAAAGTATTGGTGCAATATTGTGAGAAAATATATTATGATACATCGATCTATGTTTGTGTTTACACCCTAACAAATAGCTGCCCGGAGGCATTTATGAGCATGGCCATCAAGTGACCTGACCTGACTAGATACTCTAACAAGCATAAAAATACACAAATATTGGGTAAAATGATCTATTATTAATTACATAGAGCAATTTTACAATACATTTTAGTATTAAGTGAAATGTAAGTATTTGTAGTCACTATTTCTCTTGCTTCGGCTGCTATATTTTATATTTTTCACGGTGCTTTGCCCAGTACATTATAGCATCGCCTTCTCCGTGAAATTTAACAAAATGGTGTATCTTACAAGGCAACATAATTAACAAGCTTAATATTTTTGGAACAGCCTTCATGTCGGGAGTGCACCTAGGATGCCTTAACCTCCTGAGACCTGGGCGTGAGTGCTATCTGCATTTTCCATTTCCCTTTTTGATTTGTAACTCGTAGCACCTCATAAACATCGAAAAAAAATCCCCCCAAAAATTGGTGTCCACATATATGGGCAGCGGGACTAAATTGTGACATTTAAGCAATACCAAGCTATAGAACGTCCAGTATTATCAAATCACTTCCAACCATGTTAAAATACAATTTTACATTATAAAATTCTGTATCAATGTATTTGCATTGTCCCATGTCTGCCAAACATGTTGAGTGGTCCAAACATCATCTGCATTCTGAAACTGAATTTCTAGTCAGATTTTAGGAGTGAATGCACTTAGCTGAATAGAAAGCTACAGGATGATCCCTTGCTCCCTATTTAGTGAATGGCATAATGGCATATTGGATGAAACTAGAGACTCTAATCTTTTGACACAAATAGGTTTCAATGTTAAAACTTAATTCGATTTCTTACCAGATGTAGTTTTGTTGGCGTTTCTCCCAAAGACAAACTCTGCTGTGATCGACACCATGTTGTTTTGTGACATGACTCCAATTCATTTAAATTATGCGTTGCATATAGTGAAGCAAAAAATAATGACTCTTATACAAGCACATAGCTAATTCTCGCATTGAATTGCATGTGCTTTGCAGCCTCACAAACTGAGGTTATAATCAAAGAGGTATTGAGAAGCCAGATTCATTTTTGTGAATTGGTTCGTTTGGACAGTTCATTTAAATGAACCACTTCAAAAACAATTTGTTGATTAAAAATGTCCTCTCTCTAATATTTAGCATTGGCTAGTCAGATTATTTTTTGTGGATTGTTTCATTCAGATTAATAATAATAAAAAAAAAAGATTCACAGATTAATTTGAGGCCCTGCCTGCATAGATTATCTGATTATATATTATTTATTTAAATATGATATCCCTCCGTCTGGGCCTGGGTAGCTCAGCGAGTAAAGACGCTGACTACCACCTTTGGAGTTGCGAGTTCGAATCCAGGGTGTTCTGAGGGACTCCAGCCTGGTCTCCTTAGCAACCAAATTGGCCGGTTGCCATGGAGGGTAGAGTCACATGGGGTAACTTCCTCGTGGTCACTGTAATGTGGTTCTTGCTGTTGGTGAGGCATGTGGTGAGTTGTGCGTGGATGCCGCGGAGAATAGCGTGAAGCCTCCACGTGCGCTATGTTTCCATGGTAACGCGCTCGAAAAGCCATGTGATAAGATGCGCAGATTGACGGCCTCAGATGCGGAGGCAACTGAGATTCGTCCTCCGCGCCTGAATTGAGGCGAGTCACTACGCCACCATGAGTGCATTGGAAATTGGGCATTCCAAATTGGGGAGAAAAGAAAAAAAAAAGATATCCCTCCCTCCCCCACCTCCCCCACCCAACAATACAGCTTGAGTGTGGTTAACTACTTAATGTTAGCATCTTTTAGCATAGTTAACTACTTTCTCAAAAGGCTTGCTTAACTGTAGAAATACTTCAAATGATGTGTAGCTTGTTGCATGACAACAATGTGTCATTGCTAATATTGGTGGATGCTGTTTAATAAATAGCTTGTGTTTTTCTATCATTTGTAAGTTGATTTAAATAAAAAAGCCATTTACTGAATGATTAACTAATATTTCATACTCGTGAACAATTACGTTTATTTCACCTGCCTTCCGAAGTCAAAGCAGCAAGTGGAGTGACATATGTAAATACAGTCTGAAAGATGGCGAGGCTCTTGTAATATTGGGGGCGCAGACGGAGAGCTATGAAGATTTATCAGGTCACCTGGGGCACCCTGACAGCCTTTGAGCAGGACATTCAAATGGCTGTTGGGAGAAGGAGCAGGTGATAACGCTCTCCAGCCCCCCTTTCCCAGCATGCTCATATTGTGTGTGTGGATTTGTGTGTGTGACAGAATGCAAGTGCTCTTTGTATGTGCACCTCAAGACAGGAAAAAAGGCATTCAGAAGCAAATGAGCAGAGGACTGTCTAGCGTCAAGATATTGTCAGCGAGAGAGAGAGTGAGAGAGAGAGAGAGAGAGAGAGAGAGAGAGTGGTGCGAGAATCTACAAGTAAGAGCAAGGCAGGCCCGGGGTTGCATCTGTCAATTTACATCTTGAACTTTATATGCATATAAGGTCCTGTTAAATATCAACATCTGGTGTTTAAAAAGATAAATTAATACATTTAATTTAAGGGACATTATTTGCCCCCTAAAAATGATTTGCCAAGTGTATTTTCTTTCATTATTAGGGCACATTTGTTGTCTAGCCATATAGTCATATGCAATCAAATCAACATCAAATGCTTAAAGGAATCTTCCGGGTTCAATGCAAGTTAAGCTCAATCGACAGCATTTGTGGCATAATATTGATTGCCACATACTTTTTGGCTTGCCCCTTCTTTTCTTCAAAAAAAGCAAAGATCTGGGTTACAGTGAGGCACAATGGAAGTGAATGGGGGCCAATTTTTGAACGTTAAAATACTCACTTTTTCAAAAGTACAACCACAAGAAACAAGCAATAGTATAATAAATGTGTGATAAAATCACTTACTACCCTTTTCTGTGTAAAGTTATGACCAATTTTACAACTTCGTTGCCATGACGATGTAGTCAACAAACCCTAAAATGACTGTAAAAATGGCAATTTTACAAAACAAAACTTTACAGCTCATATAATACATGAGTTTTAAAATAATTAAAGTACTTTTATACAATTATAAGCTTCCCATTTCTGCCTTCAAACCCTCCATAAATGGGCCCCATTCACTTCCACTATAATGCCTCACTGTTACCTCGATTTATGCTTTTTTTTTTTAAGAAAAGGAGGAATGAGTCTAAATACATTTTTGAGGTTATCAACATTATGCCACAAATGCTGCCGATTGAGCTTAACTTATATTGAACCCGGAATATTCCTTTAAGATATCACAACACAATAAACACACTACTACAATGCATTTTAAATAACTGGCCAGTTCCAATGTAATAATATGCAACTCTATTGTCTACTGTCACAATACATTTTGATGTAATCACTATCTTTAAGTTTTGGAGTTGCTGTTCATTGTTTTCAGAGCTGTTTTTAGACATTTGAATCAAAACAAAACCTTCATATTAGTTATAGAATATAATGAAATATATTGAATGTCAGATAACACGTAAAATGAAAGCACTAAAGGGGCATTTATTTGCCCCTTCACATTAATTATTGGCAATATTTTTGTACATAATTTGACTTTCTGTGGCATTTTATTTCTTTTAAAGAAATGTCTGACCCTGCTATCCATGCCTTTTTCAAATTACTGTCAGAAGATAAAATCATGCCCCGCATGGCGACAATATTTTACAAATTGCATTACACATTGAAAACTCTGAATGCTAATGGGATTTCCATTTAAGACCACGGTGGCACTGTCAGAGTGACTGGAAAACAAGATGGATGATACCATTCCTCCATTCTAATTGGCTTTGAATGTTCTAATTCTCCATCTGCCCCTTTTGGAGGTGACAACGTAAACAACATTCCGAGAGGAAAGTGAACGGAGGCCAACCCTGACTGAGAGAATGGGCCTGCCTGATCAATCAGCAAACATTGAGCCCTTTTAGCACATGCGTAAATATTGTCTGTGTGCCTCCGTGTGAGTGTGTGTTTAGTTTGGATGTGTGTATTTGCTGTGTTTGTGTCGGCAGTGGTGTCAATGTTTAAAACTAGAACTGTCGAATTTAACGCATTGACGCATGCAAGTAATTACATTAACTTGTTATTTTTTTAACGACATGAAAGGGGCTTCCCCATGACTTGCATTGGGGCATCAATGCGTTCAATACTTAAGTCAAGTGCCGCTTTGATCACCGCATCAGAAGCACATATGGGAATTTAAAAATTGTTAATTTAGTAGTACAGTACATATTCTGAATTGTCTGGTAATCACTGGCTGAGGCGTCATAAGGTCAAACAGGGTCAAAGTTGAAATTGTTTAAATTTTGAATAGCGCGATATAGTGCTTGCCGAAAGCACAACATTTATGACACTATCGGTTAGGTTTAGTGAGAATATTTAACTTGCTTTTAGCAACACGCAGTGGACACTTCTTCTTAGATCTGCCATGATGCGTGTAAATAACCATGTAAAGTCTTTTTTTCAAAACTGCCGCCAAAGTCACATAATTTTCATTTTTGCAATTTAATTTCCCAATTATTTTAATTGACTGACAGCCCTAATTAAAACTGAACAGTGATATCAGATGAAATCTACAGTCTCCTCAGGGCAAATCCTCAGAGGAAGGGAAGTGTTTGGTTTTGTCTACTTTGTTTGGTCTTCACTTGGCCCTCCATGGCCAGTCTTGCTGGTGTTATGCCGTCTCTTCCAAGGACCTCTATTATCCCTGGGGTTTTTCCCTTTTCGCAATGCCCTTGGCTTCAATATGTGTGAAGGCCTGACACAGGCCACCCCTAGACTGCAGTGGAACGCTGTTTCTCTCGGTTTGCGGATCACTAAACAGGACAATCACTCTATCCATCTTTTCATGGGCTAATGTGCCCCCCACCCCCCCTGGCTTCAGAAAAGGGTTCCTTTTCAGTGAAGACATTTCTTTCTTCCTTGCCCGATCTTTCCTCTCCTTTTGATTGGAGTTTTTGGAAGTGGGTGGGGAGGATTTTGACGGTGTAAAAGAATCCCCCACAAAAAACGTTGTGTGTCTGTTATTGCGAGGCCGCTGTCCCTTTTTTTTTTTTAGCTCATTACAAGGAAATGAAGAGGAGTCAGGACTTCAAAGCTGAAGATGGACTTAATGTGAGAGTGACCTCCCCCAACCCAACGATCAGGGTTAGATCAGAGGTCAGACTTTGGGGACAAATGGTGAAACATTTGCTTGCTGGCCTGTAAAAACCATTTAGCCATAATTTCAATTATTCAGATAGTAATCATTCAGAACTAGCTGACGAACATCTATTAATTTCAGGCCACACCCACACTAATCCATTTACGTTTGAAAACACATTCATATTGTTTTGTTTACGCTTCTTATCCACATTGGAACAGCGTTTTCTCCTCCAGAGGAAAGAAGACTTTCGTAAAGACTCTCCACAACATAATTTGGACAACGATGACGTCAGGAAACTGAAACCAGAGGTTAATGTGAAAGTGGCCTTAGACATAATGAAATTGTTTACATCTGATCAAACCAAATATTTTTACATCTTTGGCTAACATACTGTAACAACAAGGAACAAATTAAATTAAATTAATGTTACAAATTAAAAACATTTACACTGGCAGCCAAATGTTTGGAATAATGTACAGATTTTGCTCTTATGGCAAGAAATTGGTACTTTTATTCACCACACTGGCATTCAACTGATCACAATATATAGTCAGGACATTAATAACGTAAAAAAGTACCATTACAATTTGAAAATATTTTCAGAACTCATCAAAAATCCTCCACGTGCAGCAACGACATCTTTGCATTCTAGTGGCCAGTTTGTCCAGATACTCAGGTGACATTTCACCCCACACTTCCTGTAGCACTTGCCATAGATGTGGCTGTCTTGTTGGGCACTTCTCACACACCTTACAGTCTAGCTGATCCCACAAAAAGTCAATGGGGTTCAGATCCAGAACACTCTTTTCCAATTATCTGTTGTCCAATGTCTGTTTCTTTGCCCACTCTAAACCTTTTCTTTTTGTTTTTCTGTTTCAAAAGTGGCTTTTCTTTGCAATTCTTCCCATAAGACCTCCTGAGTCTTCTCTTTACTGTTGTACTGAAACTGGTGTTGAGTGGGTAGAATTCAATGAAGCTGTCAGCGGAGGACATGTGAGGCATCTATTTCTCAAACTAGAGACTCTGATCTACTTATCCTCTTGTTCAGTTGCACATCTGGTCTTCCACATCTCGTTTTGTCCTTGTTAGAGCCAGTTGTGCTTTGTCTTTGAAGACTGTAGTTACACCTTTGTATGAAATCTTCAGTTTTTTGGCAATTTCAAGCATTGTATAAACTTCATTCGTCAAAACAATGATTGACTGATGAGTTTCTAGAGAAAGTTGTTTCTTTTTTGCAGTTTTTGACCTAATATTGACCTTAAGACATGCCAGTATATTGCATACTGTGACAACTCAAAAACAAACACAAAGACAAATTTAAGCTTCATTTAATGAACCAAATAGATTTCAACTGTGTTTGATATAATGGCAAGTGATTTTCTAGCAAATTATCAATTTAGCATGATTACTCAAGGATGAGATGTTGGAGTGATGGCTGCTGGAAATGGGGCCTGTCTAGGTTTTATCAAAAATGACTTTTTTCAAATAGTGATGGTGCTCTTTCAGTAATCAGTAATGTTCTGACTATAGTTTATGATCAGTTGAATGCCACTTTGGTGAATTAAAGTATCAATTTCCATCCGAAACAGCAAAATCTGTACATTATTCCAAACTTTTGGCCACCAGTGTGCGTTCATGGAAGATCATTACAATGGAATTAAGATTTAATAGGTTCTAACAATGTAGGAGAAAATATTATTAGTTTGTACTTTGTTCGTACATCCTTTAAAATAGATTTATTTACATTTTTGTCTGAGACTGAAAAGTGATAAATAGGGTTCCCATGGACATGGAAATATTATGGAATTATAGAATTGGTTTTTCCAATTCCTTCTTTTTGGTCATTTATTTTCAGCTAAATTATCTAAGTGATGCAAAAATCTAATATCTGTATATAACATATCTGAACAACATTATTGCCCTACTCTAGTTTCCTCTATATATTTATCTGTTGTATCATCTACCTCTTTCGGACTAGTTACCAAATATATGTTACATGTGCAACTTCACATATTTTTTGCATACTAGAATTTTTACAAATGTTGTAATTAAGCATGTTAAGCATTTTCATAAATTGTTTGTTAGTGAGATTAGTATTTAAGTGCTTGTATAACATGCAAATACACCCTTATTAGCATGCCTAAACTTTGAAGGTAAAAGTACTGCTTTAGCAAATCAGAAATTCTTTGTAGAGACCCTCAAATCTTAATCTCGTGGGTAAGCATTTGCACTAGAAGATGGTGAATTGTCTGTGATCTGATCACTGAAGAACAAGGCCGCTCTGCACTGCAAGGTGACCCCACGCGACCCTGTCAACACCCACCCAGAAAATTACAGACTTAAGTCTTACAATTATGCATATATATCAGCGTGCATTCCTCACTTGAGCTGAAGATGTAGCCAATGAAATGCAGGGTGACAGTATGTAGTACAATACTGCAAGTCTTGGCCCTTGAACTAACAGATACTTCTGGTGTCAAATAATGGCTACGAAATAATGCTTCTTCTATGTGTGCACATTGCCATATCTCCATTGACCAAGGGTCCAGAGACCCCCTTATCATCTTAAACAGACCGCCTTTGTTAAGATTAACACAGACATGGTTTAGGACTTCTGCAGAGTTACATAACATTTACTAAAATCCATTGCATTCAAAATTATTCATCCCCGCAAATCAACGCTATACTCAAAGGAAGTATTGATTCAGATAGCAGCAAAGGTTAAAAAGCGTGTTTAAAGAGTCTTTTGAAAAAGGAAAACCTTTTCATCTTAATTTTTCTCTTTTGAAAGTGACAGGTCTATTGCTTTACCTCCTGCATGGGTGTCGTGGAACCCATTTGCCTCCATTTGGCACTGCATTCATCTTCATCACCATTAGTGGAATAAAAGGTAGCCACTGGGCAAGAGTGCACTGGCTTTGGGAAGGTTTGGGGGGCAGATTGACTGCATGACTCCAATTGGATCATCACTTCACTCAGATAATCCAACTGCAACTTGCTGTTAGTTTTTAGTCACTATGCTCCCAAGCTGTGGGAAGTAGTTAACTCAATTAGTACTTTTAAAAAGTATCTCAAAGTATAGTATAGCCTTTATTTCTATTTTGAGTTCAATTTTATGTATGTGAAAGTACATTTATACTGTATATATTATATACAGCACTTTGTAAACACTGTTTCAAAAGGTTCTGAATAAATAAAGCTTTTCTTGCTTTGCCTCATGCATGATTGATACTGTTTGCAAAAATAAGGGTGTTGCAGAAGTGGTGTGGGATGATAGCAGAACCAAAGAGAGCACATATGTTCATTATATCATCATGCTTGCTTAGCTGAGAAAAGGGGAACCCTTTGTACTTTCATTTGGCCAGTAGAAAGACAGATGAGTAAGAAATCAGCTGTGGGGGAAACTGACTGTTGTTGTAAATAAAGAAAATAAATATGAATAGTTTACCCACAAATGTCATAATTTACTTTCCCTCATATCGTTCCAAACCTGTATGATTTCCTTATGCTCTCTTTAAAGCTTAAAAAAGGACCCAAGCATATCATAAAATTAGTCCATGTGACTCGTGCATTATATTCCAAGTCTTCTGAAGTCATATAATTTTTGATAGGTTATTTTATTTATTTATTGTCTTTTTGTAACCATTAATCTCTTCACATTATATATATATATATATATATATATATATATATATATATATATATATATATATATATATAGGTGGAGGGATTAGCTCAGGTGACTGGTGACCAGTAATCTGCTCATTAAAGGGGCACTAAGTAATGTTTTATGCATGTCATGTTGTACTTACAGTGACACCTAGTGGTGTGGATGCAGCATCATTTCAACGCAATAATTTTCAGTTAAAGTGCCATTGCAGAAATTTAGTCTTCACTCTCTTGTAGGAATAATTTAATCCATGAGTAAAAGTGTCCAATAACAGGGTGGTTACTTATATTAAGTGAGTAGTATTTGGCCAGTCATGTGATTCTAATATGGCCACCCTATTAGGAGACGCTCTCCATGTCGAATAATACAGCTTTTTTACTGATATGACTGTAGTTCTCATCCTATGTGAGTGCTGTGCACCATTTTAAAAATTGGTTTAAAAATGACTATTAATTTCTTAAGAAGTACAACTTTTATTAGGAAATTTGTGAGTGCACATTCAAAAAACAAATTAAGGTTTTCCTTTGTGATTTTGTAATTTATGCATCAAGGGTTTAGCATGTTGTGGCTCACATCCACAATTGCATACAGAATTTTTGCATGGTATATGTCCCTGTGCTTTTGACATAAAGCTGATAATAGTGTGGATGCAATCAGAAAATATGGATGCTCAGGTATAAAAGTATAAATGATCCGAAGTTGGGGAAGGAGATGGGCACTCATCTGCAATTAGGCCGACACCCCTTTTGAATGCATGAATAAGGACAGTCCTTTGCCTCAGTACATTTGTTTCTTAATCTCAATGCTCACCTGTACTGAGTCGTTTGCCTCTGGGTAGCCAGAGAGTTATTTATTGTGCCCTTAACCCTACATTCATATGCAGGCATCCACATTCACCTTAAACCTCCCTGATGAGCAATGCGCTTCAGATTACCTCATCCTTACCTGATGGAAACAAAACAGCTTTGTTACATTTTTAAATCCTTTACCATTTGTCGGTCAAGAAAACCGAAACAACTACATGTATAACACTGAAATTTACACATTAATTCATAAAATCGATCTATAAAACATACAAATAAAATAATACTGTGGATCTAGATACTTGTCTTCCTGTTTCCTCCAGCATCTTCAAAAGGTCCTAAGCTGTTGTTCTGGGTTTGATTTGCACTTTTGGCATCAAACTACATTCATCTCTTGAAGACAGAATGTGTCTCCTTCCTGAGTGGTATGATGGCTGCATGGTCCCATGGTGTATATACATGCATACTATTGTTTGTACAGATGAATGTGGTACCTTCAGGTGTTTGGAAAAGGCTCCCAAGGATGGTAAAATAAATCCACAGGTACACCTCCAATTCGGTACACCTTCTATGAGAAGCTAATTTTCTAATTGTCTTGACATTATTTTCTAAAAAGGCTTGACATCATTTTCTGGAATTTTTACAAGCTTCTTAAAGGCACAGTAACTTAGTGTATGTAAACTTCTGACCCACTGGAATTGTGATGTAGTCAATTAAAAGTTAAACAATCTGTCTGTAAACAATTGTTGGAAAAATGACTCGAGTAATGCAGAAAGTAGATCTCGAAACTGTAGTTTGCTCATATTAAATCCATGGAGTGGTAAAAAATTTTGTTTTAATGCCTTCCACCTAAGTGTATGTAGACTTCTGACTTCAACTGCACACACACACATATAGTTAAATAGCACCAAAAAAAAAATACAAATAAAATAAAATATATAATATATATATATATATATATATATATATATATATATATAGCAACAAAAACTACTACAGCACTTTCCTAAACACCTGTCTATGCACTGCAATATTTCCTGATCCATGAGATCATTACATGTAATGTCTAAAGGCTGATTTTTTTGGCATTTTTATCTAATATTTAATACATTTAAATATTCAACTCTATATAGCTAATGAAAATCCCTGAAATTATCACATTTATTTTAAGGCAAAATATTTATTTTGTTTAAGGTGATAGATCAAAAGATTTTCAATAACTGTCCAAACGTGAAAGTATAGTATTTGGGGTAAAAACCATTAAAACCATTTTTTTTTTAATCAGTAACTGTAGTCTTAGGAGTACAATATGAACCGCACATGCAATGTCCATGCTCACTGTAACAGCAACAAAGTGCGATTTCCGATTGGCTAGGATCACTGCAACTTCCTATTCGTTTTGCCGTATTTACGATAATAGAAGTGCAAGTTAAAACTCACATGGTCGGTCATTCATTGTTAGCAGCACTTCAAGCACTTCTGCAGCCAAAGAACACTTCATGCCATGCTGAAGTAATTATTAACTGTTTATTTAGTTTAAGTCATGCTCTAAATGTAACAAGAACAACCTTTTATGATTGTTATTGATAGTTTGATATTAGATGTTTAATCAAAAACAAAGGGGGGGAAAAACCCAAAAAAGCCAGTTTTTAGAATGTTACTGTGCCACAGGTTTTCTTTCTTTCTTATAATGCCAAAATACAGAGCATGTAAAAAAAAATGTCTTAAATCATCCTCTTGAAATTTTCACTCTGTTCATAATTATCTGAAAAAGCCCATATTTGTTACAGACAAATGGTAAGCTGTATGTTGTTAAAGTGCTACACTTAAGCAATAAAATTAGGCTAGCTCTCCTTCTGTCACGTTCTGGACGCTTAGCTAATAAGCAATACATCTTTATATAGTAATATAATGTTATAATGGACTGTTGCATTTATTTTAGAATATGCATATAGTGAATACATTTATGATGGCTACTCTTATTATAACACATTAACTGTTGGGCATCTCAGCATTATAAAAACTAACAAAAGTAAAATAACTAAATAAAAAGCACGTTTTTGTTTTGCACCCTTTTAGCTTCTCTCTGCGACTTTAGAAGTTTTCTACAACCAAATTACTTGTTTTACGGTATTGGAAAGTGTCGAGACAAGAATGTGAGGAATTTGAACAGCTCCAAATGATCCTCAAGCGACAGCAGTGAGTTCTTTAAAGTGAGAGCGCCCCTATATGATCAAACCTCTATCAAACAATGTTTAATGTTTTAAACTTTATGTGCTGATGTGGTGTGTTCAAACTCCATTGCCATACCAAACAGCCTATATTTACGAGTCGAAGGGGTCAGAGGACATCTATATTTCACAGTTCCTGAAAATTGTTATGCATTGATATATATATATATATATATATATATATATATATATATATATATATATATATATATATGCTATTTATTCCTTCATAATCTTTTTTGTTTAAACTGTAGGGGATGCATTTTGTTATGGAGCATGGGTAGCAAATGCAATGTTCTAATGTGATTTGTGAGGATTACCATTGGTATATTGGTGGTTCCACGAGGAGAGATGAAAGCTATGCCGCAGTTCTGCCTGGCAACTGGCGTTCTCTCTCATTGGCGCAGGCTAATTTGTGCTTCCTTCTTTAAGGGTCCCACAAAAGAGTTTTGTCGTTCAGATGAAAAAAAATGCAATCCAAACCCATACCACAAATCTGTCTCATATATACGGAATATTACGTTCCAGCTGACGCATTCAAGCACGTCTAACGAGTCGTTTAAAACTTGTAAAACGACCATAAACTTAGTTTCTAAGCACTCTGACCAATGCATGTCGTGTACAATCGTTTGATCTGTTGATAATAGGTGTGGCTGCATGCGACAGATCGGTGTGAATTATTAGACTGTAATAAAACTTTTCTGAAACATATCGTTTCCTCGAGGGTGATTGTTGTAGCATATCCATTGAGACAAGGCAGCAGAGTTTCTTAATGGGACGGTGTGCACCTTGATTTTTGCTATTATACCGCCCCCTACCAATACTTCACCAATACACATCTTCAGACCCTTTTACCCTGTCTTTCCACCACCGATACCCACATCAGCCTGTCCCCTCCCCAAAAAGACCCTCGAACCCCCACCCCATCCGGCCCCCTACTGATTCCCCTAGGTCTCTCGTCACCCGGGATAGGACCTCCTATTTCCATAGGGCTAAAGAAAGGAGCCCAAACTCAGGAGACGATAGTTCTTTAAGATTTCTCCTCCGCCCTGAGCAGACAGCCTCTCGCTCTCTCTCTCACAGGCTCGCTGCTGCGCTGATCTTCCCTTAACAACAGTCACGTCATAGGGGAGTTTTGTCAAGCGGAGCTGCAGCGAGAGTTTTAGAGGGTTCAGCAGAGGCAGCAAGCATCCACGCAACCTGCGTCCAACACGAGATCCAATTTTCTTACTTTGTCTCAGCCAGAACACTGAAGACATGGAGCACCAGCTGTTTTGCTGCGAAGTGGATACCATAAGAAGAGCTTACCAAGATACCAACCTGTTGAATGATCGAGTTTTACAGACAATGCTCAAAGCAGAGGAAAACTATCTACCGTCACCAAATTATTTCAAGTGTGTTCAGAAAGAGATTGTACCTAAAATGAGGAAAATCGTCGCCACTTGGATGCTCGAGGTTTGTTGCGGAAAATACTTTAAATCTTTTTGCATTACACAAGTCTGCCTTATGATGATTCTGCTCATGCTCTTTGGACCCGAAGACTTGTTTTATAAATGTAAATATGTTTCGATGTAACTTGAGTCCATGCATACTGTTCATCCCTGAACTATCACACTGAAATGCGGTGTTCCGATTATTGTTACTGAAATATGGAAGTAAAAATGCTTTATTGCGAAAGTAGCAACAATAATCCTAGACGTGTGAAGATTTTCGGTCTTCCGCTGTCGCATTTTTATTTCAATCGTTTATTTTGACCCTTTCGTCGGTTTCGTTTCCCAATAAACGAAGGGAAATATAAATTAATTTAGTTTTTATTTCAATTAAATATCAATGTACACGTATGCATTCTCACTCGTGCCAGTAGCCTATTATACGCCATCTTTGTTGTCGTTTGCTTAAGTTTTATATATCTCTAAATTCTAAAATGGAAATATTATTGACATCACCTGCGTAAAAGCGTTTATTTGTTGATCTTTAATTCGCATGAATAATTTATACCCCATTTTGTAGACGTTAACGTGATATTTGCGTCTTAAAAAGTTTTGTTTCCCTTCGCCATAACTCCTGCACGACGGTCTAAAAATACGATATTTTTTTAATTTTCCGACTTCAAGATTGTGCTCTAAACTGTCGGCTTTTGTTCCCCATCGATTGATTTGGATTTACAAATATTTAACTTTAGATTTAATGCTCGGGAATAATTTATATTAATTTTTGAAATCCTTACTAGCGCTAAATGTCGCATGCTCCTCGTTGCATATCGGGGCTTTATAAGTCAATTCATTTAACGGCATTTTTGCCATTAAATTCGATATATTTCACTTTTATTCAATAAAGCATACATTCCTGAACATTTACATGTGTGTTACGCACAGCGAAACAATTTTGCTATATTTTTACATATTTTTTGAAAAGATGACGAACTAGAAAATTGTTTCCTGGACTTCGCTTGGACGCCACCTTTTTGCCTTGGAAAGAAACGACCGTTTGCATCAACAGCAAAAGACAATATTTAAACTGTCTGCAACCAATGCATTGATGTTAATTAAGTAATTAAATTAGTTTTGTATAGCGTTCGCTGCAAGTTTTTGCTTGTAACTTAACCCTTTCTATTGCACGTGCAGCTACAGATGCTAAGCACGTGGACATCTCGATAAGATCAAGGCATAGTGACAAAATAATAATAATAATTGTACTAAATAACTTCCGTTTATTTAATTCGTTTTGGCTTATTTCGATTCTAACCACATAATTAGCGAATGCGCGAAGCCAGATATTCATGTTACGTGTATATCTTATCGTTTTGCTTTTCTTTAAAGGTCTGTGAAGAGCAGAAATGTGAAGAGGAGGTTTTCCCATTGGCTATGAACTACCTGGATAGATTTTTATCCGTGGAGCCCACCAAAAAGACCCGGTTACAGCTGCTAGGAGCAACTTGTATGTTTTTGGCCTCTAAAATGAAAGAGACTGTGCCACTAACAGCAGAGAAGCTCTGCATATACACGGACAACTCCATACATCCCAGCGATTTATTGGTAATTATCAAATACTGCGTCCTTTCTTATTTATATATATATATATATATATATATATATATATATATATATATATATATATATATATATATATATTTTTTTATTCAACTTGATATTCTTCATATATTACTGATTTGACTTCAGCCAATGAAAATCATGCAAGTAATGGAGTTTTGCTTAGAACTTTGTACGTGGTGGATTAGCAACTGGTTTGATACGTTGCATAATGCAACCCACAGATATCTATATTATAATGGCGCGCATTTCAAAGACTTTACAATGTACATTTAATGTGGCCGTTAATTGAATGCAGGCCTTATTGCGTGAGTGTGCATTGACCAGTTAATCGAGGTCTCCATCTAGCGTTCAAAGCATGCAAAATACTCCAAACCAACGTCGATTTGCCATAAGGAAAATGATATTCACCTTAATGTAAACTTGGGCCTTTTTATATCTTCCCTCGCAGCAAATGGAACTGCTGGCGCTAAATAAACTGAAGTGGGATCTAGCCTCTGTGACACCACACGATTTCATCGAACACTTTCTCACCAAACTGCCAATACATCAGAGCACCAAGCAAATAAGCCTACTACGCAAGCACACCCAGACATTTGTGGCTCTCTGTGCAACAGGTATGTTTCAGCATCACCTAGTCTGCTTTTTTGCCTTAAGTATGCCATTTTAAATGCACATGGATGTGAATTTGCACAGCAGAAGACGTTGTGCACTTGATTACAAACAAGCGTTTAAGAATATCTCCCCTGTCCCAAGAGCATTGCTATCAAACTGACCTCTTTATTGCAATGGAAAGAGCATCTCTCCCTCATCCCAATTCCTCACTCGGAGTTATTGTAAACCAGTTTGAGCCTCTGCAAGAGAGAGAGGATGTCCATTGCAGCACATGCAGTGCATGTGAACCAAAAAGAGCAAACCCTTTGCTGACATTTTCCTTGTGAAATGGGGCTTTTGTTATTTTCCCACGTCTAGATGCATTTGCTCTGATGCTCAGTCTTTATTTTATTTATTTTTTTGCCCTGGCAATCAGCTCAGTCTGTTGATCACCTGCTTGAAAACCCTTGTAGTGCTTCAGGAAGGAGCTACTCTTGTATATTCCCATCTGTTTTGTTTTTTTGCCCCTCCATTTACATGGTGGGTATCACTGAAGCTCGCTCCCCTTTTATGTTTATGACCTGCATTTCTTTGGGAAGTAGCCTGGGATTGCAGCCAGGAAGAATGTGGTAGGATGGATACTGGGAAAGGGGGTGGGCTCTGGTGAATGAAATGAATTGCTTGGGGTGAAGGCTCCCGTGCTTTTATGCTCAATTTGTCTTGACAATTGAACTCTCGTCTCTCGGATAGCAATGCTGGATGACTTCCTATGAGAAAGGCAGTTGTATTTCTCCATTCACCATGTGTGGGCAAAGTGCAAAATGAGAATATACAAGAAAGCGAGACAGCTATGAGTTATGATCTCCCATAATTGCCAATGCGAGAGGACATTCAAGTTATGAATGTGCTGGAGACAATTTAAAACAAATGTCTGAAGAAGAACAACATGTGTTTTTAAGAAGTTGTGGCATTCAGAAGTAGAAGGCCATTGTTTAGCAAGTTTGGGAACCTTAAGTGCATTTCCATGCACTTTTGCACCAACTTGTGCATATGCATGACTAGAGGCTTGATTTATTGGGCATTTAGGGAGTTTAGGGTAAGAGGTCTACAGAAGGGGGTAGTTTGAGCTGGCCTGGGACCTACAGCAAATTCATCTTTCTTTCCCAAACCCCCAAAGGCTTAAAGCCCTGTCTCAGAATGGTGTTGGCCCTAAATGCTCTGGCCTGTCCCCTACCAACCATGCTCTCATTATAGTCATGCTATGCTTCATTATGAACTCCACCCCCACTTCCCCAAGCTATTCTTCCAATATTCCTCAATCCATTAGTTTTAGGCCTCATTTAGTCCAGTTACTCTCACGTTTCAGTGTGTATGAATGGTTTTGATTTCCTATTTAAGTTCTAACAACAGCTCAATTTTTATTTTCAGATGTAAAATTCATCGCAAGTCCTCCCTCCATGATCGCAGCTGGCAGTGTTGCAGCAGCGGTGCAGGGGTTGTACCTGAAAAGCAGCGAAAGTTCCCTCTCGTCCCAGAACCTTACCAATTTCCTTTCACAGGTTATACGAAGTGACCCCGTAAGTGTGCCAGCTTCATATCATTCCAGAAGAAATCACATATCCCAATCCAGTCTCATGACAAGTTGTTATAATACTGTAGTACAAGAAGGCGTAATCGTAATAAATTGTAACCGTTGGCTCCTACAGTAAGGTACGATTTGTACTCCTGTAGGGAAAAATGAACAAAGCAAGGAACAAAGTAATTATAATTAATCCTAAATGTAACCCCTACAAATGGAAATTCAGTTTGTTGTTTGGTTGGTCAAATTCATACCTTTTCTTTCGAGCCAAGTCGTACAATATCTTATGATTTCGCTACCTCATACAAATTATTTCGAGTCGTCATGAGACTACGATGTGTATCCCTTTCCATTGTCATAGAGCTAATTTTCCCCTGTTCCTACACAGGACTGTCTGCGATCGTGTCAGGAACAGATCGAGTCCCTGTTGGAATCTAGTCTCAGACAGGCTCAACAGCACAACATATCCACAGAGACCAAACTAGTGGAGGAGGACGTGGACCTCTCTTGCACTCCTACAGACGTCAGAGACATTAATATCTGAACGGATCGCTTCTCATCTCTTGATCGATGAATATTTGTTTCTGTTGGGTATGGGCTTTGGCCAAAGGCTTCATGGCACAAGAGGGAAAACGGGCTCCCACCTGCAACCCACCACCCAACCAGTTGCCCCCCATTTTGCCCAATTCGTTGACTTCTGAGCGGCATCCACACCGGTGGTTTTGATGATTGGGCCATCGCCAGCCAGGACCTCCACAGCGGTGGTTTTGATGATTGGGCCATTTGCCAGCCAGGACCACCAGTGGAGGACAGGGAATGAACAGAAACCCAGCTCTCTCTTTTGGCCCCTCTTTATATGTCTTAAGTCAAAAATGAGAAGACAGACAAATTGTATAGGCTAACTAGGATTTTAAAATTGTATAAATGACAACAGTAGTTGTGACTGGCCTCAACTTGGTCGCTAAAAGACCAAGTGAGGTATATTTTTTATTTCAAGTGTGTCAGAAACCATTTTTGAAAGAGAAGAGACATTTCTTGTATCTTTTGATTGCTTTCCCTCATGGATAGTACATTGTTACACTTGCCAAGAGTGCGCTCTGCTTTGTCTGCAGACTAGCTTTGTAAATATATCCCCGCTTGCTATGCGTTTAGTCACTTTATTATAATTCCTAGACCGATTCCCTTACAAGATTCTCTTCTCTTCCAAAATGGTTTGTGCAACCTTAGCATATTTGTTAAGCATGTATTATTTGTTGCTATGATTTAGAAGGCCGTTGACTGCCAGGAGCTTGAATCGTTGCCTTCACTGCCATTAATGTATAACGTCATCACTGCCAATGACAAAATAAGCTTATCCTGGTACTCCCTGGCTAAGCTTAAGCAGAGCATTCCACAGTCTACTTCACTTCAAATTCACGTATTATATAAAACCATTCCATTTAAAAAAGAAAAAAAGCACTTTCAGTCCGTCGTTTAAGGCTGACTTTTACAAAAAAAAAAACACAAAAAAATGGAAGAAAGAAATCTGCAGTTGTTAAAACAATGGGGGAAAACATGGAATGGAGTAAGGGGTTGATGGCAGACTCGTGTCCTGTCAGCAGCATGGAGCAGGTCTCTATATCTATGGTGTTAATTGTCTGGAAGAGAAATGGAGGGGGACAATGAGACGATAGGTGCTCTTTTAAGGGTAAAACCAAGCTCGCAGTGTACTATTTCAGCTGTGTGCGCCTTTATAGCTTCACATGCATTCAGAGTGAAAACGCTAAGATGATATATCAAAGATTGAGTTTATTTATTTGTCCTGTTCCCCTCTTATGGCCAGTTTGAATGGATGCCCAAATGTACCTATGTGTGAAGTATGTTTAATGACCCACTTAGACACCATAGTTAAAGTATTGAGTTGATGCCCTCTGATCTAGAATTTGTAAAAAAGAAGAAAACAAATAAAAAGTTGTGGCTTCAAGTAGATTTTGCACAAACCCAGAGATGCCAGTTGTCTTGTGGATCTCTGGAGATACGAATGGAGAGATGTTAGAGTCTGCAGAGGGAGGCAAAAAAAAGGGCGATGGCTGGACATCAAAGAGTTGAAAGCAGAATGGAGACGTATGACAAAAGAGGAGAACCTGGGAGAAGACACTCCTCATATTTAGCTGCTATGGAGGGATTTCCAGCAAGGATGAATCTATTAAAATGGAAAACAACAAAAAAGAAAAAGACATGCTTCTTTCTATTGTCTTGTTTTGCTGCTATTTTGTTGGTTTTGTTTATATGAAATGTCAATACGATGCCATGTAATAGGTTTTAATTTTCTCATAGAAAATTATGATATTATTGACAACTTTTGGTTCTTTTAGTAGTTTTTGTTTTTTTTATGTGATACATTTTTGTTAATGTGATTTCTACGCTATGCTATTCCCAAAACAGACAAAAAAAGAAAGAAAAAAAAACAACAAAAAAGGCAGAAGATAAAAAAAAGTAGAGAAATGTTCCTGTTATACCCACAATACCTCAAACTACAGTTGTGATTTAGCATTGATTTTAGTCTGGGATTTTTCTTTAGTGCTATTTTATTTTATTTTATTTTTTGGTTTATACCATGCCTGTTAGTCCTGTTGTAAACTGCAAATGAACATGTTAATCATTATCCTACTGGGTCCTGATGCGAGTGAGTAGAAAGCACATTGAATGGAATTGGTGCCATAAACATTGACTCTGTTGAGTTTTTTTTAGCTGTTTCATTAAAGGAGACTATATACCCTAAGCCTCTTAGCTTTTGTTTAAAATGACACTGTTGTGAGTTTGTGACTGCCATGTGTACTTACAAAGCCATAGTTTTGTCTTGTAGTAATTTAACACAATGCAGACAATAATGTATAAGCTGGTTATCTTGTTCTGAATACAGGAGGCTTGGCACGCCCTCAAGTCGTTGTCTTTAATAAATGCGACACAGCTACAATCGGCAGTGATGCTTCCCTTGATCTTTTGATTTCCATTAACCCATCAAATTTATATCTATGTTGTTTTTTTACTTGGTCATTGGTTGCTTATAGAGAGGAATCGGCCGTTTCCACCCTCGCTTTTTAGCTTCTCTTTAGCCTTTGACATGGTGCTGCTATATGTTTGCATTTAGACTGGAAATGATTTGTTGAGAGAGATGTGGCTATAAGCTAGATTTGATTGTATGGATGATTCAGGACCCAGGGGACATAATTATATTATTCTCTGTAATATCAGGAATCTTTTGTACCTCAACTGAATGATAAAAACAAGCATGTACCGGTATGATTCAGTTATGCTATCAAGGGAAAGAGACTGTGTGGAGGTGAGGTTTATGTCTCTGAATGTGTTTTTAGGGGGAACTGAAGATTGACTGCATCCACCCACACCCACATTCTGTTGTAAAGGTTTTTGTTTTAGTTCAATATGGTGTTCATTCCCAAGGATCGAACTAAATGTGGTGTTAATCCTCAAATACAATGTCGTGGTTTGATTTTTGTTTATTTTATTTACAAACCGGTCACTGGTCTGATATGCACAATCTTTACTTGCTGACCCATCTTAGACATGAGGTTAACTAGAATAAAACTTGAGCTTCAGAAACCAGCTGTCTTGTTCGATTTGTGTTTTCATTCCTTAAGTACTCCAGTAGCATTGGTTGGTATCGATGCAAAGCTTCATATTATGGCTTTTTGTCCATAAGGGCTAAACCTAGTCACTGAATCAATTAAAAATGGTTGTGTTTTGGTTTAATAAAAAAAATTATAATTATATATTTTTTTTAAATCCAAATACTGGTCTATTTTTGCAGTACATGCATGGATAATTCTTAAAGGTATATGTTTTAAAGTCACTTGACAGTATTTGTGGCATAATGTCAAGTCCCACAAAAATGTATTTGACTCTCTTTTGCCACTCATTTATATATATCTATATATATATTAAAAAGCATAATCCACTGTTCCAGTAAGGCAATTACAATGTAAGGGAATGGGGCCAGTCCATAAACATTAAAATATACACTGATCAGCCACATCATTAAAAACCACAGACAGGTGAAGTGAATAACATTTATCTTGTTATAATGGCATCTGCCAAGGGGTGGGATATATTAGGTAACAAGTGAACCATCAGTTCTTGAATTTCATGTGTTGGAAGCAGGAAAATGGGCAAGTGTAAGGAACTGAGCGGCTATGACAAGGGCCAAATTGTGATGGCTAGACGACTGGGTCAGAGTATCTCCAAAATGGCAGGTTTTGTGGCATGTTCCCAGTATGCAGTAGTCAGTACCTACCAAAGGTAGTCCAAGGAAGGACAACCGATGAACCGGCAACAGGGTCATGGACACCCAAGGCTCATTGATGCACGTGGGGAGCGAAAGCTATACCATTCTGTTCCAATCCCACAGAAGAGCTAATGTAGTGCAAATTGCTGAAGAACTTAATGCTGGCCATGATAGAAAGGTGTCAGAACACAGTGCATTGCAGGTTGCTGCGTATGGGGCTGCCTAGCAACAGACCGGTCAGAGTAAACATGCTGACCCCTGTCCACTGCTGAAAGCACCTACAATGGGCATAATGGGTGAGTGTCAGAACCGGACCATGGAGCAATGGAATAAGGTGGCCTGGTCAGATGAATCAATTTTCTTTTAGATCATGTGAACGGCCGGATGCCTGTGCATCGTTAACCTGGGGAAGAGATGGCAGCAGGATGCACTACAGGAAGAAGACAGGCCAGTTTCCCCATCGAGATCTGTATGTATCTGACCGTAACAGATCAGAATGTGTTCTCCCATGCACAAACCTAAGCCTAAACCTTCCCTACCATACCCTACCTATCCTAACCATAACCCCATACCCTATTGTGGCTAACGGAAACAGATTCAGATGGAGAACACAAAGATACAACATCGGCAGAGGCAGTCTGATGCTCTGGGCAATGTTTTGCTGGGAAACGTTGGGTCCTGGCATTCATGTGTGTACTTTGACACACATGAATGTCATGTGTGTACTTTGACACCGTTCGAATCGCTGCCTGTCTGGCAGACATCTCGGCCTGGATGAAGGAACACCACCTTCAACTCAACCCTGCCAAGACAGAACTCCTTGTCTTTCCAGCCAACCCTGCTGTTGAACACAACATCACCGTGCAGCTGGGTCCAACTACAGTTTCGCCTTCCAAAACGGTCAGAAATCTAGGGGTAACCATTGATGATGAGCTAAATTTCACAGACCACATTTCAAAAACTGCAAGATCTTGTAGATTTACACTCTACAATATCAGGAAGATAAGACCCTTCCTCTCTGTACATGCCACACAACTGCTCGTTCAGTCCCTTGTCATAACTAGACTGGACTACTGTAATGCTCTCATTGCAGGCCTTCCTGCATGTGCTATTAGACCTCTCCAAATGATCCAGAATGCAGCAGCACGTCTGGTCTTTAATGAACCTAAGAGAGCACATGTTACACCACTCTTTGTCTCTCTCCACTGGCTGCCGGTTCATGCACGTATTAAATTCAAGGCCCTGATGCTGGCATATAAAACAGTCACTGGGTCTGCTCCAGCATACCTAAAAACATTTATGCAGAGCTACGTTCCCACCAGAAGCCTCGCGGTCGGCTAAGGAACGTCGCCTTGTCGTACCAAAACAAAGAGGCACCAAAACACTTTCCCGGACTTTCAGTTTCATCATACCACGGTGGTGGAATGACCTTTCCAACTCAATCCGGAAGCTAACTCACTCTCTATCTTCAAAAAGCGGCTAAAAACACGTCTTTTCCAAAAGCACTTAACCGGTCAATAATAATAAAAAAAAAAAATAAATAAAAAAATAAAAAAAAATAAAACTATATATATATATATTTACATTTCTTGTTGCACTTAAATCTGTTTTGTATACTATTATGATGATAGTAAAACTTTGTAATATGGCACTTTTTGTACCACTGTCTCCCTAAGATGATTCGCTGATGTTCTTCCTCTTTTGTAAGTCGCTTTGGATAAAAGCGTCTGCCAAATGAATAAATGTAAAT
This sequence comes from Xyrauchen texanus, assembly GCF_025860055.1. Classification (NCBI taxonomy): domain Eukaryota; kingdom Metazoa; phylum Chordata; class Actinopteri; order Cypriniformes; family Catostomidae; genus Xyrauchen; species Xyrauchen texanus. Next base: position 57,501,622 of record NC_068276.1, read on the forward strand.
GTAAATGTAAATGTTGACACATACCACCTACCTAAAAATTGTTGCAAACCATGTACACCCCTTAATGGCAATGGTATTCCCTGATGGCTGCAGCCTCTTTCAGTAGGATAATGCGCCCTGCTACACTGCCAAAAATTGTTCAGGAATGGTTTGAGGAACATGACAAGAGTTCAAGGTGTTGAATTGGCCCCCAAAGTCCCCAGATTTCAATCTGATTGAGCATCTATGGGATGTGCTAGAGCAACAAATCCGATTCATAGAGGCCCCACCTCACAACTTACATGACCTAAAGGATCTACTGCTAACGTATTGGTGAGGACACATTCAGAGGTCTTCTAGAGTCTATGCCTCGACGGGTCAGAGCTATTTTGGCAGCACGAGGGGGACCTACACGATATTAGGCAGGTGTTTTTAATGTTGTGGCTGATCGGTGTATACAGTTTCAAAAGTATAGGCAGAAGACGTAAACATTATGTGTTAACATGATTTTAGTGTGATAAAATCTCTTACTAGTCTTATCTGTAAAAAGTTAGATTGAAAAGTACAATTTGTTGCCATGACAACCAACGTAACGGCGTCAACCCCTAATGTTAACATGTATGATGTTAACGTCTTGCCTTGCGACGAACTTTTTAATTCACTAAATATTCATTAAGCAAGAAATATAGTCATGCTAAGAAGTACATGTCATTGCTTTAGAAAACAACATTTCAGCTCTCTTGGTCCAATTAATGCAAGTGAAGGTTGGCCAGAGCTTTGAAGCTTCAAAAAGCAAATAAAGTCAGCGTAAAAGTAAAAAGTAAAATAAAAAAGGACTTAAATATTGTCCTATTGTCCTATACGTTTCTCATTCACACTTATCATATTGCTTCAGAGCTCATGGATTAAATCACCAGAGTCAAATGGATTACTTTTATGCTGCCTTTATGTGCTTTTTGCAGCTTCACATTTCTGGACACCTTTCACTTGCATTGAATGGACCTACAGAGCTGAGATATTCACTACATCTTCATTTGTGTTCAGCAGAAGAAAGAAAGTTTTAGGTGAATTATTCCAATAAGAGTCCTAATAATTTTGGGGCCACTTCAGCACATTGCAGAGGATTGGCCTATAACTTAAGTGCACAACTAAAACTGAAAACATCACAAATGGAAATTGAACTCTTAAAGAAGAAGTGAATACTGAACATTGCGGAGGTGAGAAAGAATTGCTCTGTTAAGCAAATAAACGCTGTGAACTCTCATGTATCAATAGGGTGATACTTTTCTTTTATTGTCGGCGTATTATTTGTCTTCACCAGCAGACAGTCTTTGATGTTCTGTCTAGAACTACACTACAGACACGCCACCAGGCATCAGCGAGGAGACTGCAAGGTAGAAAGAACTCTGACTATTTCATGCACCTTCGCTACTGACTGAGGTTTGAGATAATACTGTGTCTTTGGCTTTTGGCATCTTTGTGTCTGCGGTTTCAGAGGAAGGAGCAACATTGCTCACCTTATACACACCGTACCAAAGGCTGGTTGGGATGTGCTACCTTTCCAAGATCTCCATCCAAATCTTGAACTCTGTGCACATACAAAATCTGCATAACCTTGGATATCTGGATCAAAAACATGGTGGGTAAGTAATATGATTTCTATGGTCTCGTGTCTGGCCTGGAAACTGTAAGGCTGTTGGTTCAAATCCTATTAGGGATGATCCACAAACTATCATCAATGTTCCTTTAAACAGACTCTAACTTCAGGTTGTTACTGAAATAAAAATACTGGAAGTTGCTTTGGATAAAAGTGTTAGATAAATGACAACATGGTATGCAGACTATTCAAGTTTGCAGAGTAACCACAGGTGTAGTTCAGCACTTTAACTGTGAACATGTTCAACTACCGTTTGACTATTTTTTGTCTTAAAGGGATAGTTCACCCAAAAATTAAAATTCTCTCATCATGTATTCACCCTCATCCCATCTCAGATGTGTATGACTTTCTTTCTTCACCAGAACACAAATGAAGATTTTTAGAAGAATATCTCAGCTCTATAGGTCCACACAATGCAAGTGAATGGTGATCAAACTTGGTAGGTCCAAAAATCACATAAAGGAAACATAGAAGTAATGACTCCAGTGATTAAATCTATATCTTTAGAAGTGAGATGTGAGTGAGAAACATAATATTCTAAATTCTTATATATACCCTAAATCTCCACTTTCACTTTTACATCTGAAAGTCACACATGGTGCCTGTTAAGTTTCACTTTCATATCTGAACCAACTTGTGAACACTTGTGTAACCAGCCCTGGTCGCCCCGCTCCGAACGGGACTGTGACCGGTGTCTCCGGCGTGGGAGGCTGGTGTGCTAACAAGGTGGCTAAAGGCTACAGTCTCTAGTGCACCACTTGAGGTCAGGAGACTGAGGTTTACACACTGCACAGCTACAGTGCATCCGGAAAGTATTCACAGCGCTTCACTTTTTCCACATGTTGTTATGTTACAGCCTTATTCCAAAATTGATTCAATTCATTATTTTCCTCAAAATTCTACAAACAATACCCCATAACGACAACGAGAAATACGTTTGTTTGAAATATTTGCAAATGTATTAAAAATTAAAAACGAAAAAAATCACATGTACATAAGTATTCACAGCCTTTGCCATGACACTCAAAATTGAGCTCAGGTGCACCCTGTTTCCACTGATCATCCTTGAGATGTTTCCAAAACTTGATTGGAGTCCAACTGTGGTAAATTGAGTTGATTGGACATGATTTGGACAGGCACACACCTGTCTATATAAGGTCCCACAGTTAACAGTGCATGCCAGACCACAAACCAAGCCATGAAGTCCAAGGAATTGTATGTAGACCTCCGAGACAGGATTGTATTGAGCCACAGATCTGGGGAAGGGTACAGAAAAATTTCTGCAGCATTGAAGGTCCCAATGAGCACAGTGACCTCCATCATCCGTAAATGGAAGAAGTTTGGAACCGCCCGGCCAAACTGAGCGATTGGGGGAGAAGGGCCTTAGTCAGGGAGGTGACCAAGAAACTTATGGTCACTCTGACAGAGCTCCAGCATTTCTCTGTGGAGAGAGGAGAACCAACCAGAAGAACAACCATCTCTGCAGCACTCCACCAATCAGGCCTGTATGGTAGAGTGGCCAGACGGAAGCCACTCCTCAGTAAAAGTCACATGACAGCCCGCCTGGAGTTTGCCAGAAACAGAGAAATCCTTGATGAAAACCTGCTCAAGAGCGCTCTGGACCTCAGACTGTGGCGAAGGTTCATCTTCTAACAGGACAACGACCCTAAGCACACAGCCATGATAACAAAGGAGTGGCTACGGGACAACTCTGTGAATGTCCTTGAGTGGCCCAGCCAGAGCCCAGACTTGAACCTGATTGAACATCTCTGGAGAGAATGGAAATGGCTGTGCACCGACACTCCCCATCCAACCTGATGGAGCTTGAGAGGTCCTGCTAAGAAGAATGGGAGAAACTGCCCAAAAATAGGTGTGCCAAGCTTGTAGCATCATACACAAAAATACTTCTGTACATGTGATGTTTTTTTTATTTTTATAAATTTGCAAAGATTTCAAACAAACTTATTTCACATTGTCGTTATGGGGTATTGTTTGTAGAATTGAGGAAAATAATGAATTTAATCAATTTTGGAACAAGGCTGTAACATAACAAAATCTGGAAAAAGTGAAGCGCTGAGAATACTTTCCGGATGCACTGTCTCTACTAGCTAGCTCCCGTTAAACTCACTCCCATCCAGATCACGGCACCATTGTAAACGGCCCTGCTCGCCCCACTCCGAATGGGACTCGAACCGGTGTCTCTGGCGTGGGAGGCGGGTGGCATTTACTCGGGTGAGTAAATGATAATGACATTTATTCTTTTGGGTGAACTATTTCTTTTGAAGGGTTTATATGTTGTTGTCGTTGTATTTTTTAAAACTTATCAAACCTCTTTGTCAAATGTTTTGCATGAAATGTAGTTTGTGATATCTTCCTTAAATATAAATGCCTCTTGTTTTGATATTTTGTTATCTAATGCCATGATGTTCATGCATCAAGTGGGGCTTAAATGTCCAAATGCATTTGGGGACACTTCATATTGGATTGTAGCAACTGATGTGTACTGGAGATGTAGGTGTGATTATCAGCATTACACTATACAGCAGTTACAAGTCACATTGAGTGTATCCTATTTATGGCTGATAAAGGCATTTTGTTATTCTTCAGAATACACTGGCTGGTGGTATCGCTATTTACTGTAGGCAAATGATGACAGATTTAGCATTTGAGTGAACTGTCCCTTTAATGTTGTCAAATGCTATAGCTCAGGGAGGCACTTATTGGATCACCTAAAATGATATAGTACAGTATACAGTATATGACCAACAACCAAAACCCATCCAGTCTCCCTCATCGCCACTTTGCAGCCTTCCCACCCCATCATCGGTGTAAAGTGGATAGACCTTTCTTGTCTGTGCTGTGAATAGGAATTGCGCATTTATCATCCACATCATGAACGATGCAAGGAAGCGAGCTTGGAGCTTGCGTGTGTGTGTGTGTGAGGGAACGAGTGGGGGGTATGAGGCACCGCAGCAAGAAAAGGCAAATACTATGCCACCATTCAACTTGGGGCCTTTTTTTTTCAAGTGCCCGTCGATTGCATTTGTCACGTTCTCCTTTCATGTCACCACTCGCCACCTGCTCCTAAAATTCCTGAACATTTTCTGAAACCTTCCAGCGTCCTGCTTCGTTTTCTCGGCCTCCCTCCCTTTCGCTGGCCCCATCCACTCTGCTCCACCACTGAAAGGAAACCAAAGAAACATTGCTCCTCTAATTCTCTTTCACAGACTCGGCCCTCTGTCTTACACCCCTCCCAAGTTCATGTTCTTCTATTCTGCATTTGGAATTAGTCTCCCTGCCAGACACACAATATCTGAAAAAAAGATGATGTATTATTTATAGAGCATGCAAATAATAGAGACACCTGACTCTAAAGACACTCGTGAGTTTGTGTTCTGTTTTCAGTGAGCAAGATTGTTAAAGCAAGATCATCTCTCTTGTGTGCATGGAAACAAAATTATGTGTTGTGCACATGCCTGTTTATGTTTTGACAAAAAGAGCTGTATAAAAGGCTCTCCAAATAAGAAACTTTTATTGCAGGACTTTTATTATGATAAGAGTTGCAATTCCTTACCCTTCCTGTAGAAGGCACCATTGTTAGTTTGCTTTTGGCTGAGCCATTGTGTTATATGGAGAGGACTGCAGTGGTGCGGTTGTACGTTTTCTCGGCCAGTTATCTGGATGTTCGTTGGTGATTTGGTGGTTCAAATTGTTAGTACATGCAGAGTCTGTGCACTCCTGATGGAGCTAAACACTTAGTCGACAAACTGAGAGAGATACTATCACAAGCTGGATTTGAGGTCTTCCAGTGGGCCAGCAATGTTCCCAGTGTTCTGAGTCACTTACCTCCCGAAGCCTTATCAGAGAGTTTGGAACTTTGGTTGGCACGACCCAAACTTCCATCAGGACTTTTGCAAGCATGGCACATCTGGGAGAACTAACTTCACTCACTACCAAATATCACTGTTCCTAGAACATATGTCCCTCCTGAGGTCAAGATGGTGTTAAGTATGGAGTCCACATATTCTCTGATGCTTCAGAACAAACCTATGGAGCTGTGACATACCTGAGCACCATTGACAAGAGAGGCCAAGTGTTCCTGTCTTTCATTGTAGCTCAATCTCGAGTGGCACCCAAACAATCACATTCCATTCCTAGATTGGAAATTTTTGGAGCTCTTGTGTCAGCACAGTTGGCTAAATTGCTAGAAAGGGAACTGACCTTGCTGGTAGAGAGTACAGTGTTGTGGACTGACTCTACCACGGTTCTAACCTGGCTGAACTCCGAATCCTGTCACTATAAAGTCTTTGTGGGTAAACCGAGTAGTCGAAATCCAGGAGCTATCAGAGAAATGTTCCTGGCGCTGTGTGGATTCAGCGAATAGACAGAACAGATGGTCTCATGGACCTACCTTCCTACTTCAAGATCCAGCTACCTGGCCTGTGATGCCAAAATCCAACCTGAAAGATGACCACACTGAATTACAGAAGTCTACCTCCTGCAGAGGTCATAGTGTCCTCTCAATCCAGCAACCCTGATGTTTGGAATTACCATACCTGGCAGGAACTCCTTAATGCAACTGCTCAAGAAATCCAAGTAAACCCTACCTCTAGTTATTATCCTAACGTGGATGATTTTCACAAGGCAGTAGTATTATCACTTATACTTAAGCGGGCTCAGTAGGAGTCCTTTCCCGATGACAATCAATACTTAGTAGCTAGGAAATCGGTGTCTTCAGGAAGTCGCCTTCTTACATTAGCCCCTGAAATCGATGAATCCAGTGATTTAATCAGAATTGGAGGTCGACTAAGGAGAGCGGAGGACATTGAAGAATCTGCTGTACACCCCATTGTCTTGGATGCTTCTCATCCTGTCACACGGCTGATGATTAAGCACTATGATAACAAGTTGCATCATTCAGGAACTGAGCGAGTGTTTGCAGAAATGCGGCACTATTATTGGATCCTCCGTGGCCGTGAAGCCATTCGTCGATACCAGCATACATGTCCAGAGTGCCAACGTTGGAGAGCACGGCCAACCAGACCAAGGAACAAACTTCAGAGGAGGCAAGAGAGAAGCATTTGCAGAGATGTCTCCTGATTTACAGAAACGGCTTGCTCGTCAAAGAATCCACTTTCACTTTAACCCCCCATCAGCCCCACACTTCAGAGGAGTGTGGGAGAGGGAGATACCATCTGTAAAGTCTGTTCTCTATACTGTCTTGGGAGTCCAGTCAGTTCCAGAAGAGGTCCTCCTAACAGTACTGTTGGAGGTGGAGGCCATTCTGAACTCAAAATATTTAGGGTATGTGTCCTCTGATGTTAGAGACAGTGATCCAGTGACACCAAATAGTTTGCTCATGGGGCGGCCAGATGGTTCCTTAACACCAGTAATTTACTCCGAGTCCGAATTGTTGAGTCACCAATGATGGAGGCATTCACAAGCCTTGGCTGATAACCTCTGGTCCAGGTTTATCCAAAACTACCTCCCAGACCTCCAGACACGGCAAAAGTGGCAAGCTTCCCCCCCCCCCCGACTTAGCAGAGAAAATGGTTGTCATGGTGGTAGATCCACAAATGCCAAGAGCCCTATGGCCTATTGGACATGTTATCAAGACCCACCGTAGTCCTGATGGACATGTCAGATCTGCTGATGTAGATATTAAAGGGCAAATCTACACGACCAGTAGCATGACTGGTTATCCTACCAGCTTTTCCAGATAATGGAAATAGTCCTACAAGCACCAACTGAATTAAGTCGCCTTTTAGTAGGAGCAAAGCCGCTTAAAAGCTTTGGGGGTGGCTGTATAAAAGGCTCTCCAAATAAGAAACTTTTATTGCAGGACTTTTATTATGATAAGTGTTGCAATTCCTTACCCTTCCTGTAGAAGGCACCATTGCTTTAGTTTGCTTTTGCCTGAGCCATTGTGTTATATGGAGAGGACTGCAGTGGTGCAGATGAAAGTTTTCTCTGCCTGTTATCTGGATGTTCGTTGGTGATTTGGTGGTTCAAGGTGTTAGTACATGACCATAAAACTGTGAATCTTCTGTGATTTTAATAAACTTTGGAAAGGAAGCTCCCGTCTCCTCATTATTCGTGTCCTGACCGACACACAGGGGTGTTTACTGCTAGTAGAAGTAGAGTCAGAACCTAATAGTCTAATAGCCTCTCCAACAAGAGCAAAGAATAACCTGATGATTTCAAGTCTTGTGCAAATGCTGTTTTCTTGCATTGTCAGATTTTTTGAACAAGTAGATTTTTGGTAGTTATCAGCATATTGGTGTGCAGGTAAACTCACTGAAGCCACTCTTAAAATTGGAATGTCATTGCTTTAGACAACTAAATATCAAGTGGCATTTATTTGAAAGAAAGATAGCACAAGCACACTTCAAGCAAAACGTTTCACAAAAAGAGTTCTTTTGTTTTATTAATGAAAAACCTAATAGATATACTTTTCAAAGTGAAGACTAAACTTTCTAATATCAAACACCTGTTTGTAGAACATGTCCGTAGTTAATGCGAGGACCTACAGTACACCTGTGGTTACTCTTCTAGGACACTTAAGGAGAACTGACTTCATGCATCCACTAAATTTGAGACAGGTTGGTTAAAAGCAGTTGCAAAAAGAGTTAGCTCCAAGCATTTGTTTGTCGATGCCACTATAGGTTTGATATTCTGTTATCTAATGTAATGACATTCATACATTTGTAAGCAGGGACTAAAATGAAATGCAATTCATTTTGGTTCGTTCCGAGCAGAAACTGTATTTATTTGTTCCAGTTCAGCCTCTTTTCCAATTGATAACTGATTAGAACAAAAATTAAAGTTAATACATTTAAAAATATATATTTTTTATTGTGCCAAGCAGGGATGGATTACCGACCAGGCCAGTGCCCAGGGGCCCTTGACTACCAGGGCCTTGACTGCCTGGGGGTGCCCTGGGCAGTTAAGAGTACGCAATCCAGTTTGGCAATCCCCCCGTTCAAAAACCCATCAACAATGAAAATGAAATCCTGATTTTTTTTGGTTATGTTCTGCAACAAATTCAATTTGTTTTAGGTTTTCAGTCCTTGCACCAATGGTAGTCCGTGTTTGAAAGTGTTGCTCAAGTGTCCAAATACTTTTTTGGGTCACAATATATGTGGAAATCAATGTTTGGGGCTGCAGAGTGACACATACCGAAATCTGTGTTCCTGCAGTCTTTAACAGAAACTCTCAGACAGCACAAAGTGACTGATGTAGCGGCAGGACCTTGCAGCAACTGATTGGAGGTCTTTAGGGAAGAGCATGGTTTTGTCTGTCAGGGCTCTGATGGTGCCGCCAATGGGCTGAGTGTTTACCTGCTGCTGTCCACGGCATAGACCAGCTGCCACATCCAGAAACACCCTCTAATATCATGCCAACTGCTGTCGGCCTGAATCCTGATCTGCAGCTCAGCCTTAAGTGAGAGGGGCACGGAACAAAACCAGAGCACGTAACACAGCCCCCTGCCCTCTCGCACGGGCCCCACTTTAGCATTGTTGCGGCCACAGCAACTGGCCCCAAACTGGGCCCAGGAGAGGGGAGAAATACGGCCTGTCAGAAGACTTTGTTGACCACCCCTGAAACAGCAGTGAGGAACCCATCAGAGGAATTTTTTGCGATTTAGGGCTGTTAACTACAACTAACAAAAGGTAACTGGCAATTCTGCACACAGCAGATGTTTGTTTTCACATTACACAATCACTCTAATATTTGGGAAGATTATATTGATTATATTATATAAGTGGTGATCAATGCTGCTTGGTGTACCTTCAGAAATTAATGATTAAAATATCAACAGGACAGGCAATCCTATTGAAATGTAAAACGTTGAGGATTAACTATATAATAGGAGTAGATATAAATGCATGAATAATAATACAAAATTAAAAACACATGCACACTTGATTCAGAATGTGAATAATTTTATTATGAAATGTCTCTTCAAAGACTTGTAAATAAAGTATTTTAAGTCATATATTTGTCTCTACTGTCTAGTAAATCTATCATGGATATAAATTCTCCAAATGGAAAAAGTGTACTGTATAAAGTGATAATCCTGCAACACTAGCAGCTGACCAGCAGGTGGAGCCACTTCATTGAAAGTATCATTCTCCTATTTCACCACAAGGTGGTGTTCATCATAGCACACTTGTACAGCTCCATCCAGTTGCCATTTCTCCCATGTGTATTGCTTTAAAACTGCCAAACACAAAACTTAAAATAATAGAATGCCAAACAAATCTGACTTTTATATTCAGAATTCTGCCTTAAGTGATCCCGGTCCACTCTTATACACTCTGCAGTGCACATCAACACCCACAGACTCATCACCACTGACCATCAGCAGATTATCATCTCAATGTACTCCATCAATAAAGGCCTCAGAGGCGCCCCCGAGTTTTCTGACATGGTTGTTATAAGGCTCCTGCAGTCTCAGAACGACATAGCGGTTGATCCACTCAAATATTCTCGGAAGTCTGTTGACACGTTCAGCAAAGAGCACACCTGTGGTGGTGAGATGTGTTAGGTACATGTTAAGTTCCTGGGTTTAATGACTAGTGGTAAAGATAAAAGACATAAAAGAAATATTAAAAACTGTCAGCTTGCAAAGGGACAATGGTAGATGGTTAATGAGATTACCTGTCTAAACTTGGCGCGCACCCTTTCCATGTCCTCTTGAAGGTTCTCATACTTGGGGTCTTCATAAGGGAACTTTTGGATCGCTCCAATTAAAGATTCCACAGCTTTCAGCCTTTTTCTGGAAGAAAGCTGAAAGTTAGCTGCTGGTGGAATTATTATATGTAGTCTTGTTTGATATGCACGAATGAACATACCGTGCTTTAACATCGCTTTGGATTTGAAGAAGACATTTCCATGCAACAGCAAATCCATAATAAAAAGAGACCTGAAAACAAAATAGCAGAACAGGTGTAAAAGTACAGTAGATCTTGTCATGCATTTACTATACATAGTTTCAATAGCCTATCAAAAGTTGACTAAAACATTTCTGACTCAAATGACGTTAAATTGCCACCACATTGATAACTGCAGAGAGGTTAGAAAGAAAAAAAAAACATCTATTTTCCTTGTACTTTACCTTGTAATGCACTTTTATCATTTTTGTTAAGAGCTATAGATGGATAACATATTCAAACCCCATTATTTTCACATTTTGTCATGTTGCAGCCTTTTGCTAAAATGCTTCCTTTTTTATTATTATTATTATTATAATTTCCACATGAATCTACACTCCATACCCAATAATGACATGGCAAAAAAAACATTTTGATAACTTTTCAAATGTATTAATAAGAAAAAACTGAAATATCACACTGGCATAAGTATTCAGACCCTTAACTCCGTAATTAGTTGACGCACCTCTGGCAGCGATTACAGCCTCAAGTCTTTTTGGGTATGATGCGACAAGCTTTTCACACCTGGATTTGGGGATTTTCTGCTATTCTTCTCTGCAGATCCTCTCAAGCTCTGTCAGGTTGAATGAGGACCGATAATGGACAGACATTTTCAAGTCTCTCCAGAGGTGTTCGATTGGGTTCAAGTTCGGGCTCTGGCTGGGCCACTCAAGGACATTCACAGAGTTGTCCCGTAGCCACTCTTGCATTGTCTTGTCTGTGTGCTTGGGGTCATTGACTTGTTCGGCCCAATCGGAGTTCCTTAGTGCTCTAGACCAGGTTTTCATTAAGGGTATCTCTGTATTTTGCTACGTTAAGCTTTTCTTCAACCCTGACCAGTCCCCCAGTGAAAAACACCCCCACAGCATGATGCTACCACCATCATGCTTCACCATTAGGATGATATTACGCAGGTGATGAGTGGTGCCTGGTTTCCTCCAGACATGACGCTTGGAAATGAGGCCAACAGTTCAATCTTCATTACATCAGACCACAGAATCTTGTATCTCACAGTCTCAGAGTACTTTAGGTGCTTTTTTTTTTTTACTAATTCCACGTGGGCTTTCATGTATCTTGTACAGAGGAGAGGCTTCCATCTGGCTACTCGGCCATAAAGCCCAGATCGGTGAAGTGCTGCAGTGATTGTTGTCCTTCTGCACACATGATATCTGGAGCTCAACCAGAGTGACCATTGGTCACCTCTCTTACCAAGGCCCTTCTCCCACGATTGCTCAGTTAGGAAGAGTACTGGTTGTTCCAAACTTCTTCCATTAAAGAATTATAGAGGCCACTGTGCTCTTGGGAACCTTCAATGAAGCTGGATGTTTTTTTGTAGCCTTCCCCAAATCTGTCTCTCACCACAATCTTGTCTCTGAGCTCCGCAGGCATTTCCTTTGACCTCATGGCTTGGTTTTTGGTCTAATATGCATTTTCAGCTGTGAGACCTTATATAGACAGGTGTGCACCTTTCCAAATCATATCCAATAAAAGTGTAGAAACGTCTCAAAGATGATCCAGAGAAATGGGATGCACCTGAGCTAAATTTCATAGTGTCATAGCAAAGAGTCTGAATACTTATGTCAATGTGATATTTCAGATTTTTTATTTTATTTTAATATATTTGCAAAGATATCAAAAATCTGGAGTTTGCCTTTTCATTATGGGGTATGGATTGATGTGAAAAAAATTTATAATAATTTAAAGCATTTTAGCATACGGCTGCATCATAACAAAATCTGGGGTCTGAATACTTTCTGAATGCACTGTAGATAGATGCAATTTAATGTACATATACCAACTAGGAAAATATCATATATCGTCACTTTACTCAGCATTTACACCTGACACCCCAGATGTCATAATGAACTCGCTGTGATGACAAAAGAACCCGTGTCACAGCTTTTCCAGAAATCTATTGTGACGACACATAGTGAGTGCTGACTAAAATAACGAAAACATATTTTAAACCCGTACATCTGCATTAGTACCTCTAAAAGACCGTAGCTAACCTGTTTTTAATCTAAAGGCTGGATCTGTCATTATAAGGGTTTATGAGTGTTTTTCACCTCAGCACTGAGTTTAGCTCCGTGCAGTCGCCCGTGATTTCTGCCCTCGACGAATCCCCGCCGAGTTCCCACTTCAAATCCTTCCTGATAACCTTCAACATGAAACCTAAAACAAGACAAAGAATTAATGTGCCTAAAATATGAAAACATGAGTGTATTTACACATTCACACATAACTGGGACTAAATTAAAAAATCTGAGATAGCAGAACATCTGAGTTTAAATGTCTGGTTGATTTTACCTGTTATCGGCCATGACAATGGAGTCAAATAAATCATCGCTATTTGACAAAAACGCCATTTTTTACATAACTCTTATCACAACTATCGGTGTTCTGTCGAGCTGTTCCACTTCGTCAATCCTACAGTAGCGTAACCGTCTTCTTCATACAAGCTACGTAACGGTCAAAAGTAACGGTCATATCATGTGAGCGCCACCGTGTGGACCGGATCCTAAAACTTACTAAATCAACTCGCCCAGCTAATCTTGAGGTGTCAAAAGCCTGTTTGTGTAAACATGTACGGGATTAACGGGACAAAGAAAACTATTTTGAGGTAAGAAAGTAAAATGTCACGTCTGGATTATAACTTAATTAGCGCACTGATTGACAGGGTGAATTAGCTGGTTTGTTTGTTTAATTTGATAGGCTGTCTTGCTAATATCTACACACACTTTTACCTACATGGTAAATACATTGTGTGAGTGACACACACACACACACACACACACAAACTTGTTTTTATATCATTGTAGGGACTCTCCATAGACTTCCATGCATTTTATGGATTTTATATCCCCATACCCTCACAGAAAACTTTACATTTTCACAAAAACATAGTTTAGTATGTTAAATAAGCTGGCTGGGCCCCACAAGGTAGGTGACCTTAGGTTTTAGCTACTATCCTTGTGGTGGCATTTGGTCCCCACAATTATAAACTTGGCACACACAAACACACGTTGGGTTTTCATGTTTTATGGGGACTCTCCATAGACATAATGTTTTTTTTTACTGTACAAACTTTATATTATATCCCCTACCCCTAAAGCTACCCCTCACAGAAAACTTTCTGCATTTTTACCTTTTCAAAAAACATAATCTAGTATGATTTATAAGCTGTTTTCCTCATGGGGACTGACAAAATGTCCCCACAAGGTCAAAAATGTTGGGTTTTACTATCATTATGGGGACATTTGTTCCCCACAAAGTGATAAATACACACACACACACACACACACCGTCATGTTTATAGAATTGTTAGACAATGTTGTATTTTCTGTTTACATTTTTATATATATATGAAATGGAGTAGGGTTGGTGATAGGGGATGGCATAACAAGTCAATTTGACTACCATAATACATTTACTGCATGCACAACATTTAAACTGAAACCCATGTTTATAGATGTCGAAATGTGTATTTCAGCTAAACTGAGATCTAAAGCTCTCTATTGTGTCAACATTATAGTTATAGTTAAAGCTATAGTTCACCTAAAATGAAAATTCTCTCATCTTTTACTCACCCATAGGCCATTCCAGATGTGCATGACTTTATTTCTTCTGCTGAACATGAAGATTTCTTTGAAGAATATCTCAACTCCGTTGGTCCATAAAATGCAAGTGAATGGTGGACAGAACTTCGAAGCTCCAAAAAGCACATTAGTCAGCATAAAAGTTATCCATAAGACTCCAGTGGTTAAATCCATGTCTTCAGAAGCGATATGATAGGTGTGGGTGAGAAAAATACCAATATTTAAGTCCTTTATTTTTACTTCGGTTAGACACGAATGCTCAACATTCGAGTACAGGATGCATGACGCAAATCTCGTCATGAGCAGAGTGCTCGATCACTGAACACGTGCAGCCCGATTGTTCTAACTGCATGTCTTTGATCGTGCAGAATGCACCTGAAATTATTTGCATGAATTAGTGGATCCACAAGATGGCAATACTCACATTTGAGCCGTTGCTGTGACAAAGAAATGCTACAAGAAGACCTAATCACCAGAAAATAACAGGAGACGAAGGTAAAGACAACAACAGTCGATGCAGGTAAAAGGTGGAGATTTATAGTAAAAAGGACTTAAATATTGACCAGTTTCTAACTCACACCTATTATATCGCTTCTGAAGACATGGATTTAACCCCTGGAGTCGTATAGTTTACGTTTATGCTGCCTTTACGTGTGTCTTGGAGCTTCAAAGTTCTGGTCAACATTCACTTACATTGTATGGACCTACAGAGCTGAGATATTCTTCTAAAAATCTTCATTAGTGTTCTAGGAAGAAGGTCATACACATCTGGGATGGGATGAGGGTGAGTAAATGAAGAGAGAATTTTAATTTTTGGGTGAACTATCCCTTTTAAGCAGGTTAAAACAAAGTAGACTAAATGCCTGGAAATCTATAGGGAAAGCCATTGTCAGAGTCTGGTAAGCTCCTTAAATTACAAAGTGATGATCTACTTATATTACTGGTTACTAAATAAGAACCTGTGCTGTTCTCTTGTTGCGCTGAAGATGGCAATTACATTGAGTTAATGGGTGCCATTTTCTGATGTCGATTTTGGCATCTCTGCCTTTTAGAGGGAATCCATCATTGGTGTGACTTGCCAAGTGTTAGTAATAACATGTTCTCCCAAAAGCATTGGTAGGCTCTACATGTATAAAGTATATGATAAAATTGAGACTGGGTGCATACAAATGTTACTTCACAGATATGTTTAATACTGCAGGTTCATTCAACAGGGTTATCTCAAAATGCTATTTAATTGTGCACCAGTAGAGGGAGCCACAACATTGTAAAACACATTCCTTATAATTGTGATACATTTGCTTCATGCAAGTACAAAGGGCATTTATAAGATGTAATAGCATCAGGGTCAACAGTTATGACAATGAGCAGGTTATAAGGCCATATTTGCCATATATTTAGCTTTTTCTTCATCAGGAATATTCATCAGGAGTTTGTGGTCATATCACTTTTTTATATTTGTATGTTATGTTTATTTTGTATTGTACTTTCGACAATACTTAGGGGAGAAGTAGTGTCAATTTGTTAATAACATAGGTGAAGAGATGCTGCTGCTTTTGTTTTTAGAATAATACCTTCTGTTCAGTGAGGTTGTGCATTTGTTGACTACGGTGGAGAAAATCATATGACCACAGTAAGCGCAAATATGCTTTTGTGAAATTGTAATCTTCACTCTGTCTTAAGTGTATGGACTACAAAGGGTAAATTGTCCATACTTAAAACCATACCAGAATATCTTCGTTTAGTCAGAACAAATAACTATACATTTAATTTATGATGAAATATTAACAAAGAATATATATATATAAATATAGAAATGTATAAAAGATGAGTTCACAGTGCATTCAGTTAGGCTAGTGAATAGTAAAGCTATTCTATACACAAAGAGGAAGTAATAACAATAACAAAGACATTGACAAATAAATAAACCCATGCTGATGTTGATGCATCATTATGGTTGATCTTGCTAAGCTTCAACATGTGGAGTGATTTTGCCTTTGTTTGTAGAGTGGTGGTGGCGTAGTGGGCTAAGGCACATAACTGGTAATCAGAAGGTTGCTGGTTCGATCCCCACAGCCACCACCATTGTGTCCTTGAGTAAGGCACTTAACTCCAGGTTGCTCCGGGGGGATTGTCCCTGTAATAAGTGCACTGTAAGTCACTTTGGATAAAAGCGTCTGCCAAATGCATAAATTTAACTGTAAATGTTTGCAGTCTATAACGCTGCAGTTTCCCAGTAGCTGTGTTCAGTGTGTCTTGGCATTGTCTTTTATCTCTTTCTGAAAATCTTCCCCTGTGCTGTTCATGGAATGACTGATTTTATACATGCTTCAGTTTCTGGGAGAGATTTCTGGGAATGTCCACAAGTGCTAGTTCTCTGCTCATCTTTTGTTCAAACTGGGACTCTGGATCACGATTTGAGAGATATTTCCAAAAGGTTCCATACTGTCTATTTGAAGTCCTAACTGATGGTCCTGCTCCTGGTCAAAGGGAGAGTGCTGCTCCCCTGAGTGGTGACTGGTAGGTTCCTGAGAAAGTGTGTTCACCATAGGCAGGAACTGGGAAAGAGCAGTTCCATCTTTATTGTGCAATTTGGTTTTTGCACTGCCCAAATTCACCAAGGCTCCATGCTTTTCTGAGGTGTAGATGTTGTAGCCATCTGGCAGAATTCGTTCCACAAAAGAGCAGTCCTCCTTCATGTAGATGTGCTTTTGGGGAAACAAAAGGAACTGCAAAAGCATTAAAACACAAACAAACAAATCGGCCAGGTTTACCTGCCCTGCCTGCCTTTTAAGTTCTTTGATAGCTGTTTGCACACCACATGCAGAGGCCAAGGTTGTTATTGCTGTTTCTTTTCAATGAGGTTTTAGCTATGCAAACATGCCCTGCCATGGACAAATTTTGCTGCTATGACACCAGACAAATCAGCATACTTGGGAAATTTTATGTGAATTTTTTTTTGAAAGCCAGAATGATCAGTAAACTAAATTCAGCAGTCTTCAATTGAGTCATATTCATGATTTGCGCCCATTTATTGTACTTTGCTTCACACATCTTACAAATAGGCTACTTTCGATTCAGTAAACAATGGCGAAGGATATCTATCTAGGATATTTATTTAAACCCATCATTGGTCTTGCCCAAAAATGATGGTCTTGGCTCTAACGTCAGCTGGGAGGAATGAACACATGACCAGGACATCATGTCAATAAGGTCAGATGTCCGTGGCTAAATCGGCTTGTCTACACTTCCTCAGTCATAAAGGACATCCCCAGGTGACCTTATAACACGGTTATCTCTGACCAATGTGTGTAGTTCTGTTATGAATGGTGGCAGAGTGCCAGAGTTCCACCTTTTTAAGAATATAAAAATAAAACTATTGCAGTAAGTGTCAGATTTTACTGTTTTAGAATGTCAAAAACGTGAAACATTTAGTCTTGGTTGATCTCTGTTGTTACGTCAGTTAGCTAACAAATTATTTGTATTTATTTGTATGTATTATTTGTTTATGAGAGAAGTTATTTACATCGTTCCCTCAGCACATTTTTGACAAATAGCATAAAGCCAAGCTTTCAAACTGATGTGACATCATTGTATCACCATAGTAGACCTAATTAATAGTGTTGGCAAACTTGAAACAGTCCAGAATTTGAAGTGCATTTGCGCAAACCAACATTAACACTTACTATTAAGAAAATAAAAACTGTTTTGAATAGCACCTGATTAAGGTTGTTTGGTTTTTGTAAGGATATCAGAACCATTTGCAGTGCTAAATAGCCTTTAAGTTCAATAAAGAACCCTGTTTTGAAAGAGCAGGTGTACAGATGCTTAAACCTAATACAAAGAACAATTTCAGGGGGAAAAACAGATTTAAGTTCAAATTGATTTAGATCAAATTTAGATAAAAAAAAAATAAAAAACTTAGTAGATTATGAAAATATTCATTTGAAAAACAATAGGGCCCAAACTATTGACATTTAATATTAGCATGCAATATTTATAACAGATACAAATATCAATGCAACCAAAAGAGATGTAAACTTGAAAGTGAAATATCGGTCTTGGGATTTTACAAATTGATATCGGGAATCGGGATCGTTCAAATTAAGATCATGATTAATTTGAAAATCGGTGTGTTTGCCCAACCCCATTGAAGCCTACATTTTATTAAATAAAAACTTTTGATATTCCGACCTACCGATCCATACAATTTGCTGTTCCTGTCCATGCAGAGAAACCGGGAGCTTGCAACACCTTTGATGACAACACAGCCTGTATCCACCGGCCATATTTCAACCAAACCTTTTGGAAACAAAATGCTATTATTTACAAATCAATAAAGGCAAAATTATGGTTTGAACTGTAATTCAAATAACTAAAGATTATGCACACAATTGCACTATTAATAGAAACTATTTAATAGAAAACAATCAGGCCGCAGGATTTGCATAGTGCATGTGATGATGCATGTGGTTGCATGGACATCCTGCAATGAAAGACACGTGGAGAGTGTGAATCGTGTAGGACAGCACGGTGCTATCTGCATGACGGTGTAGTGCATTTGAGATGCAATCACTTACTATGAGAACTTTGCAAGCGCATTCCACCTATTTTCCCATCTGTGTTTATTTGCAGATGAATGCCGTGTCTGGCTGCGTGCAAATGTCGGGGCCGCACTGCTTGTCCTCAGTCATTTGCTAAATGTGGACATGAGTCGGGCAACGGGAGACTCTCCACGCCGATGCTTTTACCCCAAACAGTGAGCAAGAGTAAGCGGAGCATCATGAAGTGTTATCTGTAATAATTCTTGTTAAGATATTAAGCCTGCGCATTTATGTTTCTGTTTTGGCATAAAGCTGTGCAACTGGCCTTTAAATTGTCATAAGATATATCGATAAGCCTTTTTCCACCTTTGCCATTTCTGAGAACATCATAACACACCTGCTGGACATCCAACAGATGATCAACTCTGAATAAATTATCAAACCCTATCCTGTTATTAAATTATTATGGCACATCTGAGATGCACTTATGAAAAAAACCTGAGGCAACCTGAGAAAACACAAAATACACTTTAAAAATATATATATATTTTTTCTTGAAGCAAAAAAGTTATCCAACACTTATAATCAATCGCCCATGGGAAAAACTAACTGCCACCTTAAACTTAATAGCTGGTCGTGCCACCTTTAGCAGCAACAACTGCAACCAAATGCTTCCGATAACTGGAGATCAGTCTTTGCAGAACTGCTTTAGGTCAGCCATATTGGAGGGTTTCCAAGCATGATCTACCTGTTTAAGGTCCTGCCACAGCATCTCAATCGGGCTCAAGTCAGGACATTGACTAGGCCACACCAAAACTTACATTTTGCTACTTTTGAGCCATTCAGAGGTGGACTTACTCCTATGCTTTGAATCATTGTATTGCTGCATAATCCTGTTGTGTTTGAGCTTCAACTCATGGACTGATGACCGGATGTTCTCCTTTTGTATTTTCTGGTTGAGAGCAGAATTCATGTTTCCCTCAGTTATTGCAAGTTGCCGTGAAGCAGCAAAGCATCCCCACCCCATCACACTACTACTACCATGCTTGACCATACGTACGTATGATATTCTTTATGTAGAATTCTGTGTTTGATTTACGCCAGATGTAACGGGACCCCTGTCTTCCAAAAGTTTCCAGTTTTCACTCATCAGTCCACAGAACATTCTCCCAAAAGCTTTGAGGTTCATCAAGGCATGTTTTGGCAAAATTCAGCTTAATGTTCTTCTGGGTTAGCAGTGGTTTTCACCTCGCCACACTTCCATGGTTGGCATTTTTGGCCAGTGTCTTTCTGATAGTGGAGTCATGAACAGAGACCTTTATTGATGCGAGAGAGGCCTGCAGTTCCTTGGATGTTGTCTTTGGCTTTTTTGTGACTTCCTGGATGAGTCGTCTCTGTGCTCTTAGAGGAATTTTGGAAGGTCGGCCACTTCTGGGAAGGTTCACTATGCTAAGTTTTCACCATTTTGAGATAATAGCTATATATATATATATATATATATATATATATATATATATATATATATATATATATATGCTGCAAAGTATACAGTTAGAACTATATAGCTAGTTACTCTTTAAAATATTGAACTTAAAATGAGGACAAGAGCACTAGTTCTTATCCAACTATAGCACATATCCTCTTGTTTGGTTTCCTTTTTTTAACATATGAGTGCTTTGTGTATCGCCCAAGTGAAAAGAAGCTGATTTACTTAGAAGTTAAAAAGTAATTATAAGTAAATATTCCCATTCATGAATATATTGTGTCTCTACAGAGGACTTAGATTTCAGAGCAAGACATTCTGTAGGCCTGTGTTAGTAAAAATGGTCCTTGCAGATTTTATTTATTTATTTTATATATTTTTTGTCATTTTAAGTTTTAAAGAAGATTTTCTGAAATTGAGACATCCCGTTACCGTAATTCTGCAACACACTCTTGCATCGAAATCATCAGGAATCATAAGACTTTTCTAAATTTGGCTAATTGGTATGATGTCATGCGACTGCACTCATTTGAATTCCTACGACTTTCAACAATGATGTCACTGGAAATCGTTTCCATTTAATAACCGACAAGTTCTTGCTTCTGTTCAACACAACAGCTTCCTATCATGTTTACACACTCTACTGATTGGTTAAGCATTTTCTTTCTCTCAAAATGCTGACCTATGTTGTCATTTGCTTCTAGAAATTCCTTGTGTCTCTTCAAGCCAGACAAAAGCACTATAGTACTAGAACAGAAACCTTCACCAGAACCAGCTCATATATTGATCACTCTCTATTCTTTCATGATCACACTTTCATTCATGAAAGATGCCAGCTTGCATCTATCCCTCTTGTCTGTACAAGACTATATAGTTATGTGTAACTGTGATTATGTAATGCTAATCTAATAGATCAAAGGTCCTTGTCTGGATGTATTTTGTAATGCTTCCACATTGCCACTTAATAACCTCTATTCTGAACAAGCAAACTGGGATGTGAAATGGTGGCTTTTTAATTTTTTTATTGGATTGAATATTATGACCATTTGAGATGGACTGTGAGGACAATATGCATGTAGACTTGTGCACTGGATTAGTTTGAGCTATGTGGGGAGATCCCTTGTAAAGGAAACAGGGATTCATAGTGTTTGCTTTTGGATTGAAACGGCTCTATGACGCACACAAGA
The DNA here is from genome assembly GCF_025860055.1 of Xyrauchen texanus. NCBI lineage: Eukaryota > Metazoa > Chordata > Actinopteri > Cypriniformes > Catostomidae > Xyrauchen > Xyrauchen texanus. Next base: position 57,523,004 of record NC_068276.1, read on the forward strand.
GGAAAATACATATCGCCAGTAGTTGCTTGACCTCTTTCAGTCCACCTGCCCACCTGCCCTTTATTGCAGTGAAACTTCTACTAGGATGTAACATTTCTAAAGTCAAACACATTGTAGTATGTGATCATCCTGGTTCAACCATGTCTTATTTTCTCTTGATATTACATAGTAAGTGAAATTAAAACATTTGTATTGCATATTTTTAAATATCTGTATTTCTTCTTGGGGATTTCCACCGTCTGCGTCCTATTATATACTCCATACCCTGTCAAGCACCAGTGATATAAGCAAAGACAGCACATTCACAAGACGTTGGTAGTGCAAATTGACTGTATGCAACGAATTAGAAGAATAGAAAATGTGAATTAACTGTGTCCTTTATGAGGCAAATTTCTATGACAGTGACAGCTCCTTTTATACACAACAGATCGGGTTGGATTCTCGTCAGAATTTGGATGTATGCTCAGTTAAATTATAGGGGATATAAGTATTATTAATTGTTTTCTTCTATTGAGACACAAATCATGGCTAGTATTAACAGTGATTTTAATTTAAAAAGAAATTATGTTCATGTATTCAAACATGAAAAAAATAAACCACAAATAATTTCTAAATTTAAATTACACTTTAAACAAAACAACAAAGTGGTACATAAATCATACCAAATTCAAGCATTTTAGTCTCTCCTTCTTCCGCTGGCCCCTTTTGCAGTGACATTACAATCAATCTCAACAACAGGTGGAAAATTACTATTAGGCTACAAATGTAATCATAAAAAGGATTGTAAATATACAATAATAATAATAATAATGCATATAATTATAATAATAAAACTAAATCAGGAAAATAGCAAATTGCAGTTTGCGCCGCTTCATTAACATACAATACACCCACAGTTTGTGCACGTACACCTACAATAGCAGAAACACTCCCACCCAAGCCCAGTTGCGCTTTGCGCTGGCACGAAAATTGCACTTAGAATTAGCGCAAAGTTGGATAAGATGTTGCACGGTCATAGCGCTTTGTGCACTCATGCAAATAGAGCCTGTAATGTCTATATGTAGCTGCAAGATAGCTGAATTACTACAATGTAGAAATAATATACTGTTAATTCAGCAATATTGAAAAATATTTCTAAATAAATTAGCAATATTTAAACAGAAGTTGTAAAATTATATTTATAGTTGGAGCCTTGTAACACAAAGTGAACACTTACCAATTTCTTGACATTACTGTTTCATTCTGATGTCTAAGGACTACAGCAGGCATATATATTAACATTACTCAATTATTATCATTATTATTTGTTATCTTTATAATATACCACAGTTAGTTCCGGTCCTTGAATCTGATTGGACGAGAGACGTTCCATGAGCACTGATGGTGTGACCGCATCAGCACTCAGACGCTTCACTGTGTGTGTGTGTGTGTGTGTGTGTGTATCACTCTGCTTGTGTTCCTGCTGTTCTAAACTAAAGTGTAAGCGTCGTGCAGATGTGTCTGGAGTTACTGTCTTTATTTTTGAAATTACATATGTTAGCCAGCAGGTGGCAAAAGATAATTTTTGTGTGTAATATGAGCCAGTTGGTGACATAAAGTGAACCCATTAGTCATTGTCTACATAAAACAGCGCTCCGTGATCACTCGTATTACTAATACATTACCAAAACTAGGAAATAGCTTTAAACGGCTTAAAACGGACAACTTCAGGATTAAAGCTCATACCAAGAGACACAACAGACTGATTTATTACAGAACTCAAGTGCTTACCTTTTTTCAGAGTTTCCACAATGGATACATACGGTTTAAAATGGCGGAGGACATCACTGTTTATAATGAATGACTCTTGCACACCAGCTACCACGAAATAGAGAGGAATACCCCGTGTCTATTTTCCACTGAGAAAGCTGACAGCATCTCTGATTAGGTGTGGCAACAGGTGATTGCACACGCTCCATCTCTCTCTCTCTCTCTCTCTCTCTCACACACACACACAGACACACAGACAGACAGTCACACACACACACACACACACACACACACACACACAGACAGTCTCACACACAGACAGACACACACACAGACATACAGACAGAGACACACACACATCCAGCCTCTTTCATCACTGCTGCTCACAGAAAATGAAACATCAAGCAGTATGTATCATTGCAAAAGTCAAGCACATTATGCAATCATCCTTTACTTAAACTGAATTTTCCATAATTTCAAACATTAAATGAACGAAAATGATTTATACTGCAATTGCAGAATTTACTGCCTTAAAGGTTGATGCTTGGTTGTTAAAATACTGCATGCACCATGCATCACTATTTAGATCTGCCCTCACCTTCATTTCATATAATTCAGAGGATGTTTTGCAATTAATTTATATGTAAAAGGACATGCTTGAGTTCATGATGGCTAGACTCATAGATGAGGTGGTTTCTGTTGTTGAACACAGAGCTGAATAAGCTTCTGAAGTAAATGTTGTTGAGTTGTCTCATCATTGCTATGCAGGCAGTCACAATTTATTTTGAAGCCTCTAATGTATGTTTTGACTGCGGTGCCTCTTGTTCCATGTTGTGCCAGCACGAGACACTTTGTTTGTGTTACTTTGATTAAAGCCAAGTGAAATTCACCTCTCTTGTTCTGTTAAAGGTCTGTTGCCATAAAAGCTGTGAATATTATGGAGCTTTACTGCACTCTTCACCTCAAATTAACAGCCATAGCACATAATTGTATAACCTAAGAAACAGTACAACATTTGACATGATGTTTCATAATGTGAGTAACACACTTAAAAAATATAGATTCCAAAAAGAACAGCCTGATGACATAAAAGAACCGTTTCAAGTCACACAATAACGTTTTACTCTCCAGTTCTTTAGAAAACCATCGACTGCAAGTACTGTTTCTTTAAAGGTGCACTTGGTAACATTTTATGTAGGCTATGTTATGCAGACACCTAGTGATGTAAATGGAGCAAGATGCAAAACAGTTCTCAGTTATGTAATTGTAAAATACACTATTCGCAGTCAGCCACGATTAATTTGAAATCATTAAATAAAATTAAATGAAAGTGTCCAATTAGAAGGGATTATCAATATAAAGCAAGTAATATTCTGCGTGTCATTTGAGCTCAACATAGCACTGCTTTCACTTATTAGTGTTTAATGGTGTTATTTTAGGATTTGGAACCAATTTGGTTAAGTTCAGATACCATTGTGGCGAAAAGTGGAGCTTTTGCTTGGTTTGAGGAACACAATCGATGTACACAACGTGCTGTATGTTGCTTACCCAAAAAGCAATAGCATACATTAGCATGCTAAATGCTATGTAGTAAGCTATGTAGCGTAAAGATAGCTTAGCATAACCTTATAATGTAAATCAGGAATGTGACAAAAATATTACGTAAAACTGAAGAAATGTTAGAGACACATGTAAAATCACTTTGAGGCTACTTAATTGTCATTTACAAATAACTTTATTCTATTATGTTGAAATTATGTGGAATAAATATGTCTAACAAAGAATTAATGAGCTAAATCAAGAGGAAAAAAATATGTTGATGTAACTTAATTTATTCATGTACATCAGTTCCACATGATTCAATGATGTAAATTCAATGCATGTTTTGTGTGTGTTTGAAGGTGGGTCCAGCTGTAAAATAAAGCATCTTTTTCTCACACTGTAAATTTGGTGACTGTAGGTCGAAGGTTTTTCAGCTGAAAATCGGCCTGTGCTTACCAAACTTCTAACCACTTTCCGCAGTGGCTTGAAGTCATGTTGAACATATTGGCAATTGTGAGCTCCAGTATCTGGATGAAATATCCACAGAGTGGCATCCAAAGTGAGTTCCTTTTAGTTGTATATAATGTAGCATCAAAAGGAATGCATATTTTGTTAAGAACATGCCCTAACTCAAACCCCAACTCTAAACCGATCCATCAGTGAAGGAATGTGCTGGAAATAACCATTGAAAAACCTTTATTTTTAAGACATTTTTTATTTGTCAGCAAGTAAGTTCTCTGGAAATCAAACCCATAACTTTTGTGTTGCTATTGTAATGCTCAGCTGAGCTCATTTTGCTTGTGTGTATGTATTTTCCCAGACTTGAGGTCTTTGATTCAAGTTCAAGTTCCCAAGGGAAAGGTGAGAAACAGGGAGTTTCAGGGCTTCCCCTCACTGCTTGAAGCTGCAGAATAGAAAGTGACTGGTAGGTTACCTCCTCTTCCCCCCGACATGCTGGCAAGCCGGCTCCATGATTACAGGGTAAAAGTCAAAGTCTGTTCCCGTCTGCTAATGCCCCAGCATACACCTCTAAACATGGTGGAAGTGCAAGGGGGTTAGGATGTTGTTCGCAGCTGTTTGAAGTGCCTTGTCTTTATGGGCAAACATCTGGAGTATTGCAAACAGAAAACTTACAGCTGGCCCTACAAAGAGGGCACAAGGCACAAACAACTGATCTAAATACAACTCTCATGCAGACTGCCTCAGGCATCTGAGTCTCTGTACTCTCCCTCTGCAGTAACATGCAAAAACACACCGCCAAAATAAGTGCTGATATTTATACATGCACACAAAAAAAAGCTCTTATTGTGATTTAGAAATAACTTCAGCTTGTCATTATAAGCACAAAACCTGAAAGCATTGCCTCTCAGTTGAATAGTATCTCGCATGAGTATTCAGTGGTAAGACACTGTTCTGAGTTTTGTAATCACTTTTGAATTTCTGCTGTTTGTGTTTGATTGATAACAGATGTGCATTGGTATAACAGTGATTGTGGATTCTTTGTCAGTGCAGCTTGGAGCAGATGCATTTGGATGGTTGCTTGTGGCTCAGACCAGGTGTGGAAATTTGAATTGCATGTATCTTATTTGCTTCAGCCAGCCCATCCCCCTTTTGTTTGTGTTGTCATGCATCGCTGCGGCCAGTTTGTGTTTGAAGGACATATTCTGTGGTTTGATAAAGAACTGTTTAAGAAATACTTTTCACAGACTTTCCCCACATATTCATTGATAATTAAGGAATTCACATGCTAAATGACCTAATGGATCGCTAAATCAATATCTATGTGCAGAATTTGCCATTGAAAGTTCAATCATGTGAACTTTTGTAAAATGTAGGTGAATATTTTTTTTAATGTGAAGAGAATTTCCATGACAACACCTAGAATGCATATGTGGATCCTATAAAACCCATGTGTATTTTCTATGGTATTCAATGCATTTTCAATGCATACACTTGTAAATTGTAAAGTTTATAGCAAGTTTTATTTAATTTTTTTACATTTGATCCTTGTCCATTTAACTTGTATGTAGCCTATGTTTTTGTGTGGGTAGAGTGGTTGACATTTCATAGTTTACCACCAAACATGGAGATTGCCCATATTTCTGTTACGCAGCCTTTTTTAAGACTTTCTGTAAAGAGCTATAGCGAGAACAAACAAACCCAAGTGCAGAGGAAATGTTAGGAGGATGTATTAACAACAAAGAAGAGCAGTCACTGGGCGGTGGATTGTCGAAGATCCCAGCACCAGCTGCAGCAGGAAGCAATCACCGATAGTGTGCACGCATTGGCCACGCGAGGGGCAATCTGTGAAGAGTGTTTGTAGAATGAGTATGTGCATTGTGGAAGTCAGGAACAGACTTGTAGAATCCTCCATTGAAGCTTAGTGAGGTGCAGCTGAGATGGGCGATCTTACTCCTGACACACGGGCAGAGACGAGGTATCCTTCTTGGAAGACCAACTGACACGCAGCAAAACTGGAAGGCAACCACACACCCAACATGCGGGCAACCAACATGTGGCCAACCAACAGATACATGAGACAGGACCAACTACACAGAGAGAGTAAGGTTAGTACTCCACATCAAACAACAATCTACCAAAGATACTGAGAACACAATGGGCTAAAGAAGAGAGTGAATTAGAGGATTAGTGTTCTCATGGAAATGCTGATCATGCATGCTGGCCGTGCCTGCGAGACATGATTACAAAAAATTTTAAATACAAAACATACAAAACAAACCGACAAACTCACCAGAGCCGTGACTGGTTCACAGGACGTCTTATTAGATGCACCAATGGGGCAAACGTCTATGAATCAATGGACATCCTGCACTAAGGATGGCCACCAGAATCGCTGTCTAATGATTGTCTGAGTGCAAGTCGCCCCTGGATTACAAGCAACGTTGTATAAGTGACCCCACTGTAGGACATGCGTCCGGGCAGATCGCGGAACAAATAACCGGCCCGCTGAGCATGTGGGGGTGCAGTGTTTCATAGCACCACCTCCCAAGATACCATGCCCACCAGGCGAGTGGGGGTAGAATGGTATCCGGTGGGGTGGTGGAGGTCTTGACCTCAAAATATCGAGATAGGGAGTTGGCCTTGACGTTTTTTGAGCCCAGATGATAAGACAGCACGAAGTTGAAATGCATGAAAAATAGTGCCTAGCGAGCCTGTCTAGAGTTGAGGCATCTGGCGCTACGGATATACTCTAGGTTCTATGATCTGTCCAGACCATGAAAGGTAACCCCAAACCCTCTAACCAATGACGGCACTTGTCCAAGGCCAATCAGAAAGCCAGATGTTGTAATTCTATTCAGCTGGTGTAAAGCGGTACCAAATATAGGCAAACGGATACATCTTTCCTTCCGAGGGGGAGCGCTGTGACCAACCTCAGATGCATCCACCTCCACCACGAACTGATTGGGATTAACAAGGATGGGTGATGTAGAAAACTGCTCCTTTCATTGGAAAAACACGGCCTGAGCTCAAAGGGACCAACAAAAGTTAGTACGTTTGGAGGTGAGGTCCGTCAGAGGTGCGGCAAGCTGACTGTAGTTCCTTTTAAACCTCCGATAAATATTTGCGTACACCAGAAATCTCTGCAATGCCTTGTGAGAATCTGGGGTTAGCCAAACGGAGACGGCTTTAACTGTAGTCGGGTCCCTCAGATGAAACGATGAACCCCAGGAAGGGACAGACTGTGCATGAAAAGCGCACTTCTCCGCCTTGACAATTCTCTAACTGTCGCTGAATTACCTGCCTGACATGCTGCACATGGTCCTGAATATTCTGGGAGAAGATCAGAATATCATCAAGATAGACAAACACAAAGAGATTTACCATGTCTCTAAGCACATCATTTACGAGCCCCTGAAAGACGGCAGGGCATTGACCAATCCAAAAGGCATAATCAAAAATTCAAAGTGCCCCCTATGGGTGTTTAAGGCCATCTTCCACTCGTCCCTGGTCCATCAAGGTAATAAGTGTTGCCCAAGTCCAACTTCGTAAAGACGGATGCTCCCTGCAAGAGTTTGAAGGCTGAGGACATCAACGACAAAGGATGCCGATTCTTCGCTGTGATGTAATTCAGCCCCTGATAATCTATACAGGGTCTAAGTGAGCCATCCTCCTTCTCAATGAAGAACAACCCCGCCCCTGTCGGCAAAGAGAAATGGCAAATAAGACCGGCTGCCAGAGAATCATTGATATACCTGTTCATGGCCTCCCTCTCAGGAGCCGGAAGCGAATACAGACATACCCGATGTGCCAGGAAGCAGTTCAATAGCACAGTCGTGCGGGCAATAAGGATTAAGGGTCATGGCACAGGATCGGCTGAACACTGCCCTCAAGTCATGGTATGTCAATGGTACTCCAGATAAGTCCACCGGTTCATCCAGCAACAAAGACTTGACAGGGGAAACAGCAGAGTTAAGACAGTGTGACAAATAATACGGTCTCCAAGCAAGAACAGTGTTGGTTGACCAGTCAATGTGTGGGTTTTGCGTTACCAACCAAGGATGCCCCAACACTATCGGTTCAGATGGAGATTGGATAAGGTAGAAGGACAACTGCTCCGTATGATTCCCAGAGACAAAGGCGATCGGCTTTGTGGATTGAGTGATGACGGAAACGGCGTGCCACTTAGAATGTGGGTGGTGATGGGTCTTTCAAACTAAATTGAGTGTAAATTTCTTTAAATTATACAATTATTATTAGTCAGTTTACCTTGAAAAATAAGTAGTTTTATGTAGAGTAAGCCTCTAGATTTCACCTTGATCTTTTTTGACCCACAGACAGTATGCATTTAAGGGGGGGTGAAGTTACAATATAGTACCTTCATTCCAGGTTAAGTCATCTCTTGAAATATCTCAAGGTAAACAAAACCAACATTTTTCCCTACAAGAGTATTAGAATAACAGATTTTATGCAGTTGGAAAAGCTGTTAGCTGGGCCCATAATTCGAAGAGGTCCAGGCAATCAGGTTTGTAGTCTGGACTACGCTGTTCCTGCCTGGTTTATGACGTGTCCAGTACGAGGATGCGTGTGCATTTAGCACTGAAATGTCCTCTTGGAAAAAACATTGAACATCTTAAGGGGAATTCCACACAATACATCATGTTTTATTATCAAGAAAAACTAAGAGCAGTCTTAATTTAAAAAAAAGAAGAAAAAAAAGAACGTTTTGCTGTGCCCCCCTGTCAGTCCAGGGCATTTTGTATCGTCCTTTTTTTATGTTTCATCAGCAGAATTATGCAAAACACATTACTTTAATACTTTAATTTTGGTACTTTAATTCACCCAAGTGGCATTCAAATGATCACAAAGTATAGTCAGGACATTACTGATATAAAAAAACAGCACCATCAATATTTGAAAAAAGTCATTTTTTATCAAATCTAGACAGGCCCCATTTCCAGCAGCCATCACTCAGCACCTTATGTGTGGATGAAGGCATGAAATTGGCAAAAAGGTGTACAGGTGTACACTACAGTCTTCAAAGACAAAGCACAACTGGTTCTAACAAGGACCGAAAGAGATGTGGAAGACCAGATGTGCAACTAAAAAAGAGGATAAGTACATCAGAGTCTCTAGTTTGAGAAATAGACGATTCACATGTCCTCAGCTGGCAGCTTCATTGAATTCTACCCGCTCAACACCAGTTTCATGTACAACAGTAAAGAGAAGACTCAGGGGTGCAGTTCTTATGGGAAGTGCCCGACAAAACAGCCACATCTAGGTCAACTGCTACAGGAAGTGTGGGGTGAAATGTCACCTGAGTATCTGGACAAACTGACCGCTAGAATGCCAAGGATCTGCAAAGCTGGATGTTAAGAATTTAAGAAGTTCTGAATAAAATGTTCAAATTGTAATAGTAATTTTTCACATTATTAATGTCCTGACTATACATTGTGATCAGCTGAATGCCTCTGTTGAATATAAATGCCAATTTCTCACCATAAGAGCAAAAAAAAAAGTGTGTGTGTGAGTGTGAGAAATCATGAACTTACAGGACGAGCCTATAGCAGATTATGTATATATTTATTTATGAAGAGAACAGATGAACAACAGAGACACCACAGGAAGCAGTTGAATGTTTTTTTTCCCCCTGCAGAGGCCACTAAAACACGACATATGAACAATGCAGTATTACAAAAAAACAAATATGATTAAAATATGAACAAAGCACGTAAAAAATGAACTGAACAGAGCTCAATCAACAACTCAAACCTTCCTCCTGGTCCGCATCGACTTAAACTCGCCTGTGCGTAATCAAACGCATCAAAGGAGACTGATGCTGAGGTGATTGTCATTAGATATTGCATCCTTGCCTCGGACAGACGACTTCTCTTGGAAGTTTTCATTTGGTTCTGGAGGCTGAACTCAGCGTCAAGTGCTGCATTGTCCTCCATGTGACAAGAGTTGCAGAAAGCGTAACAGAGGGGCAATTTTACGAATTTGCCACGTAAAAAAGCGGGAGGTGTGCACAATAAACTTTGAAAACATGTATTTGGAAAAGAGAAAAAAAGCTTGCAGTTGCTTTGATAGCAGAAAGCAATAAAAGGTCTCGTTTATGTTCAGGTCTAAGCGTTTTCTTGGTGAATTTAAAGTAGCTCAATAACTGGGGTCTCTGATATTTGTAAATGATAAGGTAATATTTAATTAAAAGTAATTCACAAATTTGGACCGTTTTTAAATATTTTATGTTGCTTTGTACTCTCAAAGACATTATTGGTGTAAAGTCACTTCATAGACTTCAATGTATTCTGCAGCGCTGACGCGAGTCATGTGAAAGACCCTTAACATGTGTAAATATCACTCACTTTTGCACATTAATCATTGCTATTCACAATCACAAAAGTGAGCGATTATGGTTTCAAAACGGAGAATTTAGATCCATTAAAATATGATTTTTTCACGTATTTATTTTGTGGAATTTGATAATTTTCCACGGCACACCTAACAATCTTTCAAGCCACTCTAGTGTGCCGTGGCACAGTGGTTTGTAACACTGACTTCGATAACCCCTCTGAGCAATTGAAGTGAGCAGAATAGCATATCAGAATGCACAACACGTCAAACCTTGAGGCGGACGGGCTACAACAGAAGAAGACCACGTCGGGTTCTGCTTGTCAGCCAAGAACAGAAAGTTGAGGCTGCAGTGGGCCTACCATCTGCATGTCGCAGCAGAAATCCAGATTCGTCAGGCCAGACAATGTTTTTCCAATCGTCTACTGTCCAGTTTTGGTGAGCCTATGCCCACTGAAGCCTCAGTTTCCTGTTCTTAGCTGACAGTAGTGGTACCCTGTGGTACTTCTGCTGTTGTAGCCCATCCGCCTCAATGTTCGACGTGTTGTATGTTCAGAAATGCTTCTCTGCATAGAACAGTAACATCTGTTTTGTTTGGGTTACTGTCACCTTCCTGTCAGCTTGGACCAGTCTTGCCATTCTCCTTTGGCCTCTGTCATTAACAAGACATTTTTGCCGACAAAAACTGTTTGCTGTTTGTTGTTTTTCCAATGAAGCAGACAAGATGGTCTTTGGAAATGTCTTAAATCATGCTGGATTACGTGGATCATAAGGTTTTGCAAAAACTTGTGGAGTCCTTGCTATCTCAAGTGCATGCTGTCATTTAAAGAAAAGGGAGACTAAATACTAAGGCATTAATATACATTTTTTATATATTTATATATATTATATTTATGCATTTGGCAGACGCTTTTATCCAAAGCGACTTACAGAGCACTTATTACAAGGACAATCCCTCCGGAGCAACCTGGAGTTAAGTGCCTTGCTCAAGGACACAATGGTGGTGGCTGTGGGGCTCGAACCAGCGGCCTTCTGATTACCAGATTACCAGTTATGTGCTTAGACCACTACACCACCACCACTTTTTAATTTCAACTTTTCAATCAAATTGTTATGCTGCTAACATTAGCCGAATATCTTCAGCCCCCTTTTTCTTTAAGAATTTTTAAGACATTTCTGTCTATGAATGTCAAATAATAATTTTAAGTGTTGTTTCAATAGCATCACTTCTTTTACATTTAATACAACACCATTCTTACGATTTAATTGTTTACTTGAAAGTATGAAACACCGAAGTATTATGCCTTTGGTTGTCTTCATTGTTTAACATGCATTACTTGAGGTCATGTAAATTGTTATCTGTATTTTAAAGTAAATGCTTTGTGATTCGGAGATTGTGGTGATCCTGACTTGCCCCTCAAGAGCTCTACATGTGTCACATGCTCTCTGTCCTCACAGAAGGATGGGCCTTGGACAATGCTAAAGTAGTTACAGCTTCCACCTCTGCTTCCTTCTCTTCTTTTCTGCCTTCAAGCCAGCACCTGGCTGCCAGAGCATCAGCATGTGAATTTCTCTCAATATACTTTTGTTAGCGGACACATTGTTGTGAGCTGTTAGGCTGCTGGCCTGCCCTGTGAAATCTACAGTGCTTGAAAGGTGTGTTTTGATCTAAAGACTAACTTAATGGAGAAGAGGCAATTGAGAGGGGGAGGGATGTTTATTTGGGTGACAGACAATGAAACTGACGCAGATTGATGGTGCAGAGAGACTAATTTGTTTTTAGGGGGAGCCTTTACAGCTCTCAGGGTTTATTGGAGCAGAAAGCTGTCATTCTTTTAGGCAATGATGGGTCTCCATTTAGCCCCAGCTCATGGCCAGGAATACATGTGTATTAAGTGACCACACCTGTCTCACTTCGCCTGTCCTGCATTTCAAGGATCTGTTTATTTGAATGGACTGAATGCATACAGTGTATATTGTCCTCCATTTGGGGGTGACTGTATGTTGCCAGTCATTACCCTGTGTGATGTGAATATTAAAGTGGCTCTTTAATTGTTATTTATAATATTTACAAAGTTTAATTTTTAAATAGATTTGCACAAATCAGCTGGTTCCAAAAGTCTGAGACAAACCATTTGTGAAAATGCTTCCATTTTGCATCCTTGTATAATTTAATACAAACGTTTTCATTGCAAATTACATTATCAGCTTAACAATTTGAGTGAAAAGTTTAATTTCTTGGTATTTGAAATGTCCCCCGTTTGCTTTACTGACAGCATGCACTGGAGATGGAACGGAGCCCACAAGTTTGTGCAAAACCTGATGATTAAAGTTAATCCAGCATGATTTGAGATCTTGTGCAGGAAAATCTGACCATTTGTACAAAGGAGTTAACATGATCAATGTATCAAATTTGTGACTGAAATGAAAACTTTCATTGTATTTAATGTACTAGAACTTATTTAAGTTTAAAGTATTTATACTGAATTTGAATTATAAACCTTTTCTCTTTTTGTCTTTTTTTTCTTTAAAAATCGTTAAATGTTCTGTTTATGAATGGGTTTAAATGGGGGGGAAAATGTGGTCTCTGACTTTTAAACCTCACTGTATTTAGAAACTGTCCAGTTTATTGCAGCAGATGCTAAAATTCCGCTTTTCAAAAAGTCAATTGATTTTAGGGACAATTTTGGGACAGAAGCGGCATATTCTTTGTCATTAATGTCACCTTAAAGCTTACATGCCGGTGAAACATGGAAATGCATAACTCTGTTTGCATAGAATGTCAGTTTGTGGATTGCAAAAAGGGTATTGGCAGTTGTTCAAGTAAAAGCCAATCAGGGTGTCAAAGGCCAGTCTGACATATCCCCTCAATTAGTCAGGACACAGAAAAAGGAAGGACCCATTCCACTTGAAACGGGGTCCCCTTTCATGGAATTGCATGCTTGGAAGGGCTACAGTGGAGTCCACCATTGAACCTTTAGCAAAGTTCACAGAAGTAAGACTGTAGAACTGTGTGGATGGTAAAACTACACAATTTGTACACTGGGCTTTGGCAAGGTAAACAACAGAAGGAGAGTATCTTGGCTGTGCTGTCCTTGTAGAAAAATCAGCCACAGTACTCTAGACGGGCCCACATAGTCTAGTGGCACAAGTCTGTGAGTATATTTTTAGCTTGACCAGGGAAAGGCCCCATTCTATAGTTATATGCTGGGAGATGTTGTCGTTTTAGATGTTTTATTGTATCTGTCTTGTCATTTACGATCAGTAATGAAAACTACAACGGAAACTAAATGAAACCATTTTAATTAACTGAAATAAAAACTAACATGGATTAACACTGATGCTAAACTAAAATAATGTATAACTCCAAAACGAATTCAAATGTATTTAGTTTTAAAAAGATATATGACAGTTAATATGATATAAACATGACAATCCCACTGGACAGCAAAAACACTAAGACGGCCCTGTGAAATTGAATGTTGTTGAACATTTTTAAATTAAACCATTAGCTTTGGCCAAAAAAAAAAACCCACAAATAAAGTAAATTGAAACTAGAAAACACAGAGATTGAGTTGCAACATGGGTCAGAAGTTAACCTTTTTTTATTAATGGGCAATAATGCCCCTGAATTTGATGTTCAGGTGCATTTTTTCTAAACATTCTCATCCGTTGACTTGCATTTAATCAATTAATTAATAAAAATTCTCAAGACTGAGAATATATTACCTCTAACCCTAAAAATGCAATCAACGTCAACTCAAATTTTATGCCAGAATATGTATGTAGGACTGTAAAAATAGGAACTATATCAGATGTTACAAATTAAAAACAGAAGAATTCATTACAAGGGTGCTTTTTTACCCACATTTTGAAACTCTGGGGCATTTGTATTATTTGTGGTAGCATTTTTGCTCTGAGCCCCCCTTAATATCTGAATCGGACAACTAATGAAAACTAAACTTTATCAACCCTGTTTCATTGAACTTTTTTTTTTTTTCCTTTTGTTGGTGCTTGGAAGAACTGAACAACTCTCAGATCAGTATGATTTATATATTTATTAACTTCCATTAAAGTTAGGGTATCATCATGTGCACAGCACATACATCACAATATTTAACAGGACCTGTATAAAACTACAGACAATATTTGGTAAATGTCAACAGGATTCAGAGCGCACTACTACAGAACTCATACATCAGCCCAACTGCTATAGAGCCCTGCAATGGATGCAAATACCACTGGCAGTTAATGGATGATAAGACTTATGGGAATTTGACAGAGAAATGGTTTATAGTTTATTTCAATACACTGCATTTATCCCAGTTCATCAACACTACTCCAAAAATGTCAATTTATTTCACAGTTTTGGAGCATTGTTGTTTTAAAGTGGTAGTTTATTAGCAAAGGATAATGAATTTCTGTTTTCTCTAATCTTGTTACCATCAGGCTACTAGGTCATGCCTGTTGATATAGATTTTTTTATTAATCAAATCAAGTCCAGTGATTTGTGTCTACATCTGATGAGGGTCAAAGGAACTATTTGCCTTCAGTGGCCATCCGTACTATTGTAAACAACATCCACACTGATGCAAAACATGTCCAATTGGAAAGAGGTTTGACATGGCTATGAAAAAGAGAGAAATACAGAGAAACCCTTCTTAAGCTTTAGTTTAGGTAGCTCAGAGTCATCACCTGAAACGAATTGACCAGCACATCCACGCAGGGCACACCAAGTAACAAATGGCAAATCTGGACATGGATCAACTCAAACAAGGTTTTGAGATTGCATTAAATAAAATTGACAATTTTGAAGAATGTGTTTGTGCAATTGATGACAAATGTATCTTTTAAAATTGACCCATCTTAAGATGTTCTAAAGAAGTTTTCTCCACTCTACATCCATTTTCAGTCCAGTTTGACACTCATTGCAACTAATACGGAAAGACTTAACAAAGGTACATTTTCATATTCTCTCAATTACCTGTAGGCTTCTATAAACACAGTGATGACAATAAGGAATGCTTTACTTAAAATAACATCTCGCAAATATATGTTTCAAATGTAAAGGAAAGGAAAGGAAAGCTTATTTTTCTTGCATGAATGTATATCGAAATATTTACTTTGCCAGCATGAAATGCCAGGTTTAAAAGCAGCTTCCCAGTTTTGCACCGTATTATATTTACAAAATCTATAAAGAAAAAATATAGGGTTACTGGTTGAGCATATAGTATAGTCTAACAGCTGTTTGCAAATATTTCTAACATGATTCTACTTTCTAAAAGTAAATCACAGGGTAAAGATAGCTCAAACGTGACAAGGCGCAACTAGGACGCTATGGCCGCCTGAACTTCACAGAGTGGTACTAGCCGCCCTCAGAAAACTTAGAACTAAACATTCAGCTGATTTTCAATCAGTTGGAAACTGCATGAGGTAGTAAAAGACTGAATAATCCTCCATATGCCTCCTCTTAACTTACTGTGAAAGATGTGACATTGTTTTTACGATAAACTCTTAAGGTTACTTGCACTCCACAACAACATAACTTTTTTGTTTACATGTTTACCCCGTTTAGAGGAATACTGATCTTTTGCCCCCCGTCCCCCACCCCACAAACCAGACACCTGTATCTGCCCTATGCCACATAGAAGACTGACGTGAACTTGGCAATGAAAATCATGTATTTTTAAAATGGGATCAGTGTACAGTATCTGCATTGCAATGCACACCGATGCCTTTGAATTTTTAAATTCTTCCAATGTATGTTAAAGACGTTACCTCTCTCTACCCAGAGCCTTAGAGATGTGACAAAGATTGACTGCAGATAAGTTGAAAGTTCAACCCCCCCCCCCGGCAGTGCTAAAAACAGATTTGAAGGGGTAGAACTTCAGTAAGCTAGAGTAAGCTGACACTGCTTCAGTTAGGTCCGAGCTCCGCACAAAGGAGCTCAGACATTGGACAATTGCTCCAGTGCTAATACTGTGGGGGTTGATACACCTTAACAAGTCGGAGGCTTGACCTAAGACTTTCAGATATGCTTTCCAACGAAGGACAAATACCACCTCTCCAAAACGGTCCTTTTAGAACAACAACAAAAAACAGTGCAAATACAGTGTGTGTACATTGAAGGAATTTCACTTGTAGATGAACACGTATAGTAGCAGCAACGAGGATAAATTAACAAATAAATTAACTGTTTTCCACGTGGTGATGCAATATAAAATCAACAGTTATAAATAGTCTAATATTTATACACATGACACGATACACTCAACCTCATATGTAGGTAACCTCTGTAGAAAGTGCATCGTCCGGAGTTTCCCAGCGTTCCGACATTTGCGCCCCCTTCAAATGAGCTCAGATTCTAGGCAGGAAATGTGTCACCGTCATGGCTGTTGATACTCGATTTCCTTTTTTTGTTTTGCCAGTCTTGCTCAGTCCAATGTACATCCCAGGATGCGCCACCGATTCGTACGCATTGTAGTTGTTTGCAAGGAGCTTTTCTCTGAATTTGCACTCACTTGTGTACGGCACCTAAAATGTGGGAAATAACAATTATTAGTATTTTTTTGACATTTTGTGACTGCCTTATAATTGTTGTGATTCGTTTATACATTATCGCTCTTCCTGTGCAGCGCAATATCTGCAGAGAGGTAGCCTAGATAGAGTTTTTGCTGTTTTGTTTTTTGTGGAACACACAGAATCAACTTTTGCCATACGCATTATTTATGCGCATTAAATTTATGCATTTGGCAGATGCTTTTATCCAAAGCTACTTACAGTGCACTTATTACAGGGACAATCCCCCCCGGAGCAACCTGGAGTTAAGTGTCTTGCTCAAGGACACAATGGTGATGGCTGTGGGGCTCGAACCAGCAACCTTCTGCTTACTAGTTTAGGGCTTTAGCCCATTATGCCACCACCACTCCACGGCATTATCTAATCTATGGCAAATAAATAGAGACCATCTCGGATTGTTCTTAAAATTTATTTGAGAAAATCGAGTAATTTAATCCTTGACTTTGACTACGCTAAATTTATAGGGTGAATACAGGTAAAGTGAGACACTCAAGCTTAATCGTCTTTCTTTAAAAATGAAAATGATTCATACTAATCTAGTATGGAATGACATTTGGATCATATTTATAAAAATGCAACTGACAAAGTGTCCAACTTTACCTGCATGTATACCGTACCTGTATCACCAAATATAGGCCCAGTTATGTTTTTGCTTCGATAAATGTCATTTTTTTTTTTTTTTTTTTTTTTTTTTTTTGTGGTCTGGGCTAGCCTGAGCATGAAGCCATCGAAAAGGGCAGCAGCATACAGTTTGGGTGGTCCTCCTTTGTCCAGCTCATCTTTACTCTGGGAAGGACAGTAGGTGCATGTGTTGGCTGGCAATGCTAAGAATGGAATGCGTAGTCTGAATGATCTACTGCGCTACCGTTCCTGGGTTTGTCCGGACCACAATGAAAACAACACTAAGCACTGGAAGCACGCCACAACTGAATCCAACAATGTAACGCTGTCGGAGACTGCGAGGAGGGGAGGTTGCGGGGTTGGGGAACTCAAGTACAGGGTGATATGTCATCGAGCTCTGATAAGAACATTCACGGGCGGAAAGCTGTCGTAAATCATTTCCTACACTTACAGATCCGTAAAGCTTCCCTTTGCTGTTCATGGCCACGAATAGACCGCTCCGGACGCCAAACAGTGTCACAACTCCCCTCTCCACCGGAGATATCTCGAGAAGACCTGAAACACACAACAAAGAAAACAAATGACCTTGTTTGGCTTATATCTTTAGCCCTGTCTGGCAACTCCCAATGATGAGTGCCTTTCTAAAAATTGGAAGTGTTTACGTTTAGGTTGCCACTGCATCTTTTTAGAAGGAAACGACACCTTCCGCCTCTTCAGATTTCCCGAAGTGCATCTGTTCTTTCTCTGAAACACCAATATGTAGGCTATCATATAGGCACTTTTCTTTTTTTTTTTATAAATGATAACAAAAGCATCTTTTTGTAATCGAATATGACATTCAAATATGTTTTTCGGATTTCCTCTCAACAAACAACTTTTGAAGATCCTCGAAATATTGCCTTGACCACTTAATAACAAGGCTATATAGCCTGTATTTACTCTCTGATGTAAAGGTATGTACTGCATCCCAGCTCAGTGTTATTTTATAACAGAAATAGCGCAAAATGTTTGTTTAACTTTGGAGACGCACATTAAAGCGCGCCATTGAAAATAGACGTTCCAAATTACATTGCAAATGCATTTGTGCATTTTTTGAAAACACACGACCAAGGGGTAAATCCGCGGTAAAGGATGAGTTTATCTCGCTCCTAACTTTAGGCTTTGGGATTCTGGCCCTGTTCCGACTCTGCTTTGGTTACAGAGACCTGTTGCGTGCGTAATGCAGGATGCCAGATGCTGGGGCGCACTAGGCTGCCACACCTGACTTGATTTGAGAAATGTTAATGAAAAGACTACAGCAGGGTTTGTTGTTGTTGTTGTTTTCCATTTAAAACAGCACGATGTAAACTTTTAGCTTCAGATGTCATTGACAAAACTATGTATTATCCCTAAATCTGGAACGCGTGCATTTTATTTAGCGATAGACTTTGTTCCATGACTTTTTCGTAATTCTGTAGGCTAATACGCATTTCAGTTGGGTGCCAATTTTAAACATCACTTAAAGTGAGTTACATGTTTAACTATCCAACAGCCAGTTCAACATGCATACATTTAAATCACCAATAAAACTCACTGTAGCGGTTTTCGTTGTGCACGCCGGTTATACGACCGTCCGGTAATACTTGGAGATGAAACCCAATGCCAACGTTGCAGTAGAGACGTCGCAGTCTTTTAATGCCCGTAAGATAATCGCTGTCCCGGCTGATTTCTCTCTTTTCCCCGGGGATTCGAGCTAAAGAACGAGAGTAGAGTGTCTCCCAGCGTCGCTCCACGGGGCCGCTCTGTCTGCCGGGCAGCGGAGCGCAGCGCACTGAGCTTGTCACAAGTCCCAAGACCAGTATTGGTAAGAGGGCCGATTGAACACTCATCCTTTTGACCAGCATGGACACAGGTGAGTGTCTGAAGAAGTTGAAGACTCTAAAAATGTCCACTTTCTTTGTGTTGACAGCCAAAAAAGACGCACAAATGCCAAAATAGCTCACTCGCGGACAGATCTAAGGTCAACCCAAGTGAGCGGCATGAAGTCGCGCTCTGTGGGTTTCCTCTCTGGAGACTGCACTTCAAACTGTTTTGCTTTCTCACAAAAGTTGGCAAAAATCAAACAAGTAAATGTTGACCGTGAATGTGCTAGCCCCGCTCAGCCATGCCACTTTTCCCTTGCCGACGATATTTATATCTGCAGCGAAATTACATCACACACACTAGTGCATGACGGAGCAGCCTTCTGCGCCACTGCGAACACACTGATTCCTTATAATGTGCGCACGTATATGCAGTGGGCAGTGAGACTTCAGCTCACGTGTGCGCGCGCGCGCGTCTGTGAGAGAGACAAGCGTCATTACTGCCCCCTTACAACAATAAAACAACTTTCGCATTGTAAAAGCATTGCCAGTGGGAATAATGACTTTATCACTTTCAGATCAGCACAAATGCTTTTCTTTGTGCAAAGCTTCCTTCATAATCGGACAGAAATAAAATTACTTATGTATGGGAGGATGTAAATTCGGAAATCGCAAAGTGGACAGGCTGCAGTGTCAGACAGGAGACAGTTCTATAAATGAACCATAACAGGAAAACAACAAAAAGTCGAATTCAACGAATTGCAAATACAACTGATTTAAGAGGAAAAAGTGAGAAAACAGAAAAAGTGGCCATGCAAAAAAAAAAAAAAAAAAAAGAACACCGTGATAAAACAGAATTTTTAACAACAACTTAAATAGTGTTACAGCGTGTTGGTTTGCAGAATTACACAGTGTGCGTCGCTTCACTCTGCAGTTGGATTGCGTAAAGAGTCCCACTGTCATCGTTTGAGGACTGCGAGATAATGCAGCCTGACAATTCATTAGCTGACATTCTTACGAGTGTTCACTATAGTAATGTCGTGCGTCAGAGCATTGTGGGGGAGAGAAAAATGTAAACCGCTGGAAACATCACACTGTGAGTCAAGCTTTCTCCGCGGCCCCGGGTAATGCGCGCTCCCTGCTGCTTGTGTAGAGGATGCGACGTAAACGGAAAGACCATGGGGGATGGTGAAAATACTTATCAACATAAAAGTAATGCACCTTCTTATCCTCCTTGAAACCTCACAGGATTGTAATTTGCGCAACTGTTGAAGGGACGTTTCGTAAGGAAAGTGCGTGGAATAATTCCGCGCTGAATTTACACCTCTCACAACACAGGCAGTTTAGCTGTTGAATGAATATCTTAAGTGACACTTGTCTTGAGGGCGTATACCATATTGTAGCAAATTGCACTGAGGCTTTAAATACACATCTCTTCATAAAGGGCACTGTTATTTTTGTATCATTGTCAATTAGTCACTTTTTCAAAGGTGAGAGTATCTGTATGCCCCCAAGCCTTTTTCTGTAAAGGGAATTGTATTTAAGGGAATAGTTCAATCAAAAGGAACATTTCTGTCATCGTTTACTCACTCTCATGCCATCCCAGATGTGTATGACTTTCTTTCTTCTGCAGAACACAAATGAAGATTTTTAGAAGAATATCTCAGCTCTGTTGGTCCATACAATGCAAGTGAATGGTGACCAGAACTTTGAAGCTCCAAAAATATATAAAGACAGTATAAAAGTAATCCATACGACTCCAGGGGTTAAATCCATGTCTTCTGAAGCATTATAATAGGTAGGGGTGAGAAACAGATCAAAATATATATCTGTTTTTACTGTTAATCTACACGTTCACTTCCACATTGTGGTGTGTTAGTGACTTTCACTTTCACATTTAGCCATCCAATGCAGGGGCTGGTCATAGGTGGAGATTTATAGTACAACGATTCAAATATTTATCTGTTTGTCACCCTGACCTATCATAATGCTTTTGAAGACATGGATTTAACCCCTGGAGTAGTATGGATTATTTGATGCTGCCTTTGTGTCCTTTTTGGACTTTCTGAGTTTTGTTCACCATTCACTTGCATTGTAAGAAGAACCTACAGAGCTGACTTTTTCTTCTAACAATCTTCGTTTGTATTCTGCAGAAGAAAGTAAGTCATAAACCTCTGATGGCATGATGGTAATGATGAGAGTTCAATCAGCCGCAGTGATGCACTTCATGAGTGACAAATGATCCCGATTTAACATCATTAATTAAATTATGTTTTGATATGGATGACTTCTGTGTCTTCAATTTGGCTCATGTAAACTTTGTACAAAAAAAAACTGTGTTTCTTCGCCATAACTCGTTTAGCTCTTGTTTGTACCTCACATGGCGTCTTTTCTCACGTTCATTTTCGGTTAATTCTCAGACTTAAATATATTACACTCTCTTCAATTCAAAATTTGTATCCTGTTGTTGAGCACTTTCTCAACCTGTTGCTATAGCGACTTCTCATCCAAACTCTGACGGTTCACTAAATGTTGCTTGCTGACAGGGGTCTTCTGCATATACTCCAGTCAGCCAGAACATTAAAACCACCTGCCTAATACTGTGTAGGTCCCCCTCGTGCCGTCAAAATAATGATAATCTTCTCACCACAATTGTACAGAGTGGTTATATGAGTTACCGTAGACTTTGTCAGTTCGAACCAGTCTGGCCATTCTCTGTTGACCTCTCTCATCAACAAGCAGAACTGCTGCTCACTGGATGTTTTCTTTTTTGTTTTTGGCACCATTTGGAGTAAATTCTAGAGACCATTGTATGCAAAAATCTCAGGAGATCAGCAGTTACAGAAATACTCAAACCAGCCCATCTGGTACAAACAATCATGCCACAAATAACTGAGATCACATTTTTTCCCCATTCTGATGGTTGGTATGAACATTAACTGAAACTCCTGACCCGCATCTGAATTATTGTATGCACTGCACTGCTGCCACACGATTGGCTGATTAGATAATCGCATGGATGATTGTTGGTGCCAGATGGGCTGGTTTGAGTATTTCTGTAACTGCTGATCTCCTGGGATTTTCACACACAACAGTCTCTAGAATTTACTCAGAATGGTGCCAAAAACCAAAAACATCCAGTGAGGGGCAGTTCTGTGGATGGAAATGCCTTGTTGATGAGAGAGGTCAACAGAGAATGGCCAGACTGGTCCAAACTGACAAAGTCTATGGTAACTCAGATAACCGCTCTGTACAATTGTGTTGAGAAGAATATCATCTCTGAATGCAATTCTGAGATAGGGGTTGGCACTGTTTTGGCGGCATGAGGGGGACCTACACAATAATAGGCATGCAGGTGGTTTTAATGTTGTGGCTGATCCGTGTAGGCCTATAGGCCATTTACATTTGTCAGGCGGTTCATTTAATCTAAGAGTGTCAATACAGGCAGATTTGGACACTCAGATAAAAGAGGCGCAGTTGCCATAGCTTAACGGTCATGCTTAATTACGTTTGTCGTGCGAAACTGTAATCCTGAGGTGATATTTAGACATTTATAAACACGTATGCACTTTGTGCATGTCTATTACATGTAATTGGTTTAGTGGAATAGGTCAAACAATCAAGGTTCTATCACAATGTGTATTGTAATACAGGGTCATTTTACATATCAGTGTTCATTTACTGTATAAATCATGCATTTGGCAAATCAAAATAGCAAGAGTGGAAGTCATAGCACTAGCCTAAGTAAAATTACACATTTTAATGACAGTCCGATGTTTTTAATGTGAGCTGATATAAAGCCTGTCTCGTGGAGAAGCGTGAGCGCAGTGAACGCAAGCAGAGGAATGAACAGAATTTTATAATAACGGGGCGCTCAGCCGCTCTCCATGGTGCTGCAGTGGCGCTCAACCGCTCCAGTTCCAGTTTTTGGAAATGGGATTTTGGTGAACCGAAGCTTTCTTTACTTTTCTTGTTATGTCCTTTTTGTTTTGTTTTTTTAAAGGACAGATATATAGGGACAGCAGCCATACAATAAACGCCACAATGACGCTAGAAATATTATCGAGCACTTGACTTGTTCAATTCTTAATTCGTGAGCCTTTTTTTTTTCTTAATGCATAATATTACTTTCAGTGCTATAGCGATGCTGTCCCCTCAGACCACTAGATTTAAATTCAAACTACTTTTATAATTGGCTGAGCAGATGTTTTTAGGCTCGCTTTAAACCCAAAGACAGCAAAACAATTGCTGTCAAACACCCGCTCTTCAATCCTAAGATTTGCCTAATCATGTTCTGCCTATTTCACAGCAACTGGTCAGGAGTCAGTGCTTCCCTCTATAGGGCGATTTTGGAAATTACAGTGAAACATTTGGAATGCCAAATAATGCCACTGCAATCAAGAGTGCATTACCTTACTCAGCATTGACTAATTAAAATCGGAACCCTTATGCGCTCACGAGATGAATACAAGGCAGCAAATTTCACCGGATAAATTGAGTGACAACTAGGATGTAATCTAGCCTTAAAAAGCATTATTTGTGATAGCTTAATACAATGCCACAAAGCACTGCTGTCAAAAAACCAAAACTGTAAAATGTTTTAAAGCTTAACACAACAGATTCCCATTCATCCTTCACATTAATAGGCTTAACGTATCACTTAATAAAATAGTCAAGCTGGAAGCAATTTCATTAAGATGGTGTGGTGCCAATGCAGAGGTCAGCAACTCATAGAAGTCTAAAGAGATGGCCAGTAGGAGGCCTGCATGTACAAACAAAGCCCCCTCAGGCTTCGCTGGGTCAATACTTGAGGAATTCCTGACGAAACCAATTAGATGGGCACGAGGAGCAGCCCTTTGAGGCCCTCGGACCAAAGAAGACTGAGGCTGAATCACAGAGATTTTAATTGGAGCAGTTTTTATTTTTTATTTTTTTTTTGGGGGGTTTCAGCGCAGGACTTTCTGAGAAAGCACTCCATGAGTAATGTAATCAATAGGGTTGATGTCATTATATTTAGACTCTAAACTAAGGAGTCTACTTGTGTATACGGGACCAATTGTTCGCTTGGAATATTAAACATGACAGTGTTTATCTAGCCATTGTGACAACTACATTTTCATGTTTCAATCTCTTTTGAAGAAAAGTCTTTGACATTTGGAAGTGTAGAAACTATGTCATCAATAACTTAAAAACGTGAACAAAATAAATATGTGTATATATATATTAGTAATAAAGTACTAGTTTCCTTTTTTCCCCCTCATATTTTGTGCTGCGTGCATGCAAACGGTCTTTATTGGAAATTAAATGCGCAAATTACATAAACGTTAGGTGTGAATCTTCACTGGCCTCACGATTCGATTCGATTCGATTCAAAGGGTAACGATTCGATTATAAAACGATTCTCGATGCATCATTCAAATTTCTTTCTTTTTTCAGTTTCTTCAAAATTGCTTTTTTTACTCTCTATTTTTTCCCTTTCAGCTTTTTATTAAACAGGTGTTTTAAAAATCAGAACAAGTCACATTACATACACTGGCCTTTTACATTGCTGTGAACAAAACATGGAGCATCCACAAGATTAAATAAATGGTAATATAGTTTAAAAGAGTTTCTCAGTTTTTCAGTTTCTTTCTTTAGAACCTTTTAAAAAATCTCTTAAACTCACAAGAAAAAAAAATGGTTATCCATCAAAACACACTAAATACTATTACTTCAACTGATTATGTTAATGTTATATATATATGTATATTTTTTAAGCATTGTAAATCATTTAATAGTATTTAATTATTATTTAAAATTAATTTATGCCATGCTATTCATTTTCATGTTTTAGCACAACTGGAAGTTGCTGGTCCAGGATGAGACATATATCTGCTTCTATGAGAGTGCAGCTGTCAGCTTCTCCTCACCTGCACAGGTGAATAGTAAAGCGGTTTAAATAGAGCAGTTGTTGCTTCAGAAATGTATCAAGCGTCTCGTTTCATGCACTGTTTCTTCGGTTTGCTCTGCGAGTAGATTGCACGACCCTGTCGCAAAAGCTAGGATGGATTTCAAACCTTTATCATCAGGTGTGCGCGCTGTCCTGACATGCGAGTGACAAAAGCAAAAGTCAACGAAATGGAGAGCGCGCAAGAGTAGAGAAAGACATCTTAAAATAAAATAAATGAAAACGTCTCCAACATCTCCCGAACTGCTCCCGCACATTTCCCCCTGTTGTGTGCGAATCAGTGCAATAATGGGTGCGAGCGCGTCTTTAGGTTGTTTGTTGGCTTGTAATCAGGAATGCTATGTGCATGGGTTTGTGAAAGAATTTCGGGAACGTTCGGGCACAAATGGTCATGTGTTTGATACAGCTGGTCTGCAAACAGTCGTGTTTGTGCACTTGACTCACATCTTTGTTTCTACATCTGCCTTTGGCGCGCGCACCACTGCTAAATCCACTGCCGTGATTTAAACTGAACTCAGAATCGATTCTGATTGTTTTGATAATCGATTCAGAATCGTTTTAGTATGAATTGCAATGCATTGCTGAAACGATTTTTTCCCCCCACCAAATTGCTATCTTTAGATGATCTCTGCTGGCCTTGAAGTGTTCTAGCAGCTATACATTAATGAGCGCTCCTTGACAAGGTGGTAGACGCGTCATTTTTAAATCCCAGGACATCAGAAGTTGTCGATCTGGACGCTGAACCTTAACCCCTGGGTCTCTGTTTACTTGTTATATGCTATTAAACTAATAGGGGCGTCGTGTGTCTGAGTATATACTTAAAACTAGGAACCAAAGAGCATAACAAACTTTGCACACAAGTCAACACATTTTCTTTTATGGGATAGACAGCCAGAGCTGCATAACCTCAGTACATTCAATATTTTTCTACATTTAATCTGTATAAGGCCAAATATAATGCAATGCATAACAAATGCAGAATATGACGCATATAGGCCTATACTGTTCTGTTGCCTATATAGATTATATCTGAGGGCAAACCATTGCAGGTGCATTTTTATTTGTAAAAATGATCACAAAGCAACTTAACTTATTTATTTTCCTCTCTCAAGTGACACGGTGGTGCAGCGGTTAGCACTGTCGCCTCACAGCAAGAAGGTCGTGGGTTCAAACCCTGGTTGCCCCGGCCTTTCTGTGTGGAGTTTGCATGTTCTCCCCGTGTCTGCGTGGGTTCTCTCCGGGTACTCCGGCTTCCTCCCACCATCCAAAAGACATGCAGGCTAGGTTAATTGGTGTCTCCAAAAAAATTGCCCTAGGTGTGGATGTGGAGGTGAGTGTGAGTGTGAGTGTATGTCTGTCTGTGTGTGGCCCTGCGATGGACTGGCGACCTGTCCAGGGTGTCCCATGCCTTTCGCCCAATGTTAGCTGGGATAGGCTCCAGCCCCCCGCGACTCTGTACACAGGATAAGCGGTTGACGATGGATGGATTAATATTTAATTTATCTGAAATATTTGATTTTGATTTGATTTATCTGAAATATTTGCATATCTACACGTAGGCTACTGTATTCATGTAGATATGCAAATAGATACGTTAAAATAAGGCCATAACAACCATAGACCCCCCCCCAATATTCATTATAGTGGTCTACTGATATGGGGGGTTTCCATAGTCGATTATTAATTTATTACAGTTGGTCCTCCCAATCCGGAATATGTGGTTACATCCTTGGTTATCTGACAGGATGCAAACAAAAAGGTTTATTCAAAATGTGACATTTATCCTGCATTCCTGTTGAGTAATATTAGAGTTAGGCTTTCATAAACTACACAACATGTTACACTTTCTAAGACACATTTTTCATTGGGGGATTGCCTTGTTTCTCAGATATCAGGCTCTCGTCATTTAGAAAAAGGAAGAAGAATGTCTCAAGCGACATGGCTTCCCAGGTTCCCCCAGAGATACTCCATTGTGACCGCCAGGAAGCTCTCAAACCTGCAAAGTATAGAATGACAAGTCTTTTTTTTTTTTTTTTTGCTATACAATTCAAAGGCATAGATCTCTGTTATAGCTGCAAGAAGTCACTCTTTGAGAAGCTAAAACCCGGATTTAATTCTTAGCACTTTATATTTATAGAGACTAGGGATTTTTAAAAATGAGTCCTTGCTTGCTTGCTTCGATTTTTATTTTTAAATGCACTTTTCCTAGATTATGTCACTTGAGGCAGTTTAGGAGAAAGAGGGGGATGGTCCCAAGAGACAGTCCCTTTTTGCTGGACTTCAATACCTATGCGATCACTTTCACAGTTGGGCTGAATATATCTGCAACCTGGAACAGGATGCCTCATTCACCAACATTAATTAAACTCTGTATAATATGTATTTATATAACATCATGCTGCTGAATAAAGAGTAATGCACACTAGAACTTAGCATTTAAGTAGGCTAAACTAATTAATTAAGTCATTAATCATTTACAGTGACATTTGTCTGCATCTTGCACAGGAAACTAGGCCAAATAAAGTCCAAGAAATGCCAAATACAGAGTTGTTTATGCTTAAGAGTAAGACAGAAATATATATATATATATATTTTTCTTATAATTTATTGGTGACATTCCTCCAGATTTTTAGCTTTCAGTGTTGAACAATGCATAATGCATTACTCTGCTTACAGTGCTCCATACATATGACATTTATCAAAACAATGTCTCAGAGTTGATGCCATTATATTTAGACTCACATTTGCATTAAGAAATAGGAAACTAAGGAGTCTACTTATGTATACGGGACCAATTGTTCACATGGAATATTAAACATGACAGTGTTTATCTAGCCATTGTGACCACTACGTTTTCATGTTTCAATCTCTTTTGAAGAAAAGTCTTTGACATTTGGAAGTGTAGAAACTATGTCATCAATAACTTAAAAACATGTGAACAAAATAAATATGTATTACATTAGTAATAAAGTACTCCTGATTGCAGTTTACTGAACAGTAGCCTATCACATGTAAGTTAAAAAAGCATCTGTTTTATGTGTATGTTTCTTTGTTTTCTATTTTATACTTCAGTAATGAAAAAGTGCTTGTCTGTACACCAACTATGAAAGCCGTAGTCCAATAACATAACACGTCATCGGCAATGTCAAGCACTTGTACGACATCCTAAATCATGATTACAAACATTTACTTTTATGTTATTTTGCTCGAATAAAAAAAGTAAATGACTGTACAACTATATACACGGTAATTACATGTCTTGTAAAAGACTTAGAAAAGAGCCTGACATGGTGCATGTCATAAAAAGAAAAAGACAAAACTTTCAGTAGTGTTAATTTTGGTCACAAAAACATATTTGGACTGTCTATCTCAGATGCTGGTGTTTTAAAAGTGAGAAAAAAAATATTTCTCTTCATGGAAGCCCGTCTTGCCAGAAATCGGCACATAATTCCCCCAAAAGGTTTTCTTGTAATTAGTCCTCTCCCAAGGCGTTCCGTGACTCTTTTGGTCTGACTCATATTTCTGATTCTTGCTGTGGCTTTGGATCTCTTCTCCATCTGTCTGAAGAGAGTCTTAAATGTCAGCCCTTCTGTGGCCCTTGGAGCCCCTGTGTCGCCGTCTCCTGCGCTCTGATCGACCCACAGGGACTTTGTGAGCACCTGTCTGATGTCGCTGGCTCTCTCTGAGCTTGCGTACCATCTCATGGTCCTTGTTGCCCAGAACACGGGGCAAAAAGAGGGAAGCTTTGTCCGTGCTCCGTGTCTTAAAGCCCCTCCTGGGCCGACCCTTTCCATTAATGGACACGTACCACTGCCTCTTAGAACTGGCACGGCGCTTGCCACCTTCTGCGCCGGACCCTGCTGGGGGCGGCTGGGTTGTTGCATGGTGCCTCGATGCATAAGTGTTATAGCCTAGCTCATGAATGCGCTCCAGAAACTCACACTCTCGGTTGAAGACTTCCTGAAAGAGTCAAAATGTGGCGTTAGAACTTGTGATTCTTACCAAAAGAACTGAAACTCAAACTCAATCTTTTAACCATTTTTAAGTTATTTTCAAATGAATGGGTAAGCTATTATGTATCATGATCTTTTTATCTACCATCAGGGTATGTTCGGTCTGTGACAAGGTGATTCATTTCACCCACAATTTTGAAAAAAATTAAATAAATACTTTTGATGTTTATTTATTTGAGTATTTAATTATTTGCAGAAAGGATATTTAACTCTACACATTGATTGCACCCACACAGTTACCTGACAAAAGTAATGACCATATCCTTGGATGAGGTTATCACCCTCTGGTGACCAGAAATTTAAGTGACAAGGTTCCCAGAAACAAATCCCAGTAATCAAACTCTCAGTAATTTAGAAGCATGTGGGCACACTCGTTACGCATGAAAACACCACCATGTGGCGATAGCCTCAAATAGCCCCTACATGTTATCTGATCTTAGAGCAAGCCCAATTTCAGCTACTTGATTTTCCGACGTGACATAACACTTACCGAGCCATACAGACGGCCTTTCTCATTCATAGCCAGGTATCTTCCTGAAAAAAGGCCCTTGATCGCCACCACGCCAACATCCACAGCTGTGATCTCGAGTATGCCTAGAAAAATGACGAAACACTAATTATTGCGCATGCTGTAGAAATGGCATCCTGCATGTAAAAACATTCCTGCATTGTTATATTTGACCATAAACTGCTAATAAATAGCCCCTATGTAAAATGTATTTTCAGATGGAATAATGATCAAACAAAACAAAAAAAAGTTAGTTTCAATAGAAAGTCACATTTAGTGAGAGTTTAATCTTGAAGTGTACCTTTGGGAAATACAGGTTTTATTTATCATGAATCTACCTATACACTTACTGTACAATGTAACATATATTTAATAATTTGAAATGGGTGTGTATCTTTTTTTTCATTATGACGTATTTTAAATGATGTTTCGTATGCGGTTGCGTTTTATTTTCTTTATTTTATATAAATAGGCTGAAGGTTTTGCGTTGATTAATTCACAATCTACACAACCATACGATGTCAGGTTAGATGTATCTAAACGCCTCTTTAAGAGGATGTTTATCCATCCCCTGTTTCCACTGATTAATGGCTCTCCTCGTTCTTCTGTTTCGAATAATCATCCTTTACGATGGATAAACCAACACACACTCACAGCGAAGTGTAAGTCATTATGTTAAACCGTCTGTTCAATCCTGTTTTCTTATGGTAATGCCCATGGGCACTCGGATTTAACTAATTGGAAAACTAATACAGATAAATGCATTAGTCTACAAAAAAAAAATAAACCAATTCGTTGACAGTGAATTGCCTTTTCCAGTGTAAGCAATCCAAGTCACGTAGAGTCCAAATAATGGAATATCGTTACCTTTTTACTTTTATATTATGTTGATCCATTTTAAGAAAACGCATTTGTTATTCACTTTAAAGCTGTGTTCTGTATGTGCTGCACGGTCCGTAAAGACGTTTCGATCGTTGGATTTATCTCCATTTTATTGCGTTAAGAATGTTAATTAGTATTATAATATAGTAGTATTATATTCCCCCATTTCACTTATCAAATACATTGTGAATGGGATACCTGGATGTTGGATGTTAAATGCAAAGACACTAGTGTCGGCATTCGTTTCCCTACTAAGTTGTCCCATTTTCCAAGTTCTGCCAGCAAATGTGCTATTCGGTTCAAACACACCGCCCGGAAAAATTGACATTCACAAATACTAAACGGAATAACCGTGTACTCACTGTAAGGGTTATTTTCATCCAGAGATCCGTCTATTTTTCCGTTCGGGTGAATTTGCAAGTGATATTTCGTGGCGCAGTAAAGTTTTCTGCGTCTTGGAGCTCCCCCGAGGTGCTCGTAAACCCCGCCGCGTCCGCCAGCATCTCGCCGCTGCCTTGGGTCACACGCCTGGCCCCTGGCACAAGGCGCCCTTGGGGTCCTGGTCAGCCTCGGAGCCAGAGATTCCTGCAAACTTGGATCCAAGAAGCTCAGTAACAACCAGAGCAGAATTATAACCATTGTGGCATGGCGGGATATCGGCAAAAGCTCGCTGGAATAGAAAGAGATTGCACTCGGGGTCCCATCAAAGAAGTCCCATTTGCCAGTGGCGCAAAGCAGTGATCCAGTTAAAAATAAAATAAATAAAATAGCGTTAAGTATCCCTCTGTCCTCTCTTTAAACTGTTTGGGGAGAAAGCCTTGGTCATCTGAAAGAGCAGGCTCGGTGACAACAGCATGCGTTCGCCTCGTTGGTGTTCATGGGTTCCTCTCTGCTCTCCAAGCAGACTGTATCTGAACCGAGCAGGGTGAAAAACGCCAGTCGGATTCACAGGGAGGCTGTCGTGAGATCTCGCTGATCGACAGTGTGTGCACAGAAATAAAAGAGCCCTCCTTCAACAATAGCCTGAACCCCGACCAATTGATACAAAGGAATAGGGGAGGCAAGGTATCAGTCTTGTGTGAACCAAGAGGTTGCAGCGTGGATACAATTACACAGCCACTACACACGGGTGGCTTACAGTGGAAAACCGCACCACAAAGAGAGAGAGACATCCAAGGGTTGCACAGTTTCTCTCTCTCTCTCTCTCTCTCTCTCTCTTTTTTTTTTTTTTTTAAAGGGAATTATACAATGTGGTATTTAAGGATGAGCATGATTGGCCTCTGGGATAGCCACTATCAATTCCGTTTTCATGGCTGTTGACAAATTTGAACAGTGATGATGACACATACACACGTGGCTTTCAGTGATGCACATTTATGTATGGGATGTTTTTGGGACCCTTAAGTTAATAAAACCGCAACTGACAGCACAAAACGGTCTCTGGAGAAATCGCATGATAAATAAGAAGGGAAAAAATACATGCATTTATGCAGCAGACAAATTGATTTTGTACGATTTTTCATTTGATTAAATGCAAAATAATCACCAGCAATGTAATCCTTTTAAATGTCGCAGTGCGTTCCTTGAACCAAAATAATTCAGGCACGCTTCACACTCTTTTCTTCAGTCCGACTTCAATAACATATTTAGCTACATGTGATTGAACCAACACACTCGGCGAAATCGTCAGTATTTGTACGACTTTTCAAAATTCGGCTAATTCGTATGATATCGTGCAACTGCACTCCCATAACTCAACCATTCATTCAAGTGCCTGTCTCAGGTATGTGTATAACCTATAAAGCACAGTTAATGAGGGCGGTCATAATTCTTTGAGGAGCACAGACATTTTAAGCCATTTGAGGACAAGAAATCCATGTACTGTTACCCAAAGTCCTGGATTCAAAAATAAATACAATAAAATCCATTCTCTCCCAAACTTATTTATTTACAAAGTTCCTTCTTGTCCTAATCAATCTATCAGGCCTGGAAAATGAAGAGTTGCCCACGGTTACTGATGTGCACCTTCCCTAAGGTAACTGTGACTGTGAATGCGACTCAAACCCCTACAGCTCCTGGTGTGTTGTTGAAGCTATAGTGGGCGGAAGAGTAACACACAAATGACTTCTGCCTAAATTGCTTCCATCTCGGTCGCATTATGGTTACCATTCTCGTAATTAGCACCATCATCTACAAATCTCCATGCCCTTTGGCGCAACACCAGCGCATGCGATCAACCTCGTGGGAAGGAACCCCTTTTCATTTGTCTTCCCTTGCCATACATCACAAGGCGTCCCTGTTTGTCACAAAGTTTTGTACGTGGTAGTAGCCAAGCTGTTGCTCGTAATAACTTATTTTTCGCGCTGTAGGCCCAGTGTGTGTCAGACCAGACATAGAGTAGCCTATATCAGCCTTCTGATGCACATCATGCGACCGTTTCTGAGAGAGACTCTCTTGATGTGGTTTGATCCCGACAGAGGGTTGCATTTCTGATGTGGTCGGCTGTTTCTTTCTGGAAGTATTTTAATTACGGCCCACAGCCGCCCACAAAGCTGAGCAGTAATAATCAGTATGAGAGAGAGGGAGAGAGAGAGAGGCGGGGGCTGTTCACTCAGGATGTTGCCGATTATTCTGAATCTCAACGGTTAAATTGCACCATGTTAAAGTCATTTTCCTTATCATGCACTCATTTATCACTTTACCTCCTTTGTGACCCTCTGCTGCATAAATTAAGATAGCCTACTGTATATTAGCTAGAATATGGAAATATCTTCTTATCTCTTTAGATTTCTATAGATCATATGAAATTTGAACCTGTAAGGTTTTTTTTAAACATATTGAACAATAATGCATGCACTAAAAATAGCAACATTTAAATACACCAGTTATTGCTAAAGCTTTGTTTTATAATAGCGATGTCCGATTCGCGAACGAATTGTTCTTTTGAATCGATTCTTTAAATGAGTCAATCGAACTCAAACTCAATCGATTCGCAAAGCTTTCATAGATCACCTAATTGTAAGGGAATAAAACTGTGAAATGCCAACAAAAAGGTTGCATTTCTTATATTAATAATTTATATTAATGATCAATATTGGCAACACTGTTGATGGTCATGTTCTTAACAATGTTTTTAAAAATAATGTTGAAACAATAAACATTTAGAATAATGCAATCTATACTAATAGTGAAAATATGGGTATAAACAATAATAACAATAATAGTACAAATAAATAAATTAACTTAAAATTCAGCGCGTGATCATCATAGAACACGTTTGAGCGATGACTCGTTTTTGAAACGGGTTTAATGAAACGATCCGTCCGAACGAACCGATTTGCTAAAATGAATCAGACTTCACAACGCTTTTTTTTTAATTTTTTTTATTTGAATCCATGAAGCAACCCATATTCACACATATAAAACTCTCCCACAAGTACATTTATAATATAATATGTATACTGTATAATGTTTTAACGGGGCAGTGGTGGCTCAGTGGTTGAGGCTCAGGGTTACTGACCAGAAGGTCGGGGGTTCAAGCCCCAGCACCACCAAGATGCCACTGTTGGGCCCTTGAGCAAAGCACTTAACTCCAGGTTGCTCCGGGGGGGTTGTCCCTGTAATAAGTGCACTGTAAGTCGCTTTGGATAAAAGCGTCTGCCAAATGCATAAATGTAAATGTAATTGAACACTTTTTTAAAAAAATCCTTTAAACTGTGCAAATATGCAGTTATCTTAGAGTCTATACCTGATCTAACCCTTAAAAATTATTTTTGTTGGTATGACTTAATATAGTCAGACCGAATCAGTCATACTAAGTCATGTTTTTGACTTGAAACAAAATAGTTCCTCTTAAGAACGTTTTATTCTCTAGTTCTTTAGAAAACCATCCATGCACTGGCGCAATACACTGATCTGAAGAACCTATATGGTAAAATGGAGAGCTTTAATATCCAAAGAACCATTTAGCCAATGCACTGAAAATAAAGAGAAAACATTTTCTTTCTTAAGAATAAGGTATTTGCTGAACCTCGAACAAAAAAGTAGCTGCAAAAAAAAAAAAAAAAACATCGAAGAACATGTAATTTGTTTAGAGTGTAGCCTACATCTAATTGTCCACAAAGTTTAAGTGCTAATTTTTCCCCAGCATTCAACAAAGCTTAATTGTCACTGGTCTTTTTTCTGGCTCCTTTGCAGAAAAGGAGGTACCACAATCCAGACCATATCAAGCTGACCTCTGAACCTTTTCTGCTGTACTTTTTCTCATGGCATTGGCTCTTTTTTTAGTTTTTTTTGTGCTTTTTTTGCACGAGTGATCTGAGAGCCTGGCTAGAGCCAGACGGGAATGCCTCTCGTCCCCTGACAAATCACTGTTGAGCCCCTTTTGTCCGGGTTCACTTTGATCTCACCTGCTTGTCAGGGGCTCAGAAAGAACTCCCGTACAGTCCCAACACACTGCAAACAAATTGGCAACCACTTTATTCTCATACCTCATTACCTCAGGTTGCTTTGGAAAAATGTTAACCCCTTTAAATGCTCTATTAGGACAAAGCGTTTTCGTCAGTTTGTATTTGAGTATTTCAACTATTTATGGAGTGTTTTGCTCATTCATGGGATTTTTTTAATCTTTTGCCAAAGAGCCCTCAACAGAAACCCCATAACCCACACAAACCTATTGGTTTTTCAGCAGATCATTGGAAGGAGAGATTTATAGGATGATTTTAAGAGACTTCATAAATGCTGGCCGTACTGCCTCATTGCACCTTTTCCATTTCATAGCTTGCTAGACGTCAACAGTTTTGAATTCATTTCTGAGGGGCAAAGACACTCCCAATTTATCTGTCAGAGTCGAACATGCTAAAGAACATTTTTATCTGCTATGAACTTTTAACACCCATAGTACTGATTTCTGTTCCAAAGAGACAGATTATCTACCTCATAACATACACATTTCATGAATCTCAATGATGGCTCAAAGTGATTTGCAAGTAGCACTCTCTCTCTCTCTCTCTCTCAATTCAATTCAGCTTTATTGGTATGACAATTGGAGTATAGTATTGCCAAAGCATTTTAAGGTTATATATATAATATATATGCTGCACACTGGTGGTGGTTGAGGAGATTCCCCCTATACTATGTAAAGCGCTTTGAGTGCCTAGAAAAGCGGTATATAAATGTATGGAATTATTATTATATATATATGCAATATAGGAGAATATATACAATATGAATGAAATGTATACAGTGAATTAGGCATGTCTAACAGTGTGAATGGCAGACACTTATTTAGCATCTAGTGCGGCTGTGCTGTCGTCTTTAATAATAATATTAGAGTTGCACCTGGGGTCTCGCTCTCTTTCTAGCACTCTCCGTTTTAATTTCTCTCTCATACTCTCTCTATTTCTCTCCCACAGTTATTCTTGAAACGAGATCTCTAGGTCTTCCTTATACCTCTGCAGCCCTTTGATTTTTAGCCGCAGGTCTCAGATACCTTTTGGGAGGACAGAGGATTTCTCTGCACCTTCCAACAGTAAAATGATTGTGGTGGCCTGTAACTATATAAGGCATCAATGGTTGTCACACTGAGTGCTCGGGATGCGAGGGAGAGTGTGTGCTGAGCGATGACAACTGCTTGCGAAACAGTAACTATCAACACATTTTTCTAACAGATGCAAATGCGTTTTTTTAAACCAGTGAAAAATAATAGCATGTCATATTGTTTTTATACGGCAAAACCGATCAGTTTCATGCACTATTTTTTATCAGCATCTTGTGTCACTCTGGTATAATACAGTAAAAATTAAAAGACACTCAAAGGGCCTTTTTGGGGTTCCTCAGCTGCCACACCATCAGAACCCTTTGGAAATCCTCCAGGCACTCATTCAGTTCTCTGAGAAACATACTCTTTGCTGTTAACTTATTTAGTTTTCTCAATAACTTTAAAGAACTCTAAAGACCATCAATGGCTTTGAAAAACTGGAAATACACAGTAAACTGAGCAAAAGTCTAAGGCTCGTTGTATTTTTCACAAAACATTTGTCTTATAACAGTTATTTGCATTTATTGTATCAGTTGGAAATATACATTTCAACATTCCCTTTGCAAATAGAATTGAATAGAAGAAGAACAAGGAGCCCTACAACAGACGTTATGGCCCCCACAGAGTGCAGATCTCAACATCATTGAGTAAGTCCGGGATTATATGAAGAGACAGAAGCAATTGAGACAGCCTAAATAGATAAAAGAACTGTGGCAAGTTCTCCAAGAAGCTTTGAACATCCTGTCTGGCAACAACCAAGAAAAACTGTGTCCAGGTTTACGTATGAGACTTAGTGCTGTTTTGAAGGCAAAGGTGGTCACACCAAATATTGATTTAGCTTTTTTACATTTACATTTATGCATTTGGCAGACGCTTTTATCCAAAGTGACTTACAGTGCACTTATTACAGGGACAATCCCCCTGGAGCAACCTGGAGTTAAGTGCCTTGCTCAAGGGCCCAACAGTGGCATCTTGGTGGTGCTGGGGCTTGAACCCCCAACCTTCTGGTCAGTAACCCTGAGCCTCAACCACTGAGCCACCACTGTCCTTTTTATGTTTACTTGACTTTGTAAACTATTTACAACATTATTTTTGAAGACACTGTGCAACATTTTTCACAAGTGCCTAAAACCTTTTCACAGTACTGTATATTGAAGTTTCTTGAGTACTTAACTAGGATATTTGAGGCTCTTTTAAAGGATGTCTGGAGGATCTCCATAGGGTTCTTGTGTGGCATGTGAGAAACCCCAAATGGTGCCTTGAGTATCTTTTGGCAACTTGTAATAGTTTGTGCAAGATGGCAAAATTATAAGACATCCTACAACTTGGCTCAAACTAAAAGATGAGACTTTTATTCCCCTAGACACCAACCAATCAACCAACAGAGTTTAAATCGATACAATACATGCATTGTAAAAAGCCTCCTATCTATGTAACACGTAATGCACTCCTATCTAACACCTGCAATACTCTTTCCTCGTCTAGTTCCAAAACCTGATTTCTTTCTGCAGTGGTACATAAATTTTATTTTCCAATTGAAATCATGGTTAGGTTTAGGGTTTGGGTTAGGGGTTAAACTTGTTGGTTTGTTTATTTTTCTCTATAGAGTATGAGCCAACTACGACTTCCTACAGCCAACCCAATCTCATGACAAGTCCTAGGAATAGTACAAGATGGCAAAATCACAAGAAATCGTACAAGTTAGCTCATACAAAACGTACAAGTTCTACTGTTGTGTACCACGGAAGAAAGACAAACAACAATACAACAGGTGTCTTTTTATTGCACAAAGAGTAGAATTTGTTCACAGACGATTCCATTATTAAAAGAAAGTGTTGGAGAGGATGTTAGAAAAAACATTTTATGCGTGAATTGTATTGATTTGAAATTGTGTTTGTTGATTAGGTGTTGTGTACAGTATGTGAACAAATGTCTTAAGTTTTCGTATGCGTTAAGTCATACAATATCACACTATTATGCCATGTCGTAGGAATTATAACGATTTGAAGCACCTCTAGGCACCCTTTCAGTTCTGCAAAACGTACTCTTTGTTCCTGCAAGAACTCTAAAGTCTGTCTACATGTACTCTAGGAACATCAATAGAAATTGCAAAAGCCTCGAAGCCAAAGGAGCCATTGACAGTCT
Source organism: Xyrauchen texanus (assembly GCF_025860055.1). NCBI lineage: Eukaryota > Metazoa > Chordata > Actinopteri > Cypriniformes > Catostomidae > Xyrauchen > Xyrauchen texanus. Next base: position 57,561,180 of record NC_068276.1, read on the forward strand.
TTGAAGTTCTTGCAGGCCCAAAAAGAGTACGATTCTCAGAGCAGTTACTGGAGGATCTCCAGAGGGTTCCTGCAGTTTGGCAGATGGGAAACCCCAAACAGTGCCTCGAGTATCTTTTAATTTTTACAGTACACCGTGCCCTCCTGCTCTCTCCAGCGGTGCAGGACAACAGTGTGACGCTATTGCTGAACAGCACACTGCTTATACCTTCAGTGACGAAGCAGCTGCCAATGACTCATTTGAAACTCAACATGACACCTAATTTCCCTTAAATATAAGGCCATTGACAGAGGGGATGGCATCCCCAGCAAGGGCCAGTGCATGTGAAAGGGCCATGTTGATTGTGTAAAAGATGGATGGCAGAGGAGTGTTTGCTTCAAACGGCATTGTTCCCATTTCTCCTTTTCAAATCTTCATGGCAACATTTATATGGACCCTCTCTGAGCTTTTACTTCCAGATAGCTTTTGTTCTTCTCTATACCTCTTTCAATATGCTTGCACATATGCGCTGACACACATTCAACATGCTTCCCTTTTCTTTGCAATTACTTGGATCTGTTTTGTCACATTTTAGGTGCAATTCTAAATTAGTTAACCATTTTTCATTTGTAATTACATTTGACTATCTTTAGTATTTTTTAATTGTAGTTTTTTTTTTGCTTGTTGAATTCATTCTTAATTTTTATTGCACAAAGAATGACAAAATAATACCACAGTTTTGTCTTACAATGTAACTAATAAGGTGAGACAGCTGAAAAAATGCATAATATTCATAAAGCATATAATATAATATATATATATATATATATATATATTCAGAATATGCATAGATGTATATATTATGTACAGGGCTGGACTGGGAAGAGAAATCATCTTGGGATTTTACATGGCAACTGGCCCAAAAGTTGTTGAGCGGTGGAGGGGGCGGGGGTTTTCTCTGCTCGCCGTTTTGTGGTCCATTCCGCATAATGGACCACGGCGGCTCATTTTTGCTTATCGCGGCCCATTCGGCAAGTTTCGCGGCCGACCCACCGGCATGTTTCCCGCTGGCAAGTCCACCCCTGATCGGCCCCAAAGTGCGTCGGCTCACCAGGAAAATGCCCGGTATGCCAGATTGCCAGTCCAGCCCTGATTATGTATGTATATCTCGAACAACACAAAATGTCTTAACATTACCATGTAGTAGGTGGGTTGTCATGTGGGAAAGTCTCATTTGTTGGTCTAAAATATTAGGGTCACAAATGCACTAAAATATAGAAATTGAATATGCATGAATGTCACAGATGTCCCTAATAAACCCTATTTGCTTCAATACCTAGAATCACTAACCAAAGTGCAAATGTGACATGGCTTATGTTCATATTCTTATAGTATGATAAATAGGAGCAGTGTTTGTGGTGCTGCCTGTGCTAACATAAGTGAGCAGTACAGCAAGGGTGATGACAGAGCTCATAGTGACCCAAAGAGGGCCACGTGCCGCTACCGCACCCCTGTCACTCCCAGGATCAACCCACAAGACTAAGCTCACAATCAAACTCCCCCGACATCAGTGTGTTTTCACTATAGTTGCCGATCCCTTCTAATGAGTAACAGTGAATAAGGATGGCCAGGTCATTCAATTCAACTGAATTCTTTAATGTGGTTTTCCACCAAAAAGAGTGAGCGTGCCACACTTTGCGAAATTTGGATGCTGACAGAATCCTGTACGGAAAGCTTATTACCATTGTGTCATTTGTAGATGGCAACAAGACCTCTTTATGTTAAAGACCCCATGAATTTGCTTAACGAGTACAAGTTTCTTTCCCGTTTTGACGCACTTTCAATTATAACACCAAGTTTGGGCGGGACATATCGAAGGGCTTGTCCCTTTTTTAAAATAGCCAATAGACTTTAGTTTCTATAACAGTCATTAACCATGATTTGCTACTTGCTAGTCGGTTTGAGGTGGTATTAGGGGTGCGGACATTCTCATTCTGCATTTGGTTGGACAAAAATCTGTGTAGTGCAAGATGAGCCATCAATATTTTTAGCCGTTTTCCCAGAAGAGAAAGACTGCATATATTAAATGTGAATATCTGCTAAAGGTAAGTTTTGATAACTTTTAGGAGCACACTTGAAAGACAGGCTTGCGGTCCAAATCGAATAAATCAGCCTTTGATGGGTACTTTGAAGGGAGAACATTCATGATATGCATGCTGTAAAAACGCTTCAAACAGAATTTCCATGATAAATTACTCAAAAAGTGAGTTCCGAATAACCCTTATTTTTGAGCCCCACACCTTTTAGACCTCCTAACCCACACAGGATGGTAGCGAATAGGGCATATGGACGCACCCAAGATGTCTTCAAAGCTAATTGACATAGCCTTAAAATGCCCGTTCTCATGAAAATGACGTAAGTGTGGCAGAAGTTCCAAGGTGAAATGTCTACTGCACCAAAAGTGATTCAAATGTTCTCCTACACAGATAAGGTTTTTTAGGTTAACACTCTTATCGAGTTCAATCAATAAACATACCTCCCTACCCTAAACCTTAAATCTAAACCTAACCTATAGTGTAATAAAAGCTACGACACAAGTGTGAGCTCATGTGCCGACTCGCATGCTCCTTATGACTCGTAACATGATCCCTTTCATTGCAAGCACAACACGCTATCAGTCGAGCTAACGCGCAAACTGATCGCGCATGAATAAGCTTGTAAATGTAGTTGGTTACGTAATGCGAATATTCTAATATATCACCTTACTGGTCATGTGCTTTAGTAAAAGTGTCAAAAACCCTCGAAAACCCTCTCTTTGATAAAATTAGTTCACATGTGGAGACAGGAGATGCATTGAGACGCATATTAATTCCAGGTGTACACAGCAATCTGTCACGGCTGACCTCTTGTGATTGGATTACCCAAGGTGGATGTTATTACCAGGTGTAAACAGGGCCTAAAGTAGACTGTATTTCCCCAGAATTATGAATTAAATTGCTTCACATGATTTAATGTATCATATTGCTTGCACAACCAGAAACTGAACATGATTAGAGCAATTTAGATGTCTACTCGAAGAGTAAAAAATGTACTTGACACTAATTGTATTTACTTCAACATATGCTTACATGACAGCCTCCACTGATTTGTTCATAGACATTTGACCACTAGAGGAATTTGAGTGAAACTCAACAACCCATGGTCAAACAAATATCACTATTTAAGCGGAAAGGTGATGAATATACAAGGTCAAGTTGAATACTCATACTGCCGTTGTGTGTCATTAAGTTAGTACTTTGGTTCATTCGGAGGGCGTATTGAATGGTCGAACTCAGATGTATGTATTTGTTGTGGATTGAGGTGGTAGGAATGATTGAAGGTGTGGTTGAATATTTCTGCACATCTGTTTCCAGGATCTGTCCACACACGGGTGACAAATCACAGTTCTACACAACCTCTAAACCTCAACAAGAAATGAGGCTTGTACACTTTACATCCATCCATTATGACATCATAAAACACTGCTGTGGAAGCCAGGCTGAATGTATGGCTCTCAGCAATGACCATGAAACTGGATATACTGCTTTATGTTCAGCAGATGTGGGGGGTGTAAACCTTCTCTCTGACCCTTTTCTCCAAATATTCTGATTTGGAACTTAAGTGTGTTTCTTGGCTAGTTGTAGATTTTTTTATTTTTTTGGTATACTGTATTTTAACTCGCAGTAAGCCTTGTAAATGAATCACTACCATGCTGATAAAGTGCCATCCGACCATTGACCAATCAGACCAGTGAAGTATTCCAGAGAGCCGTGTACTAATGTTTTCAGCTACTAATGTTAAAATATTCATTGTTTCCAAGGTATAGACAAAATATGTAAACAATATACACTCACCTAAAGGATTATTAGGAACACCTGTTCAATTTCTCATTAATGCAATTATCTAATCAACCAATCACATGGCAGTTGCTTCAATGCATTTAGGGGTGTGGTCCTGGTCAAGACAATCTCCTGAACTCCAAACTGAATGTCAGAATGGGAAAGAAAGGTGATTTAAGCAATTTTGAGCGTGGCATGGTTGTTGGTATCAGACGGGCCGGTCTGAGTATTTCACAATCTGCTCAGTTACTGGGATTTTCACGCACAACCATTTCTAGGGTTTACAAAGAATGGTGTGAAAAGGGAAAAACATCCAGTATGCGGCAGTCCTGTGGGCGAAAATGCCTTGTTGATGCTAGAGGTCAGAGGAGAATGGGTCGACTGATTCAAGCTGATAGAAGAGCAACTTTGCCTGAAAAACCACTCGTTACAACCGAGGTATGCAGCAAAGCATTTGTGAAGCCACAACACGCACAACCTTGAGGCGGATGGGCTACAACAGCAGAAGACCCCACCGGGTACCACTCATCTCCACTACAAATAGGAAAAAGAGGCTACAATTTGCAAGAGCTCACCAAAATTGGACAGTTGAAGACTGGAAAAATGTTGCCTGGTCTGATGAGTCTCGATTTCTGTTGAGACTTTCAGATGGTAGAGTCAGAATTTGGCGTAAACAGAATGAGAACATGGATCCATCATGCCTTGTTATCACTGTGCAGGCTGGTGGTGGTGGTGTAATGGTGTGGGGGATGTTTTCTTGGCACACTTTAGGCCCCTTAGTGCCAATTGGGCATCGTTTAAATGCCACGGCCTACCTGAGCATTGTTTCTGACCATGTCCATCCCTTTATGGCCACCATGTACCCATCCTCTGATGGCTACTTCCAGCAGGATAATGCACCATGTCACAAAGCTTGAATCATTTCAAATTGGTTTCTTGAACATGACAATGAGTTCACTGTACTAAAATGGCCCCCACAGTCACCAGATCTCAACCCAATAGAGCATCTTTGGGATGTGGTGGAACGGGAGCTTCGTGCCCTGGATGTGCATCCCACAAATCTCCATCAACTGCAAGATGCTATCCTATCAATATGGGCCAACATTTCTAAAGAATGCTTTCAGCACCTTGTTGAATCAATGCCACGTAGAATTAAGGCAGTTCTGAAGGCGAAAGGGGGTCAAACACAGTATTAGTATGGTGTTCCTAATAATCCTTTAGGTGAGTGTACATGTTAACATGATTTTAGTGTGATAAAATTGCTTAACTTTTTCTGTGTAAAGTTATATCCAATTTTACAACTCCGTTACCATGATGATGAAACGCAATAAAGCCTGTAATCCAGGTAAAATATGATTTAAACAACTTTTTAAATGTTAAAATCATTTTTGGTGATAATCAACATTATGTCAGAAATACTGTCGATTGACCTTAACTTGTATTGAACCCAGAATATTCTATTCTATTAAGAGCCTCTATAGAGCTACTGTCATATAATAATTTTTACGCCATAATTTTGCCATCATGTTTTACATGCCTCATCATCACATTTTGACCCTACAGATTTGTGCAAATTTTTGAACCGACTTGCACATTTTTGTTGTTGTGATAAATATCCTTTAGACCAAGGCCTGAATCTTTATGTACACAATTCTTAAATGACAGTGTAACGTGTGTATATTCTATGTAGACTTTTGCATGTTACATTATAACATTCATAAGACCTTGTGAACCATCAATCACTTGTTGCAATCCTAAATACATTCTATGCAGACACATAGTGAAGGCCAACAACAGAGCAGAGGTTTTGTCTCCATGCTGGTCTGAATGCTGGCTTTGAAGAAGGGGATTAGGATTAACATTGAATTCACTTTTTAACAAAGACTTGACCTAGAACTCTTGTAGGAGACATAGCCACTTGTCAAAACCATAAGAATGGCTAATGCTGCTGCAGTAACTCATTATTTAATTGGCAAACCAGTATACTGTGCCTTTATTAAAGAAAACAAACAAGTGTATAGTATAAGTGTGGGGGGTGGGGGTGGGGGGTAATGAGGATTGAGCAAAACGTTTCGTTTCAGATGCAGAATCCTTTTGCTATATGAATTCATTTTCCTTCCTTGCATGTTTGCAATAACTGTAATTTCTCATTCCACTAACTGATCTCAGTACTTTCAAGTAGATTCAATATGAATAATAGTCGGAATACTGTGGTCGCAGTGTATGTTTTTGGAGTGGTCGTGGCGTAGTGGGCTAAAGCACTGAACTGGTAAGCAGAAGGTTGCTGGTTCGATCCCCACAGCTACCACCATTGTGTCCTTGAGCAAGACACTTAACTCCAGGTTTCTCCGGGGGGATTGTCCCTGTAGTAAGTGCACTGTAAGTCGCTTTGGATAAAAGCATCTGCCAAATGCATAAATGTAAATGTATGTTTTTGATTCAGCAAGGACCGGCTCATAAGAGTCATTTGTTTGGGAACTGGACTACACTGGTCACGCTGTATGTTTTCGATTTAGTAAAAAGAACTGGCTCGTAAGAGTCATTTGTTCGTGAATCGTACTTCACTGGTTGCACTGTATGTATTTGATTCACTAAAAACAATCAGCTCATATGAGTCGAATGCTTGTTCAGAAATCGAAAACTCTGGTCGTACTGTATGTTTTAGATTCACTGAAAAGAAACAGCTCAAATAAGTCATTAGTTTGAGTCGAACTACGCTAGTCACGCTGTATGTTTTTGATTCAGTAAAAAGAACCGGCTCATAAGAGTCATTTGTTTGTGAATTGGACTGCACTGGTCGCACTAGATGTTTTTGATTCACTAAAATCTATGAGCTCATATAAGGAATTTGTTTGGGAACCAGACTACACTGGCTTGTGGTTCCCTAAACACAATCGGCTCATAAGAGTAATTCGTTCAGGAGTCGATATACAATAGTTGTACTATATGTTTTGAATTCACTAAAAATTACCGGCTTATAGGACTCATTCGTTTGTGAATCGAACGACACTGGTCATGTTGTATATTTTTGACTCAGTTAAAATTACCTGCTCATATAAGTCATTGGTTTGGGAACCGGACTACACTGGTCATCCAGTATGTTTGTGGTTCACTAAAAACAATCAGCTCATAAGAGTCATTCATTCAGGAATATAAATACACTGGTCGTACTCTATGCTTCTGATTCAATAAAAAGAACCGGCTCATAAGAGCCATTTGTTTGTGAATCGGACTGCACTGGTCTTACAACTTATAAAAACTGCTTATACGTTGAGTTAGACATTTTCAAAACCTCTAACTAAACTTGGGCATGTAAATCGTGCACCATTTGTGCTACGGACATCTCAAATCATGCGGCTTGTTGAGGAGAGGTGTGCAATTTGCCTACGATATTAAGTAATTGGATATTTACCTGCCAAATCCGGTATAGACATTCAAAAAGGGGACTTGACGCATATCTAAGGACCAGAAAACCATAGAATCTTGGGGGTGGGCTTTTTGTTGTTGTTGGTGATTAAGCAACCACCTAATAGCCATCCATAAAACACTCAGGAAACCTTAGCAGCTACATTGCAATGCCCTGGGAACCACCATCATGACAGCAAGTTTTGTAAAGACATGCTCCACTCACATTTTCTTCAGAAAGCATAAAAATCACATTCTCTACTACAGTTGCAAGCACTAGACACCTAAGATCCAACTAAGCAAACCTACAAAGCTGGTAAACCCGGCTGGTGTCACCTCACTCTGGCCTGAGTGGCGCTGAGGGCATGGGAGCTGGCTGTGGAGGTGATGCAGCCAAGCTGTCTTTTTGGGCTGTGAATAATGACACAATGGTTTGACAGTCAGTCTAAGAACAGGTGTTATGGAGCTGAAGACTGTAAAGCTAGAGGCCAGTAGCCTTGCTCTCTGGTTTCGATGTGGGGGGTGGGGGTGGTTTTGAAGGGGGGTTAAAATCCTTCAGTACATTTGACATGTTGGGTGGTGGTAACCCTAGAGTATGTGTTTGTGTGTGCTAACTTTGAATGCTCCATTTGAGGCTAGTCAAGCTAGTAGTTCCATGGCAAATTTTACTCTATGACATGAAATGTTAAATTTGACAACCAAGTTTAATCGAACGCTTGAACATTTCTGAGGCTTGCATTGATGTGAACGCATGTGGACAACAAACAGAGAGTTGAACCGTTCAGCTGTTGTGATAACTTTGGAAATGGTATTAAACTGTGTGCAATGCTAGCCACAGGAATGATAATGTTTTCCAACACCAGCTCTCATTAATTATTCTTTACCAAGACATTGTGTAATTCCTCCACATGTGTTGTAAAGAGGTGTCTGGATTTGTGAGTAATTAAATGTGACAGTGCAGTCCAGGCAGAGTTTGACTTAAGAGAGGTAGATGTAAAGCCTGATATGTCGGAGGAGACTTTACTTATTGCTCTTTTCCGCTTTGCGTGACACTGAGTCTACGAGGAGGCAGGGAACCGTTGTCGACATCAGCAAAGGTGAAGGGTTAAGTGTTGTTGGTTCACCCCAAAAATAGAGTCTGGGTTGCAGCCTTTGTATGGTTTGAGACTGCCTCTTACTTTCAATACAAAGCTCTATATTTCCGTCTTTGCAACTTGTTAGCTTTGTATCTTATCCTGCTAGCCCTATTTAAATATGTGATTTTTGGTATTATTCTGGGTAGTGCTTTTGGGTACATCTTTTAGTATATTCCTTATAAGCAAAGTCAGTTTTCCACAACCTTAAACCGACTCAACTGACATCAAAAGACACTTTGGTGCAATATTTGTTGAGGTTGTTTTAGCATGCTTTGTCCTTTTGAAAGAATAATTTTACAATTTTTTTAAAACAAAAAATAAATTTTGCATTACAATGGTATTAGTGTGTAAAATGCCACAAAGAAAGCAATTTTTATGGTATTTAAAGAAATAGTTCACCCTAAAATGAAAATGATGTTATTATTTACTCACCCTCATGCCATTCCAAACCCATATACCTTTGTTACTTATGTGAAACTCAACTGGAGATGCTTAAATGAATATTGCGAGCTATCTTTCAGTGCAATGGCAGTGGATAGTGACTCCCTTTAAATCTTAAAATGAACCAAAATGTGTCAAAAAGTAGTTCATGTGGCTTGTGCATCATATTCCAAGTCTTCTTTAAGGTTTTGTGAGAAACCATAATTTAAGTTAAAATGTTCATTCATGAGCGGTATGAGGGAAGAACACAGCACGCATGTTCACGGCAGAACTTGAGAACTTGTTTGGTGCTAAAAACAAAAGAAAGTCACACAGGTATAGAACGACAAGACGGTGAGTATATTATGACAGAATTTTCATTTTTAGGTGAACTATTTCTTTTATATTCACTTTTATCAACAATGGGACTGTCTTGGCGTCAATGCCTCCCATTTGCTTTCGTAAAAAGAATGCATATTGAAACCAAAACCAGATTTTTGTCCTATGACTCCTCCCCCACCTCACCAAAACAGACCACTCGCGCACACATATGTGGAATGCTTGTTTTTTTCTCCGACAGAAATGAGTTGAGTTGCCGGCTTGGATGATGCTGGGTGGTGGGGTTAGCTAATCAAAAGCAGAGCTTCTGTTCAATGAGCCATATGCTACTAATCCCTTTTTCAAACTCCATGTGAGGAAGTGTTATGCTGTAATGCTTAGCATACCCCAATAAAGTCCGAGACATCCTGTTTGAAGACTCTATTCTCATATCAAACTGAGCTCAGAGCTGTATCTACACCCCCAATGAAGGCGTGCTTGTCGGCAGGAGCCATCATTTGTGTTTGTTTTGTCTTGATTAGTGTCTCTGGGAACTCGTGGCATTCAGCCAGTAACTATAATGATATTACAGTGAAGTTGGAGATCTTTAAAGGTCTAACGTGGCACATGAACTACATTTGGTATGTGCAACAAAATGCCAGAGGTGCTGGCAAGTAATCAACACAACCAAAATAGCCCATATTCTGTTGTGAGTATAACTCAAGCTTACTGATTCCACCAAATAGAACATGTTCTTGGATTTACATGCTTTTTGAACCTGAAACAACATTACTATGAACCAATCAGACTAGGGATAGTTTTTGGCTTTGGGCTAGAGGGGGTCTCAGGGCTCAAAGTCCTGTGCTTGACCCTCTCCATTATGGACCGCACGCCAAAATCTGTTCTACTTAATGCGCTCCAGGACTATATGAACCAGCGAACTTATGAAATTACTATATTTAAAGTATTCTGAAGTCATAAGGTAGCTTTGGGTTAAAAATATTTCCATCAATTGAGCACATTCAAAATTGGTGCCTCACAACACATTGATAAATGTAAAAGTCATGGGGTCCTGCTTGTCTCATGGCCAATCGTGAAATATTGCATGTTCATCCACTCTAATGGATTTCCTATCCTATCTCCTGTTAACAGGAGATTAAAAAATCACGCAACCGTGTTAAGGAAGAACACCCAGATAAATGTTAAATAAATGAGGAACAAACTTTGTGAGGAACCAATACTTCCTTTTAGGTAGTTTATTTGATTAGGCTATTTTGTCTGTATATTTTGCAATGTACTTAAAATACATTGATTCTATAATGACCCTGTTCTTTTAAATTAAACAACTTTAAATCAACTTTAAAACTTTAAAGATTGAATCAGCCGTTAACTACTTTCAACATTACAAAATGTGAAATTAAAGGTAGTTATGTTGTGATTCACCACAGAGCCGGCTGGTTTGGTTCATGGCTTAGAACTCTTTTATGAAGGATTACATGAAATCCCAATGGGGAAAAAAAAGAATACTTCCGGAACCTGCCTGAAAAAGTGGACAGGCACTGTTGTTGCGCTATTGGCCAAACATTTGCCATTGTAAAAGCAATTGTAAATTTGCTGCTTATTAAAAAGCAGACAGCACTGAAAGAGTTGATGTTGTTTAACTGTAGAGTTTACATGACCATGGCAAAATCAGGGTGTATTTCTTGAGATAATAAAGTAATCTAAACTTAGTAGAGGCTGTAATTTGATACCCTGAATAAAATCATACCTGTTCCTGATGGAGCAATAATATTACAGTACTTTGATCCCAACACCTGGAGGGCATGTTTCACATAAAGGACTGTCACCTTTTCTTCGTTTAAGAGTCCTTGCATGAAGAGTATATGCCAGACATCTCATTGGCTGCATTGCCTAAAATGTATGCACAGACATTATTGGTGTAGTTTGGTGCAGTGCTGTGGCCCTAGGTTAATGGACCAAAATGTCCGAATGATTGCCATGCAGAGGGCAGTAGCAGGGAGCAGCCAGGCAGGTGGGTCCGCCCCTCCGAAACCGAATAGGACTCGTGGGACAGGCCTTTCCTTTTGGACCAGCTCTGCTCCAGAGGGCCAGAGCCATTAGCTGCCTTAATATTCTGCATTACCTTTTCAGCCATTTGTTGCCCCTTTGTTGTGATACCTACTTAAAATATCAAAGCCGGCGAGAGCCTCAATGAGACATTTGAAAACTGAGAAATGCAGGTTTTATGTGTCAGCGCTTCATCCCCTCCCTCTGTCCATTCTCTTTACACAGCTCCATGCAGGTAGCGCTGGATGAAAAAGGAATCAAAAGGGGAGAGAGAGAAAAAAGTTTGGGTGGGACATCAATGGCTGACATGGTTGAAACAGAACAAAAACAGAAAGCTATGCAGGAGGGACCAGTAAGACACAGAGAAAGAATCAAAGCACACCAACAGAATGGGAGAAGTGAGAATTTTAAAACACAGAACCTAAGTGCAAACCTTTTTAGCCTTTCTTATTTGAGGAAAGCGGCAAATACATGGTCTTTATTCAGAGTGGCGCCATGTTTAATTTTTGATGGGAATGAAAATTAGGCTGTTCAATAGGTTGCACTGCTGTTTAAATTGGTGTTGATCGTTCAGCTGACGAAACATAAAAATTCAACACGCCTTCTAGCCTGACTAAGGTCCCTTTTAAGGGAAGTCAGGTCGCTTAGCGACATATTCACAATGCCTCCGGGTAGCTATTTTCTAGTCATTCAAGCTTCTACAGCTTCTATGTACTTAAGCAGGGGAAAACCCAAATCTCAAAAACGGTTAGCAAAAAACATATTTGCGCTTCTTTAGCTCAAATCATGCAAAAATCCAGGGGCTGTTCTAGGATCAGTGTAAATTCTGTGTTTAGACCCCAACCAGAAGCTGGGGCCGTCTTTTGATGAAATACGACATATAATACGCCTTTTAGTACAAGTTTAGATTTAAGTTTAGATTTAACTTCTGTGAGTTGTCATTTATATAATGTAAAACCGTAAATATTACTGGAACTAAAAAGGTTCCACCAACCTTAAAACATGACCCTTTCAGCTTTCTGTAGTTCAACCCACATTGGGTCATATTGGGTGTTTTTAAGTTAATTTCGAAGTTAGCATGCTGTAAAAAGGCTAAACAAAAATAGTTGCTTGATTGCCAAAGCTTGTGAGGTTCATGGCATTGTGTATTAATAAAACAGTTTTGCAAATATAATCAAATGTCCTGGCTCTCAAATTTGTCGAGCACACTTGTATATTACTCGTTGTTTTTAGGGTTGTATATCTAAATAATAGGTACTTGCGTCTGGATGGACCAAGTCAACACAGTTTCCAATATCTCACCAGGACATGCCTTTTGACTAGGGGTGTGAATGTGAATCGAAAGTGAATCGATTCAATTCAAATAGATAGAATAGAATTCAAATTCATAAGGACTTGATTCAATACACAATGAAATTCGATTAACAATTAGATTCTGGGGGTTATGCATTTTAGGATTCTTTAAATACTCCCTCTTTAAATACTCCAAAATATTATTGAGCCAAAAGAAAGAAAACACATTAAATACATTAAATACATGTACATATCAGACAGATCATACACAAGGTGCTAGAAAGCTGTTCAGAAAAAGTTTAAATGGGAGTTATGGATGGAACTGAAAGCAGGCATGATTCGGTCAAGGGCTACTGAAGAGTGCAGCGCACGTGAGGGGAGAGCTGTGAGAGCGCACACTCCGAGGTGCTAGAAAATGACACCGCACATGCAGAGACTATTTAGCTGCAGGGGCAGACTGGCCATCGGAAACACCTGTTATTTTCCCACTGGGTAATCTGGGCCACTGCGCAAGTACTGGCCCGTCCCACAGGTGATCTAGGCGGCAGCCCTGGGGTCCAACGTGCCGGTGTGGACCTCGTTAAAAAAATGAAATTTTAAGAAACCTTGTAAAACAAGCCAATTCAATGGTTTTTATTTTTAAATTATTTACACATTGGAGTGCATATTCATATGTGCACATTAAACACATACCTTGTGTGGACCTCATTATTTGACATACAAATCATAATAATGATGACAACCAAAACCAACATATTAAGTATAAGATGAGCTCTGAATAATCACTAAATGGCAAATAACTGCGAGTTACAACAAATACAATAACAGCAGTGTAAGTAAAATCGGCAAACAGTAAAGCTATGAGCAGTACATAGTCATTTGTACAATTTATGCATACCGCAAAACATTTTTGGGAGCTGAAGTGCAGATTGCTGAATAATGCTCATGCCTGATAAACATGCAGAAAATAAGAGACTTTGAGGCTTACTTTGATTAAAGGATAGCAGAAACAGCGCTTGTCAAAGCATAAGGCTTTTACATTTTTCTCATGACTAATCTGGGGAAGGAATTAAAACACTGCAGATATAAAGACATAAACTCACATAGAGTGAAAATATGAGTAATTCATCTGCAAAATATCTGCACTTTAAGAGGTATGTTTATTTTTATTTCTTTACAAATGCACTGGCGGCCAAAAGTTTGGAATAATGTACAGATTTTGCTCTTATGGAAAGAAATTGGTACTTTTATTCACCAAAGTGACATTCAACTGATCACAATGTATAGTCAGGACATTAATAAAGTGAAAAATTACTATTACAATTTGATTATTTATTTTTTTCAGAACTTCTTAAACTACTCATTAAAAATCCTCCATGTGCAGCAATGACAGTTTTGCAGATCTTTGGCATTCTAGTTGTCAGTTTATCCAGATACTGAGGTGACATTTCGCCCCACACTTCCTGCAGCACTTGCCATAGATGTGGCTGTCTTGTCAGGCACTTCTCACGCACCTTACAGACTGTTACAGCTGGTCCCTCAAAAGCTCAATGAGTTAAGATCCAGAACACTCTTTTCCAATTATCTGTTGCCCAATGTCTGTGTTTCTTTGCCCACTCTAACCTTTTCTTTTTCTGTTACAATACTGTTTCTGATATCATACAAATTAGCCAAATTTAGAAAAGTTGTACGAATCCTTATGATTTCGCTGTGAGAGTGTGTTGAGTTAAACGAGCCAATCACCTTTTAGACACACATCGCCTGTCAATCAACTTGAGAATGCGCATGATCATTAGCTATAGAAGCCAGAAAAAAGTTTTTTTGTGTGTGGCTAACATCAGGTAAAGAAGCACAATTTATGATTCCAGTATTATTAAATTGTATTGCTGATTTGAAATATATTCTTTGATCATAAACATGACTAATCGTTTTTGAAATTTTGGTCTTTCTCCATTCAAGTAGATAGGAGCTGCACTGGCATGACTGAAATAGTCTCCCTGGAGCGTTCCAAAGATGGCCGACAGTGGACTGACTTGCTAGAAACAATTTGGCACATGTTTCCATTACATTGCACATGTAAGTAATTAAATATTGATGTATTTTTACAATAAATATTCTACACTTTTATGTCAAATCACTATTCATTCGATTATGAGCATTTTATATCGATTATTGACCAAAACGAACAATTCTCAATTCAAAAATCGATGTAAATTTAAAAAAAGCAGAATGCATCGAGAAAAGGAGTGAATCGCTACACCCCTTATTTTGACGCTTTACACACACAGCTGCGATCGCAAGTCACGAGCGCTCTTCTTGCATGCACTAAAAACGTTAACCTCAATGTGTGGGTACCGTACTCACTTGTTATTTGGTGTTACTGAAATAACTTTTATATTTATATTTTAGGATGTACTTGATACCAAAGTACAGGTAGTGTTCGCATACCTACAAGATGATAAAACATTCTGGGCTCAAGCCCTGGTAGCCCACCTGGGTGCCGCCCATGCAAAAATAAATTCATGCTGGTTAAGCTAATGCACATGCTGTAAACAGACAAATAAATGTCTGTCAAAAAGGTGGCTTAAAAACCATATCTGTTTGGAAGAGAGCATTAAATTCACTTTTAGCACCACACAAAATACATTTTACCTTGTAACATTACGTGTAATGAACTATGCAATAAAATGTTCCAACATGACACAGTCACGAAATTGTCGTGATGTCAGGCTTGGTTGGAGAGTTGAATAGTTGGTGAGTGGCCCTTTGCTAGTCACAATGCCAGCCTGGCTCAACTACACAAGGAGATCTCTCTTCAATCCTACTGGGTAAACACACAAACAATTAATATGGGGAGGTATGTGTGTATGTGTAGGCGAACCTGAGACCATCATAACATTACAAAATGGAGCTCACAGCACAGCTTTACAGATACCTCAACAGGTCCAGTGCATCAGCATTTGAAGGTGTGCTGTCTAACAGGCCTTTGTAGTGGTGACATGCTGAAATGTGTTGTACATCTAGTCTCATGTCATTGAGTGACAAAAGGGCTGAGTGGTTTCCATAGGATCGCATTCCTGGGAGACTTATGAACTTTGTGTGTGCCGCGAAAGTACATCCTGTTATCACTATTACCTGATCTGCTGCCGCTGACCTTTATTTTAGTTAGTATTTGACCCAGTTCCAGTCCAGGAACAGGCCTAAATCTCTCAACTGTGTTTCCCCCTTATGATCCCGAACAGAAAAAAACTTTTTCTTTTTTATTCAGTTTTTCCTGAAAATGATCTGGAAGATGCTTTAGTCCTCTTTTCCTCCTTTGACATGTGACTTGGCTAAGTTTTTGATTGTTATATAAAGCATCTCACCTGTGTCTCTGCATTTGAGTCTGTTGTGGCTAATCGGCCTCTTGTTGTTTGATGATGTCTGTCTCTATTGTGAGTCTGTTGACTGTTAAAGTGAGCTGTGCTTGATGTGGTCAGAACATGGTTGTAGCACACGCTCCTTGTGTCTACAGCTCAGTAAGCATCATAACGTGCCAGCAAGTGCAGCGATTACTATGACAGCTATCTTTGATTTTCAACTTTGACATCTAAGAATTTCACCATCAAAACATTTATTTGTCAATGTGCTGACTGGGGCTGTTGTGGCTTTCAACGGACAGAAGTGTGTGTGTGTGTGTGTGTGTGTGTGTGTGTGTGTGTGTGTGTTGGAATAGAAGTGAATGGGTCCCTTTGTTAGCTGTAGCCAGTGAAGGTACAGAGCAAAGGGGACAAGGACATTAAAGGCTAAATATACCTCCTGGAACGTTAGTATGGCGGGCTGCAGGCCCTTCAATCCTTGCCCACATGGTCGCCTCTAATGTAATCCCATTTACATGCTGTGGCTCATATCCTGATAAATGACTAAGGACAAGGAATGAAATGTATGCATTGTCATGTGGTTTGATTGCTGAATGCGTCACAAAATATGATGGAAACTAAGATGGAGCTGTAGTCAAATTAGGAGAATATCATAATATGCTTTGAATCAACATCTTTGATGAAGTAAAAATATCTAAATGTCCTTAAAAATCACATATGCAAATTTACATACAGCCTTCATATACTATACATGTATGTGTGTGTGTGTGTGTGTGTGTGTGTGTGTGTGTATATATATATATATATATATATATATATATATACTGTGGACTTCTAGAAGGTAAAGTTAGTTAAAACATCTTTCACACTCGTTTTTGGTGAAAAAGAAAAATGTGTCTAATAACAATGTCCAACAGATGCACGCATCGCAGGTTTATGTCGTTTTTGTCTTGTATTTTTTGACAGTTAAAAAAAGTCCCACCACAGTGTCATTTTCACACCATCTCAAATTCTGAATTGTGTTTAATAGAATTCTGTGGTGGAAATGATGGTGTTAGAAAGGTTTTTCAAGTTAAAGGCCGGAGTCCTTTAACTTTCTAAGGCTAAATTCATGCATCTCAATTAAATAATATTTTTACACTTTTTGCATAATTAGCTTGATTGGAAATGACGTCCTATAATATACTCGGCTCACAAGAGACCTTTAATTCGAAATATTAATTCAATGCGAAATATGCTGGATTCAATACATTAAGTTAAGCTCAATCGACAGTATAAAGTTGACAAAAGTCATTTAAATTTGTTGCTACTTTAAAAAAAATAAAATAAATCGAGGCTACAGTGAGGCATTTATAATGTAAGTGAATGCGGGAGAGTTTAAAGACAGGCATTAAAAGCTTATAATGTTATATAAGTACAGATTCATTCTTCAATGTATTTTTATGGCAATCAACATGATGCCACAAACGCTGTTGATTGAGCTCAACCTAAACCTAGAATATTCCTTTTATTTTATTTTTAATATCACTTGCCTCATATTTAATCTCTAGCATGCTCTTCACTTTTGAAATGACAGTATAACTGTGTGTCGTAATTAAAAAAGATAAAATAATATATATATATTTGTCTGTTTTAATCCAACAATCAACCCCTGGGACATGAAAGTGCATGACGTTGAAGAAAGACCCTTACACCAAAAAAAAGGTCTGAATAGGGCCAATAGTCAGACTGTAGCAGTCCATGTAAACGAATATTGTAAACAGTGCTTGATGTTTGGTGTCATGCACCTGTAGTCTGAATATTGCAACGTGATATTTGCATAAACAGATATAAAATTGACTATTGCATCTCACAGGCTGCTTACTCTAAATAAAATCTGTTACATATTGGCATAACTCATCCACAGAGGCTATGTAGCATTAACATAAAATGTAACATTACATTTTATTCTTTTGTTGTTCCAGTGTCATCTCTAGGTTAAACAAGGCTTTTGGATTTTAGTGATAACCTGTCTTTACTTGTAACAGCACTTCATATAGGCATCAAAACCAATGTTTATTAAGCTGGGTGTGGCAGCATGAGCAGAAACCAGCTGACCGTTTGAAGTCCTGAACTTTTTTCCGGCAGTGTTGTTTTCGTCTCTGTGTGGTGGGGAGTGGAGAGGCAGCCACTGCAAACAGCAGGTGTGGCTTTTGAACGAAGCCATGACATGGCAGGCTTTTTAGTCTCATCGCATGATTCTTGTTTTCATGAAAAGAAGAAAGGCCCTCCTTGCTGTTGTGTTTCATCTTCGGGAGACGGCCTCTCCTTCATTTTGTCCCTTTTGTTTGCGTGTTGTCCCTGGGCTGCAGCTTTGTGGCTTTCGGCAGGTGTTACTATTTAGAAGTTTGGCTGAACATAAGAGGTAGTTCAGAACCGCCACACGGCCGGGGTGAAGCACTTAATATTTAAGTACCGAGACCGGGAGTGTTAGAGATGTTGAGCTCTCTGGGCAACATGTACATGCTTACTCAGGTGGGCCCCATGTTGCAACATAGGAAGGGGGTGTAAGAAGTGGCCGGACAGAGATATGACATTAGAGCTCTTTATCCTATCCAATATTCACCCTACAAAGGGAAAACGCAGTAACTATGGAAACGCTTATACTGAGTAAATGCTTCAAAGCTTTTTGATTGGTATCATTCAAATGGTACAAGCTGGCTGGTATAAAAACGTACATCTTTTACTCTCCTAGAGAAAAATAAACAAACCAAAAAATTATGTTTTGATGAGTTTAACTCCTTACCCAAACCCCAATGCCTGTATTGTATCGATTTGAAATGATGTTGCTCCAAAAGTGGTATCTTTTCATGCAAGCCATGTTTTACGATTTCACCATCTTGTATTAATTATTATGAATTGTCATGAGACTATTTTTCCATTTTCACCCAGTTTTCTCAAAATCTAAGCATTGTTGAGTCAAAGCTGTCTGTCACAGGACACTTCATAGTCTAAGAGACCCGATTCAGGTCAAAATTCAATTTTGACTAAATGCATTGTTACTGTGTTTTTCCTTTGTAGTGCAGTGTTGTTTGACTGTGTTTGTAAGGAAAGAAAAATATATATTTTTCCTGACACTTTGTAAGTTGTAACTGGTTGACCCATTCAGTGGATGGAGACCATTCTATGAAAAGACTTTAGCTGTGCCCCAAATATCAAGTCAAGTAATTTTTATTTGTTTAGCTCTTTTCACAACACACATCATTTCTAGGCAGCTTTATGATGCACTATGTATTTACACAATGCAGTATGTTCTCGCACATCTAGTTTATAATCTATCTATTGTCTCAAATGTAATCGTGGGGGCCGGTTCGAATCCCGGCCCACATCACTCCACATGCCGAAGTGTCCTTGGGCAAGACACTGAACCCCAAGTTGCTCCCAATGGCAGGCTAGCACCTTACATGGCAGCTCTGCCGCCATTGGTGTATGAATGTGTGTATGAATGGGTGAATGTGTCACAGTGTAAAGCGCTTTGAATGCCGTTAAGGTTAAAAAGGTGCTATATAAGTGCAGACCATTTACCATGTTGCCGTTAGCTTAAGTGCATTAGCCAACCTCAGTCTAACACTTCTAGCTCAAATAATGTAGATAGTAACACTGTGTGGGGTGATGTGAAAACATTCAACTCACATCTAATATCTCAGATGGCAATTGTAAAAGAGTGTGTACCCTTTTAATCTGTGTTTGTTTTCAACTGTTGAGCATGGTGCTAGAGACGCTAAGGTCAGGGTTACAATTCCCAGTGAACGCACACACTGCAAAAATGTATACCATATATCATATGTCACTCTTATTATTTTCTTTTTTCTGTGGAACATAAAGGAGATGTTAGGCAAAATGGTAGCCTTAGTCACCATCTGTCTTTTTTGCCAAACAGTGAATGGTGACTGAGGCTCACGTTCTGGCTAACTTAATTTTAATTACTGGGTGAACAATCCCTTTAAATCGTTGTTGTTTTGTATTGTAGAAAGTTTGATATGCCTGAAATCTGGGTGGTTTTATGATAAAACCATCCCGTTAAAGTCGATTACAATGACGTATATCTCCATTCTCTTTACAAACATACCATGCCACCTAGCTTCAGTTCAGGACATCTGTGTGCTTGTGAAAGCTTTTAAGGGCAGACTTTGTTCAATAGCTCAGCCAACGAGTCTCCCCTGAGTTTTCTAGCTCAAACAGTTTGCCAGAAAATACTTCTCTTGGCTACAGTCAATAGAAACATTTACTGATGCTATTTATGTCAAATGGGTGCTTTTAAAAGGAAACCACAATTCACAACAGCCCCTTCTAAGCCAGAGATCCTATTCAGTGTATGCCTTCATGATGCCATGGATTCCACGGATAGCTTGCACTTGGGACGACTACAAGAGACATTGGAGCAGCTAGAAGAATGATACTGCATGTATTTCCAATGTGTCAACAAGAATGTTGTTGAATTCAGTTGGGTGGCGCTTTGTTTAGCCCTCTGTATTTCTGTGTCCTTGCTTTAATTTGGTTCTTTTATGGCAGCTTAAACAAGCTGTTACTCCAAAGGGCACCAGCAATTGACAAGCAGACGATAAAAGGTGTGCGTGTGTGGGAGTGTTGAATAGCTCAGACATGTAAATGGATTTAAACGTCACAGCTTCATTGGGAATCTCATGAGTCACAACTACAACTAAAGAGCATCAAAAGATGCGGACCTGCCTTTGGGTGCTAAATATTCAGAGAAGATCTTTCCAGGCAGGTTAGTCCTTGAGTAAAGCCAGGGGCACAGTGTCCAATTTTTACAGTCCTTTACAATTGTTGCTTGTCAGGCTGTATCATATGATCCCAATGAGATGACACACTGTGCACCATATTGTCTTGGGATGGAATCATACGGAATTTAAAAGGATGTTTCACCACAAAATTTTAATTCTCTCATCATTTACTGACCATCATGCCATACCAGATGTGTATGACTTTCTTTGTTCTGCAGAAAACAAATGAAGATTTTTAGAAGAATGTTTCAGCTCTGTATGTCCAGACAATGCAACTGAATGGTGGCCAGAATGTCCAAATATCATATAAAGGCATCATAAAAGTAATCCATACAACTCCAGTGGTTTAATTAACAGTTTTGATTAGAAATGCGCAGAAAATACATAGGCAAAAAGGTCAATGAGAATGAAAGGATGAAATATTTTATTTATTAGGCATGTTACGCCAGCAGAAAAGGCCCTGAGAAATCGCCATATGATATTTGGACCTTCAGAGGTCCGGCCACCTTTCACTTGCATTGTATGGACCTACAGAGCTGAAAAATTATTCTTAAAAATCATCATTTGTGTTCTGCTGAAGAAAGAAAGTCATACACATCTGGGATGGCATGAGGGTGAGTAAATGATAAGAGAATTTTCATGTTTGGTTGATCTGTCCCTTTAAGGAGTCCGGCTTAGATTTCTCTTCCTTAGCAATTCTGTTCTTGAATTATTTGCAAATAAGAAATGCAACAGCAAGGTGTGTTTACACAGAGATTTTAATTGAGATATTTTATTTGTTCAATTACTTTTATAAAATACCAAACAAAATTCATTATGTGTAGCTTTAACCACACATTGTCATATCAACAACCATCCAGTAATTACTCTGATTTAAGTCTCACGTGCCTAAAGTACACATGACTTGGTAACAGTTCTTGGGTCATTTTGAGTCAAACAGGATGAAATGAATGATTTGCAGTTCAGTATGTTATTTTATTCACTAAATATACCTGGCTGATGAGTGTCATTTGTTTGGTAGGCAGGGCTGTGTGTTTCGTGTTTCGAGATTTGTTTGGGAATCCGGCTACACTGGTTGCACTGTAGATTCTGTAGATTAAAAACAACCAGTTCATAAGAGTAATTGTACTAACATTAAATACATACAAGACTATGTGCAAAATTCCCACATTTGCTGCTACTGAGGTTAATATGTGGGTAGGTTTAGGAGTAAGGGTAGGGTCAGGGTAAGGATTAGAGGTTAGAGTTAGGTTTTGGGGTAAGGGTTTGGTTAGGGGTTAAGTTATTAAATACAGGTACTTTAAATGTAATTACAATGCAACTACATGTATGTACATAATAAGTACATCGTATCAAATGGTTAAGTACATAGTTAAGGCCACCTAATATGAAATGGGTCCTAGTAATTTGTTCAGGAATCTGATTAAAGGAAAGACTTTGAGTATTTTAGCACAATATTTTGTCTGCATCATCAGAAGATTGCATGTTTGAGAACCATGCATGGAAACAAAAGTCTTGACAATTATTTGGTTGCAGTTTTAAAAAAAGGAACTGATGCTAAATTAGAAATGGTTCTCGGTTCTCGGATAATTATGTCAGACTGGAGGATGCACATCGTAGCCAAGGCTTTGGACCCATTGTCCTGATTATTGTTATATTGCTGTCATAGGAGCAGTCACATTGGACAACTGTGATGCAGAACTTCGAGGCTGAGATTCATTGTAGATGCAATTAATCTGTCCACTAATATGTTTTCCTTTTGTATATTTGGCCTTCCGTCCACACTGAAACATCTGTTTTGACAGCAAAAACGGAGCTTTTTGAAAACGCCCTAGTGGGTTTCAAGTGGATACATTTGAAAATGCCGTCTTTGCACAACAGATATATCTGAAAACAATGATGCTGTAACACAGACTCAGGTTGATTCGGATCCATGAGCAGTCTTTATTTAGAGACAGGGTTCAGGTCAAAAACAGGCAAGGTTCGGATTTGGGGCAGACTGGAGTGTTAGAGGCAATCGAGTTCGTGGTCAGGCAGGCAGCGGATATCGAAGACGGGTAGACTGGCGTAAGGTAACAAAGGTAGGCGGCAGATAATCGTGGTCGTAGACAGACAGGGTAAGTACACAGGAGATCTAGTAGCAGGTTGATTTGTAAACACTTGGTAATGCAGCCGGGGCAAACAAGACTTCGCAGTGATGGCACAGACACACGTGATTTAAATAGAGTGGAGGTAATGGGGAACAGCTGCGTGCAATCGAGCCAGGTATGTGGGGTTATGGGAAGTGTGGTAAGAGGTTAGAATTCGGGTGAGTTAGATCTCCGGTGGCCGGTTGAGGAGGCGCCTACACCGGCGTTCGTGACAGATGCATATATTGTCATTTGAAGCAGTCATGTGATCCATTCAGCCCAAAACAATCAAGATGGTGGCCCATGTTGTAGTGCCGTAGTTGCGCCTGCTATTTACTTTTGATAGTGTAGTTAAAGATAAATGTTGCTTTGTACAACATTCACATTGCATTCCTTCAAATGTGATGCAAAGTTTACTCTGAATTGCTGCTGTCCATGGACGGAACACGAGGACAATTGCATTTTAAACCGTACATGGAACAGCAATTTTTCACATGCGCATTAGGGGGGTTTAAGCATTTTAAATCACATTAGTGTGGACAAGCAACTTATGGAAATGGCTGAAAATGGCAGTGTGGACGGAACCCACCACATGACCTGAACAAAATGTGTCTTTTCGTAAAAATGTCAAAATATTGAGTTTTACTTTAAACAAACTCTTGAGAGTCTGAAGGAGTCCCCTCTGTTTTATGGTATTTGTCGTCATACACAACAAAATGGCTACCTGTCTGGTGGTTACACAACATGACTTTGATTGGGTGGACAAAATATTAATCATATTTTAAAACACAATTGTTTCAATGCTTATTAAAAAAATATTATAAAAGAATATTATGCACTACTCATGCCAACATTTGTTTTTCTTCACTGTCTCTGGATGGTAACGCTGCATGACATCTTTGACTTTAAGCCATAGAATATATATATATATATTTTTTTATATGCTCATAATAGAAGAGCTGTATTCAAATAATTGTTTTGTGTGAATTGCATTTTCTTTGTATTTTTGAATAAATACTGTCTGGATCAAACAATAAAAAAATGGGGCATCACAACATTAACCCATTTATCAAATGGTACGTGGTTACCTGTTTTTTTCTGAGGAATTTTTGTTGCTCACAAACACTCTCTGTGTAGTAGTTCATCTAGCTGTATTTTGAGGTATTTTGGTTGCTTAGTACTTTCGACTTGTCTCTAGGACTGTCTTTTCTGTGCTTTCTTACAGAAGGTGGGCAATCCTGTGTCACAGAAAAGCTCGTCCTCCTGTAATGCTGAAGAAATCAACACAACTTCAGTCTGGATTTAACCAACCTACGGGGGAGGGATAGATGTTTCTCAGACATGTAAATCAAACCCTCATTCGGAAGAAACATCCCCTCCCATCCCCCTGTCGAGACTCCCAGTGAGGTGGTTGGGTGGAGATACCACTGGTTATACTGTTTGATTCCAGAACTCCCTAGAGACAGTCAATACACTAGAGTCCACATTTCTCTACGGCCCCAGCAGCGATGCATTCCTGTCTGGTCTCCCACCCACCTCATCTCATTCACATCAGCATGGTTATGGTGTGCTGTTTGCTCTCTACGTACTGTTTCTGTGTCATTATTGTCATTCTGCTTAACTGAAGTGATGATACAGACATTAGCTGCCTCAGGAGCACTGCCGTGACCCAGTGACTCTCTGGGGCCTACTCATTTCCGACTGTTGTAGTGTAAACAGGAAACTACCACACATAATCCAACAATGTCATTTGATCTTTGAGTTAGATCAGGATATTTTTACCCATCAAAATCAGACACTAAATGTAGTTACATGTCCAAATGATTTGCTTATGATTCAAGATATCTCTTAAGGTTGATTATGTAAATTTAAAGGTGAAGTGTGTTTTGATAGCGCCACAGAACCACTCTGCCAATGTAACATAGCCAGGTGGTACATGATAGCCCTGAAGTGTGTGAACCTTACTCTTCTAGCCTTAAAGCTACGCACTAGCGACCGAGGGTAGATGTCATGGCTTTTATAGCCTCCTTGCTAGCACGTCTGACTCCCATGTGGGTGATCGCTGGTTCGATTGCCGCTCAGGGCGGTTCGAGTAGGACCGGTGATACTGGTGCCATGACCCAGATGGGAGTGAGGTTTAGGGGGTAAGTGTAATGGTAGCCAGTTGGAACGTGATAGCTGAGCAATGTGTAAACCTCACACTACTAACCTTAAAGAGACACACTAGTGACTGAGGCTAGAGGCCATGGCTTTTATAGCCTCCTTGATATCGCATCCGGCTCCCATACTGGGGATTGCCTGTCCGAATCCCTCTAGGGGTTGGTCGAGTAGGACGATGAAACCAACAGTGTCTCATGACAACTCGTAATAATTCATACAAGATGGCATAATCTTAAGATATCGTATGACTTGGCAAGTGCAAGTGAGTGGTGGTGGCGTAGTGGGCTAAAGCACATAACTGTTAATCAGGGGGTCGCTGGTTCGATCCCCACAGCCACCACCATTGTGTCCTTGAGCAAGGCACTTAACTCCAGGTTGCTCCGGGTGGATTGTCCCTGTAATAAGTGCACTGTAAGTTGCTTTGGATAAAAGCATCTGCCAAATGCATAAATGTAAATGTATTTACAATTTTTGTTTACAACTCTGCTTACGGCAATATTAGCTCGACCAATGTTGGACTATCTTTTTGTACAACCAGTTGAAGACTGCAGATGTTTTATGGAATCTGTTTGAACATTTTTCCATTTGGTGACAATACTGGCGCAGAAATTACACACTTCAGCTTTAAAAGCAATTGTTTACCATTACCGCCATGCTCTTGTGACACCATAAACCCGCACCGGCAAGTCAGAGTTAAAAAGTTACATACGAGTTTCCAAGTTGGAAATCCGACTTCAAGTGGCATTCTCTTGAACTTTTCCAGGTTGGAAGTTGGAAATTCCTACTTTCTGAGTGGAATGGAATTCAGCGTAATGCAACATAACTGGGCACCACATGTCAAGACAACAAAAAACCATTGTAGGTATGTGTCGGACCGTAAACACATTCATTCTTCAAACCACTTTTCGCAGAATGTCTCTGTCGGAAAACCCTCTGAAGGTGTACTTATTTGTTTGCCCTGCTGAAATAAAAGACTCATGAGTGTTTTAAAGGGGAAGCGGGGGAGGGATCAAGGATCTTTTGAGCATCCATGGATAAATGTCTCAAGATAAGTGGACACAAAGACACAAAAGGACAAAAGAAGCCGAGGTCGGGAGCGCTCCATCACCGCGAGGCAGCTTTATCTTAGAAAGAGGAGAAAGACACCTCTGCATGTCACGCTCTTAACTCCTCTGTCACTGTTCCCCACTACACCCCCTTCTCTTTATTTAGGTGAGGATAAGACTGCTGACAGAAGCTTCTAGATAAGACAGCATTCTGTCCCCAGTGGAAAGTGTGGCCTGTTAGCAGGTATTCAGATTACTTGACCTCAGTCCAAAGGCTATGGGATCTTTCAGTGGGATAATTTAGACATAAGCCCTTAATAATGTTGTGATTTGTTGAACACATTGTTAATCAGGGTGAAGGAGTTTGGTTTACGGTGTCGGATCTAGGCGCTGCATATCACTCGCTCGATTCAAGCTCGAAGAAATGACATGAGAGGACAAGCCTCTTGTGTTCTCTAGGGCCCCAGTGGATTGAAAGATCCTTCGGTATCCTCTTCCATTCAGTTTTCCTTAAGCTTGAGGTCTGTATTCATCTCTCTTAATGGATCTTGACATAACAGCAATGTACAGAGGGACACAAAGTGAGAAAAGTCATAAACTAAACTAAATCCATATGAAAATAACAGGAATTAATCGCAATCATCAAACTTTTAATTTAGTTTATGTTGAACAGCCGCTATTCTTTAATTGCATTTGTTCTACGAATTTCACACACACACACACACACACACACACACACACATACATGGAATTGATATATTTTTGTTATATCTTGTATCTATTTTAGATATTTTTGCCCATCTGGCTTTCATTTACAATATATTTATAAAGAACATGTTTCTCTTGCAAAACTATTAATGTTGTTAAACGTATTTAATAACCTCATTCGTTAGCTGGTTAATTTTGATATAGGCCATTTCAAAGTTGTAAACAATAGCAAAGTAATTAGAAGCTTCTGACCCTGAAGCATTTCCATATCATTATCGGATCCTTTAAATACAGAGTTAACTCTGTATTTTCCTAAAGAACATGAAATGTTTACCTGAAGTGACACATCCAAACGTGTTGCTGATACTGAGCGTCTACGCAAGAGAGCCGATGAAATTGTATCGTAACATTTCTCTATTTCTTCAAATGTAATCATTAATTTATTTCTGTATGCGGTTCTGTACTTGCTTTTCTTTTGCACAACACGGTAATGAGAGGATGTCAACTGCTGTTCAGGCATCACAGTCAAACTATCGAGTGACTACCAGCTAGATACCAAGGACAACAGTTTTTGGCGGTAGTTTGCAGTTTCACCGTGGTGAAGAGAAGGTTGATAGCAGAGTTTCTCCGCAAAGCAGCGAACAGTTTGAAGAATCATAAACGAGAACCTTTGCTAAACTTTTCTTGATTGATCGATTGATTGATTGATTGTGACAATTCAGTAATGTCATTACTAACAATGCCATAGTCAAGCAGAGCACTTTTACAATAATCAGCCAATGGTGTCATAAATTCCACCTACTGATGTTTGATTGACATCCTCTCATTAGCATGTTGCACAAAGGAAAACAAATACGGAACTACATATAGGTATAAATGAATGATAAAATAAATTATCATCTAAATTTCGCATTAATGGGTGCATTTATTTTATTATTTATAAATATCTACTCGCACATTTAATTATTGATATATGAATTTATGCACAAATATATGGATTTATTTACTTATTTATATATGCATTTCTGTATTAATTTTTTTAAAAACATTTTTTATGCATTTGGCACATACTTCTATCCAAAGTGACTTACAGTGCACTTATTACAGGGACAATCCCACCAGAGCAACCTGGAGTTAAGTGTCTTGCTCAAGGACACAATGGTGGTGGCTGTGTGGATCGAACCAGCATCCTTCTGATTGCCAGTTTACCAGTTATGTGGTTTAGACCACTACACCACCACCACTCCACATTCATTT
Organism: Xyrauchen texanus; assembly: GCF_025860055.1. Lineage (NCBI taxonomy): Eukaryota > Metazoa > Chordata > Actinopteri > Cypriniformes > Catostomidae > Xyrauchen > Xyrauchen texanus. The sequence goes on from NC_068276.1 coordinate 57,589,119, forward strand.
ATTTATTATTTTTGCAGGTTTTGTACTCCATAAGGAATACTGGATCGCTCCTATTGTAATTAATAAAGCCGTTCAATGTAGCTTTATGTGTGACCTGCGAACAAGTTAAGGATTTATTTTTAAATTCTAAAAATACTTTACTTGTCTCTTTCTGCAGCTCCAGCTACTGCAGATATTGCTGACTTTTGTGTGGCAAATTGCCTATGTTCCTCATTTGTAGGTCATTTTGGATTAAAGCATCTGCTAAATGACTAAATATAAAAGTAAAGGGCTTGTGCATCTGCATTCATTATAATGTGAGTTATAGTCACTTTTTGAGCTCTAGTTCTCAAACTTACAATCAGTTAAAATAAGTGTTGGGCACGGTGCTACGGTTGTTAGGACAGCACATATCCAGCCGTCTTGCTTCATTGCAGTGGTCCATTTGTGGTTGCTTTTTCTGAGATGAAAACACTTATATTTTTGTTAGTTTCAGGCATCCAGGGAACATCCAGCCATCGAACAACATGGTCCACATTTTCATAATGACATTCTTTTACAGTCGTGTTAACATTAGTAACATTAATCGTATTAAAGTCACAATGAATGAAGTGCCCCCTGCTGTTGTTTTGAATGAGTTTGATAACTAGCAGGAAATGTTCAAGGAACAAAGACATCACTTCCTAAAACCGTGTAATATTACTACCTTTAAAATTATGATTTGGAGTTAAATGAAAAGCACAAATAAAAAGCATGTTTCTTTTGTGTATTTAACACAATACCATATCATTCATAATTTGTCACATTGCCTGCATGCGTTTTTCTACTGGTTGATGACATTAAATGGTATTTAGTCTTTGGGACGCATCTTTGGTTTTGTGTCGATGAAGGTGTACTTGAGCGTAACTGATGGAGCTGTAGGGGTACTTAAGGCAAAAAAGGTTGGGATACACTGCTTTACTATTTCAATTGTTTCTCCTAGACTGCAATGAGAATAAATGGAGAGCAAATTGTGACTTTTGCTTAATTCTCCAGATTGGCAATTTAGATCAGAAGTTACAGATTTCAGATCAAACAATTCTCATCAAATTCCACTAGGGGTGCACCGATGCAAAATTTGTGCACCAATACCAATATACCTAGTTTCAAATCACTGATAATTAATTAACAAACTTAGAAAAAGATATTAAAATAATAACTTTATTCTCTATGTCTCTAAATGTCTTTATTACTTGTTTATTACTAGTTTTATTTATAAACAAAACACTGAAACAAAAAGCACATAATTAGCTCACATTAACTGTATTCTGTCTCTTGTTAGGTTTTATATTTAATTTGAAAGTTCTTGATTTAATTTGTTATGTTCTTAATGGGTTTTTCCCGCCACCTTTTGCGCCCTGAAAAAATCCGCCCTGATTATGTTCTGTATTTAAGCAATAGGTAGATGTCAGCTAATTACATTTACATTTATGCATTTGGCAGATGCTTTTATCCAAAGTGACTTACAGAGCCCTTATTACAGGGACAATCCCCCCTGAGCAACCTGGAGTTAAGTGTCTTGCTCAAGGACACAATGGTGGTGGCTGTGGGGATCTAACCAGCAACCTTCTGCTTACCAGTTCTGTGCTTTAGCCCACTACACCACCACCACTAATCACTTTTATTGGCAAATACAGTTATTTAGATAACACATGTGTGTACTAATCTACAATCTGCATTAATTTAACAGCTCTCTACTCTCACTGTATGTACTGTAAGTGGCTTGTTTGTTTCTTTAAATATTTCTCATTTTTAGGAGGCATGTCTAAAACAAAATTCAGTGAAACCTAACTGAGCTGTCTCCAATGTGAGCAATAACATTTTTGTTTGGGCAGCATGGGATTTGTGAAGTATTTTGTGAGCTTAAAAACTCTGGTTTGGTAGTTTTTTTGTTTTTTTGCACATTCTCTGCCAGTGCTCTGAAAACAATGTATTTATGTGGCCAGAGGCAAGTGGATTTAGTGCTGGCTTCTTAGATCTGTGCTACGCCACATTTGAGCTGGCACTCTGCCAAACCAGAGAAACTACTCGACAATTTGCAAACAGCCAAGTTCTTTTGGCCACTCACCACAATCTAGAAATGCGACTGGCCTAACCCTCACATGCAATTAAACCAAGGGAAAAAGTACCAAATATAACAGGCGCTAAATGGTTGGGCAGTTCAGAGGTTGTCTTACACAGAGTGCAATTAGCCAATTGCTTAGTCAGTTTTCCTATGTATGCTGTGTGGATGTATGTTTACAGGCTGAATGCACACATTCTTGTTGTCGATATGTTCTATCGCAAGGTGTAATTTGTAGTGTTTTGAAGGGAGATCTACTCATGGTTATCTCCTGAAAAGCTGGTGGAAATGTTGCATGCAAACAAGTCTGATGGCTAAACCATTGACATCTGTTCAACCAGTGTTTACTCACAAACAGCATCCAGGCCAACAGCCTCTCTCACTGGCATTCATTGAGACCTAGAGGAAAATGTAATTGCTCAGAGGTTGCTCTTTCACAGCTCAGAGGCCAGATCCAAGAAAATCTTCCTAACAAAAACAATTATTATTTGTAGAAAAATAATTAAAAGACATTTGTAAGAATCTTCTTAAGTGTAAAATAAAATAAAACATATATGAGTATTCTTAAGAAGTCTTATCAGGAATGCAAAATATAATTTTTTCTTAAGTTTGAAAATGAAGTGAAAATATTTGAAGAATATAAGAAGAATTTTATTCTAAAGAATGTCTTGTGAATCTGGTTCTAGATGAGACTAAATGGAGTTCTCATGATTTATTTAAAGGGGTCATGAATAATTACATTTTCGTTGATCTTTTGACATATAAGAGGTCATTGCACTATAAAAACATACTGTAAGTTCCAGTACTCAAAATTTCATCCTCACAGCAAAAACAGCATTTGTTGAAACCAAGCTGTCACAACGAATTGTTCTCTATTTCTGTTGTGGTTGTTAACCAGTTCTAGATCATTATTATATATGTTTGCAATTTGTGGTTTAATGTTGTGCACATCTTTTGTGACGTTACTGTCGTAAAGTCATGTTGGTGTGCATGCTCCGCAGATGTACCGTATTTTGTGTGTTATTGAAGTTTCTGCTAAGTAAAAAGGAGCATTCAGCTTAACCGTTGGTTTTGCAACTTTCCCTGAACGTAACATTTGGCGATCTCCTCCCAAGCCATTTCTGCCCGACAATGGTGAACCTGTCGTGCTGTGGAAGCACTGGTATGAGTCATTTCAGATGTAGCTTGTTTCCGTGGGCTTGGATGATGTCCCAAATGAGAGAAATCGTGCAGGTCCCCAGGTCCCCAGACTGCCCAGCTATCAGATGAAAGTGTAGGCAGTGTGGTAAGCCCAACCACTTTGCAAGGTGGTGCAGGTCAAAACTCAGCTAAGGCTCACTTACCACATCACAACCCTCACCAGCTGTAATCCACACAGTCTGTCCTCACTCTCACATTCTCAATATGTGGTGTATAGCATTCTGCTGCTCCTTGGCACAGGAGCTTAAGTGCTATTGCTTAAAATGGCCACCTACAATATATGTTTCTCGGATGTTGAGTTAAACCCATCACCTCTGAAGCTCTGTGGTTATGGCCAAGCCAGCATTAGAGTGACTGGAGTAGTTAAACTGCCAGTACAATATGGGCAGAAATGTCTGGTGAAGTTCTCATTCTACATCACACAGCACTGTGCTAATATCCTGGGTTAAGTCCTGTTCATCAGCATTCGGTTTTCGCTGCATAACAACAGCAGAGCAGCTATCCTTCAGGTGGACTCTCCATGGCATATACAGTTTCCCACTCTCTTCTGTGGTTTAGGCTGCCTTCATGCTTTCGCCCACAAACCCCTGATTAACCCGGATGTGCCATCCATCATTCAGCCAATACGCAGTGTGCCTCTTGCCATGTGTGACAAGGTCACTGCCGAACTACTGGGGATGCTGACAACAGACATCATTGAGCTCATTGATTCCTCCCCATGGGTCTCAAATATTGTAATTGTGCAAAAGAGGCCATGTGGCATACGTTTGTGCGTAGAGCTTTGGGGACCAAATAAGGCAGTGGTACCAGACAAATACCCACTGCCGACAATTGAGGAGCTCACAAATCTTTTCCACCATGGCAGGGGGCAGCACCGTGTCCTTGGAATGACTGCTTACTATCTCAGGTCCTTACCTCAGTATTCTGCAATCACTGCCCCCTACGACAGCTGCTCAAACATGACACCCCCTAGAAATGGACAGCGGAGTGCGAGTGCACTGTTCAACAGCTGAAGCACCTTCTCACATCACCCCTAACACTAGCTCATTTTGATCTCTCCAGTCCCACCCTGGTGACATGTGATGCCTCAGCTGTAGCAGTCAGAGCAGTCCTGTCACATCTGCATGGCGGCATTAAAAGGCTTATAGCTTTCTCTTCACATGCTTTAAATCCTGCTGAGCAGAAATACTCAGTGGGAGAGAGGGAAGCACTGGCATGCATTTGAGCATGTAAGTGCGTGGCACTTGTACTTGTATGGATGATCCTTTACACTCAGAACAGATCACCAGGTGCTCACTCCCCTCATGTCCACTGCAGGAACTCCAGGCCCGCCACCCATACAACCCGTTGATTGGCCCTCCAGCTTTTCTAGATGGACATCTGTGGGGAACTCACCTCTGTTCTCCACCATCAGCGGTTCCAAGTCATAGTGTATGACCTCCACTCGAAGTGGCCTGAGGTCGTGCCTATGGGCTCAGTTACAGCCTCTGCAATAATTGATTTTCTGGAGCGGCTTGTTTCCCGGTGGGGGTGTCCCACAGGCAATTACTACAGACAAAAGACTGCAGTACATTTCCAGTGAGTTTTCATCCTACCTGGCAGCCAAGGGAATAGCCCATATACGTACCACCTACAATCATCCACAAGCTAATGGGGTGTCGAAATATTTAATCAAAATCTGAAAAATGGCATACGCGCACACCTTGCCCAAGGTTTCCCTTTTAAGGCGGCTCTCTCCCAGACCCTCTTGCACTATCGAGCCACCCAATGGTCATGGACCCTATGCTGCTACTGCAGAATCTGGATCCTGATGCAGTTACCAGATATGAAGTGGTTGCTGATCGCTGCCAGGGCCTGCAACCTTCAGCGGCCCCTGTGACACCTCGTCCAGTGAGGGTGAGGGCACGTCCTGCACACTTCCAGGACCTCAGAGGGAGGGGGGTAAATGTTGTGGTTGTTAACCAGTTCTACATTGTTATTATCTATGTTTGCAATTTGTGGTGTAACATTGTGCACATCTTTTGATATGAGACTGTCGCAGTTGTACCGTATTTTGTAAATGATTGAAGTTTCTTCTAAGATAAAATGACCATTCTGCTAAACCATTGGTTTTGCGTCTTTTCCTGAACGTAACAATTTCCTCCACATTGTCATGTCAATCTGTGGTAGACATTTGCATCTCACCTCCTCCACAACAACACTTCAGAGCCTACTTTACCTTATCTATCAATTCTAGTTGTGTTACTGCTCCAACAATACAATTGTAAATAATGGAGAATGTAGCAACTACTTCTTCTTCGAGTCCGTTGCAATCTCAGATGTCGTTCTGCCAATATATGGCGCAGATCACAGCTGATGTAGTCGGTTCAGCCAGGTCCTGTGCGCTGCACTGAGGGGCGTTTTCACACTCCAGTAGATGGGGCATTGTCTGTACTGCTCCGCAGCTACATGTGTCGTCTGTCTGCTGGTTCCATGTTTTCATAAGTGCTTTGCACCTGCCCTGTTCCACTCGTAATCTGTTGAGGGTCTTCCAGGTTAGCCATGGGAGTTAGCAACTAACTAAACTACAGTGAATAGCACCTTACAAATGTCATTTGAATGCTTTACCATCACCCCACTCTAAGTGAATATGGATGATATTTCAGATACAAGTGTTGAACTGAGGATGGCTAATAAGTTGGCAGCAATACATTGCATGCATTTGAAACATCACTCCCATCAGCTGTTAAGCAGTGATTGCTCCTGTGTAGTAAAACAACGTTAAGTGTTACATTTGGGACAATACTACACTTTGAAAGTTCATTTTTAAATGTTTATCATTGCATAGCATGTTTTATACAGTGCATACTGTTGAGTGTGCAGCATGATAGCATTCCATTCCCAGCATAGCCTCTTGCTCTCTCTCCTTCTTACAAGGAAGCAGGTCTGGGGCAGAGGTGTAGTCACCTCTCTCTAAACAAGAGAGAGGCAATTTAAAAGGCTGCTGTACTATATCATGTTGCAGTTGTTGCGGTTTGTGATTGATGTCACAGGGTTATAGTTTCAGACATGAGCGAGCACAGAGCAATGCTAAACAGCTAGGCCTGTGAACACACACTTAAACTGGGGCTCTATGCTCAAAATGGAAATATTAACTTACTACTTAAAGGGATAGTTCATCCAAAAATAAAGTTTACTTCCCTCGTGTTGTTCTAAACTTTATTTCTTATGCAGAATACAAAAGGAGATATTTTAATGAATAATGCAGTCTGTCTTTGCAGTTAATTTTGCCTCACTTTAAAGCTAAATAAAGGACCCAAGAGTATCATAAAAGTAGTCCATGTGACTCATGCATCATATTCCGATTCTTCTGAAGAAGAAAACAATATGTTTTGGTTTGAAACAATGTGAAATTTAAGTAATTTAATAGTTAAAACGCTTGATGTCTGTTGCACGTTCGTGAGAGCTGTGAAAGAAGCTTGCTCACATTGGCTCGGGTGTTCACGTGACAAACGTTTTTAACAGTAGTAAACTACTGTAAATTGATCTCAAATAGCCTCAACTTGTTTCTTGTGAGTGCCGTCTAGTTATCACTTTTGAAATAAAAATGGTTATTTTGCATTATCAATTCAGTGGCTCTGTGGCATTTTTAAACATTGCTCTGATAATTTGATTGACCCAACCAACCCGACAAATGAACATTGGCTCAACCAATGGTGTGAGTTTGGGGCGTGGCTATCTGTTTTTTTGAGCAATTGAAGACATGGGGGGTGTTTAGGAAACGTGAATTAATCATTTTATGATTTCCATTTGGTGACACTTTACCTTTAAGTTTAAAAACACAGGCATGCAAAAAGATGGCAAAACATGCCCCTGCTTGAAGCATTTTAAATCAATATCTGCTCACATAAAGAGTGAAGGGTTTAATGTCTGCTGCCTAGGGTTTAGTAATTAAAACAGGCAAAGCCACCTGCATACTAGGCATATAAAATCTTGGAAATCTTTTAGTATTCTATAGGTCCACTCAGTTACAGAAAAAATTAAATGCACACCTTTTTCTGTGTAATGCACCCAAAATGCAGTCATCTCACAATGTCATTCACTCTCAAGCATTCCACTGTGTAAAATGTGAGCTACAGTTGCTGCCCCCTCGAGCTGTAATCACCCGTTTTCATCAGCCAGTTGATCTTTATAAAGCAGGAAATCTGCACTGGTAATTGAGTCCAGCTTTAGAGCCGGTCTTCATGGTTTGAGAGGGTCGACCTTATGTGGGCGAGGTGTGTGTGTACATCAGTGCATCTTTGTGAGGGTGTGTGTGTGAGAGAGAAAGAGAGTGGGTGGTTGCTTGAATGGCCTTTGCCAGCAGAGTCCGTGTGTTCCACCTCTTGTTCCACTAATCGATCAGCAGATCGCATTAACAAGGCCACTGAAATGAATTGACACGGTGCTGCCCCACCTCCCAACCCCTCACCCTTGGCGCCCCTCCCTGTGTCATCAGTCTTGTCCTACAAGATGCCTCACACCCGGCAATGGCATGGGAGAGTGACTGTGTCAGCCCACAGAAAGAAAGACCTCGTTGCGCCAGTGGAAGACAGAGGAAGACAACAAAGTGAGGGATTCTTCACATAGCTTCCCATTTTCATGCACTGCTGCCAGTGAAGAATCAAGTGTGTCCCCCTACTCTGGCACCTCGCTAGATATCTCTTGGCTCCCCCAACCTTTTATCTGCATTCAAAGGTAGCCCTATACCTTCCATTCTTCAAAGGAATTCAAATGTGACCACCTTGCAACCCAATGCCATTTTTTCAACTTTCTCATTGGCCGGGGGCAAAAAGAAAAGACCAATGTGCCCTTTGCAGAGCCGTCATTCCCATACACTCTTTGAAGCATTAGAAAGGTCTTAAGGGAGCTGAAACAATTGGACATTAAATTGAATTACAGAACTTATCGATGTTAAACGTGATTACGCATGCAGACTTGTGTTCCCAAAGCTAAAGATCTGCTGATATGAGCCTAGATTAAACCAATTTCTATTTTTAAGAAATGTACTGAAACTAATACAATAAGCAAAGTATAGCCCCAGCAAAATATGTGCAAACCATTCTCAGGTTTTTGGTTGAATATGTTGTTGTTTACTTATGCATTCACAATGTGTTAGATTATAAGTGCATATTCTGAAAAGAGACTAAGACTCTGGGTTTTTGTTGTTGGTAAACTTTAATACACAGGCACTGACAATGACAATGTTTCTATTAGACTGGAAGTGCTTAATTTTTCCCAATATATCGTGATTCATTTTAGCACAAATGCTTTAATGGTCATACTACATGACTAAAAGATCCCAATAGGTTATGTTGCGATGGACTTTCATTTGGCCTTATTCGTGAAACACGAGCAGAACAAATGCCATTGTATATCAAGAATAAAGCCATTCGAAGGGAGGTTCAATGGCTGGCTGTCAGGTGCAGCCACAACAATCTTGAGCAGAACACGCTCAAAACAGTGGAGATGATTATGGACTTCAGGAGAAACACACTAGCATTACAAAGTATAGTATAGGGCCATATTATAGTAGTATAGGTCAATAGTATAGCACAGTATAATATTGGATTGGACAGTAAAGTAGTATTTTTGGAGCTATTAAAGGGGTTTTGGTGTCTCTCAAACCTCAAAGAACAAGAACAGTAATGAACCAAAACAAAGTGATGGAGGAAGTGAGAAAGCAGAAGAATGAGCGTGTGATGTAGCAGCTGATCAGACAGCTGATAGTGTAATGTTTTCTGAGCTCTTTGATGACAGTGGCCACCAGTTCATGTGTGAAGTGGGCCGTTCAATTTTGAGTGCACTTGTTCCTCACGGGTGCATCAGTACATAGTTTTAGGATGTTGACACATGGATGCTTGGAGATACCAGTTGGATTGAGAGCTTCTTTGTTCCGGAAGCTGTTTGAGAGTGCTTTACACAAACAAAAGGCAGTAATTAACCAAAACCTGATGTTTTTGTAACAAAAAAATGCTGGTAGTTTGTTCCCCCTCAGTGATATCAACAGAGTCTCCTTCCTGTCCTGCACGTTAAAACAAGGAGCAAGCAGCAGCTTGATCGAGCTTCGATGTTAGTTTGCCAATTTGACTGCAGTCATATTTACAAAAGCTACAGATATAAAGACTAGGTAATGTTTTCAAAGCACCCACCACCTGAAACTTTAAAGCAAAAATGTATTTCATGTTTTGAAAGGGTAAAAAATATATATGCGTGTGTGTGTGTGTGTGTGTGTGTGTGTGTGTGTGTGTGTGTGTGGATATGCATTCATTTTATGCAATTAATGCATATCCTTGAATTTAGTAAGATAAGCTGTGGATTTATCATCACTTTCTTGACTCGTTTTATAGGGCTTTAAAATATATTTTACACAAACCTTGATTACAAGAGCAAAATTACCAATTTCCAAAATGACAATTGAACATTCAATGTGGTAAAGTCATGTTATGGGTACTACAGTAGCATTATAAAATTTTAAACGTCTATTATTCCATAATGCATACTGTTTCACTTACTATTTTTAAAAAGTATAGGATACAGCATACAATATGCAGCATGCATCAAGCAGTACACTAGTATTCCATTCTGAACCAAGCCTATTATTTATCTCATTATCTTTATGTTAACAGTGAAATAATAGTGTACCTCTTCTCAACTGTTTTCTGACCTTTTTAGCTTTCGCACTGTACTGTACACTGAGTGTGTATTAAATCCTTCAGCTGCTCTGGCCTGCTCTGCATTGGCCAAGCCGTGGAATCTGCTGCACAACATCTGTCTTAAACTTTCTCATGTCAGTCAAGAGCAGCTTTAAATGTATTTACTGCAGAAACAGCAGGAATAAGCCTGGGCTCTATTGTCATGCATGCTGCCCATCTCCCCCTGCCAATCACCCAGATAGAGAGAGAAAAAGATGAGGCAGGCCTGCGGTGCCAGACAGTATACATGTTCAGTGTGGATCCAGCCTGTAATGAGGTGGCAAATTACTGTGTTAAAGCCCAGTGAGAGAGAGCCCCTACTGAAGCCCACAGTCAGTCAATGAATGAAAGAAACAGACCCCTGTGGGCCTGACCTAAGAAGGTCCCCCATACGTCTACTTCTGTCGAGTGTTCCGCAACAATGCTGAACACTTTTATTGATCACCCTGGCAGACTTTTCACTGACTTGTCATTTCCTTGCAGCATTTGAAGTATTGATGTCTTCTCTTTATGGGACAGATATGTGGAGAAAACGGTTCCCTCTACAGACTGAGCACAAAATTCCTCACATTGCCTCTATAAAAGGGAATTTGAGGTCATTAAATCATTCACACCCCATTAAAAAGCTTTTCTGATGGGCTTGTTGATCTTGATAATATATTGTGTTCTTTAAAGGAAAAGTTCACACAAAAATGATAAATGTCATTATTTAATCACCCTCATGTTGTTTCAAACCTTATTTCTTCCATGGAAAACAAAGCAGACATTTTAAAATGTCTTAACATAGTTTATTTTCCATGTAACAAAGTGAATAGTGACTCTGGCCTGCCAAGCTCCAAAAAGAACAACAAAACACCATAAAACCACAGTAAATGGATTCAATATGGCGCATGCCGTATATTCCAAGTATTCTGAAGCTATACAATCACTTTGTGTGATTAACAGATTTTTTTAAGCCTTATTAATTACTTTTAATGTGATTTTTATGTTGGATTTGTTATTTTTGGAGCTTGACAGACACTATTCACTTTAATCATTTGGCAAACAAATCCTTTGAACCTTTTTTTTATTATTATTATTATTATTATTATTATTACTGCAAATAATGAAAGAATTAAAATTTTTGGGTGAACGATTCCATTGAATTCCTGAGTAGATAAACAAAAATGTAGGGATGCACCAATGTATCAGCCACAGATATTTACGGACAATTATCAACCACATTAAAAATAGGCCGATTCCATTTGCACCCTGGTGCAAATAATGGTATATATATACTATTTACACCCCAGTTCAAATAGTGGCAGATACTATTTGCACCCATTTTTAAATACTAACATACAGTATGGGCATCACTGCAGTGTTTATTTATGGCACTTTTCCACTGCACGTTACATTTTGACTCACCTCAATTCTACTCACTTGCATTTCCACTGCAGTTTAGTGCCTCCTCAGCGTGGGTTGGATTATAGGCTGATCTTCATAGTTGCTCTGCCTCTACTGCCGTGACATCATCTTAAACACGACACAAACTGACCAAAACGATAACACAACCGCTAGCTGTTAGCTACTAGCTCATTGTGCTGCATAAAGCAGTTGTTGCATGGTGATTTCACACAAGTGTAACAGTTAAATTGGCCTGGTTGTTTTAAAAGCATCCAGTAGCTGGTCAACTAAATAAAGTGAAGCTTTAGAGTGAAGAGTATAGTGTTAACATAACAAAACATACCATCCTCCATCATGGATCAAACAGTCCAGGACACTCTCCCTCCCATTGCTCACCAGTTTAGATAGTGTCCATTTGGTCGAACCACTTCCACTTTTCCTTGATGGTTCTGTAGTCACTTAAGTTTTTTTTTAACTTTTCCCTACACTGGTGGTAGGTCTGGTGGTAGCCGTGTGCGGCCAACAGCTGATAGACTTCCTCAGATACTTTTTCAATTTGCTCATCGCTAACGAGTGGACCATCTGCACCTCGTTTATTGACCACGGCATGGTTTTGCACACAGCCATTTATTTTCACAATTCAAAAGTCACGTGAACAAATGATACTGTTATCGCTATTGCTAACTTTAAAACTAGCGGGTTGATGTTGCGTGTCGGAAATCCAGTGTCGCTGCTAGTGACGATTCTCCCTGACCAATCAGTGATCTGCAGGATTTTGACGTCACATTTAGGATCGGCTCGGTGGAAATTAAAAAAAATAATTTCAGGTACCATGTACTATCTACAGTGGAAATCCCCAAAAAAGCGAGCAGAGTTGAGTCGAGTTGAACCGTGCTGTGGAAAAGCCCCACAGACACACTACATTAACCCCTAACCTTAACCTTACCTTACCTTAGAAAACATAAAGTTGGTTTTACTACTGTAACCATGGTTTCACCATGGTAGTTTTTGTAAATTTAAAGTAACCACAAAATTAACCATGGTTACTACCACCATATTACTGTACTAACACTGTGGTTAATTGCATTAAAGCTATGGTTTCTGCCAAAAAACTATATTTCTGTACACTGATGCAATCTACACACAAGCGATGCCAACCTGTGGGAACGAGTGTGATTGACAGACCCCGCCTCCAGATCAAACCCATGTCTGCACGCCCCGACATTCACCATAACCAAATCACTGCGACGAAATCAACATTTATATTCATATTATTTTTATTATATTTTGATCTACTAGTTTAAGTAGAATTAAAGGAAATATTAAGAGTTGAAACAAGAACTCAATGGGGAAAAACATGGATTCAAACCGCGGTCGCTAGGACAACAGTTCACAATCACGCACTGTCTTTACACCCCACGCCACTGCAGCAACATCTGTTGTCTAGTTTGTCTATTGGGGTGCAAATAGCTGCACTGTGTGGCAGATGCTATTCACACCGGGGTGCAAATAGACACTTCGTTAAAGATATCGGCATATCGGTCATAAGCATGAAAAAGTGAGAGTAAAGTTTATAATTTTTCGTTCTTTGTGTAACAAAAAATCTGAAAGGAAAAGCATGTCATTCATAATATGTAAAATGTGTGTGCTATTGTTTAGAACTGCAAATACAGAAGTGCAAAAATGTTTTAAAGGTGAAAAAAAATTTATTTGTTTTTTCTCCTATACATCAATCGTCATGTTATCATATATTTAATCTCTTTATCTTGTTCTTATCTTTCATTGTGGCTTTTAAAAATGTGGCCTGTCATGTGCTCAACAGTCAATGTTCAAAGGAATTTGATGTTGTTACAATAATACGCTAGTTTTAGTACCTCTTATGTACATTTTTAAAACATGTTCTTTAGAAAAACACTACTCTAGTTTTTTGTTAAAAACAGTATTGGTCTGCTAAAACATTTCACATTGATGCATCCCTTCAAAAAAGATTATAGTCTTGCTATAGTATATGTACAAATAAAGCAAATTAATCTAACAGTCTTAGACAACAAATAAGAACTGGACAAAAATAGCTCATCTAACCTGGCATAACTACTAAGTGACCCTTAAAGCTTGTAAAAGGTCTTAACCAGTCATTATTTTGTGGCGGTTACGTTTGAATGAAAGCCACAGATGTTTGAGCTCGATCCCGCTTAATCATAAAAAATGCTTTATGATGCCCAAACCATTATTATCGCATTACGCCAGCCGTCTTCTCAAAATGCTCAATCAACAGCAATTGCATTGTACAAGCACAATAAACAAGTCAGCCTTACAATTAGTGCAACACAGTGCGGTTAAGGAATACACACATTTAACCACTAAAACAAAGCCAGAGCTCTGTGTTTTGTGTATTGTGCGCTCACCAAAGGCACTTGAATCTTTCATTATGTGATTAAGAGGCCTGCCTTGATCCCTGTCCAATTGAGTTGTCTCTTTCAGTCTGGAGGCCTAATTTGGAGTCAGAGTGATTTAAGCGGGTTTAACAAGGTCACAATTTAACGTTGTAGGTTTTTGTTCGTATTGACGAACATAAGGGCGCAAGCTGTGTATGTGACGGCCTGGGTATGAAATTCTGGTAAAGCATTTGAGTCTATACGAGTCGAATCCCCCCCCCATCATTAATCTGGTTTCTTGTAAATGAAATAATGTTGCTTTCACTGCATTTTCCTAATTGTAAACAGACATTGGATATTTTATAAGAGAGCAGTGTCAGATGTAGTGACGTGGGTTGCTTTTCAACTATGCACATTACATTGTTGCAGCCAGCTTGGTGGCGAATCATAATTACGGTAAGAGAATAGTCATCACTGTTACAGTGAAATATTTCTGGGAATGTCTATATTTGAAGCAGTGGCGTAGCCAAGGGAGGGCTGGGGTGGGCCTGGCCAACCAATATTAGACCCATGCCCACCCAGAATATTACAGATTATTCTTTGACTTCAAATATATATTTATAAAATAGTTCACAAAATGCATAAATTCTGATTTCTGAAAGTGTGAAAGAACTGTTTGAATGCGCTGTCATTCTGTTATTAAGGAAAATTTGGTAAAAAAAAAAAGCCCACCCAAAAGTAATTTCCTGGCAACGCCCCTTGATTTGAATTCCTTTAAAAGAGGCCAACTTTCATAAAAAAAAAACATATTTAGATTTGCAAAGAAAAATGTCAGTTTCAGTTTTAAAAAATCCTTAAAGGGCCAGTACACTCAAAAATGTAAATTCTTTCATTATTTATGCACCCTCATGCCATTACAAACCCGTATGACTTACTTCAATGAGGAGACACTAGTGCTTCTACTAACAATTATTTTTATTTATCTTTCGATTAGTTCTTTGATTAACCGATTAATCTGATAAAACAGACATTTTATTTGCTGTACTTAAAAAAAATATTATATATTTGAGAATTTGAATGTAAAAAATACTAATACACAAATATATAAATATAAACAAAAAATAGAGATCTTTTAAATCTTTTATTTTTATATTTAAAAAAATATACATTTATGATAGCATGCTTTAAAACATAAATCTCATAAATCGTAGAAATATTAATTATACAAATATAAATCTTATATTTTTAGATTTAAATATTTTTACATTCATATTTAGCTTTATATTGTGTATAAAATTATTGTAAATATATTTTAAATGTTATATCCTAAAATGCATACTGTTTTCAACAACAACAACAAAATGAAAACCGCTTCAATTAGTCTCGCATTTTTCACTGCTGTAAAGTGTCGTCACTGATGGAGTTTCTCCATGCACTTATCTGATTAATCGATAATGTGGTTGCAATGAAAGTGAAAGATTGCCGGTCCCCAACATGCTAAGGAAAAAAAGGTCACAACGACATGCGGGTGAGTATATAATGACCAAATTTTCATTTTTGGGGCAACTATCCCTTTAATGGATGTTTTCAAGACTAATCCAATCCTATTTTGTCCTTTATTTTAATCAGAGTGTGACAAATCTGTGTGTGCATCTGTGAGCCGGAGCAGAGGTGGCCAACTCCTGCCTCTTGTTATTGTTTTTGTCATTAAGAATAAACAGGGCATCTCCAAAAGGACTCTCTAATTGTTATCATCACTGAATGGAGCCATTAAAGCAGGCGCAATCAAAGGGGCCGGACACAGGCAGAATGCAAGGTGCCCACATCAATAGGACAGTGCTCAGTGCCTGTCGAGGTGGGTGCAAAAGGGCCGCCCTATGATGTCACTCAGACCCCAGCAAGCTTTCTCATGGGAAAAGTAACACTTCGCTCTGCTCGCCATAAAAGAGAAGAACGAGCCATAACAGTAACAAGTGTGACCGGTGTGCCCGTTTGATCTTAACATGTTATCTGTCCCCTTGGCTTTTTTGTTTTCTATTCAGAACATAAACGTGACCACTGAAGTGGTCTGCTCCATCTTCCCCAGGCACAAAAGTCTTTCACTAATTGCTGCCACATCAAATAAGTTGGAACCAGAAGGAATGGGAACCTTCGCAACAGGGTTGGATTTTGTTTTGTGCGTGTGATCTTCCATCAAAGATTGCTCTGGTGCTTTGAGGAGGTGGTGGAGGGCAGAAGGGTAGGGGGGTGGTTATCACACAGGAAAGACCTCTTCACAGATTAGTTCTGCACCGGCAGCCATTCGCTATTCGATTCGGGAGCGACCAATCCGGTGGCTGCCCTCTCATTGTCTTTTTGCGGTCGAGCAGGAACAGTAGCTTGCAACCAGGGAACAAAAGCAAGGTCCAATGAAACCCTGTGTGTTTTCAAAGTGTAACTCCTCTCCTTGCCTTCACGGCCCAGTGATATGACTGTCTTGGGGCCCTGGCCCGCACCACACAGTGCAAGAAAAAGCTGTCAATTTAGGGGCCCTTTCAAAGGTGCATCACTTTTGTGCAAACAGTCCCTGAAAGTCACAGTCCATATACTTCCCAAAGCATGCTCCCGGTTAAAGAGCCATTGACTGTCTTTGGATCAAATGCGATTTGTCTCAACCCCCACCCCCCCACCCCAGAACCCCCTTCTCTTTTTGACCCTTGGCATTCTTGTTTCCCAATTGTGTTGTCTTTGTTGCAGTTCTGTTGGAAGTGGAGATTGATGGGGGAAGGGGAAAAGGAGCAATCTCAGCCAGTGAACTGGTTGTGATCTGCATTCTGGATCTCTCATTGGATCTTGTCAAGGTTGCGACCTGGCGGCCATGGGGTGAACGGTGCCACCTTTATCCGTGTTGGTGGTGTTAGGAAGGCCGTCGCTTTTGAAAGCGGGAAGATAAACATATCTGATGAACTCAATCCAATCCTTCACCACAGCTTATATTATTTCAAAGCGCCATGCAAGTCGGCTGTCGGGCTGCGGAAGGGCGTTGTCGTTAATTACATCTCGGGAACTTTACCCCGTCCACACAAGCACTTGTGCCATTTGACTCTTCTTCATAACAAGTCTCTATTGATAAAACTGGTCTCAAATGACAACTTCAAAACGTATGTGGGTAGTCGACATCAAATACTTTTGGGAAGTTGACATGTCTTACAGTTTGACATGTTATACTCCATCTAAAATTACTTTAAAGGGATAGTTTAAAGTTTTTTTTTTTTTAATAAAACAATTAAATGTAGTCATTATTTACCCATGTCACGTTCTTCTGTGTAGCACAAAAGGAGATGTTAGGAAGTATCAAAGTCAACATTCACTTTCACTGCATGTTTGTTTGTTTTTTCAAACAATGAGAATAAATGTTGACTGAGTCTGTAATTCTGCCTTTTGGGGTTCATAGAGAAAAGAATGTCATATAGGCTTGAAATAACATGAGTATGAGTGCATGCTTTTTAGTGAACTATCCCCTTTAAAAAGCATTTTATATCTTGTGTTATTATTTTGGCATGTAGCTTTTATGACCTAATTTTAATCAAGAGACTGCATAATAATAATAATAACAATAATAAATATATTTATATAGGTTCCATATATCAAGTGCAAGTCAAAGTACTTTGAATATCACAAATTAATAAATTAAAGTATTGATAAAATGTGAAATAACAAAACAAATTTAATATAATTAAATGTGTGTGTGAGAGTGTGTGTATATATATATTCAGTATACTTATTGAGACAGGAAGGACAGCTGATCATCCTCGCAGTGGCAGATCACATGTAACAGCACCTGCACAGGATCGGTACATCCGAATATCACACCTGCGGGACAGGTACAGGATGGCAACAACAACTGCCCGAGTTACACCAGGAATGCACAATCCCTCCATCAGTGCTCAGACTGTCCGCAATAGGCTGAGACTGGCTGGACTGAGGGCTTGTAGGCCTGTTGTGAGGCAGGTCCTTACCAGACATCACAGGCAACAACGTCGGGACCAGTTGGATCAGAGGGTGAGGGCCATTTCCCCAGATATGTCCGGGAACTTGAGGAGGAGATGCTCTGCAGTACTTAATGCAGCTGGTGGCCACACCAGATACCGACTGTTACTTTTGATTTTCTTAGTTGTTGAATATTTTTATGTTCATACAAATATTTACACAGGTTAAGTTTGCTGAAAATAAAAGCAGTTGAAAGAGAGAGGACGTTTCTTTTTTTTTGCTGAGTTTTATATATATACACACACATACACACACACACACACACACACACACACACACACAGTATATATTACCAAATGCTAATGTAAAAAATGTCTGAAAATGTATTTTCTTTTTATATTTTATTATTGATGCTTGGAGCCTGTCTAATATCAATTTGTAGTATGTTTGTAGTCTTTGGGCATAAAACTGAAAAGAAATGGTGACCAGTTACAGGATCTACAATACACACTTTCCCTTTAACATATATGTACATTTTAACCAAAAATCTTGATGTTGATGTAAAAAGGCCATGTTATATGTCAACTACTCATATGTTCTTAGAAAGGTGGAAGGCCCACATCCACTGGCTGTTATATGATGATCAGAGGGCTGCCGGCAGCCACACTGATATGATAATATACTGGTAGCTTGAGCAAGTGGGCAGCTGCACTTTTTCCCCATTGAACTTTAGTCTCTAAATATAAACGCTGTAAAAATTCCACTGATGTGGCCCAGTGTTGAAATCCCTGCTGTTAAGAACAACAGTTTAATGAGAGGGAATATAATATAAGTGCTTCAATAGTTGTGAAATTCCCAGGGATTTCTATACTTCTTACTGATAGTGTTGTCATCAGTTACTCACCCTCATGTTGTTCCAACCCCATATGAATTTCCTTCTTCTATGGAACAAAAAGGAGAATGCTAGCCTCAGTCACCATTCACTTTCATTGTATGAAAAAAAAGATGCAATAAACATTAATGGTGGCTGAGGCTAACATTCTACCTCACATCTTATTACCTCATGTTGTCTTCTGGTCATTTTTACCAGAAGAGGATATTCTTTTGCCTGAAAATGCAAGTTAATGTTATACTATTGGACTGAAACGTTTTTGTTATTTATTTTTTTTCACTTTGTAACACTTTTGGTCTTCCCGGTCAAAAATGACTGGCCTATTAAAAATTGCTTATAAATCTCTCATGCTATTGGACTATATTATTGGATTAGATATTTTTGTCATCTTGTTTTCTTTCAATTTGGACAGGTTTTGTATTTCTGTTTGGAACATACTGCGATCGTATGTCTCACTGACCTGAGCTTATGCACCCAATTTGAGTGGGGAAAAAAAAGCATTTTTGTGCATAATTTTGTCAATATTAAATAAAATATGAAAACATTCTGTACTATTTATCGCACAAGTGTGCTTTAATGTTTAACCTGGAAGATTGTTTTGAAATGCTTTTATTTTTTATTAAAAATGGCACAAAGTCACACTGGTTGTGTTCACAGTCAAAATTACCGGCCATTGAAAATGAATGAGTGTTCAGGAGCATTGTACCTGCCTCAATCCCCGGTTGGCCTTGTTAAGCCCAAGGTTAATCGGCGGGCCAAAGGCCATTGGCCAAGGAGGCCCAATGAAGCCCTGGAAGTCACAGTTGGAACGCAACTAGCACACCATCATTTGGCCCAATAGTGGAAATGCAGCTAATGGTTACTAACATACAAAAGCTTTCCCAAAGCTGTAAATAACTTATCGTAGGGCCTTGTTCATCATTCACTTTGTGGCAGCACAGAGGCTCTTGATCACATCCTTGATTATGACACTAGACCATTTTCCCTGGTTCATTTTAAAATAAAAGTCTTTGTTTTTTGTGATCTTTCCCATTCATTTTCAATGGCCAGTCATTTTTGACCGGGAACACCACACGTGTGATATTTATTATTGCTTGGCCCTAATCCTCTTCCGTAATAAATAGTACAGCATGTTTTCATATTTTATTTAATATTGCCATAATGATACATTTATGAGCTATTTTTAATAGACCGGTAAACATTTTTAAGACTGCACAAGGGTTAAGTATGAAACCTCTGTTTTCATTTTCCTTCGTCATCGTTTTCCAAAGTATGCAGTAATGGAGAGTGTTTTCCAATGTCTGTTTGTGTGGATGAGAGGTGTAAATGTAGCAAAATCAGTGCATTTTCAAACGACACATATAAGTGTGGATGTGGCATATGGGTTTGAACAATATGAGGGTGAGAAAATGATTAAAGAATTCTCATTTATTTGGATGAACTATTCCTGTAAATTCTTTTTATTAATCAATCACATATTTTCATTATATCATACTGTTGAAATAATTATTCTGTAAAATACTTACCTGAAATCCTATTCTTTAGAGCAGTGTCTCCCAACCTTTTTTCTGCCACGGCACACTTTTTACGACTAAAAAAAGTATACGGCACACCACTATCCCACATAGGCTAACCATCGTCAATATTTTTCCTTTTCAAGAACTTGTCCCTGTTTTCTGTCCATCTTAGTAGTATGTTTACTTGTAATGTTGGAAATTTTCTAATTTGTAGATTTGTTCATGCAATGCTACAACCAATACAGGGATGCAAACTCCTGAGGGGTGAAATGGTAAGACAATCACTGGTCCACAAACATTTTCTCTGGGAAGAATAAGCTAAAAGCACCAATTCCAGCTATTTTAGTGAAACTGTGCAGAAGTAGCTGCAAAATAAAGAGTATTTTGGTGAGGCTTACTTCTGTTTCACTCATTTGTTTAGTTCAGTGACCCCTTCTGGAAATGTCACTAGGTGGTGACAAATGAGCGTCTTATGCGCTGTGAGTGAGTCAGTGAATCATTTTGAGTCATTCATGACCGAAATCTACCAAGAGTCTTTAAAGTGTTTAAGCATTTAAAGAACAAAGCAGATCTATAGTCTTCCTTCAGTCTGAGCATTATTTTTCATCAAAGGCAACAACAATAGTCTAATAATAGTGAGTTTCAATAACGTCCTTTTCCTTTATTAAAACTTGCATGGCTACAAATCTACTGACTTCAGTATAACAATTATAATCATAAAGAAGATCTACGGTATCATTTTCCTACAGTAGCCTGTTTAAACAGCTGAGCATAACTTTTATCAGGAAAGACCACAATAATAGACAAATAATAACAATTTTGAGTTTCAATAATGTTCTTTTGTCATTGTAAAGTTCATTTCATATGAGTTGAGTCATGGCGTGAACGCTCGCATCGCCCCCCACATGACAAGATTTGCAGAAAGCGTCACAGAGGGGCGATTTTATGAGTTCGCCACGTAAAAAAGAGGGAGGCGTGCACAATAAACATTGAAAACATGTATTTGGAAGAGAGAGGAAAAGCTTGCAGTTGCAGTATAAATATCGGTCACTTTTGCACATTAATCATTGCTCTTCACAATCACAAAAGTGACCGATTATGGTTTCAAAATGGCGAATTACTCAGAAAGGTGAAGAGTTTAGATCCCTGAATTTTTCATGCATTTATTTATTTTGTGGAATTTGATCATTTTTCACGGCACACCTGACAATCTTTCACGGCACACTGGATTGGAAACACTGCCGTAGAGTCCGTGATGAGGACAAACCATTTTTTCAACTGTTAATAGACACTTTGGACACAGTTATAAAGTATATTGTCTTTATTCTGGATCTCATGTGCATACCATTTCTACAGCTAGTTTTGAGTCTATGGAGCGTCTAATCTCGCTAATCCATCTGCTGTATATGTTACAGACTGCGAGCAGGCCCCTCGCTGCTAAATATATTTGATGGAAGCCTCATAGGCCCTGTCAGAAGGGCATGGTGTTTGTGCATGGCAGATCTAAAAATACTTGGGATCGTATCCCTGGGATCGTATCCGTGACTCACAGTGGTAAGATTGAAAATCTAGACTGTTGATAGAAGGTGACCCAGGTGTATGGCAACAATTCATCTTCAAGAAATGACATTTGATGTGATGAGTATTTTACTGTGTGATTTTCTTATAGAACCATCTGCAAAGAACTGATCAGTGGTGCTTGCCCATGCAAAAGTCACTGTCATTATAGTAAGGTGTTATGAGTGGTGGCCATGGGCATTGCTATGAGGTGGTTAAGGTGTTCCCTATTAGCAATATTATTAGTGATACTTGCCTTGCATGATCAGATCACCAGATTTGCATACGTCACTTTTTGTTTGCACACAGGTTTTTGTTTTTTTCTCAAGCTTATTCTCATAATTCTCAAATTATGTTGAGTAAATCCATAGCAGTGCATATTGTACATAATCAGTCAAACTTTATAACCCCCCTCTGGAGATTCTAATCTGCACTTATGCCTGATTCTTTTAAATTTCCTACTTATCCCCTAAAATCTGTCGTTCTTTTGTGGCTCATGAGAACATGGACATGGGCTTTTTCACTGTGTCATGGCCTGAACGAGGTGCAGTGTATGTCTTCTGGCTTTGCAGTTAGGATTAGATGTGTGATAATCTCTTTGTTTAGAACGGGCTTTGTCAACTGATTTGGGATTTTCAGGGACAAAAAGCTACAAGGACGAGGGGATGAGGTGAGTGGCCTTTTGTCAAAATAATGGGAAAATCCAGATTTGCTTAGTGTTGTAAAAATGTTTACTCAGCGGAATTAAGAGTATATCCCTGTAGTGTTTGCGCTAGTGAAATGAAAAGCATACAGAGGAGGACTGTTATAAGGATGAGATGGCACCAAACAGCCTCCAGCTTTGAATTATGAATCAATTAATTTGTATTAATTTGTGCATTTGAATTATTAATTTGAAGATAGAATGGTACGCACCAATGTATTCAAGTTAAAAGAAGTGATTTCAGCGAATAAGGACATCTGTCTTACTACCTTCCTACATCTACCTACAGTGGCAAGAAAAAGTATGTGAACCCTTTCGAATTAACTGATTTTCTGCATCGGTTGGTCACAAAATGTGATCTCATCAAAGTCAAAAGTATAGACAAACAAAAATGTGCTTAAACCAACAACACACAAACAGTTATAATCTTGCATGTCTTAATTGAACACATCCCATTAAACATTCACAGTGCTGTGGAAAAATATGTGAACCCTTGGAATTTAATTACTGGTCGATCCTCCTTTGGCAGCAATAACCTCAACCAGGGGTGTGCAGCGAAGCCGTTATCTGTATTTGTATCTGTGTCTGTTCATGTGGCAAAATGATCTGTACCTGCATCTGTCTCTGTATTCGTATTGAAACTGATGTGGGCGGGGCTTAAACCAGAAGTGCGCCAAAACTAAATGAAATGCCCATTTTTAAATGTTACTCTTATATTTAATTTATAGATTCTATTAATAAATTATGCCTTTTCATAATAATAGCCTAATAATAATAATTATTATTATTATACAACTATTATTTAACAAAAATATTTAAAACAAAATTACCAGATGAAGCTGAATTTGTAGGCTACATTAACTGTGGAATATGTTGTTAACTTTGGTTTCTCCAGGTATTTCAGATATTAACATCTGCATGAAACAGAATTTGTTCATCGTTGCATGTATAACAACATTATTCTGAAGGCAGGAGGAAGTAAAATGTGATATGTCAAGCACACATGTGAATAATACAAATGCAAACATTAAAAGAAATTAAAATAAAATCAATATAGCCTACAAAAGGTGAAAATCCCGTAATACATTTTTACCACAGTTTAAAGAAGGAGGGAAAAAAGATGGAGCATGTTTCAATCTCTTTTGTTAAACATAAGGAGGAATATTTCTAAAAGATGAATACTTTATCAAGCATTTAAACCTTTATGGAGCATTTAAACTTTTTCGGAATGAAGTCTTAACCAGATAATTTCCTTAAATTGCTAATGTGGATATAAATGTGGTCAATTTAGAAGACGGATATACGAGCTGTGATGTGACATCATCACTTCAGGTCAGGAATTTAACATCACACTCAGGTTTAGGCTATAAATTAATACATAAGAATCTCGTGTGAATCATGTGATGCATTAACATAAACTTTTCATGAAGTGAAAAATGTATCTGATGTTGTTACACTTGCAAGCTCCAGATGTGCACAGGACGCAAACGGAGTCGAGGCCGTGCCTGTCCGATCTGAAATCACACCGTGTGCATTTTCATTCATCAGGTTTACATTTAGAAATATTGGCTGCACAGATACATACATTCTTTGTAATTTTGGATATGTTTATTGAAAATATCACTTTATCCTTGTGACTATTGGATAATCAGTCATTCGAATATGTTTTTATATTATTCAGATTAATCCGTTATTCGTATTGAAGTCATTATCCGTGCCTTTCCGAATAAGGTATTCGGCTTCGGGGACATCCCTAACCTTAACCAAGCGTTTCCGGTAGCTGCGGATTAGACCTGCACAACGTTCAGAAGTAATTTTGATATCTGTTTTTGTGTGATCTGAAAATATAAGCAACATTGTTCCCCCACAGTGTAAAAGGATTGCTTCCATTTACGAAAGAGGGTCTGAACTCAATTTAAGGACCTTTTGTTGGCATTACCTAAGAAAGCAGTGGAGGGTCTGTTGGGCGAGACCACCATGCAGCATATCACCTCCCAGCAGTCTGCTGAGGGACTATTGGTGGGAGGCAGGGGGTCATATTCTCTTTTAGTCTGGGAGTTAGCGCTCTGCCACCAGGAGGGTGGCCCGGCCACAGTGGGGAAAAAATATCCCAAATCCCTGAACACTAACTTGCACAGCTGGGTAAAGGCAGAGAGACAGTGGCTGAAAAGCAGATTCAGTCAGCCTACAGCAACTCCCACAATCACTCAGCCCACCTCCCAAGTCCCAGTCGGAGCTGAGAGAGAGAGCACGAGATAATGGGTCACACAAGATAATTCACAATGAACCTAACCACACCAAACATTATCAAGCAGTGCAATTCAACAGACCAATAAATTTGCTCTTTAAAGTGATAGTTCAACCACTAATAAAATGTTGTCTATATTTGCTCACCCTTTGCTCATATTTGTTCCAAACCTGTAGGACTTTATTTCTATCAGAATGTCCAAGCTTTTCTTTGCCTAGTCAGTTCCAGGTTTGGAACATATTTTGGGAATTTGAAGACTTAATTTGGGGATAAAATATCCCTTTTAAAGCATTTTTATATGATGCAATATGCTGAATTTGATGTACCAAAATATGTTGTTAATTTGATTGGACATCCCATTGTGGAGATTTGTTGATGCTACGGGCAGAGGTAGGGGGTGATGGTACAGGCGGTGCAGAGACTCACAAAGGGTTAAAGGTTCCCCCTCAGTGGACATCTGAGTTGAAGGGTTTCTCAGTGTCGATAATTTGTCTAGAATAACTGCTGTGAACTGCTTGCCTTTAAAAAGAGAAAAAGAAAGCAAAAGAAAACCTTTTGCCCAAACCCACATTGCTGTAGGTCTATAGTGAATGAGCACTTCAGAGATCTTAAAGAGCTCTTGCTGTCAGAATGGAATTTGGAGTGACCACAGAACAGTTGTCCAGTCCATGAATGTCTCTCTCTCTCTCTCTCTCTCTCTCTCGCTCTCATATTCTGTCCCATCTATGTTTATACACGTTTTGTCTAGAGAAATTCAAACAGTTGTCAATTAAAATAAAATAAATAACTATGCTCTATAAGACTCCAAAGTAATGATTTTTTTATTGTAAATAATTATTTCTTTATTTTGAAGAACTATATTTAAGATTATTTTCAAATTAATGTGAAATAAATATAAATACAATAAATATGTATGCGTTTTATATGTATAATTATGTATTCATATTTATTATTATGTATATATTTTATATTTATTATATAATAAATATAGATATAAATATATCTACTGTATAAATAATATTTAAATAATATATTTATAATAAAGAAAATACATAAGAAAATATTACTTATATATATATATATATATATACACACACACACACAGTACTGTGCAAAAACTTTAGGCACTTGTGAAAAATGTTGCATAGTGAGGATTTAAATGTCAGAAATTGTTTAATAAATAGTTAATTCATTTATCACTTGATGTCATCCAAAGTCCAGTAAACAATAAAAAATCTAAATCAATATTCGATGTGACCACCTTTGCCTTTAAAACAGCACCAATTCTCCTAGGTACACCTTTTCTTGGTTGTTGGCAGATAAGATGTTTCAGGCTTCTTGGAGAATTCACCACAGTTCTTCTGTCTATTTAGGTTGTCTCGATTGCTTCTGTCTCTTTATGTAATTTCAGGCTGACTCAATGTTCAGTGGGCTTCTTTGTGGGTGCCATGACAGCTGTTGCAGGGCTCACTGTTCTTCTATTCTAATCTTTTCTATTGGGCTCATCGCTTGGTTCATCCTCGGGAGGTGATCAGTTCATCACACTGCAGCACGGCTGGATCAAACACCCGGCAATGCTCTGCGGTAAATGCCAAAAACGAGGCGCAATATGGTCATTCATTGTCCCACATGGTAGTTCCCCAATCAGCAGCCCTTCTGGTAAGGCACAGGATGATGTAAGCCACCTTCATTCTCTCTGAAGGGAAGGCAGAGGGCTGTGAGGTGAAGAACAGAGCACATTGTGACAGAAAGGCGCTACAGGATCCCACCTCACCGGAGTAGGTAGCTGGAGGAAGGATGCAAGCCTCTGGGTGCTAAGAGGTGTGGGGAACCACTGAAGCCGATGGGGGTGTTACTTGAGAGGAACCGGCATCGGGAGATGGGTGGAGTTGTTGGACCACCACGGTGAGTTCAGTGAGCTGTGATGCCATCATCTCCAATGCCTGATTAGAAGCAGAGATTTGGTCTTGTTGATGCCCTAGCAAAGCTCCTCGCTGCGAGAGGGCGGAGCGAAGAGTAGATTCCTCCGCTGGGTCAATGTTTGGCTGGATCATTCTTTCAGAGCAAGAGTGAGACAGACCCAATAGCAGAAGAACATTTCAAAGGATTTAGTAACAACAAATGTCAACATAAACTGTGCTGGCAATTAATAGGAATCCCAGTTGCGGCAACAGTAGCAGGAGATGAGAAACAAGTCTGTGTGCACGTTGTGGCCGCTCAGCGGGCAAAGGATGAGTGTGTTCATAGACAGGTGTATGTGTTGTGGAAATCAGGAGCAGATCCGTAGGAAGAGTCTGTTGAAACGTGGTGTGGTGCAGAGAACAAAGCATGGACGAAGGAGGGCAGTCGTATTCCTGACACACGGGTAGAAATTAAGAATCCGCCACTGGCAATTCGTGGGTGGCGAGGACAGGCGTACAGTAAGCTGGAAGGCAACCACACTCCCGACATGCGGGCAGAGACAGGCAACCAACAGATAAATGAGACAACAATGTTAGTTGTTTGACAGCACACACATTTACTTAAGCTAGACAACATTAAACATTGAACTACATAAATCACATATAATCACAAATGGGATTACACAAAGGGGAGTGGTGGCGTAGTGGCTAAAGCACAGGGCTGTTAATCAGAAGGTCGCTGGTTCGAACCCCACGGTCACCACCATTGTGTCCTTGAGCAAGGCACTTAACTCCAGGTTGTTCCGGGGGGGATTGTCCCTGTAATAAGTGCACTGTAAGTCGCTTTGGATAAAAGCGTCTGCCAAATGCATAAATGTAAATGTAAATAGGCAGGAAACAAACAAGGGGCCGGTGCCGCTCGAAACTGAAAGTTGTCATGATCAGCATTCCCATGGAAATGCTGATACCGCGTGCCAGCGGCACCTGAAGCCCGAGGGAAAAAAACGTAAACATGCCTTGACCAAAACAAACAGGGAACGGTGATGTGGCATCACCAGAGAATGCATGCCGGTAACTTACACATGGTGGTCATTAACAACCGGACCAGTGCGCTCACAGAAAGAGGGTACACAAAACACAAGACAGGATGATAATGTCCCATCAGACAGAAACCCAACCTAGCAAGGTGACAGGATCATATGAGAGAGAGAGAGAGAGAGAGAGATGGCTAATTAGCTTCTGATTGGCTAAATGGCTAATTGGAGTCAACTGGAGGTGTACCTTTGGATGTATTTTAAGGCCTATCTTCAAAATCAGTGCCTCTTAGCTTGACATCATGGGAAAATCTAAAGAAATCATCATCAGAACCTCAGAAATCAATTGTGGACCTCCAAATGTCTGGTTCATCCTTGGGAGCAGTTTCCAAACACCTGAAGGTTCCACGTTCATCTGTACAAAAAATTGTATGCAAGTACACCATGGGACCACGCAGCCATCATACCACTCAGGAAGGAAACACATTCTGTCTCCTAGAGATGAATGTAGTTTGATGCGAAAAGTGAAAATCAATCCCAGAACAACAGCAAAAGACCCTGTGAAGATGCTGGTGGAAACAGGAAGACAAATACAATGTATCCGGAAAGTATTCACAGCACTTTTTCCACATTTTGTTATGTTACAGCCTTATTCCAAAATTGATTAAATTCATTATTTTCCTCAAAATTCTACAAACAATACCCCATAACGACAACATGAAAGAAGTTTGTTTGAAATCCTTGCAAATTTATTAAAAATAAAAAAAATAAAAAAAATCACATGTACATAAGTATTCACAGCCTTTGCCATGACACTCAAATTGAGCTCAGGTGCATCCTGTTCCCACTGATAATCCTTGAGATGTTTCTACAACTTGATTGGAGTCCACCTGATTGATTGGCCTCCATCATCCTCAAATGGATGTTTGGAACCACCAGGACTCTTCCTAGAGCTGGCCACCCTACCAAACTCAGCGATCGGGGGAGAAGGGCCTTAGTCAGGGAGGTGACCAAGAACCCGATGGTGACTCTGTCAGAGATCCAGAGTTTCTCTGTGGAGAGAGGAGAACCTTCCAGAAGAACAACTATCTCTGCAGCGCTCCACCAATCAGGCCTGTATGGTAGAGGGGCCAGACGGATGCCACTCCTCAGTAAAAGTCACATGACAGCCCACCTGGAGTTTGCCAAAAGGCACCTGAAGGACTGCTAGGCACCAATACAATCGCTATAGTGAAGCATGGTGGTGGCAGCATCGTGCTGTGGGGATGTTTTTCAGTGGCAGGAACTGGGAGACTAGTCAGGATCAAGGGAAAGATGAATGCAGCAATGTACAGAGACATCATTGATGAAAACCTGCTCCAGAGCGCTCTGGACCTCAGACTGGGGTGAAGGTTCATCTTCCAACAGGACAACGACCCTAAGCACATAGACAAGATAAGGAGTGGCTATGGGACAACTCTGTGAATGTCCTTGAGTGGCCCAGCCAGAGCCCAGACTTGAACCCGATTGAACATCTCTGGAGAGATCTGAAAATGGCTGTGCACAGACGCTCCCCATCCAACCTGATGGAGCTTGAGAGGTCCTGCAAAGAAGAATGGGAGAAACTGCCCAAAAATAGGTGTGCCAAGCTTGTAGCATCATACTCAAAAAGACTTGAGGCTGCTTCAACAAAGTATTGAGCAAAGGCTGTGATTAATTATGTACATGTGATTTTTTTTTTTTTTCATTTTTTAATTTTAATAAATTTGCAAAGATTTCAAACAAACTTCTTCACCTTGTCATTATGGGGTATTTTGAGGAAAATAATGAATTTAATCAATTTTGGAATAAGGCTGTAAAATAACAAAATGTGGAAAAAGTGAAGTGCTGTGAATATTTTCTGAATGCACTGTATCTATATCCACAGAAAAATGTGTCCTATATCGACATAACCAGAAAGGCTGCTCAGCAAGGAAGAAGTCACTGGACCAAAACTGCCATAAAAAGCCAGACTACAGTTTTCAAGAGCACATGGGGACAAAGATCTTACTTTTTTGAGAAATGTCCTCAAAACAAAAATGGAACTGTTTGGCCATAATGACCATCGTTATGTTTGGAGGAAAAAGGGTGAGGCTTGCAAGCCGAAGAACACCATCCCAACTGTGAAGCCTGGGGGTGGCACCATCATGTTGTGGGAGTGCTTTGCTGCAGGAGGGACTGTTGCACCTTACAAAATAGATAGCATCATGAGGAAGTCATGTCAACCTGTATTTATAGAGCACATTTAAAAACAACAGAAGTTGATCCAAAGTGCTTTACAGATCAAACAAATAAATAAATAATCACAAAGTGATATAAAACAGATTGATATAAAAAAGTTAAATATAAAGCATAATAATATAGATAAAAACCTTTAAATACAGCATCATGTATTTATCCATTTCAAAGAATTCAAGGATCTATTAAAAAGCTACAGAATAAAAATGTTTTTTTAAAGAAGATTTAAAAATGATGAAGCTGACATCTCATGGAAATGGAGAATATTCCATAGATTAGAACCTATCACAGAAACGGCACGGTCATCCTTAGATGTATAACGGCAATGAGTAACCCTCCATAGAAGTTGATCAGTAGACCTGAGCACTCTGGCAGGGAAGTAAGAAAGGAGAAGGTCATGATATATTGGGGCACAAGACTAGATAGTGCCTTGTAGACATAAATCAGAACTTCTGAATCAGAATCGACCCTGAATTTCACAAGAAGCCAGTGTAGAGATGCTGAAACAGGGGAAATGTGATCCCTCTTTCTTGACCCTGTTAAAAGCCTAGCTGCCGCGTTTTGAACCAGCTGTAGGTGGGATAACGCAGTTTGGGGGAGACCAATGTACAATGAGTTACAATAGTCTATCCTTGATGTAATAAGTGAGTGGATCACATTTTCCAAGTCTTTATGTGAAAGAAAATGTTTAATTTTAGTGATAGATCTCAGGAGGAAATGGATGAACCTAAATTCAGAACTTCGGTTTTGCTTTAATTTAATTGTAAAAAAATTTTTTGCCAATCAATGTTTAATCTCTTTGAAGCAATTAAGGGCATTCTCAAATGAACAATTCTTGTCTACACTCACTGGGAAATAAAAGTGAATCGTCAGCATAACAGTGATAAGATATGCTGCACTTCTGAAAAATAGAGCTCAGAGGAAGCATATACAGGGAAAACAACAAGGGTCCTAAAATTGATCCTTGAGGGACACCACACTGTAATTGAGTTGACGTAGAAGAAAAATTAGGAAGGAAAATTATGTGGATATATTGAAAAAACATCTCAAGACATCAGCCAGGAAGTTAAAGCTTGGTTTCAAATGGGTCTTCCAAATGGACAATGACCCCAAGCACACCTCCAAAGTTATGGCAAAATGGCTTAAGGCCAACAAAGTCAAGGTATTGGAGTGGCCATCTCAAAGCCCTGACCTGAATCCGATAGAAACTTTGTGGGCAGAACTGAAAAAGGATGTGTGAGCAAGGAGGCCTACAAACCTGACTCAATTGCACCAGCTCTCTCTGGAGGAATAGGCCAATAAGCTTGTGGAAGGCTACCCAAAATGTTTGACCCAAGTTAAACTATTTAAAGGCAATGCTACCAAATACTAACAAAGTGTATGTAAACTTCTAATAATAAATAAAGTAGTGATCCTAACTAACTGAATATATATAAGTAAATATAAATACAGATCTCCTGTTCAATCAAAATAAGTAAATTCATTTTAATTCCATTCTGCACAGTGTGTTCTTCATTATCACTGACAATGTCCAAGTACGCATCATTAACTTAAAATGTCAAGGAGCCTTGATGTAGACAATAACCTAGTTTACATGTGCTTTGATGTTAAGATGCATTGTCATTTTATGGGGTTCTTTGGTCATTGGTCCACTATTACGTGACTGACAACTTCAGTAGTTAAGAGATAAGTGATGGTCCTGATAAATATAAAATGTAATGCATGACAAAATAAACTACACAAATGTTGAATCGTTGGTTGTACAGAACAGAGAGGACATTTTGCTATATTTATTTTAATATTTTCTTTGCAGAAAGTAAGCGTTTGATCTTATTTGAACCCATGTGCTTTCCAGTAACAGGTTGTCCAGTTGTCGACTCGTTGATTACTTTGACAAATGGGGACCTCTAGTGGTTCAGGAACAGCCTTTCATTTGAAAGAACCAAAGAATAAAGGTCTCTTCCATGCACAGATAGTTACAAGCTCTAGTAGATCTGGATTAATTAAGTTTTTCTCCCTGAAAAATTTCCTCTTTGGAAAAATTGTATTTAGAACTATGTTATTCATTTCTCGGTACATGAAATAAAAGCTTTGTTTTGATGATTATGATTTTTTGTACCAACAATGACATTGTTGGTTGATAGCTGGTACAAATATGATACTTTCTTGTTTTTCTTGGTAACCTTATATTTGAGCTTTTGTTACAGTGTTAAATGAGTGTAAACATAAGCGCATTTTGCGCTGGTGCCCCCCCCCAAAATATGCATTTATGAAACGATCAGAATGTTTAGCTGACATTATTAAAAATGAAAAGCAAGAGCTAGTTATTAGTTTTAGTTCCCTTAATGTTAACATTAGAATAGATCAAATTGGTTTTGTTTTTTTACATATTAAAGCACTTTGTCAATGCTCTGTTACTTTAGACAAAACAAACAAAATACTAGTTATAAAGTTTATATTGACATGATTTCTTGATGTGGACTTAAAAAGATGATTGATTGATTGATTGATATGATTGTTTGACAGGAATATTGTTCAACGACCAACAAAGGATGTTGATTCAGGAAAATCATGTGCTGTGATTTACCGTATCGCTTAACAAACGGTACATGTTAGGCAAATCAAGTAATGGGCATCTGTATGCTGTTTCCAAATCTGTCCAGAGGGGTTTTAGCTGTGCTGTCACCAATGACGTCACTCTATTTGTTACAGTGCGTCATACCTCCTTCAATATAAAATATGCACTGCAGTGAATGAAGTATAACAGTCTAAGATATACAGGTATACACGGCTGTGCAGCTGCAAATGCGTTTTACATATAGGCTTCAGTAAATCGAGGAAAAGGAGTTTCCGAAGACATTTGTTGGCTATGATAAGAAAAACTACTAAATTAAAAAAATATTATTTTTTGCACTTGAAAGAACATTCTAGAAGTCTAATTCTATTGAATAAGTTCGCACAAGGCTACAGAAAACTGTTGTGGTTGGCAACCCTATGTTTAACGTTACACCTGGCCACTTCATGCGTTTTCTCAGATCGGATAGCTGATTCTGATTTATCAAAACGATTCCATTTACACTTGGTCACATAAAGGACCCGCACCAGCCAACTACATGACAGCTTCTTTCCCCAAGCTGTCAGACTGTTGAACACTTGATCTATCAGGATCAATAATTAGCACTGCACTTTATTCATCTATAATTTCACACTGGACTGTCAACATATTCTCCTCAATATACTACTATATATATATATATATATATATATATATATATATATATATATATATATATATTTCATATACTCCCACTTATTGTGTATTGTATATTGTGTGTATTGTTTACTGTACATTGTATATTATTATTGTGTTGTGTAAGTATGTGTACATTTGATATGTAAATTGTGTTGTGTAAGTATGTTGTTTATTGTAATTGGTATATGTCTCGTCACTGTCATGACTGCTATGTTGCTCGGAACTGCACACAAGAATTTCACCTACTGTTGCACTTGTGTACATGGTAGTGTGACAATAAAGTGATTTGATTTGATTTGATTGATAAATGTGGTTTTGCAAATTGATTTTCCTTAAATTACATTATTTTTAAAAATGTAAAGAATGTTTGTGCATACGAAAATAAATTTGTTTTAATGTTTACAGGTAATGTTAATGTCTGAACGTTTTGTGTAAACAACACAATTTAATTTTATTTTCAGATATTAATGTAGCACAGATATGCATATGATTAATATGTAACAAATGTATAATAAATAAGATACATAATATATGTATACAAGTTCATCTTTTCTGTGCAAAAAATTTACCTCTATTTATTTTAGTAGTGTGACTTTACTTGAAACTTATCAGGACTTGACTTGACTTGCTTAGGGTGAACCCTTGACTTGATTTGCTTGATTTATCTGAACTGCGACTTGAGACTTGACTCGAGACTTGATGGTTAAGACTTGAGACTTGCTTGGCCTTGACCATGTGTGACTTGTCCCCACCTCTGGTGGAGTCTGAGGGTCATTATTTAGTGTGGGGCACAAACAATCACTTAATCAATTATTTGACCGATCTTTGATCAGATCATTTTGACAGATAAAAAGAAACAAGAAAAACTATTTAACCTAGTGCATCAGTTTTGACTTCACTATTTGTCCCTCACATGAACACTGTGTATGTGCCCCGTTTATTCCCTGGTATTAATATCCATATTAGATGCACATTAACTGGCACCATCATCATTTATACCTGGTATTGCACATCGCTTTTGTGTTTAGATTTTGAGTAGAGGGTATAATTTCATGACTGCATACATCAAACATTACTTCTGTGTGTTAATATATGATAATAAAGCACAAACAAAAAATGTATGCATGCATTTAATATAAGCACAAACATTACGTTTAGAGCAGAATTGTCCATTCATTTAGTGGAGTAACTGTGTTAACTGAGCTTAACAGATGTCAGATCAGGGACTATAATGTTCTGTGAACTTGTGCATGTGTGTATGCGCTTTAACCGGCAAAGTTTAAAAGCCTAGTTTAACGCAGCAATTGATTGACAGGTAGAAGTTTCACACTAGAACTCATTGGTTCACCGGACTCAAACAAGGGGTAAAAATAAATCTATCATTAAAGCCAATCTACTGTCATGTATGTGCCATTATAGTATATGCTATGCCCCTCAATGCCCTAGTAATTATAAAATGAAACACAAGTATGACTGATAAAAATAGACCATGACAGAAATTTTACAGAGAGTGACGAATAAAGCCTTTTTTTCTAGTGCAATCTCTGAACATGATGGCACACAAACATCCCGAATAATTTAATCTAAGCACATAACACCACTAATACGTGCACATCCACGTCAAAAAGCTCAAGTGACCGTGAAAGTAAACCACAAATAGGCAAATCGTCAAAGGGCGTACATATTATCTCACTAACTCGAATGAACAGCATAACAAAATGAAAGTAAAAAAGTATACACATTAAATTGTACTTAAGTATTAGAAAATTAAAAAGTATGTTTTTTTCCTAGATAGAATGAAATCATAAGAGGTGATTATGTGAGAGAGAATATTATTAATTTCTTTGCATTAAGTCACCGACGACTGTCGTATTTATGCCCTAGTGGCATTTGCAACCTGTTTATAGAATCATGCTATAATTGTATTAAAATTGTATGTGGCCTGTTCTACACAACACTGCAGTTTCATGGTGGAACGAACACTGAATGTGCTAAAACAACAATTACATCTCTTACTACATTAACAAGCTTATTTAAGTGTGATTAAATTGCACGGTAGCTCAACTGATAGAGTGCTGCATATGCAATACAACGGTCTGAAGTACGAGTCTTGAAGAGAACGTGAGTCGAATCATGAGCCGAAAATGTCACAGAAGCACCAAAAAATGACGTGGTTGCTTCAGAAATTGTGTTTTTCATCTCACATTTGCTTTTTCTGACACTATCATTTAGGTTTAGGTTTTATAGTATTATTATAATTAATAGTTGCCTAAAAAAACAAAACAATAATTCAGCAAATAAAGAGTATAAATTCATAGATATGATTTAAATATTAAGGCAAGTGTAGAAATAAATGACATGTACACATTTAATTACAAAAGCGTATATATTTGCAACGTGAATGATAACTTTTCACTTCATAACTGTTCAATCTGAAGAAGTAGTAGTAGACGTTTAGAATGAAGTTTAGTACAAAAATCGCCAGTGTTTCTCATTTCGTGCCCATAGTTTTTAATGACTACATCACATTCAGTCGGGCGGTCACATATGGTCTATTGGCACAAATATTTAAACATATCCGAAGCTCAAATCAGATCCGAAATTCCACCTCAGCAGATGGTCGGAACTCCACACTGCCGCCATGAGACACATCATTTGAAATGACTGACATCTGGTCCGTCATCTGTTGTTTGTCAGATGCAGTGAAAAGGCGGCTTCAGTCCAGTAAGACAACAGAAAATTATTGCAAAAATGTAATGAGAACTTTTCATGCTAAAATAAAATTATAAGGAGTAAAAAGTACTGTTTTATCTTTGAGAATGTAATTAAGTAAAAGTACAATTATTCTATTTAAATTGCACTCGAGTAAAGTACAATTTCCAAAAGTAATGCTTAAGTATAATACTTACTCAATTACTTTAAACCCCTGGTCATTGATGTCTAATACAAACCAATGCATCAACAACACCTCAACGCAGTGGCATACAATGCAATGAAATGGTGAACGGTGTGTAACTAACCCAACCAACAGCACGTTAGAAAAAAAAAATAGCTTTTAAAACTTACCAATGAAGTTCACAACGCAGGTCTACTAATCTGCACGCGCTAACTTCCAATGCTCATGTCAACAACTGACATAAATATGATCAAAGCTTTTGATTGGCTCAGGGGCAAAGGCAAACTAGCCCCTCAGGCCATCGTTGAACGCTCGTTGCACATGACGTTCTCCAGATCTCCGTTCGTTAACATTGAGGATGAAGGGTTAGCCCCACACATAGCAAATGAGAACTATTAAAAGGCTTTTATGCAACAAACCTTAATAATAATATACGTTTTTCTTGTATAACGGACATAAAACATGTTTAAGTTGCAGAAAATATATTATTTCTTAAAATAAATGTATGATGATGCCATGCAATTTGCACAACAGCGCCTCTTCTTGCCCCTAATGTAGAGACGTGGCTGTTGACCGTCATTTTGTGATCACATGTCTTGAGGAATAAATCTCACATTATCTCAGTATCTCCCGTTCTCACCCAGCTAACAGTTTTTGGTTCCTTGAACGAGCATTCTAATGTTATCTTTGGGTAGCCATATTTTTGACGGAAATAGAACGTTCCATTTAGGTTGTTGCAGAACATTCCACTAACGTTCTCTTAATATTCCACAATAAACATGTTAGTTATTATTCTGTGGGTCAATTCGCTTCATTTTAATGTAAATGTTATTATTTTATTTTGTTATCACTGTACAATATGGTTCTGTTCATTAACATTAGTAAATGCATTCCTATATAGTTACTGTGCATTTTCCCATTGAGAATAAATTTGTTTAAACAACAGCTGAAAAACTTTGCTTTCAGAGGGTTTATTTAGAGTTAGGATGAAAATAAGGTCCATTTCTAACTGTTCTGAGACCAGTGCTGACAGACTGCACACTGAGGTCCAGTCATTCACTAAAAAGGGAGCAAGTGTGCATCCTATAACTTTCTATGTAGCGCATTCACTCCTAAAATCTGACCAAAAGTTCAGTTTCAGGCTGCAGATGATGTTTGAACCACTCAACATGTTTCGCAGACATGGGACAATGATTATCAGTATATAGATTCAGAGTTTTATTGATTTGATGATGCTGGCCATTTCTTTTAAAATAATTATTAATTCAGCGTTATTGATCAGATCAGATGTAATGTCTATAAAGTCTCAAAAACATGAATAAACACCACTTCTGGACACATAATAAATTATTTTATGAAAACATTCTGTAGCTTAGTATTACTTAACATTTCACAGTTTAGACCTGCCGTCCACATATGTGGCAAACGCCCCGTATTGAAGTGCTTACCAGCATTCTGTTACCTCCGCTGCTTTGCATCTACCTTTTTTTGTATGCAAGAATGCATTCTGTATTAACAAGAGTTGCCTACTGTCCCTTATTAGACTTTTTTTGGCCGAAATCATGCCAATCGTCCCATATTATAATGGCAAAAATATACCAGAAATGCCCTGTATTGAAGGCATCGTGCTATCAGTAAAAACACCCCTTATGTCAAATCGCCCTCTTTGGCGAAAAGTTGGCAACCCTAGTCTGAATGGCCCCTAAGTTTAGTTGCGAATCACTTTTAAGCTACTTTACTCCCAAGCACTGACTCATTCTTTTGTTGTTTGGTTTCAAATAATGCACAATAGCAGCCAGGTTACCTTGACTTGAGTTGACCTGACCTGTTGCTAAATAAGTGTAAAAGATTATGCATTGCACAGCAAGCTGTTTGTAGCACTGCAAATGAGGTAGGCCCCCCATAGCAATCTGTACGTGTCCTGCTCAGCTCTGAGTGGGTGCTGACGGAGTCGCACACCCCAAACTCAGAGTTGCACACTTCCAACAACCGTAGATATAGAAACCTGCCACGGCAAGGCCATGTGGTTTGTCTAGATGTGTTCCCTGCACTGCAAAGATCCACAGTTGGGGTTCCACAGGTTTTCTCTTGTTTTCCCCAGCGGGGGTCTTCTATGCGTCAGAAATGGCAACATGCTCGTTCTTGGGGGTCCATAAGGACACTGACAACTACTGAGGTCACTGCCAAAGGGGGTCTTACTCTGAGTCATTGCTAAGTATAACCTTTGACCAATGACTAGAGTTTCACCCAAGCAATAGAAAGGTTACTGCTTAATTTGGCTCCCTCCACTGAGACCTGACCATAAGCCATCATGACAAATTCCTCAAGGAAATATCTCTTCTTTATGTGGCCTGTCTGAACACAAAACACTGGCCGCTAGACGACTGACGTTGCTCATGACGGATGGCAAGATACGTAGCAGCCTACAGTGGATTGTTTAAGCAGCCTTCAATAAATAATGTGAATGTGCGAAAGGAGTGAAATATGTAATGGATAATGTACAGTCAGATGGTTGTTATCGCGCAATAAACCCCGACAGGGTGATCAGGACTTGCATCAACCTGAAGGGGTTTATTTTGCCATAACAACCGGCTGACTGTACATTATCCCGCTTATTACACGGCTACTAACCAAATAAATACATGAACTTAAAATGTTGATTTGTGTTGAAATTATTTGATTTGAGTAGAAAGAAATCGCTGAACAGATGTGCGGTTGTTACAGATATATCTGACCGCTGGATGGCGCCATTGACAAATCAGAAATGAGTATTCCAGAGAGCCGTAGTAA
Source organism: Xyrauchen texanus (assembly GCF_025860055.1). Lineage (NCBI taxonomy): Eukaryota > Metazoa > Chordata > Actinopteri > Cypriniformes > Catostomidae > Xyrauchen > Xyrauchen texanus. The sequence continues at coordinate 57,627,889 of NC_068276.1, forward strand.
GTCTTTATAATTGATTTATATGTTGATATTAGTGGTGTTAATATTTGCAGCCTGATCTCATATAAATGCGACTGTGGCGGCATTTTTGCAAAATTATATTTTATTGTTCCTTGCACATATTGCACAGTTCTGAAGTTAAATGTTTGTCGCTAAAATCAAGTTTAAGTTTCCCACAAGGTTAAGGTTAAGGTTAATGCTCTACCGAGTTTCAAAATAAAAAAAAACCTACCTCCCTAACTTAAACCTAAGCCTTAGCGATAGTGTTATTAAAAGCACAAATGACATGGGAAAACTCAATTGCTGTTGCAACCACACCATTTTGTGGTGCTTCTATAACACTTTTGTCTCACGTCTAAACTTGCATGGTCTTCATGACTCATACCCCATCATTTGCATCTCAAGTGCAACATCAGTTGATCTTCCGAGCTATTTGATTGACTTGTTAATGTAGTTGGTTAAGCAATGCAAACAGAAAATGCATCGTCTTACAAGTTATGCACTATAGTTAAAGTGTTTTTATGTCATGAGGGCAAAAATTAAGTGTTTATTAACTGATAATCTGCCATTTCACTCATGATTTGTGTGAAAGGGAATAAAAGTCATTGTTGTTGTGGCGTCTCTAGAGTTAATTTTACCGTGAAAATGCCACAATGTGTAAATTGAGGCACATAAAAATAATTTTGCTGGTAGAAAAATCATGTAGTTATTGTAACATGATTCTTTGAGACCAGGTTGCATATTTATTCTGACAACAGTTGATGTTCATGAATGCATCATGAAATATGCTTGTGACCCCAAACACAAAGTAAATTATAGTGATCTGAGTTTGGGCGACATTTGTAACTAAAACAAGAATTATAATTTTTCAGATAAGTTATAACCAACACATAATGCATTGGGTACTAACATATTTTAATTGGAGTTGTTTAGAAAGACAAACAACACTATTGTTTTGATTTGATTTTAGGAGATTCAAACAAACCCCTTAACCTTAAAGGGATAGTTCACCCAAAAAATAAAATTCTCTCATCATTTACTCACCCTCATGTCATCCCAGATGTATGACTTACTTTCTTCTGCAAAACACAAATTAAGTTTATTGAAGAATATCTCAGTTCTGGATGTCCATACCATGCAAGTGAATGGCGACCAAAACTTTAAAGCTCCAAAAAGCACATAAAGACATCATAAACGTAATCAATTTGACTCCATTTGTTAAATCAATGTCTTCTAAAGCGATCCAATTTTGGGTAAGAACAGACAAAAATGTATAAATCTGGATAACATTCTCCTTGGAGATCCTGATTTCAAGTTCGATTACACTTCCTACAGCGCCATCTAGCGCTCTGCGCATGCATAAGGCTCTAGGAAGTGTAATCGAGCTTGAAATTATGATCATGCCGAGAGACTGCAATGGCAAGATGTACAGTGAAAAAGGAGTTACATTTTGGTCTGTCCTCACCCAAAACCGGTTGGATTGCTTCAGAAGACATTGATTAAACCACTGGAGTCATAATGATTACTTTTATTATGCCTTAATGTGATATTTGGACCTTCAGAGTTCTGGTCACCATTCACTTGCATTGTATGGACCTACAGAGCTGAGATATTCTTCTAGAAATCTTCCATTTAATTCTGCAGGAGAAAAAAAGTCACACATATCTGGGATGGCATGAGGGTGAGTAAATTATAAGATAATTTAAATTTTTGGGTGGACTATTCCTTTAAGTAACACATTTTGGTGTGACATGAATGACACCTCAGAACTGTGTAACTTGTTCAAGAGAGCTGTGCTATTACTTTTCCTTCTCTATTTCTTTTCCCAAAGTCTTAGCCAGTACATAACCAAGCAGAACATCCAAGCAACCAAATGGCAATGTGCTAAAAAAAACCATCAGAACACCTTGCAACCACCTATAACATCCTACCATCATGGCAGTGAATTTTACACAAGCAAGTGCATCTATTTATAGTAGTTGTAATCCATTAATATATTCCATTATTGATGCATTGAATCTTATTTGTCAGATTGAAATGCATCAATGCAATCTTACTAGGGCTGTTAATCTAGTTAGGGGTCTAAGCATCAAAGGTCATAGAGATCCCAAACTTGGCATGGTGGTCCTAAATCCCAACAGTGCGTCTGATTCGGACACAATTTGGTATACATCAACAACAGACAATGTTGATTCGTCAAAGTACTTACAAGCCAATTAAATGTGTGTCCATGGCCCATTTTCACTTATCACCCTATATCTTCTAAACACAAACATAACGAAAACCTGGTCAAATTTGACACAAAGACATTGAGGATAAACAACCAATTTCATCCAATTCTGCCCTTGGGGGCATTGTAACTATATAAAAAAAATGCATATATGATTTTGCATGCATATATGAATCTTATTAGGTTCAAGCCCAAAAAAAGAGAGAGTTTTGATTCCTTAAATCGTTTGAAAGATATAAGGCAATACAATGTATTGTGACTAATTGGCTTGTATCTTGTGAGATCAATATTAAAATTTAGTACACATGGACAAAAGAACAATCTTATGAAACATGTCAAATGCTAGGGGCTACTATAACTGAATAACTGTGATTATTCAGATAACTGAAAAAAAAAAACATCCATCGGATCTATTCTGTTGAATTTGGCTAATTTTGTCGTTTTCTCTTCACATGTGGTTGAACCCCGATAATAGCCACTTGCAGCTATATTTATTATGTAATATAGGTTGTACCATGTATGGGTTTTCTATAAGTAAATGCTTTTTTAAGTGTATGAAATTCTATAACACTTTTTATACTCCATCATGAAGTGTCAAGTACTCTTAATGCTGCTGTAACTTTGAAGAGAGGCTACAATATATTGATATATCATAGAGAATTATAACCACATCTGCATAAATTACTAATCATAGTTTCATGGCAGATACACTCAGGAGGGACTTTTCTAATTCAGTACATGACCTGACATAGACAAGACACATTGCATTATTGAGAGACTTCCCAGAAAAGTACATGACAGGAGCCATCTGCTTATTTATTTGAAGCAAGAGTTCATTATGCTCAGGTGCAGTGTTCTGTGCTCAAGTGAGTGTCTATTCTAGATTAGAAGAACCCACATCAATACAACTCATTACACGTGAGCACTGTGACACTGATCGCTTCAAAAGACTCTTACACTGTGGCATGATATGTGATCACAGAGATGGCATATAATTTCAGACCTGTTTTACATTTACATTTATGCATTTGGCAGACGCTTTTATCCAAAGTGACTTACAGTGCACTTATTACAGGCACAATCCCCCCGGAGCAACCTGGAGTTAAGTGCCTTGCTCAAGGACACAATGGTGGTGGCTGTGGGGATCAAACCAGCGGCCTTCTGATTACCAGTTATGTGCTTAGACCACTACACCACCACCACTCCGTTTTGCTATTACCATACACTTGAAAACAAATAAGGCAAGTTTCTAAGAAAACAAGATCAATTTAATGGATTGTTTAGAGTTTTGTAAGCTCTTGATTCATTAAATAGTATTTCCAGTGAATGGCTTAGTAAACTGCTGTGTTTATATTTATTATGACTATTATATTAGTGGTGCTTATGTAATGGGAGGCAGCTGGTATGTGATAGCTGTGCGGTATGTGTACATTTCACTCCCTTGCACACTAGTGATGGATGCTAGAGGCTGTAGCCTTTAGCCTCCTCGATAGATTGCCCATCTTCCATGCTGGCTTACACCGGTTCGAATCTCGCTTTGAGTGGGTTGAGCAGGACTGGAAACACTTAGAATTACATTTTTCAACTGGCGGACCATTAAACTGTTTGCAACCAGTGAGCAACCACCCAAAACAGTCTAGCAACTGCATCACAACCCCTTTGCAACTTCCCACAACATCCTAGAATTGTGGCAGCGTGTTTTGCAAGCACCACTTATGTTTTCCTCAGAACATTTAAAAATGTAGATTTATGCTGTATGTCCATCAGGCATCACATCAAGACAAGGGGCTTTTAACTTTTAGTTTTACCTAAACTTTTAACTTTGTTTACCGTGTCTAGCTTCTGAAACAATCCAGCTGATCATACAATGTTTACAGCAGGCAAAGATCATAACGACATGTGAAATAGGAGGTCTGAAAACTTCGCTCACTGTCACGCTGGCGATCCAGTCTGCAGTGTTCTCTAGCAGTGGAGTTAACACAAGCACTGGCCTGCTGCTTACAATCACCTTGAAATGCCTAGGGTGTCACTGAGTTCAAAGCCACTATGGTGGATTCTCGGAAGTATTGACGTAAATCCTGAGCAGCAAAGGAACAGTTATGAAGTTGTGTAATATTTAGTAATAAACAGCAGAATTAACTGTCAAAACAAAACGTATAATTCGAGAGAGAATGTTTCTGTAAACAACACCCAAGTCTCACTATCATATTTTGATGGGTCAAAGCTTGTCAGGAACATATTATATTTCTCCACAAAACCCAAATAACAAAATAAGAAGTAGTTATGTGTTGCATAAATAAAATTAAACCTAAAGTATTTATATATCATGGTAGTATTTGTTGTACTGCCTTTAATTAATACAGATTTTATTAATAATAATCATAATAATAACAATAATAATATATCTGTATTTAATACTTAATTGGCATCAAAATAATGTCACATAGCAAAAAATACATGGTCCTAAATTAATAAAAGTTTTTTATTTATATTTTGGGGCTAAAAATGGCTTTGTAAGATTCACCAAGTAAGCAGGAAATAACACTGAATTTGTAAAAAATGGACATGAATGTTAATTTTTTTGTGTTTTTTATGACTGAATAAATGCTTTAAATCTGTGTTCTGTAATCTGATTGGAGGAATTTCACAGAACATCTTTTCAATGGATTACTGTCACTGATTTTCACACACTACGTCTGGTGTGCATTGTGGTGTTCACGGCATGTAATTGATTTGGCATTTTTGAATTTGTAATAAAGATAAAGGTTTTTATCTGAGTTGTAACACTATCGGCTAGTCCATCTGAATATGCTCTGATTTTAAAATGATTCAAATGTGTATGCTAAGACTATAGTAAGCCGAATACCAAAGAGCGAGTTAAAACATGATCTCATGTAACCATTAATTTAACATATACGTTTTGAACAGGTGTTAATAAGTCATAAGATACACAGCAGAATCTGAGAAATACAAACTACAGTTGCCCACAAAAATATTTGTATACTTAAGCCGCACTTAAAAAGTATGAATGCATTAGAGAACAACATTTTAAAATAAGGGGCATTTATTTTAAAGACAGATTGCACAATTATGCTTCAAACAAAACATTTCTATTTTTCTATTCAACATTTTAGAAATACATTTGATGGGTTTCAGATGCTAAACCAATGGATACGATGTTCAAAATGAAGACTTATTTGGACACTTGTCCATGGTTAATGTGATGAACTCCATGAGGCTACACATGTGCTGTGTATTCCTTACATCAAACCATTATTTTATTATTATTACAAATGTTTAAGTTTATTAATTGTAAATGCCGCACTGTAACCCTGATTTTATTCGTACCTTTTTTTTCAGCAGGTTATATATATATATATATATATATATATACACACACATACATGCATACATACACTGTATACTGTAATAAAATAAAACACAGTATATAAGAAACAGTATTTCATCATTTTTATTTCAAGGTATGCAAGAAGTGTTCATATTCATTACGTTTTATCCTTTTCAGTCATTTATTCAACTGCATAATATAAATGTATTGTGGTTTAACCTTTTTAAGCAGGTCTAATATATTGCATTTGACTACTTTTGTATGCCCTATAAGATCATTTAAAAACTTGACAGTAAACATTTGGTCCAAGATATTTAGCTGATTGGAGGTAGGGCTGGTAAATCTCGTGGCACATTAAAAAGTTGATATGTAAAACTGTAAAACTCCTTACAGTTAAAAGGCACTGATGGAGAAAAGTGCGGTGTCTTTAAAAATCTTTACGTAAAGCAACACATCCCTGCAAATAAATAAATCAAGGTGAAAGTTGTTCCTTCACTCGATTGCATTTTTTTTTGCACCTAAAAAAAAAAAAAAATCAAATAAAGGATTACTGTATCGCAGTGGCTGTTTCCTTTACCAGTTACACGACTTTAAGCCTTTAAACCGTCATTTACATAGCAAAGCTATATGCCACATGATTGGTTCTCATGATTACACATTGTATTGCTTTTGACACGAGTTTCGCAAACTGGCACGTCATGACTTTCATTTGTTCTTAGCGAGTTCTTCTCCAGTAAACGGCAGCTACGATGAACGCCACCGCAGCGATGCAGGACACAGTGCGCCATCTTGACATCCTATGGCTAACACCTTGCTGCAACACAGAACAAGGCAAGTATTATAGTACGTTCACAACTCATTATGTTGGGATTACCGTAATGCGCAAATATTCACATCTCCATCAAACTCGGATTACAAATTGGAAACTCTGAATTTTACAAAAGCACTGACTTGACCATCCTAAACATTTATAAGCATTGTTATGAAACATAAATTGTGATCCCGAGGATGTGAACAAAGCAGAGTAGTATCTACGAGTCATCATCTAGTAATTACAGTAATCCCGACAAAATGTGAACACAGTAGGCCTGAAACACTGAATATTGCAATGGGACACAAAGTTTGAGACTGTGAATAACACCTATCAAATATGCAAGCATAATATCTGACAAATGAAGCCCATATAGAGTAATATGTATATCTTAACTAAAAACAACATTACTATTAAAGTATTAAGAACCCCCCCCCCCCAGTTCAGTACCAATCCTTCACATGAAATGGGCGTGAAAACATGTAAATGATAGGAGGGTAGTGGGTGGGAAAGGGGTTTGTGGGAGTGGGTCAAGCACAATTCACTTCCACAACACGCTAACACTAGAGATGTCTGAGCATATCAGTAAGTGGAACACTAATGGAGTTTTGGGGTACTTTTCTGCATATCTATCATGGGACAAAAGTTTTGTTCAAGCTTTGGAGTTAAAAAAAAGCACTCATAGCAGACATTGGCAGACCAAAGTAGACCAAAACCAGGACTGCTATGAGACTTGACATCAATTCATAGATATTTATTCTTACAAGGAAAGGTTTTGGGTTTAATTCACGTTAAACTCTATTGAAAGCATTTGTGGCATAATGTTGATTACAAATATGTAAGGGCGTGCTGATTGACTCCAGCCAGGTCTCCTAAGCAACCGACTGGCCAGGTTGCTAGTGTGAGTCACGTTGGGATAACCTCCTCGTGGTCGCTATAATGTGGTTCTCGCTCTCAGTGGGGTGCGTGATGAGTTGTGTGTGGATGCCATGGAGAATAGCGTGAGCCTCCACATGCGCTACGTCTCCGTGGTAACGCGTTCAACAAGCCACGTGATAAGATGCGCGGATTTGATTGATGGCCTCAGACGCAACTCAGGAGGCAACTGAGATTCGTCCTCCACCACCTGGATTGAGGTGAGTCACTACACCACCACAAGGACATAGAGTGCATTGGGAATTGGGCATTCCAAATTGGGGAGAAAAAGGGGACAACCCCCCACAATGGAGCACCTGCAAACCATGGGTGTAAATCACGGAAACTTGATGTAAAGTAGATCAAAAGTTGGCATGACTGAGTTTTTGGTTTTCATTTATGCTGCATTTATGTTCTTTTTGGAGAGGTTTTGTTACGTATTCTCTAGCATTGAATGGACCTACGGAGCTGAAATATTCTTCTAAAAATCTTTGTGTTCTGCATGAAAAGAAAGTCACACACATCTGGGATGGGTAAGTACTTTTTTATTATAAATCTCCACCTTTGACCAGCCCCAACCAGTAGGTGGCACTTCCACACCAGAATCAAAGTGAAAATGAAAATGTAGATTTACAGTTAGAAAATGACTTGAATATTGTTTTTAACCCACACCTATCATATCCTTTCAGTAGACAGGAATTTCACCAATGGAGTCTTATGGATTTTGTTTATACTGCCTTTTGGGCCTTCAAAGTTCTGATCACCATTCACTTAAATTTTTGGGTGAACTATCCCTTCAATAAAACAATGACTTGCATGTCGGTCGGTTTCTCACACAAAGCTACTTAGGTTTACTATTCCATTAAAATGGGTGGAACATTCCCAAGCCTTGTAGTCCCCTAAACTACTAGAAACGGCAGGTACCTGATCTTCCTTAAAGTTTCCGAAATAAGGGTCAAATGTACAGGCATCACCTGGGTTTGCACACTTCAGGCTCATGCTGCTTAGTGGACCGTAAATACCGTCACATGTTCACTATATTCCTGTTCTCGGGGCCACAGTATGCTCCATAACGCTTCATGAGTGTTTGAAGTCTGAACCCAGAAGCCCACATACCGCTTCCTTTATGATCATATGTGTGCGATTAAACTTGAGTGGCCCCAGGAAATGCAGCCAGCACTGCCTCTGCAGCACACATGCAAACGGCATCTTCCTCAAGTATAATAATGTCTTACAAATGACTCATCATATTTTATTACATGTTAACAACAGCATCAGCTGATTATTTTAGAAATGTACCGTGGTATTCACATTGCAATAAACAGAAAGTTTCAGGGTTTTGAAAAATGTAAAACGCATTGCAAAATAGAAGCATTTTCTCAAGCACACGTGTGTTTATGAGTAATATAAAAACTCATTATGTTTAACAGCTAGGCCTAGACAACAGCGAATGGATGCACACTGTATCTGTTAAACACGATGTTAACTACAACAAATGTGTATGTATGGCTATGTACCATTGTGGGTCAGTGGGTTTTTGTGTCTGTATTCCTAGACGGGATGTGTCTGGGTTTGTGCCTATGCACTTCCTGGCTCGAGTGGGTGCGTCTCTGTGTGTGGTGGCCCATGTCTGGCTCGACCTGTGTGGCTCCACTTGGGTGGGCAGACACCATTCATGCACACACATAACCAAAATACAGCAACTTACCCATCCTCCTTGCTGTCTGATCCAGGCAGAAATGTTTTCCCTGATAAACTGTAAAACCCAGCTAATGATCCTCTTGACAATATCCAAGTGGTTCTGAGTCAGTGCCTTAAGGAATGAAAGGTAAAAATGGTCTTAAACAGGATTCTTATAAATAACTGAAGTTAAGTTTCCAAGATCAGCATTATGCAGCAATTGTAATGGTACATCAAAGCAGCATTCATTAAGAGTTTGCTGTGATGTAGTTGTCATAGAAAGAAACTTTCTTGTTCCTCCTCATGGAAAAACAGGCACATTTTCAGTCATAATCAATTACAGATTAATACATTTATTCTAAATTTCTCATTTACATTTGTTATGTGCTGTGGCCCCAAAAAATAACACTCAAGCCCACAAAATGTACAAAGATCATTTCAGTAGAAAGCAAAATATCAAATCAAATTACATCTGCAAACAAATGATGTGAAGATTTATTTCAGCATTTTTGTGATTACTTTTAAAGGAATGTTCCAGGTTCAATGCAAGATGAGCATTTGAGGCATAATGTTGATTATCGCAAAACATTTTTAGACTCGTCCCATAGTCTATTAACAACACAGTCCTGTGCAAAACTCTTAGGCCCCTTTCATTTTTCACAAAAACATTTGTCTTTAAACGTAATCGATATATTCTGCTTTTAGTGTATCAGTAGGAAATATACATTTTAGATTTCAACAGGGCCTCCACAGAGCCCGGATCTCATCATTGAGTCAGTCTGGGATTACATGAAGAGACAGAAGCAATTGGACTAAATAGACAGAAGAACTGTGGTGAATTCTCCAAGAAGCTTGAAACATCATATCTGCCAACAACAAAGAAAAACTGTATCCAGGTGTACCTAGGAGAATTGGTACGTTTAAGGTCAAAAGTTGTCACACTGAATATTGGTTTACTTTTTTTTTTTTTTATGTTTACTGGACTTTACATGATGTTAATTGATAAATGAAAACTATTTATGACATTATTTTTGAAGACATCCTCACCGTGCAACATTTTTCACAAGTGCCTAAAACATTTGCACAGTACTGTATACACATATACATATATATATATATATACATATATATATATAAAAGAAAGGATGTTACAGCTTTACACATACAAAGGCATCATAAAAGTAATCCATATGACTCCAGTGTTTTAATCTATATCTTCAAAAGCTATAAGATTGATGTGGGTGAGAAACGAATCCATATTAAAGTCATTTTTTTTCTAACTGCCCAGTAGGTGGTGAGATACATAAAGAATGTGATTCTCAAAAAACACAAGAATGGGAAAGTAAAGTGGAGATTGAGTAGGGAGGATAATTTATAGTAATAAATTACTGAAACATTGATCTGTTTCTCACCCACACCTATCATATCACTTCTGAAGTCATGTATTTAACCACTGGAGTCTAATGGATTACTTTTATGTTTCCTTCATGTGATTTTTTCACTTACATTGTAATGACCTACAGAGCTGAGATATTCTTCTAAAAATATTTGTTTGTGTTCTGCAGAAGAAAGAAAGTCATACACATCTGGGATGGATAAGTGTAAGTAAATTATGCAAATTTTTATTTTTGGGTGAACTATTCCTTTAAGCTCAATTGACAGCATTTGGGCATTATGTTGATTGCCACAGAAAATAATTTTGACTCGTCCCTCTTTTATTTTAAAATGAGCAAAAATAGTGTTTACAGTAAGGCACCTTCATTGGAAGTGAATGGCGCCAGTCCAAAAACATTAAAATACACATTTGTTTCAAAAGTATAGCCTCAAGACGTAAACATTATACGTGTTAACATGATTTTAGTGTAAAAAATATAAATAAATTGCTCACTAACCTTATTAGTGTAAAGTTAAATTCAATATTACAACTTTGCTGTCATGACAACGCAACACAAGTAAACCCCGTGATCTAGTACATTCTTTAATGTTGGTAAATCCCAGATTTTATGACACTAAAATTATGTTTACACATATAAACATTAACATCTTGTGACCATGCTTTTGAAACAATGTGTGTTTTAATGTTTTTGGACTGACGCCATTCACTTCCAATGAAGGTGCCTTACTGTAAACGCTATTTTTGCTCATTTTAAAATAAACGAGGGACGAGCCAAAATTATTGTCTTTGGCAATCAACATGATGCCCAAATGCTGTCAATTGAGCTTTAAGGTCTAGTTCAAACAAAAATACAAATTCTCATTATTTGCTCACACTTATGCCATCCCAGATGTGTGTGACTTTCTTTCTATTGCAGAACACAAACAAAGATTTTTAGAAGAATATCTCAGCTCTGTGGGTCATTACAATGCAAATGAAAAAACTTAAATCACATAAAGCAGCATCAAATTTATCCACTCCAGTGGTTAAATCCATGTCTTCAGAAGCCATATGATAGGTGTGATCAATATTTAAGACATTTATTACTGTAAATTATCCTCCCAACTCCCAATCTCCACTTTCCCATTCTTGTGTTTTTGGTGAATCACATCCTTTATGCATATCACCACCTACTGGGCAGATAAAAAATTACTTTAATATTGAACCGTTTCTCACCCACACCAATCATATAGCGTCTGAAGATATAGATTAAAACATTTATATGCGTAAAAATTTTGGCACCCATTGTAAGGGCCTACAGAGCTGAGAAATTCTTCTAAAAATCTTTGTTTGTGTTCTGCAGAAGTCATACACACCTGGGATGGCATGAGGGTGAGTAAATGATGAGAATTTTCATTTTTGGGTGAACTACCCCTTTAACTTATATTAAACCTGGAATATTCCTTTAAACAAGTAGTGTCATGGTGATTTTTAGTGGATGTATGAAGTCAGTCCCCCTCAAATTTACACATGTGTCCACAGGTTCAGTTCATCACATTAACAAAGAACATTAGCCATTTTTGGTTTGCTATTTCGATATGTAGTGCAATTTATGCATTAAGTGTGGCTTTTAGGAGTCTGAATTCCTTTAGAGGCCATTAAATAAACTTTTTTTTTTACCTTGTAAATAAGCCTATATGCGAGGTGAAACAGAGCCACCACACGTCCCCAGTTAATGCCATCTTCAAAGATGCTCCTGGCCACTGTCATGAAGACATCCTGAGCGCAGTTAGCCTCCACAGTGTTAATGAGACTGTAAAGGAATAAAGCATTTTATATGTCATGCAATATATGCAATCAACTGACAATCATTTGCTAAAATTAAGTTGTGACAAAATGAAAAATAGAACTGAAACTGTTTCATAACCAGTGTCTGTTACTTTCTTCTCTTAAAATACACATTATAGAAGGAAAAAAGCATGAGACATAAGCTATTTGGTATGTCTTCTACATGTAAACCACAGTCACATTATTAATACATAAACAAATATTTTTTTTTAATCTAAAATGTATGTGGTTCAAAGTTTTACTTTTGTAATAAATGTTGCTCTAATGAATGATTAAATGAAAATGTTGCCACCATTCACTGTATAGAAAAAACGCACGCACGCACGCACGCACACACACACACACACACACACACACACACACACACACACAATCTGGGTGGGAACTGGCTGAGCAGTCAACGTATGATACAAAGGAACTGACACATAACAACACACGAAGTGGCTGCGTGCATCTCTCTCTCTCTCTCTCTCTCTCTCTCTCTCCCTCTCCCTCCCTCTCTTGCAACCCCGGCTCTTTATCTCTCTCCCACTGATTAGGCAACTCGGCACCGGGCGTGCATCCTCACAGCCCGGACACGCCCTCCTCCTTGTCACATTGATCAATTATTACAATTTGCTAAGTAAATATGTAACATTCTCACACTTTCAGGGCTTGGACGAATCTACGTTGTCGTTCACTTCTAATACTTGTGCTATTCTAGTGTGGGGACAATTTTAATTACTTTCTCATAATTAGTGACCCATATTTATAGAAGGACTGATTATAAAATAAATGTGAAAACTTACTGTTGAAGCTCAGCATTCCTGTTAAGTTCATCTGCTATCCTCAAAAGTTGATCTACAACCTCTTTGATTTGAGGATCATCTGCTTCCTGAGGTCTTCCTCCAAGTTCCTCATGGCTAATATGCATGCCTGGTTCTTCTACAGTAGCGCGCTCAATAACATACCTTGATTTCAATCCCAGGGAAAAACCAAAGCAGAGTAACAGTGAGAAAAATGATTGACAGCTGGGTGATGTGATTCTATGCAGTATATTTTCATGTCCTATCATGTCTTAATATTTGGGGAAAAAAATAGTGGTGGTGGCGTAGTGGCTAAAGCACAGGGCTGTTAATCAGAAGGTCACAGGTTCTAACCCTACAGCCACCATCATTGTGTCCTTGAGCAAGGCACTTAACTCCAGGTTGCTCTGGGGGATTGTCCCTGTAATAAGTGCACTGTAAGTCGCTTTGGATAAAAGCGTCTGCCAAATGCATAAATGTAAATGTTCTATACTTTAGTTTGAGCAGATTTTACAGTGGCTATGCACTAACTTGACAAACTAAACTAAATAAAATGGAAAACTGGTAATTTAAAAGCAATATTACAGGTGTTTTTTTGTTTTGTTATAAAAAATAAAAAACATTTGGAAATATACATCTTCTTTTAATTGGTAATCAAAGGTTTTTCCTCATGTCCTCAGTGTTACTTTCCCTAGTATTCTCCTAGAAGTGACATAATTTTTGGTGGGAAACCACTGGAATAAACATAATTAGGTAATAATAAAAATTTATAATTTACTTTAAAAACATTCTGTCTGATAAAATTAAAAAGAAAATTGTAATATCAATATTCAATAATCAATTAACTGAAACTTGGACTTATCAAAGATTAAGCATCCTGGTGCTTTTCTTTTCACTGCGTAAATTGTCAATTATAGTCAAGTAATAATTAATAAAGTTTAAGAGCCTTGGCATGACATATTTCTGAAAGTCTGGTACACCTTTTAAAAGAAGCATTTTAAATGACACACAAGCGTATTAGTTTGTTAAAAGTTAAAGAGTTCCCAAAGTGCTAAATCTCAGGAATGACATATAAAACATTCAGGATCCATATAACATGAGTAGGATTACATCAGTTTACCCTCTTAGTAGAACTGCACTTTGCTCAATGATCACATCATCCATGACATCTGAAATAAAGAAAAGCTGCTTAATATGGAGCGAATATGTACATATGTACAAATGTTTATAACTGCACAACATTTAAAAGGAAAGTGCGCTAAAAGTGCAGACAGATGTCTTTCCATTTCTGCGTCTGTTAATGTATTTTCCAAAATGTGGTGAACACTGACCTCTACTGGGCACGACTTCCTGTCTAAAACTCTGTTTGGTGTAGCCAAATAACCCTATTTCCACATTTGTATTCTCACTTCTCTTTATTCTCTGTTCTTGTCAAACCCACAAGAGTTGGTGGTATTGTTTTAAAGGTATATCTGCTATATCAATGAATGCCATTCAACGTTAGACACTAGGGCTATTGTTGGAATAGTGTACTAACATACTGTTCTTACTATTTCGGATGTAGTATGTATACTGTGCAACCTAAGCACAATGCAATGCGCTCCACTACCAGTATGATTAAAGTATGTTCACCCAAAAAAGAAAATTCTCTCCATCATTAACTCACCCTCATGCCAATCTAGATGTGTATGATTTCCTTCTGCTGAACACAATTAAAGACTTTTAGAAAAATATCTCAGCTCTGTTAGTCCATCCAATGCAAGTGAAAGGTGGCCAGAACTTTGAAGCTCCAAAAAGCATATAATGGCAGCATAAAAGTAAAAAAACAAATACGACTCCAGTGGTTTAATCCATGTCTTTAGAAGCGATATGATAGGTGAGAAAAAGATAAAAATTCAAGTCCTTTTTTTTTTTTACTATAAATCTCCACTTTCACGTTCTTCTTTTGTTTTGGGTGATTTGCATTCTTTGCGCATATCGCCACCTACTGGGCAGGGAGGAGAATATATATTAAAAAAGCACTTCAATATTGATTCGTTTATCATCCACACCAATCATATTGCTTCTGAAGAGATGGGTTAAACCACTGGAGTTGTATTGATTACTTATATGTTGCCTTTGTGTGCTTTTTTGAGCTTCAAAGTTCTGGCCACCATTCACATGCATTGAATGGGCTAACAGAGCAGAGATATTGTTTCTAAAAGTTTTTGTTCACCAGAAGAAAGAAATTCACACACCTGGATTGGCATGATGGTGAGTAAATGATGGAAAGAATTTTTATTTTTGGGTGAACTGTTCCTTTAATGAACCTGATATCTTACAGCCACGAGTTTTGACATCTCTTTGACTCATTTTCTGAGTGAACTGTTAAAGGACATTTTTACAAAAGCTTCTATTGAAAATGCAAAGTAAATCAGATTCCAAGATGACAACGGGACACCACTCACATGCAACCTGATGCGGTCATGTGACAGCCATGCTGTTTGAAATGTATTTGATGAATATACATACTATTTCACAATCTTTTTAAATATAGTAGGCAGTGTTCAGTTATCACTAAGCTAGTATTCTATTCCTACCATAACCAATGAGAATCTCTTATCACAGGCGATCATTGCAAGGGAATTCTGTGCTGTACACACTGCATACTGCTAACTAGTTTTCTAAAAATAGTAAGTGAAACAGAAGGCGTTATTTCACAGTTAAGTTTCAAACATTGTTGTCACATGACCGCATCACGTGAGATCCAGTTATTGTCATGAAAACAGTTATTTTGCATCTCAAATAAAAATGTTCTGTAAACACAGTTTACTAACGGAGGTCCGATTAAATGAGGTGTCAATAAAGATATGTGAAAAATAGGGCTGGGTATCACTATAGATTTCAGGATTTGATTCAATTCTGATATGATCTGATACTATTCTGATTCATTTGGGTATAATTCAGTTATAATGTCCATTTTGCTTAGGCTACATGTGATAGACATTCTCAGATAATGCTGTAAATTCTACAGGGAACCTTCTTCAACTTGGTAGACTACGAAAATATTAATTTTCATAATGAACTACAACTGTAAACTTCAAAGTGAAAGTAAAAGATTGATTATGGGATTTAAAAAATATTTATACCAAGCCCTGGTGAAAAACTGTGGCTCATTAGTATTCTGCACATTTATGGGGGGAAATTTTCATACTGTCCACACAATACATACTATCGACAATAGAAATAGGAGTAGTAGTATGACAGTATGCTATGCAATTCCATTTTTATTAGATTTATTCAATTAACTTAGCATTATACATATTGTGTGTGTGTGTGTGTGTGTGTATTTATCACTTTGTGAGGACCAAATGTCCCCATAAGGAAAACAGCTTATAAATCATAGATTATGTTTTTTGAAAATGTAAAAATGCAGAATGTTTTCTGTGGGGGTTAGGTTTAGGGGTAGGGGACAGAATATATAGTTTTTACAGTATAAAAACCATTATGTCTATGGAAAGTCCAACATATGTAAACACAACATATGTGTGTGTGTGTGTGTGTGTGTGTGTGTGTGTGTGTGTGTGTGTGTGTGTGTGTGTGTGTGTGTGTGTGTAAAATTAAAATGTGACGCATTATACAGCAGGAAATGTGTAACATCACTAATAAAATACAAAAATAAAAAAGTCCCAGGGGAAGTAAACATATAAGCAAAATAAAGCAAATAAGAAAAATATAATTCAAATAAATACTTTGTAAAGTTCACAAATGTTTATTCTTTTTTATTATTATTATTATTATTATTATTATTTAAAGAGTATCTAGTATTATCTTCAGTCACTAAAGCCATAAAGTTGGGTGTGTTATTAGTGAATTTGGATTTATGAAGATAGTATGCAATTCCGACCACAGCCACAGTGACAAAAGAAAAAAAAACGTCAGACGTGCTTTAGGATGACGTCAGAGGAACTTATACAATTGTTAAAATCAAACTTTACTAGACGGGTTTGTAGGCCAAAAACAGTGTACATCAGTCAATGAACCTGCGGGACTAATCTCGACCGAATTGTAGTCATTTCAGCCTTTAAAAGCCCATACATTCATAGAAGAAAACGCAGTTTTCCGTACTAGTATAGCTGAGAATTCAAAGTCGTCCTTCGTTGTGACGTCACAATGGCGTGCAAAGAGTTTGAAATAGAACCTATTGAAGCCGCTCTAATTTACTGTCTTACCTTCACCACCTGTAGCCCCCTTGAACTCGTTTTCATCCGTCCTCTCTCCGTCGTTCGCATCAGCCATGGTTATATTAAGCAAAAACTCGCCGACTCAAGCTTGCCAAGTAGCCGGACCAGCCTAACAACTTCTGAATCCGCTAAATTCACAGTTGCAAACAAAATACAACATAATCTGTTGAGGTGATCGATGCCTGTGGTTTATATGTCCTCGTCGATAGCACATCTAGACTGACCAAAACATGATCTGGGAGTAAATGTGGCCGAGGAGCTTACCAAGAGCTCCACCAATCCATAGGAACTCAGTCAATGACAGTGAAAATAACGCGGAAATGGAGAGCTGACTTTTTGCGATTCGAACATAATGGCAGATTCGCTGTGCCATGGAAAACCACTATAATGTATTTTCCCCACACCATTGCTGTTATATATATATATTATTTGTTAAAAACTATTTTATACATGATGTCCAAAATGAATCATGATCTGATAGGCCCTCATTCATATCTAATCCCTTACGTAACCCACAAAAACGTATAAAATGCAATTTTATAAGATGCGTATGTTCACACAAATAGTGCATTTATTTATCATAATATTGTATTTAATTAATAAGTTGTTAATTATGAATAAATGGAGAGGATTTGGGAAAATATATCTAAATCATATATTACAGTAAAGGTATTGGACCGTCCTAATTCCTTAATTACATAGATCTAATAGCCTATCAAATTGTCTTATTCATTTTGCACAAGCAGCCTGAACCAACTAAGATGCTGTTAGTGTTAAAAAATGTTTTTAAAAAATCAATTAAGTCCGATTAATCTTGGCTCAAACAGAGGGATTGTGCCTTCTGCACAATATACACCATAAGATGTCGCTGATGTCTATAATTCTGAACCCAATCGCCCTACTGGTGAAGCCCGTTGTACAAAGGTGCCTCAGTTTGTGCCTGGGAGGCAACGGATGTCCTAACCCTAGCCATAACCATATGGCGCCTGTAAGGATGAGTAGCCTGCAAGCCACTGGTGAACTAGGAATCTGTTCCATTTACTGAACATTTAAAGATGCACTCAGTAATTTTATCCTCATAGAAGAAGTTTTACTTCTCAAGAAATGAATTGCGATTTTGAAACATGCATAAATCACGACTACTCACATGAGATGAAGATCCCAGTTATATCAGTGACCTTATAAAAGCTGTTTTATTCTACATTGAGAGGGTCCCCACCATGCACCAAGCTTTTTCAAGGCAAGTCAGTCCACTCTGCCGCCATCTTTGGAACTCTCCCGGGCAGGCTGGGCAGCTATTATCAATGTAAACAAGAGGCATAAAAGAACAGCTCCTATCTACATAAATGGGGAAAGAAGGTTTGGTAAAATCAGTAAAATCTGACAACAATGGTATCATAAATTGTGTTTCTTTAGCTCAGATAACTCTAAAAAAATATCTATAACATTTTCAAACTGGCACATCCTCAAATTGACTGGCAGACAATGTTGGTATCTAAAATGTTATTGGCTGTATGGCTGGACTTTCTTTTCCTACATCCATTGGCCATTGGGCGATACAGTTTCTCCCATTCATTTTAATAGCGGTGGTCCTTCTCTGCTAAACTCTCTGTGGTAAGGATCACATGACCAGGCGAATAATACTTAAATCCGTAAACACCCTGTTATTGGACACTTTCACTTATGGATTAAATGAATCATGGCAGACAGTGATTAGTGAATTTCTACAATGGCATCTTTAAAAGTGGAGTTTGAACAATACTGCATCCAGGCCCCTAGGTGTCAGTATAAGTCCAAGACGACTCACTGAGTGCACCTTTAAGTATTAAGTATCTATTAAACAGGGCTGGCAATGTTATAAGCAATTCATTAGGATTCATTTAGGTTGTAGGCTTAACCATTTCACTCAACTCAGTGCAGAGGCCTGGAGAGGTGTGCCTAACTAATGGACTAAACTAATGGAAGTAAAAAAAAAAAAAAAAACTGATGAAGGAAAAGAAGCCATTGTGTCCACAACTTGCTCTTGCAAGTCCTCTGTGCAAGTACCGGGACATCACCTAATCGGTCATTTATAATTATACAGTTTATCTCATGTAGACCTGTCTAGTTATGAAATTGCAAATGCATTCTAATGTTGGCCAGCGATGGACAAGGTCTTTAAGTTTAACACCTGAATGTGCAGCTTTTGGACAACCCTGCTTGGTTCGATTGCTTGGACCAAACCCGAGTTCGTTTTCTCCCCCTCCCCCTGCTGGTCTCTGTTCAAATCATATTTTTTGGGTCCGAACTGCGGTCCGATTATGTCATCAACGTGAGTATAAGAGTCTGCATTTTACCACTGTATCTAGGTAACAACTCAAGAAGACGTCGCTGTTGTAAGTGAAGTATTAAAGTTTGTCTCTTTGGATTTACCACGAGAACTTGCCATGCCATGTGATGGTGTATTTAGACACAAGCAGTTAGGGGAAATGCATTATACCATGATAATTGCGATCGAAAGATTACAAAGACGCAAATTATACGTCAACACAAGCGGTTCACTTCCGCGATTTGGTACGATTATGTTCATATCAGACACCCTTCAGTCTTTCTACTGGTAGTAGAGCATGGGCAAATGCAAATTAGTGATGAGAAGGAGGACGTGGCTGGGCCGTGAGGGTGCACTGATCAGTGCGAGAGTGAGATAAAGGGGAGCCAAAGACGCCAGTTCAAGAGAGAGAGAGACGCACGCGGCTGCTGTGTGTGTCTTCTGTTTTAAATTGAGTTTGTCATTAAAAGATTTGTTGACTGCTCAGCCAGTTTCCTCCTTCTCCTTGCTCATCCCCTACCCATTACATTGGTGCCAAAACCCGGGAAGAAGGAAGAATGCGCTGTCATGGTGTCCACGCTTCTGACGGGTGGACCACTGGCTGGCGGAATGGCTGGAAGGGCAGCATCTCCCCTCCAGAGATGGGGGGTTGGTCAGTCCGGATGGTGCCCTGGCCTGAATCGGGCAGGGGAGGAGTGTGATGAGGAGCAGAGCATGGGTGGGCCGTGCACGGCTAGTGCTCAGTCAACTAAGCATTGGGAGAGCAAGAGAAGTCGATAAAGAGAAGTTGGGACACCAGTTCGAGAGAGTAACACACGTGGCCTCTGTGTGTGTGTGTGTCTTTTGATTTATGTTGTTATAAATTGAGTTTGTCATTAAAAGTTTAGCCAGTTCACACAGACAAGGTTAGTGAGGTTACTGATGCCCAGTACACAGGTCATTATTTGAGTTTTTTCTGTCACCCAACTAACAGAAAAACATCCTCCCCGGCACACAGGATGTAGTCTCCGGCTCTCCCTCTAAAATTCCAGTCTTCCCAGTCCCACGGTGGCTTTTGCCTTAACCATAACAGTTATCATCACGCATATTTACAATCACTGCCTTGAGGTGATTCTCTTGGCCATCATAGTCCTCAAGATTTGTGAGAGGGGATGTTGCGGACAGTTCATGGAAATGATGTTCTCTTTGTTCTTGATTTAGACCGTTCGTCTTCAAATGATCTGCAGTCTCCAGCTGACCCTCATTTTCTCTCGATGGCTTGAGGGAGGCTGTGAGAAAACATTCAGACCATCCCAAGAACAACTAGGCAGCATTACATGCCTTTCGATTTGACTGTTTGTGATGGAGTGTAAGCTGATCCACCAGCCTGGTTTAATTTAAGATTGTGACAGGAAGGACAGTATGGGGGATAGGAGGAAGTGGTCAGTGTATGGGAACTTGCTAATGGAGCTGTTACAGATTGTGGTGATGAGAGTTATGGATATATTTCCCATGAAGAGTGCACCAACAATGTTTAGATTCTGGTCCTTTATTTAATTAATGGCCAGCAATTTCTGCAGTCAAGCCGAGATCTTACCCATAGCAGACAGAACATGATTTTACATTATGTTCAATTTGATGCCTTAACTTATATAATTTGATTGTTAAAAAATCTAATCTAAATGCAGCTCCATTAAAACATGAGCATAAATGCACTATTTGTGTGAATATATGCATCTTATAAAATGGCATTTTATACGTTTTTTTGTGGGTTACGTAAGGGATCAGTTTGATATGAATGAGGGCATCAGATCATGATTCATTTTGGACATCATGTATAAAACACACCTATTTTCCCTTCTCTGTACCACAGATACACATTTCAACTCAGAAATGCATTTAAAATGGAAGCCTATGGGGCAAAGTGAGCGTGTAAAGAAGAAATGTGCAGCTCATAATTATGTTTACATGCTTACATTATTTCTGTGGGTGGAGTTTTCTGGGGGGATAATCAAAACAAGCACAAGTACAACCCCCAAATGATTTATACCATGATCAATGGAAACATGTAAATGCCTCATGCTGCAGCCTCCCAATGTTCAAGCCAAATCCACACCCTTGCTTAAATGTAAATTAAAAGTTAATTCACTTAACATGGTCATTTCAGCAGTTGAAAAATGTAGAATAGTGTAATGTCTTGCCCAATTGACTTCCATTGTAAGTGCATCAGTATAAACACAACTTTGTTTTTACAGATTGAAGGAAAAGTCCAATTATTTTCTGTGCTAATGGCCACAAAGGTTTTTTTTTTTACCTGAAATATTCCTTTAATTGATTTAATTTATTGTTTAGTTTATTTCAGGAAGAAATCGAAATGAATTTAACAATTCTGGTGGATTACTTCTACAACAAAATTAAAAAAAAACCTTGGTCAATAAAAAAAGTGGTTAGTGAGCAATGGAAGTGAATGGGGCCAGTTCATAAATACTGAAATAAGCAGTGTTTTGAAGAGGAGCCAGTCCATAAATATTGCGGCCTGCGGTGTGTGAGACTGGATATGCCGGAGTAAAGAAGATTTGTGAGGTAAAGTAAAGATTACAGTAATATTGCTTTAAAACTTAAAAGTATAACATTGTGCGTAATATGGGAAAACTTTAACACATAGACTTGTACTGGACGAGGAAACCAAGCAATATCTAGGGACCAGAATATTTGACTTAGGCGGCCATTAAGCAAGCACCTATCAACCGAATTGAGATGCTCTAAAAAAACACTCAGAACATCTTAGCATTGTGGTGGAAAGTTTGCAGGGCAAGCATCCCATACATTTTCTTCAGAAACGCTCACACTCAGATATATTTAGTTATCCAGTTATTCTGGGCTGAGAGGAGTTAGGCCAAATGTTCAAGTGTCTGTGTTGTTAAGGGAGGAAATAAACATGGGGCTAGATGGTCAAGGGATATGTCAGCACAACCATGGAGGGCCTAGGTTCAAAAGTCAGGACAAAGTTTTTGACTAAAAGGAAATGGTGGTGGAGCTTTGTGACCCTGTTGTTGCTGCAGTCCCAGGGGAAATAGTTTTTGGTTTTTTTTCTTCTAAAACATACTTTAGTCATCATCTTCCCTGCTTTATCAGATCCTGAATCACGCAGCAGAGATTCCAACCACAAATGTTTGTCATAAACTGTGAGAACAGGATTAGAGATTTAAATATAGTATCACTCCTCTTGTGAAAACTCAAACAAAATCATGTTTTCTTTGGTTTGGGTGTATTGCAAGATAAAGTTTACATACTTACTGGTCCAGTAGCATCAAGCTGCCATATAAAGTGACATGGAAAGCTTTTGCGTTTTAAAACTGGGCATCTGTTTAGCACGAGAGCATAGAGAGGGACGTTTGCTGATCAACAGAATTACTTGAAAATTTGTGAATGAAGCATTTCACTCTTTGTCACCATTTGGAAATTCTAACATTTACAATTACACTAGGACTTGTCCTAGTAAAATGCGCTTATGCATATTCGAACTTGCTGCATATCGTTTGGTTATGAGACATTTGAGGACCAATGGCATTTAGTGTCTTTGAGCACACCAATACGTTGATAACGTCCAAAAATCAGATTTTTCAAAAATTCCATCATCGCAAGAAAATCACGTTTACATGAAACATGAAATCAAGGGGTTCTTCTCTGCTTTGATGTCAAAACTAAGTCATGCGGACACAATGTGGGTAGAGGTGTTTGCATGCAACACGAAATCAGGATTATGGACAAAAATCTACATGTGTAGGTTTATACTTAAACCGTTTATGACCTTACCCGGATTAATGAACACCGTTGAAGGCATTTACATGACCTTACATGTTGTCGGCTTATAAAGGATAACCCTGTAAGATCGTGTAAACGTGCTCAGTGAGGTCAAAAGTGGTGTTGCGCAAGCGCAAATGAGATTTGAAAGCAACAGAACAGGGCTGCATTCCCCAAACGCATCATAAGCCTAAACAGATTGTAGAAATAATTTACATTTACATTTATGCATTTGGCAGACGCTTTTATTCAAAGCGACTTACAGTGCACTTATTACAGGGACAATCCCCCCGGAGCAACCTGGAGTTAAGTGCCTTGCTTAAGGACACAATGGTGGTGGCTGTGGGGATCAAACCAGCGACCCTCTGATTACCAGTTATGTGCTTTAGCACACTGTGCTTTAGAAACCAGACTCACTGTGGTGGGGGCCAGTTCCCCTCTGGCTAACATCATGAATATAATGCCAATATTAGTAATTTATGTGCAGTGCAAGTCATGGTTTAAAATTATTCAACCAAGTAAGGGTTAAGTGTCAGTGTTTAAACATCGATTTTGTATGAACTGTAAGATTAATGACTAAAGTCTTAGAAGTCCATCCTGGATTAACTGCAGAAGTTCACATATATGAATTGTCCTTTGTTAATTGGCTGATGAGGCTTTTGTTGGCAATTAATTGATAGTCTATGTATTCCATTTCAAGAGTGGAGTCCATCAATAGACCAAGGTGATGCAGGCAGAGATCAGTGAGGAGCATCGCAGTTCAACCTGGCTGGTAATTTCGGTGAGGTTTGGAGGGGTCCATCCTAAGTCCAAGGTTCAGACAATGGCGTATGAAGTATCCCATATCTTATGGTTGGAGTTGGCATCATTTTATCCTCTGAAGTCCATCATAATAGACTGAAGTGATGTTTGACTGGCACCGGCTGCATTTAGTCATCAACACTCAGACACGTAGCAGTGGAGTCCAACACGAAGCATACAATGCAAGTCAATGGGTGCCACAATTTTGAAGCGCCAAAATGCACATAAATGCAGCATAAATGTAATCCACAAGACTCCAGTGGTTAAATCCATGTCTTCTAAAGTGATATGATAGCTGTGGGTGAGAAACAGTTAAATATTTAAGTCCTTTTTTACTATTACTATCCACTTTCACATTTTACTTTTGTTTTTGGCAAAATGCATTCTCTTTTTGGAGCTTAAAACTTTGGCACCCATTCACTTGCATTGTATGGACCTATAGAGCTGAGATATTCTTCTAAAAATCTTTGTTTGTATTTTGCAGAATAAAGAAAGTCATACACATCTAGGATGGCATGAGGGTGAGTAAATGATGAGAGAATTTTCATTTTTGGGTGAACTATCACTTCAAGCTCACCATGCTTTAGGCAAACTCAGCCCTGATTGAAAGATTTTTAGCGAAATACAACTTACATTTTAGACTGTTCCTCACACAAAGCTATTGTATGGCTAAAGACAACTTTGAACATAGAGTATAATCATATGGAATACTTTTGTGGTGCCTTTTTGTCCTTTTTTCAGCTTGACAGAACTAGTCACTAAGTGCTCTTGTTCTATGGAAAAGTGCAGTGTGAACAAAATAAAAAAGAAAGTAATTTGGATCAAAAGGAAGCTTTTTGGGGGTGGGGGTTGGGGGGTGTTTCACTGAACTGGAAAGACACATTGTTAGTTGACCAACCCTTTACTGTTACATAACACTGATTTACTGGTTCTTCATGATGATCTGTTTATGGTAGAAGGGAGGGTAGTTCAAAATCATCACATTTATCCCACCAAGGGCTGACAATGCCCACTCGGGCTGAGGGACTAGCAGTCCAGCATCCACACATTTACACATGCATGGAAGACAGTGTATCTTTCTGTGGACTGGATTTCACTTCTCAGTGAGTCAGAAGAAGTTTTGATCAAAAGAAGAGGAGGGAAGAGAGGTCATAGAGAGATCCAGCTTTGAGATGATGCAACCAGCAGGTAAAGAGATATCTTATATATTTCACAAAGATAAGGAAAATGACATGACCTTGACCACTTTAAATTGCGCTCTTCCTTCGACGTATCGCGGCTGTTCCCAGGTGACATGTCCACTGTGTGGCACTAAAAATGAGTTAAATGTTCTCCCAGTCAGATGAGGTATTTAAGGTTAATGCTCTTTTGAGTTTCAAATCAACATAACCCTTCCTCCTACCATAAACCTTATATATATATATATATATATATATATATATATATATATATAATAGTCAAAATGAAGACAAAGTACTTGGAGATTTTCTGATTGACAAACTTAGTGAAACATTTACATAGTGTGATGAACACCTGTGGCTAGCTAGGACACCTAGCAAGGTTAGCCACAACATAAAAGAGAGGTAAATGGCAAGCAGAGATGAATACTTAATCTTTTGCACCAGGTTAAGCAGCATACTTTTAAATAAGTTCATCATACGGGAGTAGTGTGCAGCACTGTATGCGTAAATGTGATGTATGGATCAGAGGGAAACTCAACATGCATTCTCATAATAACTGTTATGTGGCACAACCCTCAGAGCCGTGGGCATTTTGGAACTTGTGGTTTGATTTGCCACTGTTAGACAATGGGTGTATCTGTTATGCTGTATTTGGAGTAATGTGACAGCACATACTGTACCAATAAAGAAATAAATACATTTAAATTAGTTAAATAATAAAATAAATAAATAAAACTTAACTCAATACAGAAAGGTAAAGGGCTTTAAAGGAATATTCCGGGTTCAATACAAGTTAAGCTCAATCGCCAGCATTTGTGGCATAATGTTGATTATCACAAAAATACATTTTTACTTGTCCAAAAAAAAAAAAAAAGCAAAACTCACAGGTTTACAGTGAGGCATTTACAATGGAAGTGAATGGGGCCAATCTGTAAACATAAAATAACTCACAGTTTCAAGGTATAGCCACAAGATGTGAACAATAATGGTTTTAACATTATTTTAGTGTCATAAAATCGATTACTAATCTTTTCTGTGTTCAGTTACAGTATATCCAACTTCATTGCCATGACGATGTAATGCCTAAAACTGTGATACTTTTTTATGCCATTAACCCCTTAAAAATGTGCCCCATTCACTTCCATTATTCCTTCCATCCCAATATTCAGAAAAGTGGTCAATCAATGTTTCTTATGACAATCAATCAATGTGTTTGTTTGTTTTTATGACAGATTCTTCAACTTTTACTTTTTGTCACCCTCAATCTTAAATACACTTTGGTTATGTCAATGTACATAAAAAAAAACAAAAAAAAAAAAGTAATTTATTTTTTATTTACACCTTTGAATCTCATGACACAATTCCATAAAATTATGTCTGACAAAATTAAATTAATAGTAATATATATATATATATATATATATATATATATATATATATATATATATATATATATATATATATATATATAATAATTTATTCAAGATTACTTTTCAATTATATTTAATTTTGTTATGTAATTTAAATGCGTTGAAATACATCTATACCAACAACATTTATAGAAAAGAAAGAAGAGACCAATGCTGGTTATGAGTAAAATTTGTAGGACTGAAAGGGTGCCATAAATATTACAGACTACATGCCACAATTAATCATTATTATCTGCCAAAGTCAGAAAAGAAACAATGCTTTTAAAAGTTTGCAGGAGACAAAGTGTTGCAGAGGCTTGACACAAGTTCAAGACAGGTAAAAGTATGTACTTGTGTTTTCTACAGTGTGCAAGCCTTGAAGAAAACGCTTAACCCGGTCATTAAAACATTAAAACGAGGTTTTACAGAGTCGGCTGCACACATCCAGGATATCGACTGATAAAGACAGGGACACGCATTTGAATACGTCATTTCAGCGCTATGCACGCGCCTTCCACGCAGAGGCTATACGTTACACTTGGTCGATCAACCTATAAGGTTTATACTAGAAGTATGGCACTTTAAAGGGTTAAGTCGCACCAAAGTGTGGTACCAGGTGAGCAGCCCGTCAGTCGAAGGAAGCGGAGCTGATGTGATTTCCTGCCTGATGCAGCAAACGTAAGAGGAACATTTTCTTAAACCATCTCTAACATCTCTTTTGAAGTTCCGACGTGACACTGGTCAATTACAGTATGCGTCTTTTGAGTCTTAATTTACGAGTAAGTTACCGACATTAACGATAGATATCCAGCATAAGAACTCTTTCTCGCTCATGATTGATTGATGCTCGTTCATATAATTTAAACTTGTTTAATGGCATTCTTGCTTTCATCAACAAATATAGTCCGATCTCGAAACAGGCGACGAGATAAATAGCTAATTTACAAGAAGTAAAATGCACAGTGCGAAACTTAATGCGTGTTTCAGCTGTTCATCATTGTAAGGATTTCCATACTCTGATTAGTTCAGGTGATCACTATCAATCACTGTGATTAGACAATCGTAGATATATGTCCGTTTAATTATCCATACAGGCGGAGTAATAGAAATATTATTGTTTAGGCAACTGAAATGGGAGATATGCCTTACAAAATGTGAGGCTACATCATTTATATGCCTATAAGTCCGTATAGCTAAAAAATATTTTCTGTTTTTACTCCAATTATAAACGAATTGAACGGACAAACCCAAACAAAGATGCGCCATAACCATACCGTAGTTCCAGCCAAATATCACAAAAATGGGTTACTTCAATTCTGCTTTAAAACCCATAATTAATTAAGCCATTAATGCATGAACCAGCGAAGTGTTTGTGTTAGTATAGAATTCCCATTGATTGTTATTTGGCAAACCCATTTAAACATTTTAGGAACGTTCTATTTAGGTTCCAGAACGTTTCAGGAAGTTTTGTGTGTTACATTCTAAAGAACTTAAGATGTTTTTATTTAAATGCTATTTTAAATAACAATAGCATTCATAATAACACTCTCCACACTCCACCTCTGGCTCTACGTGCCGCTGTACTTACTCTGCTGTACTGCTGTCTTTTATTTGTATTCTTACTTTTAATATATACTGTGTGGACATATTTATATTGCTTATATTTTAATACTTGTTTCTCTTAACTTTCTTATATTTAGAGAATGTGTGACACGCGCCTACAACACCAAAACAAATTCCTTGTATGCGTAAAAAACGTACTTTGCAATAAAGCTTTTTCTGATTCTGATTTAAGGGTATAATTGAGCAGAATCAGATTTTTCCATTGTTTTTTTTTGTTATTTTTCTTAATTTCTTTATTTAATGGTCTTATTTTTATTATAGTCTATTTCTAAAATATTGCAGAGAGGTGATTGATAAACACCGACGTTAGTGTATTAAACCATAACAGGAAAACGTCTTGGTTGCGTATGTAACCTTCTGTTCACAAAGCTGATGCTATGGGGGAGTGTCCTTCTACACAACCTAGTTGAAACCTTTCTACAATAACACCAATTCTAAAATTGGCTATGGTGTTTAAGCCCCGGCATTTTAGACGCAAAGCTGTCCACGCAAACACCGGGCACGCAAACACCATTTCTCCGAATTTTCTGACTGAGGTACAAGAGCGCATCGTTCGCACCACAAAGAACTCCGAGTCTGTAGTGTGGCCAGTTTACACAACGTCTCATTACCACGAATTTCTGCCTGGAAATCTGCCCCAGCATGTCACCTTGCTGGTAGAAGGCAGGAGCTGTCCAAGGTGCTAGAGTAGATAAACAGCGGCGACATATAGTGATGGTCATGCGCCCTTGGGGTTAGGCATGCCATGGCACACGGCACTTGATTCAGCACTGAGGAGTGACAAAAGAGTCGGGCGGGAGGGCGCATCACAATAACTTATAAAGATACAAAACTCCTGCCGAAGTGCTGCGGGGAATCAGGATGTCGATGCGGCCTGTTCTCCAGTCGAAATGTCAAGCAGAGAGGCGAAGTAAGTGTTTGCCGGAACACTACAGGGGAGCGGCGAGTCTTCTCATAGCAATGAAGATCCCGACTGCTGACTCATGTATGTCGAAGGCGAAGTAGTAGAAGGCTTCTAGATGAGAGATGAATCACTGTCTTGAAGGAAGAAAATTCTGAGGAATGGTGTTTACACGCCCGCTTTTATACCGGACACCTTTACGCCTAAAAGGGCTAAAACACCATAGCCAATTTTAGAATTGCCGTTATTGTAGAAAGGTTTCAACTAGGTTGTGTAAAGGACACTCCCCTTAGTGACAGCTTGGTGATGCAGTGTTGAGTGTTCTGAGTCAGAAGGGAACTCTTTTCTTTTTACATTACTTCAAAGCAATGATAGTTTCATTTCTGTCCAATACAGAAGATAAATATTGAAGAGGCGACTTGATGTATCACCAGTTTCATCAGTCATGTTGAGCTTAGGTTGCCATAAATAGTAATACTAATACAATGGCATATAAAAAAGACAGTTACAGTGCTGTGAAAAAGTATTGGCCCCTTCCTGATCTTTTATTTTTGTGTATTTTTCATACTTATTGTTGTAAATTTTCAAACTAACATAAAACAAAGGCAACCTGAGTTAACACAAAATACATTTTTCAAATGTGTGTGTATATATATATATATATATATATACTGTTCTTTGGCCCACTCTTCTTTGCAGAACTGCTTTAGTTTTACCATGTTGGAGGGTTTTCAAGCATGAACTGCCCATTTTAAGGTCCTGGCACAGCATCTCAATCGGGTTCAAGTCCATTGGTATCGACAGGTCATTTTTCCGGGGCTTCAGCCCCGAATGTTTTGACTGTAGCCCCGAATGTAATTTTAAATGTAGGCAACACAAATTTAGGTGCAGCTCAACAACATCAACAAAAATATTTCTGTATGAATATGTATTAATCTTCATGTCTCGCAGGTCTTTGAAGATCATAGGCTACTCGCACTAATATTGCTACATTTTGTTTGAAGTTTATGTCACATGACACCCTCCCCCTGCGCCTCCCACGACTTGAGAGAGACAGCTTGTGTCACTCTGGAGGAAAAAGGTAACGTCAAGAAAAAAGCAATGCAGCCTTTATCAAAAAGAAGAGTAATGGTGAGGATTTAATGATGTTACCTACAAGTTTAGCTTAATGTTTTTAAACTTGTGGGCTGGTCAAGGATGTCCAAATGTAGGGTGATCATACGTCCTCTTTTTCCCAGACATCTTTTTCGGACTTTAAAAATGCGTCCGGCCGGGATTTATTTTATATATATATATATAAATATATTTATTTATATATATTTATGTTATGCTAATAGTGTATTTTTCACTGTATTAAAGTTTGCATTCATAGTAGCACTGTTTTGAACTCTGTTATGTTTAATGATAAATCAGGAAATTAGCCATTTTTGAGGTACACATTGAAATTTCCATTGAACAACACATGTACTTCGTTGTTTCCCATTAATTGACTAGACTCTGGCATCCCACCACAGTCTCATTTGCCCCGCCACAGTCTCATAATGAACCAAAAACATTTTTACACTTCTCATCTAAAATATTTTTGCACTTCTCAGTCTCATAATAACTCTCCTGCGCCAGTCAGCTCCTCACCCGCTGCTGTAAACTCACGTGCTCAAACACACTCGCAGGTATCAGCACTAGAGTATTCCTGGATCTGTCTAATGTTATTTGGTTGCGGAGGAAATCTTTGAGGTAATTAACATTAACTAACATTAAATGTATACACTGCATTTATACACTACACCAAACACTCCGTGTACAAGAGCAAACAGATAATATTATTGCCGAAGTTACAATCATGATGATTAACGTAAATTAACGTTAGCATCACTAGGTTAATTTGCATTACGTTACACTACTTATAGCTTCACTAGCTAGCTATCGTTAGCAGTCTGAGGTAACATTAAAAATAAAAAGCTGAAACTGACATCCCTAGTTTTTACCCTGCTTTTCAGAATGAGCATACAAAAATATTTTAAGAGATGTCAAACCCCAGATGAGGAAGTTAAATGAGGCCCTGTGAGAGATTAGTTAGCACCACAGACTCTAGCTCTGGGTGAACATTGTGGGTCGGGTAGTGTCAATCCAGCATATTTTAGCCAATCACTTTTGGCGAGGCAGGCCTTGGCTCTGTCAATTAAACCCTGGCTGGTGGTGAAGAGCATCATGTATATGGGGAAGAATTGGAGGCGCTGTTTCTCACAATTCAATTTATTTCAAAGTTGCCTACTGCAGCTTTAAGAGCACAAAACTGTTTTCAAGAGCACAACACTAGCCTCTTAATTTTGCTCTCAAAGCGCACCAGATTTAAGTATTTAACTTTAAAATGTACAACATTTTCTAAAGGGTGAGCATACCCCGAACCCCCCAAGAGGATCTGATGTCCACCCCGCCATAGTCTCTCAAAATCCTGTGGGAATCACTGTACTTTCATTGTAAGTAAGGTGCCAGAGTGCAGAAAAACATAAAGGTAGAGAGTGTTTATTTAAAATAGATGGGCGGGGGGCGGGCGGGGGGGGGTCACCTAAAGCAACACCCACTTAAATGGGGCCGGGCTAAGCCCCGAAGCCTCCTCAAGTCCTAGAAAATCCCCTGTTCAAGTCAGGACTTTGACTAGGCCACTACAAACTTAAATTTAGCTTCTTTTGAGCCATTCAGAGGTGGGCTGACTCCTATGCCTTGGATCATTGTCTTGCTGCATAATCCAGTTGTGCTTGAGCTTCAACTCACGGACTGATGGCCGGACGTTCTCCTCTAGTATATTCATTTAAAAACAATTAAGTGCCATGAGTGGAGTGGCACTGAGTGGTATTGTTCAGAGTAGCGCCACCTCTCGTTTTTGATGGAAATTAAAATGAGGCTGTGATGGATGGGCTTGAATCTCTTCACCAGCATGTTTACCTTCTCCTGTGGCATGATCGGAAGCATGTTATGTCAACAGCATGGGAGACATGCGTTGGGATCCCACATTGAAACCGTGTTAGCATACTCTGTGATAAGCGTGATTTAAGAGGTTGCGTTTTGACTGCACTGTATATAGGTTTAGGTTTGTGGTTGTGGGATACAGTTTATAAAATAGTCATTCTTCACTGCTAACAGCCTGGACAGATGAAGAAAAAACACTCGCTTCACAACTCACTTTTTCGCCCCTCTGTGGACATTTCATACAGAAAATGGAGCTCACACGTGCCACTGGGGGCATTGTTTCACATTTTAGTAAGCACAGACACGTTTTAGTAAACGAAAAGTCAAACTACTGTTTAAAAACTGCGGCTCAACGGTCAAATAAGTCCTGTCGTTATAGTGTTTTGAAAAAGAGCGCAGATGGCCGTAAAAATGCGTTTGGTGTCAACGGCACCTTTTGAAGTGTTCAGAAACATTTATTTATTGAATTTAGCCTATTTATTTATGCATACAGTGGTTGCTTCCAAGTTAGTATTTTATTAACAATTAGCTACTTGAAGTAGCCTTTTTTGGTGAAAACCAGCATGGAGAATTTTTGTAAGGGAAATAAAGGTGCACTCAGTAACTTTTTGTTGTGTCATCTTGGCCTTACAGTGACACCTAGTGGTGTGGATGCAGCATCATACAAAATCAACCGTTTTCAGTTACAGATGATGATCAGCCATGATTAATTTAATCCAAGAGTGAAGTTGTCCAATAACAAGATGGATGCTGAGATTAAGAGAGTAGTATTCAACTGGTCATGTGATTCTAAAATGGCAGCCCCCATGAGGGCGCCCCTCCCCATGTAGAATAAAACGGCTTTTATAAGGTTACTGATATGACTAGAGTCCTCATGTGAGTGGTCATGATTTTTACGTATGTTTTAAAATTACAATTAATTTCTTTAGGTAAAAAGAAGTCAAACTTTTGTAATGGGGAAAATTACTGAGTACACCTTTAAATAACTACATTTAAACCTACCCTTAGAGCGATGACTGCATGGCCCCATGAAAATGTCTCTGTAAATTGAGAGAGAATAACGTCTCTATGAGCGTGCATGAGAAAATCAGGCGGTATATGCGCTGTTTTTTTTTACAGCGCAGGCACC
The DNA here is from genome assembly GCF_025860055.1 of Xyrauchen texanus. Taxonomy (NCBI): domain Eukaryota; kingdom Metazoa; phylum Chordata; class Actinopteri; order Cypriniformes; family Catostomidae; genus Xyrauchen; species Xyrauchen texanus. Next base: position 57,661,204 of record NC_068276.1, read on the forward strand.
ATATTAAAATGCAGGATCAGATAAACCGAGCATTCAACTGGTTGTGAGGTTTGCAGTGATGTAGAGATGTGTGTGGAGCCACGGTTGGTGGGTGAGATGAAAAGCCCATTCGCAGAGGCGCGCACGTATCCAGTGCTCTCGTCGAGTTTATGTAAATACTCTACAAACGATTGGGGAGGAATATCCGTCTCGCGCCACACCGAGAACACGACACAACTTCAACTGCACCTAGTAAGCAAGATAAAGCGCAAATGAAGGGTGAAGGTGATGTAAATACTGCGAGGAAAGATGAGGATGCTGATGGATCTGGTGAGTTTCTCATGTTGTTTATTCGGTGTGTTCCGAGTGTGCGTTTATTGTTTTAATGGAAAAGATCTTAAGATATTAAAAAAAAATGTTTTTTTGACTGACTAATTGACTGATTTCCTGGCTATCGTTTTTTATTAACGTGTGTTTAATGCGTACCCTTATTGCGCATCTAATTCTTGCAAATAGTGCATGTGGCTTTTGTTTTAAACAGGTCTTTATTCTGCAATCGGTTAAAACTATTGTTACTAATATGAGTCAGAGAACGTGCATTTTCTACTTAAATTATTCTGTTTCGGTAAATCAGGTAGATAAGCAGTGTACTTTGGTTTTTAAAGCTTATTTCTAATGGAGTCGCGCATTGCCCGTAGGCTGCGCACAGACTGAAAGCATGATTGCACAAGAGGAAAATCCATCGCAGCATCATCTTTTACCTGAGGATGAGAGCAGAGAGATGCTGATTTGAGTGGGCGGCGCATGTATACCCGAGTTGTCAGAGGGGATTTTCCCACGTTGGGTCACTAGAGGTCGGGACACCCTCGCAGCCCCTGTGGTGAAGTGGGGGCCCCGAACATGTGCGGGGGCCCTCTCACGGCGTTGTGAGAGACGAGCTGTATCTTGAGCTATTTTTCACTGCAGAGGCTTTTGCACTAAGCAGCATAGATTTGGTGTGTTTATAGTGATTTAGTGTGGATTAGAAGAAATAGTTTAAAGTCAGGGATGTAGTAGGGAATTCTGGGCTCCCTGACTATATATTGCTTTGGGCCCTTTTAGTATTAAAATAATACTGTTTTTATTTGTTGTTGGGCCCCCTATTCCTTTGGGCCCCCTAGAATCGTTACCACCTTTCACCCCAGCTACAGCCCTGGTTATCGTGCAACATTTTTCAACGTATGGAAATACTTTAGAGACAGAATACTGAACCTTTCCTGTAAATTTCAATAGGCATTTGTCAACCAAAACAAAATAAAAATGGGAAATACGTGACTGCAGGGTACAGCTACTTCTGCCATGGGTTTGCAGCCATTACTTCAGTATACACTTGTCTTAAATAACACTTTCCTCTTCTGTATGGTCTGTTTCACAGCTGTTCACATTATACTAATATACAAATTATCATCTGGTCACAACTAATTTGGCTAGTCTCTTGGCTGCTGTTTCTTTTGAGCTCATGTGCTCAAATGCCAACTCCCATCTTATTAGCAGGAATATTCATCCAGACATTTCCCTCCTAGCATCACCGAAAAGTTCATTTAAAAGCTATATACTGTATATACTGTTCTGTGCAAAAGTCATAGGCCTCTATATTTTTTACAAAAAACATTTGTCTCAAAACATTTAATTTTGATAATCTTCTGAATTATATCAGTAAGAAATATCAATTTTAGTCTTCAACATTCCCATTGCAAATAGCACTGAATAGAAGAAGAGCAAGGAACCCTACAACAGACGTTATGGCCCCCACAGAGCCCCGATCTCAACCTCTGAGTCATTTTACATTTACATTTATGCATTTGGCAGACGCTTTTATCCAAAGCGACTTACAGTGCACTTATTACAGGGACAATCCCCCCGGAACAACCTGGAGTTAAGTGTCTTGGTCAAGGACACAATGGTGGTGGCTGTGGGGATCGAACCAGCAACCTTCTGATTACCAGTTATGCGCTTTAGCCCACTACACCACCACCACTCCAGTCAGTCTGGGATTACCACAGACTAAGAGACAGAAGCAATTGGGACTAAATAAATAGAAGAACTGTTGCAAGTTCTCCAAGAGGCTTTGAACATCCTGTCTGCACAGATGCAAAAATGCAAATAAAATTCAATATGTCTCACTGAACCTCGTATTGAACTCCCAACAACATAATGTGTGAATAATCAAATTAAGTAATGAAACTAATTAATCACATTTAAAATGTGTTTTCCTATTAACCCCATTATCCCAATAACAGAGCAGCAGAAAGCAATAAGGACAACTGTGCAATAAATAATGCATTCAATATTCATTATAACAATATTAACACGTGCAAAGACTTAAGCACTACATACGATATTGCAGCGCAGGTTTACAGACTTTAAAATGATGATTATGAGCAGCCATGAGAGCTATTACAGTTTATTAATTTAACTACATAAACTGATTTCTCAAAAATGGTCAGGCTCATGAAGAAATAAGTGTTTTGCCACACGAAAGGGATATTTTTCTGAACATTTCACAGTGTTTTGAATATTTCATTCTTTTATTGATTGGGATAATAAAACTGATATAAAAATATCTTATTTCGAAATTTGAGCCTCGTGCTGTGTAGAAGATCGGTGCGTATCTGAGTTGTACTTTTGGAATCTATAAAGATAAACATAAAATACTCCGATCAGTCACAACATAAAACCACCTGCCTAATATCATGTAGGTCCCCCTCGTGCCACCAGAACAACTCTTGATCCATCGAGGCATGGACTCCACAAGACCTCTGAAGGTGTCCTGTTGTATCTGGCACCAAGAAGTTAGCAGCAGATCCTTTAAGTCCTGTAAGTTGTGAGGTGGGGCCTCCATGGATCGGACTTGTTGGTCCAGCACATCCCACAGATGCTCAATCAGATTGAGATCTGGGGAATTTGGAGGCCAATTCAACACCTTGAACTCTGTCATGTTAGTCAAACCATTCCTGAAATGTTTTTGCAGTGTAGCAGGTCGCATTATCCTGTTGAATGAGGACATTGCCATCAGGGAATACCGTTGCCATGAAGGGTTGTACGTTGTCTGCAACAATTTTTTAGGTAGGTGGTATGTGTCTAACTAGCATCCACATGAATGCCAGGACCCAACGTTTCATCAGACCAGTCCACCTTCTTCCATTGCTAGATGGTCCAGTTCCGACAATCACCCATTGTGCCCATTGTAGGCACTTTCGTCTGTGGACAGGGGTCAGCATGGGCACTCTGAACGGTCTGTGGCTACGCAGTCCCATACGCAGCAACCTGAAATGCACTGTGTGTTCTGACACCTTTCTATCATGGCCAGCATTAAGTTTTTACCAGACTGGCTAGCTTTCGCTCCCCACGTGCATCAATAAGCCTTGGGTGCCCATGACCCTGTTGCCGGTTCACCGGTTGTCCTTCCTTCGACCACTTTTGGTAGTTACTAACCACTGCATATTGGGAACACCCCACAAGACCTACTGTTTTTGAGATGCTCTGACCCAGTCATCTATCCATCACAATTTGGCCCTTGTCAGAGTCGCTCAGATCCTTACGCTTGCCCATTTTTCCTGCTTCCAACACATAAAATTCAAGAACTGACTGTTCACTTGGTGCCTAATATACCACACCCTTTGACAGGTGCCTGTAAATGTTATTTACACCTGTCAGTCATTTTAATGTTGTGGCTAATCAGTGTATTGCAGTGGAACACAAAGCTAAATAAATAAAGCAAAGTATTGAAGTGAAGGCCAAATTACAGAAAACAACACCTCTATTCTACAATCTCTATTTACCACTCTATATACTGTACACCCAATTGCAGGGTGCAGGGGCCCCCACACATTAGGGAGCTGGCAGTTTTTAAAGACGGATGCATTTTTTATTTATTCTTACATTTGTGTCTTTTACTGTGGATATGACAGATAAAACCTGTAAATATTTTCTGTATTTCTAAGAACATTTGTCTGAAGTCATCAAATCGACTAGCATCACTTTCAGCACCTTTTAAATAGAATTTATCTGATTTCAGTTGCTCTGTTTTTGGGTTGGAAGTCATTACTGATACATTTTCTGATCTCTAACGAACTGCCACGTTCATTTTTAAGCTATATTGACCTATGAAAAATACTCTTTATTGACACTACAGAATTACTTGATAGTTTTAAATGTACTTATTACAAACGATAATGCGTGTATTTGTTTGAAGTTGGCAAATGTGGAATTGGGGCTGGGTGATATGATGATACAGTTCTGTGAAAAAGTATTTGCCCCCTTCTTGATTTGTTCTATTTTTGTGTATTTATAATACTAATCTTCAAATGAGATATAACATAAAACAAAGGCATCCTAAGTAAACACTAAATGCAGTTTTCATATATATATATATATATATATATATTAGTACTGTGCAAAAGATTTAGGCACTTGTGAAAAATGTTGCATAGTGATGTCTTCAAAATAATGACATCATTTATCACTTTATGTCATACAATGTCCAGAAAACATAAAAAAAGCTAAATCAATTTTCGGTACACCTGGACACCGTTTTCCTTGATTGTTGGCAGATAAGATGTTTCAAGCTTCTTGGAGAATTCACCACAGTTCTTCTTTCTATTTAGGCTGTCTCAGTTGTCTCTTTATGTAATCTCAGACTGACTCTATGTTCAGTGGTGGGCTTTGTGGGGGCCATGACATCCCCTTTAATTCGGCTATACATTGTTATTATTATTTTATAAAATAATACATTTTATACAATTTTGTTTTAAATTGACAAATTTAAAATAAAACAGGAAGTGTTTATATTTATTTTATTTTCTGCAAGAAGTGTTTATTTTCATTGCATTATTATTATTATTATTATTATTATTATTATTATTATTATTTTACTTATGTATTATTCTCTATGTTGTATTGCTTTGGGAAGATCTCGAATTTCTTGAGGAAAGTTTATGATTAATATTGGTCAACAACATAGAATGAAATGTGGCATAATGTGAAATTTTGCATTACGGTAAGAATGATTTATAGCCAAGATTTTTTTGTTTGTTTAAAAATTATTAAAGTATTTAATACACTGACAGAATTACCCAAAAAATAGACATTACAATATGGTTATTTAATACATAAACCCATTTTTATAAATGTTCCCCTCCAAAAAAATTACTACATTGTGATATAAATAATTATTATGATATAAGATATTGGTCAAATCACCCACCCATACGTGGAGTGATTGTATAATTTCTCTTTATTATTAAAAATGTGCCCAGTTTAGCAGGAAGATGCTATTCACTGTAAAATCAGTGCTATTCCCCCATTTTGTCAAATTCTAAGACCCATTGATTGACAGTTTGACACATTTGTATTCTTTGTTTTCAGCTCGCTGCACTGGCCATTGGTCTAAGCACATAACTGGTAATCTGGTAATCAGAAGGACACTGGTTCGAACCCCACAGCTACCACCATTGTGTCCTTGAGCAAGGCACTTAACTCACTTGTCCCTGTAATAAGGGCTCTGTAAGTCGCTTTGGATAAAAGCATCTGCCAAATGCATAAAAATGTAAAAAATGTAAAAAAAAAAATCTAGCATCATTGTTTGCTTTTATATCAATGCCATGGCATTCAGGTGTCCAAATACCAATTCTTCTTGAAACATGATCTTGGAGGTCAAACCAAACTTCACAATATCTGGTTATTTGAAAAGCTTTCATTATTTGCCATTCAGTGTGTCACAAATAATCACAAGAATTTTATTTGGCATTGTGTTTTGCAGCATTGTGTTCCTAGCACAAAGAAATACAGTTTGCATTGATGAATTTGTGTTTGCTTATCAACAGGTGAGAAACTCTTGGATTTCAACAGCACTGAGGAGCAGCTGACGGAGTCTGCAGAGAACAGCATGTGGCGAAATGAAAAATACGAATCTGTCCCCTTGGATGTGAAGGGGATTGATGAAGACAATCCAACGGGCAATAGTGACCCTGAATATCTACAGCATGGCTCCGCTGTAAGTCAGAATCTAGCTCTGTATTCATGTTGTCCATTTTTTGTTTAGAGATTAAGATTACCAACTCTAATACAAACACTTCTCAGTTTCCTTGCCTTTTTAGTTCAGAATTTGCTTGGCAAACTATGGAGACATATGTGGACATTTGAATGCTTCCAATTTGTCATGTTGCTTGGAACAGGCGATATATGAAATTAAAGCTAGGGAGGATAAATTAAGATTTTAATGCAAATCTGATTTATTGTGCATAGTGTTCATGGCAGGCAAATACTCAGTAGTCTCTAATTATGACTTATGACAACATATATTTTCGTGAGAACCAAAAGCTTGCCAAATGCATTTTGGTTAAAACGCAATTTGATGCAGCGCTTTCCTTTACAGTTAATTGTAAAATTCATTGCAGATGGTGCAATGAATTTTAAGCATTGCCGATGTTACGTACCCTGTGGTTGGGCAAAAATATTTAGCATATTGAATGAGGATTTGAACACCTGTGCAACTCTAAAAGACATGCTGCAACATCCCCTGCCGAGACTAAATGATGGCACAAGTGTTCAGCCATGAATGTGGTGGGAACGAATAACAGATTTGGTATTTTTTGAGTGTGGTGTGTTATACATCCTTAATATTCCCTTTGAGAAATTGCTTTTGCCCCTTTGACTTCCTGCTCTGAGCAGGCTGTAGCATGCGTGATTTGTCTGTTTGAGACTGCACCAAGTAATCTCCCAATGGACGTGTGGTGTTCAAATAAACCTGAGTGTTATGGTCCTTACATCATAGAAGTGGCATGACAAGTAAATAAAGTTTTGGGCTTTATAAACCAAAAGGTACAAACCCCAAAAGGAGTGATCCATGAACTGGAGAGTTGCCGAGATCTGTCATGCCCTAAAAGGGATAGTCCAACCAAAACTGAATATTCTGTCATTTACTCACCAAACAGGTTATTCCAAATCTAAATGGCTTTGTTACTTTTGTGGAACACAAAATGAGAATTTAGGTAGAATGTCAAAACCTCAGACACCATTCAATTTCATTGTATGAAAACCAAAGTTCTTTGAAAGTGAAAGTGACATAGCCTATTCATACTGCATAACATTATCATTTGTATTCTACAGAAGAATGTGCCCATTTACTCAACCAACAAAAGTAGGTTGAGTAAATGGTCACAGAGTTTAAATTTCATTTAACCATTGCTTGCCCTTGGATGGTCCAATCTAGTAAGTAATCCTAGATATACTGTAGTAAGCTGTAGTAAACCGTGCATTTGTTTTTATACCCTGCAAACCTTTGGTCTTTTGTGATGCATTGAAGATTGTTGTCACAATTCTGCAGATTTAAACTTTTTTGCCAAGGTAACGTTATCTATTTGGCTAATGTAGATGAGATGTTTCTGAAATGTTGAGAATGGTTTGAAAATGACAAACACATCACTGTATATTTTTCAGTTAAACATTACAAATTATTTATTCGAATTGTTCTGGGTTTTTGGTAAAGGAAAATTTGCCATTTTATGCAATTTTTTGCCAATTAAATGGCATCATTACGGGGCGGCTGTGGCTAAGGTGGTAGAGCAGGTTGTCCACTAAGGGTTGGCGGTTCGATTCCCAGCCCACACGACTCCACATGCTGAAGTGTCCTTGAGCAAGACACTGAACCCCAAGTTGCTCCCAATTGCAGGCTAGCACCTTGCATGGCAGCTCTGCCATCATTCTTGTGTGAATGTGTGTGTGTGTGTGTGAATGAGATGCAGTGTAAAGTGTCCTGTCTAAAGTGCTTTGCAGTGTAAAGTGCTTTGCCATTTATTCGGCAAGTACGACTTGAGGTTAAAAAGGCGCTATATAAGTGCCATTTGCCATTTATTCGGCAAGTACGACTTTTTCCTGAGAACTACTGCTTGATCAACCCAGCAGACAACATTTTAAAGGAATATTCTGGGTTCAATACAAGTTAAGACTTGTATTCATTTGTCTCACTTCCCTTCTAAGTGCTTCACTGTAACCTAGATTTTTGCTTTTTTAAAGAAAAGAAGGGACAAGTCAAAATCATTTTTTGTTGTAATCAATATTGACCCACAGATGCTGTCGATTGAGCTTAACTTGTATTGAACCCGGAATATTCCTTTTAAAATGTTGTCTGCTGGTTTGATCAAGCAGTAGTTCTCAGGAAAAAGTCATACTTGGATAAAAGCACCTGCTAAATAACACATTTCAGTGACTTCAGTGTGTGGCATTTAAGAATTAGGAAGTAAAATCAAATCTGAAATTGCATGGGCTGAGAATGCCTTCCAATTCAAGTAAATGCTGTGGTGTTATTACAGCGCTAATTTGAGGGGAAATAGAGGTAGGCTAGAGTATGTCTCCACAATATGCCCACTTGTAAATACTTGCATTCATAAATCAGTTGTTTTCCTCTCTATAGTCTGTGAAAGGAATTGGATATTTATGCAAATATACAGAGTTGTACAGGGGATTGTACTGATATGTAATTTTATACGTGTGTGTGTGTGTGTGTGTGTGTGTGTGTGTGTGTGTGTATATGTATATGTATATATATACATACATATACAGTGCATCCAGAAAGTATTCACAGCGCTTAACTTGTTCAACGTTTTCGACATTTTGTTATGATGGACAATACATTCCTGAGCCTTATTCCAAAATTGATTAAATTCAATATTTTCCTCAAAATTCTACAAACAATACCCCATAGTGACAACGAGAAAGAAGTTTGTTGAAATCTTTGCAAATTTATAAAAAATGAAAAAAAAAAAAAAATCACATGTACATCAGTATTAACAGCCTTTGCTCAATACTTTGTTGAAGCACCTTTGGCACCAATTACAGCCTCAAGTCTTTTTGAGTATGATGCTACAAGCTTGGCACACCTATTTTTGGGCAGTTTCTCCCATTCTTCTTTGCAGGACCTCTGAAGCTCCATCAGGTTGGATGGTGAGCGTCTGTGCACAGCCATTTTCAGATCTCTCCAGAGATGTTCAATCGGGTTCAAGTCTGGGCTCTGACTGGGCCACTCAAGGACATTCACAGAGTTTTCCCGTAGCCGCTCCTTTGTTATCTTGGCTGTGTGCTTAGGGTCGTTGTCCTGTTGGAAGATGAACCTTCGCCCCAGTCTGAGGTCCAGAGCGCTCTGGAGCAGGTTTTCTTCAAGGATGTCTCTGTACATTGCTGCATTCATCTTTCCCTCTATCCGGACTAGTCTCCCAGTTCCTGCCACTGAAAAACATGCCCACAGCATGATGCTGCCACCACCATGCTTCACTGTAGGGATGGTATTGGCCAGGTGATGAGCGGTGCCTGGTTCCTCCAGACATGACGCTTGCCATTCAGGCCAAAGAGTTCAATCTTTGTTTCATCAGACCACAGAATTTAGTTTCTCATGGTCTGAGAGTCCTTCAGGTGCCTTTTGGCAAACTCCAGATGTGCCTTTTACTGAGGAGTGGCTTCCGTCTGGCAACTCTACCATACAGGCCTGATTGGTGGAGTGCTGCAGAGATGGTTGTTCTTCTGGAAGGTTTTCCTCTCTCCACAGAGAAATGCTGGAGCTCTGTCAGAGTGACCATCGGGTTCTTGGTCACCTCCCTGACTAAGGCCCTTCTCCCCTAATCACTCAGTTTGGCCGGGCAGCCAGCTCTAGGAAGAGTCCCGGTGGTTCCAAACTTCCATTTACGGATGATGGAGGCCACTGTGCTCATTGGGACCTTCAATGCTGCAGAAAGTTTTCTGTACCCTTCCCCAGATCTGTGCCTCGATACAATCCTGTCTCGGAGGTCTACAGACAATTTCTTTGACTTCATGGCTCGGTTTGTGCTCTGGCATGCACTGTTAACTGTGGGACCTTATATAGACAGGTGTGTGCCTTTCCAAATCATGTCCAATCAACTCAATTTACCACAGGTGGACTCCAATCAAGTTGTGGAAACATCTCAAGGATGATCAGTGGAAACAGGATGCACCTGAGCTCAATTTTGAGTGTCATGGCAAAGGCTGTGAATACTTATGTACATGTGATTTTGTTTTCATTTTTTATTTTTAATAAATTTGCAATGATTTCAAACAAACGTATTCACGTTGTCATTATGGGGTATTGTTTGTAGAATTTTGAGGAAAATAATGAATTTAATCAATTTTGGAATAAGGCTGTAACATAACAAAATGTGGAAAAAGTGAAGCGCTGTGAATACTTTCTGAATGCACTGTGTATATATATTCCCATTCAGATGAAATGGGCAAAGTCTGGACTATGACATTTTAAAGCATCCTTGATCTTATTTATGAAATGCAAGCATATGCATTTGCTTATATAAAATCCAAACAAGTTTACCCATGTTTTTGGAGGTGATACATCTGTATGTTTCCCTTAAGATTATTTTTAGGTAATGTTTTATTGGTTTTAAGCCTGAAGGCCTTGATAACTGTAAGAGCTCCTTTTTATTGTAAGGTCTTCAAGCTGTCATACTGAGTATAATTTGTGTACCAATAACTTTATAAGGACTGTATATGTAGCTGGAGAATCCTGTAAAAAAAAACACTCCTACTCTCATTTCCTGTCCTCTCTAAATAAGTTCCAAAAAATGTACAACCTCAGTGACATGAGCAAGATTGAGGGTCAAATTGCTTTCACAAGTCGTTTAGAGATCATTCAATCGTGTACTAATGTACTAGAGAAATTAGTAGATGCATATTTGTGTCTCCTTTTACATCTTAAATCCTCTCTTTATTTTTCAAATCCGGTACACTCGAAAGATTGATGAGGAACCAAGGCACTCGAAACAGGAGCCGTACTTCCAGGATGGCCAGAGGCGGGTAGATTACGTCCTCACCTACCACGTCCAGAAGCCCCAGAGCACTCGCAGGCAGTCGTCGCACTCATGCGGCAGAGGCCTGAGTGAAAGCTTGGGCCGCAGGTTTAAACGTAAGCGGGCCATCCCATCTGCTCAAGAGGACCCTGAATTTGCAGCCCAAGAGCAGAGACTTGATTACCATGACGATGACCAGCGGCTCCGCAGGGAGGAGTTTGAGGAGAACCTGCGAGATATGGGACTTGTGATGGAGAAAGAAGAAGGGGTGAGTTCCATTGTATGGAGTTTGCACTCATTGATGATTCATATTCAGTGCATTCATAAAATATTAATATCCCTTCATTTATTTTGGATTTTATTATCGCTTTCCCGGTCCGACGTGCCGCACTCGACCCACGGTGTGTTTCAGAGGTTTATGTTTTTGAAAGATAAAACTCCAAAAAAAAAAAAGTAAACATAATACATATATTTGGAAAGCTGAGATACTCGTGATTCGAACGATGTAAACCTTTTTAAGATACAATCACAACAGCAGGTACAATCTATATCTTTGTCAGACCACCAACATATAAACAACCAAAAACAAAATTTAGGCAACTCACCTATGAAGCCTCGTAGTCCACTGAGCCATAACTTCCCGACAAAAACGGTGTTGTTTCATTGTCAAATGTCCAAACGATCAAATCAAGTAAAATGTTTAGTCCAAATCACATTATTACATCAATAAATATCCACAGACTCTTGTTGCATCATTTCAAAGCACCTGGCAGCTGTGCCTAATCTTTCACATATTATCGGTAATAACTTCAGTTCAGATGTAAACATTTCCTATATCCGGTATCAGAATGGAAGCACGCACTCTGACCTTTCGATTGACACCTCATTTGACCCAATAGGAGCTTCCATATCCTATCCAAAGCCTTCAATACCCAACCACCAGTCTGTGTCGAATGTAAGGGCATACCCACTTTCCTTTGTTTACTGATCAAACCAATTACATCGAAGAGTGGAAATGACTGACGCATCGTATAGCCAATGAAATTCTGAAAACAGTGATATGCGGCTTTAGTGTAACCATTAGAGCACGGTTCTCTTATGCGTGTGCGTAAGCAGCCTCGAGTTTACCGACAGTTTTACGCCTCAGCGCATAAAGCCATTGGAGAACTGTTTTGGAACTGTTTACACATTTGGCGATTTAAATATGGTGAAACGGACGTGAAAAACAGGATTTTCACCCCAGGATGTGATATAAGAAGGCATTCATTGTCAAAATTCTGAGTTTGGAGATGAAATTTCTGAAAACAATACGGATGATTTGGAGGCAGAGGAAATATGGAGAGATGAGACATGGCTCTGGACAAGTAAGTGTTTTCTTGTGTTTTATAACATATATTACTGTATATTCGCATAAATAAGCTTTAGTTTGAATAATGAACACATTTTGTAATTACCCTTTGTCGTGTGTTTCCTCAGTGAGTGTTTGAACCGTTTGTGCGTGTTTTTTGTATTTGTATGTGCGTGTGTGAGGTTTTAGTTCATTGTTTGTTTCAGATCTATTGACATGCTATATAGATGTTTTGTATATTTACTGTAATATATATATATATATATATATATATATATATATATATATATATATATATATATATATATATATGGACTTGTATATATATATATATATATATATATATATATATATATATATATAAATAAATAAATATAAGTTGAAAATAAGAATATATGTTGTGTTTGAGAGTCTATTTGTTACAATGCGGGAGGTGGGGGAGGTGTAGGCCCATCTATTTGTTACAATGCTGAATTGATGGGGGAGGTGTAGGCCCATCTCTTTGTTCCATAGTACATTGGCAAAGTATACAGTATTTACAGTAAATATACATACAATAATGCATATTTACACACTCGAAAAGAAAAACTATATATATATATATATATATATATATATATATATATATATATATATAAATAATACAGAAAAGATGGAAAAGTTGTGTCTAGCTTTGTAAATTACATTTATTTATTCTCCCCCACTCAGCAAGCGGCCACATAAAGTGGAGCAGCAGGACAGCACCTCATCAAGAGAGGAGGGCTTTCAGAGAGACCCTTGCTGAGGAGCTGGCAGAGTTGGGGTCTCACTCCACAGCCAGACCCGTATCTCCTGCTCCACGAAGAGCAGATCACAGGCCGTTGCACATCACCAAATCTTGCACCGCTGGTCGTCTGAAGTGCAGGCAGTGTCATGCAAAGACACCAGTGAAGTACTCTTCCTGTGTTCTGCCTTTGTGCTTTGTACCCAAATGTGACTGCTACAATGACTGGCATGTTGCTAGAAACATGTACAATTTTATAATGGTTTGTAAATACTTTGTGTAAAAATTCATGTAAATAGTTTGTTGTGTATTTTTTATATAAACAAATTGTCCACCATAGCACTAGTTTTGACTCTTTTATATGCACAACATTTAGTTTCAAGAAGGGAAAAGGCACTCTAATGTGTTTATGCATCAGTTACTCTGTGTCAGCAAAACTAATAGTGGATCTGGATATGGAATATGATAGCTCTAAGTGTCATCTTTCATTAGAGCCCAAAATTATGACTGTACGTTGAAGCGTTCAAAAGTAGGAGCCTTTTTGTCCTAGGTTACCAAAGGGTCCTTTTGGAGTATCCAAAAGGCACTTTTGTAAAACGCCTGGGTGTACCCTTAGAAAAACATGTGTAAAATATTCATTTTTTATGGTATTGTTCTAAAATTTGAACTTGGACTAGGTAAGGCTTCATGCTGTGATCCCATTGTGTTCTCAAGCTAATAGCTACAAGTTATAGTCATCTGCAGGCATCTGTATGCAAAAAAAATTTCAGGCGGAAAAAAAAAACTTCTATTTCATTGTGTTCAAACTTCTATTACTCAGAATCAGTAGCACTTACAGTAATTCTGACTGCTGGGGAAAAAACTTCAGAGTGTCCCCTTTCAAATGTGACCATGCATGTACTCCAAACGGTTCAAGAACAGCTTTAAATTTACTTTGGGTATGCCTTGATTAGGCGTTTTAGGCTAATTTTACAGGATTGATTGCAGTCTTATGATAAAATGCTTTTTTTTTTCACATCTACACTCCATACCCCATAATGACAAGGCAAAAAACAGATTTTTGATAACTTTGCACATTTATTAAAAATAAAAAAATGAAATATCACATTGACATAAGTATTCAGACCCTTTACTGTGACACTTGATAGCTCAGGCATGTCCTATTTCTCTGGATCATCCTTGAGATGTTTCTACACTTTGATTGGAGCCTACCTATGGCAAATTCAATTGATTGGGCATGATTTTGTAAGGTACACACTTGTCTATATAAGGTCTCACAGCTGAAAATGCATATCGGAGCAGAAACCAAGCCATGAGGTCAAAGGAACTGCCTGCAGAGCTCAGAGACAGGATTGTGTTGAGGCACAGATCTGGGGAAGGCTACAAAAAAATTGTCTGCATTGAAGGTCCCCCAGAGCACAGTGGAAATTAAAGAAGTTTGGAACAACCAGGACTCTTCCTAGAGCTGGCAGCCCGGCCAAAATGACCAATCTGGGGAGAAGGGCCTTGGTAAGAAAGGTGACCAAGAACCCGATGGTCACTCTGGTTGAGCATGGTGGTGGTAGCATCATGCTGTGGGAGTGTTTTTCAGCAGCAGGGACTGGGGGACTGGTCAGGGTAGAAGGGAAAATACAGCAAAATACAGAGATATCCTTCATGAATATATATACTGGATCCAGAGTGCTCAGGACCTCAGAATGGGCCGAAAGTTCACCTTCCAACAGGACAATGACCCTAAGCACACAGCCAAGACAACACAAAAGTGGTTTAGGTACAACTCTGTGAATGTCCGATGGTCCCCATCCAACCAGACAGACTTGAGAGGATCTGCAGAGAAGAATGACAGAAAATCCCCAAATGAGATGTGCAAAGCTTGTCACATCGTACCCAAAAAGACTTGAGGCTGTAAGAGAGCGAGTGAGCAAATTCGTGTTTACAAGTTCCCAGGCTGCTAAAATGAGTGCTTCAAAGAATTAGTTGCTGTATTTATTTATTTTTTATCTAATTGCTGATGAGGTTTATAGAATATCTTTTGTAGAAGTGTTTTGGTATGACACACTAACTAGCAAGTAAAAGAGAGATCCCTGAGCATACTTTTATATTCCACTTTGCTCTCAGGATTGCAGTAAATTCATATTTAATACTCGCTGCGAAGTTCTTCTTGCTTCTTCGCTCAGAGCCAAAAAGAAGTTCGAAACAGCTGGGCAACGCATACTGTTTGCGACACCTGCCAAACCACTGGAGGAGATATTTAGCGATATTTATGAAATGCATTCATTGTAATTCTATGTATTATATGGAGTATGTTAGGGGAAACGTTTGACTTGTCAGCCTAGTTGTAAAAATCGAAGAGCTTCCTGTATTATTAATGTTAACGAGTTGTCACCCTTAGGAAAGGATTTCTTTAATTTGTTCTCTAATCCCATTGGAGCTATAATTGTAATAATTGGAGTTAAATTGACTGGCATTTATCAAACAAGCTAACATATTAAACTCCGGTAATAACCGAAACACACGATTGTCTGAACATTATGTTACTATTTAATATGACTAATTTGCAATTAATGCAGAACTCTAGACAAGTATGATTACTGTCATATCATTCAACCTTAACTTCTGTAAAACTGCTCTGTAGATTTGCTTTATTGTACACAGGCATTTAGCTTTCTATGTTACATTTAGATGTTCTTATGGACAATCCAACAAGTATTAGGTGAAAAGGCCACGATGAACTAATCGTCAACAAAGTCAAAGTGTGGGATTGTCCGGTTGATAATAAACTGAAGTATTAGTGTAACATGATGATCAGCTCTTTGAAATAGTGCAGGGAATTCTTGTCCAAATGTAAGTAGTCAGGAATCACTTTAATTGTCGTCTTGAGTTTAATATTTTATCTAGTAAAACAAAGGCTTATTTTGTGACATTTTAACTGCCTTGTACATTTTCTGTAATAAGATGTAAGTGCAAAACTTGCCGCCACCATTCTAGGGTGATGTGAGTGGTTGGGAGGGTGTTGCTATGCAGTTGCTAGGTTGTTTCCAGGGTGTTCTGGGAGGTTGCTAGTTTTCTTACTTGGCCAAGCCAAAAGTGGTGGCGTAGTGGGCTAAAAGCACATAACTGTTAATCAGAAGGACGCTGGTTCGAACCCCACAGCCACCACCATTGTGTCCTTGCGCAAGGACTTTGGATAAAAGTGTCTGCCAAATGCATAAATGAAATTAAATGAAATGTTCTTATTATACTTAATAAGCCGTCAACGTGTGTGGTAATGTAAACGCATTGTGCACGTTTGTAAAGTCATAAACGGCATCAAATTAAACTGATGGACAAGGATACAATTTGACCATTACGCAGATTTCGTGTTGCATGTAAACACCTTAACTGCCGTATTTACTGGCTTATCCAATGTACGCTTGTATTGTACGCGTGCCTTTCCACGGTTTTACGTCAAAAACAGAGTATAGCGGGATTATTTCGATGCCATGTACACACAGATTTTTTAAATATGTTTATTTCTGGGAGTAATGAGTGTACTGGTGTGCATACTGGTGTGCGGGCTCAGTGTTCAAAGTTTAAGGGAATTATTTCACCGTTTTGTGTGTCCGGTGCAAATCGTTACCCAATCACTTAGAAAAGTAAAAACACACCGTTTGTTCAAATCTCTAAGCCTATGTATGAGAAACCATAGTAGTGATTGGCTTAGTAAACACCACTAAATATGTCACTACCCTAAATGTGTCATTACTAAATCAGGTTGAGTCATAGTAATGTTAACAACCTCAACATGTCCATTTAAAGTGTGCTTTGCTAGCAAATGAAGTCTGGGTGTGATTAGCCAGTAATTATAACGCATGTGATAATGCTAGAGGATATAATGTTTATTTCCTCAGTTTGCTTGATTTAAGAGGGTTATGTGATCATTTCCCTTAGTAGTGTCACTTAAACATACTGTAGATGTAGTTCAGGCAAAAACAACTATCTAGAAGTGTTATTACTAGGGCTGTCAATCGATTAATATTATTAATCAAATTAATTATATGGTGTCCCGACTAATTAATCACGATTAATCGCATATACAAGTATTTGCTGAGAAAGCCCCTCATATAACAATAATTCAATGTATAATGATGAAATAATTATACATAGTTATCTTTAAATATTTTAAAATTATATATATAATAAACAAATATTCAGATAATTAAAATGCTTTACATTCCTGTAGCAGAAGAGTTAATCATTGATAAGACAATACAAAAAGCGGCTTTAGAATACAATGTATTGTTTACTACCATATTATTGATCATAAGTCAATCATTGGCACACAGTTCACAGCAATCCATTACACAAGTGACTTTGTCAATCAGAGATTTATTATGAGGGCTTGTTTAAGGACCCGTCAATGGACACCTGCATCAGACATTTTTTTTTTTAAGAAACAAGCCACATAGTATACAATACTACAGATATATTTTACAATAATTCCAAGACATTATATTCATTGCATAGTGCAATGGTTTTCAATGCTTTGGAGTTGTTGGAGGTACAAAGAGTATTTAAATAATATTTCAAGTCTTTACAAAAAAGTGCAAATAGGGGCTTTATAGACATAAATTAACACTTATGCATAAACAAATTGGCAAGAAAAATAAACAGATTAATCAGAAAATATTAACTTAAATGATCAAAACTGTGAAAACCAAATAAAACATCTTTTTATAAAGCAAAGAAAAACTAGTTAAAATAGAGGTACGCACAAACAAACAACATTTTCTCCAAAATACTACAGCGTAGGCACTTTCCCAAAAAAGGTGAGGGGCAGATTCATCTACAGCATTACAGAAGGAGCAAAGTGGATCTATTTCAGGGAGCATGTTTCTTAAATAAAGATTGACTGGGTAAAAACGGTGTAACTGTTTAAAGGACACCTCCTTAACCTCGTTGGTAATTAAATATTTGTGATGTAAAGACCATACGACCTGCGTCAGACATGCTTGTGTCGTGCCTCGGGTGTGTTGCGTCATAAAAATAAAATGTTTAGGTCACTGTGTCGAGTTAAATATAGTTTAATACTCAATCTTTAAACACATCTTGAGATCCCTCAGTTCGCATTTGCGCTCCTACAAGTGTTTTGAACGCAAGAACATAACATATGTTTGTGTTGTGTGTCTGCTAAAGGATTGTTAATGTTTTCTTCACTGTATAAACTGTGTGTTGCTCACACAGCTGAAATTTCACGTACTGCCCTCTGGAGTAAACGGGAGGTACTACAAGCTCGCATTTCTCAGGAAAGCATTGCGATTAATTGCGTACATTTTTAACCCGTTATCGTTTGTAAAATGAATCGCACGTTATTATCGCGTTAAATCGACAGCCCTAGTTGTTACATTTCAAGATGTCAATTTTTGGATTAATCTGGGTTGAATTAGGTTTATGTATACAGTTTCATGTTGAAGAGTTGAACTACCTGTTCGTGGTGTTCTTTACCGAAAGCAGTGGCTGGGATAGAACAGACAGGGTCAGACCCGTGTGTGGGCTGAGAGTTATAACAAGAGTGGGTCATTTGAAGCAAATCTTACGTAACACTCTTTTCAGCTTCAGAAAACCAAGAGAGCAGTCCTTCTCTTCACTGGTTTACATTTTTTTTTTTCCTGTGAATTTATTCGCTCTCAACAAGGTGCTTTGTGAAGAAAAACCTAGTGCGTTCAACCCAAATAGAGAGATCTTGTCCATTTTAGGAGGTTTTATGAATGGTTTGCCTGTTTGCCATGTTTCAGTATACTCCCTTGTTCTCTGAATAGCTGCTTTCACACATGAAACCCTTTAAATTGCAGTCAAATTGCTGGTAAATGTACCACATCTGCTGGTCACACATGCAACAACACCTTTCTTATTGTATGCATATTGCTACCATTCACACTAAAATGCAGTTACAGCTCTGTGAAATCATTATCACTGGGCCTTTTAGTCATGTGTATACAGTACCTAGTTCCCGATTAGGGTTGCCACCCATCTTGTAAAAGACAGGGTCGTCCCGTATTTAAAGCTGAAATTATGTGTCCCATATCGAATCAATGCGGGATGTGGTTTGTCTCGTATTTAAGCATGTCTGATGGGAAATCGTTAAAGATCATTCATTTAACCATGATGTTCTTTTGTAAATTTAGTCTTTGGTGGGTAAGGGACCATCTGAAAAGTCCACATATTGTGCAAAATCTGTGGAGGGTGTGGTAATGGAATGAAAACGTCAGCCAGCACCCCCATACCCCCCACCCAACAACTCTAGAGAGTGTCCCATGTTTGACTACTTCAAAAGTGGCAATTACCTGTTACCAATGGAGGCAAGTTATTTTGTTGTAACGTAAGAGAATTTATAACTTCTAGTAATCTGTCCACTTTATTTCATCCGCCTGAACTCATGAAAATTGCGTGACTGTGGCAACATTTTTGCTAAATGATATTACTTGTTTAAAAAAATCAAACACATCATCTGTGCAAATATGCTTTCAACACAGAACTCCAACCTGAATGTCAAATTGTTCGTAATATTGTTCTGCAGTTTTTTACGAGAATACTCATACGCATTAGCTACTTATCACGTCTGGCTCCATCCTTACACAGTCTCCTCGTATTCTGGCTCAGTACACAAATCAGAGTCTGAATCTGATTGAGGTTGTAATCTGGATTCATCGGCAGACAGACGAATGGCATTTATATCACCAAAAGACTTGAAAGTGTTTAACTCATTGGCCACCAACCTACGGTCTAATCACAAG
The DNA here is from genome assembly GCF_025860055.1 of Xyrauchen texanus. Lineage (NCBI taxonomy): Eukaryota > Metazoa > Chordata > Actinopteri > Cypriniformes > Catostomidae > Xyrauchen > Xyrauchen texanus. The sequence goes on from NC_068276.1 coordinate 57,680,914, forward strand.
TATTGCTGCAGTTTCAAGTGAAATGGCCTCTGGGGGGCTAAAAGTGAGTTTAATGTTCTCTGTAATGATGATGCTTTTAAGGTTAAAGGAATAGTTCACCCAAAAATAAAAAAATTCTCTCATCATTTACTCACCCTCATGCCATCCCAGATGTGATTGACTTCCTTCTCTGTAGGTCTATACATTTGAATGTGAATGAATGCAAGTGAATGGGTGCCATTTTATTTTTAAGCTCCAAAAGCACATATAGCCATCATCAACTCCAGTTGCTAGATGTGCAAGAAATATATAATATTTCAAATTTTTTTTTACTAAAAACTTGCTTTGGCTAGCTGTTGTTTGCACGTTAACGAGGGTTGAGTTCAAACTGCCTCTTGCGTGATGTAAGCGTGTAAGCCTAAGCACGGAAGCACAGTGTTGTTTACAACATATGAGCATAGATAATCATACATAGATGCCTCATTCGGTTGGTTTGGACACGTCAACTGTGGCACCATATTTGCACGGTCGACAAGGAGAGCCGTTTGAATCGGTTTGAAGGTAAGTGAATGGAGGAGATGCCTCAGACCGAGCTCTTTGCTCAGACCGCTGCATAAACTGCTTTTGTGTGGAAAGTTTTAAATATTGATCTATTTCTTACACACACCTAGAGTTATGCTTCAGAAGACATTAATCCACTGGAGTCAAATTGATTACTTTTATGCTGCATTTATGTGCTTTTTGGAGCTTCGGAAATATTCGGCACCCATTCACTTACATTTTATGGAACTACACAGCTGAAACGGTGCAGTAATTCTTCTAAAAATCTTTGCCTGCGTTCTGCTGAAGAAAGGAAGTCATAAACAACTGGGATGACATGAGGGTTATTTAATGAAGCGAACATTGACATTTTTGGGTGAACTGTCCCTTTTAATGCTCTATTGAGTTTTATATGAATGAAACCTACCTCTAACCTGGACCATTAAAAAGTAAATGTGAGGTGAACAAAACAGACATCCCTAACCCAAACCCGACACCTAAACCTAACCGAAAGTGTAATTAAACTCATTGCTGTTGTAGCGTCTCTGGTGTTTATTTCACCAGAAAACTGCAGCGTTACATAGAACTAGGCACGTAAAAGTGATTTTTGCAACGCTTTTACTATGAGACCCGGTTGCCAATTTGATGACATTTCTTTTCACAACAATAAAGAAATGTTTTATTTACACTTACAATTAGAACCAAGGGTTTTCTTAACTAAAGGGTCTCTTTTCTGAATGACATTCTGCAGTCGGTTGCAAGAAACCATTTAAGTTAAGACAACCCTTAGTTCTAATTGTAAGAGTAATGTCGCTTAGGGGTTTCTTTACTTAAGGGGTTTCTTGCAACCAGCCGCAGAATATCAGAGAGACTTAGAGACTTTGCCTTGGGCCTAGCATCACCTCAAAACACCTTAGCAATATGAACATGCTGAAAACCACCCATAAACCATAGCAACATGCTAAATACCAGCGACAACACCCTAGCATCATTTTCATTTGTTTTGCATGATCAAGCACCATGCATATTTTCTTCAGAACGTGCAATTCAAATCTAATTTAAATATGCTTTAACGTTTAACTGCAGGTATCTCTCTTTACTCAAAGTCGAACTGCAAGTAGATCTAGAGGAGAGTGCTATTGAAATGCTGAAGGCATGCTTGCTTTTCTCTGTTTTTTGGCCAGACTAAAATCCCAGGTGTGGGGTTTTTGAAGATTCATGCACCTTGGGAAGTTCTTTGTCGAGAGGCAGAGTTTATGAAGCTCAAGATGCCAACAATAAAGGTATTTGTGATTTATCGTGTTTCAAATCTCATATAAGAACTTGCCAATTATATAATATGTAATCTAACAGACAGAGAGTTTTTGATATCTGATATCTAAATAATTGGAGGGACAGTTAATGTCTGACACTGCTTTGCATGCGTCTGACATGTATTGTCTGATGTTGTCCTCTCATGTCATTTACAGAAATATGAAGTAAGTCAAGGAAGCAACATTGTGGAGAAGATCAACATGTTCATGTGCAAAGTCACAGCACCATTGCAGCCTAATGTGGGGGAGAATCGAATGCAAAATGAGAAACATCTCTCCTATCCGTTCTCACGGGAAAAACAGCATCTGTAAGTGCAGTATATGTTCATGTGCGGCCACGCTAAGCTGATATTTAGGATTGATAGATGACCTTATATGCAGCTTCATTACTGGTTTTTCCAGATGTCATACAGTTTATGATTATGCTAGTGTTTCTCAGCTGGTTTCGCTTTAGGATCCAGATGTTTGTAAGTGCATAAACAACAGCAGAAGTGGAATTTACCAGCCTAACACGTGGAACAAAGATGCCTAGTGTTTAAATGATTCTTTCGCTCTCGACAGCCAATAACTCGCTGCACAAAACCGATGGTGGTCAGCACAAACAAATGATTATCCTTGCTGTAAATTGAACTCATATTCAATGTAGCCTGGGTCATATATTCTTGTACTTTGTGTAGTTTTGTTCATGTTTTTCAAAGATGACAGCATGCTACGCTAACTATTAATTTTGGCCTCTGCTTAATTTGGTTAGCTTTTACAAAAGTTACAGATGAATTTGTGCCAAAATTCTGTGCAGTTTGATTGGATGCACTGCCTTTGACGTCAGCGTTCTAGCAGATTTTTCTTTTTGTCTGGCGTAACCTTTACATAATCGCTGGCCAGTAGATGAGAGATCGAGATCTGCCAGCAGGAGGTCTCTATGGAGTATAACCGTGTTTAGGGCCAAACGCATACGATAAGGGTACGCTTAAATTGTAAAAGTCCTTGGAAACACAAGTCACTCCTATTTGGTATCATTTGAAAGTTTAGAATCACCTTTGAATTTATGCTACTTAAAATAACAGAATAAAGCCTGAAAGCCGACACTTTGCCACCTATGCAGATTAACTTAAAAGTTTTTCACATAGCACTTCAATAGACAAATCATATATCAAATGAAAGCTCTCAGCAGTGTGACTGTGCATTTTTGTTATCCAGTTGAAATGATTATCAAAAGAATCCTGTGAAATATGATTTCTGTAAGACAACAATGATAAACGTCTCATGTCTTCTTTGATCACTGCTTCTGTTAGCCGCAAATACCCACAAACTATCAGCTCCTACCTTAGGCTGTTTTCTTTAAAATGAGCCATTGTTTAACTTATCTGTGAGCTTGCTTGGTTAAATAATCCAATGTTATATCTCATATGTCCAGCAGAAAAGGCATGATAAACAAATCATTGGAAAAAGATGTAATCAATCATTGATCTCCGCTTTCCAAAGACACCTAGATTGAGCTTCTAGTCCATTCAGAGGCCAAGATATTCTTCGAAACTTTGGAGAGGATGCACGTGATCCGTAATAGACTTAATGGCTATGGTTTGAGTGCTTTTCTGCAATAGAGCGCCACCTTCCTTTCAGATCTGTATTATGTAAAGGGAATTTTTTTTCTTTTTCCTAACACTCGCTGCCAATTTGTGGAATCAAATAAGACTTTTTTGCAGGGAGCTCGAGCAAACAGAACCAGAATTGCATGCTTACAAAAAATTTATATATTTTTAAAATGGTTTATTACAAGACTGTAAACATATACAGTATTATTTATTAATTATTTGAATCGTGTTCTATGGCACGCCTAGAGGGGAAAAATGCACAATCACGCACATTAATAAGTTAATGTTGAATAAGCTGAACTTTATGAATCTCATCCTAAGTCACTTTAATACAATTGTTTGTTCACACGGCACTCCTGTTGTTATTTCGGCAAGCACCATGTGACGGAATCAGAGACAGAGTTTGGGGGGAGTTGGTATATGTGTCACCCCTCCACCATTCTGAATCGGCAAGTGTGTCATACATCCGACTGAAGAGGGCGAGATTATAGCAAAACTGACAGCAAGTGTGACACCCTCGGCCAATATCGAGCTGTTTGGAGTTGGCTAGTGTGACACCAGATTAAAAGAAATATGAAATGTTTCCTCTCTTTTAAAGCGGAGACACCTTTATATTTTACTATCTTAATAATGCACAATTATATGGTTTGTTATATTTCATTGTTTGAATTTAGTATAGTTTTTCTTTGCTGTCTGCAACCCTATCAGAACAGACAACCCACTATTTGAAAACCACCGGTCTATACCTCACGTTCTAAAATGACTTGGACGAATGAAAATCGTCACGTTTTTCCATTTGCTTTTTTACAACTGATAGACCAATTTATTGGAGAATAGTCACTAATAATCTTCAATAAAGCAGTCTATCCTGCTAAAATGGAAATTGAATGGATAGGCACAAATCTTGACTCTTTAAAGAATGATCCTAACACTAGCTTTCTCCACAGATTCGATATATCTGACAGAAGTTCCTTCTTTGACAGCAAAACCAGGAGTTCAATAGTAAGTACCAGCCTCAATAGGAAATCAACCGTGTTTCCCCATCCAGTCAGAGATGATTTAAGGCTTGATGTCATCGATTCCCTGATTTGATTAGGAAAGGGCAGGCTCGTCGCTACACGGAAATGTCAGCGCCGTTAAAATGTGTTTTCTTGTGAAGAGTCATTTCAATCACTGATCTAGCTGCTACAATTCAGCTTGTGCTACTTTTTACAGCCATTTCAAATGCATTTGTCAGCTTCAGTTCTTCATCGTTTTCTTTTTTAGTTTCATTTTGAGTTTAATATCGCCATTGAAAATTGAGGGTTAAAATGATATTTTAAAATCATTTTTGCAGGTATATGAGATTTTAAAAAGAACAAAGTGCACACGAGCCAAGTATATAATGGGTAAGTCTGTCTCTTTCTACCTCCCATCTACAGTATAACTTTTAAACGTTCAAGCTTTTAAAACTATTTTAAATGTTCACAACATCAAATTTGTCTTGATGGACTGTTCTTTTGAAGTTTAAATATTTGCTTTTATTCTAAGCATTATATATTCAGAAAGTCATACACTGATGTCAACAATGGTCCATACTTAATGTGATGCATTTTCCCTAAGTTTTAACACAAGTAGGATGTTCCTGGATCAACAACATTGCTATCAACCAAGCGTAGTTCTAACCCTAAAGCTTAGCACACACTTGAGACATTTTGACCCAGATTGAGTAGCTGTCGATGCTACTATACATTTCAAAAGTAGTTTGAAATGTAGCCGACCTGTGTTCAGAGGTGTGCAGTGTCTCTGACATGAAATAGAACAGTACGAGCAACAGTAACCACAACAAAAATAAGAACCTTCATCTTCCCAACCACTCTCAGTCACTGTACATGATTGTCATTGTGTTGTTTGTTGACGTGTTGTCAAGAATAAACTCTCCTGTTACTATGTGTGTGAAAACTCATCTTGACAGTTCTGATCTGTGAATAATTATGCATAATGTGCACCTGACCGTACAGCGACAACATGAGCCTAATCCTGCACCTAATCCTAATATCCGAGATAATGTATTGGTTGATTAGAATGTTGATTCAGGAATATGTTGTGTTTAATCATGTATTATACATACTGTAACAATACACAGTACCTGCTTTATCCTGGGACTGACAGTATTGGATTGACTGCATGATTTTGGGTTTAGCAATAGAAAATAGGAGTGTAATTGTAAGTATCATGAATGTTTTGAACATTTTAAAACCATTTGTGATCCTCTTTATGTTCACAGGACTCAGCAGTCTACTTGGCAATGGTATCTACACTGCTGCCTACCCCCTGCATGATGTGAGTGATGTCACATTTTACTCACTTTTAATGCGCACAAACAACTCTCCAAAATCTCTCTAGTTGACACATGCTCTATTTCTTGTGTTATTGAAATGCTATTCTTTTAATTGCAGGGAGATTTCGATGATCTGCATGCTGAACCAAATGACAGAAAGGTAGAAGACATTTTTGAAAGATATTAAAATGACCATTTCAGACCATGCCAAATCTCTGAAACTGGGACTTGTGTTGGAGTGTAGGAGATTTAAGGTTGGGAATTGAGAATTGATTCCATTAAAAATACAATAATGTGAAATAATAAAGTAGTAGATTTTAAAAAAAAAATACTAAAGACTGGAACTGAAGGATTTCCATGATGTTCAGTTCCTTGAACAGTTCTGGAACACTACACTATTCTGCGCTCTTCTGTTGATGCAGACAGAACGACAAAATAATATGAAATATACATTTACGTTACATTTATCCATTTGGCAGATGCTTTTATCCAAAGCGACTTACAGTGCACTTATTACAGGGACAATCCCCGGAGCAACCTGGAGTTAAGTGTCTTGCTCAAGGACACAATGGTGGTGGCTGTGGGGATTGAACCATCAACCTTCTGATTACCAGTTATGTGCTTTTGTCCACTACGCCAGCATCTCTCCATGTATAGAAATCAGATGCGCCTTAAATTTTGCAGTTGACATGATGATTAGCGCATGTATTATTGGCTTTCGTGTGTGCATGAGGATCAACAAACCTTTGAGCAAGTTTCACTGTTTTCTGCAATTAAAACATCTGTGTAACACCTTTACTGTGTTGTCTTTGCTGTGGAAAGGTGCCTGTAGTTTTTAGTTTCCAACATGGCACACATTACAGTAATAGGAAGGAATATTCCAAGTTCTGTACAAGTTAAGCTCCGTCAACAGCATTTGAGGCATAATGTTGATTACTACAAAAAATTATTTCATCTCCGGCTGTGGGGTGGCTCCAGGGTGTTAGAGCGGGTCAGCTGCCAATCGCAGGGTTGGTGGTTCGATTCCCGGCCCACACGACTCCACATGCCGAAGTGTCCTTGGGCAAGACGCTGAACCCCAAGTTGCTCCCAATGGCAGGCTAGCGCCTTACATGGTAGCTCTGCCGTCATTGGTGTATGAGTGTGTGTGTGTGTGAATTGGTGAATGGGACACAGTGTAAAGCGCTTTGGTAACCTCTAAGGTTAAAAAAAGTGCTATAAGTTCAGACCATTCCATCATTTCTTTAAATGTTTTTTTATTTTATTTAGGAGGTTACAGTGAGTCACTTACACTGGAAGTGAACATGGCCCATTTTTAGAGGCTTTAAAATCAGAAATGTGAAGTTTATAATTTTATAAAAGCACTTGCATGAATTCTTTTGTTAAAACTTGTGTATTATTTGAGTGTAAAAGTTGTTTAAATTGTCGTTTTACTGAGATTTTGTCAAATAAAAGTAAAAAAGGGATATAACTTTACACAGAAAAGATTAGTTAACATGATTTTAATGTGGTAAAATTGCTAACACATCTTGTTTATGTCTTGTGGCTTATTGGAACCCAGAGTTTTGCTTTTTCTAAGAACTGGAGGGACAAGTCGAAACGTATTTTTTATGATAATCAACATTATGCCTCAAATTGAGACTAGAGCCATGGCTTTTCTTGCCTCCTGTCTAACGCGTCCTCTTCCCATGCCTGAGAACGCTGTTTCGATTCTCGCTCAGGATGGGTTGAGTAGGACGTTTGACCAAGGGTGAGTCAATGTTGCTGTTTAAAGCTGGTCATAAAATGTAATTTCGACTCATCCCTTTGTCAACAGTCCTACTCAACCCATCCTGAGCGAGAATCGATGATTATAATGACGATCAGTTCTGTTAACGTCAAAGCTGACGTCAAAGTGTGCAATTTCAGCGCCACTAGCATCAAAAAACGGAATTACGAAATGTAAAAAATATTTTACATTTCAATCTGCTTTCCCAGCTACTCCTTCCCACCCCAAACATTTTGTACATTTCGTAATTCCATTTTTTTATGCTAGATGCTAGAATTTTAACAAAAACTGCAACCCGATCGCACGAGAATTTGTCACAATAGTACAGGTTCATTCGTACAAAATCGAATGAGTTAAAAACCCACCAATGGGAGACCGTTCCCTCGTGTCCTTGTAGTTCCCGATGTGGTGTTTGTTCCAAGTTAATCCAAAACTCTGTTTTCGAAAGGGACAGTTTCGGGATTCCACGTATGTGATTGGTTGATGTAAGTTGTGAATGATGTTGTACAAATTGGTATTAATTCGCCACCTCATAGTGTTGTGCGGGATTCTCGTGAGACTGTTGAAAATTGAACCATTTCTGAATAAGAGCCAGTTCTCATATCCCAACCCAGTTCACCAGTACCATTTTGCCATTGGCCTTACCGTGTAGGAGTGAGTATATACAGAATGTACTGCAGACTAGAGATCTCATTGTGTTGTAAATTAGCATCAGTCTTCTTGAAAAGCTTGGCACTGAGCTCTCACGCATTCAACTCTTAGACATCACATCCCTCATACATACCTAACCAAAGTCATTACATTTTAAATTACCGACCAGATGGTTGAAAGGCCTTTTTCATCAGCTTTCACTGGAATAATCAATTATTTTTGACATCTCCATTAAACCTCTAAAGTGCTCTTGCTTTGCATTTCAGCCACAGCGTGTGAATGGGATCATTGCAGTTGTTCCAGGATGTACTGTATGTAATTTTAGTTCTCTTAATGTCTTTGCAGCTCTTGTATGAGGAGTGGGCGAGTTACAGCACATTCTACAAGTACCAGCCCATTGGACTGATCAGGTATTATACTGACGATGAGTGGACCGCCAGACACAGACACAAGTATTTGCCCTGGAACTATCATTTAGCAAGAGGAGAGATTTTAGAAATAACCAATTTTTCAGGGGGAAGTTCGTCAAAGAAGGGGACGTATTCTTGCTGAGAGACCTCACAGGCCATAAAAGTATAGTTCACCCAAAAATGAAAATTCGATTGTCGTTTACTCGCCTCATGTTGTTCCAAACCCATATGACGTTCTTTTTTCTTGGTACACAAAAGGAGATGTTAGGCAGAATGACAGCCTCAGGGCGTAGTCACATTTACCTTCGCACTGCGAAATTCCATGGGCGAAAAAGTCATCTCAGTGGGAATCCGCGCAATCGTGAATTTCACGCAATGGACTTCCAGTGGCAAAGAAATTCCCCTTTGCTACACTGAATATTCACAATGGACAATAATATCATTTTAGTGACGAGTTTCATATTAACTTCACTTTCCATGAGGATAAATTGCAGCATTAAAAAGAAGCTGCTTGGCGATTTTTTTAAGCGATTCTTTATGCAAGTTTTTTGCTGGATTCACTCAATATCCGTCCACGTCGTCTTCACCTGTGGAATTTCATTGTGCAGGGGTAAATGTGGCCTTAAGTCACCATTGACGTTCATTGTGTGGGAAAAAGATGCAATGAAAGTAAAAGTTGACGGAGTCTTACATACTGGCTAATATCGACTTTTTGTGTTCCACGGAAGAAAGTTATATGGGTTTGGATCAACATGAGAGTGAGCAAATAATGACAGAATTTTCATTTTTAAGTGAACTATTACTTTAAAATAGAAATATAAGGTCGATGCTTCATGACGTTTCCTAAACTTATTAGGACAGATTATAAAAACATTTTAAAATGCACATTATAACATGCTTCCTCCATTCAAAATTCGATTCGATTAATTACGTTTAATCGTGCAGTATAAAACATGAATACAATCAATAGATTTTTTTTTACAGGCTAAGATCCTCTTATTAGTGTACACACTGTAGTAATAAACTCCTGCCAGTTATTTATCTTGATTTTATTTAATTCTATTTTAAAGTGTGTTTTTATTGGGGTCAAATTGACCCCAAACAGAAACAATTTTACTATAATATGTATCAGTCACTTCTCTGAAAGTCTACTTTGTGATGCAACAGAGGGTTAAATTAGAATTTGAAGGGAAAATTTAGAATTATGGACGAAGTTACTGTTTACAAACAAACGGCACTTCCGGGTTCTTTTGGTACCCCATTAAAAATCTGCTTTCAATGACTTTGCTTAGTTTAAACTGAACTGAAATTGGCAAAAAAAAAATAGTTTCTTGATTTACCTGGATTACTGGAGATTTGAGCTTCAGGATCCGGATCGGTGTATCAAGAAAAACTCGAGATTTAAAATAATTTATGATATGTCACAGATCACCGTCATTGTAATATCCTCCGTCCTAATAAGACCCAGCAGCTGCTGTCAGTAGATCTCAATTTTTCACAATGCAATTGCACAAAGTCTGATCGCAAAGGGCTGTTTTTAATTTCCAAAGTGCAATCGTTGTGACGGATATATGGTCTAACGATGATCTTATACCGCCATGGACCATGTAACGGGACCTCGTCTCCATAATGTTTGTGAAAGGATATGTGAATAAACATAATGCAATACTTCTGAAATGATGTCTTTGCATTTATTTCTGAATGCCGTAAAGCAACTTGTTCAATCGAAACTGGTTGCTATCAATTTTGCATATTGAATATGATGATATTGAAGTCAGATATTACTTAGTAAATGTTCATTTAAGCAGTAAAGATGCATATTGCATATCTGATTGCCGTTTTCATTGTTATATGCCACGTTTCTCAGGCTTTAGAACGCATATAAGGATGTGTATTTATAAACTTGTTACATGTTCAACATAATCATACAGGCCCACACAACCAAGTTAAAACTGGTTTGCAGATAGTTCAGAAAGAACCTAAACATACAGTATTTTACACTGTAAAACATAGAAATCCCTTTATAATGACAGTGGTAAACCTTTCAAATGTCACATTTGTTAACATTAGATAACATGAACTATCCATAAAGAACAATACTTTTACAGCATTTATTAATCTTGGTTAATGTTAATTTCAACACACTGTATACTAACACATTTTTTAATCAAAAGTTGCATTCGTTAACATAAGTTAATGCACTATGAACTGATATGTGTGACGTAATGAAGCTAGGAAGCAAGTTGCAAGTTGACAATGAGTTTATTGACAGTCAAATTGAGAAGATAGGGGAAAAGTCCGGGGTGATGGTCTAGTGGCGCAGAGTCTCCAATGGTCAGATGATCGTGGTGAGAAGAGTGAAGAGAAGTGTTGAACAGACACGGTGAATCCGGGTAACAACAAACAGGACCGCGAAACAGGGACAACGAGAGAACTGGACTGGAACTCTGAAGAGCGAACAACACCGGACATCACAAACAACGATCTGACAAGGAGATGAGAGAGTGGTGAGAATTTAAAGGGAATGGGAATGAGTAACAGCTGGTGAGAGGAGTGATTGCGGCAGAGCGCTAATCATGGTACAAACAACACGCCCACACATTCACGCACCCACACAACACACACTAAGAACAAGGCACGAGACAAGGAAGAGACATAGGATTAAATACCGTGACAGTACCCCTCCCCTAGGAGCGCCTCCTGGCGTTCCCAGGCTCCCTACCTGCCGATTGTAGTCATCGATAAGGGAGTGATCCAGAATGTCTCTGGCGGTACCCAACCTCTCTCCTCCGGACCGTAACCTTCCCAGTCCACCAGGTACTGAAATCCAGCGTCCCCTCCGTCTTGAGTCCAGAATACGGTTGACCGAATAAGTAGGTTCCCGATCTACGAGTCGCGCGGGGGAACGGAACCGGCGGGTTATCTGCGGGAATAAAAGGCGGGTTTTATTTTGGATACATGAAATACGAGGTGAATTCTCCTATGCGCTGGAGGAAGGTTGAAGCGGACTGCCACCGGACTAACGATCTTGGTGACAGCGAGCGGGCCAATAAATTTAGGTGCAAGTTTATTAGATCACGGAGCGTAGAGGAATGTTCTTAGTAGAAAGCCACACTTTTGACCAACGGCGTATCACGGGAGGCCTAGACCGGTGGCGATCAGCTTTGGCCTTGGTGCGTGACCCCACTTGGAGTAGAGTCTCCGGGCCCTAGTCCAAGTGCGGTGACACCTCTGGACCGAAGCGTGAGCGGAGGGACCGCGACTCGGATTCCAGACTAGGAAAAATAGGTGGCTGGTAACCTACACTACACTCAAACGGAGATAGGCCCGTGGATGATACTGGTAACGTGTTGTGGGCGTACTCAACAAAAGACAGTTGCTGACTCCATGAGGAAGGATTCTTGGATACCAAACATCGTGAACGTTCTCTCCAGATCCTGGTTGGCTCGCTCAGATTGACCATTGCTCTGGGGATGAAACCCTGAGGACAGACTAACAGTCGCCTCCCAGTAATTTACAAAATTCTCGCCAAAATTTGGACACAAATTGGGGTCCTCTGTCAGAGACCACATCTGTCGGGAGGCCATGTAGCCGAAAGACGTGGTCAATGACAATCACCGCTGTCTCCTTGGCAGAGGGTAATTTGGGCAAGGGAATGAAGTGGGCCAGCTGAGAACCGGTCCACCACGGTTAAAACTACCGTGTGTCCCTGTGAGGGTGGGAGGGCGGTGATAAAATCTAGAGCGATATGGGACCAGGGTCTCGATGGCACCGGCAGCGGTTGAAGTAACCCGCCTGGGGGTCGATTGGAACTCTTACCAGTGGCGCAGACTGAGCAAGCCAAAACAAAACTGTGAACGTCACGTAACCATCAAAGGCCACCAGAATCGTTGCTTGACTAAAAACTTAGTTCGATTAACTCCTGGATGACAAGCCACATTAGAACAATGTCCCCACTGAATAACGCTGGACCGTGAACCCTCCGGCACAAACAAACGGTTCGGTGGGCACCGAGCCGGAGCGCTACTCCTTCTAAGGCCGCCTTGACCTTCGATTCGATCTCCCATGTGAGTGTAGAGATGAATAGAGTCTCTGGTAAAATGCACTCGGAGTAGACGGGCGCTCGGAGTGATCAAAATACGTGATAAAGAATCGGGTTTGATGTTCTTGGAACCCGGGCGGTACGAGAGAGTAAAATCAAAACGACCGAAAAAAGAGCCCACCGAGCCTGCCTGGAGTTTAATCTTTTAGCTGTGCGAATATATTCCAAATTCTTGTGATCGGTCCAGACGATAAAAGGTACCCCGAACCCTCCAACCAGTGGCGCCATTCCTCCAAAGCTAACTTGACTGCCAACAACTCTCTGTTACCAATGTCATAATTACGTTCGGCCGAGGACAAGCGATGAGAAAAAAGCAGCGCAAGGGTGTATCTTGTCGTCTGAAGGAGAACGCTGGGATAGCACTGCGCCTACCCCCACCTCTGATGCATCGACCTCCACCACGAACTGACGTGATGGATCAGGGGTTATCAGGATGGGGGCTGAAACAAAGCAACCTTTCAGTTTGGCAAACGCAGCCTCAGCTGCGTCTGACCACCTGAACGTTGTTCTGGGGAGGTCAGGGCGGTCAGAGGTGTGGCTAGTTGACTGAAATTGCGAATGAAACGCCGGTAGAAATTGGCGAACCCCAGGAATCTCAGTAGGGCCTTACGAGACTCTGGACTTGGCCAATCTACCACAGCCTTGATCTTCTCAGGATCCATGCGCATTCCCTCAACCGACACGATGTACCCTAAGAAAGGAACAGACTGTGCATGAAAAGCGCATTTCTCCGCCTTGACAAAAAGCCCATTCTCTAGCAATCTCTGAAGCACTAGCCGGACGTGCTGCACATGTTCCTGGAGAGAAGAAGAAAAATCAATATGTCATCCAGGTAAACATATATGAACTGATCAACCATGTCTCGCAGCACGTCATTGACGAGTGCCTGGAAGACCGCTGGGGAGTTGGACAAGTCGAACGGCATGACCAAGTATTCAAAGTGCCCCTGGGGGTGTTAAAAGCGGTTTTCCATTCATCCCCCTCCCTGATGCGGACCAAATGATAAGCATTACGTAAATCCAATTTCGTGAAGATGGATGCTCCCTGCAACCTCTCAAAAGCTGAAGACATCAACGGTAGAGGATAAGTATTCTTTACCGTGATGTTGTTCAGCCCCCGTAATCAATGCAAGGTCGCAGAGATCCATCCTTCTTCCCCACAAAAAGAATCCCACCCGCTGGAGAAGAGGAAGGGCTGATGAATCCATTAGCTAGAGAATCAGAAATATATTTCTCCATAGCCTCCCTCTCTGGAATCGAGAGTGAATATAACTTGCCCTTAGGCGGAGATGTACCTGGCAATAACTCTATGGCACAGTCATAGGGACGATGTGGAGGGAGAGAAGCCGCCGAGACTTACTGAACACCTCCTTCAGGTCCAGGTACTCACGGGCACGTTAGATAAATCCACCGCCTCTTCCTGAAAAACAGGGACAAAAACAGACGAACAGGCAGAAACAAGACAAGACTTATGACATTGAGTGCTCCACGCTGACACAGACTTAGACTGCCAGTCCACTTTAGGGTTGTGATGGGTGAGCCAGGGATGACCAAGGACGATGGGGGCAAGAGGAGTGTCCAGTATGTAGAAGGAGATGGTCTCGGTGTGATTGCCTGACGTGACGAGAGTGATGTCTTCAGTGGCTAGGAAATGGTGGGAAGTCTCTGGCCATTGAGGGCGTGAACAGCGATCCGGTGAGTGAGAGACTTGAGGGGGACTTGGTGGTTGAGTGCAAAAGTGTAGTCCATGAAATTTCCTTCGGCCCCAGAATCCAGAAGTGCTTTCGACAGTCGTGGCGGTGATTAGACCATTGAAGACTTACCGGAAGGAGGGTAGATGTGGATGAGGTCTTCTCGGTGGAGATCCCACCCGATAGTAGCCTCATACTTGCTATCGGGCGGATCCTTTTAAAGGACAGTTGTAGGCAAAATGTCCAGCACCACCACAGTACAAACACAGTCCCTGGGATCTCCGCCTTTCCTTCTCCTCCGGAAAGCCGGGCTCGACCCACCTGCATGGGCTCGGGATCACAGAGCCGGGGCTGAGCAGCGTCCCGCCTCCAGAACATTGACCGCCTAATCCTCTCAAGGGGCGGTTGGTTTGTACTCGCTGTTCCATTCTGGATAACCTTGCGTCCACTCTAAGCGCCAAGGCGATCAAATCGTTTAGCTTGGTGGGGAGATCCATGGCGTATATCTCCTTTTGGGCCGATCAGCCAGCCCATGCAGGAACATGTCCCACTGCGCCTCCTCGTTCCATTGGCTCTCCGCCGCTAGCGTCCGAACTTCGATAGAAAAGTCTGATACAGATCTCTCCCCTGGCGCTAAGTCGAGCCAGCACTCTGGCTGCCTCTCTACCGGAGACAGCACGGTCGAAAGCTTCGCTTCATCTCCGCGGAGAGTGCTTGAAAAGAGGTGCAGCATTCATCTTGATTCTCCCACACCGCCCGTTCCCCAAAGGGCAGCTCTCCCAGAAAGTAGCGTCAGGACAAAAGCGACCTTGGTTCTTTCATCACAGAATGTTCTGGGTTGTAAAGAAAAATGCATTGAGCATCGTGTTAGAAAAGCTCGGCAAAAATTAGGTTCACCTGAATATAGCTCTGGAACCGGTAGGCGGGGCTCCGACTGGGAGAGCTGGTGGTGGTTGAGGAATCAGCGGTGCTGGGTGGCGCAGTGGGAGCTCGCAGAAGTTGAATTTGCTGGGTGAGTCCGGACACCTGCGCCACTAGAGCCTGGACAGCCTTGAGCCGTGTCATTGAGATTCTTCTCCTGGTTCTCCATCACGAAGTCTGCTGTTCATCCACGAATTCTTCTAGGCTGTCTGAATTGTTACTCGCTGCTTCCATCTTGTGGTCAGATCGTTCTGTGGCGTAATGAAGCTAGGAAGCAAGTTGCAAGTTGACAATGAGTTTATTGACAGTCAAATTGAGAAGATAGGGGAAAAGTCGGGGTGATGGTCTAGTGGCGCAGAGTCTCCAATGGTCAGATGATGCGTGGTGAGAAGAGTGAAGAGAAGTGTTGAACAGACACGGCGAATCCGGGTAACAGCAAACAGGACACGAAACAGGGACAACGAGAGAACTGGACTGGAACTCTGAAGAGCGAACAACACCGGACATCACAAACAACGATCTGACAAGGAGATGAGAGAGTGGTGAGAATTTAAAGGGAATGGGAATGAGTAACAGCTGGTGAGAGGAGTGATTGCGGCAGAGCGCTAATCATGGTACAAACAACACGCCCACACATTCACGCACCCACACAACACACACTAAGAACAAGGCACGAGACAAGGAAGAGACATAGGATTAAATACCGTGACAATATGAACTAAAAATTAACAATTGTTTAGTTTTGTTATTAACTAGAATTAACAAAGATTAATAAACACTGTAAATATATTGTTCATTGTTAGTCCATGATACCTAATGCATTAACTAATTAATTTTTTTAACTTTATTATAAAGTGCTACTAATAAAGTATATCTCAACAGAACATGAGGGTTAATCTCACTCACTCACTCACTCACTCACTCACTCACTCTCACTCACACTCTCTCTCTCACTCACTCTCTCACTCACTCACTCACTCACTCTCACTCACACTCTGTATCTCACTCACTCACTCCTCCTCACTCACCACCCTCATCTCTCACTCACACTCTCTATCTCACTCACTCACTCACTCTCACTCACACTCTATCTCTCACTCACACTCTCTCTCTCACTCACTCACTCACTCACTCACTCTCACTCACACTCTCTATATCTCACTCACACTCTCTCTCTCTCACTCACACTCTCTATCTCTCACTCACACTCTCTCTCACTCACTCACTCACTCACTCTCACTCACACTCTCTATATCTCACTCACACTCACACTCTCTATCTCTCACTCATACTCTCTATATCTCACTCACACTCTCTCTCTCTCTCTCACACTCTCTATCTCTCACTCACTCTCTCTCACACACTCTCACTCTCTCTCACTCACACTCTCTATCTCTCACTCACACTCTCTATCTCTCTCTCACACTCACTCTCTCTCACTCACACTCTCTATCTCTCACTCACACTCTCTATCTCTCTCTCTCTCACACTCTCTATCTCTCACTCTCTCTCACTCACTCTCTATCTCTCACTCACACTCTCTATCTCTCTCTCACACTCTCTATCTCTCACTCACACTCTCTATCTCTCACTCACACACTCTCTCTCTCTCTCTCACTCACACTCTCTAACTCTCACTCACACTCTCTATCTCTCTCTTAATTACTCACTCACTCACTCACTCTCAAACTCTCACACTCTCACTCTCTCTCACTCACACTCTATCTCTCTCTCACTCACTCACTCTCTCTCTCTCACACTCTCACTCTCTCTCTCTCTCTCTCTATTAGGAAGTATTTTGGTGAGAAAGTGGGCCTGTACTTCGCCTGGCTGGGTGTGTACACTCAGATGCTAATCCCTGCAGCGGTTGTGGGCGTGATTGTGTTCTTATACGGCTGTGCCACTGTGGACGACAACATCCCCAGGTCAACCTTATGTGCTCTGTACACCGTACTTATTTTTATATTTCCCTCCATAAAATGTTGACCGCTTTATATGCATATTAGCAGCCTATTACTGAGTTTCAGTAAACAGAAATAGCTTTGGTTGAATAGCGCATAGCTTCTGATAGACATGCGCCTATCTGTGCACGTTCCATAGTCTCACACCCTGTGGAAACAACTCCTGATAATGTCTCAATGTACTCTTTGGCAATGGCTATGAACTATGAGGGAAGATGTTTTAGGGAAGAATATGCAGAGCCACTTAGGAAAGTAATCCCTACTGCAGTTTTGCGAGAAAAATGGATGGATGGTACAGCAAGTGGTAATTAGGGAGTTGAGAGTGTGTTTGAAATGGTGTGACTGTAATGGACTGTAATGTAGCATATAATGAGAGTGACTCAGTGTTTCGCTGGCTGTCTCACCACATCCTTAATACCACAAATGTCACAATTGTGAGCTGCCTACCTAGACAGAATTTAAAGGGGACCTATTATGCAAAATTCACTTTTACATGGTGTTTGTACATAAATGTGAGTTTGCAGTGTGTGTACACAACCACCCTACAATGTTAAAAGTCCACCCACTCCTCTTTCTTATATTTCAAAATGAACAGTTTTCGTTTCTGCTCTAAATTGACGTCACGTTAGAGCAGGCCTCGTCCACGACTGGTGACTGACTCCACCCTATTATCATAGATCCTCCCCTGAGTGATCTACACACAGTCCGCCATTTTTGTCCACACTGGAGCAGAAACAGTGGAAAGAAGAATGTCTCAGCTTCGTAAGCGTCATAAGTGTTCTGTTGTTGACTGTAAAAGTAATAAGCTAAAATTAGCCGCCGCAATATGCAGAAAAGGGACCCCCCTCACTTTTAGGCCAGTTGCTATGGAAAATCCCGGGCTGATTTCTCTTCCCAGTCCAGCCCTGCCTGAACTCCAGTATTTACACTGTCAGTCATATTGGTTCTAATATGTTGTTGCTGTAGTAACCGAAGCACGACCCTCTTCCGTAAAGGGGGCGGAGAGCAGCTGCTCCTTTGCATTTAAAGGGACATGCACGAAATCAACATGTTTTTGATTCCACCCAAAAAGAGGCATTTATAACATGGTTATAATAGACTTATATTACACCTTGTAAAAAGGGGCATAATAGGTCTCCTTTAAGGCAGGGGTTTTCAAACTGGGGTCTGGGGACGCCCGGGGGCTAGAAGGGGGTGCAACATTCAGCAGAAAATGTAAGAAAAAAAAAAATAGCACTTATACATTATTACTGTTTCAATCTGCTTTAAAATTTGAACAAATAAAATTCAATTACAGTAAATTACAAAATGGTTCTTTTCAGGTTCTACATTCTAATATTACATTAATAGCAGGTTGAAAAAAGATACACTTTGAAATTGATGCAAAGGAAATATATTTATGTAGCACGTTTATGTAATTATTATGGAATAGTTTCTTTTAGCTTTTGTACAATAAAAAATCGAATTAGTTAATTTTGCAAACATTATGTAATAATATTTATATCACACATATTGTTCCATTTGAGGTTCCATTTAAAGGAATATTCCCAGTTCGATACAAGTTAAGATCAATTGACAGCACTTGTGGTGTAATGTTGATTACCACAAAAAAAGATTTTTTTAACTCATCCCTCCTTTTACTTAAAAAAAAAAAAAAGTTAAAATCGAGGCACTTACAATGGAAGTCAATGGGGCAAAATTTTTGGAGGGTTTAAAGGCAGAAATTTGAAGCTTATAATTTTATAAAAGCACTTGCATTCATTATTCTATTAAAACTCATGTATTATTTGAGCTGTAAAGTTGTTAAAATTGTTATTTTTACAGTCGTTTTAGGGTTTGTTGACATCGTCATGGCAACGAAGTTGTAAAAATGGCTATAACTTTACACAGAACAGGTTAGTAAATACTTTTATCACACTAAAATCATGTTTACACGCATATTGTTTTTGTCCTGTTGCTTTACTTTTGGAAAAAGTGAGTATTTTAACATTGAAAAATTGGCCCCCATTCAATTCCATCTTATTTTTTGTGGTTATCAATATTATGGCACAAACGCTGTTGATTGAGCCTAACTTGTATTGAACCGGAACATTCCTTTAAGTTTTAAGGGTTCCTTAGAAGGCAGTCGCTTTCTGTTGAGGGATATTTGCTTTCAGACATGTGAAAAACGCGAAATGTAACCTCATTTCATTAAGAGCTTTCAGGGAAGCACTACTATGGTGTCTGGGGAAACATGAACAGATGGCACTGCTCTGAAATCAGGTTTTGTTCTTTGCATGGTCAGTATGGAGATCTGTGACGAGAGAAATAACATCACCATGTGCCCGCTGTGTGACCGAGCCTGCAGTTACTGGAAGCTGGTGACCGCCTGCGGCACGGCGAGGGCCAGCCACCTGTTCGACAATGCCGCCACGGTCTTCTTCGCCATCTTTATGGCACTATGGGGTGGGCAGCTCTTCTGTTACGTTCACCCATATATGCTTTGTTGATGCTTTACACCAACTGTTGTGTACTGTACATATTGAGGGCAGACTTGATTTGAAAAACGTTGAAGAGATTTGCCGCCCCACCGTACTTATCCCTGCTCTGATGCTGAGCTTTTTAAAAAGCCGATTATTTGAGTTGAAGCCCTAAATTTGCCTCTACTGGTTTGATCCCTGGTAGTTACAGGCTTTGAAAAAGAAACTGACACCAGTGGAAAAAGAGCCCTATTTGTATTCACACTGTCGCTGGGCCTAAAAGCAGAGAGAGATCTCATTTTGCTCCGCTTTAGGTCATATCATATCCAAGTCCAATTTTCATTCATACTGACCAAAAGCAAACCATCCTAAAGTCAAGTCCGCCTTATTTTATTGGGATTTGCACAATTGTTTCGAATGTTTGCAAGCCAAAAGCTCTGTGATGAAGCCAAAGGCAACTGTGGCCAGGACAAAATTCCCAATGCTATTTAGGTAGAAGGTCTAAATAGAATTTAGAATAGAATCTGAATTCTCAGCACAGTTAGCAAACAGTACTTAACGGTGCTGGTAGAATGGCTTTAGTATGTGGCGACTCGTTTAGTGTATCTTCATAATTTGTTTGTGATGGTTTCATTATTATTGTAGCCTACATTTCTACACACCTTTTTATCAGGGATGTAGAATAATAACTAATTTAAATTAAAAATACATCAATTTATAGTAATATAATACTTATAGAAAATGTTGTCAATAAATATCCTTTTTAGCTTGTCTGGGAACTTTTACCTTTCTGCATGTTTGTCTCCATTGGTAAACAAGCCTTCGGCAAATTATGGTAAACCTTGTGCCCTTTTCTCTTTACTTTCCTTTAAGCAACATGGTCCATGACTTTGCTGTTTGTTTGCAAAGTAAATCCAGGGAAATAAAGCTGTCCTAAAATCTGTAATCATCCTCTATTGCGTGCCACATTCGCTCCCTGTAGTTGTTTTAACCACCACACAAACCCACGCAATTGCATGGAGCCCTGGACGTCTGGGGGGTCCCCCGTTCTAAAAGGAAAACATAGAAAAACGCTTGAGGGGTGATATGATGTTCTAGGTACACGTGCGAATGCGCTGTTGTCAGCGCTCTTAGAGTGGTTCAGGTTCAGGCCAGTTTTTCAAGTAGGTCTTTGGGTTCGGGATTGTAATTTATGAAAAAATATACAGGACTTCGGAACTTGTTTCGCTCAAGAGTTAGGGGCCGTTCACACAAATCACGTTTTTGCGTGCATCTGCTCTGTTTTTCCATTGATTTCCTATGTAAACTCGCTGGACGAACATCCTTGACTGCTGCACCGTGTCTCGCTGTTTCTTGAAATTAAATTTAAATTTAAGGATGAATTTAAAATTAGAGCGGGATAGAGCCCCGGGTTGGTCAGTTGCTTGGGGCCACAAGCAATCCCTTACGAAATCGTAAACCCACTCCTGCTCGCTCCAATGTTTACCTCTCACGGCTTTGCCAAAAGACGGTTCTGTTCGGCCTGATGGTGGAAAAGCGGCTATGGACAAGTTTGTGCAAAACCTGATGATCCATGTTGTCCAGCATGGTTAAAAAACATTTTAAAAAGCATCTGGTGTGCTTCAAAAGAAGCAAATATGCAATGCAGTCTCTGACCTTTGTACCCCACGTTCGCCAAAGAAACATACAGCCAACTCGAGAAAGGTGTTTCTAGATAAGCAGAAAGAGTTCTTTGCTGAACCCAAGATGCTTAACCATTAAAGAACGAGGGTGTTCTTTGCATATGCATTGTTGCTCTCATTATTTTAACAAGCCTTTTGAGAAACTGCAGATGTCATTTGATATTTACATTAACTGCTAAACCCCCCTGAGCAATGCTGAACCGATCAGTATGTATAAATGTTGATGTGTGTAAGTTTTCTGCTCCGTATGACATAGCCACCATGTTCATGGAGCACTGGAAGCGAAGACAGATGAGACTCAATTACGTTTGGGATCTGACCGGCTTCGAAGACGGAGAGGTTAGTCACACCATGTTAATCAAGGAAACTGTCAAAAGGATGATGAGATAATCATGTGGGTGGGTGTGTGTGTGGTTTGTAGGCGTGCGCTGTCATTTTTGTGTTGACATTATCCTGCGGCGTGAGTGTGTGAAGAATTGAAGATGCTTTTTTTATTACTATTGATTCAGTGCCATTAAATCAAACTGTGTTTTTCACTGTTTTGTTTTCCTGTTTTTGAATAGGGGAAGCAAAAGGTTTGGAATTGGTTCATTTCGACAATATTAACAGAATTTCCTTCCTAACCTTACAGTTGCATTTTAGTACTAACGAATTCTTCATATTATCTCCAAAGTCGTCTTCAAACATCTGTCACATTCTTGCTTGTGTACCGTATTCCACCAGCACTTCTCTATCTATTGATCTGTTTTTGTGGAGGTCTGGGAGGCTGCGTTCACACGGCCAGTGTTTGGGAATGACAGTCGTATTTGCTAACAGTTGTGACTCTCGAATCGTAGTATCCATTCAACAGCTTACAGGAGCAGATAAAAAATAGTCTATATATGCGAGTAACCGAAGTAAAGCACTTTTTCTAACCTACGACTTCAGTGAATAACTTGTAACTAAAGTGACTTCCATAAAACCGGAAATGTTTATAACAACTGATCGGTTAGGTGTCCACCTCTCATTTGATTTGAGATCACTATTGGTTAAGTTATGTTAAAATGTTAGGTTTGTGAGGTACGTTTTACTCACTAAACCAATATTCACCTTAAAAACATTGTCTGATTGTGACACCATTTCACTTGCTTTTGGCGCCCCCCGCTGGACATTTAACTGGAAAACTTCAGCCAAATGTGTCATTTAGCCACGGTCACGTAATTTTCATGAGACCAGGTATGAACATATGCGCCAGATGGATGCTTTAGGAGAGTCTGATGCCTGCCATCAACTGAGCTAAGAAGGGGATCACAAAGCAGTTTTAGTACGCATGCATTGAACGAGTTTGTAGGGGCTCACAATCAAGAGGATACTTTGAAAGGCAAAGAGCTTGACCGTGCATAAGACAGACTGGCACGGAGAAAAACAAAGCATACCCTAGCCTTAACCTTGCGCTACTGTGCGTGTCATCTGCACATTTGCAGAAGAAAGAAAGCAACAGGCTGGAAAATGTTTTCATTGTATACACACCCTCATGTCATTTCAAACTCGAAAACTTGAAAATATTTCTCTTTGCTTTCAGGGTAGCCTATATATCCAAATATTTGGTACTTATTGCATCTGGCTGGATTAATTCAACACAGTCGCAATCATGTGTCACGAGCACTTTTCTTGCATGCTTGCACATACATGAGTGAAAAAGTGTTATTGAAACTGTAGAAAGACAGGTATCATTTTTATATATATATATATATATTATACCTTTTTAGTTTTTCTGGCCAATGAAAATTTTGACTAGCTTTTTTTGTAGCCAAGACTTTAAGGTAAGTGCATATACAGATATGACATTTCATAACGAAACTTACCCTGAGAAATATTCACTGGACTAAGAAGTGTGACTGCTATCCTCTGTCCCTTTGCACACTAAACAAAAACTTTGCCACAATACTAACACAACCTACACTTAAGTATAGAACTACTTAATTTTTAAAAATTGTGTTTTATTTTTTAAACTGAACATATTTACTGTAGCACTCAAAGGACTGACAACCGTGTTCTGCTGATGTGGGAACGTAGCCAGAGACTCGTGTTCTCTCGTCCGGCCTTAAGCTGCATTCACACTGCCAGCTACTTTGTCACTGCATGTTGCCAGTGGCTGGCGGTTAGGTCGCTAGTGGTGTGTATGGAGAGTCTAAACGGCACTGTTTCTTTAAAATTAATATTATTATTCAAATATTAGGATCACGTGAGCTCTACCATCTTCTCTCATATTGGCTGTCGCTTCCGTAAGTCGCTCCTCATTTACATAAAGTTAAACATTTCTCAACTTTGTCACTTCGCTGGACACGCCCACATCCGGTCTCCCACGGTCGCCATCACTCATGTTGCCGGAAGTCGCCAGCTCTCATTGAAAATGAATGGTATGAGGTCGTTTTGTCGCTGCGTGCCGCTGGCAGTGTGAATGCAGCTTTACAGGTCAAAAGCTGCTCACTTTCCTTTCGGCAGTCACATTTGCTCTTTACGAGCTTGCCACTGTTTGGGTGGAGACCATAAGCAGGAGGAAAGATCATAAAACCTGAAACTGCTGAATGTGAAAGGGATTGGTTTTATGGATGATAATTTCACTGAATGTCAATGTGTTGCTATTACCAGAACTTCTTGTTCCGTTCACTGACCATGCGCACGACTTTTCAGCTGTATTTCATTTTTTAACTTGTATATAAAAGAGTGTGTTTGAATCTGGTGTGCATTGTGAATCACTTCCTGCATGTTTCCCAGAGTCATCCCAGAGCAGATTACGAGTTCCGTGTCATGAAGAAGACCATGAAGAAACAGAAGTCCACAGAGGTGGGTCTCCGCGTCAGATGGCACTGCCACTGCTGGCACTCTGACCATCTTCTTAATGTTGCACTCAACATTTGGTTCAGTGCCATTAAATCAGATTGTTTATTTTTTCCATACAAACCTTACCGTTGCATTTTAGTAAAAATGTGTCTTTCTTGCAATTGCAAGCTCAAAATTGGATGCGCTGGATTTATGTAATGTGGATGTGTTCTTGCGTTCCCTCTGCATTATTTTTAATATAGCCTACCGTCGGACTACTGTATGAACATATGCGCTAGATGGATGCTTTAGGAGAGTCTGATGCCTGCCGTCAACTGAGCTAAAAAGGGGATCACAAAGCAGTTTTAGTACGCATGCATTGAACGAGTTTGTAGGGGATCACAATCAAGAGGCAAAGAGCTTAACCGTGCGCAAGACAGACTGGCACGGAGAAAAACAAAGTATACCCTAGCCTTAACCTTGCGCTACTGTGCGTGTCATCTGCACATTTGCAGAAGAAAGGAAGCGTCAAACGTGTCTGGACAGGCTCGCTGTCAATAGATAACACTTTGAATACTAGCCTTAAGATGCAAGATAGGCTATGTTTTATCCTGAAATTAAAAAATCTGGCTAAGCGAGAATAAGCCTTTATTTGCAATGCTTGGCAAAGTACAGTCAAAGCTGATTCTTGCATGAATTTTGCTTGTTGACATCTACATTCCAGGACAGCAATCATAATGTAGTCTGGATTAATGTGTATTATGCTCGGTAGACATTGACCCAGTTGCAGTCTACTGAAATTTGATGTGACTGCACAGCTGTGAGCCATGTCCAGGGGCTTGTATTTGCTCGCTTATTTTGACCCTCTCTGTCCCTTCTGAGGCCAAAGGGATGCTGGGGGCCTGTGTCTACACAGCTGAGGTCAACCAAGGTTTGGAAGATGTACAGTATGTGTTAGGGTGTGTCTGGATTGTTCTTCATGTTCTCACTTTTGCAAATTCGTGTTTTGTTGTAGACCGGAAAAGAGAAGCTGACGTGCAAAGACAGAATGCCAGCGTATATGACCATTATCATCATGATGATTTTTCTGGTAAGACCTGGTAAAATCCTCTGATCATATCATGATATAATAACATAATGGTTAGTGTCCGCACACTGATTTATTGCTCCAAAAATACTTCATTGGCTTACACTTGCTTGCAACGTTTCAACCATTAGGTCTTTGTCAGGCTTCGTCTTTTTTTTTGTTGAGGAAGACCTAATGGTCAAAATGTTGCAAGCCAATAAAGTATTTCTGGAGCAATAAATCAGTGTTTGGACATTTACCTTTCATTCTATGGTGACTTGCACCTGTGCCCAAATCGGGTTGGATGTGCATCCCTTTTTTTTTCTTAATTTTTCTCTATCATAGTATAAAGCCATGCATTGAATTTTAATATGACAATAAAAAAAGGCATTTTGACTCCCTGCAGCTCTTTGTTGCACAGATTAGGTGCATTGAATGAGATTCTAGTTTTACACCTGAAGAAAATTAATGACTGACACAATATTCTGATTGGATGAGCCATGTTCAAAGCCGTGGTAAAATGACTATAAACGCACACGTTACAGCATTATATTAACTCTTTCCCCGCCAAACATGGAATTTTCCGGGTTTTATGAAAAACGCTTCCCCGCCAAACACGGAATTTTCCGGGTATCCGTGTTTTAGGTGGTATACGGTAAGGAAGACCACGCGCATGTTTTGAAAGAGTACGCAACTCTTTGATCAAAGAAACAGACTGCGATCGTCTCAAACGTGAAGTGGAACACCATACTAATACTAAAGCACTTGTTTGATAAAAATGCCTTTTCTCAGCTTTTTGTCCGAAATGTTGTTTTTGACAAAACCTACCTCTGTTCAAGTGGCAATAAAAAAGAACAAATGAAGATAAAATAAAATCGTTTTTTTTTGCCTAAAAGCAGAGGCTCAGATCTTTATTTTGATATATAGCATCTTCATATATTCATGGCAGAAAATATTCTGCGGGCCATTAAAGTTTAGCGAAAATCGTCAAAAACCCTGGCGGTGGCTGGCAACTTTTTTTAAAAACGCTGGCGGGGAAAGAGTTAATGTACTAAGTTGTTAATGCTTGGCAACCGTGAACTTCTACTATTAGGAAAATGAACTATATTACTTGGTAGAACAATTGTTTATTCCAATTAATAAAAAAATATGTAACATAGTTCAATGGAAAGGAGGAGGTGAGAACCGCCTTGATGATATAAATAATATTTTAATGAGAAACTTAACTGAGCTCTTCCGGCCCCGTCTGCCGGCTGGTCATCACCTCCTTCCTGGAACTGGGAGGGTGACAAGGGGAGGAAAACGATACAAAAAACGTAACGGCCGATAACACCAACTTAATATAATAATATTTAAAAATAGAGGGAAAGGTCAACGTGGAGCGGCAGTGGGAGAGAGAGGAGAGAGTGAGAAAAAAACATACTTGCCTGTTCTCCGATACGCCGTAGCTTGGTCCTCGGCCACTCCTCCATCCTCTGGTGGACGACAGCCGTGCCTTCCCGGGCGGATCGGAGGCAGTCCTCCTGCTCCTGGCGGACGGAAAGCCACGCTGCATTTTCGGTGGCTGGAAGAGGTCTCCCTTGCCCCTGGCAGCGGTTCTCCCGCTCCAGGCGGTCAGCCAGTAGCCCCTCCCCACTCGCAGTCGACGGTCTCAGACCCTGCCATGTTTCAGCGGCTGGTAGGCGTCTCCTCCACCACTGGCAGCGGCCCTGACCACTCCAGGCGGTCGGTAAGGAGCCCCTCCTCCCCTCATGGTCGGCGGCCGTTACTCTGCCCTCAGGCGCCCGGGCTTCTCCATCCCCCGGCGGAAGGCCGCGGTTGCTCCACTGGGCTGGATGGTAGTGGCAAGGACTCTACTATGGCGCATCCCTCCTCCTTCCCAGGTTTCGGCACAAGTGTAACATAGTTCAATGGAAAGGAAGAGGTGAGAACCAGCTTGACGATATAAATTATATTTTAATGAGAAACCTAACCAAAAAGAAAAACACACAGGGGTCGGACAGCTGTCCGTAACACTCTCTCTGTCGCACCGCCATCTCCGGTCAGCCTTATCCCTCTCAGGCTTAATCAGCCTAATTAGGGGGCGGGTGTGCGTAATCACGACCCAGCCCTGCCACAAAATAATAATAATAATAATAATAATGATTGTAATGAATTAGTTAATAATGATAATTTTTTTTTAATTACTAAAATTGTACATGAGGGAGGCTTCCACTCACGGGGGCCACCATGTTGAGTAATCTTTTATTTACAATGTTTTTTATTATTTATTTTTTCAAGTTTTATTCAATTGATTTTGTTAAACGTAGCAATTACATTTGATGGAATTTTGTTCTGAAATTGAAATGTGTAAATCTTAAAAATAGGCAATATATTGTGCGCTCTACGTAATAAATTAGTCATGCATGGGTGATAAATACACCTGCGATTAGAGTCTTTCTATAGCGGTATTGGTAAACTTTTCTTCTTGTGGGATGCTGTCCACTTTTTATCAGATCCCCAGAGATGGATATTAATACCAGGTGTAAAGAGGCCTACATGTTTAGAGTTACTTTTCTTAAAGTGTGTGTGCTGTGTAGATCTGTGTGACGTTGGCCATCGTGTTTGGCGTGGTGCTGTACAGGATCTCCATCAAGACTGCTCTGCACATGAGCTCAACGTCCACCTTTCGCTCGAATGTACGGGCCACAGTTAAAACCACCGCGGCCGTCATCAACCTCATCATCATCATCGTCATGGATGAGATCTATGGAGCAATCGCACGCTGGCTCACTGTTCTCGGTATGTCTGCTTGGTTCTTTTTTTAAAGCATTCAGTTTGTCAGCAGTCTTGTGCAAAGCTTGGCTTACTCTAGTACTATGACTTACCGATGTTTTCAACCCATCAGAGGTGCCAAAAACCGACAAAAGTTTCGAGGAGAGGCTGATCTTCAAGACGTTTGTCCTAAAGTTTGCGAACGCATTTACCCCCATTGTGTACCTGGCATTCTTCAGAGGCCGGTGAGAGCATTGGTACCAACATGTCATTGAAACTGAATGCATCATATGCTTGGTTATTAACGAGTCTGCAATAGTACTTCCCATATAGAGCCGTGTGAGAGAGATGAGTGCACTTCTAAAACCTAGTGAACTGACTTGCTGTCTACTGCCTTTGATGGCTAAAATGCTGTCTTGGTGGGTAGCTCACTTAGGTTTTGGAACAGAGCTACAGTGTTTGCTGTTGCATTATTTGTGCTCCCCACACTCTCCCCTTATGGTCCTTTATCTATGGGTCTATTTCCACTTTGTCACTTTGTGCATCTAGATCGATTGGATTGCTATCCAGTTGGGTATGCACGTTCCAATTACACTTGATCACATAAATGTGTCTCTGCAAAATATATAAATGATAAGATATAAATGCAATTGCTGTGCTGTGTGCATTTCTCTTCCGTGATGAGACTAATGAAAGGCAGCGACATTTTTCAGCACTTCATGTGGCTAGTAGAAAGAGGAGGCGGCTAAAATTGCTCAAGTGATTGTGTTGAAAGCCCCTTTTTTTGTCGTCTTTGGACTCCCAAAATTCTGTATGCTGATGTAGTTGTATGCGTGTAGATGAGTAAAGTTTACATATGTGGCCTGAACACCCACATGCATTTACAATTAGCAGGGTCCCGTCACCTCCTTGGGTGGTCTTGCACTTCGCTAGCTAACGATTAAAGGAATAGTTCACCCAAAAATGACAATTCTCTCATTTACTCACGCTAATGCCGTCCCAGAAGTGAATGACTTTTTCTTCTGCCGAACACAAATTATGATTTTTTTTTTGACAATGCAAGTGAATGATGGCCAGAACTCAGAAGGTCCAAAAAAGCACATAAAGGCAGCATAAAAGTAATCCATACATCTCCAGTGGTTTAATCCATGTCTTCTGAAGCAATATGATAGGTGTGGGTGAGAAACAGATCAATATTTAAGTCCTTTTTTACTATCAATCTCCACCTTTGACCAGCCTGACTAATAGGTGGCTGAATGTGAAAGTCAATTCCACACCAGAATGGTGAAGTGAATGTGAAATGGTTGATTTTCGGTAAAAAAACAAAAACGTACAAATGTATCTGTTTCTCACCCAAACCTATCATAATGCTTCAGAAGACATGGATTTAGCCACTGGAGTCATATGGATTATTTTTATACTGCCTTTATGGCACTTTTGGTGTCTGATCACCATTCACTTGCACTGCGTGGACCTACAGAGCTGCGATATTCTTCTAAAAATAAACGAAACTTTGTTTGTGTTCTGCAGAAGAAAGTCAGTCATACACATGACACATATCATTTGTATTACTGTAACCGCTTTCATTTGTGCAGTGATTGACCTTCCTCTACTTAATGCCTCCAGGCTCATTGGACGTCCAGGCAACTATATCTACGTCATGGGGTCTTACCGGATGGAAGAGGTACATATCAGTTTTTTTTATCAAAAACGCCCTGCTTTTGGTTGCGTGTAAACAAAATCCATTCTTAACCACGCACCATTCTCGTGGTCACCCCACATCATCCATGAAAACATAACTTCACAGATCGTTCTAGTTACCTCTGATGACTAACACATTTGGAGGAGTGTAGCCAGTAGAATCCACTGTATCTGACTGAATTCTCTCTCTGCAGTGTGCCCATGCTGGCTGTCTGATGGAACTGTGTATTCAGCTCTGCATCACCATGCTTGGTAAACAGCTCATCCAGAACAACCTGTTTGAGATTGGCATTCCGTGAGTACACATGTACCCAAGCATACAGTACATACAGACACATTTGCTAACCATTACGCCCGCAGCAATGTAATTAATGCGATAATAGCCTGTTCTCACTGTGCAGGTAAAGGGAAACTTTTCTTGATGTGGTTCAGAAGGGGAAGCACCACTTATTTATATATATATATATATATATTAGGTCTGTCAATCGATAACATTTTTTAATCGAATTAATTACATGATGTCCCGATTAATTAATTGTGATTTAATCGCATATACAAGTATTTGCTGAGAAAGCCAACTCGTATAACAATAATTCAATATATAATGAAAAAATTATACATAGACATTCAGATAAAATGCATTACATTCCTGTAGCAGAAGAGTTCATCATTGATAAGACAATACAAATAGCGGCTTTAGAATGCAATGTATTGTTTACTACCATATTATTGATCATAAGACAATCATTGGCAACAGTTCACAGCAATCCATTACACAAGTGAATTTGTCAATCAGAGATTTATTATGAGGGCTTGTTTAAGCACCCGTCAATTTACACCTGCATCAGAAATGCTTGTGTAGCGTCTCTGGTGCGTTGAATCATAAACATAAAATGTTTAGGTCACTATGTCAAGTTAAATATATTTTAATACTTAGAACACATCTTGCTATTTTTAATAAAATTAATCGGACTGGATTAACATGTGAAATCGACAGCCCTAATATATATATATATATATATATATATAATATATATATATATATGGGCAAAATGTATTTGTACTTTTTGTAGTGGAAATGACGATGTGGGACAGTCGAAATACCACATAACATCACTGAATTAATCAAATTCTTTGCTAAAACTGATGTTTGTGCTGTTGTTTCCCACCAAAAATGATAGAACTGTCAATAAGGACCTGCATTTGCTAGTTTAATGAGTATTACAAAATACTAACAGGGATTGAAATTGAGTACACAGGAAAATCCTATAAGTTGATTGCAAATTAAAACAATATTCCCCAGAAATCATGTATTGTTTGAAACCGAAAAAATAATGACACATCTGGAATATCTTAATAGATTGCCAGTTTTTATGATAAAAGTATGCATAGCACCAGGGTACATGGCAAAAGTGGCATAATCTGCTCAAATCAAAGAAGTGAAAGTATTTAAAATTCACATCTTCACTCTATTTCCATTTAATATTTTATGATGGGAACATAAAAATGTTCTGCAAAACAGAAATGACCCCATTAGTTACAGTATATGCTAAATCCACAGTGATTATTTACGTATCTGTGTCACAGAAAACTGAAGAAACTTCTCCGGAAATGCAAGATTAACTCGAAGCAGCAGGAAGAGTTGAACAAAATGCTTCATCGCCACGAGAAGGACCACTTCCTTGGGCCCTTTGTGGGACTCAACCCAGAGTATATGGAAATGAGTGAGTCACACCCACGCACACAAATACATTTGTTTGTATTGTCTCCTAGTCCTGTTAGCTCTGCCTACTGCTGTCGTGTCAAAACATGGCATCAGTAACGTCTATTGTAATGACAATTTCCAATTAAATCCATAAAGTACAAGAGGCTGTGCTAAAGGGAATTGTTAGGCATGACGCACTGCAACCCCTTTAGCCGTGACTATTATCACAATATAGCTAGCACGGCCTCTCGTACCTTATTGCTTTTATGTATACAACATAATGAGAAGATAAAGGGGTCATGACATGAGTAATCCAATTTTCCTTGATCCTTTGACATATAAGTGGTCTTTGTTCTTTAAAAACATACTGAAAGTTTCAGAACTTTGAGAATATCATAATGACCACCTTTGTACTGCATTGAGGTAATGAGAATATCATAATGATCACCTTTTTATTGCATTGAGTATCATAATGACCACCTTTTTATTGCATTGAGTATCATAATGACCACCTTTTATTGCATTGAGGTAATGAGAATATCATAATGACCAACTTTTTATTGCATTGAGGTAATGAGAATATCATAATGACCACCTTTTTATTGCACTAAGGTAATGAGAATATCATAATGACCAACTTTTTATTGCATTAAGGTAATGAGGATATCATAATGACCACCTTTTTATTGCATTGAGGTAATGAGAATATCATAATGACCACCTTTTATTGCATTGAGGTAATGAGAATATCATAATGATCACCTTTTTATAATGAGAATATCATAATGACCACCTTTTATTGCATTGAGGTAATGAGAATATCATAATGACCACCTTTTATTGCATTGAGGTAATGAGAATATCATAATGACCACCTTTTATTGCATTGAGGTAATGAGAATATCATAGTGACCACCTTTTTATTGCATTGAGGTAATGAGAATATCATAGTGACCACCTTTTTATTGCATTGAGGTAATGAGAATATCATAATGACCACCTTTTTATTGCATTGAGGTAATGAGAATATCACAGTGACCACCTTTTATTGCATTGAGGTAATGAGAATATCATAATGACCACCTTTTTATTGCATTGAGGTAATGAGAATATCATAATGACCACCTTTTTATTGCATTGAGGTAATGAGAATATCATAATGACCACCTTTTCATTGCATTGAAGTAATGAGAATATCATAATGAACACCTTTTTATTGCATTGAGGTAATGAGAATATCATAATGACCACCAGTTATTGCATTGAGGTAATGAGAATATCATAATGACCAACTTTTTATTGCATTGAGGTAATGAGAATATCATAATGACCACCTTTTATTGCATTGAGGTAATGAGAATATCATAATGACCACAATGATACATTTTATACAATTATAAAATGTTTATATTATAAACTGTTCACTGCCCATAATTAAAGTACCTCAATTCAGTTGGACCGATTTATTCTGTATGGACTGATTTAATTAGAGCGGGCTCAGATAAATGATTTGAAAATCTGTCTATTTAAAGTTATTATCCAAGCCCAGACAGTGTCCACAGTAAAAAGTGTGTAAATGCACGTCCGTTCTGTGATGGAGCTGCTGGTGTATATTTGGAGTTGTTGGCCCCTCCTCTTATCTCGCCTCATCTGTGCTTCAGCGTGGGCTGGCCCCTTTTGCCAAGAGAGAGGCATTATGGGTCCAAAGGGGGGTTGGCAGAGCAGCGTGAGATTATGAGCTTTAGTTCTGGCTTGCATTCATTAATAACAGCTCACCCCCTCATCAACCATCCTCCATCCATTCTTCTATCTATCCCAAGACTTTTCTCCCTATCTGTTCCTGGCGAAACCTATACTTCTGAGACCCTTAACTAGCAACACCAACGGTTTTAGCTAGAAGCATCAGCAAACACGAACCATCTCAAAAAGACAAACCAGGAAGGAGATACCGCTTTGCCCTGAGGGTGATTACATGATTCAATCTCTGTGAATTACTCTGTGGGTGATTTGTTATTTGTGTTTTTCATTTTAATGTGTTAAAGGAATAGTTCTTGCAAAATATAATTTACTCACCTTCATGTTGTTTCCTTTGGTGAAACACAAGAGGAGATGTTAGGCTGAATGACGGCCTCAGTCACTATTCACAAATCTAGGACTCTGTAAAATGTTAATTTTCCTATGCATCGCAATCTTTATTTGAGATCCACGCATCTCGTTTAATATCCTTTCGGTTCTTTACAGACAATTGTTGATCAAAAGCAACAAAAAAATAAAATTAATGCTAATTATGAATAGCACAGATGAGGTAAAGAAGCCATTTGAGTCCTCTCTCATTAATATGTGCTTGTATACAAACACTCTTTAAAGAACTGCTGGTTTTCTTAAAGAGACAGTACCGATTTTACGAATTCTACAAATCAATGTAAATACTTGTGGGTGATATAAATTATGCATTAAACAATAAACATGTAACAAAATATAATATATGCTTTATTGATGGGATATATGGATCTGTATATTTTTAAAATGCTAAGATGTGACCAATTATAAAAATAAAAAAAATGACGTTTGTAATATTTATATTTTTGTAATGTACCTAGATATAAGAAGGTCCACTGTGTAATTAACAGCATTAGCTTGGAGAGAATTTATTTTATATGTAAGCAAAATGGGCATTATAACTTAAATATACCCATATGAATCGATATCGAAATCGAAAGCTTGTGAATCAGGTAATCTGTAGCAGTACCCAGGCCCATGCATGTCCCTTTAAGAACAGTTTCCCAACATGCCATCTGATTTATTTCACTAATGTTTGATAAGATGTTCTCAGCATCAGTTTACAAATAATATTTTAAGCTTTGAGGTTCAGAGGAGCCTTCTTTGGAAGTTTCACAGTGTTTTTGTTTTCTTTTTCTTATCTAGTCATCCAGTTTGGGATGGTGACCTTGTTTGTGGCCTCCTTTCCTCTGGCTCCCCTCTTTGCTCTTCTCAACAACATCATTGAAATCCGTCTCGATGCCAAAAAGTTTGTCACGGAGTTGAGACGGCCTATCGCTGTAAGAGCAAAAGATATTGGTAAGTATCTAAACACTCATGCATATATATTGTTTTCATCGAGGCAATGATTCATTAGTGATATCTTATTTTAATGTGTCTTATGTGATGATACACTCTAATATTTGTATCAAATATTATAAATTTGTATTTTTTATATTTAAAAAGCTGTATCTATTTTGGAAGAATTATTTTTTCACAAATAACTTGCATGTAATCTACAGGAAAGTATGAGTCTTAAATGATCTGTTCAGTGTTTTTAAACTGTTAAAAATGGTTGGTTGTAATAATTTAATGGAGAGTAGGGCAAGTTGTCACAGTGACTATATCTCAGTAACTTTAACATTGTGTTTATATATATATATATATATATATATATATATATAAAACACACTATATATACACACACACACACTATATATATATATATATACACACACACACACACACACACACACACATATATATATATATATATATAACACACACTATATACACACTATATATATACACACACACTATATACACACACTATATATATATATATATATATATATATATATATATATATATATATATATATATATATATATATATACACACTATATACACACACACTATATATATATATAACACACTATATACACACATATATATATATATATATATATATATCACACTATATACACACTATATATATACACACACACACTATATACACACATATATATATATATATATATAACACACACTATATACACACTATATATATATACACACACACACTATATACACACACTATATATATATATATATATATATATATACACACACTATATACACACACACTATATATATATAAACACACTATATACACACACTATATATATATATATATATATATATATATATATACACACACTATATACACACACACACTATATATATATATATATAAACACACACTATATACACACACTATATATATATATATATATACACACACACACACACACACACATTATACTGTATATAGTGTGTGTTTTTATATGTTTATGCAATAGGACTTCTATATATATAAATGTAGTCTTTTGTGTTTTAAAAATGCATGGGTTTAAAAAAACTGACCTCATCCTTTAAAGTGAGATGCTATTTTTTGTGATTTATCACCACCTAGTGGTAATATGTAACTGTCTTTACTCAGCAGTGTTTCAAAGAGACGATTTACCTTAATGTCTTTTCATCTTTGTCTTTAAGGAATCTGGTACACCCTTCTGAGGGGACTGAGCAAAGTGGCAGTTATTGTTAATGTAGGTTTCCAACTTCATGTTTTTATTTTTTACCATCCAAAACACCTGAATAACTGCATAGCAATATGCTAAAAAAACAATCAGAACACCTTAAAAGCTACTTAGCAACACCATGGCAACCATTGGTTTTGCACAGGCAAGTTCCCCTCATATTATTCACAAAGACCACTGCACGTATTAAGAATTGCTGAATGTTACTGGGACCTACTCTTGAACACGTCACACCAAATGTCCTTGAAACACCTGAACTAGCTCATATTTTACTAACCACACCAAGGGATATACTCTTCCAGATGATCTTATCCTCTTGCTATTCTCTTGCTTAAGAATACTTTATGGTTTAATTGGAGTAATACTCTTAAGCATAGAATGAATCCTCCTGTCCCTCCCCAGGCTTTCGTGATCTCATTCACTTCTGACCTCATCCCACGACTGGTCTATCAGTACATGTACAGTCCAGACGGGACTCTTCATGGCTTTGTCAATCATACTCTCTCATACTTTAATGTAAGTCACTTTCAGCCTGGCTCAGAGCCACTGGAGCCTCTGCACCTGGGATACAAAGTGGACATTTGCAGGTATAAGTTAGTTTCTTTTGACTGATTTTTAGAATTCGTGATGTATCAATATATTGTTTAATATAATGAGAATGTTTGCATTATGCCTAGATATAAAGATTACAGGGATCCTCCGTGGTCTGACACACCATACGAGTTCTCCAGGGAATTCTGGGCCATTCTGGCTGCCCGGCTAGCTTTTGTCATTGTCTTTCAGGTCAGTCACATATTCATAAAATCACAATTACAAAATGTACGCTTTTTTTTTTTTTTAAGCTTGTGGATTGCAAAATGAGTGAATCATCTAAAAAGAGAAGGAAATGTCTTGGTTGCACTTTATCTTAAAATCATAACAAAATACAAATTTTAATTGATATTTTTACATCCTATTTTTGGGATTATTAATGTTTTGCATTTAGACATTATTTTCATTACAATTAAGGACATTTCCACCCCAGATTCTTGTTAGTGTAATGCAAAACGAAAGTAAAACTGTCCTGAGATAGTTATTTTATATTATATTCATTTTATTATATTATTTATTTATTTAATTTTAATTTTTTTAAGTACACTCATTTTAAATCAGATGATTGCAACACACTCCAAAAATGTTGGGACAGTCGGGTGTTTATATAATATTATAAAATTATATATATTCATTATTCAAACCTATTTGGTCTTATTTTATTGCAATAAATACTATCATGATGTATGCACAAATTTTACACATAATTAAAAAAAATTGTACATTCTTTACATATAACCCTTGTGACAAAATTACAA
This sequence comes from Xyrauchen texanus, assembly GCF_025860055.1. Classification (NCBI taxonomy): domain Eukaryota; kingdom Metazoa; phylum Chordata; class Actinopteri; order Cypriniformes; family Catostomidae; genus Xyrauchen; species Xyrauchen texanus. The sequence goes on from NC_068276.1 coordinate 57,718,037, forward strand.
TTTATATAATATAAAAAAATATATTATATTATTACAGTATTTTTTCATTACATTGCGGTTGAATGTGCTTATTGGTTGGATTTTCCTTATGTAAAATATTTGTCTTTTAATTCTGAGGTTAAATATGTTTTAACCTCTTGTTTCTCTATGCAGAATGTTGTAATGCTGATGAGTGACTTTGTGGATTGGCTCATCCCAGACATCCCCAAAGACATCAGCCTCCAGATACACAAGGAGAGGAACCTCATCGTTGAGCTGTTCATGAAGGAGGAACAGGGCAGGAAGTACAGGAATACTCTGTGCGACCAAAGCCCACAGCATCTTCGGTCCCGTCCTAGCTCGCAAGCATAGTCCATCATCACTCACTTATCCCAGTGCTGAGAGGGAATCACTTATACTGTCCATCCCAGAGCCTGCTGTTAACTCGGTTCAGCTCTGGTGACCCGCTCAAATGCCGACTGACAACATGGAAGGCTGTAGAAAACTTGGTCTGAAAGGACGATGGCACTTAGGACCAGATTTGTCACAAGAAATGTTACGTGACTGCAGTCTCGCTTGCACACCAGAAAGAAGTTGCGACAAGAAATAGAAAAATTGTTTACTTTATGTCTGTTTCCTCTGTATCAAACACAGGATTTTTTTATTCTATTAGCTATATACAATATCTGCAGGTAGGATTATTTGGAAAGTGGGCTCTAGGGTGTGTCGTTTTACTGATGAATATTGTATGCGGTTTTTGTGAAGCATTGCCGATGTGGCATTCGTGTAGACAGCTAATGAGCAATTTATTTGGAAAGTGCTTTTGTATGAATTTTATTAAATTTAAAATGTTATTTTTATGCTTAAAAGATCGGTAGGATAGGAGTGAAACCAACTCAAAGCTGCGTAAGTGCTTTTTTAATTATTTAATATAAAAAATGTCATTCAGGATCATTCTTTGGGGGGTAGCTAGTCAGCTCTAGTACATACAGTGATGTTTTCAATTGAGGGATATCAACTGATCCCTGGGATTTTAGAGCACTCGCACCTGAAATGCTTTTTTGCATCTGAAAATGCTATGTGGTTGTGCCAGGTTAGGGATATGCTGTATATAACAATGCCATGAAGTTCAAGATGCCTTAATATGGATGGAAATGCACTGCATTTATTAGTATTGCATCATATGGACGGCTTAATTGCGTCTACCTTTCTGAATGTTTTCTATCCCTTGTCTTGAGTCATGACGTCCAACAAACCCTGACGAAATAAGAACAAAGACGGAAACAAATGTTATATCGGTGAAGTATATTGCATGTGTCATCCATTCAAAGTGAGTATTTGTGTCTCAAAAAGCTTTTTAAGTAAACAATTCTAATCCACATATATTATACTGTATGTCTTGAAAATAAATTATTATATTTTTGTGTATGTTTTACATTATTTTAACTTAAATTATCACACAAAATGTTGTATTTCTTCAATGCAAAAATAGCATCCTTGACTAAATGTTATCATACAAACCCACTACAGCTCTTCTTCTATTCAAAGTGTACCTAAAAAGGTCTTTATTATCAATGTACAGTGTAAACCCATATTAGGACTGTTACATCATCCACATACTGATGAAAAGGAGAACCCTTTGTCTTTGTCATAAATGTAGAGTTGTCATTGTGGATTTCCAAAGTTTTAAACTGCTTACTGGGGTTATGACTGTATTGCTTTTGAATTGTGTTTCTAAAATAAATATGTCCTATACATTACAAATGTGGTATAGCCTATAAAGTATGCATTCTTTGACTGTAATGCTCATTGAAAAGCCATTTACCCAAAACTTGTTGTTGCTTGTAGAAAAAAAAACTCACTGACTTATTTGTTTGTTTCCGTGCCCAAATAGTAGTAAAATTTGAAAAGGAAGGAGGTGTGATGCAATAGGAAGTAGTAAACTTGAGTTTGCCCAGCCCTCCTCCTCACTGTTGGGAAGTTCAATTCATTTAGCAGAATCGATTCTTTCAGTTCAAGAAAGAGTCATCTGAGTCATCACTTCCTAGAAGTCCCTGCAAGTCCCTGCAAGTCCCTACTATTTTGTTATTTCGCAAAATAGTATGGTGCCTTGATCCTGCCATGGAAACATAACCTCACAAACGTGAGAAATAAATTCCCTATTGCAAAATGTAAAATCCCTGATTACGAGCAATCATGAGAAATTCCCAATTGTGAGATAGAAACTAAAAAATACAAGCAATAAAGTCACAATTGTGGGACAAACTCACATTTATATGAAATAGTCACAACTGTGACAGTCACAATTATGAGAAAGTCACAAATGTATTTATATATTTATATAAACTTGGAATTGCAAGAAATAAGTCTCATTCGGGATTCACTAAATTCAAAACTACAACAAATAGTCACGATTGCAATATATAAAGATTATGAGAAAGTTGAAATTGCGACATAAAATCAAAATGGCAAGAGATAAAGTCGCAATTACGAATTACGAGAAAGTCGGAATAGCGACATATAGTCGCAATTATGAGAAAGTCACAAATGTGTATATATAAATATTTGCATAAAATCGGAATTACAAGAAATTAGTCTCAATTGGGAATTATGAGAAATTCACAATTGCAATATCTAAATTCAAAACTACAACAAATAGTCACGATTGCAATATATAAAGTCACAATTATGAGAGAGTCACAAATGTGTGTGTGTGTGTGTGTGTAATATATATATTTATTTATATAAAATCGGAATTACAAAAATAAGTCAATTAGGAAGTACGAGAAAGTTACTATTGCGAGATCTCAATTCAAAACTACAACAAATAGTCACAATTGCAATATATAAAGTCACAATTACGAGAAAGTTGAAATTGCGACAAACTCAAAATGGCAAGAGATACAGTCGCAATTACGGATTACGAGAAAGTCACAATTAGCAATTATGAGTCACAAATGTATTTATATAAACTTGGAATTGCAAGAAATAAGTCTCAATTTGGAATTACGAGAAAGACGGAATAGCGACATATAGTCGCAATTATGAGAAAGTCACAAGTGTGTGTGTGTGTGTGTGTATATTTACATATAATCGGAATTACAAGAAATAAGTCTCAATTAGGAAGAACGAGAAAGTTACAATTGCAAGATCTAAATTCAAAACTACAACAAAAAGTCACAATTGCAATATATAAAGTCACAATTATTAGAAAGTCACAATTTCGAGATATAAATTTGCAATAGACCTTTTTCACATACCATTTCTGCATTATTTACCAGCGTAAATGTAGCAAACATATTTATATTAACATTTTTGAATGATGAAGAGATCATTTATAACTTTATGCTTTGTGTTTTATTCCCCTGAAAACATTTAAAAACTAAATGTTAAAGCTGCACTAAGAAATATTTTCCTTGTATAAAAAAGTTGTACTTCTTTAGAAATGAATGGTTATTTTGAAACAAATGTATAAAATCCTGAACACACATGAGATGTCATATCAGTAACCTGTTGTAAGCTGTTTTGTTTTACATGGAGAGGGTCTCTTCATGGGGGCTGCCATGATCACATGACCAGTTGAATGGTCAACGACTGGCTTAATCTCATTAACCGCTCTGTTATTGGACGCTTTAACTCATTCATTAAATTATTCATGGTTGATTGTGAATAGAGAATTTCTACATTGGTAACTGAAAACTATTGTGATTGAAATTATGCTGCATCCGTGCCCCTAGGTGTCAGTATAACTCCAAGATGACATCTAAAACAATTACACCTCTAACACAGCTGCAAGGGGGTGTCTAAAACAGTGCTGGGCAGATTACTTGCAAATTGTAATCAGATACTGATCACAAATTACATGACAAAAAATGCAATCAGTAACATAATCTCGCAGATTACACTTTTGGATAACTTTTAACCTAATTCAATTTCTTTATGTCACATGCACTGGAGTAGGTTAATAATTTTAACATAAAAGCAAAGAGAAGGACATTTACATTTATGCATTTGGCAGATGCTTTTATCCAAAGCGACTCACAGTGCACTTATTACAGGGACAATCCCCTGGAGCAACCTGGAGTTAAATGCCTTGCTCAAGGACACAATGGTGGTGGCTGTGTGGATCGAACCAATGACCTTCTGATTACCAGTTATGTGAGGAAAGAGAGGGTAATCCATTCTTAATAACTAGCAAAAAGAGCCTCAATAAAAGAGCTCCTTGTGGCATTTTTAAAAAAGTGCATTAAACATTGCACAAATTAAATAAACATTCAATCTAACAGCATAGACCGTGCTTGGCCGATTCAAAACACTTGAGACATCAAGTTAATTTTAACTGCATAAAACATTAGCAACATTACGAACAGAAATTACCATAAAATCAACATAAATCAATCATAAATGTAACAAAACTGAATGATTAGGATGATCAATTAATGATTAACAATTTAATGATGTTGCCTTGTTAATATGTAATCATGTAATCTATAAAAAGTAACTGGTCAGATTACGTGTATTTTAAAATGTAATTAATCCAATTACAAGTACTTGATTTTTTTATGTAATACAGATTACATGTAATCCATTACTACCCAGCACTGTGAGGGAGTGACAGTAAATTAGGCATCTTCTCTCTTCTTCTGTGGTAAATCCGCCGCTCTCTTGTGGAAAGTCATGGAAATTTGCTGTGGTCTCCCATTCTCCGCTATAGAAGTGTACCCCGCAACGGTTAACTTGCGCATTACAAAATCCACAAATATTAAGAAGATCTATTTCAAGAAAAGTCACAATTGTCATGACATAAATGCGCATTTATTTGTTTTATTCCATGGCTGGATCAAGGCAACATAAAATAGTGGTCAGTCACATGAGGCTGTTTCACTCAATAGTGTTGCACCTATCAAGGGATCTTCCAAAGTCCTTTTCAAGGCAAGTCAATTCACTTGGCGACCTTCTTGGTACCAGGGCAGCTATTTTCTATAGATATAAGAGGCATGAAAGTACGGCAAGACCTGATTTAGGCTACTTGAATGGGGAAACCAAAATCTATAAAATGGTTGGCCAATATTGGTTACGTAAATTGTACTTTACATCAGATCATGCAAAAAAACACAAAAAGAAAATGCAATTTACCCAGCTGGTCGAGCTAATTCACATTCTGTACTTGATTGACAGGCAATGTCTGTATCTAAAAGGTGATGGACCCTTTTACAATTCCAGGTTTTGTAATCGATTGTGGGGTAAAACTTCGATAGCGGTGAAAGGACGTCAATAGGAGACCATGGCAAATATAATTTTTGGTTACCCATTTGCTCCAACATCAAAAGTTAAAAGCCACTATTACGTTTCCACAGCTTACAAATAGAGAAGATGCCAAATTTACTGTCACTCCCTCAGCAGCGACATTAGAAACCTCGTTGTATCTGCGGTAATTTTATTTTATTTATTTTTTTAACTAATCCCAGCGAAATATAATACAAAGAATAATGTTATAAATTTGCACTAAATAATACATTTAAAAAATGCAAAAATAAAAAGTTTGCTAGATTTACGCTGCAACATGAGGTGAAATCGTCACCGTCTGTGAAAAGGGTCCTTTGGTTCTTTTACCTGTAAGGCGGGACTTACGTTTCTACATCCGCCATTTTGGTGATCAATAAGTCCCTTTTTACTATTAATCTCCGCATTTGACAAGCCCTGACCAGTAGGTGGTGATATGCATGAAAAATGCAAATTTCCAAAAAACAAAAAGGACTGAAATAAGTATCTGTTTCTTGGAGTGGTGGTGTAGTGGACTAAAGCACATAACTGGTAATCAGAAGGTTGCTGGTTCGAACCCCACAGCCACCTCCATTGTGTCCTTGAGCAAGACACTTAACTCCAGGTTGCTCTGGGGGGATTGTCCCTGTAATAAGTGCACTGTAAGTTGTTTTGTATAAAAGCGTCTGCCAAATGCATAAATGTAAATGTTCTCCAAACCTATCATATTGCTTCTAAAGACATGGATTTAACCACTGGAGTCGTATGGATTACTGTTACGCAGCCTTTGTGTGCTTTTTGGAGCTTGAAAGTTCTAGTCACCATTCACTTGCGCTGTATGGACCAACATAGCTGGAAAAACTCTTTGTGTTCTGCAGAGGAAAGAACCATAGGCTCACTCGCGAATTTTAGGTTAATTCCCAGTGGGACAAGAAAGAATCTTACCCGCGAATCAGTTCAAAAGAGATTCGTTTAAAAGACTCGTTCAAATGAACAATTCGTTTGAGAAGCGGACGTGAGTGCAATACCTTCATGCCGCCTCCTCCTTGCACAGCGAGCCGACAGTCCGCGCACTAGTCTTTAGCGTTAAGGCTTGAGTACGAGACTCTACAACCTTAATTCTGCGGTGCATGACGTTGGGCGGAATTTTTGGGATCTATTTGTAGAGCAATAGCGAGGAGACGGAGGATCCGTTGATCGCGAGCGTGCGAGAGTTGAAAGTGAAAGCGGGAGTCGATCAGACTTACTGGCGTTATGCGGTAGTGCAGTACTAGTGTCAACACACACTACAAATCATGGATAAGGGCGGATTTAGAGCGATGCTATTAACAATATCCGACAAACTCGATGAGGGCAATGTAGAAAGTTTAAAGTTTCTGTGCAGAGAAGACATCGGGAAGAAAAAGCTTGAGAAAATCAACAAGGGAATCGATCTTTTCGAGTGTCTGATTGAAAAAGCTGAAATTGGGCCTGATAACACGGAAGTTTTGCGGAGACTATTGGACGATATCGGTCAGAAAGTCTTGGTGCATATAATTGACAACTATGAGACACAAGCGACAGGGAGTCCTGCTGATATACTGGACGATAAAGAGCAAGGTTTGTTCTCTTACTGACCTGTTGCTTTTCATGTAACATTTTAGACTGTTCGCTGTCACACCTGGGTGAGATATGCATACTCGTAGCTTGAACAACTACCTCAGCCGTGAAGCTACACATTCTCTTGGGCTTCAACATTATTTCCCATCCATTGCAGGGACAAGATTGTAACTTTTAGTCATGCAAATTCTGTCAGTAACGTTGTCTTGCAACTGTTCACGTGACCGTGAAAGACAAGTGCAGTGTTCACGTCATAGAACTCTTTCTACTGCTTGACCAATAGTAAGAGTTCTATGACGTTTCGAACTCTTTCTGTCATTTTTAGTTATTCATAATGTTTTAAAGTTGGTCCTTTGCTCTGGATATGCTGTGTATGGACTATGCACTAAACAGTTTGTTTTTTGGCTAGGGGTGTAATTTGGCAGTTTCTTCATGATACGATCTTATATCGATTCTCCGATATCTGCCGCGATGTGGTTTCAGGGGCTGGTAGTCGATATTAATCGATATTTTGTGCCTTTTATTTTTACACAATCAGTTATTATAAGGGATTTTTGAGTAATTCTGTAGTCGAGTACTCTAACCTATAAAAACGAGTACCCTTCCATCCATCCATCTTAAACCGCTTATCCGAAGTCTGGTCACGGGGGCAGCAGCTCCAGCAGGGGGCCCAAACTTCCCTATCCCGAGCCACATTAACCAGTTCTGACTGTTTACCCCGAGGCGTTCCCAGGCCAGTGTGGAGATGTAATCTCTCCACCTAGTTCTGGGTCTTCCTCGAGGCCTCCGCCCAGCTGGACGTGCCTGAAACACCTCCCTAGGGAGGCGCCCAGGGGGCATCCTTACCAGATGCCCAAACCACCTCAACTGACTCCTTTCAACGCAAAGGAGCAGCGGCTCTACTCCGAGCTCCTCACGGATGACTGAGCTCCTCACCCTATCTCTAAGGGAGAAGACTGCCACCCTTCTGAGGAAGCCCATTTCGGCCGCTTGTACTCGTAACCTAGTTCTTTCGGTCTTGACCCAGCCTTCATGACCATAGGTGAGGGTAGGAACGAAAATTGACTGGTAGCTCGAGAGCTTTGCCTTCCGGCTCACGAGAAAAACGAGTACTGTCAATTAAAATGCACGTAAATAAATAAATAGAAAAAAGTAGATGAAACTACTTTACTTTTTTAAAAGTAGAGGAACACTTTGGTTCTAATAAAGTGCCCTACGTGGTCTTCTACTGTTGCAGCTCATGATCCGCCTCAAGGTTGGACATTTTGTGCATTCTGAGATGCTATTCTGCTCACTACAATTGTACAGAGCGGTTATCTGAGTTACTGTAGCCTTTCGGTCAGCTTGAACAAGTCTGGCCATTCTCCGTTGACCTCTCTCATCAACAAGGCATTTCCATCCACAGAACAGCCGCTCTTTGGATGTTTTTTGTTTGTTTGTTTTGTTTTTGGCACTATTCTCAAATTGAGTAAATTCTCAAACCAGCCCATCTGGCACCAACAATCATGCCATGGTCCAAATCACTGAGATCACATTTTTTCCCATTCTGATGGTTGATGTGAACATTAACTGAAGCTCCTGACCTGTATCCGCATGATTTTGTGCACTGCACTGCTGCCGCACGATTAGCTGATTAGATAATCGCATAAATAAATAGATGTACAGGTGTTCCATATAAAGTGCTCGGTGAGTGTATATTTGGATTTATTCACAAATGTTAACAAGAACTGTTTCAAAAAAGATAACTTCGACAAACTATGCTTTTCTTTTGGGATAAAATTAAATGAACAATATGCATTAATAAAAATGGAAAAGATACACAATAACAGGAAAAAAACATTTGCACTCACCCGGAGCTTTCATAGAAACCAGCATTAATGTAATGCTCATACATGAACCCTTGAGTATACATAAAGGCTATTGCATTTTTATAATTTCACATGTTATTATTCATAAAGGCAAGTGGTGAAAATTGGCTTTTTATAAAATTGGCTCTTCCTGTGTTAAGAGATTTCATGCTCGCATACTGGTCTGATAAACTTCCAAGTTCACGTTAAAAATTTTTTGCCATAGAAGCAGATCCTTGTCTGTTGGTTTGCATGACTCCAACAAGAACTGAATACAAATAGAGTAGAATTCAATAAGTATCAAAATATGAAAGTATTGCCTTGTAATATTACTTGGCTTTGCTTTAGAAGCACATATGCCACAATATATCTCCACAGTGCCCTCCATTGGACTCCATTGTAACATTTGGTGAGAGATTTAGAGGGAAATTCAGTGCTGTTCACAGCAGGGATATGTGGAAAGGAAAATTGATTTGCGATATTCGAGTAGTGTTTTTAGTAGCTGTTGCAGATCCGAGTACTCTAATACTCGATTACTAGTGCACATCCCAAAGTATTATAACACATGCAACCAAAATCTAATTGAGTTCTCTGAAAAGTGCAAATGCAGTATCCACATAGGAGCATCTACAACAAAATGGTACTGAAACTAATACAGAACAATACATAATTAAAAAAATAATTCACACTTGTGATCACAATGACCATCGGTATTCAAACTTAAAAACAGCTGTTAAATAAATGTACATTTTAAAAATACACATCAATGTTTATGCGTTGCATCACGTAGTTACTTATTTCATCTAGAGGTAGACCGTTATATCGATTTTACGATTAATCGGTGCCGATAGTTGCTTTTTGAAATGATTATTATCGGTAAAAATCTATGGCGATAGTTGCCGATGTTTTTTTTTTTCATCATATGTCATGTCAAAATAAGAGTACCTGGTGTGTTTCAGGCTTGTTTATATTTAAAAGTCCCGTGTTATGCACTAAATCGTAATTTATTCTGGTTATATCTGGAATTTTATTTATTAAGGATTCTTTGTCCGTGCCCGTCATTCCTTTGAGATTCTATAAATTGATTTTAAAAACTATCGGCTGATTAATCTGTTATCAGCATTTCCCACCACCTTAGTTATTGGTATCTGCATAGTCCACTTTCGGTCGACCTCTAATTTGATTGATACATTGATCCAGATCAGTGGATAGTTACACCCCTAGTTTTGTCCATGCATTTTAAGAAATTGTAACCTCACTCATATTGCCCCCTATGCAAACATTTTTCCCAGTGGTCAGTGGTCCGACGGTTGTGGAAAAGTCATGGAAATAAAAATAAAATCTCAAAAGTCATGAGAATTTTTATAATGCTTGAAGCTAGATGTTGCTCTTGATGTAACTACTTGATATAAAACTGTAAAATACAAATATCAAAATGGGCCTATCAGTAACCGATAGTCCCAATAGTAGCTATCAGCACCGATTAATCTGCAAAACCGATATATCGGTTGATCTCTAACCGTAACCAAGTGGTCTGATCATGATATTTTACACTATTGAGCTCTTGTAGAGAGTTGTCGCAAGTTTTGTTTAAATTCTAATCAAATTCAGATGTTCTGAAATATCAGCAACCTATAAGTAACCGATAGACACAATAGTAGCTATCGGCACCGATTCATCTGCAAAACCGATATTGGCACCAAAAAAAGCAAAACCGAAATATTGGTTGATCTCAAACCAAGTGGTCTGATCATGATGTTTTACACTATTGATCTCTTTAAGAGAGTTTCCACAATTGTTATTCAGATTCTTATCAAATTCAAATGTTTTATGTCTCTTTTCATTAGAAAAAATAAACGTAGCCACAGAAGTAATGGTTGAACAACTAGGAAGAAGATGGCTTCAGGTTGGAAGAAAACTTGGACTTACCACCACGAAAATGGAAGGCATAAAAGAGAAACACCGTTATGATCTAGAAGAGCAGGTGAGGGAGCTCATCACAGAGTGGATGAAGATACAGAAGGATAAAGCCAGAGTCCAGGAGCTCATCCAGGCCCTCCGAGAATGCAAACAGAACCTTACTGCAGATCTTGTGGAGAAAAAACTCCAAGAACTTGACACCCCTTGAAATCAGCTTACTTTACAGTACCTTGGGTTTTTTTTTGTCTTTAATGTCATTTTTTGAAGCTGTTGTGTTATAGACGGAGAGAGCTTTGGGGTAATAATGTGAATTTCTCTTTAAAGTTTAAATGAGATGAATTAAAATGATCTGTTTACAAATTGTCCTGAATAAATTGAGCTTGGTGCATATTTGTTAAAGGAAAATGTAGGGTACAATGTGGCCAAAGGGACCTGTCAAGGTATGGAGATTTTAGAAAATAGATGTATTTTTATTGAATATCGATGGAGCAACATACATTTTTAATAACAGTAAGTTGATTTGGTTTTTTGTCCATTTGGTGTAGATATAGGAGCAATTGTTTTAGGACAAAATTCGTCAACTTATGCAAATACTTTTGTGACAGCAAGATGTTTTTTCAGTAACAAATTAAGATGCTTTGTCATAATAACCACTTTAAAAAGGGCACACCATTTCCTGTTCATTTTAATCACATTTGGCATTTTTAAACTTCTCACATATTCTACAAACGAGTGAATATACGAATAATAAATAAAACCTTATTTCCCCCACTAAAGATAAACAGTGTGTTTTATGGGGGCTTTAGCCCCTGTAACGGAAGCTTTTTACCCAGAAAAACTTGATTTTAGTCACCTTGACCAAAACTGGAAATGGCATAATTATTTTGTATCAAAATGAATGATCATTTCAAGGATTTTCATTAGCTATATACATTTGCTCAACTTTTCGACATTGCATGCAATGACCTTGTGGATCAGGAAACATTTGCCATGCAAAGTGACAAACTTTGATGACTGGGAAAGTGCTGTCGTAGTTTTTGTTGCTCTTTTGTGTTTTGGGAAAACGTCAAATCAAAAGTGTCTTTCCTTTAGCCCCATTGTACCCTATTAGTTAATATGTATAATTTTATATTTGTAATTTTATTGCAGGACATAAAAATGAAATATATTGTCTTATTAGTAACATTAGACTCACCTTTCTTTTTACCAGTTTAACTGAACAAAATTAATTTGGACTCGTGTTTTGGACACTTGTATTTTCTGTTTCGATTGAACTGTGATTTTTGTTTTGTGACATCAGTGTTACAAAAGAATAAAAGGGATTGGAAATATTTTACAGTTTGTGTAATGCACCATGAAGTTTTAAATCCTTTTTGACCAATACTGCAATACAACAGCACTAATAAAAATATCTAAAACCATTTTACATAGGCTGGTTACCCTCTATCAAATTTAGAGCTTGGACTTTCCATTAAACTGCAGTTTCGATGAATACTCTGATTATAGCCCTGCACCAAATACTCTCAACAGTTACCCAAAACTTAAGAGTTGCCTCACAAAGGCATGTGTTCAACAAGTTTCAGCAAGAAAGCACTTGTGACTTCTCAGCTCCTCCAGCAACAATTCCTAGAGATTTCAGCATTTGTGCAGTTTGAGTCATCTCAATGGCTGTACGCTTTCGATTGAGCTTGTGCATACATGTGGATTATTAATGCATGGAATTACTAAGTATGATCATAATGTAAAAGGTTGGTACTATTCCTAATTCATAATGGTCTGATTAACTCTTTAGCTATGTTCAAGGTAGCACGTTTACATGCACAATGTTACACCAACTATTCTTAAGCCAAAGTGTGTTATGTAAATGCACAGCTTTCCTTTGTCGGTGTAAGCTCATAAATGGTTTAAGCATACAGCCGTGGCCAAAAGTATTGGCAGTGACATACATTTTGTGGTTTGCAAAGTTTGTTGCTTCAGTATTTGTAGATCATTTTCACATGTTTCTATGGTATACTGGAAATCAATGAGAAGCGTTTCATGAGTTTTAAAGGCTTTTATTGGCAAAAACATTCAATATATGCAAAGATTCAATATTTACAGTGTTGGCCCTTGTTCTTCATAACCTCTACAATTCACTCTGGCATGCTGGATATCAGCTTCTGGGCCAAATCCTGACTGATGCCGATCCATATCTTGACTTATTAGTGCTCGGAGTTGATCACAATTTGTGGTCTTCTGCTTGTCTAATCGCCTTTTGAGGATTGGCAACAGGTTCTCTATGAGATTAAGATCCGGGGAGTTGCCTGGCCACGGATCCAAAATTTCAATGTAACGATCTCTGAGCCACATAATCATTCTTGCCTTGCCTTGTGACATAGTGCTCCATCATGCTGGAAAATGCACGGATCACCCAATTGTTCCTGGATTGTTTGGAGAAGTTGCTCATGCAGGATGTTTTGATACCATTCTTTATTCATGGCAGTGTTTTTGGGCAGAATTGTGAGAGACCCCACTCCCTTGGATGAAAAGCAACCCCACACATGGATGGTCTCAGGATGCTTCACTGTTGGCCCTACACAGGACTCATGGTAGCGTTTACCTTTTCTTCCCCGGACTATCGATTTTCCAGATGTCCCAAACATTTCACCAACGAAAGTAACTTTGCACAAGTTTTCTGCTGTCCAATCCTTGTACTTGGGGTACCTTGCAGTGGTGGCTCAGTGGTTGAGGCTCAGGGTTACTGACCAGAAGGTCGGGGGTTCAAGCCCCAGCACCACCAAGATGCCACTGTTGGGCCCTTGAGCAAGGCACTTAACTCCAGGTTGCTCTGGGGGGGTTGTCCCTGTAATAAGTGCATGGTAAGTCGCTTTGGATAAAAGCATCTGCCAAATGCATAAATGTACTTCCTGCATAATTGCAGTCTGTCCTTGATGTTTTTCTTGGAGAGAAGTGGCTTCTTTGCTGCCCTTCTTGACACCAGGCCATTGTCCAAAAGTCTCCTCACTGTGCGTGCAGATGCACTCACCCCAACCTGCTGCCAATATTGAGCAAGCTCTGCAATGGTGGTGAGATTACGTAGCTGACTCCTCAGGAGGAGACGGTCCTGGCGCTTGCTGGACACTCTGGGACATCCTGAAGCCTTCTTCGCTGCAGTTGAACCTCTCTCCTTGAAGTCCTTGATGATCCAGTAAATGGTTCTTTCAGGTGCAATATTCTTTGCAGCAATTTCCTTGCATGTGAGGCCATTTTGATGCAAAGTGATGATGGCTGCACGGCTTTCTTTAGAGGTAATCATTTCTAACAAGAACACAATGATTGGAAGCACTTCTTCCCTCCTTTTATAGCAATCCGTCTGCTCTTATAATCCACTCAGAATGATAGAGTGATTTCACCTGACTAGTACTCCTTCACACTTTCCCAGGTGCTGCTGATATGATTAGTGAAATGATGTTAGCTGGCCATTTTGTGCCAGAGCCAAAAAACATTGAAATTTGGGTTTTTGTGATAAAGTAAATTTTTTGGCAAATTAAGCTTTTTGCAATTATTTAAAATGCATCAGATCACTCTGCACAACAACATCACAACAACTGAAGAATAAAACTTTGCAAATTTATGTCACTGCCAATACTTTTGGCTACGACTGATCGGCACTCCTCGATTTTTCCCATTACTCGACTTTGTGCTGCATAGAAACTTTTAAGTTGTTCTTTCATGCTTAAGCAATGCTTGTAAGAGTCTTGCACATGTATCATGAGCCCTTTTGACATTTGAAAAGGTTTTTGTTTCCTGGGTATACTAACATTTAAGAGGCCGGGGAGATGATCAATGAGTGAGTTGGCCAAATGTTTGTGAAAAATACTGAAAAGGAAGTACTTTGGAAATACTAAGGACACGTGACTGTATATAAAGTCTGGCATCAACTCACAAACTTTATCTAAAACTAACGAAGCATTTTTGAGCAGGCAGCTAACCTCATGATTTCTACAAGCTGTAGAATTGAAAATAAAACCAATATTTCTGGAAATTTAGGAAATGTATTAAGGGGCCCTAGTTTGTTAAAAGAAAATTCAATTAATTTCTATTCTTTTTAGTTCTTTATTTCTTCAATAATGTGCAGGATATTAATTATCGATAGGCCTGTCTATATAAAAAAGTTTCACTAGTGAAAATGCAAACTTTTTGATATCAGGTTTGCATTAGTAAAAATTTTAATTCTTGATGTTAAAATGACATCATTACTCACGGAAATACCCACTCTTGATGTCAAAAATGGAATAGCAAAAGCCGAAATTTTTAATCTCTCTCGCTGCTTTTTCAATAGTAGAATTTCACAATGATCTGTCATTTATTCCTGTTCAAAACACAATTAAAGATACATAGGCTATACTTTATTTCTTACTAGTTGAAATTCCAAACACACATCAATTTCTTTCTTACTAGTAAAAATTAAAAATCAAAATGTATATCAGTAATTGTTTCTAGTGTAAATGTCCATTCCTGTTATCAACTATTTAATTGCAACTAGTAAAAATGCTAAATGCTAAAATTTCATTTTTTAAAATCAAGAATGGGTATTTCCATGAGTGCTGATGCCCTTTTTGAGAATTAACTTTTCAGTAAAGATTACATTTTTTATTAGTGCAAATGTAATTAATGATGTCAAGAATGATCATTTTTACTACTGAAAATGTAATTATACAGTTGAAGTCAGAAGTTTGCATACACCTTAGCCAAATAGATTTAAAATGACATTTAATCAAGCAAAGCAACCCCACAACATGATGCTGCCACCCCCATGCTTCACGGTTGGTGGACTTACAAGCCTTACACCCTTTTTCCTCAAAAACTGAACTGTTTGGCCATAATGACCATCGTTCTGTTTGGTTTCATCAGACGAGAGATGATCTTTGTCACAATGTGCACTTGCAATCTGTAGTCTGGCTTTGTTTATGGTGGTTTTGGAGCAGTGGCTTCTTCCTTGCTGAGCAGTCTTTCAGGTTATGTCGATATAGGACTCATTTTACTGTGGATATAGATACTTGTCTACCTGTTTCCTCCAGCATCTTCACAAGGTCCTTTGCTGTTGTTCTGGGATTGATTTGCACTTTTGGCACCAAACTACATTAATCTCTAGGATACAGAATGTGTCTCATTTCTGAGCATTATGATGGCTGCATTATGATGGCTGCATGATCTCATGGTGTATATACATGCATACTATTTTTTGTACATGGTACCTTCAGGTGTTTGAAAATTGCTCCAAAGGATGAACTAGACTTGTGGAGGTCCAAAACAAATTTTCTGAGGTCTTTGCTGATTTTATTAGATTTTCCCATGATGTCAAGCAAAGAGGCAGAGTTTAAAGGTAGGCCTTAAAATACATCCACAGGTACACTCTTCCTATCAGAAGCTAATTGTCTAAAGGCTTAACATAATCTTCTGGAATTTTCCAAGCTGCTTAAAGACACAGTTAACTTGGTGTATGTAAACTTCTGACCCACTGCAATTGTGATATAGTCAATTAAAAGTGAAACAATCTGTCATACACAAAGTAGATGTCCTGAACGACTGGCCAAACTTATAGTTTGCAAATATTAAATATATGGAGTGGTTAAAAAATTTGTTTTAATGACTTTAACCTAGTTTAATGTAAACGTCTGTGTTCAACTGTAGATCTATTATTCATATCCTAACTGCATGTGATTAAATGTTGAAAAGGCTTGTGATATCACATGTTTGTTTACATTTTTCCATCAAAAGCAGAGAATTGCAAGCAACCACTCTTTTCTCGGCAGAATTTATTTGATAAACGCATTTTGTTATCAGCTTATTGGTGTGCATGTAAACACTCATTTCATGTCACTCAATTTCTATGCAGTTGCATAATGACAACTTAAGTCTTATTTCAAACCCATATGACATTCTTTCCTCCCTAGAACACAAAAGGAGACGTTAGGCAGAATCTTAACCTCAGTCACCATTCATTTTCATTGTATTTAGAAAATAGGCAAAAGAAAGTGCATGGTGACTGAGGCTAACATTCCGCCTAACATCTCCGTTTGTGTTCCATGGAACCAAGTCATTTAGGGACAATGAGGGTGAGTAAATAATCCCTTCAAGAAGCCATACACAGACTACATATACAATTTTAATAAATGGGCGTTACTAAACCAAACCTTTGCAACATGTCTTGGTTGAAATTGCTAAATTGCCACTATACAAACAAAATAGAATAACGTATCATTCATATTAATTAGAATTTTATTTTTAACATTGATTAGTATTGGCTGTTATGGAAGTTTCATGAAAAACAATGTTCACAGTGGGGCATATCGGAGGCCCATTATACCACTCAAACACACCTCGACAAGCCAACTCAAGTCTTGCCCTCTTTCTGTCAACACACATCGTAGTAGAAGCTTTTCCTGCTCTCCACGTAAAATCAAAAGATAAATTAAAAAAGTAAAACAGTCCCACCAAATAGATTTAATAATCTCCTCCCTGGAATTCCCGTCACAAGATTCCAAAGGGTGATTATGAGCATCTACCCGGTGATACTTTTGTACAAATCCATATATCTTTGGAGGAAACATAAAGGTAAATATGAAACATAGGAACATTGTTAGCATTAGGAAGAATCCCTACAGCAATCTAAAATATAACACAAAATATATGAACAAACTAACATGCTTCTCATGAACGATTTGCAAAAATGGGAAATATTAAATAATAGGACTCCGATTATGAAAGGCCATTGCTAGTTTTCCAAACCAAATTCAACAGTGGCGTATTTAAACTGTACATGTTGTCCTTTGAACAAAACGCTAGCATGATCTATGCTGTCCATTCAATCCTGTAATATAACAACAACAGATCTGCTGTCTGGCGTTTTCAAATAAAGGCACTCTTTTTATTAAGCCCAAGGACAAAAGGGAAACTAACAATTCTTCTTAAAGTTCTCTAGTTTGACAGCAGAAACTGTGCACTCCTGTCTGTTATTCCTGCGTTATTCTTGCGCCTTGTGGCATCCAATCCGTCATGCAGTTGTGGCTGTTGTCAACACAATTGCCAACGTTCCGTATGATGCCATGTAGAAGGTGGGGGTCTCGTCTGGGACAGAGCGGGTTATCATGATGCGATGACTTGGACGTAGTTAGCAGGGTAAAGGCCCACCTCTCCACTGTGAAGCTGCCCTTTGCACCAGCCCTGCTCGTCCTCCTCGCCAAGCTTCATTAACTCTTCACCTGTAGGGAAAAATACAGAAATATGCATTCATAATACAACATTTAAGCCACTTCTTACATGACTACTTACCAGATAAACAAATAAATGCACCGAAATAATGGTTTGAGTTGAATCTATCACAAACTCCACAAATTCAACCTTTGGTTTACATCAGATTCTGTAAGGTGTTTAAATGTGAAAATGAAGGTCTGACTGCTCATTATATGGCTTATTGCACAAATACTTGAGTTGATTTTATTGGCTTATTTGTAGAGATCACAGAGTGATACTAGAAGTAGAAAAGATCCCATTATACCCGGCTGTGCGGTCGTTATTTAGAAAATCGAATTGGCCTTGTTTATACTGTGGGCTTGCATAGCTACTTCTATTGCTAACAGTCGACTGGTTTAACGTTTGTAAATGACTCAACACATCGTGCAACACCTGTGGTCTTTGCCGTTTCTGGCAAGTTTAATGCTGCATTGACAGAGAGTTTGTAATCGGAGAGAATGTCCACAAAAGTAGAGATGATGCAAACAAAGGTGTGGGGAAAAAAAAACATCTCCATTAATATATTTGTGCAGATTGCATTGTCATGAATGGCGGGAAAACAGTCAGCAGTATTTTTGTCAGCTATAGGGGGACTCCCATTAGTTTCAGAACCTGGACGGTTCACTAGAATTTAGCTTGTATGAAAACACAAATTAACTACTAATAATCTCAATGTCCACAGTGCAGGCAGTGCGGGGTGTTTATAACAAGCTTAGCGAACACAAAGCGTTCTAGGTTAACGTTGTCTTTTTTTTATTTTTGGTCATTTTTATCCTCTTTTCTCCCAGTTTGGAATGCCCAATTCCCACTACTTAGTAGGGTCTCATGGTGGCGCAGTTACTAACCTCAATCCGGTGGCGGAGGACAAGTCTGAATTGCCTCCGCTTCTGAGACTGTCAATCTGCACATCTTATCACGTTGTACATGACACCACAGAGGCTCTGCATGTGGAGGCTCATGCTAATCTCCGCGATCCATGCACAACTTACCATGTGCCCCATTGAGAGCGAGAACCCCTAATCGTGACCACGAGGAGGTTACCCCATGTGACTCTACCCTCCCTAGCAACCGGGCCGATTTGGTAGCTTAGGAGACCTGGCTGGAGTCACTCAGCACACCTTGGATTTGAACTCTGGACTCTAGTGGTGGTAGTCAGCGTCAATACTCGCCGAGCTACCAAGGCCCCCACTTTGTTGTCATTTTAACTAAATTCCAAATATATACATATCCACAGTTTTCCTGGCTAACCACTGGGCGGCACCACAATGAGTCTGAACGACTGTTTTCTGGTTACAGTTTCCATAAGCAGCAATGTGGCAGAGTTCGGAATTGCATACTACCATACTATTTACTATTTCTGCCATAGAGAGATATGGCAGATCTAATACGAGTATGTGGTAGTATCCAATTCCGAACTCAGCCAGTATCTACTAAAACCAGAGGGAGAACAACCATATTAAGTGTTATTTGGAATATAAAAGAGTCCAGGCTCATCTAGTACAATTGTTTGCGGTCATAATAACTTGAATTATTTAATGTTATCAATGTAAGTAACTTCAGGCGATCGCTTCATGTCATCTATCCACTCATGAGGCACAGTCAAAATACAAATACTAGGGGAAGGGTTGACAGTCTTTGGGTTTATTTGAGTGCTCAAATAAAAACTCACAAAAAGGTTCCTGGAATGGCCACCAGGGGTCACATGTGGCATAACTCATAACACGTTGTGTTCAGATGAGCTGACTGACACAAATTTAGCTGTTTCTTGAGAAAAAAAATAACTTGAGGAAAGACGGCTAATAACCAGAATTAACACAAAAATATAATTCAAAATCCCTTCAGGGTGAGTCTGAGTAAAACTTGGGACAACAAACACAACACATCTAATTAGATCATTCCGGCATTCCCATCTACAACTATCCACCGCAATGAAAGATTCCAGTGAAGATTCCATTTACCATTCCAATTTGCACCCTTAAAAGGGATAGTTCACTCAAAAATAAACATTCTCTTATCATTAACTCACCCTCATGCCATCCCTTCAGCGTAGTCCATACAATGCAAGTGAATGGTGACCAAAACGTTCAAGATACAAAAAGCATTTAAGGCTGAATAAAAGTAATCTATAAGACTCCAGTGTTTTTAATCCATGTCTTCTGAAGTGATATATTATATGATAGGAGGGTATGAGAAACAGATCAATATTTAAGTCCTTTTTACTATCAATCTCCAATTTCACTTTCACATTCTTCTTTTGTTTTTAGCAATTCACATTCTTCGTGTATATCACCACCTACTGGGCATGGAGGAGAATTTATAGTAAAAAAAAAGGACTTTAAAATTGATCTGTTTCTCACCCACAGCTATCATATCATTTAATGATGTATGGATTACTTTTATGCTGCCTTTATGTGCTTTTGTAGCTTCAATGTTTTGGTCACCATTCACTTGCATTGTAAGGACCTACAGAACTGAAATATTCTTCTAAAAATCTTTATGTTCTGCAGAGGAAAGAAAGTCATACACATCTGGGATGGCATGAGGGTGAGTAAATTATGAATTTAAATTTTTGGGTGAACTATTCCTTTAACAGGAATCTGCACTACAGACACCCACAAATCTTGCTCAGGGGGTTTCAAAGTGGTGCCTGGGGTCCCTCAGGAGGGAGAGGGGGGATTAGGTGTAAGGGGGTGCTAGGGGGTTCTAGGGCACCCCCTTACACCCAAGGCAAATAAAATTATACAAAAAAGTTTGACATTCCTCATTTTGACGTTATTACAGTTTTGTTCTGCTTTCTAAATTTATGGGATTAATAATGATCATTTTATACCATTGACACCCCTAGAAATAAAATACAAATTTCTGGATATATTTTTGTAAAAAAAAAAAATATTTCTTGAAACTTTAGCTGTCACCTCTAGTTTGCACAATGGAGGTTGTAAGGCTGTTTTTCTCAGTAAAGCTCCTTTGGAATAATATTTATAGTGAAAGTGCTTTATAAATGCATCTGAAAAATTCTGAAGGCTTAAATACAATAAGGTGGTAAGCAAAGAAACAAAAATGCTATAACCTAAATACAATTTTTAAATTTTTTTATATCCATCCATCTAAAATAGGGGTCCCTCACAATGGGATCATCATATTTAGGGGTCTTAGGCATCAAAGCTGGAAAAACACCTCATCTAGCTAATACCAAAGATATTTAGCATTAGAGTCACCCATGTCTCATAGACTCAGACTACGCTGGATCCAAACCACCTCTAAATCAATCAAAAGGAAGGGCGCTGCTCTAATAGTGTTCTTACTGATGCCTGTTTAGTGAGCTTTGGGAAATGTTTGTCACTTTATGTTATAGTGAACATCAGATTATTCTATCAGTCGGACAGCATTTCTCTTGATGACATGTAAACTTGTATCAACATTTTCTTTTAATTTTTTTTACTATTTGCCCATTTTATTTTGCATTCTTGAACGAGCTAGCACAGCCACAATGAATCAAAAACTGCAGTAGTGGGGCAACAAGTAAAATGAGTAAGTCTGTGTTTTGTGACAGTTCACTGGTAGTTGCTAATACAGTCAAACAGTTCTAATCGATTTGAAAGGCCAAGACTTTCAGGATTTGAACCATGCTGTCCAAAACAGGAAACTACAAAAGAACACACAATGCTTAAAGGGAAAGTTCACCCAAAAATGAAAATTCTCTCATCATTTACTCACCTTCATGCCTTCCCAGATGTGTATGACTTTTCCTCTTCTGAAGAACACAAATATAGATTTTTAGAAGAATATTTCAGCTCTGTAGGACCTCACAATGCAAGTGAATGATGGCAAAACTTTGAAGGTCCAAAAAGCACATAAAGGCTGCATAAAATTTATCCATACGACTCCAGTGGTTTAATCCATGTCTTCTGAAGTGATCCAACCAGCTTTGGGTGAGAACGGACCAAAATATAATTCCTTTTTCACTGTACATCTTGCCATTGCAGTCTCTAGGCACAATCATGATTCCAAGCTTGATTACACTTCCTAGTGCTTGATGCATGCGCAGAGTGCTAGATGGCATAATAGGAAGTGTGCATGTAATCAAGCTTTATATCACGATCGACAAGGACACTGCAGTCAAGATGTACAGTGAAAAAATTATAATATTTTGGTCTGTTCTCACCCAAAACCAATTGGATTGCTTCAGATGACATGAATTTAACCACTGGAGTCATATGGATTACTTTTATGATGCCATGCATGCTTTTTGGAGCTGCAAAGATCTGGTCACCATTCACTTGCATTGTATGGACCTACAGAGCTGAAATACTCTTCTGAAGTGTTGTGCAGAAGAATTCATACACATCAGGGATGGCATGAGGGTGAGTAAACGGTGAGAATTTTCAACTTTGTGTGAACACAAATCTAAATTCGGTCATCATTCACTCATACTCATGTTGCTTCCAAACCTGTAAGACTTACTTTCTTCCTTGGAACACAAGAGGAAATTGCAGGCAGTATGTTACTCTCAGTCACCATTCACTTTCATAGCATCTTTTTTTTTCTCTCTCCATACAATGAAAGTTAATGGTGACTGATGCTAACATAATGCCTGCCATTTCCTCTTGTGTTACATGGATGCCATATGAGTCCAGAAACAAAATGAGGGTGAGTAAATGATGACAGAATTGTATATTTATGGATCTCAAGTTTCATGGGTTTTGTCTAGCTCGACGTTTCAAACAAAACCATGTTTTGTGTGTCCTTTTAGTGCTGTGGTTTCCACGCTTTATCACACATGCACGCATGCTCCGATTCATAAACCCCAGTTCATTTCAGTCCGTTTCTCACTGCACTATTATCCACAAAAAGGCATTTAAAAAGAAAAGTACGAGTAATAAAAGGGTTTTATGAATCCATAGACTCTGCAAGCCACAACTGTGCTCAAACTCAGCCGGCCGTGTGTGTGCATGTTCATGTTTGTGTGTGGCATTAATAAGCATTAGTATGGATTAATACCTGCTTTAAAGCTCAGCTCATCAGCCTCCTGCCCTGTGTAATCATACAGCGCTCTAACACGAACCCCGACTACCTTCTCTTCCTCGTCCACCCCATTGGCTGCAATGTATTTCTTGGGGCTTTCTTCATCTGACCAGTCCGAGGAGTAGTCTTTACCCGCCCTGTTTGGACAGAAGAAAAACAAGCACATGAGGAATGATTTTAATAGTAGGTGGACGATTTTACGCTGAAAAATCAATTGGAAAATATGGTGGTTTGTGATGATTGGTTCATCTCACAATTGAACATTAATAAAATGCATTTAAAAGGATTTAATACATTTAATCCTTCAAATAATTTCAAAAATAAAAAAGTGAGCACAGTAATGCACTTACAATGGTCCAATAACCGATATAGGTAACAGAAAGTACCTTTACCTGTAAACACCGCAGCTTCCTGTTGAATGCACAGTAGAGTAATGATGCTTTGGGTGCTATTCTTTACACACCTACCAGATGGCGCCATAAATCGCCATCTTTAATATTAAACAATATTATTAATGGATAGTTCACACAAAAATGAAAATTCTCACATTATTTACTCACCCTCATGATATCCCAGGTGTTTATGACTTTTTATTCACCAGAACACATATGAGGAAAAATTGAAAAATATCTCAGCTCAGTTGGTCCTTAAAATGCAAGTGGATGGTGATCCGACTTTAGAAGCTCCAAAAATCACAGAGTCAGCATAAACGTCATCGATGCTTTTGGTGTGAAAACGTTCAATATTTAAGTACTTTTTAACTACCGGTATAATCCAACGCTTCCAGTATGCTTCACGAGAGGGCGGAGTTCACACGGTCTCTCGTGTGAGGTATTCACGCTGCCATGACGCAGACAGAATCTCACGTTCTCCACTCGGTTGAGACATTCAGGATAAGCACAGAAATGCACCATTGTGAGTAAAGAAACAGATAAATACAGATCTAAACCAAAACCAACAAAGCTACTGTCCAGCGTTCCTCCTTCTCACTTGTAAACAGCGCTGCTCTTCCATGTGTCGCATGTGCCTCAGTTCTCGTGTCTCACATGTGCCAACATGATTACGTCGCACGGGCATACTGCTCCTAACCTGAAGCGATGATTTAGAGTTAAAAAAGTACTTAAATATTTATCTTTTTCGCACCAAAAGCAATCGTGTCGCTTTAGAAGACATTAATTTAGCAGCTGGCGCAGAGTTATTTTTCTAATTTTCTTCAAATGTGTTCTGCTGAAGAAAGTCATATACACCTGGGAGTAAATAATAAGAGAATTGTAATTTTTGGGTGAACTATCCCTTTTAATGAAAAGTAGAAAAGTTTAAATATTGGTTAGAAACGATGGGTAAAAATTGTGTGCATTATTGAAAGTTGCCAGGTTTACTGGCTTTGCATAGTCATGACATGAGTTGAAAGATTAGAGATAACTTTGCACAGACAAAGCAAGCTATTTTGTTAAACCATGTTCATGGTAACACTTGTAGCTATACTTTCAAAACAGTGTGCATTGTAACATTTATCTGGATGTAATGCCTTTCTACCCCATATACAGTGTGTCTATAGTAAGTGCATTATTAACACAATTCTTGTTTATTTTTACAAACTGAGGGGCGGTCGAAATTGTCTGTAGTAATTGACAGCATGCCGCGGGCAAATGCTGTTGATGGAGCTTGTAATGAATCCTTTAATATCTACAACAAAAAAACAAATAGTGTATAGCAGTGCTAGCAATCAGGATATGTATTGATTTTCACAGAGGATGACAAAAGCAAATCTACAACAAGCAAATATGAAATGTGGCCGTGAGAAACTTGATTTGAGCATAACGCACGGAACAATTTTCAGCCTGAAAAGTGTCCATCAAAAGTTGTATTGCTAAATGATTAGCTTCTGTAAAGGGATCTCTCACAATATTAAAATAAACTGCTACAAAACAAGTCAAATATATTGACTGCATTCTTTTGATTTCTCTTTACAGAAACAAAACTACAAATTGTAAAATGCTGATAGATCTGGAGAACAGATTTGGTCTCGAAGACCAAAGTTAGCTCTGTTCCAAAACCTAGTAGAGCTGCCTTGCTATCTACTACCTAGATAGGGAGCTGCCTTGTAAGGAACTAAAATGTAACATCAAAATGACTGATTTGACTTTCTACATAAGCAGCAAATCCAAATAGCCCTCCATATGTGATGCTCATGGGAGATTTGAGCTTAGCATTTTGCTAAGCTAATGTGCTAATAAGGAAAATAAGCAAATGTGTTGCTATGTGACACTATAATAAGCGTAGAAAAGTACATAGCAAACACAGATTCTGGTTAAAATAGTCAATTTTAATAAGATTATACTATTTTATTTTATTGAATGCTTTTGGCATTTAAATTAAATTATACGTATATTTAGAATCAACATTTCTCTCTATTCTTGGATGATTTGATTGTGCGTCTGCCTTTTCTGCCATGTCTAAAATTACTTAAAGGGATAGTTGATAAAAACAAATGCTAATTCGTTCCATATTTGCTCACTCTTGTGTTGTTTCAAACCTGTATGACTTTCTTTAACCTCAGTCTGAGGCAGATTGACCCTGCGTCCATACTTCCCTACTATATAGTATGCCAAAAACAGTATGCTAGTGGAGTAGTATGTCCGAATCCATAATATTCATAAGACTGCAAGCGTGAAATGCCAGGATCACCAGCATCGGCAGTGGAAACGCTTGATTTAAAGCAATTGGCGGAGAACCGCGGGGGAAGTGCTGTATACACAAAGTACGTTGCTCATGGTGCTTAAATGGCACTTCTTTAACCAAAACATAACATTTAAAGTCACATGTTCTGGTCACGGGACCATGCGTACATTCCCGGATGTATACTGACTCTTGAATACCTAAAAAGCGTACCATTTTACCGGCCGAGAAGTGCGTTTCTCAACAAATACAGTAGATACTGTGACAGTACATGGTTTTGGACGCAGGTTGAGGCTAACATTCTGCCTAATATCTCCTTTAGTGAAAGTCATACGGGTTTGGAACACCATGAGGGTGAGTAAATGTTGATATGATTTTCTTTTTTTGGGTGAACTATCCCTTTAAAATGCTAGGTAACCAGCACACTGTTTTATAACAGAGCTGTTGTGGGTCCCCACGGAGAGAGAGAGGAGGTCAATAAAGTGTGCGTGCACTGACATTCTCGGTACAAAGCCACTGGGGCTCTCGTAATAGCCAACTGCCTCATACCACCTGTGGGTTTAAGAGTCAACAGAGAGCAGACTAATAAGCAGGAAGCTGCAGAAGCCCACATTTATTACTGCAATTTTACAGGTATTCTCCTGTGTGCCTGCGTTCCCTGAGAGAGATTAACAAACACTGCACAAATATACGAAACTGGTGTCATTTGTGTCCCTCATTGCCATGTGTGTAAAAAATGACTTTAGCTCATTTAAATATAGTTAAAAGAATTTTACAAATAAATGGCTGTTGCCCAACTTTTACAATATATGTTAAATCTAGACTTTTTGTCGAAATACATCATCAAAATCTCAATTTTAAACGTTGTTTTCTTCATCTTTTGTTACGAGGGTGCCTTATTTGGCCTATGTTTCCAAATTCTCCTCCAAAATGTACAGGTGAAACTCGAAAAATTAGAATATCGTGCAAAAGTTCATTAATTTCAGTAATTCAACTTAAAAGGTGAAACTAATATATTATATAGACTCATTACAAGCAAAGTAAGATATTTCAAGCCTTTATTTGATATAATTTTGATGATTATGGCTTACAGCTTATGAAAACCCCAAATTCAGAATCTCAGAAAATTAGAATATTACATGAAATCAATAAAAAAAAGGATTTTAAATACAGAAATGTCGGCCCTCTGAAAAGTATAATCATGCATATGTACTCAGTACTTGGTTTGGGCCCCTTTTGCATTAATTACTGCCTCAATGCGGCGTGGCATGGATGCTATCAGCCTGTGGCACTGCTGAGGTGTTATGGAAGACCAAGATGCTTCAATAGCGGCCTTCAGCTCTTCTGCATTGTTTGGTCTCATGTCTCTCATCTTTCTCTTAGTAATGCCCCATAGATTCTCTATGGGGTTCAGGTCAGGCAAGATTGCTGGCCAATCAAGCACAGTAATACCATGGTCATTGAACCAGGTTTTGGTACTTTTGGCAGTGTGGGCAGGTGCCAAGTCCTGCTGGAAAATGAAGTCAGCATCTCCATAAAGCTTGTCTGCTGAAGGAAGCATGAAGTGCTCTAAAATGTCCCGGTAGACGGCTGCGTTGACTCTGGACTTAATAAAGCACAGTGGACCAACACCAGCCGATGACATGGCTCCCCAAACCAACACAGACTGTGGAAACTTCACACTGGACTTCAAGCATCTTGGATTGTGTGCCTCTCCATTCTTCCTCCAGACTCTGGGACCTTGGTTTCCAAATGAGATGCAAAATTTGCTCTCATCAGAAAAGAGGACTTTGGACCACTGAGCAACAGACCAGTTCTTTTTTTCTTTAGCCCAGGTAAGACGTTTGACATTTGAAGCCCATGTCCAGGACCCGTCTGTGTGTGGTGGCTCTTGATGCAGTAACTCCAGCCTCAGTCCACTCCTTGTGAAGCTCCCCACACATTTGAATGGCCTTTTCCTGACAATCCTCTCCAGGCTACGGTCATCCCTGCTGCTTGTGCACCTTTTTCTTCCACACTTTTCCCTTCCACTTAACTTTCTATTAATGTGCTTTGATACAGCACTTTGAGAACATCCAACTTCTTTTGCAATTACCTTTTGAGGCTTTCCCTCCTTGTGGAGGGTGTCAATGATGGTTTTCTGCACAACTGTCAGGTCAGCAGTCTTCCCCATGATTGTGAATTCAACTGAACCAGACTGAGAGACCATTTAAAGGCTCAGGAACCCTTTGCAGGTGTTTAGCTGATTAGAGTGTGACACTTTGAGCCTACAATACTGAACCTTTTCACAATATTCTAATTTTCTGAGATTCTGAATTTGGGGTTTTCATAAGCTGTAAGCCATAATCATCAAAATTATATCAAATAAAGGCTTGAAATATCTTACTTTGCTTGTAATGAGTCTATATAATATATTAGTTTCACCTTTTAAGTTGAATTACTGAAATTAATGAACTTTTGCACGATATTCTAATTTTTCGAGTTTCACCTGTACATTTTGATGGAATAAAAAAATATATACTGTACACAATATAAAATATACAAGTTAATGTTAGTACTTTGCTATTATGTCAACTTAAATATAACTATGTAGAAAGATATACCAACGTATTAATAGGAAAAACGTCCTATTAATGCGTCATGTGCATCAATTTTTCTCCCCAATTTGGAATGCCCAATTCCCAGTGCGTGACTCGCCTCAATCCGGGTGGCGGACGAATCTCAGTTGCCTCCGCGTCTGAGACCGTCAATCTTATCTTATCACGTGGCTTGTTGAGCGCGTTACCGCGGAGACATGGTGCGCGTGGAGGCTCACGCTATTCTCCACGGTATCCAAGCACAACTCACCATGCGCCCCACCAAGAGCGAGAACCAAATTATAGTGACCATGGAGGAGGTTACCCCGTGTGACTCCACAACCGGGCCAATTTGGTTGCTTAGGAGACCTGGCTGGAGTCACTCAGCACACCCTGGATTCAAACTCGTGACTCCAGGGGTGTTAGTCAGCGTATTTACTCGCTAAGCTACCCAGGCCCCCAGAATGGGTGTTTCTTAAACTTCTCAATTTTTATTAAAACTGAATTATTTTCTTTATATGAAAAGTACAATTAAAACTAACTTAGAAACTATGTACAAGGCCTTCATCATTTGTTTTTTGTACTTCTCAAATGCCTTTTATCTATAGATTCTACCTTTTTAGCATTGTCCCAGACCCAGACTTTCAACATTAAACTATATAAATCCATTATAAACATGTTTTTTTTTACAATATTTAAAAAGCTATAATAAATCTAAACAGAGCAAATAGTTCAATAATTATTGTGTGAAAATGATTTATACATTTTTCAAAAACTGTCGCACAGATTTATCAGCATTGAAAGCATACAGTTACAACCTAACCCTACAGATCTGCTTCTCAGTCTAAAGCCGGCAGCATCAAATCTGTATTAATGCATCTTGACTTAATGACTTGGAAACAACTGAGAAAAGTACTTTTTACCACTAATGATGTTTCTAGCTTAAACACGCATGCATATGTAGTAATTATACATGCATTCCTGGGCAAAAAAAAACTGAGTGAAGCCCAAAATGGCAAAACATTAAGCTTTTAATGGTCTTAACCACTAAATCAATGTCAGGAAATTAGCAAGAACTGAACAAATGGATAAAGTAACTTAGTATGGGATAGTTTTTCCCTTTGATATCTTTAAATGTTTAAGCCTTGTGGGTAAACTTGTGGACAGCTTTATACAGAAAGAAGAGTCAATGTTGTTCCACTCAATGTTGATGGCTTCAAACAATTGATGAGACCAAATATTCTCAATAGGGTTCAAATCTGGACTCTGACCAGGCCAAAACACGAGCCTGATGGACTTGTTCTCAAGCCACTTCTTGGTGGTCTTTGCAGTGTAGGCAGGAGCATTGTCTTGTTGAAAAATAACATCTGATGGTTCCTCTTTAGAAAACATTGTTTCAGTTGTGGGAAGAAATTCTCCTGTAATCCAAAGCAATAATGGACTTTTCACAGTGCAGCAGCTCACCAGTACCAGCAGCTGAAAAGGCTCCCCACACCGTGACACCTCTTCCTCCATGCTTCACTGTGGTAGAGATGCATTCACTATTGTATTTCCCACCAGATCTTCCAAGACACCTCTCTGGAGCATCACCATGCAACTCAACTCATGATGCATTACTCCACACAACTCTGCTGAACCACTCTCAATCAAGCTTTCCATATTCTGCCAAAAACTTGTCTTTAATGTTTTACGAGACAAAGGCTTTTTAACACACCTTCTAGACACAAAACCGGCACTAGATAACCTTCTGGTTATTGTTCTTCTCGAACGACTCTTTTTCTGAGGTCTTGAATTCTGCTTTTGGTCCCGTCTTTGAGAACTGCAGATTTCAGCAGGTGGTCATCCCTGCATGAAGAGGCTTTGGGCCTTCCAGATCTTTTCTTTCTGGCCACATCTGTTGTTTCAAAGCGTTGACCAATTCTCTTAATAGCTGATAAAGAAATGGGGATCTTCTCTGTCTTCAGGGTCTTGTCAACTTCAGAATAGCTACAGTTGGCCTGACGCAGACCAGTTATGTGGTTTCTGACAGCAACTCCCTGCACGATATTTTTTTGGAGTAAGATTTCTCACTCTACCTTGGGACTCACAATACTGCATGTTGTAGACCTCTCCCTGCTCCATCACTCCCAGTTCAATTTATGAGCTTGTTATCAGGCCTTTGGTGGGCTGCATCAGATGTGGCAGATCACCAACTAATAATTCATCTTTAAAGAAAAAACGATCCCAAAAGATATTATCATGATTTTACCTTTGCATGCAAGAAGACCGTAAGAGAATTTCCCCGTTTCCAGTTTTTTCCCCTCAAACAGAAAGTGAATGAGCAAATGATGGCACAGAAGTGCACCAGGAGTGCATTTGTTTAATTCTTGCAAATTTCCTGACCAATGATTTGTTGTGGTGACCATTAAAAGCTTAATGTTTTGCCATTCTGGGCTTTTTTTTGGCCCAGGAGATTTGTTAAAAACATCCTCAACAGGCAATTAGACATGTGTGATGCAGCAGTTTCTTTCAGGATCAAAGCGCATGTTTAATTTTTTCGGGCAACATGAAGTGGTGTAGTTCCAAACATATACTGTGATTAACCCTTTGGCATCATTAATTTGTTTTTGTTATGTTCTGCAAAAAATTGAACCATTTTTAGTCCCTGCTTGTAAGCAGAATATTTTGTACTGGGCATAATTTCCAATTAATCTTGTAATCCAAATGTAATCTATCTGTACCAGATGTATTAGAGGTGTGCAATTCTGTGCAGACACTTCATTTAGCTAATACCTTTGACCTTCCCTGATCCTGTGATAACATACTACCCTTTAACACACACACACACACACACACACACACACACACACACACACACACACACACACACACACACACACACACACACACATGTTGTGTTTCCATGTTTTATGGGGACTTTCCATAGACATAATGGTTTTTATACTGTACAAACTTTATATTCTATCCCCTAAACCTAACCCTACCCCTAAACCTAACCCTCACAGAAAACTTTCTGCATTTTTACATTTTCAAAAACATAATTTAGTATGATTTATAAGCTGTTTTCCTCATGGGGACCGACAAAATGTCCCCACAAGGTCAAAAATTTCGGGTTTTACTATCCTTATGGGGACATTTGGTCCCCACAAAGTGATAAATACACGCTCACACATACACACACACACACACACACACACACACACACAGCTGGCTCAGCTGACTCTGTGCTAATTGGTGTGCCTCAGGGAAGAACTGTTGCCAGGATAATTAACAGCAACAAAACTACACCATGAAAGACAACACTGTAATTGAAAGTAAGTTTGTTATGGAAGCCGAATATGAAACTCTAGAACAGGGGTGGGCGACTATTTTGCTAAAGGGGCCACATCGGGCTTTAAGTAGTGCATAAGCCACATTGTATTCCTTTTGAGATACAATATTCCACAGTGATTTGGTTTTTGTAACTTTTAAGCCCAGAAATAATAGTGTACTCGATTTTCTGAAGTGCATACTTGACTAATAGGATTATTCTGCCATAGCCTAAAGTATTGTACTGCTCTACAAAAGGTAGATACTTTTCTATCAGGCATAAAAATCACTGAGGCGGAGCTTATTATAAATGGTTTATTTTACCATCTCCACTTCCCTGTTAATTTATTATTCAATTTAACACACTCTACATCAGGGGTCAGTTTTAATAAAAAAATTGAAATGTATAGGACTTTTAATGTTTGTCGCAAAGCGGGTATTTTACTCTCAAAACATTACCCGATTAAACGCTAAAAGGGTCATGGATGTGGGTATCCAGCACACAACTGAATAACACAGGCTGCATGACTATGATAGAGGACTATTGCAAGAGTTAGATTAACATACACGTGTGAGGGGACATTTCTAAATTGCACAATACATTATACATATTTGTCTCTCGCTTGCTTTTGCTCACATGTCAGCGATTACCCCTCTGCGTGTCAGATGCATCAAGAGAGGTCTGCAAATCCCTAGATGTTATGTTTGGGTTGGCTTTTACCTGAATTATCACTTTTCTTGCGGCTCTTGCAGATATTTTAGAAGGTCGTCCACTTCTAGGCAGAGTTGCAGTAATTTTCAGTGCTCTCCATTTGTAGATGATCTGCCGCACAATGGACCGATGGAGCTAAATTTCTTTTTTGATTAATTTATAGCTTTCCCCAGACAAATGTGCTGTTACTACCCTTTTCCTGAGGTCCTCTGAGATTTATTTTCCTCTCGGCATGATTGACCTGTATGGGTTCACTTTGGTAAGACTAACCTGACCTGGTTTTATCTCCGTTTCAATCAGCGCTGCCCAATTTCTTCCCTAAATATCTCTCATTTCATTGTTTATTTTAGCCACCAATTTTGTCCCACCTGATTGTATTTACCTGCTCGTTTTAAGCAATGCAGCTCAGGATTCACTAACTTTTGCACCAAAAAAGTTACATAAAAATATGTTAATTTAGTCTTTTGACTACACAATTGATTTCCACAAAAAAAAATATGGAATTGATAAACAACATACAAATATACTGGAATTGATTAAAACAATAATGGTAAAACAATAGAAAACTCCAAAATGCTTAAAGAGGTTCACATACTTTCAAGCAGCACTGTATATAAACAATAAATTGGCCTTCGACAACACTGATATATTGGTTTTATATAACATATAAATCATCTTTTAGCTGTAAGAGTTCGCAAAAGCATTTGTCAAATGCAAGGAATTGTAATGGAGCTTCAAATCATAATCGTGCGAGTCAAGGAGACTGCAGATGTCAAGATTTATAGTGAGAAAGGAGTTACATTTCAGTCTGTTTCTCATCTAAAACTCACTGCAATTCTTCAGAAGACATGGATAAATCCACTGGAGTAGTATGGATTACCTTTATGCTACCTTTCTATGCTTTTTAAACTTGAGTGTTGGACACCATTGACTTGCATTGTATGAACACATTATTCCATCAAAATATTTTTGTTTGTGTTCCGCAGAAGAAAATCCATGAGTTTGACTCTGCATAAGTAAAGTAAGTAAAGAGAGAATCACCACAATCATTTTAGGGTGAACTGTTCCTTTATGCAGAGTTCACACTAGATGATTTTAAGCCCGATTTTCGCTCGCCGACAGTTTTGTGGAGATCGCCGACAAAAGCCTGAAATCGTAAGCAAATCAGAGCTCGCTCCCGTGAACGATGATCACAATGTATGAACTATCAAAGACGTGATCTGAGAGAAGCTGGATATCTAGGATGTTAAATATCTGGACCTGTCTGCGATTCCAAATCCTGCAGAGTGAAATGTGTTTTGACCGAATACAACTGTAGTGTTGACCAACAGCCAATGAGAGGGCAAGAAACAGGCACGGGAAGTTTCAGTGGGAGTCCTGATGTACCTGCAACAGAACATCAACTAGCATGACAGCGGTATCAACAAAGTCTCATTGGACCGAATAAATGGAGGAAATATTAGTGGAACATTGGCAGGAGCACCAGCACCTATTTGATGTTTCATCTGAACTGTAGCACAACCGGGTGGAGAAAGAAGTGTTGGAGAGAAATTGCCAATTCTCTTGGACAGTCAGGTAAGCAAACAGTAGGAGGCACTTTTTCATATTGTAACTACATACAAATACATGATTAAAAACATACACATCATATTCTGAAATGCACAACATATGACCATGCATTTGTTTTCATATCTCATATCACCTCTCGCATGTACTCTGTTGTGAAATGCAATTTGGAGTCCAGGCAGAGTCGTCGGGGATTCATCAATAGTGAAATGTCTTGTAATGTGTTCAGCCCTGTCGCCGATTCATCATG
Organism: Xyrauchen texanus; assembly: GCF_025860055.1. Taxonomy (NCBI): domain Eukaryota; kingdom Metazoa; phylum Chordata; class Actinopteri; order Cypriniformes; family Catostomidae; genus Xyrauchen; species Xyrauchen texanus. The sequence goes on from NC_068276.1 coordinate 57,752,036, forward strand.
TAATTTGAAAATGCTACGAGTTACGTGACAAGACAGACAGTTGTGTAATATGAACAGTACCGTAATCAGACGTCTTCGAAAGTCATGTAGTGTGTAGGAGGCATAAAAGGCACTTAAAAGCATATATACCAGTCAAATATACCTGGTAGTTTCCTGTGGAGTCTGTGGGGGTTCGTCTCCTGCGGACACGATATTAGTCAGGGTGACCCCGTCAGAGTGACTGTTCCTCTCCTTTCGACTGATGGATCGGTTTGCTTCTGGTGACCACTCCTAATACAATACAATACAAATACACAACAAATGTAACAAAGTCATGGTAATTTGCCATACAATAATACCTGTACACTTGACAGAGTGTTCGATAGGAGCTAAACCTTGCAGCACAGTGGTTCTCCAGGAGCAAAGTTGAAAACCCCATGTTGTAATATGTTGATATGGGTGCTGAAATGAATATACACTGCTTACGCATGCGGACAGAATTCTTAAGCGATCTAATCGATTTTGTGTGAAAACAGACCAAAAAAAACAAACTTGCCATTGCAGTGGCACAATCATGATTTCAAGCTCGATTATGCTTCCTAATGCTTGATGCATGTATAGATGGCACTAGGATGTGTAATCAAGCTTAAAATTATGATTGCCAAGGAGACTGCTGAAGTCAAGATGTAGAGTGAAAAAGAAGTTACATTTTGGTCTCTTCTCACCCAAAACCAATTGGACCGCTTCAGAAAACATGGATAAAACCACTGGAGATGAATGGGTTACTTTTATGCTGCATTAATGTGCCTTTTGGAGCTTCAAATCTTGGCATCATTCACTTGCATTGTAAGGACCTACAGAGCGGAGATACACAGAGATTGCATTGTATGGCGTTGTATTTGGGCTTGTTTTAATCGGGAACATAAGTCTCTTATTCAAGGGTTTTCAAACTGGGGTCTGGGGCACCCCCAGGGCGCCGCAAAGGGGTCCGCATAAAATTTCAGGAGAAAAAAATACAATAAAATCAAACATAAAAAAATTGGACATCATTGTTTCATTATGGTTTCTCTAGGTTTACACGTTTAAAATTACTCTTAAAAGATTCTTATAACAAAAGTACATACACCGATCAGCCACAACATTAAAACCACCTGCCTAATATTGTGTAGGTCCCGCTCGTGCAGCCAAAACAGCTTTGACCCGTCGAGGCATGGACTCCACAAGACCTCTGAAGGTGTCCTGTGGTATCTGGCACCAACGTTAGCAGCAGATCCTTTAAGTCATGTAAGTTGCAAGGTGGGGCCTCCATGAATCGGAATAGTTGGTCCAGCACATCCCATAGATGCTCAATCGGATTGAGATCTGGGGAATTTGGAGGCCAAGTCAACACCTTCAACTCGTTGTCATGTTCCTCAAACCATTCCTGAACAATTGTTTGCAGTCTGGCAGGGTGCACTATCCTGCTGAATGAGGACACTGCCATCAGGGAATACCATTACCATTAAAGGATTTATTTGGTGTGCAACAAGTTTTAGGTAGGTGGTACATGTCAAAGTAACATCCACATGAATGCCAGGATCCAAGGTTCCCCAGCAGAACATTGCCCAGAGCATCACCCTGCCTTCTTCCCATAGTGCATCCTGCTGCCATCTCTTACCTCGGTAGGTAACCGATGCACACGCACCTGGCAGTCCACATGATCTGAAAGAAAATGTGATTCAACAGACCAGGCCACCTTCTTCCATTGCTACATGGTCCAGTTCTGATGCTCATGTGCCCATTGTAGGTGCTTTCGGCGGTGGACAGGGGTCGTCCTTGGACCACTTTTGGTAGGTACTAACCACTGCATACTGGGAACACCATACATGACCTGCCGTTTTTGAGATTGTCTGACCAAGTCGTCTAGCCACCACAATTTGGCCCTTGTCACAGTCGCTCAGATCCTTACGCTTGACCATTTTTCCTGCTTCCAACACATGAAATTCAAGAACTGATGGTTCACTTGTTGCCTAATATATCCCACCCCTTGGCAGGTGCCATTATAACAAGATAAACGTTATTCACTTCACCTGTCTGTGGTTTTAATGTTGTTGCTGATCAGTGTATTTTCCATATAATATTTTAACATTTTCTATTAACTTTAGAACAAACAATGTCTTTACAAAAAATAAAAAAGTTGGTCATGTTGCCAAACGTCCTGGCCCTGAGTTTTAAAACAACACCCATTTTGTGTTGTTCAAGTTAATCATTAATAAATTTTCATTCATTAACTTTAATGATTACAGATATTTCAGAAAATTTTCAGCTGTAAAAAAATCCCTTGTGATCCCTTGAATATCAATAACTTTACAAGCCTAGTCTCGGAGTAAGTCTTCCTTCCCATAAATAACAAACAAACCAGGACAAAAATAAATATAATTGTCAGACAATGTGACTGACATAACAGTGCTTATACAGTATTTTCTTGAGTCACATGCTAGACCAACATCTAGTCAGACTTCTAAGACTGCACAGAGAGAGAGAGAGCGAGAGAGAGAGAGAGAGAGAGAGAGAGAGAGAGTGAGAGAGAGAGAGAGAGAGAGAGACACCGAGAGAGAGACACAGAGAGAGAGAGAGAGAGAGAGAGAGAGAGAGAGATGGCCAATGCCTATTTACGTTCACACAAAGAACTCCAGTGTGCTGGCAGAGCAGGGAGGATGCCAGAAGATTCCTCTAGAGGTGTCACTTACCTGAGCACTAACTTGTCTAAAAACTGCCTTCTTGCAAGCTCTGTGACTGCTTTTCACTGCCCTCCTACCACTCGATTAAACATTCACACCACGGGGGAGTTTTGAGCCACGGAAACACTTGGATTCCAAAACAGATCTGTACATACTCGCATACATCCAAACCTACAGGGTGTCTATTTACACAAATGAAGATGCTGACACTGCCACTGCACGTCTGTGTGTTTGTGTTGTGGAGAGTGCTGGAAAGTACAGTGATGGGGGTCAGGGGGAGGGGTGTGCATTAGGGAGAGCAATCCAACATTCCAGAACCCACTCATGGGCCATGCAAAGACAACAGCCCATTCACACTCAGCCCACTAGAAATGCACCACCACTGGAGCCCAGGGCCCGAAATGGCAATATGGTTGACAACTCCGAAGGACTGTTTGGCCTTGTAAATGTCACATATTTTCCCTAAGCTTTCAAAGGCATTCTGGATTGTAGCAAACATAAATAAAACAGTATTTTGAATGCAGTCTTGCTTTTAAAAAGCAAGACGGAACACATCGGAAGAGAACAAAAGTGAAAAAGAACGGAGAAAATAGAAATAGGCAAACTGAGAGTTATTGTTTTTGGATGAGAATAGAAATCCTGTTGTATAATTCGGGGTATCCACACACAATCTACTTTAAGTGGCATTGTTGCTACTGTACAGTATAATTAAACCCACTTGTGATGCATGAAAACAAAAGATGTTGCAACGCTCAAAGATGTCTGTCTAAAAATAATTAGGCCAAATAATAAAAACAAAACACAGCAAGACAATATACAAAATGCATTGTGTGAACAGCCCCTTACTGTACCTCAAACTGTGGCCAGTTCATGCTCATGCCGGGTCCATGCGTGTTTCTCCACCACCGGAGGTCCTCCGTGTCACTGGCTGCACTGATGGTCTGGCTGAGGTCTCGGTACAGGCCCCGGAATCTGCATAGGGATTTTCCACAGGCTCTGTCAGTACAGGTTTTATTTGCGCAATGCTACAATCAACAAAAGGAACCGTATGTAAAAAAATACAATAAACACCAACTTTATAAATATTGCTTGCCAAGTCAAACATCACTATTAGTAGTGCTCATACTTACCGTAGGTTTAGGTGCGTAGGTTTAAGAGATTTTGCATGGCAGAATATGAAAACGAATAAAAAAATAAATAAAAATAAACAGAATTAGGGGCCTAAGCCATATCTAGGGGCCAGACTATCTTAGGCTTTGTTGAGACAGGCAGCAAAAATCTTTTTGGGTGATGTAACTCAAATCTGTTTGGTTGCTGTTTGAAGTCTGAAGAAATCAAATCGCATTGCTCAAAAGGATGAAGCGTGTCACATATTTATTTCAATAAATGGACCATCTTATTTAGATTCTATAGACTTAAATGACTGTAGGACTGCTGGTACAATGGATAAATGAGGCAGCTCTATAATCCTTTGCAGTATCTACCAGTCATCTCAACCCCTAAAAAAAAAGAACAAGTGTAGCATTTATCTAAAAGGACCCCAAAGTCTAAGGCCCTTTGTTGTCCATGTTGCAGCCAGCCTTCAATTTTGTAAAGCAGAAATGGACTCCAATTGGTCTGGATAACTGGTTTGGATCATCATTATACTGAATTATCCTGGATCTACTTTTAATTACACATTTGTTTTAATATGATATGTCTATGATAATGACTGATCATAACGTTATAACGTTTAAGGATTTACACAAACATCGCATCCATGCGATTATCTAATCAGCCAATCACGTGGCAGCAGCAGTGCATAAAATCATGCAGATACGGGTCAGGAGCTTCAGTTAATGTTCACATCAACCATCAGAATGGGGTACAAATGTGATCAAAGTTATATATATATATATATATATATATATATATATATATATATATATATATATATATATATATATATATATATATAAATAAATGTTATTCAGACATATATAGTATACAGCATTATATGCACATATACTGTATTTCTTAACTATAAACAATAGATAATATAATAACTTTTATTTAGATAAACATTATTAGACTATTTGATGCTTAACCGGTTATTCGTAAGATAATGTAAAAGATCAAGATCCTCAAACTGAAGAACCAGAGCACATCAAGTACCTTAGAAAGACAAAGGATGAGGGAGGGATAAAGTAAACACACAGATTCCTGAACATGAAACTAAACTACATGATTAGCACACAGCACCAGCCCTGTCTTTACAGCTAAACAAAGGGAAACTGCTCCGTTCTTCAGAACTGCTGAGACAGATTTGGAGCGAGTTGTTTTTGTTGTAACTAGTGTTGTTACAGTACATAAATGTCAGTAGTCGATACCGATACCAGTGAAATTTCACGGTTTTCAATACCACAGCAAAAATATGCTAATATGATCATGTGCTATTGAACACACAAGTTTAGTTATTTTTGTTAATTAGTTGAATAATTATTATTTTACAGAACATTTAATTTAATAAAAATTGTGTCTAATCAATGAATTCTTAAAACTTTTAATAAGTGAAAATATAACTAATAAGTCATTGAATTTTTTGCCAAACTTTTATTCAAAAAGCCGTCTTGCATGTGCTATATTGATTAATTGATTGATTATACAATTGTAATATATTTGCATTCAATTATTTAATTTCTATAATTTTATTTTAATTATGAATCGTGCTTTTATTATGACGTGTTTTTTTTTTTTTTTGCCGGAAGCTTCACTTTTCCGGATAAATAGTTCACGTCATGACTCAGTGTGATCACTGATGTCTGAAATCTCTTTACCCTGACAAATGAACACAGTAGGACACAGTTTTGGAGTGTTTGTATTTTGTGTTTTAGACTACTGGTGTTTGTGGTCATTTTTAATGTTATGTTTTAAATTTTATTACTGTGAAGCACTTTAATCAACTATGTTGTTTTAAATGTGATATAAATAAAGATGAGCTGAGATTAAAGTGCAGATGCTGTGATTGAATTATATAAATATATGTGCTGCATGGTTCACAGTGGATTAGTGCTCTGCTTTGTCATCTCATACAACGTGAATGATTCTCAATGTCTGTGGAGTTTCCAGAGTATGAGCAGTCGGATTTAAAGTATGCAGCTCGTCCAAAGTAAGACTGCAGCCTTCATCGGTTTAATGAATCACACTAGGACATGTCACTTGGATGAATTGTCCATTTCAGCATAAATGGAGTAATATGGCACGCATTATAAGCCTGTGAGCATTTTAAAGAGGCCGTGTGTCAGTCGTACAGTGCGCTGGTACCGGATAGAGTCCGTGATCGGTACTAGCAGTACTGCAGAAACACTGGTATTGTTACAGCTTATTTATTTTAGTACTGACTTGGTACCGAAGTACCGGACATTTTGACATCACTAGTTGTAAAAGGGAGTAATGAAAGTGAATGTCGACTGAGCCTAACATTCTGCTTCTTTTGTGTTCAATGGAAGAAAAAAAAAAAAACACATGGATTTTGAACAACAAGAGGTAGCGTAAATAATGAAGCATTTTAATTTGAGTGAACAACTTTTTTTTTTTTTTTTTAACCAATAAAACAATAGGAAGTATATGCTCAAAAAAAATTAGCTCTAACTTTCAGCTCTTTTGAAATGACCCTGGTTAATAGTCAACGACATGCTCAGCATTCCACATTAAGTAAACATAACGATAGCTGTGAGCATGGGAATACAAATAAGCACTTATTAATGGTTAACATTGTCCAAATGACCAGGTCAAATAAATTGGAAACGGAGTTCTCCATTTCTGTAATGTCAGTTTTCTTGGCATAAGCTCAAACTTCTGGACATCTGTTCCCGTCAGTCTCTCAATGGCTCCGTCCCAACCTCTAGTGAGCCACCTACATAGATAGTATTTTTAGGCATTATGGGTGGCTTTTCAAAGACTGCGCAAAACAGTAAGCAGCTAAATGAAATGCCTTCGATACTTCACATACTAAAACGCTCCTATCCAGACACCACATCCAGACACTGCAACACGTAATAAAAGGTATCTTTTTTCTTTTTAACCGCGGTTTGATCATAAGAAGCAATATTTATAGTACCATTGTTACTGCAATGCAATTGTTACATGAAAAGCCATTTTGGAGCCCGCATTCATGGTTAATTTGGCCACAGAGTAAACCAACTTGCCTCACAGATACTTTGATGTTACTCAGTTAAACAGTCACTTCTTTGGTTAGATGGTAACTGTCGATGTAGACAGCAGATAGTGAATCAGTGCTCTAAAAAAAGAAGAAAAACAAATACAGCCTCATGGACTAACCCATCATTGCTGGAGAGGTCCAGGTGCTGGTGAATGTCCTGCAGCACCTCTTTAAAGAAAAGCAACCTCTTCTTCTCCGCCTCCTGGGTAATTTCAAACACCTGCTCCATGTCCTCCATGTAACGTGGGTTACAGCGATTGAGCTCATCCAGAGCTCTCTCATAACGCTCCTTAGCCTGAGAGAGAAAATCCAAAACACAAGCACTGATCAGGAGTCATTAAATGAACACAAAGTTTCAAAGATCACTTGAGAAACACTATAATGGGTGAATTCACTCAACAGTTCTTCTGCAAGTGGCATTTCAAGGCAGAAATCGGAGTCTTATTCTCAAACTACCTGCAATCTAGTGTAGGCAATCTAGTGTAGTCAAGCGCACAACGCTGTTTGACAGCGGCAAAACAAATGTTTGAAAAGCCTGAAGCAGTCACAACATATCCAAATGCACAGCTGCCATTGTATAATCTCCATAGTAACATTGTAAGCATCTCCGCCTCGTCTCCTCCATGTAATGCGTTCACTATCAAAATCCTTGTCTTAACTTTCACGGGACCACAGACAGCACACATGCCACATACATCATAGCTAGTTTTTAATCTTCAACAAAAAATGCATTTATCCACAGAAACCCGAATTCACTTAAAATCCCACATCTTTGGGAGCTAAATATAATCATGCTCGCTCGTCTCAGAGTGCTCGATTACAAGACTTTGTTCACTCTGTGTAATTTTTGAGCTCTTGCGCTTGTTGTCTTGTTGCACTAACTTTATAAGTGCAGCACTGGCCTGATCGGGCAAGTGACAGATCTAGCAACTGATCCGAATATCTCTCACACTGGCCCCGGGCCATCGGGCAGTCCTTATTGTCAAGCCCTGGAAATAGTCCAGTATGTCATAGCAGTCAAAGCGTGCATGCTACCAACTGCCTGTTTATGTGCACGCAGTCAAATGAAGCATACTTTTGAAAGGCTGTGTTGGACTGTAAGAAGACGCTAAGCCTTCGTGTCAAATCCAAAGTACACTTTGGGCTTAAGTGGGCAGATGTTTGGTCAAAATTAGCTGCAATACAGACTGCTAGTCATAAGTCTGGCTATGCAAGGGTATATTAGATCTAAATGCACAAATGTACTAACATATGTGTCAGCTAAATTAGTACATATAAATGGGCAAATATGAATTTCATAACCATCTAAAAGACTATTAACTAAATTGTTGAAAACCAAAGCAATTTTTTAAAGGGCTCTAATTTGTAATTTTCCTCAAAAATGTTGACGTTTCCCTTTATGCCTTTGAGAAAACCAAAACTGCATTTTTAAAGTACAGTTCTGTAAATGAATCTACACATTCAACAACATGTAATTCAAACCCATGAGTTAGCATCGTCACAGCAACTCCAAAAACCTCATGATTAAGGGGCCTTAACACTACACTACGATCAAGCAAGCCTAGTCTTGTCTAATACTTGCCTTACGTTCATAGTCATTTCTTTCCACACCCATTTTCCTCAATCTAAACATGGGCACTTGTTGAAGTGAGTAATATATACGTAACTAGCAAGACCGTTTGTTGATGCTAGTTATCAAACAGGTTTTTCGAACACTCCCCGTCTTCCACTGGGCAATGAAACAGTTAGCTCTGCCCCAAACTCAGAGTCAATGTTGCTGTGTTTGACCAAACATGTGCCCAAAAAAGTATTTAACAAGAAAACAAATAGTTTACTTATTTACAATAGCCAACATTGGAGTAAGTATTTTAACACAGAAAAAAGTTAAAAAGGTGCACTCAATAACTTTTTGCTTGTGTCATCTTGGACATTCAGTGACACCTAGTGGTGTGGATGCAGCATCATTCAAAATCAACAGTTTTGTGATGTCAGTTTTGTCATGTGATTCTAAAATGGCAGCCCCCATGAGGGCGCCCCTCCCCATATAAACAATAAAACAGCTTTTATAAGGTTACTGATATGACGAGTCCTCATCTCTTGAGAGTGCTCATGCTTTTATGCATATGTATCAAAATTACAATTAATTAATTTAGGAGTAAAACAAAAAAAATGACTGAGTCCACCTTTAATTGACTCATTAGGTGGAAAATGTTGCACTCCAGATTTGAGATTTCCAAACTAAAAATGACAAATCCATGACTGTACTGATAGATCCATTGAGTCTGTTTCTTCTTATGGTACCTTTTCGGCCTCTTGTGTACATTTCTCCAGACGGTCTGTGAACTTGCGGACCTCCTCCGGGGATTTGGTGGTGTCAGCCTTGGCATGAGTTTCACGGGTTAGCGCAGTGCGCTCTTCCTTACGGGCTTGGTGGTAACTCTTCTTTGAGGACTCCACCTACCAGAGAGAAGAAATTAACGTCCTCAAACTATTTAATCATAACTAAAAAGACCCCCCCCCCAACCAACAGTAGGAGAACAAGTAAATTCTGTCATTCCAAACTCATATAACCATCTTCTGTCAAACACAAATGTAGATGTTAGGTAGAATGTTAGCCTCAGTCTCACTTCACTGCAACTTTTTCCTTACAATAATAGCGACCAGAGACTGGGACTAACATTCTGCCTAACATCTATTTATCAGAAAGAGGTGTCCACATTTTGACCATGAATGTTGTCTCTTTTTATACTGCATGGAAGAATAAAAACATTGAGTGATTATTCAGTCTTAGATTTCCACACAGAAAAGACTCACGTCTTTCAGTTTTCTGACCCAGGGTTTCTGGGCCTTGCGGAAGCCTTCATCAGCATCTTTGGTCTCACGGAATCCACCAATCATCTGCTTGTGGAAGGCGTCCTTCTGCCAGTTTCTAACCTTCTCGCTGTCCTCAACAACCAGTTTCTGTTTTAGTTCCATATGGATCTCACTCAGTCTGTCGGCCGCATTCATAAATGCATGCCATGCCTTTTCCAGAGTCCCATACTGTGGGCCTGCAGGAGTGAAATCAGTTTAGATTAACCAGTTGGAAACCATTTAGATATCTATCAGCACATTACATGTTATCCTTTGGTATAGCCAGAAACTGTCCCACATCATGCAATTGTTCATAAATAATAGAATATGGAATCCTAAACCCAGATTTTGGGTAGCTCAGTGGTTAAGACGCTGGAGACCACCCCTGGAGTTCATTAGTTTGAATCCCAGGGCATGCTGAGTGACTACAGCCAGGTCTCCTAAGCAACCAAATTGGCCCGGTTGCTAGGGAGGGTAGAGTCACATGGGGTAACCTCCTTGTGGTCGCAATAATGTGGTTCGTTGTCTTTGGGGCGCGTGGCGAGTTGAGTGCGGATGCCGCGGTGGATGGCGTGAAGCCTCCACACGCGCTAGGTCTCCGTGGCAACGTGCTCAACAAGCCACATGATAAGATGCGTGGGTTGATGGTCTCAGATGTGGAGGCAGCTGCCCTTTAGACTCATGTCCACCGCACTAGCCAGTGGCTGAGATTCATCCTCCGCCACCCCGGACTGAGCGAATCACTACGCGACCATGAGGACTTTGCACATTGGGAATTTGGCCGTTCCAAATTGGGAGGTGAAAAAAAAAAATGGTTCAATAATGCTTTAAAAACATACGGTTTCTAACACTATGTGTTAACATGATTTTAGTGAGATTTTAGTGTACCGCCATGACAATAATGTTATATTGCTACATAACAGCATATTGTAATCCTATCTACTGTGTATTGGTATGCTATAATATATTAGAAATATTAGATGGAACTTTAAACATGTTAAGACCGATTTATACTTCTGCTTCTAACCTACGACTTGGGCTATGCATAGCCCAAGCCATAGCCTGATGTGCACCTCTTCAAAAATTTAACCGCGCGTCGCATTAACACACACCACAACAGCTGTGATTGGTCCGCTTTAACCAGGAGACCGCCCCTTTTATTTTAATATCTATGCATTATATTACATTGTATTTGGACTCGAGAAGTTATTAATTAATTTGATGATTTATTTTTCAGCATGGAACGTCAAAAGTATGCCAAAAAATGTATGTATTATTATTATTTTAAACGACTCAAGTCCAAGCATACAGTAATTGCCTCCATGTTCACATCTTTTGAACTCATCTCCGATGCTACAATAATGTAATAAATACTTGTGAATCCAGAAATGACATTGCCTGTCCCTTAAAGGCCACATAGTCAGCCTGAGGCTCTCACTGGCAGATAATCCACTCATATCCCCTGCTGCTTTAAAGGTCACTTCAAGACACTCAGGCTTTGTTTACACTACAAACAATTCAGATTCATTTTTCAAATGCAATCTGACTGTTCTCTGACTAAATAAATCTGACAGTGCTCAGAAAAGATCAGTATGGTATAGTCAATATCCAGTATATGCACATTAGTTACTTTCATTTTGACATGTGTAAACAAAATGCAAAGTGACAAACTGCTGAGGTGCTCAAGACAACATAGGTGACACATCAGTATTTTACACATCTACACCTACACATACTTAGATGCCATCTGCATTGCATTTGAAGCTTAATATCTAAAAATGATGAAAAAAAAAGTACAGAAATTCTGATATGACAGAAACAGAAAAAAGGAGATTACAATAAAAAAATTAAACCATAAAAAAAAATCTAATTTCATAATTTTTTTTTGCTGTTCAGACTACAAAAAAGATGCATGTCAAAATATGCCTAAAAGTCAGATGTTCCTACAGGATGCATAATTGCATTCTGTCATTGCTGGTCTATGTACAAATGCGTCAGACAGACGTCTATGGCTGTGGCATTGCATCTTTCCTTTTTCAGTGTCTTGTGCCATGAACTTTGAATTTTTTAAATGCTGTGTCACATTTTATATACATATCTTAAGACATCTGTGTTTTATTCCTTTCCGTTGCCTTCCATGTAGCTGATTTGGAGCAAAAGTCAATCTATTTGAACACCCTGTGTGTATGCTACACCCTAGAGCACCATCAGTAAACACTCTGAACGAATACAAAAAAGGAAGTCTAAGGGAGGACATTGGTTGCGTGAATGAAAGATCTGACCAGAACATCATCTGAAAGGGATACTTAATAACTCATCAGAATAGAATGTGTTGATGTAACTGTGGAGAGATGCATCTATTTAGAGAGGATGGTAGAGCCCTTGTAAATTAGACTCTGGTCGGTCCCAAAGCCTCACTCACCTTTCTCCACAACACCCCTCCATTTTCTGGCCCAATCACTGAGCTGCTGGGAATAGCCTCTCTCAATCTTGGCTCGCTCCTGGAAACAGATGACCAGCTCGTTGCACAGCTTGTAGCCATCGTCAATGCGCTTTACTGTCCTCTTGTAGTTCCCCGGCTGTCCGAAGACATATTAGAGTCACATCAGAGAGTCAAACTAAATATTTCACAAAAGAGTTTAAGTACTTCTATCCAAGAAATCTTCCAGATTGTTCCCGATTTCACCAAATCAACATCCCTTCTATGTTCAGATAGTAGGATCATTACTTTTAAAAGTAACTATTTTACATCATTATTCAAAGTAGTGGGTTACTTTTGCATTACTGTCTCCCACATCAGTAGGCTGAGTCTCACTCCCATAGCTCGCTATGATTTGCTTGGTTTTATTTAAATTCATCCTGGTAATTTTTGCCTTTGCCCCCTCGACAACCTTTCATGTAACATCAGAGTATGCATGTGGTGTGGCGAGGAGGAAGGGGGCCGGGCCGTGATGACGCATGCCCGGCGCCTAAACCCGAGAATGTTAAAGGCGGCTGGAGGCGGCAGTTCGTGAGAGAGCGAGCTACAGGAAGCTGCCCTATTAATTAATTATTACTTTGATGCCTCATGCGATAATCACCTCTTCTTTTCTCATTTACCCTGTTTCATTGGTGCCAAAACATGGAAAGGAGGCGTGGATAAGAACGCCATTCGCGATTGGGGAGGGGCTCACTGCCAACCACCTGGAGCAAGATATCGCTGCCAGGGGCGGAGGAGACCCCTACCATCCACCAAAACCCATCTGCCGGTGCCAGAGGACCGCCCCTTATCAGGCTAATCAATAGAGAGGGATAAAGGCCGACTGCGGATGGTGGTGCGACAGAGAGAGAGAGCATTTCCGTGCAGCTGCCACATGTGTGTCTTTTTATTTACCGTAATTTCCGGACTATTGAGCGCACCTGAATATAAGCCGCACCCACTGATTTTTAAATAAAATATTATTTTGAACATAAATAAGCCGCACCTGTCTATAAGCCGCAGGTGCCTACCGGTACATTGAAACAAATTAACTTTACTCAGGCTTTAACGAAACACGGTGTGGCAGCGGGGGCGTGGTCAAGCGCCCGTCCGGGAGAGAAAAGCGGTAAGGGCGCTTACACCTGAGCTAAATTATGTCTAACACCGGTGTCTAATTTCAGTAAGCATGGGGAGAGCGGCATAAAAAGGCAGCAGCCACAGAGCTGAGAAAGTGACACACGTCAGTCTAGTGTTGGCGCATAGAAGAATTGAGAAACTTTATAAAATTGATTGTAAACATTGCTGTGGCCATTAAAAGCCTTACCTGGAACGTCAAGTGCCCTGCTGAAAACTGTCACACTGGTGCCCGTGTGACAGTTTTCCCAAGAAGGACATGTGAAGCAGGGCACTTGAAATTAGACACCGGTGTTAGACATAATTTAGCGCAGGTGTAAGCGCCCTTACAGCTTTTCTCTCCCGGACGGGCGCTTGACCACGCCCCCGCTGCCACACACGGCTTGTAATAAAACATTTGCTGTAAACAGTAGCCTACCAATAAAGTAATTGGTCACTATCTTCCTCGTCCTGTGCACTGAAACCGCTGAAGTCATCTCCTTCGGTGTCGGAGTTGAATAGCCTCAGATTTAGTTGTCTTTTTGCACTGAGTCAATTCCTCACGCTGCTGTTTCCAACGTCTTATCATCGACTCATTAAGACCAAGCTCCCGTGCAGCAGCTCTATTTCCTTTTCAACAGCCAGATCAATCGCCTTCAACTTGAAAGCAGCATCATATGCGTTTCTCCATGTCTTTGCCATGGTGAGGGTGACAAAATTACTACCGTAATCAGAATGATGGGAAGTTTGAGCGCACTCGATTTAATCTAAACCGTAAACAAAAAAAGCTGTTTTGACCTTAACCCGTTCGGCAATTTCATTGGTCTAATGAAAGCTTCACGCCGCCAAAAAACTGAGCACGTCACAGAATGTTTTTGTTTTTTTTGTATAAAATTTGAAAGCGGGAAAAATCCATATATTAGCCGCGTCATTGTATAAGCCGCGAGGTTCAAAGCGTGGGAAAAAAGTTGCGGCTTATAGTCCGGAAATTACGGTAATTAAATATTGTTTATATCATCAAGCCGGTTCTCGCCACCTCCTTTCCATTAATCCCTTTACACCAGCCAAGGACACCGAGTGATTTTCTCTTTTTCTTGTCAATATTGTTGTTTGATTAATGTTAACGATGGGCTTATAACAGCTGCAGCAGGTCTGTTAGGCTGCATTTACACATCGCACAGATCAGATATTTTGATATCTAGGATGCTTGTCCTGTCTGCATAAAGTAATACTTTAACGTCTTACATTAATATCATGTCAAGACGGCTCAGATTTTTGTCCCATCTGTTAACACTGCCTTAATACATTAACGTGTGTTTACATTCATTTAGCGCATTTAAATGTTCACGAGCGCAACAGTGTGCAAATACGGAATTGAGTCACTACTTGGTACTGCCGGAACTTTTAACTCTTGCCTATTAAAATATTAAACGGAGCAGAGATTTCGCAGCACCCCTAGCCAGTTCTGGCGGCACCCAGGTTGGGAACCACTGGTTTAGACCCATAAAGCTGTCTTTTAGATTATATATACTTGAGTCATACAATTGCATGTATCTCCTGACCTCCTCACACACACGCTCTTGACGTGCACATCCACTATTGCGGTTTACACCTTTGTGTCCTTTACTTTAGTGGAAATTACATCTTATAGCACTTCTTCGTGACCGCAAAGGCTCAATGGTGAGTGTTGCCACCTTGTGGACCCAATTATTGGTGCATGCGTATACTGCACATTCAGAGTACGTGAGGTTATAAAAATAGTGACGTACACGTTCAGTGCTTGAGCCTTTAACCTTTAACTATAACTTAACAATATCTAAAAGCACTATTTGCTTTCTCCAATGCAAGTGTGGACTTGACCAAGTGTCCTTGAAGAGTCAGTGTTTGGAGTAGTGCACTATAAACCCTGCCAGAGGCGGATACCTCTTACAGAGCTCATTAAAATGTCGCATACACTCCCTCGGACACATACAAGAGACAAGAGCATAAAACAGCCTCCCTGTGCTTGCTAACTTGCTGGCTGGATGCCACAGTTTGCGGTCCACTCTACCAGTACAGATGTGTGTGTATTTGCATTTACCTCCCAGAAGCTGTCCCAGCTCCCAACGTCTTGCAGATCGCCGTTGGAAGACATTTTGGGGTCGCCCTTGCAGCACAGAATGATGGCGGCTGTCTGTCAAACTGAGAAAAACAAGACGCAAAATCAAATATGGACCAATTACTCAAGTTAGTCACAGCTAAGGATGGGTTACGATGTTCAACTAGTCGTCTGACAACTGACATTCATTTAGTGAGGTTGATTTGGCCCAAAATATTCTTTGGTTTTGCAGGTGCCGCTATGTTGTTTCACACACAACTTCACACTCAAATTTTGTCATCAGCACAGTATGTGCGCATCGTCCACGTGCAACTTTGTTTTACTAGACACATGGACACTCCGCATCTGTATGCGCATGCCTTTAACTGTACTAAAGAATATCACAAAGCAGTTGAAGTGCCCATGTGATGAACGGGTCCATATGGGCTCGTGGTCAAAAAGTTTACTTTGAAAGGCTGAATGAAACATGGAAAAACAAAGTATACCCTAGAATAGTAAAACAGTTTGCATGGTAAAATGCTCTTGGAAAAGCTGCTTTTTTAAAATGCATTCCCTTAGAAGCATCGCCACAACAGCCATACACATTCAGACAGAGGTGTTGCATTTATAAGATGGTGTGTCAAGGTCAAATAATCCAACTTTTAAAAAAAAAAATATGCTTTTCGACACTCCCGCATTCTATGCCAATTTATTTGTACTCCAGCTAGCTGTTTTTGAACGCAAAAATGCGTCTTATGTAAACACCCACTAAGAAACATGTCAGAACGGTTTCGGGTGAGATGGAAACTAGCCTCAATTTACAGGGCTTCATTTAGACCAATCAGTCGACTAGTTGTTCAGGAAACCAATTTGTGCATCCCTAGTTGCAGCACTATTTTCGATGTGATCAAATAAGCCAAATACAACAAAAGACAACAGCCTCGGTACAAAGAAACTAGTTCATCCAGTCTCTTCTCTACATGCCCTCAAGTCTAATACAAACAACTGATTGAAGAGAAACAAACCACAAAAAGCACAGAAATCCCTCTGTTCTGAATATTATTCCACAGACCATTCACCACGGCCTTGCTAGCATCCTCTGATGACCTAACATTCCATGGTGTTTACAGCTAGGATGTCTAGCCGGGACGGAGTAATCCTGCATTCAGATACAGCGGGAAAGCAAGGTTAGGCTAGTCTCACCTCTGAGCAGCTTTGCATCTGTCTAAGGCAAACGAGGCAAGGCACAAGCTGCTCTACTCCAGTCTGGGTGGGGTAGTAAAGTCATGTTAAAGATAATGATGCCACAGTCACCCAGGTCCACCCACTAGTCTTCCTTGCAGCTCTGAACTAGGAACAGTCATGCTGATAAATATAAAGCCGTTGACATGTAAATGTCCATTTGTTATTGCTCAGTGAAGCATGGGAAGAGACACATTTTACTCATGATCCTATAATAACCCGTTTAATCAAGGGGATAGTACATCCAAATATGAAAATTCTCTCATTCACTCACCCTTATTCCAAACCTGTATGACTTTTGTTCTTTCGTGGAGCATGAAAGTTCATATCTTGGGCTGGCCACCTTTTTTTGAGTCCATTAATCCAATTCCTAAAACCAGCCTAAATGATTCATTCACGAATTGGACCAATCTGGTTCTCAAGTTAAACTTGCTTGATGCGTCCCTCACATAAATAAATAAAAATAAAATGTCAAGGCTACAGCAGGGCCGGTAATAGGATATGAAATCTGAGGTGGCATTTTGGCCTTTAGGGTGGGCAATAGGTTTTCACTTTGTCTGACCAGGGGGGGGGTCCCTCTTTGTCGTTTCACCATCCAACTAATTTGTGCAAATAATTCAAGGTGCATGTGCATACATGTGCGTTCAGAGTACGCACGGTTGGAAGAAACGGGTCACGTGTGTTCAGTGCTCAAGCACTAAGCTTATGGAGACATTTCCATCACACGTCCTGTACACGGACACCTAGTGTTTGTGTCCATCCAGAGCATACTCTGGGATTTAGGCACTCACATTGGTAGTAAACGGGGCCAGTAAATAAACGAGGGATGAGTCAAAATCGTATTTCTTTTTTTTTGTGGTAATCAGAATTATACCACAAATGTTGCCGATTGTGAACATTCCTTTACATTTTTGTCTGTTCTTCAAACAACCACTATTGTATCAGGACCACTTCAATGATACGCACGTTCTTTCAAGTTTGGAAAAGTTCTAAGGAAGAACATTATAGGGTTTTGGAATAGCATGGTGGGTAAATAATGACATCATTTTTGGGTGAACTACTCCTTTGACACACAAACAGAAAGCCTCAAGCTTTGGCTATTGCATAAACTATTTTCAGTCCAAACAGAGTGAGCAGGGGTACACCCGATGAACCTTATACACACTTTCCCCAAGCTTGTGTACATTTAGCAGCATTTGTGGCCTTGGGTCATCACTGCATTGTTTGAACCAAGGTTGTATAGCTTCCTCAAACAGACACAACAAACTGGAGGAAGCAGCGGGCTCGGCCTCGCAAGAGCATCTGCTTCCAATTCAGGCCAAACTGGCTATGCTAATGGAAAATTAGCATCCTAGAGGGGCACTTGGGAACCAGAGTGTTAATGAGCGATTGCTGTGGATGAAATAATTGTATTTTGTTGTGCAAATTCTGCTTTGCAATACATTTTCAAAGATGTCAAACATTCTATTGTGGAAACGGATTCCAACTAGATCTATTAAAAGGGGCAGTTCACCAAAAAATAATTTACGCACCCTCATTGTCTGGAAAAAAGATGGTGACTGAGGCCAACATTTTGCATAACTTCTTTTGTGTTTCACAGAGGAAAGAAAGCCATACGGGATTGCAAAAACCTGAAGGTGAGCAAATGATAACAGAATTAAAATGTTTTGGATAAACTATCCCTTTAACAGTATATGCCGCCCCTGATATTGCAAAGATAGACGACTAGTCAAATAATGGTTAAAAAAAAACCCCATCTCAATTAGTGAGGACTACTAGAGAGTTTCAGTACATATATATTTAACTGGGATGATTTTAGAGACACAACTTTGCACGTTAAAACCTGCATCTCTAAAAAATTTTCCTTTAAAGCACCACCACTATGGCCAAATATTTTCAATTGTGCGAGGTGGGGGGAGAATTGCATTTTCAAGACGACTTGCCAAGTTTAAAGTAGTTCAACTTTTAAAAAATTTGTCTTGAGAACTCTGCGTTCGGTTCAATTCTGTTACGCTCCATCCATCCATTATAGAACACAAGAATGCATCATACTGTAGGTGAACGAATTGTCTAGTCAACCCACCAACAAACACATTTAGAAAATATAGCCTACAGTTTTCTACATTCCTAATTTCAAACAGATCCATTTTAACACAGCTATCTGTTGCTATGTAAATTG
Organism: Xyrauchen texanus; assembly: GCF_025860055.1. Classification (NCBI taxonomy): domain Eukaryota; kingdom Metazoa; phylum Chordata; class Actinopteri; order Cypriniformes; family Catostomidae; genus Xyrauchen; species Xyrauchen texanus. Next base: position 57,770,858 of record NC_068276.1, read on the forward strand.
CAAATCATATCATTTAAGTTTGATTCTGGAACACAAAGGTTTGAAAAGGAGAAGTCTTTGGGTGTGTCTCAATAGGCTCCCTATGTCATGAATCAGTATAGCGTGAACACGAATTTGGGCAATGGCAAGGGTGTTCATTCACTGAAAATTGGGATACTTTTGACTCAAATCACCCATGACACGTTAACGAGCTCACGCATTCAAGCGCAGCTGTTATTAATCAGCACCATTGCTGTATAAATGGCACTATTGTTCAATTTCATTGAAGATTTTCAAACGTAGTGTTAATATGCAAGATAAATGACATTAAATAAAAGAAATAAAAATATAAATGAGTTTAAATGGTGAATTTAAATCCACCGTTAACAATTTTAACATTTAAAAGATTGCTTTCCTTTCATGGTCATTATGGATGACCAACATTACAAACAACATCTCTTTTAAAGAGAAAATAAGGCTATGACATTGTATATTTACACTTTTGCTCATCTAATGACTTCAGAAGACATGATGATGGTTCCAGTAAGGGAACATATTGAACATGGATACTCCCTTGTTTTCACTGTGAATTGTGGGATTTTTTAGGAAGCGAACGTTTCAGCGCACTGCATTTTGCGATTGAGACAGCCCCAGAAATGGCCGACTCCATGATCAAAGCCCTGACTAACTAGGGAGCTTTTTCCAGCAAATAAATAGCTTGGATTACTTCCCTTGAACTTCCTCCTTGTGAGCTGAAGGAAGAAGTGGTAGTAGAAACTCGGCCACTGATGGTGGCATTTCCCATAAACATGCCAAAAGGCGAGCAGATATGAGAACCTCACTTAAACCTCAGCTGCTACTTCAAATGTTGTGTTTGGAAGGGAAAACTAGTGTAGTGCTTACTAGTGTAGTGTAGTATTACATGCACTATCTGTGCAAAAGAGTGCATTATGTAATGATAAAATTTCAGTTGTGACTTTATGATGTTTGACAAATGAACTCATTACATGTGTGCTTAATTCTGCCAGTGGTGTCCACCCAGGTATCATCTAAAAAATAAAATGGTTATTTTGCCCTTTTTTTTATTATTTCAATATTGTGTAAAAATGTCTTGACTCTTGGTAGGCCGATCAAATGAGTACAGAACTTCAGAAATTATTCATCACACTGTAAATGGAAGGTAAAGTGGAGTATGTTACATTATATTCCGTGCTTGACACAATATACGCTGAAGAGTATAGGGCTGGTTAAAACAGAGTTCAAAACCTGATTCGCAATGTATAGTATTTGAACAATCCCTATATTGATGCTTTGTGCGCAAAAGTTTTCTGAGAGCACTCACAGAGTTGCAATAATGCTAGTCCTCCTTTAGGACCTCCAGGAGGTAAAAGTGACCACACCTCCAGGACCTCCAGGAAGTAAAAGTGACCGCAACGCCAGGAGGTAAATGTGACCGCACCTCCAGGACCTCCAGGAGGTAAATGTGACCGCACCTCCAGGACCTCCAGGAGGTAAATGTGACCGCACCTTCAGGAGGTAAAAGTGACCACACCTCCAGGACCTCCAGGAGGTAAAAGTGACCACACCTCTAGGACCTCCAGGAGGTAAAAGTGACCACACCTTTAGGACCTCCAGGAGGTAAATGTGACCACACCTTTAGGCCCTCCAGGAGGTAAAAGTGACCGCACCTCCAGGAGGTAAAAGTGACCGCACCTCCAGGACCTCCAAGAGGTAAATGTGACCGCACCTCCAGGACCTCCAGGAGGTAAAAGTGACCGCACCTCCAGGACCTCCAAGAGGTAAATGTGACCGCACCTCCAGGAGGTAAATGTGACCGCACCTTCAGGAGGTAAATGTGACCACACCTCCAGGACCTCCAGGAGGTAAAAGTGACCACAACTTTAGGACCTCCAGGAGGTAAATGTGACCACACCGCCAGGAGGTAAAAGTGACCGCACCTTCAGGAGGTAAAAGTGACCGCACCTTCAGGACCTCCAGGAGGTAAAAGTGACCACACCTTTAGGACCTCCAGGAGGTAAATGTGACCACACCTTCAGGACCTCCAGGAGGTAAATGTGACCACACCTTCAGGACCTCCAGGAGGTAAAAGTGACCACACCTTTAGGACCTCCAGGAGGTAAAAGTGACCACACCTTTAGGACCTCCAGGAGGTAAATGTGACCACACCTTTAGGACCTCCAGGAGGTAAAAGTGACTAAAAAAGGGGATAAAAAAAATAATACAAAATAATACAAAAAAATAATAAACATGGTCATATTTCACAAGACTACATCATCTTCAACAGTTGATCTTTAGTGATCGTTTGTCATAAATTTCCAATATGGCTTATTGATTGCAAACGGCTCTGCAACAGCTTGAAACACTCAAAACACCCCGTGTGATTGGAGAAAATACAACAGTTCCATGTTTTCACTTTGAAGGACGCAGCGCATGCATTCATTTAATTAAAGTTGTATTTATTTTATTTATAAAGTTTGTTGATCACATAAGTTCATATCATGATTCTTGTCTTTCTGCCCCCAAATAAAAGACCTCTTTAAATGATAATTAGGACTTCTGTTGATAGAATTTATTTTAAGATATTTAAGACTTTTAATGACCTTAAATTTTGAGAAAATTAATTTAAGACATTTTAGGGCTTGCTTTATGTGATTTTTGGACCTACAGAGCTGAGATATTCTTCTAAAAATCTTAGTTTGTGTTCTGCCGAAGAAAGGAAGTCATACAAACATGGGATATAATGAGGGTGAGTAAATGATGAGAGAATTTTACATTTTTGGAACTATCCTTTTAAGTATCTTTAAAGTTATAGTTCACCCAAAAATTTAATTCTCTCATTATTTACTCACCCTCATTATATCCCATGTTTGTATGACTTCCTTTCTTCGGCAGAACACACTTGAAGTAGAAAAGTATATCAGCTCAGTTAAATACTAATCTTTTTCGCACCAAATGCGATCGTGTCACAACTGTTGGTGTCGTATGGACAGGGCTGGACTGGTAATCTGGCATACCTGGCATTTACCCGGTGGGCCGACGCACTGTGGGGCTGATCAGAGGCGGACTGGCCGGTGTCGGCCGTGTAATGTGCCGAATGGGCCGCAATAAGCTAAAATGAGCCACCACGTTATGCAGAACGGACAACAAAATGGCCCCACGATATGCAGAAAAAGACCCCCCCCCCCCCAACGAGTTTTGGGCAAGTTGCCATGTAAAATCCCGGGCCGATTTCTCTTCCCAGTCCAGTCCTGTGTATGGATGACATTTATGCTGTGAATTTTGGAGCTTCAAAAGTAAAATCACCATCCACTTGCATTTTCACACGTTCTTCAAATGTGTTCTGTTGAAGTCAGAAAGTCATACACACCTGGGATATCATGAGGGTGAGTACATTTTTGGGTGAACTATCCCTTTAAGAAAGTTATAATGTAGTATAACCATATAGACCAGTCATTTTGTTGTCTTTTATTTATTTTTTTTGCAATCTCTGAATGTTTACTTAAATACACTGTCAAATAATAATTTTTCTTTCTTACTTACTGATTACTTGTCTTAAATAATTACTTGAACCAGAAGGTAATTTTTACTCAAATTCGTTTTTTGAGAATTTGATATTGATTTGGAGAATCGTCAAATTGTTTTAATGTGTAAGCAAAATGGACATTATAACTATAACAACTTTTGAAATCGCAATTGAATCAATATATGGTAAATGGTCTGCACTTATATAGCACTTTTTAACCTTAGCGGTATTCAAATCGCTTCACACTGCGACTCGTTCACCCATTCACACACCAATGACAGCAGAGCTGCCATGCAAGACACTAGCCTGCCATTGGGAGCAACTTGGGGTTCATTGTCTTGCCCAAGGACACTTCGGCATGTGGAGTCGTGTGGGCCAGGAATCGAACCGCCAACACTGCGATTAGCAGCCGACCCCCTCTACCACCTTAGCCACAGCCGCCCCAGATAACTAGCCCTACTGCCTTCCTAATGATGTCCTTCTTTTTTATTTATACGACGACAGACATTTTAAACAAAAGTATGCTACATTGTTGTCATGCGACTTCATTACACCAGTCACATGACCTTTACCTGTCATGCAGTTGACATCTCAGTGGAAAAACAAGTTATTCTGCATTAATAATACATTTTTGTGAAAAAATTTGTTACCTTTGGCACTGTGATCAAATAGTTCTGTAAAAGATAGGAATAAAAAAAGAAGGCACATACTGTATTACCTACTGATTCATTCGTCACACTGGAAATCAAACTTCAAGTGGAGCATATCGCAGTGTGGTATTCCACACAGTATGTATACTGCATAGTTTAGCAAATATAGAAGCACATATGGGCATACATGCTACTGTATATACTGCAGAACTGGCAGTGCGATAGTATGACATTTAGAACAAAGACATCCACCACTTGGTTCCCCCTATTATGTTTTTACTATAAAGACTACTACTTATCTACTAAACAAATAATGTTCTATTCCAGGTTTATATAGAAACATATCAAAGCACTTCACTGCAGGGAACATTTTAAATACATGAGGCTTTTTGATAACTTTCATTGGCATCTTGGCACTGAGCCCTGCTTAATTTCTGACCCTGTTCCCAACAATGTGCAAAGGCTTTGAAGGAGCGAGCCACACCCATTCCCACGGAGCATACCGCACTGTACTTACAGCAGCAAGCAGCTGTGATGTGTTGAACTGCAGAATCCCCCGAGATCCTGCCGAGCTAGAGGGAGAAGCACATCCTATTAACCCTCTTCCATTTGTAGGCCATCAGTTAGGGGCATGGCTAAAAGAGCCTAGCAACAGGTAAAATCAACACAATGAACATGTTCACGGAGATCCTAGAACAGTTAAACTGAAATACTAGCAGGGAGGAGTGTGGTCCCCCTTTTCATTGTTGCAGTGTGCTATTGTGCTGGAGAGCAGTGCTTCTGGTTAGGTCCACCACATCGAATGTAAAAGAGCTCAGCACTCCCATGGAGATCCACGATGTCTGTAATTACATGGCTGTGTCCAACATTTTTAAAAAAGGAAACACAAAAGTAATCCATAAGACGGCAGTGTTTAAATCCATATCTTCAGAAGCAATATAATAGGTGTGGGTGAGAAACAGAACAATATTGAAGTCCTTTTTTACTCTAAATCTCCACTTTCACTTTCAGATGAGTTCCTTTTCATGCACCACATTTGACTTTCAGGATGTAAAAGTGAAAGTGAAGATGTAGTGTTTAAAAAACTAGTATATCGCTTCATAAGACTCCAGTGTTTAAACCCATTTCTTTAGGAGTCTTAAGATTTAACCATTGGAGTCTAAGTGGTGGTGACATAGTGAGCTAAAACACAGGACTGGTAAGGTTGCCAGGTTTGGTCCCCACAGCCATCACCACTGTGTCCTTGAGCAAGGCACTTAACTCCAGGTTGCTTAGTAATAAGCTTACTGTAAGTCGCTTTGGATAATAGCGTTTGCCAAATGCATAAATCTAAAATGTAGTTTCTATGTTTCCTTTATGTGATTATTGGAGCTACAAGGGTCTGATCACCATTCACTTGCATTGAATGGATCTACAGAGCTGAGATATTCTTCTAAAAATCTTTGTTTGTATTCTGCTGATGAAAGAAAGTCATACACATCTAGTATAGCATGAGGGTGAGAAAATGATGAGAATTTTCATTTTTGGGTGAACTATCCCTTTAAATGAGAGTATGACATATTGATATGATTTTGGTCTTGGCAGACTACATCTGTCATGCTGATGCAGAGCAAATACAAACAACTGCTACATCTAGAACGTACACAGTGGACATGCTGCTGCACAATTAGACATGCACAAGATATGCTGTATTGCACAAGTACAAATACATACAATCCCCATGTAGCCAATCTAGACCTGTGGAGCTAGGGAGGAGGAGGGTTTAAAGAAAAACTCTCGCAGTACGCTGCAGTGAAACTGAGCAATTTTAATGTTATGCAAAGAGAGAGGATGCACGTTGATTGGCTAACTGATTACATGTCAAAGGACCTATCATCTTACACCATGAGAGCCGATTGGTTAACCTATTTATATTTTTTTTAATTACCCTGTCAGCTTGAGCCATGCATAGTCTCATGACTGAACTTCAAGTAAATTGTTGGCCAAAACAATATTTTAATATTTTTGCACAATACCTCTTCCATTAGTGTTTTTAATGAATTGTTTAGTGCTTCACAATTGTATTTTTTTTTTACTGGGCAAAAGCGTTAAAAATTTTCCGTAGCTTTTTTAGAGGAGTGGTGGTGGTGTAGTGGGCTAAAGCACATAACCGTTAATCAGAAGGTTGCTGGTTTGATCCCCACAGCCACCACCATTGTGTCCTTGAGCAAGGCACTTAACTCCAGGTTGCTCCAGGGGGATTGTCCCTGTAATAAGTGCACTGTAAGTCGCTTTGGATAAAAGCGTCTGCCAAATGCATAAATGTAAATGAGATTCACTGGAGTAAAAAGTGTTACAACTAACCCCGGTCTCCCCTATGCCTCCAGTCATTCCTTCAATGCAAGTCTATTGAACTTTCAGCCCGTTTTACTGTCTGCCAGGAAAAAAAAAAAACATTACTTCAAATAATTTAGATAAGCAATAACACACCTATCCTCAACAACCTTCGCAATTTGAGGTACAATTCACGTCTGTCGCACAAACGATGCAAGAAAATGTACATGCCGAAGTTTAATACTTAGGGTTAGGTTTTCCCTAACCATAAACCCCAACTCTAAGAATGAACATCAAATCAGTAGTGAAGCTTGCCTTAGCCCAACTATGCTGCCGTGACCTTCGAAACGCATTACAGAACAATGTGGCATAATCATATTAACAGGCCCACACTGGAGTAAAGAAACCTTAAGAAATAGGTAACTAAACCAGCTTCCCGAGAGTAAAAGTACAAACTTTGTGAAACATGATTACTGATTAAACTAGGTACATTTCCTTGACATTGACAAACCTCCGTCAACTTTGCATGGGACTTACTTGAAATTCCTTTGTGCTGGAACAGTTCCCAGTCATCCGTAAGATCATGTTGAAAAGGCTCAAACATGTGTACTGCACTGCATTTTTGCAATGATTCAGATGTATATCATTTGGAGATATGCTGCAGAATTCAGCCCAGTCAAAAAATAGACAGCAGCAGATGGTCAATCATACATGTTATTTGTAATCTAGTGCAACCGCTTTGACCGGGCACCCCCTTTCCTCATGAAGACACAGATTTGCTAAACTCTGTTTAAATGCCGCCTCCAATTTGTTACATGAGTTGCTCAGAGACTAAAGCAGTGTCAGAGGCCCTATCAGGGACTATGGCTCTGCATTTGGGGATGTTGACATTTCATAGGTCATTGACTCTTGTTTTTTTACCAGATCAGTGCTAAAGTCTTTCAGGCTAGTTCAGTATAAAAAAAATAAAATAAAATTAAATAAAAAAAAACTTCTTTGGTTCCCTAATACATACCTGGCTTTCTGTTCTTGGCTGACAGAAGAGGAAACCGACGTGGTCTTCTGTCGTAGTCCATCTGCCTCAAGGTTCGACGTGTTGTGCGTTCTAAATTTGTACTAAAATTGTACATAGGGGTTATCAGAGTTACCGTAGCCTTTCTGTTAACTTGAACCAGTCTGGCCATTCTCCCTTGACCTCTCCCATCAACAAGGCATTTCCGTCCACAGAACTGCCGCTCACTGGATTTTTATGTTTGTTTTTGGCACCATTCTGAGTAAATTCTAGAGAATGTTGTGCGTGAAAATGCCAGGAGATCAGCAGTTACAGAAATAATCAAACCAGCCCATCTTGCACCCCAAAAATCATGCCAGACTACAAATCACTGAGACCACATTTTTCCCCATTCTGATGGTTGATGTGAACATTAACTGAAGCTCCTGACCCTCATTTTGCATGATTGTATGCACTGCACTGCTGCCACATGATTGGCTGATTAGATAATCGCATGAATAAGTAGGTGTACATAAAGTGGTTTGTACGTGTCAGTATATGAAACCATCTTTATTCAAGCAAGATCGTATGGGATACTGTTTTAAAGGAATAGTTCACCCAAAAAAAGTTAATTCTGTTTACTCACCTAATGACCTTCTTTGTTCATTGGAACACAAATGAAAAGATTGAAGTCAAGCTCCAAAATTTACATTAAAGTACAGTAAAAAAAAAAGTAGTAAATACAAGTTTATTCAAGTCTTTTGATGCCATGTGATATTTTTATGTGTTAAATCAAACTTCCTATGGTCTCATCCATTAGCATCAATTTAATCAATTCATTAACGAACTAATTCATTAACTTAAGAATTTATGACCTCTTATACTAAACATTAAATCAACGTCAACTCATATATGCCATAATATGCACAGTATAACTAATGGAAGATTAAGAACTACATCAGATGGTATAAATAAAACAAACAAACAGAAGAATTAATAATGAGCGACATTTTTGCACCAGCATTCAGAATATTGGGGCAATTTTATCTTTTAAAAGCATTTTTGCCGCAGACAGAAACTGACGTCTTTAAGTCACTGATAATCATCTATCCTGCTCTCAAATGTCATTCGCACTTCTGCATATTCACATTTGACACATGCGGTCATTAAACAATTAGCTTTGGTATCATTAACATAATGCTGGTAGGTGTAACTTTCCGCACCACATTTGAGTATGCACAAATCCCAAAATAACTAAAATGATAATTCACCCAAAAATGAAAATTCTCACCCTCATGCCATCCCAGATGTGCAGCCTATGACTTTTTTCAGCAGAACACAGAAGCGGAAGATTTTTAGAAAATATCTCAGCTCTGTAGGTCCATAAAATGCAAGTAAAACTTGTACTCTAAATCTCCACTTTTACTTTCACTTTCAGACGTGAAGGTGAAACTTTGCCACCACAAGTGACTTTCAGATGTAAAAGTGAAAATGGAGATTTAGAGCAAAGAATGGACTTAAATTGAGCCGTTTCTCATCCACACCTACTATATCGTCTCTGAAGACAAGGATTTAAACACTGGAGTCATTTGGTCACAGATTGCGCTGTTCCTTTGTGATGTTTGGAGCTATAAAAGGTCCAAACATCATGTCAGGCTTCGTAGTAGATATGAAGAATATCGTTGAATAAGGGGTCAGAAAACGCATTGCACAAACACTGGATAATCTGCTTCCAAAGAACCATGAAACAATGGCTTCCGATTCAGCAGAATGAGGCCATGGGAAAGGAGGGGCTGGAAACTTGCATAAGCTCTACTGGAAACTTGCAGTCATTAATCTGATGAATGTATACAAGACTGAAGAGCGTCCACCATATTTCAGCTCCACAATACACATAAATCCAAGCATACTCGTTCCAGAGAAATACAGCTCCTCTGCAATCAGCAAACAACATGGTTTCTATTTATCATGAGGGAAATCATATAACACAAGAGGACTGAAATTGTAAAGAGATTAGTGATTGGTAGAGGCCATTTAATCAGCAAATAATTGACCATTTTGAAATTATCAGCATTGGCCTGCATCTTTGTCCACTTGGCTGACAGCCTTGTCAACGGATACAATAATTTGTGAATTTTAGGTAAATAGTGTAAAATAGGTTTGTGTAAAATAATAATTAAATGCATTTAAAATAACATTTAATGTGCGTCTCATTTGCCATCAATAAATGATGCATCACAATAATTTGATTGGACCAGCAGTGACTTTTCGTATAAAAGCCCTGGAATGTTTCTCTGGTCTGACAAAACAATTGTAAATAATGGAGAATGTGGCAACCAGCAAAACTTCAGTGAAGACAGCACCTTAATAATGCAAGTTAAATGCTAATATGTACATTGTTTGAGATACAAGTGTTGAACTGAGGTTGGCTAATGCGCTAAAGCTAACAGCAACACAGCACATGCGTCTGAAAGGTCACTTCCATCAGCTGTTAAATGGCGAATGAGACAATACACTTTGAAAATGAATGCACTATGCTGCGTGCATATAGTTTATTGTAAGTGCATAAGCGTATAGTGCCTCGTTTGGGACAAGGCTTAGTAGAGACATAGCATGGCGTTCCGTTGCAAAAATAGACGAAAATGCACAAAACTGAGTTACTTACCCAAAGCAGGGAAGAATATTAGAAATAAGTGGTGCTTTGCCCAGGGATACAACCTCTTCAGTGGCCCTGTGAGAGGAAGGAGATGTTAGGTTTTAGTAAGCAGATGTAAGTTGCTGAGAGGGTCTTCTGGTCCTGTTAAGATCTCAGTACAGTAAAGAAAGCAGCAGGTTAATATAATCCCAGGCACTCAAAGGTGGCACATTCTGAGATGGAGAGTGAAATGCCACACATTGAAGACTTGAAGAGGCAGTCATGGGGACACTGGAAAACACCATGACACTCCACAACTGACCTCAAAACAAGACCTTGTCAAAAGTCAATCAAAACAAATCATTCAAGGAATATTCAAGTTAAGCTCTTGCATCTGTGAATTACATCCTATCGATTAACACAGATAATGCTTTTGACTAATTGCTCAGTTTGTTGTTAACTGAAGAGGCAAGGCATTGTTCCAAAATAGTTAAAACACTATTGTTTCAAAACTATAGCCAAAAGACACATTGCAAATGTGGAAACTTGTTTATTAAAATTACTTACTATGGTTTTCACTGCATATCTTTCAACTCCTGTCATGATCATGTAAAGCAGGTGCAGTAATAAACCTGGTAACGTTTGCACAATATGCACATGGATATTAAAAAGTGACCGTTTAGAGGTGATTCTCACGAAACCGGTCAAGAAAATGTCCTGGACCTACTTTATTCCATTTATTATTTTGTCGGTTTATTCCATTTTATTATATATACACACACTGTATATTAGGGCTGTAAATCGATTACAAAAATGTAAAAAGTTTTCTGTGATTAATTATGCTAAGATACATTTTAAAAAAACGAATCATAAATATACCATATTTACTTTATACTTCGTCTCAAAGAACTTGCAAGAAAATGGTTAGTCATCATTTATTTTATTATTTAAATATATACTTCTTGTACTTTTTTGGCAGATAGAGATCATTAGACTATAGATAATTTGATTATAGGTTTTAATCTTTTATACAAGTATTTGTATACACATATAGCTTGCCCGTATCTCTCGCATGCCTGGTTCACCACTTGCGGGTAAAGTCTCCATTCTCCACATTGTCAATCCATTCACGTTTATTATCCCGGGACATGTGTCGCGTGTAATGAATAAGCGTGCACTGCTCCACACAATCAGTTTCTGTGCAATGAAGTGCATGAGTCAAGTGTGTACTTCCTAAAAATTCTATATGCCAATTTTAGCCACAGAAGGTGGGGGAAAGCGTTAGGGACATTTCACCCATTGTACAAAAAGGTGCTGGGTTTGTTCCTGGCAGGCAGCAGATGCCCTAACACCGCCCCCGCCCTATCTTTGCCATATGGGGCCGAGTAGCCTGCCAGGAACAACTCGCAACAACTTTCTCCTCTAGCGTGAAGTTTTGGGAAGTAAAACAATACAAACTGATATTGCATCAATTGCGTTCTTTTAACGCGTCATACAAAAAAAATTAATTGCTGAAATTTCCAAGCCCTAATACAGATTTTAGATATGTTTCAAGCTTCTTGGAGAATTCACCACAGTTCTTGTATCTATTTAGACAGTCATACATTGCTTCCGTCTCTTTATGTAATCTCAGACTGACACGATGTTCAGTGGGGGGCTCTGTGGGGGACATGACATCTGTTGCAGGGCTCCCTGTTCTTCTATTCGACTCTATTTGCAAAAGTAATGTTTGGGAGTCTAACATGTATATTTCCTATTGACACAATAAAGCTGAAGATATAAATAACCATCTTAAGACAAATGCTTTTGTGAAACAAGACTTTTGCACAGTACTGTATATATATATATATATATATATACACACACACACACACACACACACACACACACACACACACACACACACACGCACAGTATCCTGTATATATAGCTTATAAATGAAGCCTAGTTTTAGAGCCATTATTTATTTATTTTCAATTTGTGACATTATTTTAAATGACAGTTATTCACACTTTTACCCCCCAATTCTCATCCAACACTGTTATGAATTTTAAAATATTACTACATGAGAAATGTTGCAAATTTTGAAAACAATTAAGCCTACATTCATTCAGTCAGTGCAAGCCACTTTAAGCCCTTTTTTTCAGCACTATTGCAATCTTTCTTTGCGAGTACTGTACATTGCTGGAAAGTGTGGGACAGCATGTAATGAATATCAACTCTACACTCAAATTATTTTAAGAGTAATCATTTTATTTTTTTTATTTGGTTGAAAATTACACAAAATGATTAATATATGATAAGTTTGTTATGAAATTGAAATTCATAAATGTAAAAATAGGCTCAAATATTATAAGTGGATTTAATCCACTACATATGCTGAAATATCACGCTTCTGCTAAGTAAGACCGTTAACATCTGGAGAGATTACACATGTTCCCGTAAAAAAAAAAAAAAAAAAGGTGCAGTATGGAATGTGACATAACCCATGACATACAGCACATTCCTGCATGCCTTCAGGTTCAGACACGCTGCTCTAATTAAAACCCAAGCACACGTCCATTCACCTCATCACGCCTGTCCCCTCCTCAACACACCCCACTGTAACGAAGCAAGGCTCTGCTCACACATACAGCCCATTTAGTTGTAGTACGTTCAAATCCTCACTACACGAACAAAGCAAGACTATTCTAAGAGATTCAACCCAAACGTTGCATGGAATGATTTGACAATGAAACATACCAGAATTGCAAGCATTCATAAAAGAACGAAAGAAAACTCCTCAATAAACCAATGCCTGCTTGCTGTGGCTCCTACGAGGAGCATAGCACGTCAGTCCAACAGTGCCTTAACTTGCCGCCATGTTATGCCTTTGCCTTCGGCTTCTTTTGCTACCGTTCTGTGCCATGTGTTGCGTGGTCGCCCAGGTCTACGACTGCCTTGGGGGATCCAATCAGATGCAGTTCTACTGTTTTCTTGTAGAGTCAGATGCGGCATAACCAATCCATCGTCACCTACGTTTCTTGATTTCATTGGCCATTGCATTTCTGCCGGTACGCTCAAGCAGATCTTGGTTTGGGATGCAGTTGAGCTAGAAGATGTGTAGGATACGACGAAGGCATTTATTGACAAACACTTGCAAATGTTTGATGTTCTGCTGTGTGATGCCCCAAGTTTCACAGCCAGACCAGAGCACACTCTGTACACACATCAAAGATGCAAAGACATGTTATTGGATATTGGATATGATAGATGACTTCCTTACTCAGCATGAAGTAGGCTGTTGATGCGACATGTTGATGTACATGGTCTGCACTTATATATCGTCTTTTTAAGCCTTAACAGTATTCAAAGTGCTGCATCTTATTCACACACCAATGGCAGCACAGCTGCTATGTAAGGTGCTAGTCTGCCTTTGGGAGCAACTTGGGGTTCAGTGTCTTGCCCAAGGACACTTCGGCATATGGAGTCATGTGGGCCGGGATTCGAACCACCAACCCTGTGATTAGTGGATGAACAGCTCTACCAACTGAGCCACAGCCGCTCCACTAATTTCAACATAACAGAATTCCTCAAAGTCTTTGATAACTATATCTAGGAGCAGCTAGGTGTCATTTGTGCCTATCCGCAACAGTTTGGTCTTCTTGACATTAAGCTTCCGTCCAACTTTGGCTGAATTTTATTGAAGGCGTTCCAGTTTAGCTTTGATGGACTTGAAAGAACAAGGTTTCAAACATTCATCGTTCGCATATCCGAGGTCATGCAAACTATGCGATCGGGGCCTCAGCGTTAGTGCGCTCCATCACATTGTCGAGAACGATGAGATATAGCAAGGGTGACAACACACACCCCTGTCGAACAGCTTTATGGATCTCAAATGTTAAAGGGATAGTTCACCCAAAAATGAAAATTATGTGATCATTTATTCATTTTCGCTCCAAACCTGTATGGACTTTCTTTCCTCTTCGGAACACAAAAGAAAATATGCAGAAGAGTGTTTCAACTGTTTTTGTCCATTCAATGAATGTCAATGGGGTCTAAAACAACATTAGACCTCTTTGACTTTCATTGTATGGACCACAAAAAAAATACCTTCTTTTGTGTTCCACAGAAGAACAATGCATTCAGGTTTGGAGCAATATGAGGGCGAGTAATAAATGGCAGAATTTGTATTTTGGGGTGAACTGTCACTTTAAAGATATTTTCATAACAATCAAGCATTTTCACCCCTCTCCCTTCAAATTGCATCTGGGTTATTTGTATTTTCTTCTGTAGTTTGTCCGTAATTCTCAATATTAATTCTCATTTGTAACTCTCATTCTCATTGTTGCTTTAATGCTTTAGTTCATTAATGAGAATCATCCTATCATTAAAGGCAGCACAAAAAATACATTCATGACATAATAATAATAATAACAAATTATACATCCATCCATCTTCAACCGCTTATCCGAAGTCGGGTCGCGGGGGCAGCTGCTCCAGCAGGGGGCCCCAAACTTCCCTATCCCGAGCCACATTAACCAGCTCTGACTGGGGGACCCCGATGCGTTCCCAGGCCAGTGTGGAGATGTAATCTCTCCACCTAATCCTGGTTCTTCCCCGAGGCCTCCTCCCAGCTGGACGTGCCTTGTTGGCATGTCCAACAAATTATACATTTTTTATTTAATTTTTTTTCATATGACGAATATCCTTAGAGGACGAAATAGTGATGAAGAATAGAACATTTTCACATTATGGTCATTTGGGGGCAAATGTGCTTAGAAAACCCGAAAATAGTCAAAAATAGTCAAAATTTCCTTAATGAAAAGTTTATTTTCTTTTTGATCGCTTTTGAAATTGGGGTGAAATACAGTACAACCAGGACATGTTCTTGACAGGCCCATTTAGACTATAATGATGACGAAGCCACCAATTTATGCCACCAGAATCAAAATAATGGTGTTCATTCATCATTCAAACCCTACATTTCCCACCCGCAGTTCCACACATTTCCCCTGGAACACTGATCTGTCAAAGAATCCTGAATTTGGCTCGACGACAGCTCAGTATAACCCTGCTCTCAAAGCTTCAGAGCACTCAGAGTCCCTGCGTAGGGATAAAACAAAGAGAGTTTTGTTCTCCACCCATCGTTCTCCAGCACCACGTACATCAACAGAGAGAGTTTCCTACGTTTGCACCAGTGAGTTTCGTCTAAGGTCAGTGGGCATCCATGGGTCTCGGACAAAATAGCAACGATAATAATACAAGTCTATGAATAGCAAAGCCAATGTCTTCAAGGTTGCCCAAAAATGAATGCAGAATTGGATCAGCTAACCACACGCTGAGCTGCAATTCAACTCTCTTCGCTTAAGAGTGCGGAACCCTAATTCCTAAAATAGCATGAAGCCCTTGGCCCTCATTCAAAACAGCACAGTTCCTTACTTAACTCAGAGCTTCATCTCTGATTTAACTTTTACTGCACTTTTGACATTTAGTAGATACTTTTATCCAAGGCAATGTCATTTGGAGCCGAAGCGGTTCTCTGGGACACAAGAGTGACAGGAAAAGTCCGGGGTTTCTCTTCCTCATGGAATAGAACCTGCCACCTTTGCAAAGACCCGTCAGATCTCTGACCATTAGTCTACCACCACACTAATTCAGAGCTGTCTGAAATTTGAAAAGGTGGAGTAAAACAATCCTAAATTGCAAAAGCACCATATTTCATAGTGGCAGGCCTAATTCTAGAAGAACATATATTCAAAACGATCATTGGTTGGGATGGTGTAATATATTGTAATACACACACCTTAGCCAAATACATTTAAACTCAGTTTTTAACAATTCCTGATATTTAAAGGGGTCATGACATGAGAAACCAAATTTGCCTTGATCTTTTGGTATATAAGAGGTCTTTGTATCATTAAAACGTCCTGCAAGTTTAATATTTTAAGACGTCCTCCCCATTCTAAACGAATCATTTATTTAATCAAGCTCAAAATACAGCTTGTTCTGGATTCATGGTTAGAAGTGACGTGTCGGTTAGAAGTGACGTACCAGCGTTTGCATATGACCGCCTCCAGCACAAGATAACTACGCTTTAAGCGCAAGACAACTACGCTCATTTCAGTATCGCCGTGCGCCTCACAAGTGTTCAGTCGATGGACAGCGAGCTCTGACAGAGACTACTTGTGCACAGGAAAATTACGATGCCACACAGATGTGCTGTTCCTGGCTGTGGTCAAACAAAACCTCTGAATAAGCTGCCGAAAGATCCAGACGTCAGGGAAAAATGGATGCAGTTTATTTTTTGCGGACGTCCCAGTCACGGCAGTGTTAACTTAAGCGTTTGTTCTGTACATTTTAAGGATGACTGTTTTGAGAACAAATCTCAATATGATGCTGGCTTTGCCAGAAAACTGTTGCTCAAAGATAAGTCCGTGCCGACTATTCTGGGAACAACGACGACGCAAACTGTAAGTAATCTATTTTAAACTTTAAACTACTTTTTAAAGCGCAATTTCATTCATTATGAATAATCACAGTGTTTTTACTTAGTTTACTTGCATATTGTTCTGGCTGGGGGCGTCAATAATTGATACATAGGCACTGACGTTAGCCAATCATAACAGTGGGCGTTAACACTGAAGTCTTAAATGGAAAACGCCCCCAAAACAGACTGTTTGAATCAGAGGATGAGAAACAGGGTGGGAAAAGGTCATAAATCACTAGATTTTAAAAGTTTTTCTTAAAAAAAAAATATATTAATACTATAATTGCACCTAAGGGAACATAATAATACAATAAAAAAACCCATGTCATGACCCCTTTAATAGTAGAAAACATTCCCTGTTTTAGGTCAGTTAGGATCACTACTTTATTTTAAGAATGTGAAATGTCAGAATAATAGTAGAGAGAATTATTTATCATATTCCCAGAGGATCAGAAGTTTACATACGCTTTGTTAGTATTTGGTAGAATTGCCTTTAAATTGTTTAACTTGGGTCAAATGTTTTGGGTATCCTTCCACAAGCTTCTCACAATAAGTTGAATAAGGAATAATAAGGATGAATCTCAGTTGCCTCCGCGTCTGAGACCGTCAATCCACGCATCTTATCTCGTGGCTTGTCTAGCACGTTACCGCGGAGACATAGCGTGTGGAGGCTTCACGCTATTCTCCAGCATCCACGCGCCCCACCAAGAGCAAACCACATTATAGCGACAACGAGGAGGTTAACCCATGTGACTCTACCCTCCCTAGCTACCGGGCCAATTTGGTTGCTTAGGAGACCTGGCTGGAGTCAATCAGTGCTCTGGTTTTGTTAAACAAGCGCCATGTAAGCACATGAAACAACATTCTTGGTTTCCTTACAGTTGAGAATAGCCGTGTGACTCACTGTTGACCGGCGTTCTTTTAAATCCATCGTTTTGGACATGATGTTTTCTCAGCTCCCAAGGAATTATGGGACAGTAAAGTGTCCAATCAATACATACTTCAGAATCTCACCGGAAATAGTAAGTCATCCGGGCAATTTTAGCTTACTGCTTCATTAATACTGAGGATTCGGAAATACTACTCCATTGGCATACTATATAGTAGGGAATACTGGCATACATATCGGAATACTATATAGTAGGGAATACTGGCATACATATCGGAATACTATATAGTAGGGAATACTGGCATACATATCGGAATACTATATAGTAGGGAATACTGGCATACATATCGGAATACTATATAGTATGGAATACAGGCATACATATCGGAATACTATATAGTATGGAATACTGGCATACATATCGGAATACTATATAGTAGGGAATACTGGCATACATATCGGAATACTATATAGTAGGGAATACTGGCATACATATCGGAATACTATATAGTAGGGAATACTGGCATACATATCGGAATACTATATAGTAGGGAATACTGGCATACATATCGGAATACTATATAGTAGGGAATACTGGCATACATATCGGAATACTATATAGTAGGGAATACTGGCATACATATCGGGATACTACATATTAGGGTATACTGGCATACATATCGGAATACTACATAGTAGGGAATACTGGCATACATATCGGAATACTACATAGTAGGGAATACTGGCATACATATCGGAATACTACATAGTAGGGAATACTGGCATACATATCGGAATACTACATAGTAGGGAATACTGGCATACATATCGGAATACTACATAGTAGGGAATACTGGCATACATATCGGAATACTACATAGTAGGGAATACTGGCATACATATCGGAATACTACATAGTAGGGAATACTGGCATACATATCGGAATACTATATAGTAGGGAATACTGGCATACATATCGGAATACTATATAGTAGGGAATACTGGCATACATATCGGAATACTATATAGTAGGGAATACTGGCATACATATCGGAATACTATATAGTAGGGAAGCATAGATATTCGGACGCAGCCATGGATTTAACTACTGGGTTACTTTTGTGCTTTGTTAAGCTTCAAAGTATTTGAACCTATTGACTTGCATTGTATGAACCTACAAAGCTTAGATAGTCTGCTAAAAAATATTCGTTTGTGTCATACACATCTGGGATGGCATGAGGGTGAGTAAATGATGAATTTTCATTTTTGAGTGAATTATCCCTTTAAAGTTCAAGGGTTTCCAGTGGCTGTACTAACGTCAAAGAAAACGGATGTAGATGCTTCTTATGTTAAGACGAGCTCTGTGGCAAAGAAATACAAGCTTACAAATATTCATCTAAACAAATATGTTACAAATCGTGTTGCTGACATGATTTCCATTAGTGCATTGGCTTTATATTCAACGCAGGATGAATGAATCCGTCGCACAAATACTTGAGCCGAATATGTCTCTTAAAGGAACAGTTCACCTAGAAACGAGCTTTTCCTAACTGTTCCCAAAGTTAAACTGTTCTTACATAACAAATTCCGCTACAAAAATATTGAATGCATTATTGAGTACACGCGATCACTTAGTCAGCATATAGATACACAGCAGCCGATTCACATGCAACCAAATCCATGCACTTACTCGTTATTTCGACCTTCTCCAGGCGAAAACAATCGTCAAAACTCTTCTTGAGTTACTCAATCTGATGTGAATGGGTTAATCTCCCGTGCATTTACATGCACACTGCGTTTATCAATTGAAGACAGGGCAAGAATAGCTCCATGTGAATAAAAGTTGGCACCGCTCAGACACAGTCCTTTTCTTCCATGGCAACCGAGGCGATATAATATCTCCCATAAACCTTTACCAGGAGGCTGGATGATGGACAAACCCTTTCAGCATGTTGTATTTAGAAAACTGACTCATCGTCAACAGTAACTCATGGTGTTTATTTCAGCAGCAGGCGTGTATGAAGAGCTCTTGGCAGATGAAATTAGATGCTGGGGCTCCGCATTATGCCCATTGATCCAATTACACCAGTTAACCCTTTCGGGTTCAAACAACAAACGGGGAATGTTTTAAACGCATGAGGTACCTGATGGGGTTTTCATGGCTGCAATATTCCTGACTGGTTCACCAAGATTGTCTTAACCCTTGTGCGTCAATTTAAATAACTCTGAGGTCCTTATAGGACAAAAATATCCATAAAACTACCATAATAATAATATATATAAATATTATTTTCCACTTTCAAAGAGTAAATTTTTTAACCAACATTAGTCCTGAACATAGCTACCAAATATTCATTCATTTTCAGGATTTTAACCCTTTAAATGCCAGTTTGTGATAATGCCACTGTTGTTGTTGTTGTTTTTTATGAAGAAAAAAAAAAACACAAAAAAAAATTTATTGTCCATACACTAAATGCTAAGGGGAATTTGTATTTATTTTGTATTTTTATAGTTTTTTTTTTTGGGATTATCACAGTCTGGTATATGTCAATGAATAGCAACAAATTGATGTTGATGTGTTATTATTTTTTGTGCAGCGTCAGATAAAAACATTTATAATAATAAACAAAATTCACACTCAGGACATTAGAGGGGAAAAATATTATTTTTAATTATATATTAATATTATTTTCCACTTTCACTTGATTTTTATTTATTTTTTTATCAACATCAGTCCTGATCATAACTACCAAATATTCATTCATTTTCAGGATTGCCACTGTTGTTTTTTACACACACACACACACACACACACACACACACACACACACACACACACACACACACACACACACACACACACACACACACACACACACGTTGGTCTACCTATCATTATGAGGACTTTCCATAGACATAATGACTTTTATACTGTATAAACTATAGATTCTATCCTCTAAACCTAACACAACCCCTAAACCTAACCCTCACAGAAAACTTTCTGCATTTTTACATTTTCAATAAAACATTGTTTAGTGTGATTTTTAAGCGATTTGAATTATGGGGACACTATAAATGTCCCCACAAGGTCAAAAATTTTGGTCCCCACAAGGTGATAAATACACGCTCACACACACACACACACACACACACACACACACACACACATTTCATAATACACACATACAAAACACACTCTGACATCCATTACACACACACAATTTTAGCTGCATCATTTATTCAATTGTCCTGCAGTGCTCTATAATATAGCAAAATAGGAAAAAAGCATGTATTTGCTCCATAGGCTAAACATGAGAAAATATACACTTATAATAATATTTAAAAAAAATACAATAATTTAAGCCAAGGCTGTGTGTGTGTGTGTGTGTGTGTGTGTGTGTGTGTGTGTGTGTGTGTGTGTGTGTGTGTGTGTGTATGTTTGTGTGAGCACAATATCAAAGAATTCATAATTTTATGCTTTAATGGCACTGGGATCAAATATTGCCGTTTTAATGGGTTTCAATAGGGACATTTTTGTCCTGAAGGTCCTGAGTGTAACTTTTTTGTGTACGCAGTGTATTATAGATGCATTATAGGAACTGATTCTAAAATTTATGCCGTTGGCTTTAACACAGGCAAAATGATAGAAAATCAAAAACGTCCTAAAGGTCGCACAAGAGTTAAATATCGTGTGATTATTTAATTATGATCTTCGAGGCTTTATGATGTCCTCGATGCACAGTAATAACAATAATAACAATAATTTAGGGATATTTTTAATTGTGTTAAAACTGATGAATTTAATGTCGGTGAAGATCTTAGCAATGATGGTGTGGTGATTAATCCCAATGAAGTGTGCTGTGCCATTGAGAAACTGACAGTGAGCAAAGCATGTGGTTCTGACCAAGTAACAGAAGAACATCTGAAGTGTGCTAGCCAAATAATCTCAGTGTTACTCGTTATGTGTTTTTCTGGATTGTTAACGCATGGCATACTACCTGACACTGTTATCTGTTTTATTAGTGCCAGTAGTCAAAGACAAAACCGGTAAAATATCCAGCATAGAAAATGACAGGCCAATGCAATGCAAGGCACAACGATGTGCAGCGCCAGTGTTGCAGACTGTATGCACAAGCAAATATGCTGGCATGCAAATTTCATATGTGGCAGATGATGTCAAAATAGCTCTTTTTAGAGCCTACTATACTTATGTTATATAGCCCACTTGTGGTGCAGGTATAGTAAAGCAAAAGTTAGAATATTGCACAAGAAAAACAAGTGCAAGCCATATGCTCGTGACTAACAATGTTCCCACATTTTATGCGGTGTTGAGGAATTTTATGTATAACTTTATGTGTTGATTCATTGATTCTAAAAATGTAATCATAATGGCCTTAATTGACCCCACATTAAGTGACACAAGGTATTCCTTTTTGTTTTGGAAAGATTGGAACACATTTTTTTTTTTATCACTGTGACCTGTAATGATTACAATTCTGTGTTGTTGTTTACGTGTTGTTTTTGTTTGTATGTTTTTATTGATATGGACCTCTGTGTCTGAAATAAAAAGGAATGTAAATTAATGCAATAATAATAATAATAATAATAACAAGAGTAACAGCGCCCTCTATAGGATTAGAACAGCAACTGCTATCTGCTGTGTTCGTTACTACTACTGGTACTCTTATTATATATGCTAAGTAAATATAATATATACTGCACAAATAGTAAGATGGTTGTTTGCTATTCTGAACATTTTTTTTAAATTATTATTTTTTACATAATTTTCTATAATTTATAAGCTTAGAAACCAGGCATTGCATTCTAGTAGCCCTACATGTAGTCTATACTGTAAATTGTAATGTCATCCTAAACCTGCCCATTCAATATGTACTGCTCCCATGTTGCCATGTTTTAAGACATACAAAAAAGTCCCGTATCTTTTGCAACTGGTTTGATAAGATTTTTTTAGAAAGCCAACTTTTAGAAGTGGGGTGTCCTGTATTTTTATTAACAGTTTCTGCATGAATTTGATCATTTTGACAATAAGAATTTATTGATTGACCGATGTCTTTTTGTGAGTAAAAAAATCTCAATTCTTAATAGATTTCTATACCTGCTTGTGAACTTTTGGGAATAATTTTAATGATATAGAATGGAAAGAATTCTGGCTTCTTCAGAAACAAAACGTCTTTTGCTTAACAAAGTAGTTGAAGTCTCCGTTATACAACATCTAAAAAATATAGATTATATTTTAATATATAGGCCTATTCGTAATTGTACATTCTCAAAGAAAATATCTGCATTTCTTTTTCATGAAAGATGTTGAAATATACTTAGTGATGCTCTTTATGGTGTACTATGAATATGTGTGATATATATATATATATATATATATATATATATATATATATATATATATATATATATATACTGTATAGATTTGTTGTAAATGTATGTGTTGCAAAAAACTTTTCTGAAAGGGTATAGTATATATATATATATATATATATATATATATATATATATATATATATATATATATAGGATTGTTGACTACTAGTTACATACTTTTTTATTGCAAACAAATAATAATAATATAAAGAAGAAAATAAAATTCAGAAGGCAGCTCCTAATATAGTATGTCTATGGATGAATAGACACCAGCTGTTTGGATAAAATCACAAATGAAAAAAAAAAAAAAAGTTAACATTTTCACTTTATACTTGATAAATCACGCATAGCTATTAAAGTAATCATATCCAAATGAATCAACTGAATGACAGATAAATACAGAAACAAATGTTTAGACTTTGAATTGTGCTGCAAATGTTGTATTAATAATTAAAAGTGGTTTGGAACTGTTTTACTTCAAAATATAACTTACCAGGTGGTGCATCACACTGTTCAAATATTGGGACGGTAACTAATTACGGTCAGAGTGTTTTGGAGTTCTTATAATAAGTATTGATAAAGATATATCATTGCTGTTTAATTATCTGTGGACAACTGATATGAGGTTAATCTTAAAGGGATAGTTCACCCAAAAATGAATGACTTCTGAAGAAACACAAATTAACATTTTTAGAAGGATATTTAAGCTCTTTTGGTCCTTGCAATGCAAGTGAATGGTGACCAGAACTCAGAAGGACCAAAAATGACATAAAAGGAGGCATAAAAGTAATCCATAAGACTCCAGTGGTTGAATTAATTGTGTTCAGACACAATATGAAAGGTGCGGGTGAGAAACAGATCAATATTAAGTCCTTTTTTTTCCACCTTTGACCAGCCCCAACCAGTAGGTGGCTGAATGTAAAAGTGAAAGTCAATTCCATACCAGAATGTGGAAGTGAAAGTGAATGTGTAGATTTACAGTTAACAAAGGACTTAAATATTGATCTGTTTCTCACCCACACCTATCATATCACTTCAAAAGATTTGGATTTAACCACTGGAGTCTCATGGATTACTTTTATTCTGCCTTTTGGGCCTTCAGTGTTCTGGTCACCATTCACTTGCATTGTGAGGACCAACAGAGCTGAGATATTCTTTAGAAAAATCTTAATTTGTGTTCTGCAGAGGAAAGAAAGTCATACTGGGATGGCATGAGGGTGAGTAAATGAAGAGAGAATTTTCACTTTTGGGTGAACTATCTCTTTAATTTAGATAGGAGACGCCTTTTAATTTCATTCTTCATATTATTATCTTAACTGAAGTGCTAAGCAGTGTAGTATTACATCCAGTATGCAATGCAAGTACTTGTGATGCCTATACTTATGTTCTTAAAGGGTTTGGTTACCCAAAATGAACATTTCTGTCATCATTTACTCACCCCCATGTTGTTCCAAACATGTATATATTGCTTTCTTCCGTGGAACACATGGGTAGATATTGTGAAGAATGTTTAAGCTACACTTTCCCATACAATAGAAGTGAATGGTGACTTGGGTTGTCAGTCCCTAGCATCCTACCTAAAGGCCAAAGTATACTTCAGTTGTCTGCATTTCTTATCGGAACGGGCACAGTATGCATGACACAAATTTCGTCATCAGCACAGTCTGCGTCTACATAGTCTACATACTGTGTCAAACCTATTCTAAAATGTATACTGTGTGTGATATACGACCCATAATGCAGAAAACCCGAAGTATACCTGAGTTTTAACCAGTGTTGGGTAAGTTAATCCAAAAAAGTAATTAATTACTAACTACTAATTCCATTTTCTACAGTGTAATTAGATTAATGTACTAATTACTCTGTCTGAAAATTACATTAATGACTTATTACTAATTACTTTATAAAAACATCTGAGTTCTGATCAGTGATCACCATTCACTTGCATTGCGAGGACCAAAAGAGCTTAAATATTCCTCTACAATCTACTTTTCTTTTCTTACTTATCAACCTCGACCAGATGAAAATATACAAGGATAGACGTGAAACTGTTCTTTTAATTCTTTCAAATAAATCATATAAAATCATATACATTATTCATGAACTGGCGAAAGAATTGAAAGGGGCAGCGTTAAATTTAAAAACATAAATTTTAGCATTAGATTTGAAATTCACTATTGCTTTATATAGAATTGATTTAAAGCCTGTACAGTATTTAACACATTACATCAGAAGTAACTGCAAATAAATAACTGAAAAATGAAGACTAATCCCTCACGTTACTTCCCTCAAAATGAAAAAGTAATTCAATTACCGTAATTTATTACTTAGTAATGCATTACACCCAATACTGTAAAAGACTTTGCCCCATAGATCAGAACGTTTCATGAATTGACTTTCTTCCCTTAGTGACCGCAGGGACTTTTATTTTGACATCCCCTCAGAGTCCAAGACCGGAAGTCATTGGCGATAGCGAAAGCTTCACGTTACTTGCAGGAACACTAAAGAAAGGAGGAAAAGCGGTTAGCGGGACTCACACACCGATTATATTGAGAAACGCTGTCATATAATCTACAGACGCTGGTATCTCACAAATCATCTCCCCTGTGAAGCCTGTGGCGAAGTTCATCGTGGAAGTGAGTTAAACAGAGCAGGCTGCTATAGCTACCGAGCTAAAGGTGTTCATCAGGCTGTTAGCTCTATTAGTTCGATAGTCCTGTTTATAATCACCAATAATCTGGACCGATCGATCGTGGCTGTAATCTGTATTCATTGTTTGATTCATAAATGCGCATCGAGACTCACGAGAGAACCGAATCACTTCATATCTCTCGTCGTTGTTTGGATATATGTATCGATATCATGCTATATCGATTAATTATTATCTAGAAATCAGTTGAACCTGTCGGCGATCTATACAGCTGGCAAGGTGGTCTCTTAAATATGCTGTTCCTCCTTCCTGTTACGATTTGTTGAGGTGTCTGGCCCGCATGAGGAAAGCTCATTCAATGTCGTGAGAAGGCGTTATTTATTTATATGTATTTTTACGTATTTTTCTCTCTTTTTGTATAGGTTTATTTAAATTAATTAAATCCATACATGTTTTTATTTCATTGTTTTATTTAGATTTTAACTTGGTTAATATTATTATTATTATTATTATTAGTTTTGTATCATTATTATTATCATAATAATAATTATTTTGATTAACATTATTTTTATTAGAAGGCTTTTGTCTTCATTGGATACCATTAGAGAATCAACTGTTCTGAACTATAATTTTATATGTTGTTTTAAATGCTTTGGCAATACAAAAATGTACTTTTGTCATTCCACTAAAGCAACTTGAATTGAATCAGTTACACACACTCACACATGTCAGCTAATCAAACTTGATGCTATTACTTAAATGGCAAAAGATGACCAACATTGCATTCATAATTTTGTTTAATAATAATTATTAGTGTAAATCCTCTTTTTTTTTTTGTTTTTTATAAATCATCTGACACGATCTTTGGGGTCCAGACCAGGTGTACATTTGATTCCTCAACAATATCAGATAAGATGGGGTAGCTGTTTTTGTTTTTGTCTCTGAATAGGTAGCCTGAATATAGCGGAGTTATAACAGGTGGCAACCTCCATTGCATTATTTAGAAAATGAAACATGTTGGGCTGTACCAGTGTCTTTATGCTTAATTTCGTGTCTGTAATTATGCAAGTAAATAGTTAATCTGACATTTGTTGAGCTTGCTAGTATGTGTCTTGGGGTTCTGTCTGTGTAGGGATGTGCCACGGTGGTTGACTAATCAAGTAACAACGTCTAACAACTGACTAATCGATTAGTGCGATTATTCTGCGTTCAGGCTGAGCATAAATGGTTTTGTGCTGCTCTGTATTTGAACCTTTCTTATATTTTTCTTCTCTTTGATAGTTTTGTGCAATAAGATGTTATGTAAGGGATTATGTACAGTCAGGCTGACTGTACATTACCCCACTTATTACACGGCTGCTAACCAAATAAATACATAAACATAAAATATTGATTTGCATTGAAATTATGCAATTAAGCGAGAATAAATAAATTGCTGAACAGCTGAAGTCCACCTTTGTTTGAGTTGACTGCTCATTGTGGAGCTTATTACAAGACTACTTGCCAAATAAATTCACATGAAACATTGATTTGAGTTAAAAATGTTATTAGAGATCGAACATTGATTCGAGGAGCAGGAAAGATGGCTCACAAAACCTAGACGAGTGGTCTGATACATTGATGTGCGGTTGTTACTGAGAAATATCAGACCACTAGATGGCGCCATTGAAAAATTAGTATCAAGTATATCAGAGAGCCGTGTAATTAAGTTATTTAGCCTATATTTTGGTTGAATATCCATTGCACTCAGCATACATGTGTATATATCCCTCTGAAATTTGTCAGATTGGGGTCACATGAGCATAACAGAGCCTAATTATACATTATTATCTTAACCATCATCTAATCGATTAGGTGTTCAAACAACCCTCCGACTAGTCGATTTTGAAAATTGGTTGTTTTGCACATCCCTAGTTCCATGACAGTACAAGCTAGTTATTGATTGATACATGGGTCGATATTTGACCTTTTTTTATATATATTATTGCCATCGGCCATTTCAAAGCTTGGCCTGCCACTAGGCCAAACCCTCAAGCAGCTCTATGTAAACATTTCTGGACTTTTTATCAGTCTGTTTATTTGGATCGTCATCTTGGTGAACTACAAAGCCGTTTATTGTGGTTCAATACCTCAGCCATTGGTTTAGAATATCAAGATTGCTGGATTTATGCTTGATATGATATTATGCTAAAGCGTGGCACCCCCATTGCACAGGCCCTGCTCTTTCTCAGGGGTTCAGGGAAGCATTTCCTCACTTGTTGTGTCACAATAGGAATCCCTCCCTGATGCCTGGCTTCCTCCTGGGCTAATCTCTTTTCAAAAGGTTAATGATTTGAGATGTGACTTCTAATGGATACAGCCAATTGCATTAGTACTGCATCAACGATAATCATAAAAAAACGACGCAGCTGGCATTAGAAGTGAGTGGAAATTTATGCACAATCATGGACCTGTTTCTTTGGTAGTATTTTAAAGGAATAGTTTCTCCCAAAAATGCAAATTCTGTCACTTATTAACCCCCATGTTGTTCCAAACCTGTATGGTTTTCTTAGTGGAACACAACAAGAGATATGAGGCAGAATGTGAAGGACTGACAGTCTTAGTCACAGTTCACTTTTATTGTGAAGAGTTCAACAAATGAGTCTTCAAGCTCTCCAGCATCTTCGCTTTGAGACGCTTCAGTAAGTCTTGCTTTGTTGTCATCATGTTATGCGCAGGGCTTCACACGGCCAGAGCTGCCCTTGAGTGTGCCTGATTGTCATTTCATAAGATTCTGAGTTATGCGAAACATGTAGTTCAGTATCATTTTCTCATTACTAATCTCGGTTTTGATTTTATTTTTGTTACCAAACCTGATCTTTTGTTTTCAGGTTTACTTAGTGACCCATATTTATTACCTGGTGTGAAAAGACCTGCATATGCACATTTAAAAACAAACAATAACATCACATGCTCTACCTGCATGTGCACATAATGACAGAAATCATGGTATTTGCGTGTCCATCAAGTAATTCAAGTAATCTCACCACTGACACCACCATTGTTGCTACTCTGCAATTGATCTGGTTAGTTTTTTAGGCAATGTGCTAATGGCACTGAATGATGACAGCATCTGACCTGATGGGTAACACTTGGGTCACATGGTCTTCGATCTAATATGTATGATTTTTTGTGCTCATACTGTTTTGAAAATATCAGATCTGTGTCACACAGACAGATTTTGTTTTGGACCGCCTTCACTAAGTAGTGCAACCGTAGCTTTCCGCTCCATGTTATAATATCAAAAAGCATCTCAAATGCATCAATAGCCTTCCCAAAACTCATCTATTGCTTGTCACTACTGGTGTTTTGTCTTTTTTGTTGTGGTTCAACCCAAATGAGGTGTGATGGTCTGCTGTTATTTAGGCAAAACCAATTGAATGTATGAGCTATAATGGACCAACTTTATATTAGGCTTCTTTAACAACTATGTTCTTTTAAGTACATTTGTAGTTACTCTGTTAACCTAACCATTAACCTTCCCTCAACCAGCCTCTACTACTTAAGCTACCGTACCTCAACCTAAGTAGCAGCAAATGTGAACCTTGTGAGAATTTTGCAACAACATGTAGTTACACATAAATACATTGTATGTAATGTATTTTTGTGTTAGTACATAGTAGTTAAAGATATCTAATATGAAGTGGAACTGCTAAAATTGTATGAGTTACTATGTCTACTTATTATAATATAGCCACATACATTTTTGGCTGATCGGCTTGTTTCGAAGAACTCCCCCAGGTGGAGATGGGAGTGGTGGTGGTGGTGGTGTATGGGAGTGGTGGTGGTGTAGTGGGCTAAAGCACATAACTGTTAATTAGAAGGTCACTGGTTCGAGCCCCACAGCCACCACCATTGTGTCCTTGAGCAAGGCACTTAACTCCGGGTTGCTCCGAGCTGTTTGCAACTGAGTAGGAGGAACGCTATACAGAAGTTTTTAGTGACTCCTCGGAGAACGAATCTCGGTTGCCTCCGCATCCGAGACGTCAATCTGCACATCTTATCATGCGGCTTGTTGAGCGCATTACCACGGAGACATAGCACGTGTGGGGGCTTCATGTGTCTCCGCGGCATCCACGCACAACTCACCACGCGCCCCTTTGAGAGCAAGAACCACATTATAGTGACCATGAGGAGGTTACCCCATGTGACTCTACCCTCCCTAGCAACTGGGCCAATTTGGTTGCTTAGGAGACCTGTTTGGAGTCACTCAGCCCTGGATTTGAACTTGCGACTCAAGGGGTGGTAGTCCTCGTATTTGCTCGCTGAGCTACCCAGGCCCTGTGTACAGAAGCTTTGTCGGGTTTGGTTTAGATCTGTATCTGTTTGTTAACACACAGTAGTGCATTTGAGTGCTTATTTGGGATGTCTCAGCTGACAGGAAAATGTGAGATTATGTCCTAAACATAATCTGGAGTGGTGGTGTATTGGGTTAAAGCACATAACTGTAAATCATAAGGTCACTGGTTCGAACCCCACAGCCACCACCATTGTGTCCTTGAGCAAGGCACTTAACTCCACGTTGCTCCGGGGGGATTGTCCCTTTAATAAGTGCACTGTAAGTCACTTTGGATAAAAGCGTCTGCCAAATGCATAAATGTAAATGTAAACATGGCAATGCAAATTCGTCACACCAGGATGACTGTCTGTGATTTTTGGAGAAAGTTTGATCACCATCCACTTGCATTTTAAGGACCTCCTGAGCTGAGATATTTTTCTTCAAATGTGTTCTAACAAAAGAAAGTCATATACACCTGTGATGGCATTAAGGCTGAGAAAATGATGAGAATTTTCATTTTTTCGGTGAA
The DNA here is from genome assembly GCF_025860055.1 of Xyrauchen texanus. Classification (NCBI taxonomy): domain Eukaryota; kingdom Metazoa; phylum Chordata; class Actinopteri; order Cypriniformes; family Catostomidae; genus Xyrauchen; species Xyrauchen texanus. The sequence goes on from NC_068276.1 coordinate 57,801,219, forward strand.
CTATCCCTTTAAATGGAAATATTTGTTTTTTACTTTAATTGGTTTAGTAACAATAGGCTACATTAGGGGAAAATGAGAAGATCAATCTCTTCTCATGTCTCAAGCCTATAATGTTTGATTTAAGTAAGTGTTGAATTTCTGTGCCACTAGTGTCAGCAAAAGGAATTTTTTAAATAATATGTAATATAATATCAAATATAAATAATAGATTTACTTGGTTCTGCTTGAGTTTTTGCATAAGACCCAATGACTGTTTTCAGTCAGGTTTCTCAATGGGCAGACACCCCTTGTCATCCTTTGGTTAGGCAAACAGTCCTGCCACAAACTCGCGGAGCAAATGTTGGCTGGTCGGGATGCTAAATCAAACTAAGCCATGTTTTAGTAGAGCTATGTTAACACTTTTTGGGGAAATTAACCTGCAAATGGCATACTTATAGTTGTGTATACTGTATAGAGCTTTTTACGTCGAAAAATTACACACATCACCTTTAATAATAAAATAATGGACTTTCACAGAAGGCATTTCCTTAGATTGTATCACTTTCTATTTTAGTGTTGCAATATACATGTTTTAATGCTTTCAAATACACAACATACTCAGGTTGAATGTTTCCTTTCATCAGTGTGCTGGCAGCAGTGACTGGCTCATTGGCAGCGGTGCCAACAGCTGTCATCCCATGAGCTGTCTTCTGGCCTGAGCTGTGTGCTTTGGGCTCCGGCCTGGTTCATCTGGATCTCTGTGCCTCGGGCGCCGCAGTCATGGATCACCCCAGAGAGAAGGAGGGCGAGCGGCCGGTGAGGAGCAGTAAAGTGGGCCAGGGGCGCAGCGGGCACTCGCGGCCCTCCAGCTCCTCCGCGTCCTCTGGGGTCCTCATGGTGGGTCCAAATTTTAGAGTTGGCAAGAAGATCGGCTGTGGCAACTTTGGAGAGCTGAAGCTTGGTAAGGAAAGCAATTAGTATCATTCTTACTCACAAAGTCTCAGTGGATCATCTTGTGTGGTAAAGGTTCTTGCTCAAAGGCACTAGACAGGAGTGGGCCCTCAGGAGCTCTGGAGTTCCTCGGTTACCGCTGCCATCGCATCATATGTTTAGCACCTCGAATAAGGGTAGATTTTTTTTTATTAATCGTGACCTTCATTTGAACAATCCCGATATTGTTTCTTAAAATCCCAAGATGTTTTTACTCCTTATGACAACCCTCTACAATGCAAGTCAATGACTCATTGTAAGACACATTTCACACTATGCGACTAAACATATAAAATTTTCAAACTTCACTGGCCAGTGATTGAGTAGTATAGTGGCAAAGTTCAGCACAGAGATCCTATCACTGCTCTTACAAGAGAGCAGGATGCTGATGACCAAAATATAGTGTACATAAACAGAATTTCTGGAAACTTCAGGAAACTTTACTGTCCATGGACAAAAATGATAACAGAAAATGTTTATTATGCACTGCCTTGCTTTTTGTTTTGTTTTTTTACGGGCAAGAGGACACGGATATTGGCTCATGCAAATGGACAAATATCAGGATTCCCACTCGTCCTGGAAAACCTGGTATTTTGTTGTACAGTTTTCCAGGCATGGAAAAGTCATGGAAAATGATAAACTAATCTCTGTCACAAACAATCTCTGCTCATCTGCTGTCATCTTTGCTTCACTCCGTCAAAAAAGTTTAATTATTGATATAGGACTAAATATGATTTTTGTCAATTCAACATTGCTGCTAATCAAAAAACATTTGATTTATAAACTTTAGACAACACCATATAACGTATTTATGAAAATCAATGTTTGAATGCACAATTAACCAAATAAAAATTGCGAGAGCAGATCATTCTGAAGGGCACAGCACATACAGACTATGTATTTAATTAATTAATTTGCAGCTTTACTGGGATTGGTAACCAAACTGGGCCATGTAGGGTACTGCTTATCTGGAGGTGAGAAAATACTGTCCAAAACGCCAAAATAAAAGCTTGAGTTAAATGGACGTATGTGTTTTTTTTGCTTAAATTTTCATTTGCTGGGCGCCAGAGAAGCACTATTTATCTGTAACCAGTAAAATGCCCCATACTTTCCACAGATCTGAACCCAACTCTGAATGTATATATCAAAAACAAATGGCAGTCGGAGTGGGATCAATGTTTAAACGACATATTACAGGAAATAAATCTTGTTGTTGGAATAAGATATGTGTTCCCCTTTAATAATCGCTGGGATCACACACCAATCTTTACTATCAGTAGAAAATTCACAAAAGTGCTCATCTTGTCAGAACCCCACTATCCATTAAACATATTTTACTGGACTGTCATACCTCTACACATCTGAGGAACCTGAATTATTCAGTTGATACTTTTTAAAAGGTTTTTAATCAAGATAATCCAAATTTAGTTTGAATGTTTTTAGGAAAAATGAATCTTAAACACCTTATTTAACTCTATTACTCCTGTCATGAATATAGCCATAGAAGCTGGCATGGCATAAACAATGAAAGAAACAAACAAGCAATCATTTGCTGGGCACAGAAGATGTCCTGAAACATGTATGTTGACAAGAGTTGGAACCCTGAAATATGAATGGGCAAAATGCAACATATCATTCTGTCATCTATCGGGGAAAAATCCCATGTCTGTGCATTCCCATTTCTTGGTTGCTAGTATCAGCTTCAGTTGGTCACCCTTTGTCTGTTTTATTTTCTTTTTAGGAAAGAACCTCTATACCAATGAGTATGTTGCAATAAAGTTGGTAAGTACATTTATATATACTTCTCTCTACCTAAAGCCATATGTTTTTATTTTATTATGGGGTCTATCAGTGGAAGCATCAGTTATGATGTTTACTTTGAAAAGTTGTGATCTGGAAACAAACAATGATGGTTTTTGTTGGATTGTGTAATAATCAAGGGAACAGCTTCAAAAAGGCCATACCAGGAACTAAATAAAGAATATTACAAGTTCAAATTTAGGTGTGTCAGACAGGACCTTGGACATGAGTCATGTCAAACGTGACCTGTTATGTAGTCAACTAGACCATTCAGCATCATATTTGAAATGCTTGTGTTACTTATTTAGTTAGCTGGCCAATTCAAGTCATTTTTTTTGTATGGCGCTTTTCACAGCACGCATCGTTTCAAAGCAGCTTTACAGGCAGGAGATCATGCGTTAACTGTAATGTCTATTAAGTCTTAAAGTGATTATTGTGAAGTTTGATTAAATATGATTGTAAATTGTGTATAGAAATTAAATAATAATTGAATTAATAACCCCAGTGATCAAGCCGAAGGCGACTGTGTCAAGGAACACAAAACTCCATAAGATGTTGGTTGATGGAGAAAAATAACCTTGGGAGAAACCAGACTCACTGTGGTGGCCAGTTCCCCTCTGGCTAACATCATGAATATAATGGCAATATTACATATGTATAGTGCAAGTCATGGTTTAAAATGTGTGATTAAGCGTTAAGGTCCAGTGCTTCAAATATAAAAAAAACTTTAATATTAATGACTAATGTCTTTGAAGTCCATTCTGGATTAACTGCAGAAATTCACATAGATGCAATTGTCCTTTGTTTGTTGGCTGATGAAGGCTTTTGTTGGCAATTAATTGGTAGTTTATGTATTCCATTTCAAGAGTGAAGTCCATCAATAGACAGGCGATATAAGCAGAGATTAATAAGGTGCATCGCAGTTCAACCCCCGGTGAGGTTCGGAGGGGTCCATCCTAAGTCCAAGGTTCAGGCAATGGCATATAAAGTTTCCAATGTCTTATGGATGGAGTTGGTATCAGTTCATCCTCTGAAGTCCATCGTAATAGACTGAAGTGATATCTGGCTAGCATCTGGCTAGATCTGACCAGCTCTGGTGACCTCGGGATATGAATCCCAAGGTTGAGAAATGGAAACAAAAAAAATTACATTAGCATAGATGCCATTCAATTTTATGCAGAGTTATAGATCAAGATGGATGTGTCTGGTTCCGGCAGACCCAACTAAAGCAGCCTAATTGTGAGTAGATGGATATATTAGCTGTATGCCTGGCTAAATTGATGAGATTTTGGTCTAGACTTAAACTGAGCGAGTGTGTCTGCATCCCGAACAGTGTTAGGGAGAATCTTCCATAGTTTAGGAGCAAAGTATGAAAAGGAAAATTAAAGCTGGTCTGTTGTTGTACTGTATATTGTGGACTCAATCTGAACACACACAATGATTAAATATATATATATTTTTTTGTCATATTCCTATAGGAACCTGTGAAATCGAGGGCACCACAGCTTCATTTGGAGTACCGGTTCTACAAAACATTAGGCAGTGCAGGTAAGGATAGCCAACAAACACTGTTTATTATCATTTCCTCTGTTTTTGTATTTTTTCATGCCGTCGGTGTGTTTGCTTGAGCACATTGTGCAGGCATGTGTCCTCTCTGTCTTAAGCCTTAATCTTCATATCCAGGTGCATGACTGTGTTTATACTGCGCTCAAGGCTTGGAGTTTACTATATTCAGTGGCTCAGGGCTTTGTGACAGGGTTTTAATGTCATTTTTCTTGCTTTGAAGCTCACAATTGCTGAGCAGGATTTCTGTGCATTCTTTGTATTGGGTTGAGGATGTTTTCTCCTCCTGGAGTATCTGACATGTTGAGTCATTGCTTCAATTTACTTTACTACACCGGTTTACTTTAGCACAGAGCCTAGCGTTAAATTGAAATAAAATTGAGCACATAGGATCATAAATTAACGTTTTGCCTCACCTGCCAATGGCTGGTGAATATAGAGAACTCAATGGCTATAAAGGTTTTTGACTGACCATGAAGTTTTGGCATGAATTGCACTCCTTATATTTTGCTTCATTAAAACATATTTCATCTTTATGACATAGGAATTTACTACAGAGCTAGGCATGTATATACAGTACTGTGCAAAAGCACATGATATTTTTCACAAAAGCATTTGTCTTAAAACGGTTATTTTATATATTCTGCTTTGTTTATCAGAAGGAAATATACGTTTTTGCCCAGATCTCTACATTTGAGTCAGTCTGGGATTACATAAAGAAACAGAAGCAATTGAGACAGCCGAAATAGAAGAACTGTGGCAAATTCTCCAAGAAGCTTGAAACATCTTATCTTGCAACAACCAAGAAAAACTGTGTCCAGGTTTACATATGAGCCTTAGTGCTAATATTACATGAAATATTGATTTAGCTCTTTTTTTTTTTTAATGTTTACTGGACTTTGTATGACATTAAGTCATAAATGAGAACTATTTACAACATTATTTATGAAGACATCCTCTCTATGTAACATTTTCCTCAAGTGCCTAAAGCGTTTGCACAGTACTGAAACGTTTTACAAGGTCTGATCGTGGTTATTTGATCTAACCATGATGATTGGATTTAGAATGTCCAATAACATTTTAATGCTCAAATAAAGGAATTGTAAGCGAATATACTGTATAAATGCCACGAACGGCATGTTTGTGTGTCATTCATTCTAACTGCACCATGGACGTCAACCAGCTCCTGTCCGGAAGAGCACATCGGATGTGTGCTCTGTCAGCAGAGGCTCAAGCCAAACTCCTGCAAAAATGATAAACGAGCAAGTATAAATTGTGATAGTGAATGCAAAGTGCTCCGGTTTCACTTTAAACTATCGTGTAATGGGGAATGTTCCTGTTTCATGCACGCAGTGACCCAGAACAGAATACGCACGCTTTTACTCTGTTTCTGTGGAGTGATAAAATGATGAAACTAAATCTCAAAGGTTTTGCATCATGACAAATAAGGGCTCGTGGGTTTAAACAGAGCATTAAAATAATGTGCGATAGTGAAGAAATTAGGACAGAAATGTTTTACTATTGCACAATAGAATAAAATATTAAATACATATAATATTTTTTCCTTTTTTATGCAAATATATAATGTCAAATATGAGTTCAAAAGACATCTGTGTAAATATAAAACTTATTAAAACTAAAGTTGACCAAAAAGAGAGACATATTTTAAGTATTTAGAAATATTTTTATATTTAAAACATTATTTTTCATGTCATTTTATACGTTTTTAAAGCCTTAAAAGGAAATCACATATCCCAATTTCATTATTCGAAGTTAAATATGTAAAAATGACTTCTTAAGGTGTATGAAGCACACATGCCGAAAAAAAGCACACCTTAAGAAATATGACAATTAATCATCATAGCCCTAAAACAGACAATTAATCAACATAATTGCAATTATTTGTTTGTCAATTAATCATCAGCCAAATTTCATAATCGTGACAGCCCTAATATATATATATATATATATATATATATATATATATATATATATATATATATATATATATCTCTCTCACAGAGCAGCATGGTGATGGTGTTACCATGGTGACGCAATGCAAATTTTAAGTTCAAGTGTCGATATGATGACAGGGCAGGGGGCGTGGCCTATGACACTGCTCTCTTAAGATTCATGTACAATAATTCATGGGTCAACATATTCAAACTGAGTTCATTAGCATAAGATTTTTCTTAGCAGTGAAGAGGATAAGGGAAGGGGCAGGTCTGTGAAAGCTTCTGTTTCTCACAGCAGCTGTGTTAGCGAGATGATGCTTCTTGTCACTTATAGCCAGTTCCTTGTGTTTGTATTTAATAGATAGCTATAGGCTAGATAGACATATTTCATTATCACCCAAGGGGAAATTCAGAACAAAATATTGAGTGATTCATTGATTTGGATGTCATCCTTTTCACAGGGGCCTTGCTAACAAGCACAGTTTCTCTCAAAGTCTCTCAGAATTATTTAAAGCAAGCTGACACAGATTTTGGGCCTTATAATAGTGGCCAACTGATATTGTTTTTTTTCAATAAGCAACGCCTAAGCCAGGTTTTTTTAAGCCAGGTGTCCAATAGCTGATTTAAGGAAAATATATAATTAATTGATATAAAATTCAATCTAAACAATAACTTAAGTTTATTTACTCTGTTGAAAACAGAACATGTGCACACCAAAGGTCAGACTTTGGCTAATCTACCAGCATGGTTATCTATCGGCAGAGGTTTATAATATGAAAATGGGCAAAATAATAATGGCCAAATAATTGCCACGACCGATATATCTGTCTATCACTACCACATTGCATTATGTCCTCAAATTTTCTCAAGTTCACTCAGTATTAGCCAATATTACTGTTTTTTTAATTGTTATTTTACATATATCGGTATTGGAATTTTGACCGGTATCGGTCTGATTCGGACGTTATCACGTTTAGTTGCCTGATTTCAATTGAGTTGAAAATACTACATTGTGGCCATAGTGTTATCACAATAAAGCAGGCAAAACACTAAGGGGCTGTTCACATGTTTTTCCATCTGGGCAGTTTTATAAAAAATAAAAAAAATCTGTAAACATGCTAGATGGACGTCTTTGATCGTTGCAACACATCTAGCTGTTTTTGCAGTGTCTCGCGACTGATGCATTTGTAAGATGCGGCATCATCGCGCTGGGTAACCCCGCACGCTGTGAACTTGCACCAGTCAAAAAACATTCTTATAACAGTACGTTGAAGCTAGCATCTCAAGAGCCGGTTGAAAATGACTTGATTTTGGCCGAGAATGTCACAACTACCGAACGTTTCGCTGAGGTATCGCTCTGTTCAGATGGAGGTTCAGAATAGAGAATAGGTGACAGGTAAAAATAAGGCTAGGCATAGAAATGCATTTATACTTCGACTACGAACTCTTCAGACATGTTTTGCTAGTTTGGTTCCCTGGTTTGTGTACAGCCGTGTTCTGTTCTTTAGTATCAATGTGGATGACCTGCTTTTAGATAAACAAAACTCATTTTCACTTGAACGCCCCATTTTACCAGCAGGCTGCGTGAACTACTGGCCTCGTACAGTCTCAGGAATGCTCAGAGAAGAGCAACAGTTGGTCAACAGTTTCACTGTATAATACATTAGATTTCATTTTGTTACTCACCAAACCTTATTGTATGTTTTCATAACAATAATGAGTCTCGTGGGATAATTTATTAGACTTCTGAATTATACTTTTGTGTCCTTTTTGAAGCTTTAAGAGGTGGTCACATAAACTGCCATTGTATGACAAAATGTTTTCACTATTTCTCCCTTTGTTTTAAGAAAAAGAAAGTCATATTGGGTTATAACAACACGGGTGAATAAACAATGACTGAATTTAAATTTTGGGGTGAACTTTCCCTTTAATGCAAGACTGCATTTTGGCTGAACAGCCAATAACAATTCATTTTGTTATCATCTGTATTATAAATAATTATCGGCTAACTGTACTTATTGATTTTGCTACGTTTGCGCCTCTCATCCACACTAGAATGCCATTTTCCTCCAACGGAAACAGAAGGATTTGAAAGCGCTCTCCATTACCGTTTACTTTGGAAAGCTTTGATTTTCAAACAAAAACTGATTAGTGTCGATATGGCCTAATTGAAGCGTAACTCAAACTTGTGATTTTGTATGTGGTCAGAGGTTTCTATTAAGTATGGATGAGTATGTGGATCATGGAGTAGGGTGTGGGGTCAGAGAATACCAGAAAAGGGTGGCAGCAGCATCTAAGCAGCAGATAATCAATAATTCAGGACACAGCATTGCTAGTGTGTGTGCACACCCTGTCTACAGGAGCTCTCTCTGTAAACCAGTCTTGTGTTTATAAGAAGTGAAATATGTGTATATTTGAGTAGAGTCTGTGCTGATGTCACAGGCTAGTCCAGATCTGTCTGATGATAATATAGTGTGTGTCTACATGTGCCATATCTGGGGCTAGTATGTAGGCCGCATTGGTCTGTAGATGTCCTTCAGTGGGGTTTGTGTCTCTATGATGAATCAGCACTTCGGGAATGGTGGCACTCTGACCACGAGCGTTTCCAGGATGCCCACTTAGTATTGGTATCGCATGACGTCTGAAAAGTAGTCCGCTGATTAAACTGCCTGGCAGCTGAGCTTGTGTAACTCTACACCGGTGTCTTGGTCAGCTCCTCGAGAACCACACTGGAGTAATACTCAGCAGGGTCTCACAAAAACTGTCAAGTCTTGACCCCTAACCAAAGGCTGCAGTGATACAGTATACAGACCTTGTTTTACTTTGAGACACTATTGTGACTATAGACTGAAATCATGAGGATGTGGTTCTTATGTCCTCTACTGTGCAACTAGACCCCGGAGGTCTACCCTTCCCCAGGCAAAACTGCAGGCTAGATCAAGTCTATCCACTCATTTCTGCCCATCATGGCTACTGGGAAAGATGCTCCATCTAATCCAGGCCTATTGAAACTGGATGTTGCTGGTTTTGAAGCTACAAAGTAGGGTTAGGAATCTTAAGGTGCTGTTCACAAAGACACAATGTGATTACATAAAATTTATTCAACTATTGAATGAGGCGGAAATCTTTTGACGTAGATTAGGGGTACCAAATAAATGGCAACCTGATCATGATAATTGTCAATAACAATTACAATTTACAGCATTAATTGATCTTTATTAATTTATAAATGTATTATTGTTAGTTGATAATTGATAAACGAATGTGTATGTATACAACTTTGAATATTAAAACATTAATATGTAGAAGTTTACATTTAACCAACGAAATGTGGACAAGTCCTGGAATAGTCCTACATCAATTTTTCAAAATAAGTAAGAACCCTCGTTTTAGTGTGACTGATTAACATTTTATAAGTAATGTTTTGACGTGTATGTTGATGGAGAATCATTTGAGAAAGCATCATGATGCATCAGCAAATCAAATGGTCTTACCAGCCCTACTAAAGAGTATCTAACAAGAGTAGCCTCAGTGGAGGAGGTGCTGTATGTGAATGCATGGTGGGCTGCCTTCTCTGGACCCACCCGCTGAGCTTTCAGCTCATGCTTTATAGATGGGGGGGATGGGTTGATGGAGGGGTTGAGAGTCTCTGGCTTCACATTGTAATTCTCACTTCCCTACTTGTACTCATCAGAAGAACTTGCTGTCAGCACAGGATGGTTGGTTGTTGGGATATCGGTATCGGGTCCAATACTGCACTCACGTACTTGTACTTATTAAAATGCACCGATATCAAAAACCAATATAGTCTGACGTATTAATGTTATTGTGTAAACATTCAGCGCTCAAAATATAATCCTGGTATGTCATAGTGTGATTTATTAATCTGCAAAGGCTGCAATTAAATGAAATGCATACACTGAACAGCCACAACATTAAAACCACCTGCCTAATATTGTCCGCCATGGTCCAAATCACTGAGATCAAACCTTTTCCCTATTTTTATGGTTGATGTGAACATTAACTGAAGCTCTTGACCCGTATCTGCATGATTTTATGCACTGCACTGCTGCCACATGATTGGCTGATTAGATAATCACACGGCATGATTGTTGATGCCAGACAGGCTGGTTTGAGTATTTCTGTAACTGCTGGTCTCCTGGGATTTTCACACACAACAGTCTCTAGAATTTACTCATCATGGTGCCAAAAACAAAAAACATCCAGTGAGGGGCAGTTCTGTGGCTGGAAACGCCTTGTTGATGAGAGAGGTCAACAGAGAATGGCCAGACTGGTTTGAACTGACAAAGTAACTCAGATAACCGCTCTGTACAACCTACGCAATATTAGGCCGTTGGTTTTGATATTTTGGCTCATCCTGAAACTCTGGCTTCTTTCTCACACTCTTTCATACAAACACAACTGGTGCCTTCTTGCGTCTCTGTTATATTTATCGATTGTATTGAAAATTAAATCGGAGGACTTTCGGAGGTATTTGTATTGGACAATTGTTTTGTAGACTGCAATGGATTAGAACAGGTGAAATATTAAAACATTTATCTCAAATCACTATTTCATGTCCCCTAATTATTTGAAAAGCCGTGTATTAGTGGTATGAAAATACATTTCTTGGGTCTCGCACTTATTTGTTACTGTCTTGTTTTCTTGTTAATTTGTCTTGGTTCAAAGCGATGCACTTGCTAGGAACTTTCTTTGCAGAAGCTTGCGTTTTTTACAAGTGAGCTAAGAAATTATTTCAACCCAATTAAATATTGTGTCCAACTATTTACTTTTCCCCATCTCATGCACTGAGCTAAAAGTTAACTTACCTTGCTCTATCAAATTTTGGATGGTTGTCATGAAAATGACTCGTCCGATTGGACGCGTTGCCCCGTTTCGCTGCGATTTACCTCTGGCAAGCTGTGCAGACAGGGTTACCATCTTCTACTAATTTTCCCTCAGCATTCTTATAATATCCAAAATATGACCACACTTCTGATTTGGTCTTCTTGGAAGGTTGGAAATTCTCCCGAGCACTGTCATTGCGTTCCGCCATGTTTTCAAGCTAAAAAAACAACAATAACACATGCCACGCCCATGCATCAGACTCATGCTGGGTTTGTGTGGACCGCATTTATCGCGAGTTTTACAAATCACGATAATCGTGCATGGTATTAATGATAATTAAATGTGTAATAAATACCATCAAGGAATGTTATCGTGGTATACTGTGAAACCGGTAACAGTTTCATTCCTAGTTGTGGCTGATCGGTGTATATAGTCTGCGTGTGCTGCAATCTTCTAAGTGAATGTGTAAAGCATGCTGCTCATGCACTGAAAACAACTCATCATTATCATCACATATGCTGTCTGTGTACTAGACAGCGAGCAGAGCAGAGCTTGCTTTTACCTTGAAGCATGCAGTACATACAGACTACATATTTATTAAATTAAATCACAGCCTTTAGCTTTTAATCACACTGGGTCATGTCACTGGTTTTCCGTGGTTTGGAATCCAGTAATACCCAAAAGCACCAACACAGCGTGTGTATGCAATAGTGAAATGTATTTACATAACAGACTTAACAGCCAGTTGGTTTGATCACACATTCAGATATTTCTTTACCTCTAATCCCAGGTATGTAGAGATCCAGGTTTATCTCACAAAGCAAGTTTTAAAATGTATTGTAAAGCTGTCTGAACAATTTATTAATTTGCTCTAAATAATTAGTTCACAACTTTTTCTTAATTAACAATTATCCTCAAACCGCTCTGAACGAACGACTAGTCCTCAAACCGCTCTGAACGAACGACTAGTCCTCAAATCGCTCTGAACGAATGACTAGTCCTCAAATCGCTCTGATAATGGGACTAGTCCAAAAATCTCTGAACTTATGACTAGTTTGCAGATCTTTTTGTAGTAAACTAGTCCACACATCGCTCTGAACGAATGACTGTTCCCCACTAAGCATGTGATGGTATTCGGTTATCACGGTAATTAGCATGCACAATATTGTTATCGTGGGCACTTAAAAATAAGGTAGATAATTCTAGAAATCCCTTTAGTTAAATTGTTTTGATCGCACAGTAGTTTTTATTCCATCAACGAATCGAGATTTACAACACTGCATGTATGCAGCACAAATTACACATGCGCACTCTGATGTTAACAAACCAGGTTGGGCTAAAAGCATGGCAGAAGGAGAAATGCAGCAAACCCTTTATCCGCCTTGTAGTAGGGTTATGTCGGTAGAGTGGAATAATTTGGGTTCCATAAAAATGCAGATGGAGTGATGGTTTCCCTTTGTGTAAAACATACGGCAATAGTGGCAGCAAACCCGGAAACTCCTCCAACATATGTGTGCTTCTTCCCTCAGGCCATCAGACTCCTCAACATGAACATGCCTACTTCACTTATCTCGTAAGACAGATAAGTGCACACTGCACTTTGTATTGTCACTGCCAAGTAACATACTGCGCATACTTGTACAATCCTTGTTTGTAATATGACGACAAAGAAAGTGAACTGTTGTTGCTATTTGCTGGCAATCTGTAGTTTGCTTTCAAGTAGCCGAAGAGCAGCTCCGCTAGCTACACAGTAAAATCTGCATCTTGTAGTAACAACTAAAATACAGTTGGTTCACATAATGCTAAGTCCTGTAATTAACAATGGCAATGTGGCATTATAATGATTTCAATATTAATTTTGAAGTTAGAACGGCACTCAAAAATACTTTCCCATACAGTAAGAGTGAATTTGCGGTTATTACATTTGTAGCTAGCTCCTAGCTATATATTAGCAATTGGATTGCTATTTCACACGTCACTCTTAAAGAACTAGTTGCATACCGCTTTGAATGAATGACTAGTTCACCAATCGCTCAGAACGAACGGTCTGCCCACAAATTGCTCATGTAAAATACCATGCTGGGACATCTTGGAACACAACATGCTGCCATAAAAGAACTGCTGATATGTTTAGTTGACCTGGTGCATTGAAACAAATCACTCGAACCGGTTTGGAGAATGGAGTCACATATTTCATCGTTAGTATGTCTGAACGTGGGGACTGCTTTCCTGAAAGACAATACATGTACATGCCCAGACATGATTCTGGGAGAGGTCCACTTTTAGCATCATTCAGCTCGATATCATGCTGTGATGTCACTGCCCTTCCAGCTCATTTGTATCTGCTTAGAGGACATGACATGCATACGTCCTGTATTCTTTTAGATGAAATGACTTTTTAGCAGGTCTGTGATATTAAAGAAGCTTTTGTAGAAATGGCACCATCAGACTGAACAATAGACATTAAATGTAGCCCTTAGTGGTCTATCGGGGCACTCAGAAAACATTTAATTCCCATAAAGGTAAATGGAACATTCACTAATGTAAGCTCAGAAGACAGACTGTGACGAGAGGGTGTAAGTGATGATTACTCATCTTCATGCACCACTCCAAAGTGATTGTGTGATCAGTGCATGCTCGCTCGTTTGCTCTCTCTTTTGCCCAGGCATGCGCGGCTCTTATCAATGAGGAGAGGAGTGACATCACTGCTCCAGAGATCAGGGTCCATCCCATCTGCTCAGATTAACGTGTTATGATTACGCACACATGTCTCATATTCAAACTCCATTTGTAATGCTCTTATGGAGATACAATGTCAGGTCTTTAGATCTACGGCATGCATATTTTAAAAACTGTTACATCGCGATTAAATATGGAAAATCATGCGTTTAATTGTGATTTTTAATATTTGAATCTACTGACAGCACTATTAAACATTCTTATTTATGTTAATTTAGTTTAAAATAGTGGTTGAAACATGCCTTGATTATTTTTAACTAGATTTTTATTGCATTAATCGTCTTGCTTGAAACATTTTGAACAGTTTTGGAATAGTTTATAGATTGATTGGTGCAGACTTTCAATACAGTGCCTCTTGAATGGTTTTCATTTGCTGCATATGATTTCAAAGGATTACACACATTGATTTAAGCATAATGATTTCTTTTGTTTGCACTAGAGATCATCCCTTTCAGTCCGATCCTCTCAGGTACAAAGAGAGAGAGAGAGAGAGAAAACTCTTTCATGTGGGTACACATTCACGGACATCACAGCAGATCAGGTCATGTTACAGCGAATAGACTGACAGAACAAATATTACAGTTAAGATTGCTGTCTTACTGTGTTTTTTCCCCCAACTAGCGGCTCGTGGTATTTCATAACTCTGATTTAGATAGATTGAGATGGAGGGTTTGTGTTTGTGGTGCCACTTTGTTTTTGACACTGCCCTCTGTAGTCTCACCATGCCAGGGTTGACCGAAGGGAGCTGATAGGAAGTCAGAGCTGTGGGGAGGCATATCCCACACACAGGCAGATAAAACAGATAGATAAAACAGCTACTCAGTATCCCATACTGACCCCATCTGCCAACATGACTGGCCACACTTTTCCCTGCAACCCAATCACCGGTCATACCTTGTCATCCCATTTTTGCTATTGCTCCAATGGTGCTGCGGTGATTGTTTGTGCAAGAGTGCTCGCAGTAAAGTGGGCAATTTGTTAATCACGCTGCTCTGACCACCGCATGCATGTGCGCACGCGTGTGTGTTGTGTAGGAGTGGTTCTGTTCAGGGCAGGATGTTCTAGTGGGAGGTAGAGCTCCACTGTCTCCGCATCCTCGAGCGCAGCTTTGTGAATGACATAACACCGCCCTTGGTGCTTATGTAATACATGTCCATCCACTATGGCGTTCTTTCCATTTCTAGTCTCTCTCTCTCTCTCTCTCTTTGTCCCCAGGCTAGATCGAGGCTCATGTAACGCTAAATGACTTGTGAATGTAAACACTTTTTTTTTTAATCATCAGCGAGTCACTGAAGTTTTTCAGTGTGTGACTTTTAACAGTGACTTGGTATCCCTTACAAAAAGAACTGTGGTGGTACAACAGGATACAGTACAGGGTTGGAATCTAATTGGATCTAATGATATTTTGTGATGTTAGCTAAGGCAAGAATCACCAACCCAAACAACAACGTGTAAATCGTGCCACGCAGCTTGTGGTATAGACATGAAAGATATCTCAAATCATACAGCTTGTTGAGGAGAGATGTTTTTGGACAGAATTTTTGTATGGTGTACGATAAATTGGGCGAACAAAATTCCCTTTACTTGTGTTGAAAGAGGAACCCGAGCCACTTGTAGGGAACAGGATTTAATAGAGACTTTAAAGTGGGCCTTTTGACTTGGTGAGCAAGTGAGCAATCACCTATCACTCTTCCAACTATAGATATGCATATGTAGATACTAGGAATGTCGTGTTTTTGAGGCATATGTATATTATATTAGCCAACATTTAAATTATAAACCTCATTTTTGTGCTTTCCTATTCAAAGTCAGTTGGCCTATAATAATGTAACACTAGTGTCCACATTAGCAATAGCAATTTGCCTATCGGGCCAATAGGAGCACTGTGGATGCCTCCCTTACTCTTTTAAATAAGGTTCAATATCATCTAGACAACTCAAATTCCTATGTTCGAATACTCTTTATGGATTTCTCATCCGCTTTTAATACTGTCCAACCTTATCTTCTTCTAAAGCACCTCTATGAGTTAGGTGCTAGCAGTTGGATGATTTTATGGATTAAGGAGTTTTTAAAAGGTCGCCCTCAGCGAGTTTGTGTTAATAATAATGTTATGTCGGATTGCTTGGTTCTAGATACTGGGGTACCGCAGGGATGTGTACTGTCTCCAATACTTTTTCCGCATACATAAATGAACTGAAGTGCAATGACGATAACCTTACCCTTATAAAATATGCCGATGATATAGCATTGGTCTCATGTCAGAAAGAAATGAACTGCACCTCATATTTTGAGTACATCGACAGTATCATCCGTTGGTTTGAGAGTAGTTCTTTACATCTTAATATCGAAAAGACAAAAGAGTTATGTTTGAGAAATCAATGAAGAAGAGTAGATACTGCATCTGAATATAAACCAGTTGTCATAAAAGAAAAAACTGTAGAGCAAGTCTCGAATTTCAAATATTTGGGTACAATTATAGATGAGAAACTTAATTTTGAAAGTAATGTGGAGTATATTCATAAAAAAGCACGACAACGCCTGGGTCTCCTTAGGAAACTGAGAAGCTTCAATGTTAGTCAGCAGACCCTAACTATGTTGTATCGATCAATGATTGAGTATTCTCACATATAACATTATTTTATGGTACAGCAATCTTGTTTTGTTTTTATTGAAAGGATCCCCATTAGCTACAGCCGTGCTGCAGCTATTCTTCCTGGGGTCCTGAAAAATATGTACATTTAAAAATACAACAAATAAATGGGAAAAAAGAAAAATACACAAACACATATACACATACATATACACGTGTATATACACATATCAACATACATATATCCCCTTATACGGGCATGAAAGATACACATATATAAAAACACATTCTACACATACGCCTATTACATACCTACACATGTGCATGTACATACATATTCACACACATATATTAATAAATATAAACAGTCAGATATATTATTTTAATAGATGCTGTTTTACATATAATTTAAATTTATTGACATTATTAGTAAGCATAATATGTTTTGGCAATTTATTACATTCCCTCATACCTCTGAACACAACAGTGTTTTTTATGGCATTTGTTCTTACTATGGGTAAGGTGAAGTTACCTTTAGTTACATGTCTGGTACTGTACTGATGATTGTCTACACTAAAAGAAAGATGCTTGAACAAAACAGAAGGAAATTTTGAAATAGAAATATTTCTTATGAAAATTAACAGCGAATACAACAGTCTATCTTCAACCAACAACCAATTAAGATCTTTGTGTATTAATATAATATTTCTCCTATAGCTGCACCTAAGTGCTACACGAGCAGCTCTATTCTGTATAAGTTGGAATTTATTCATATATTCACCAGTGACATTTGACCAAACTGCTGGGCAATAGTCGAGGTATGTCAATATTAGTGCTTTCATCGCATAATTCATAATATTTGAAGTTAAAAAATTTGCGTGTCTTCTCATAATAGATATACCTCTTCCCATTTTTGCAATAATATTACTAATATGTTTTTCCACGATAATCTAGAGTCAACTATTACACCCAGCAGTCTGGTCTCATGCACCTGTTCAATAATTGCGTTATTAATTTTAATATTAATTACAGGATTTTGATTAATGTTATAATTTGAACCTACAATCAAGCAGTTAGTTTTTACAGTATTTAATGCCAGTTTATTTAATTTGATCCAATCTACTACATATTGTAATTCTTTATTTAAAACAGTTTCTAATTCCATTTACGTACTTGCTGATGTATATATAGTTGAATCATCAGCGTACATGACAATGTTAGCCTTACATAAAATATACGGTAAATCATTAGTAAAAATATTAAATAATAATGGACCCAGACAACTGCCTTGGGGTACTCCACATGTAATATTTCTGATACCTGAGAAACTGCCATTAAAAAACACTGTCTGTGTTCTGTTTGACAAATAACTGTACATCCATGTGATTGCTGATTGCTCAAAACCATAACAAGATAATTTTGTTAATAACAGGTCGTAGTGATCTATGATGTCAAATGCAGCAGAAAAATCTAAAAACACAACACCTGTAATATTTCTCTTTTCAGTCTCTCTAAGCCAATCATCAGACATATGAGTCAGTGCAGTGGCAGTGGAGTGACTTTTTCTGTATGCATGCTGAAAATCTGTTAATAAATGATTTGTATAAAAATAATTATTAATTTGATCGTACACTATAGATTCCATTATTTTAGATAATACAGGTAATATACTTATCGGGCTGACTGTTGGGACCAGAGAAAGGCAGTTTTTTATCTTTGGGCAGAGGAACTATTTTAGCCTGCTTCCATGCCTGTGGGCAGGTACAGCAGATAAAACTGAGGTTAATGATATGGGTTAGAACCGGGGCAATAAAGTCAGCAGCTAGTTTCAGAAGCCTGCTGTCAAGACCGTCGACACCTGGTGGTTTGTTTTTGCAAGATTTTAAAAGATTCTTTACTTGATCTATATTTACACTTTCTAATTTAAACCTTAAATTTTTATTTTTCATTAATTCATTTCTTATTAATAGGTAAGATATGTCATTACTTAGATTAGGCATATTTTCTCTTAGTTTATCTAATTTTCTTATAAAATAATCATTAAGATAATTTGCAATATCTATTGGCTTAATTATAAATTTATCCCCTGTTTCCAAAAAAGATGGATTTATTTTATTTTTCTTTCCAGTCAGTTGATTTAAAACATTCCATAACTTCCTATTATCATTACCTATATTTTTAACATGATTATCAAAATAGATTTTCTTCTTTTTATTAAATTTAGTAACAGAATTTCTCATTTTACTGATATAGGTCCCAATCACATTTATTTCCTGTAGTAACTGCTGTTCTTTTCATTTGATCTCTTATTTTCATAGAATTCTTCAGTTCATCATCCAACCAAGGTGTGACGTTGTTCCTGACTGTAAACTTCTTTAAAGGCATGTTTCTCAATCAGTGACAAGAATAGATTGTTAAATTTAAAGAGAGCAATTTCTGGATTACTAGCAGCCAACACATCAGACCAGCATATAGCTTGAACATCTTCAATAAACTTGTCATTTTTAAACAATTTATAAGATCTTTTAAATAAGACTGCAGTTCCAGATCCACTCAACTTGGTTGTTAACGCAGAAATGATCAAATTATGATCACTGCTACCAGTGGGAATAGACAGTACCTTTTACACAGTTCAGGACCGGTTTGTAAAAATATGATCTATACAAGTAGATGTTCTAGAGCCATCGCTCTTGAAACATGTTCTTGTGGGCTTATTTATCAGTTGACTAAGTCCACATGCATTTGCAGTAGTTAACAGTTTTCTTTTCAAGTGACAGTCTTTAGAAAACCAGTCAATGTTTAAGTCACCCATGAAATATAGGTCCTGACTTACATTAGTATTTATATCCAACAATCTAACACTGAAACAAAAGAACAAACTCTCACAAATAATCAATCAAGCAAACAAGATTACTGGACAAAAACAACAGCCACTACAGAGCTTGTTCGATCATTTTATGGGAAAAATGGCAATTGCAATTTTTAAAGATAACACTCACCCTCTTCACTCTGCTTTTGAATTGCTCCCATCTGGACGTAGACTAAAAATACCCTTGGCTAGAAAAAATCTCTACAAAAGATCGTTTCTTCCTATGGCAGTGATTATCTTAAATCGTACAGTGTTTTAATTGAAACAATAGAGCGACTGCTAATATTTTTAAATTTTTCTTTTTTACAGTGTTTAACTATATTATTTTTTGTATTTGTGTTGTTGATATGTGATGTGTCTTATGTTACAGTGTCAAAGAAAAATTTCCGCTCTGTGAAAACAGACTGGACAATAAAGTATAAGTATAGTGTCCACATTAGCAATTACATTTACTCAAATACCAAATCAAACCAATTGTACATGCAGTGCATTATGAATAAGACTATATTACTTATAGCACACGTGAAGTGCTTTTACTTTGGGATGCATCTGAAAATGTAGGCAGCTGACTTGCTACCTTGCTGCCTAACCCGTTAGTGGCTAAACTGACAGCTGTTTTGAATGAGTAGAACTCTTATGGAAACTGGTCTCCGAACAGTTTGAAAAGCACCTTTTTTTTCATCCTAACTCCGTATACAGCCTCCAGAGGCAGCATTTTCCTGGTTTCGGATGCAGCCTAGCTCGTGCAGATCCAGCGCAAGCTTCAATCTCCTGACAGTTAAACGGCCTGGATCGCCTGCTTGGAGTAACATGGGGTGACCATCATGATTTGTGAATCAGAGGAACTTTTGATCCTGACCCTGAAGTTACACGCTTCAGAGAAAGATATTAGATGAGCACTCGATGGGAAGAAATCGCTGGATTTTTATGTGGTTCATGAATTACATGTGTTTAAACGAGATATTGATATAATATATTGAGAATAAGTTGTATTGATATTTGCCTTTTATCATTATAAAAGAAAGTTAAAGGTGACCGGGAACTGCTGATAGACTTACGTGCTTTATGAGTGCAACACAGGACGCTGGATCTGCTGAAGTTGTGTGAGGATGGTTTATTACATCTGTTTAAATGAGATATGTGCATAATGGCAGACAGTATATGATATTATTTTTATTTGTATTTTTATCATTAGACAAGACCGTTAAGTTACAGGGAACTGTTGAGGAGAGTGCAGGAGAATGAAACGGGCGAGCACTTTAACATTGAGCTCAAACTCGTGTGCTGTGGCTCTGATATGCGGACCATTTAAATGAGACTGTGTTGCACACCTTTCTATTATTGAAGTAATGCAATGCATGTAACAACAAAACAGTCCGTGACTGGTCATTTACATGTCTCAATCGCTTCACATGCAAGCAGGCATTTCTCAGCACCTTCAAGAAACATATCGGTCAAATGTGAAAACGTATTGGCCGGTGCGATATTTAAAAAAAAACGTCAGAATATCGGCCGACCGATATCAACCACTAGTGCCAATAGCATCCAGTGAGCAGCAGTTCTGTGCCCTTGTTGATGAGAGAGGTCGGCAGAGAATGGCCAGACTAATTCAAACTGGCAAAGTCTACGGGAAATCGGATAACCATTCTGTACAATTGTGTTGGGAAGAATATCATCTCAGAATACTGTTCTGAGATGCATGTTGGTGCTGTTTTGGTGGCATTAGGGGGACCTACACAATATTAGGCAGGTGGTTTTAATGTTTTGGCTGATTGGTGTATAATACTCCATGTGCAACCATGTACAATCTGTGTACTTCACTCACATATTTGACCAAGTTTCATGCATGTACAGTATGTGCAGTATAATATATGCAATTTCAAGACATATTTATTGAATACAGTGAATTGTACATTTTATAAAGCTAAAATGTGACCAATATGATGAAAAACGAATGATAAAATATGATTTATAAAATGAATATTTTCGTAATGTTCCTAGTTAGTTCCCTTGGATAATTAACAGCATTAGCTGAGAGATAATTTACTTTATATTTAAGCACGCTGTACATGAAAACTGAAGTGTAACAATATGAATCAATATCGAATAGAGAGCTTGTTAATTGCAATTGAATTAAATTGGGAAATTTGTCTCAATACTCGCCCCTGCTTAGGATTATGACCTATCCATCCTGTTGTGTTTATGATCACAAGTGTAACCACTTAAGGTACTTCAAAGCATTCTGTGTTATTGCTGTTTCCAGTCCAGAAAACAATGGTAATACTTGGTTGACAGTATTTCACATCTTTTGAAAATACTTCCTTATGAGCAGCTAATGTTTAACCGCTAGTTGTATGTGTCATAATTTCCCATCATGCCGACAGAACCCAGCCACATAAAAGGTCAAACTCCCATCTCTTCCTCTAGAAACTCATTCTTTTGTCTGTGGTTAATGTGTAGCTGTATAGCATTGAACTCTGATATCCGGACAGCGTTCGCATCAGGACTTGACTTCCTGATTCAGGCGGGGAATCATCTTGGCAATTGATCAGTCAGCTCCGGCATAATAAACCAAGCTCATTGGAAGTGCCTGGCAATTGTCGTTGATTCTACAAATGAAATGGGTTTTATTTTTGTGCGTGATTATGAGTGCAGTGTGCCAGAAGCATGGAGCATCAGTGCAAGCTGGTGAATGTGAACTAGGGTCAGCGAACATGGTTTCTCTCCAGTCAGCGATCAGTGTTTGAGCTGGTGTAGGTGGCCCAACTCTCAAACGAACTTGCTGGCAGACGGTGCTTTGTTGGAGCATTGAGGACTCAAGTGGAACCGAATGGGAAAACTACACTGTAGCCGTTTCTGTCATGCTTTGGCCCGCATTGAATGTATAACATAGGCCCAGAGCAGTTGTAGCCTATTCGTTAAGAGGATGTAGAAAGAGGCTTGTTTTCAAGTTTGATATCAAGTAGAATATTATTTACATTTCCTGGAACACAATTGGACCTTATGTCACTTTTGCAAACTTGTTCACAAACAACGTGACCAATGATGATAAACTACTAAAATAGAATTAATCAAATTCATATTTTGGTAATGTACCTTGTTAAGGTCCCTTATATAATTAACAGCATTAGCTGAGAGAGATTTGCTTTCAAATGTGAGCAAAAGGGACATTAACTGAAATATACCCATATGAATCGATATCAAATCTAAAGCTTGTGAATCATAATCAATATACATACCTAGACCTAGTGCTAACTTGACTTGAAAATTACAGCATACTAAAAGAACAGTTATTCGTATCGGAATGGACTAGTGCCAAAAATAATTGATACTCAAACTTGGTTGAAAAAAATGGTGTTGTGCAACCCAGCTGAACGCATTGTCGAACATGCTTAAAAATGTGGGTCTAATAAATGAGCACACAACATAATGTGTAAAACTTTGTAAACAATGGCTATTCAGTTTCTTCAGAAAGCTCTAGAGCTTTTAGCGTAACAATGTCCTAATTCAACTTTTAAATTAAAGTTGTCTGATCACATTTCCCAGCATATTTCTTTGTCCATTCAGGACATGTTTTATTTTTAATGGACCGTTTCGTAAAGCTGGTTTTTAGACCAATGAGGTTTTTCAGTGGGCGTGGCTACCCGGCGTGTGATTGATTGCAGAAAACAATATAGCAATAGTTTCATATCACGCATCGGGCGAGTATAGTTGTTTTCAGATATCATTAACTTCATAACTAAATTACTAAATCAACATTGTGTCCTTTATTTCCCACTCACATGTTCAAGCAGCATCTAGCTGTGGAGTGCCGACAGAAAGCTTGTGAAAGTGTTAATCACTAGAGATAGAAAGAGACCAACCACTGAATACATGTTCTGTGCAGTCTGAACACTAGATGAGTCATGCGCAGGCCAACAGTGTATTCTATTTTCAGGGGTGTTACAAAAACACCACACAATGAGCAGTGTAGGCTTGACCTAAAACTACCCACATCACCCTCTGTAGAGGCGCAGATTTTACAGATGTATGCTTTGACATAGACATTTATATTGGGGCTTGTAGAGATTAAACAGGGTTTCCGTGGGTCTTAAAAAGGTCTTAAAGTCGTAATTCGCCCTTCTGCAAAATAAGGCCTTAAAAAGGTCTTAAATCGGTCAAAAGGTCATTGTTTTCTCGTTGCATTTAGTTAGGGTGACCAGACGTCCCATTTGAAGAGATGTGTCCTGACAATTCTGTAAACATTGTAATTATGTCCTGGTTTCAGCTGGTAGGCTCACTGATTTGTTTCTACTTAGATTTGATGTACGCATTTTACTTCACTCTATTGTCTTTGGTGTCGTTTGCAGAGAAGTTTAGCAATTTCGAAGCTTTGCTCGTTGATTTGACGATACTTTCATTCTAGTCTTTCTGCTGAAATGTATCTGGATACCGTGGCAATGACGTCATACGCTTGCCGTGCACTCCTTGTCATCCTGTCAGTCAGCACAAGTAGATATGCACCAATAAACAATGTGTTTTCAACAACGAGCTGAAAGAAGGCGATCCATTTCTTCGTGCAGCACGTGAATATGTAAGCGAGCATTTTTCTGTAATGTTAATTTCTCCACAAGCACGGAGGGAAATTGGATAATGTCACATTTAGACAGAAACACTGCACATTTCACGTAGTACAAGCACTTGTATGTTCAGATGTGGGGGTTGTATTTTAAATTTTTGGTTACTATGTTGTAAATTTGTGCTAAAATGTGAAACTGACTTGACAAGTCATTTCATAATTACACATGCATTATGACATCATATGGATAGGATAGGCTACATGGAATTTGTACATTTTAAAAAAGCTCAAATATGGTTAAATCATGAAAAAACTGAATCTAAAATAAAATATACATTTTCACAAATGATATAGCCTATACAGTTAA
The DNA here is from genome assembly GCF_025860055.1 of Xyrauchen texanus. NCBI lineage: Eukaryota > Metazoa > Chordata > Actinopteri > Cypriniformes > Catostomidae > Xyrauchen > Xyrauchen texanus. The sequence continues at coordinate 57,825,477 of NC_068276.1, forward strand.
GAGTAGACGTTTGCATAACCCTTTTGTATTCATAAGTTTCCACACCCCTTTCAGAATGTATACAAATACCCAATAAGAGATTATATTTTGTATGTAGTACTGCCCTTCAAAAGCTACATAGCAAACAATTTACTCTTATTTACACAAATCGCAGTGTTCAAAAGTTTGCACCCCTTGGTTCTTCTTATGTTGCCTTCTTGAGCGTCAATAATTGTTTGCACCTTTTGTAATAGTTGTGTATTAGTCCCTCAATTGTCAAAATCTGGACCTCATCTATAGCCACTGTTGGGAAAACTCAAATGTGCAGAAGCTGCTGAGAAATTTGACTGTAGTTGTTGTTTTTTTTTCTGAAGAAAAGTGGACATCACTGCTCAGGACAAAGGATGGATTCATGAACGGTTATTACACAAACAGTCATTGATCGAGAAAGCAACACACTATGTTAGAAACCAAGGGAAGGATTCCCCCCCACCGCCCTACACACACGCATTGATTCCTTCAATTTTCTTTAGTTGGTCTTAGAAAGGTCTTAAATTCTTAAATTTAGCTACATAAAACCTGCAGAAACCCTGTTAAAATCGTACAATATTTGCAAATCTTGCGCCAGCCTTCTGATAATTCTGGTTTCTTGTTTTTCTAGCACAATGTATGAGTGATCACAGCATTCAGTGACATGAGTCAAATCCCAAAGCCAACATTTGCATACTTGGTCATTTCTGTCCTATTCTCACAGTGCTGCCATCTACTGGCTGGAGTAACACATTGCTCAAATGGGCAGGTTGCGATCAGCATTTCATATCCGTAATCTACTATGTACATATAACAACCGTTAAGGATGATACTTGTGTAAAACAAACAAATTGATAATGGCAGGGTTGTACTTGCCCTTAAATGAATAATTCACCCAAAAGGAAAATTCCTTCATCTTTTATTCACTCATGCCATCTCAGATGTGTATGACTTTCTTTCTTCTATTCTTAGAAGAATATTTCAGCTCTGTAGGTCCATACAATGCAAGTCAACAGGGTACAAAACTTTGAAGCTCAAAAAGCATATAAAGGCAGCATAAAAGTAATCCATATGATTACTATGATTGATTGTAATCAGAATGAGCTTTATTGTCAAGTATGATTACACATACAAGGAATTTGTCTTGGTGACAGAAGCTTCCAGTGCACAAACAATATAACAACAAGATAATAGAATAAAAATGAATAGAAAATATAAGTATATATAAAAATGCACAATAGGACAAAAATATATACGTATGAACAAATACAAATCTGTTTTATACAGATGCAAGGGAATGTAATGGCAGAAGAGGTAGGGTATGTTGGATAAATATGAATGGACTAAGCTGTGTATTGCACATTATTATTGCTCAATGGGGCAGTTTTAACTGTTCATGAGATGGATAGCCTGAGGGGAAAAACTGTTCCTGTGCCTGACGGTTGTGGTGCTCAGAGCTCTGTAGCGCCGGCCAGAAGGCAACAGTTCAAAAAGGTAGTGTGCTGGGTGAGTGGGGTCCAGAGTCATTTTTCCAGCCTTTTTCCTCCCTCTAGAAGTGTAGTTATTGAAGGGAGGGCGGGGGTAACCAATAATCCTCTCAGCAGTCCAAACTGTTCTTTGTAGTCTTCTAATATTTTGTAGCTGATGTCCCAATCCAAAAATGTCTTAAAGTAAATACTCCAGTGTTTAAATCCATGTCTTCAGAAGTGATATAATAGGTGTGGGTGAGAAACGGATAAGTTTTTAAGTCCTTTTTTTCCCCAAACTGCCCTCCTAAGCCCACTTCTCTCCTCAGAGTTTTTCTTTTTGTTTGTTTTTTGGCAATTTCCGTTCTTCACGCATAGTGCCGCCACCTGACCAAGGAGGAGAATTTATAGTAAAAACTGACTTAAATATGACGTAAATACTTATGATTTTGGTTCTGAAGATATGAATTTAACCGCTGTAGTCATATTGGTTACTTTTATGCTGCTTTTGTGCTTTTTGGAGCTTCAGAGATTTGGACCCTGTTGACTTGCATTGTAAGGACCTTCAGAGCTGAAATATTCTTCTAAAAATCTTAATTTGAGTTCAGCAGAAGAAAGTCATTCACATCTGGGATGGCATGAGGGTGAGTAAATGATGAGAGAATTTTAGATTTTGAGTGACCTATCACTCTAAATGAATTTTGTTTAGACGTTTGTCATGGTAATGCTTTGTTTTGGATATGTAATATTTGGTAATGGCATAACTATTTTTTAAGTACCTTGGAGTACCATGGGTATACAAGGGCCCAACTATAAGGATGGCCCGCTGGCCTGAATACATTTATAATATGAAATTATGAGATTGATTTCTGATAGTCTTGGAAGCATTCGCTAGAATGTGTTGAAATGATTATTTTCCAGCAAAAGTGTGTTTGAATGTATAGCTTTCATTGAGTTACTTTACCGCAGTTTTTTTTTTAAAAACCTATTAAATTGTTTGACCGTTTCAGTACAATGAAATATCTCAAGGTACCATGGTGCTACCATCTGATACCATCACTGTACCATTGAACAGTACTTTTTTGTCTTGTGATGGAGTTTTACCAAACTCATTTTATAAAGTATTTCGATTCACTGAGAGAGGAAACATAGGGCAACTAAAGAATGTACATACATAGTGTAATTGATACAGTTTTGTATATCTGTCTCTTTCAGTTGAAGGTCTGCCTCAGGTCTTTTATTTCGGGCCCTGTGGGAAATACAATGCCATGGTTCTGGAGCTGCTGGGCCCCAGTCTTGAGGACCTCTTTGACCTGTGTGACCGCACATTCTCCCTCAAGACCGTCCTTATGATCGCCGTTCAGCTGGTGAGTGCACAGACCGCTACTATGGGGGTCAAATCCTCCCTTTTATTTTAGAATTTGCAATTCCCATGTGTTATTGGGAATGCGCATCCTGTATGTGTGTAATGCGCATCCTGTATTTAATTTCCATAGATTTCCCGCATGGAGTATGTGCATTCTAAAAACCTCATCTATAGGGATGTGAAGCCAGAAAACTTTCTCATCGGACGACAAGGAAACAAGGAGCAGCACATCATTCACATCATAGACTTTGGCCTTGCGAAAGAATACATCGACCCAGAAACCAAAAAACACATTCCCTACCGGGAGCACAAGAGCCTCACTGGGACGGCTCGATACATGTCTATTAATACACACTTGGGGAAGGGTAAGTGTTTGATGCGTCCCTAGCCCGCTACTATAATGGACTAAATTTAAATTTGACATGAAATTTATCCTGCCAAAATCTCCACCCTCTTTCTTTTGTTACTTTTGGAATTCACTAACTAAAGAATACCCCTACGGTAGTATTTCAAGTAGAGGTCAACGATGGTGGATTTTGCCGATACGATAACTTAAGGTGGTGGAAAATGGCGATAACTGATTAATCGGCTGATAGATATTAAAATAAAAATTTAAAAAATGATTTTTCTTTCCTTAACTTATAGTATGCATATAGACATATAGTCACATTTTTCTTTGCATGCCCTCGCTTGACTATATAATCAAAATAACAACTGTGCTTTGATGGTTCTAACCTAGACGCCGGCCACAGAGGAACACGGAGGAATAAAACATTTTTAAACCATTGCCATATATTTTTGATGATAACCGATTGTCCCAACAAGCAACTATCGGCACCGATTAATCGGTAAAACCGATATATTGGTCTGAAGTACCTTGGAGTACCTTATCAATACCATAGTATATGGATATGGTGTTCATTCAGTATCATGGTATACAGTGGCCCCAAGAAGCACTTAAAATATTTGAATGTAATATTTGCATTTTATAACATATCAAAGCAAATGACATCTGTAAACAAATGATGCTAGACCTTTTTTTCACAACTAAGCTTTATTAGCTGTTCATTTTAACCAACTGGTCCCAAGGTCTTTTCTAGTGGATGTATCAAATTTGTTCCCCACAAGTTCACACAAGTGCCCTAAAGTAACCGCAGGTGTAGTTCATCACATTAACTACTCACATGTTCCACTAAAGTTTGACGATCAAAAAGTGTCCAAACGAAGTTGTCCTCATATATTTTCAATGTTCTGTTGATTTGAATGTTTATTGTTGTTTTGCAGAGCAAAGTCGGAGGGATGACCTTGAGGCGTTGGGTCACATGTTCATGTATTTCCTCCGGGGTAGTCTCCCCTGGCAGGGATTAAAAGTATGTTGAACTAGTCTACTAACTCAAACTGTTATTCATTTTGTCCAACAGGATGCCACGACTGAAATGTTCATTTTCACTTGCAGGCTGACACATTGAAAGAACGCTACCAGAAGATTGGGGACACAAAACGAAACACTCCCATTGAGGCTCTCTGTGAGAACTTTCCTGGTGAGACGCCCTTAAAAGATATCATCATCTTGTTTTGTGTCAGATATCAGTTGAACACCTACTTTTCATGATCCAGTAAATTCCTGAATTCTGTCTTGCATTTCCTGTTTCACTCTGAAACCCGGCACATTATGGAAGTAAAATGGGTTCCAAATGGCATTTCATGTGGACAGGGCCAGACTGGTAATCTGGCATTCCGGGCATTTTCCCAGTGGGCCGACACAGGACGAATGGGCTACGATAAGCTAAAATGAGCCGCAGCGTTATGCATAACTGACAACAAAACGGCACTGCGATGTGCAGAAAAGGACAGCGAATCCTCAAGTTTTGGGCCAGTTGCCATGTAGAATCCCGGGCAGATTTATCTTCCCAGTTCAGCCCTGCATGTGGACTAAATGAAGACAATTTCTCTCTCTTTTTTTTTTATTATAACCGATTGTCTTGTCTTAGACCATTGAGGATAAAGCGTACTGATTTTTCCTCATTTGTAATTTCAGAGGAGATGGCCACGTATCTGCGCTACGTCAGGCGGTTGGATTTCTTCGAGAAGCCGGATTACGAATACTTGCGGACCTTGTTTACTGAGTTGTTTGAACGAAAAGGATATACTTTTGATTACTCTTACGACTGGGTCGGCAGACAGATTGTGAGTCAGCATGCTTAGAATGAATTTCTGCATTCCTCTCTACATAGCTCTGTTCCAGAAGCTGGTTAGCTGCCTTGCTGTCTAATGCCTGCACAGCTGCTACTTGCTTCTAAAGAGGCATCCTAACTAAAATGAAACCTCATAAGAGACTGATTTGAAATGCCTTAAATTGGCAGACAGCAACTCTGCATGTCACACCAATGGTGCTCAAGAGACTTGACTCTCAATTGATTCAGAAAGAGTTTGATGTTAGCATATTGATAAGCTAAACTGATGCTCAAATAAGCATAGAACAGACAGAGTGGTGCAAATATTGGGCAAAAATAGTAAATTTTTAATTGGATTGCACTTATACTGTGTTGGATGAAATTGACTCAATCTTAGGTGAATTTTTTCTCTCTCTCTGTATTGCCTAAATATGCTATCTAGGTAGGCAGCTCACTAAATTTTGAAGCAAAGCTGCTGTCTCTGGTTAGATTAAATTATTGCCGTGAATCTGATGTACAATATGTTTTGGTGTGTCTCCCAGCCCACGCCAGTGGGGTCGGTTCACGTGGACTCAGGGGCATCAGCCATCACGCGTGAGAGCCACACACATAGAGACAGACCCTCCCAGCACCAGCCCTTAAGGAACCAGGTAACTTTGATCGAAAGATTGGAGAAGCTTATTTCTATTACGGAAGGAGAAAATGTCCTGCTATGCTCGCATTAGGTTTCTCACGAAAACGGTCAAGAACACATCCAGAAGATACTTTGCCCCGGAAACAGAAGTAGGAAATAAGGAATTACCAGTGAAGCATTTTTTTTTGGACCATTAGGGAAAAAATCGAAATCGTAGTAATATGTTACATAGTAAATATTTTTCTCATTATGGTAATGCAAAAATGATATAGCCTAAATTTTGATGTATTTATACTGTATATAATTGTATAATCAAAGTTTTAAAAAAATGCTGTATTACAGTAATGAGACTAATGAAAGTTAGCTTCACAATGTCTTAAAGTAAATATAATGTCCTTATTAATTATATATACAGTGAGGAAAAAAAGTATTTGAACACCCTGCTATTTTGCAAGTTCTCCCACTTAGAAATCATGGAGAGGTCTGAAATTGTCATCGTAGGTGCATGTCCACTGTGAGAGACATAATCTAAAAAAAAAAATCCAGAAATCACAATATATGATTTTTCAACTATTTATTTGTATGATACAGCTGCAAATAAATATTTGAACACCTGTCTATCAGCTAGAATTCTGACCCTCAAAGACCTGTTAGTCTGCCTTTAAAATGTCCACCTCCACTCCATTTATTATCCTAAATTAGATGCACCTGTTTGAGGTCGTTAGCTGCATAAAGACACCTGTCCACCCCATACAATCAGTAAGAATCCAACTACTAACATGGCCAAGACCAAAGAGCTGTCCAAAGACACTAGAGACAAAATTGTACACCTCCACAAGGCTGGAAAGGGCTACAGGGAAATCGCCAAGCAGCTTGGTGAAAAAAGGTCCACTGTTGGAGCAATCATTAGAAAATGGAAGAAGCTAAACATGACTGTCAATCTCCCTCGGACTGGGGCTCCATGCAAGATCTCACCTCGTGGGGTCTCAATGATCCTAAGAAAGGTGAGAAATCAGCCCAGAACTACATGGGAGGAGCTGGTCAATGACCTGAAAAGAGCTGGGACCACCGTTTCCAAGGTTACTGTTGGTAATACACTAAGACGTCACGGTTTGAAATCATGCATGGCACGGAAGGTTCCCCTGCTTAAACCAGCACATGTCAAGGCCCGTCTTAAGTTTGCCAATGACCATTTGGATGATCCAGAGGAGTCATGGGAGAAAGTCATGTGGTCAGATGAGACCAAAATAGAACTTTTGGTCATAATTCCACTAACCGTGTTTGGAGGAAGAAGAATGATGAGTACCATCCCAAGAACACCATCCCTACTGTGAAGCATGGGGGTGGTAGCATCATGCTTTGGGGGTGTTTTTCTGCACATGGGACAGGGCGACTGCACTGTATTAAGGAGAGGATGACTGGGGCCATGTATTGCGAGATTTTGGGGAACAACCTCCTTCCCTCAGTTAGAGCATTGAAGATGGGTTGAGGCTGGGTCTTCCAACATGACAATGACCCGAAGCACACAGCCAGGATAACCAAGGAGTGGCTCTGTAAGAAGCATATCAAGGTTCTGACGTGGCCTAGCCAGTCTCCAGACCTAAACCCAATAGAGAATCTTTGGAGGGAGCTCAAACTCCGTGTTTCTCAGCGACAGCCCAGAAACCTGACTGATCTAGAGAAGATCGGTGTGGAGGAGTGGGCCAAAATCCCTCCTGCAGTGTGTGCAAACCTGGTGAAAAACTACAGGAAACGTTTAATTGCAAAACAAAGGCTACTGTACCAAATATTAACATTGATTTTCTCAGGTGTTCAAATACTTATTTGCAGCTGTATCATACAAATAAATAGTTAAAGAATCATACATTGTGATTTCTGGATTTTTTTTTAGATTATGTCTCTCACAGTGGACATGCACCTACGATGACAATTTCAGACCCCTCCATGATTTCTAAGTGGGAGAACTTGCAAAATAGCAGGGTGTTCAAATACTTATTTTCCTCACTGTATATATGTATATTATTCAATTTTTATTTTTGTTGAAACATGTTTCGTGAGATCCACCCAAATAAGAGAGCATCACACTGCACTTTATGGACAGAGCTGTTGGTGGAGGTGGAGATGATTTCTGAGGGTCAATGCAGTAGATTTAAAAACGAAAACATCAGACCCGCCCACTGCACTCCCACTCAATACACTGGCTGCTACAGCATGCACTGCTTCAGTTTATCATTCCTCAGAGTGCTTGCTGGGAATAGACGTTAGTGAATGCTATGCTGTTTACACATCTCTCTAAAGATTATAATTTTTACATGGATTCATTTGCTCCCGCTTTTTCTGCCTCTTTAAGTTTGAAAGTGCAATGCAGCTTTGCACATCTTTGCCTTATTTTAAACTCTCAGCTCCTGAAGTCTCATTTTGGCTTTTAAAAGGAAGAATTCAAGCTTAAGTGATGTTGACATCATTTGTCTAAAGAGATAGTTCACCCAAAAATGAAAATTCTGTCATCAATCACCCTTATGACGTTCCAAACCCGCATTAACCTTTTCAGTGATGTGCAAAGAGAGATTTATCACCATTCACTTTTTTTAAAATGGAAAGAAGATGCTATTAAAGTGAATGAGGCTAGCATTCTGCATAACATCTCGGTTTGTTTTTGGAATGGCATGAGTGTGAGTAAATAATGACAGAACTTTCATTCCTGGTTGACTTGATATGGGTCTTGTGAGGGAAGAAAAGTGCAGATATATTTAGAACTCCTTGGCTGTAAGACACAAGGGCCTCTTAAACCACATCATCATCAGTTTGGATGTAGTTTTAGTGTTTAGTGAATGTGTTTAGAGGGCAGAACGGCTCTAATTAATGCACATCTCTTTGGCCCTTCAAGGTCACCTGAGATGTAAAGATGTGTCACGCTGACTGTGAATTGTTTTCTTAAAATGGAAATCATGCGTTCCTGCAGACCCATTCACATTGGGGGCTAAATTTCACCCAGTGACATGGCTATTACAATAGCTAATATTAATGGAGTTTGCTAAGGCAAGCATTGCTTTTAACTATCGGTCGTACACCCTGTCTACACTGGACGTGAGCGGTGCAACGTATCAAGTCAAATCGCTCCCAATATATTATGCTGTCCACACTAGGTGTGACTGTCATGCCGCTTTACACTGACAGTTTATGGACACCCCGATTTATTTATGACACGTTGCACGTGCTTGACGCTACAGCTGATAGTCGTGCACGTCATCTTTTTAAAACAATCGCTTCTACACGTCCTGTGTCGACAGCCTCAAATCATTGCAACGCGACAACGGTCGCTTTCGATGTAGGCAAGGTGTTAGGAGTTTTAAACTTTGGCACATAAAGGCAAATTAAAGTGCACATATTGCAAATTTGTCATCAGCACTACGTGAGGACTGTTCATGTGCAGCCCAGTTTTTATCGATTTATTTTTTGACGGACTGTCTGCGTCTGTGTTTATCGTCTACCCATGAACCTCACGTTAACTGTAATAATATCACAAGAGCAGTCGCAGTGAGCATGCGGCGACTGGGTCTGTATGGGCTCATGGTCAAGAGTATACTCTTGACCATGGGGTGCAGTGGTGGCTCAGTGGTTGAGGCTCAGGGTTACTGACCAGAAGGTTGGGGGTTCAAGCCCCAGCACCACCAAGATGCCACTGTTGGGCCCTTGAGCAAGGCACTTAACTCCAGGTTGCTCCGGGGGGATTGTCCCTGTAATAAGTGCACTGTAAGTCGCTTTGGATAAAAGCGTCTGCCAAATGCATAAATGTAAATGTAAATGAGTATACTTTGAAAGGCTGAACGCTCAACCCCGGCATGCGGGGAATAAAAAGTATAACCTAGCCTTTACTTGTCCTGCACTGTTTGCACTACTGACATAAATGATATTGCACATTTTTAGTAGATACTGACAGAAATGTGCATTGCACTCTGTTTAAATAGACATTGGAAGATTTTCTACTTCACTTTGTGGTGTGAATAGCCCTTACTACCAAGATTTTTGGTAGAAGGAACATGCACACTTCCTATATCACTCTACAGCACTACGGAGCCCTTTCAAAGACAGGGATGGAATTGAGTTTTTTTGCGTGCTCTCTCAATAACATCTGCATCCCCTCACAATAGTTTCACGTTTCTCTCGCAATAATACATTTTGTTGATACCATGCAGTTGCCATGTTTATTGGTGGAAACCACGGCTTTTCTATAGTAACCACTACAGTTCCAAGTTTTTTTGGCGGAAACATGATTTTACTATAGATACTGTAGTAATCTAGGCTGTAGTTGTAGGCTGTAGTAATCCTTGTTTTTTGGTGGAAACCATGGTTTTAAAATAGTAATATTGAAATAATTACATAGTACTTATTATTTTAATTTTTTTGGGAGGATCCCTTGGTTTTAAAACGGCAGACTGGATCCATATAGTTTATTGTAGATTAACCATGGTTAATCTTGTGGTTACTATGGTTTTACCACAAATACCATGGTTAAACTATGATAACTGTAGTAAAAACATGGTTTTACCACAGTTGCCATAGGGTTTTGGTAGTAAAACAGTGTGTACCACCAACCATCGTTTTCCTGTACTATTACTATGGTTTCACTATGAATATCATGGTTAAAATGGTTAGTGTTGTAAAACCATGGCAAATGTATTGGGAGGTAATGGAAACTAATGCGAGGGCACACAAAACTATTTAAGAAACAAGAAAATTCCACCCTGTCTTAAATGGCTCCGTAAGAGCACAGCATATTTACACAGGCACTCTGATTTGTGTAGGCCCCATTCACACCTTCTTAATATTGTCATGCCACAAGGGGCTTTTATTGAAACTATACCACAGCACAACACAATTTCAGATGTACATTTGGATTTTTACATTTGTTGTCTTACATCTCAGAATGGGTTCCTCTTCATGTTAAGGTCTTCTAGTCTAGTACATGACTTAATATGATGCCCTTCAGATTTTTATATACTTTAACATAACAGGTAGTTCAGTCTTAGTTTTTAATAACAGTCAGATCTTACTGTCTAATTTCAATGTCGGATGCTTGATTTGCTACACATGGTGTCCAAAGCTTGGAGAATGTACACTGTTTCTTTTCCTCTGTTTAAAGGGAAATATTACCCAAAAATACAAATTGTGTTGGCATTTGCTCACCATCATGTCATTCCAAACCTGTAGGACTATCTTTCTTAGGCAGAACACAAAAAGAAAAATTTTACTAATATCCTTGTCTGTCATAAATACCCAAAAGTGTCATAAAAGTCCATGAGACTCAAGCATATATTCCAAGAATGCTTAAGCCTGCTAAGTACGTTTTTCAGTAAAGACCATGACATCCATTGCATGTTCATGAGTGCTATGAAGAAGCTCGTTCACAGAGGAAATCGTGTTTACACAAGAACTTGCGTTCACTGAAGAAAAGAGAAAAAAGTATATTTTGAGTAAAAAGATAGATTTGGATATTCATCAGAAATGTTCCTTTTACGTTCTGCTTAACAAAGAAAGTCATACGGGTTTGCAACAGCATGACAGAATTTTCATTTTTGGGCAAACTTTTCCTTAAATGTGTTTTTGTTTATTTTGTGCTGCTTGTATTTTATTGGACAACTTGGTCCTCAGTCACTAATGCCGTTTCCTGGCTTTGACTGGCTCTCTTTGTTTCTCTTTGGTTTTCATTCCTGCATTGTGCTGCATGCCACCTGGCTTCACTCCGCCCTCTTGCACTCACTCACCACACCTCCCCTCCCTCCCGCTCCGCCTCCTCCATCTGCCCAGACGGCCGTCTCTGACCGCAGAGGAGCTTGGGAGGTGCAACCCAACCGGCAGACAAACTCCTCGTATCTGACCTCCCACCTGGCGGCGGACAGGCACGGGGGCTCAGTTCAGGTACTGCTTCATCCCTCGCTCGACTCCTCCTCCTGTGTGTGCTCATATTTACAATCATCTGCAGCTCCCCACACCTCGTCTCAGATTTTACAGTAGAGCTCCTCCTCTATGGGTTCCCCTTTTGTCTGTTCTCGTCCTAATTAAAAACCATAGTATGTAGCATGTATACTAGAAAACGGGGCCACATGGCAAATGGTGAAAGAGAAGCACCTAAGTTTGCTGCCATTGAAAACTTAGCTAAACAATTTACTTATTTATTTATTTGTAGCAAGCTATTGCTCACAAGACCTCACAGTGACATCATTTTGTTATTTACAAAAAGTCGTAGAAGTATGCCAAAAATTTTGCTAATACCTCAAGGCATTTTCAAGATATGAGCAATCAAACATAGTGGCCTCGTTTTGTTTGGGCCACCCTTGTAGATGCAAGTAGACTTAACTCCGATAGGCTATTTAAATATTGTTGTTTCTACTTAATCATTTTAGTTATAGTGACACTCCAAACGACTATTTGCAACAAAACAACTCAATAATACCAAAGATCTAAAACCTCTGTTTATAGAATTTATTTTAATTAACAACTATTTAAATCCCCCCATAAGGGCCAATTGCCTTTAACCAAGAAAACATAAATAATTCAAGTACAATGGATTATGGGTATTCCCCATGGCTTCTATTTTGTACTCAATCGTTTGTTAAAAACCTAGAGATTTTTAAGCTAAATAAGTTCAAGGAACATCGATGTTTTGAGCCTGAAACTTAACGTTCAAGTCATTTTTAATTAAGACAACTTGATTTTTCCGGTAATGAGTGCAACAGTGCCCGCCCACTTTTCCAGCTGTCTTGGTTCCGGAAGTATTTTTCCCATTCATTTGTTCTAAGGGGATTTCATAGTGAGCTCTAAGCCATGAACTAAACCAACCGGGTGAATCACGCCATTGCAAACCGGTTTGAAAATCAGACAAAAAGATTAAAGTTACAAGACTGTGTACTGTCTTTACTGAGTGCCTAACCTACGATACAGGAAGCATTGTGAATGGCGTAATCAAATTAAAAATGAATAAAACTCTTGATTTAAAGTTGTTAAATAGAAGTATAGCCACAATATATTTTAATTCTATAAATGTTCAGAAATGTGCAAATAGACTAGTAGTTTGAGAGTGTAGGGAGACCGACTGACATTCAGAGTTGGCGGTCACGATTCGGGAACCCGACTGCTGCGATTTATTGAATCAATACTTTAGATCCATGTATCAAGTTTTATTTTACGTGAACGTTTTTGATGTGTGCATTCATATAATTTTGGACTGTTCAATTAATGAAGAAGCTGGTTGTTAAAATAAGTGGAAACTTAAATCGGTTGGTCTCTTCTAATACGAGAGATTGAAACTGATTGCGGATGTTTCTCTTGCGCATTTGACACCATTTTGGTCTCGCTTACTTTAAGGAGTACCATGTCATTTTTGTTTACAACGGTAAACCATTTCAGAACTTGTTTTAAACAGTAACAATTGCGACATTGTGACGCATCGTAATGTGTGTATATAATAATAATAATAATAATAATAATAATAATAATAATAATAATAATAATGACGTGTTTCACAGTGTGCATTTACCGGGAGGTAGTTGGCGATACATAGACCTACTGTGAATGTTTGAAACTGTTTTTATTATTATGTAATGTGCAAACTTTTCCTCATTCCAACTCCTTTACCTCATCCATTTTTGGGGGTTTGTTGCCCACTTCTTTAGTATTCCTCTACCATTCTTACACGAATCATCTAACAATAATAATAATTTTCCCCCTTCTAATTGATTCAAATAAGAAAGATACCAAAAGTGTATAGGGTATTTAGTAACCCAAGATTTGTAATATATATTTCCACTTCTATAAACCATATTTTTACTACGACAGGATATCTGTTTCTTTATTACGAGACAAATGAGTGCCATATTCATACAAATTGCTACCATGTGTAGATTTTCTGCGCAATGGTGGTGAATTTCAGTATCCCATATGTGTGTGTACACAAATTATAGATGCTCTTTGTTACTCAAGGTGGTGCTGATGTTTCATTGATTGACTTGATTTACATTTGGCATTATTTAATGAAGAAACAACATGGAAATAAACTATTTACACAGGAATAGTTTAGGCTATTGAAATTTGGCTGTACTACTGATATTATGTCATTTTTGCATCTATTTAGACTCGAGAAGTGCCTTAGAAAATAAAGCCTATGTGTAGCTTATGTGTATCTTATGTGTAGCTCGATATGCTTTTGACAGACAGCCAGAGAAGTGCGGAAGTTATGAATCCCGTTCTATCATCCGTTGCATTACCTCTTTCATATATGGAAAATAAAGCATCAAAATATAACAATGCATTCTGTTTTTTTTCTCACTATCTGAGCATTTTGTTGATCCATTTGTGATCGCTAAAGACTCAAGGTATATATTAATGTCAGTGATGGTGTAGTGGGCTAAAGCGCATAACTGTTAAGCAGAAGGTTGCTGGTTCGATCCCCACAGCCACCACCACCGTGTCCTTGAGCAAGACACTTATCTCCAGGTTGCTCCGGGGGGATTGTCCCTGTAGTAAGTGCACTGTAAGTGGCTTTGGATAATAGCATCTGCCAAATGCACAAATGTAAATGTAAAATGTTAACTGTGGCTCTGGGTGCTACTAGCTCATCTCAGCAATGTTGAGTAGTCGATTTCTGCCGGAGTTGCCAAGTTGGAAGTCTAAAATCAAGTGGTGTTCTTTTGTACTTTTCCAAGTAGGAGGTTGGAAAATGGAAATTATGACTTTACAAGTTGAATGAAATACAGCATAAGATAAAGGCTGAGATCATCAGAATAATAATTTTAGCACCTGTTGTCTTCGGTACTGCTATGGGAAAAAACTAATGCAATATTCAGCTTTGTTCTCGTGTTGATCATCAAGTCAACTTTATTGATTTCTGATTTTATCAAATGATAACATGCGTATCATATTTTGGCCACATTTGATTGGGATCCAATTAAATGTAACCTAAACCCAACCTTAACCCATATTAAGTACATGTAGTTACCTAATATTACTCAGTACTATCTTGGGTAAGTACACCAAGTATGCTGAAAGTACACGTATTGTAAAAACAAGTGCAACTGATTTAACTCACTTTGCAATAGTAAATGCACAAATAAACTAATATGTTTAAGCTGTCATTACTTTGAGATGGGAGACTGAATTATCTCATTTGGTCAAGTCAAATTAGCATTGTTACACTGATGCCACCTGATTTGACTTTGTTTTCATACGTCTTTTTCTGCCACAGGTGGTGAGTTCGACTAATGGTGAACTAAATGCAGACGACCCACTGGCGGCCCACTCAAATGCACCAATCACAGCACAGGCAGAGGTGGAGGTGGTGGATGAGGCCAAGTATGTGCACCCAGCTTCACACTCCTATACGTTGTCTTTACCTTGTGTCTTATTGGCACAAGGTGTCCTGTAGCACTCAAGGTTTTGTACATGACTTCCCCTTTACCTTCATTGTTCCATTGCCATCTGTTCCTCTGTAGTGTTGTGTGTACTGTAGGTGTATGGAATTGTAGCATTGCGTTTCCCATGACAAATGTAGAATAAATTATATTTCAGTGCATCAGCTGATCAGTAAACTCAACAGGGACAGTCTAGCCAACAACAAATGTTTATCATGACACCTGTGATGCCTTAAAAATGCTGTTTAGGTAGGCAGTTCACTAGGTTTTGGAACCAAGCTCATATTTACGTTGAAAGTGTAGATGGCAGAATTCATAATGGTGCAGCCAGTGAGTTCACTTGTAATAAAAAGGCAATTAAACTCTTGTTTTAATGCACCTTATGTCCCTGTGCATTTGAGTTTCAGTTATATAAAACATCCTGTCTGAGATAATAACAAACAGATATTCTTGTAGTTCTTTGATATCTTAAAAAGCTGTGTGTCTTTGATTTATTGATGAAAGTAGCGCTGACTGTGCAGCGGGCTTTATCAGTTAACTCGACGGCACAAACACACAAGGTCGCCATGGTTATTACACAGTATTGATGCTCTGCAGACGTCTTCTGATCTCTCTGATCCTCTACTCTTCTGTGTATTTCCTTTTTGCCTTGACGATAGTAGTTATCATTGTATAATATTCTGCCCATAATGCTGGAACATTGCCGCTTGTAGCAAAGCACTGTAAAGTAGGCTTACATTAATGTCAAAATTGTACTAGTCAATTTTGGAATTGTGGATAAAAGTGGATGGGGAACTGTGGCTGCTCAAAAAATACAAAAAGGCCAGCAGTTGATCTGACTGAGAATTCGAAGCAATATATACCCAAAGGGCTTTTGCACACTTGTGACACAGGCACCTGTGTCTCTTTCTTCGGCCGAAGATATATACAGTATCTTACAAAAGTGAGTTTTTGTAAATATTTGATTATATCTTTTCATGTGACAACACTGACGAAATGACACTTTGCTACAATGCAAAGTTGTGAGTGTACAGCTTGTATAATGGTGTAAATTTGCTGTTCCCTCAAAACAACTCAATACACTGCCATTAATGTCTAAACCGCTGGCAACAAAAGTGAGTACACCCCTAAGTGAAAATGTCCAAATTGGGCCCAATTAGCCATTTTCCCTCCCCGATGTCATGTGACTCGTTAGCGTTACAAGGACTCAGGTGTGAGTGGGGAGCAGGTGTGTTAAATGTGGTGTCATCGCTCTCACACTCCCTCATACTGGTCACTGGAAGTTCAACATGGCACTTCATGGCAAAGAACTCTGAGGATCTGGAAAAAAAGAGAATTGTTGCTCTACCTAAAGATGGCATACATTAATGATGATTGCTGCACATATAAACTGGCTCAAGACCAATTGACCAATCCGCAGAATATATTCTGGCCTGTAATTGCTGAAGAGTGTGCATCTTGTACCATATTCACTAGAGCAGTGGGCTGGTGAGCTGAGGACAACACTACTTTAATCCAAATTCCTTATATTTATTCTCTTTCAACACTTTCCACTTATAAAGGGATAGTTCTTCCATCTCTCTCTCTGTCTCTCTTGTGTCTTTCTGTTGGTCTCATGTTGCCGGCATTAAGTTTGTCTCATCGTCTCACCTCTGTGTAATAATCTCTGTCTTTTCTCTTTTCACACTCTTCTGTAGCTGCGTGAAAATGCTCAACTTGTGGTGAGTCCCTCTCTCCAGTCCACATCAAACCTAAAGTGAAGTGGACCAGCCTAGACTGTGGCCATAAAGATCTAGCTTGCATTAAGACTCAGATCTGCTATCGCAGTTAAATGCAAATTTAGTTATTCATGCTCTGAGTTTGAAACGGGAAGAGAGAGGCCTGGTAAAGTCTGATTTCAGAGACTGAAATTTTTGAATGTTGATTGAAAGTATGCTGAGAAGTCTCTAATATCTCGACTTATTTACATATGGCAAGCCCAAAGATTACATGAGAATGTAGAAGTCTGTACTATCTAAAATTGCACTCGTACAATGCAGTGTGCAGCCCTTAATCAAATCTCATCTTACTGAATTACCAATTCTACAACAGCTTATTTAATTTTTGAAAGAATTTATAATGTCAAACTGTTCACATTTTGTACCACATCATTGTTGAATTTTAGATTCTGTTGGGTTGGCACATTCCAAGGGTGTTAAATGTTTTGTTTTTATGTTTGTGAAGTAGTTGCTGGTTTTGTTGACAGCATTAGTTGTGCTTCAATTACACACTTTTTAAAATTGTCACATTTTCAAAGGAACAATTATCAGGGGCCAAGCATCCCATAGAACCGTAAGCGGGAAAGTTGTGAAATTTGGCACACAGATAGAGGGCAGTCTGAACATTAACTGGAGCACATTTGAAGTCTCTAATTCAAACCCTCTAGCGCCACCAACTGCCCAAAGTTTCACACTTGTTTATGCTAATAACTTTTGAACCGTTTAGTGCTAGTATAAAAATTATTTTTCCTCCGATTCCTTTGCTCAAGACGAATCGATTGCACCATATTTCATCATTTTACGTCTTGAAAATTGTTCAAAAATCAAGTATTTCTAACTTCTAGACAGTTTGCCCAATTTTCACGAAAATTGTTCTCTCATATAACGTGCAAACAAATTAGACGTAGAGCACATCAAATTGGACTTGAGGCTATATCTCCGCAACGCTTTAGCATATTCACACCAAACTTGGTGTGTGTTATGACAACTATGACCTGAGGACACATGCACAGTTTCAGCACAGCACCACCTAGTGGTCACGAGATATGAAAAATACATTTTTGTGCTTATAAACTTCTGAACGGTTTCACCTAAAATCACAAATCTGGTCTTGTTAGATTCTGTGCGGTATGACGAGTCGAATGATACCAAATTTTGTCCGTCACCCATTTTGAATATATTTGTAAAATGCTTTATTTTTCAAACGCATTGACATATCGTTACGAAACTCGCTATGTGTATCAATGTCCTGAAGGTACTCAAAAGTTTTCAAACAGTGCCACCTTCTCGTCAAAAATTATACCAAATTTCATAAATGCTAACTTTTGATTACTTTGTGCTATTTTCATGAGATAAGTCTTGGTAGATTCTGTGGGTCATGCCAAGAACGTGGATTCCAATTATGCCATGATCGATCGAACATACTTTCCACCATTTTGAAATCCTTTAAAAATCAACTTTTTTTAACTCCTACAGCATTTGTCAGATTTTAACCAAAATCGAATCAGACCACCTTCAGACCATGCCGACAAGAAGTAATTGATTTTGTATTCATTGATCAAACCATTTTCATTTAACATAATGAATTTGATGGCCCGGAGCTTGAATGGTTTTCAGGCTCTATCTCAGCAATGCTTTGACGTATTGACATAAAACTTTATATCTGTCATCATGACCGCACCTTGACCATACCGTATCAATTTGGTGACAGCTCCACCTGTTGGTCAAAAGTAATACGCTTTTAAACTATTTTGTCTAAAATCATGACCAGACTGCTTTAAATTTTTTTTGTTTTTGCCATTTGTTGTGCTTAATAATGGTTGATGTGCTTGGCCCCTTAATTGCTTCTTGCAGCTATATTTATTATTATTATTCATCCAAAAATTCTTGAGATTGCCAAGATTAATTTGTACTGCTTACAAAGTGGTAACTGTGTATCAGAAATCAGAATAATTCACTTTTTTTTTTTTTTATTGAATTTTTTGAAAAATGTTATTATAATTTTTTTTATTAGAATGTAATCTCTAGGGAAAGTGAGAAATCTGAAACTGGAAGCACCACTTTATTTATTTTGTTCCAGAAATGTGAAAATCAATACTACCTGTTTTCAGTACATTTATTTTATTTGTTTTTTTACAGCAATTAAAATATTAAAGGGAATATAATGTAATTCAGTAAAATAAGGGACTTGGTTAAGGATCTAAATATTTGCGGGACACTATTCAGTACAGATTATGTTTTATTTCTTGTTAGAAACGTATCCAGAAACGATACAGCCAGCAACTGATGCTCCAATATACTGGCTGTTTTTCAGCATCCATTAGGAACATGTTTAGTGAAGTCTTTCGCTTTTTAGTGTGTCAGTCTGGAGCTGTTCTCTTCCTCTGCATGCTCCTTGTTTCCTCCCAACCCATTCTGTTGTGTTGTTGCTATTCAACACCGTTTTATCTGAACGCACATGTGTTTAAGTTCCCCTTCTGTTAACTTCTACTTGTTGTCATTCATAGGCAGCAAGCATTTAGGTCAATAATGATATACTAATACATTCAAACGGCTGTTTTTGACAACGCTGACAATATGTAGCATGGCCTACATACCTGCTACATACTGATGGTGCATGTGTGTAGGGCTGGGCGATTATATGGAATAGTCACTAATATTTTGCAGGCAATTCTTTTCAAAAATATGATTTATGTGGAATTAATTTATAACTTGAAATATTAATATATAGCTACATCTGTTCACGTTTCTGTGACAGCTAAAGGGTGTGCACCCAGTAACTACTCATTATAAGGGAAAAACAAGAGTATGACTTGCATGCAACAGAAAAAATATACATTATTTTGAATTCGTGGAGCAGCAAGAAAAATTCCTGTGAAAGTTTCAGAAATTAACTTGAGTAAATAAGTGAGTAATGTGATTACGGTTTGGCTAAAGAAACATCATTACCATTTTATTAAAGTAATTTTTAGTGGATTACTTGAGTAACTTGTCCAACACTGATGAAATTAATATTTCAATCATTTTAAAGCGCTTTTTTCTTAGAAGAATATCATTAGACACATTTTGCGCACCTGCCTTGTTTTGTGGCTTGCGAGTTCATGAGCATTGAGACGTGCTTTTATAGCATTAAACCTCGGTGTTCAAAATGGCAAGTGCATTAGATTTGGGAAGCCTTACTGGAGTGTGACATCTTCCAGCACTGAATCACGCAATTGCTTCCATGGACAAATGTAGGCATTTTACTATTACTATGGAAAATATTTATTTTCTGAAATAGTTTTGTTTCCTCGCAATACCTTTTGTGTTCACTAGCAATTATTTTGGGTTCCCTCACAAAACCTTTATTCATCCCTTCTGGAAATTAACCATGGTGTTACTACAGTAACTAGAGTTCAACTACGGCATAACCATAAAATGTACTATGGTTTTACTACAGGAACCATATTTGAACTATGACATTCATAGTAAAACCATAGTAAAAAAAAGGCCTAATCATTCAGCCAAATAAACATGGTTACTAAATGTTTCTATAGTAACACATCATGGTTCATTTGTAGTACAAGTAGGCTATGGTTTTTAAAACCATGGATTCCACCATAAAAACGAAGCATGGTTTACCAGTAATTCTGCAGGATCCATGTAACCTCTTTTTGTAGTAAAAACTAGGACTGTGCACGGTTTCATGAACGTTTTTTTTTTTTTTTCTCTGGACGCAGGAATAAAGAACGTTTATTGCAATGGAATTTCCTCAAACACTACTCCAAAATATCAACAGATAAAGTGAGCAATTGCTCCAGCGTCCAGCGCGTGTTAACAATACATAGCAAAACAGCACAGGTGCACAGAAAAGCATGTTTGAAAAACTGACCCAAAACCAGAAACTGGTTTGTCAGAACTCGTTGCGTTCGGGTCAGCTTGACGACCTCTGTTGCATGTGTAGAATAACCGTATAGTGATTTTGGTATTCGAATAGTGACATATCAAGCAGTTAACCGAACGTCGACTATCCGTGCACATCCTTAGTAAAATCCGTGTTACTTGTACCACAAATGAACCCTGGTTTTACTATAATACGTTTTAACTAAAACGTAATTTTTTTGTTGTTGTCAGAATTAATGATGTATTGCCATAGTTGTGGTTTTCCTGTATTATTGCTACAGTTTTACAACAAATATCATAAATGTCATATGGTTACTAAATACCGTAGTTCAACTAGAAATTATGGTTCCTTTCATTTTAGATCACAACACACCGATATCGCAATGTTAATCAAACCTGTTCATAAGTGTAAATAATGTTGGCTATATCGCCCAGCCCTATGTGTGTTATCTCTTGCTGTCAGGCTTGTCATTTTTTAATCAACCAATCAGCTTCCTGCACTGACATTAACATGTGTGTCCTTCCCCAGGTGCTGCTGTTTCTTCAAGAGGAAGAGGAAGAAGAACACGCCACGGCACAAATGAACCTCTGGCCTCTCCACACGAACCCGTTCCTTTGCTTGTTTTTAGAGCGTTAATATAAAGAAATTTTACAAGCCGACTACAGCGAACCCTTAAAACGGTTCAAGGGGACCTACGTTCCAAAACGAAGAGGCATGCACATGTTGCCTCTACGGGGATTGTCTTTTATTGTTGTTTGTGATTTATTTGTATTTTTTTCCCACGTGTTCATTTAAGCATCGACAGGCCTCCAGATCGGCTTCCTCGGACTATCTCTAGGATATTCACAAAAAAGCACTGGAAAATCACCGCACTTCATTTGCTGTCTCGCTTAGTTTACGTTCTCTTTGTCCCTGGTGGTGGACGTTAAGGCGAGGGAGTCTCTGAATGTGCCCTCTCGTACTCTTCCTGCGTGACGGAGACAATTCTAGCCCATTGTGTGATGTAGACGGCGAGAGGGAGAGAGACAACGTCGCCTACGCTGAAGCTCAAATCACCACCGCTGCCCGCTCCAACTCTCAACTCAACACGAGATGGAGACGCGGCTAGTGCATGACCTTGTTCTGTCCGCTTAACCTATATTTTTTTTAAATGTTTTATGTTCATTTGAATATTTGTTGGCTGATTGTTGGTTCTCACGCTGCAGGAAATGGTCCAAGCCTTAGAATATGACTAGCATTTGACGTCTATCGGAGTGATTAATGTACACAGGCGAGTAATAACTTTCGTAACGATGCTAACTGGCCTTTTACACGTGAACTTTGTGAAAGTGTGACGTAAACCGCTCTGATGGTGTGCTTGGACGACGGCGATTTCGAGTGAATGTGATGTTCCACTGACTAGTATTTAAGCTGCTTGTTCTAAAGCACTCCTCCCACTACAAACCCACCAGCCAGTCATGCTGCTTT
Source organism: Xyrauchen texanus (assembly GCF_025860055.1). NCBI lineage: Eukaryota > Metazoa > Chordata > Actinopteri > Cypriniformes > Catostomidae > Xyrauchen > Xyrauchen texanus. The sequence continues at coordinate 57,847,640 of NC_068276.1, forward strand.
CTCCTTTTACGATATCGTACCGCTTTGACGTAAATCTGGATGCTTTTTTATTAGCCGAGGTGGCCAGTGAGACTTTCCTTCTCTCTGCTTTTGTGGTTCTCTTTTGTATCGGAAAACACACTCTTTCTATTCATATAGTCATTTTATTATTTCCAGAAACGGTCCCTGATAGATGTTGTTTTTAATGCTAGATAACTGCTTATAATTCAGGATGAGTTTTGTGCCAGGGTGGCTATGGGTCTTACGCCTAAACGTGCTCCTATAAAGCGGAGGAATATTCAGCTTGCTGGTTCACAACTGTTAGTAGTTGTGTAAGACTCGAGAGGAGAAATAAGATTGATTCTGGGAGGATGCAGACTGACTATAGTGACTGCCACTGCAAAGCATCTCAATTCAATGCCTTAACACGACAACTCTGGCAGAGTCTCTCTGCAATGCGATGTTAAAAAACTCCTCCCATGCCTTCATAGCAGTGCAATACGCATCTCAGTTCTTTGAGGAGGTTTTAGTCACTGAATCTAATGAATAAGAATCAGAGTATGTGGCAGAAAGTGATAACAAAAAAACAAGCCCATCTTTGTAAATGCTCATGAGATTGTTAAAGGGATAGTTCGCCCTAAAATAATTAATTTAATGTCATTATTTACTCACCCTCATGCCATCCCAGATGTGTATGAATTTATTTTTCTGCAGAACACAAACAAATATATTTAGAAGAATATCTCGGCATTGTAGGTTCATACAATGCAAGTGAATGGTGACTGAAAGCACACAAAGGCAGCATAAAATTAACGCAGTTGTTTAATCCGTGTCTTCTAAAGCGATCCTATCGGTTTTGGGTGAGAATAGACCAAAATGAATTCCTTTTTCACCGTACATCTTGTCATTGCAGTCTCTTGACTCAATCGTGATTTCAAGCCCAATTATACTTCCTGATGCTTGATGCATGTGGAGCGTTAATGTCGCTAAGAAGTGTAATCGAGCTTGAAGGTCATGATCGCCAAGTAGACTGCTGATGTAAATAAAGATTTATAGTGAAAAAGGAGTTAGATTTTATATCGTAGACATTCATTTAACCACTGGAGTCTTATGGATAAATTTTATGCTGCCTTTATGTGCTTTTTGGACCTTCAGAGTTCTGGCCACCATTGACTTGCATTGTAAGGACCTACAGAGCTGAAATATTCTTCTAAAAAATCTTCCTTTGTGTTCTGCAGAAAAAAGAAAGTCATACACATCTGAAATGGCATGAGGGTGAGTAAACAATGAGATCATTTTCATTTTTGGGTGTACTGTTCCTTTTATAGTGGCCATAAGTGGCTCTGAGACAGGGCAGCCCTTGACCTCTTATGCTTAGGATGAGGCAGTCCTTTCCGGAGCTCAATATTTAAAGGGATAGTTCACCCAAAAATGAAAGTTCTGTAATTTACTCGCACCTCATGTTGTTCCAACCCCCCCAAAAAAACTAAAAGACAGACAGGTTTTAAACCATATGAGGGTCAAGTAAATGAGTGCACTATCCCTTTAAGACAAGGATTATTCGCCGTTCACCTATTCACAGCATTAAATCTATGTTTTAATTTCGTGACCTTTTCTATGTACAGTAAATATATAATTAATGTAAGATCAATTATATAACTATAATTTTATTTTATTGCGATCACCATACAAACGTTGAGAGAGAAGCCATAGGAGTGTGGGACTGCACTAAAGCTATGTTTGCCTCTTGTTCACTATATTAACCTGTGCATTACTGTATTGGACCGACCTCTGAACCCGTCTGGCTGTTTGAGGAATCACAAAGTGTCGATTACACCGTTTCGAAACCCTTGGTAGAACTGAGGCATTTCAACGTAGACAAATCTGACGCTCTGCATTGATGGTTCCTTCAAATGCAGTGGACAAATGATGGTTTTGTTGGCCAAATTGATATCCCAAAAGGGCACATATTCTTTATTCACACATTCTTCCACTCCTCGACTCATCCGTCATTTCACTTTTTGTGTAAATAGTGAACTGGCGAGCTCCCAGATATGTCTTAAATGCCATTTGTCGTCACTGGCCTCCCTATTCCTTCTAGGATTGTGCTCGTGGAACGCTCTCTGAGCTCCACGGGGTTGGTGTTGACGGGAATTGCGTCTGAATACGACATGCATGTTGGGTGGGAGCTCACCGACCATTTTCACCAGTGATGTTTATTTAATAGATTTACCTTATGCTTATCCACTGTGATGCAGGTCACTTTGGCTCTAAATTATTCTGTGAAAAGTACTTGAATTATACGCTCGGAAATCCACTTGCGCGGACGCATCAGGAGATGCCTACCGCAAGGCTTTTTATTTAACGTTCCTCTCTTATATGTATTATGTGCCTCGCTAGAGTTGAAAGACGATGTAGTGTTTGTTTGGATGTGCACTGCTTGCTATTGCCAGGTGCTTCTGACTCCAAGAATGAATTTGCAAGATACGTTTTGCCTCCTTTTACCCCTTAATTCTTTTTGACTCTTCAAAAGTGAAAATGGAACGCCTTGGCTAGTTACGGAGCCACTTGTAGGAATTGCTTTGTGGAAAATGTATTGAAATTGTTTAGCTCGATGTCTGAGAATGGTTTGAAAAGGGATCGTTCAACCAAAAATATGGAAACTCTGACATTTGTTTAAGACACTCGGACGGGAGTTCAATTTTGGGGAATCATTTATAGTTTGGAGAGATGCAGTTTGGGATTAGGCGTGAACGATGATGAACAAAGACGCCGTCTGCCTCTCTCCCAACATGCTATATATATTAAGTATGATGGATGGCTAGATAATACGATCATCATGACTACTGGCTCTCTTTTCAACTGCAACGTGATTGTTTCAAACCATCTTTTTTTTCCTCCCTTATTTTTAAAAGATTGTACCATACATTTTTGTACCTTTTTATTTTAATAAAGATGGTATCCTTACAGTTATGGCCTTTTTAAGTCTATTTGAGGTTTAATGTGAAATATAAAATCCATGAAAGTGAGTCTAGGAAGCATTTTGGGTCCCGTTCCATCTCCAGCGAATGGCCTTCTGCTTTTGCATCACACTTCTGATGTTGGGAATTGACATACAGAGAGGCTCTTCTCATTTAAAGCAAAGTTAATGGGATGTTAATGCAGATACGTGCATGGCTTTTGATTCCGGAAGCAAAGGAAACTACTACTTAATGGGGCACTGAAGAACATTGTGGGCATGAAGTTGATACACATATTCTGTGGCTGCGTGATGCCTTTAAACGCTACTGCAAGGCTGCGAGTCTGACCCTCTGTAAGCTTGACTTCTGCAGGTAAATCTCCACCGTATACTATTTTGCCACTATATACTGCATCGCCCTTCCATTGTGTCTCACGTGTAATCATCCCTGTCTCTTATTTCAGTTAATGTGGGAACTTGTTAAAGAATTCCTATTTTTGTTGTAAATGAACGGGTCATTCTGGTTCAACTGTTCTTTTTTTAATGACCTCAGAATGATGGTTATATTACAGGACTCACTGCAATATTTGAATGATCTTTTTCACCATTTTTAGTTTTGAAAGATTGGCAAAATTGCGTTTCTGTACTTTAAACCTTTAAAACTAAAGTGTACAGTACTGCAAGATTCACTCTCTTGTTCTGGGCATACTTACAAAGCTACTTCAAATTTGTATTGTATTATGACTTAATTGTGTTGAAATATGAATGTTGCTTAAATGTATTTCAATGATTTAACTTCGTCAAGGGCTTCAACTGTGATGGTCCGTCTTCTCTTTTTCTCTTCTCTCTAAATATATTTTGGGTTTTTAAGTTGCAGAAAGGTTAAGAAGTCTTAATCTTATTTAAAATGACCTATATTCCTGAGGAGTCATGTGAAGATCCATACATAACCTTTTGAATTTTCATTTTTATTCCCTCCACTCTTAAAGGGAAACTCAAGTTTGCACCCCCTTTTTTATGTAAAATAAAAGAAAATCTCTGAACCTCTGAGTGAGTCTGTGTTTGTCTTCTTTACATTCATTTTGTGTTTGATGGCCTAAAATGTCCTGTCTGTCTCTATCTCTGACAGTCTTTCCTATCTGTCTGTCTGACAGTCTTTCTCTCTAAATGTCTGTCTGACTGACAGTCTTTCTCTCTAAATATCTGTCTGACAGTCCTATCTGTCTATCTATCGATATCTGTCTGACAGTCTTTCCTGTCTGTCTGTCTGACAGTCTTTCTCTCTAAATATATATCTGTCTGTCTGACAGTCTCTAAATATCTGTCTGTCTGACAGTCTTTCTCTCTAAATATATATCTGTCTGTCTGACAGTCTCTAAATATCTGTCTGTCTGACAGTCTTTCCTGTCTATCTACCAATGTCTGTCTGACAGTCTTTCTCTCTAAATATCTTTCTGTCTGACAGTCTCTAAATATATATCTGTCTGTCTGAAAGTCTTTCTCTCTAAATATCTGTCTGTCTGACAGTCTCTCTGAATATATATCTGTCTGTCTGACAGTCTTTCTCTCTAAATATCTTTCTGTCTGACAGTCTCTAAATATATATCTGTCTGTCTGAAAGTCTTTCTCTCTAAATATCTGTCTGTCTGACAGTCTCTCTGAATATATATCTGTCTGTCTGACAGTCTTTCTCTCTAAATATCTGTCTGTCTGACAGTCTTTCTCTCTAAATATCTGTCTGTCTGACAGTCTTTCCTATCTGTATGTCTGTCTGACAGTCTTTCTAAATATCTGTCTGTCTGACAGTCTTTCTAAATATCTGTCTGTCTGACAGTCTTTCTCTCTAAATATCTGTCTGTCTGACAGTCTTTCTCTCTAAATATCTTTCTGTCTGACAGTCTCTAAATATATATCTGTCTGACAGTCTTTCTCTCTAAATATCTGTCTGTCTGACAGTCTTTCCTATCTGTCTATCTATGTCTGTCTGACAGTCTTTCCTATCTGTATGTCTGTCTGACAGTCTTTCTAAATATCTGTCTGTCTGACAGTCTTTCTCTCTAAATATCTGTCTGTCTGACAGTCTTTCTCTCTAAATATCTGTCTGTCTGACAGTCTTTCCTATCTATCTATCGATATCTGTCTGACAGTCTTTCCTGTCTGTCTGACAGTCTTTCTCTCTAAATATCTGTCTGTCTGACAGTCTTTCCTATCTGTCTGTCTATGTCTGTCTGACAGTCTTTCTAAATATCTGTCTGTCTGACAGTCTTTCCTATCTGTCTATCTATCGATATCTGTCTGACAGTCTTCCTGTCTGTCTGTCTGACAGTCTCTAAATATCTGTCTGTCTGACAGTCTTTCTCTCTAAATATATATCTGTCTGTCTGACAGTCTCTCAAATATCTGTCTGTCTGACAGTCTTTCCTGTCTATATATTGATGTCTGTCTGACAGTCTTTCTCTCTAAATATCTTTCTGTCTGACAGTCTCTAAATATATATCTGTCTGTCTGAAAGTCTTTCTCTCTAAATATCTTTCTGTCTGACAGTCTCTAAATATATATCTGTCTGTCTGAAAGTCTTTCTCTCTAAATATCTGTCTGTCTGACAGTCTCTCTGAATATATATCTGTCTGTCTGACAGTCTTTCTCTCTAAATATCTGTCTGTCTGACAGTCTTTCTCTCTAAATATCTGTCTGTCTGACAGTCTTTCCTATCTGTATGTCTGTCTGACAGTCTTTCTAAATATCTGTCTGTCTGACAGTCTTTCTAAATATCTGTCTGTCTGAAAGTCTTTCTCTCTAAATATCTGTCTGTCTGACAGTCTCTCTGAATATATATCTGTCTGTCTGACAGTCTTTCTCTCTAAATATCTGTCTGTCTGACAGTCTTTCTCTCTAAATATCTGTCTGTCTGACAGTCTTTCCTATCTGTATGTCTGTCTGACAGTCTTTCTAAATATCTGTCTGTCTGACAGTCTTTCTAAATATCTGTCTGTCTGACAGTCTTTCTCTCTAAATATCTGTCTGTCTGACAGTCTTTCTCTCTAAATATCTGTCTGTCTGACAGTCTTTCTCTCTAAATATATATCTGTCTGACAGTCTTTCTCTCTAAATATCTGTCTGTCTGACAGTCTTTCCTATCTGTCTATCTATGTCTGTCTGACAGTCTTTCCTATCTGTATGTCTGTCTGACAGTCTTTCTAAATATCTGTCTGTCTGACAGTCTTTCTCTCTAAATATCTGTCTGTCTGACAGTCTTTCCTATCTATCTATCGATATCTGTCTGACAGTCTTTCCTGTCTGTCTGACAGTCTTTCTCTCTAAATATCTGTCTGTCTGACAGTCTTTCCTATCTGTCTGTCTATGTCTGTCTGACAGTCTTTCTAAATATCTGTCTGTCTGACAGTCTTTCCTATCTGTCTATCTATCGATATCTGTCTGACAGTCTTCCTGTCTGTCTGTCTGACAGTCTCTAAATATCTGTCTGTCTGACAGTCTTTCTCTCTAAATATATATCTGTCTGTCTGACAGTCTTTCTCTCTAAATATATATCTGTCTGTCTGACAGTCTTTCCTGTCTATATATTGATGTCTGTCTGACAGTCTTTCTCTCTAAATATCTTTCTGTCTGACAGTCTCTAAATATATATCTGTCTGTCTGAAAGTCTTTCTCTCTAAATATCTGTCTGTCTGACAGTCTTTCCTATCTGTCTATCTGACAGTCTTTCCTATCTATCTGTCTGTCTGACAGTCTTTCCTATCTGTCTATCGATATCTGTCTGACCGTCTTTCCTGTCTGTCTGTCTGACAGTCTCTAAATATCTGTCTGTCTGACAGTCTTTCTCTCTAAATATATATCTGTCTGTCTGACAGTCTTTCTCTCTAAATATCTGTCTGTCTGACAGTCTTTCCTGTCTATCTATCGATGTCTGTCTGACAGTCTCTTTAAATATCTTTCTGTCTGACAGTCTCTAAATATATATCTGTCTGTCTGACAGTCTTTCTCTCTAAATATCTGTCTGTCTGACAGTCTGTCCTATCTGTCTATCTATCGATATCTGTCTGACAGTCTTTCCTGTCTGACAGTCTTCTCTCTCTCTCTATATATATAGATAGATGTCTGTCTGACAGTCTCTCTAAATATCTGTCTGTCTGACAGTCTTTCTCTCTAAATATCTGTCTGTCTGACAGTCTTTCTAAATATCTTTCTGTCTGACAGTCTCTCTAAATATCTGTCTGTCTGACAGTCTTTCTCTCTAAATATCTCTGTCTATCGATATCTGTCTGAGTCTTTCCTATCTGTCTGTCTGATAGTCTTCTCTCTCTAAATATATATCTGTCTGTCTGACAGTCTTTCTCTCTAAATATCTGTCTGTCTGACAGTCTTTCTCTCTAAATATCTGTCTGTCTGACAGTCTTTCCTATCTGTCTATCTATCGATATCTGTCTGACAGTCTTTCCTGTCTGTCTGTCTGACAGTCTTTCTCTCTAAATATATATCTGTCTGTCTGACAGTCTCTCTAAATATATATCTGTCTGTCTGACAGTCTCTCTAAATATATATCTGTCTGTCTGACAGTCTTTCTCTCTAAACATCTGTCTGTCTGAAAGTCTCTAAATATCTGTCTGTCTGAAAGTCTCTCTAAATATCTGTCTGTCTGACAGACTTTCCTATCTGTCTATCTATCAATATCTGTCTGACAATCTTTCCTGTCTGTCTGTCTGATAGTCTTCTCTCTCATTCATGTTGGATCATAATTTATTTTTTCTAGTAAGACCTTCGATATTAGGGCAAAAATCATATTCTTGATAATCATTTTTATATTGTTTTCCTGTAAAAATATATAAAAATCCTTAAAACATGATTAATTTGATCTTGTTTTAGAAACAACACTGCATAAGATATTTAGGTTTTTCAGAGAACGTATTTTTAACATCTGTATTTTGTCTTACTGTACTGACAGAGTTTTTATAATCAGAACAAATGAAAATATCTACCAGTACTGAAGAAGTAATCTAAAGTATTTAGAATACGTTACTGTTACTTGAGTAATCTAACGGAATACATTACAAATTACATTTTACAGCATGTAATCTGTAGTGGAATACATTTCAGGAGGCCTATGAGCGAAAGAAGCTAGCAGCAGAAGCGGAGTAGCGTGGCTGGAACACCAATGTTTATCCAGTTGAAGTGGGATGCAGAGGATTTGTGGCATCGTCTATCATCGGACTGTTGAAAGAACTATGAATCCACAGTCAGGCTTTGCAGAAGACCATCAGAAAAGTCTCAGAGGTGGCAGAAAGAAGTAACCAGTGGATTTGGCTGAAGCAGAATGACCCGTGCTGGGCCATTCAAGTAAAGCCACATAAACCACTCAAGAACCCGTCAACCTTTCAGCCTGCTGCAGACTTCACCAACAGGGTGAATTTCAGGAACGGTTGAGCACGGGACACAAGCCGAGGACTGATCCTCCTGCAGCGGGCCACCCTTGTGGAGGGTGTATAGTGTTGAAATGCCGAAACACCCAATGATGCAAGAGCACACTACTGATGATGTGAACCAAAATGGTGCCCTGGCCAAGATTTACCTCCCACACAACTCTGAGAATCCCAACCGATTGATCATCTACCACTCCCAACAAGGCAAATCTCGAAAAAGTGATATCGAATATGATACTCCGTTCAGTACCACAACATAGTGTTACCATCTCATCCATGTATTTTGTTATTGTAAGGGGAAGCAGGTGCTTTCATATTGGGGACGTTTTGGCAGGTGCATTCACATTGAAACACGTTTGATCCTAATTTGAGAACTTGTTTACTTCAATAAAATCTAAGAACTTATCTTAGTTGCCATGACTTGGCATGGCAGTTCTATACACTTGTATTGAGAAGCGAATACTAACTTGTCTTTCTCCCTTTGCAGGACTTTGGAAGACTCTCCGACCTGCAGGTCACATAGCCAAGTGTTGGAGTGAATTTCAAAACACCCAGAGGAGTCTAGATGTGGGTGTCATTTATCAAGAGACGATAAAGACTCATCTTTTCTGGAGTTTTGGTCTTCATCCTTCACTGACATGACTCTTACTTGTAAAGACAATGTCACAAAGTCTCTGATCTGACGCAGTTACACTCTTCTTTTACCTCGTGCGACCCCGCGTCCACGTGTGTGGACGTTGTATTTTGGCTTCACTATACACGGCGCATAATTTAAATGATTTAAACTGACTGAAAACTGTTCGCAAGACCCTACACTGTCATTTAAGGGTTAAACGTCTGGCGTACCACGTCACGTGACAACAGCATGATGCAGATTTTCGTGAAGCGCTCCTACGGGTGCAGCGCCAACATAAGTGCCTCTGGTTAGAAACCGCTGTAAGGTTTTTCACTGAAACCGGTTTGGTTGAAAAGAGTAGCGTCTCTTGTTTCATTTGTTATGCGGCTTAAAAAAATCCATAAACGTTTTGCACATCAGCGAGCTGATAAACATGATGTCCACATATGTGGAAAATGGGACCTTATTCCCTCAAAAGTTGAACGTTAGTTATTTGAATAACTTTTAAACATGAACATATTTGTGAGTCATTTTGCTTCATATTAATATATATTTTGTAATTGTTTTATCACTGTACAATACGGTTCTATTCATTAACATTAGTAAATGCATTCCTATATGTTTACGGTGCATTTTCACATTGAGAATCAATGAATTCATGTTAAAGCGGAAACATTTTGCTTTCAGAGGCTTTTTTTTTGAGTTAGGATGAAAATAAGGTGCATTTCTAACTGTTCTGAGACCAGTGCTGACAGGCAGCATACTGGAGTCATTCACTAAATAGGGAGCAAGGGTGCATCCTATAGCTTTCTGTGCAGCTAAGTGCATTCACTACTAAAATCTGTCCAAAAGTTCAGTTTCAGGCTGCAGATGATGTTTGGACTGCTCAACAGGTTTAGCAGACATGGGACAAAGCCAATCGGAATTTTATAATGCAAAATTTTATTTTTAACATAGCTGGCAGTGATTGGATGATGCTGGCCATTAATTCGAATCAGAATTATTAATTCATCTTTATAGAAGATCAGCTGTAATGTCTTAAAAACATGAATACCCAACACTGCAGGACACAAACTATTTGATGAAAGAAAAAAAAAATTTGACTTTCTATAGCTTAAGAATGTACAACTTAGTCCTGCTGTCCACATATGTGGATATGCATTTTTAGGAAAACTATTTGCTCTAGTTTTTTGGTTTTTGTTTGCATGTTTATTAGATGCTACTAGTTCTAAATCAAAAAGGGAAATGGAAAATACACACATCAGTCACGCTCGGGTCTCGTTCTCTATAATCTACTTCTGGAACTGTAAACAGCCCAGTCTAGAAACGGGTCCAAAACCTGGAATCTAATTTACTGTATAAATGCAAATGGCATTGAACATGTCATATGTCTAATATAATAAATCTCAGAAGCTTTAGCAAGTGTCCGTTGCATGAAAATGTGGAAATTATTGTAAACTGGAAATAGTCGTTTCCAGACCTGGGAAAGTTATTATGGAATTTACAATCATAAAAAAAAAAAAAAAAAAATCATAAAAATGTCTACAGTGAATATACATTCAATCTCCCAGAAATGTATCTTTGTGCATGCAATCTCTAAAATGATTTATAAAAAATCCTGTAATTAACAAAAATGTCATATATGCTGTGTGGGAAGCCTGGAAAACATATGAAAAAGCAACATTAAAAATAAGCATTTGCATGTAAAATAAGAGACAAAGACAACAGTTTTAGGATATTTTTTAAAAAGCCACAGATTATTCTAGACAGAGCAAGAAAATCTTTGTACAGAAATAAGCAAAAACAGAATTCTGCTTATGCAGCACAGTAAAACCTGCCGCTCAAATGTCATTTCAGAGGCAAAAGAACGAAGACCAGCTGCCTACACTACACTGACACTACACAAATAGAGCTTTATATTCAAAACACAGGATATGTAAAAATGTTGTTGTTGTTTTAATCTTGAAATTGTTAAAAAGTGCAATAAAGGTTTGACTGCCTACAATGGTGACCCCAAACAGGTATCGGCTTTTCAACATGTTCCTATAGTTACCCAGGCCTTTCTTTCAGTCAAGACTGACATTCAAGAAAATGATCGATGAGACTTTGAATTCATAAAAAAATATGATTGCTCTCACGTACTGTATTTTCTTTGGATAAAATGACAGCTCAAAACCAAATCCAGCAGGGGAGGAAAAGTCGAGTTTGACGCTTTTTACATTGAAATTCTATACAAGTACTTCATATGAAACAAACAGGTAAACAAACTAGAATAAAAAATGAAAGATCCTGTATAAAAGAGTTGCATGGAGTGCTGCCTGGAAAACACAGAGGGTAAAATCTCACAGTGAATGTTGTCATTCATTCACGCATTACATAAGAGAGCTAAATGCATCCTTTAAGCGAAAAGAAACTTTGTAAAACACTTTAAACGTACCAAATTACTGGTTATATACGTGTGTAACCCAGTGTCAGAAAATAACCACAGCTCAGGGCAAAATGCTCAAGTGTTATTATGTTAATGTGTTGCTGTTTTGCTTTCAGTATAGCACAGGATGAATAGAAATCACTCCTTTTTGTTTTTATTAGCATTTTCCATACTGTCCCAACTTATTCAGAATTGGGATTGTATATGCCCTCATATGGCGGTGAAAATGTTCCGAAACTCTATTCCAGGGGGAAAATATTGTTCTTTAATAATAATAATAATAATAACAATTATAAAAAGTTATTTTTTGACACTGGATAACCTGAAGTTTTGAGTTTCAGCACCAAACAAATGTTTTTAAGTCAAAGGCTGACAGCATATGTGATTGAGGTCCATGTTATCGTACCAACAGTGTGTGATGATACTTCAGCATTACAGAATAAATATCAGTGTTCCCTCTTTGAAAAACAACAGCTATTTGTCATTCCAGACTAACTTAATAAGGCAATTTGCGAAGGGAACTCCCATTTTAAATGAAAGGCATAAGGGGCTGTTCACACCAAATGCGTTTTGCATCCGTCCGTGCTGTTTTTTTTTGTGTAAACATGAGCCATATGAACAGCTATTACAGTTGCGATGCATCTCACATGCTTTTTTAGCATCTCGCGCATGAGCGCCGTGTTTCTCAGATATTGTCATGTTAAAAGACTGTTTAACTGTTTAAAAACACGTCTTGGGACACATGCGTTCTGTTCCATTCTATGCGCTGCACCCAATCTTTTAAAGTAATATTCTGGGTTCAATACAGGTTAAGCTCAGTTGACAGCATTTGTGGCATAATGTTGATTACCACATAAATGTAATTCGACTCGTCCCTCCTTTTCCAGGAAAAATCTGGATTACAGTGAGGCACTTACAATGGAAGTCAATGGGGGCCAATTTTTGGAGGGTTTAAAAGTAGAAATGTGGAGCTTATAATTTTATAAAAGCACTTGCATTCATTATTCTGTTAAAATTCGTGTATTATTTGAGCTGTGAAGTTATTTAAATTATTTTTAGTCACTTTAGGGTTTGTTGACATCGTCATGGTAACGAAGTTGACATTTTTTTTGGGGAACTTTACATGGACAAGGTTAGTCAGTGATTCCATCACACTAAAATCATGTTTACACGCATATTGTTCATGTCTTGTGGCTTTACTTCTGAAACCGTGAGTATTTTAATGTCGAAAAATTGGCCCCATTCACTTTCATTGTAAATGCCTCACTGGAACTCACTGTAATTTTAGCTTTTTATTTTTAGAGGACGTTGCCACAAATGCTGTCGATTGAGCTTAACTTGTGTTGAAACCAGAACATTCTTTTAATAGTTTTTCTATGCAAGCATGCTCTAGACAGACTTTTTTGACTGTTTTGCCGCATCTCACTGTTTTTTTCCCCAATGTTTTGCATAAAAGCAACATGTTTTTTTAGAAGCTGTGTCAAAATGTGTCTTGAGACATCTGCGCTCTGTTCTATTCTTTGCATCCATTCTTTTATTTATTTTTATGTAAACATGCGCCAGACGGACGTTTTTGACCGTTGTGCTGCATCTCGTTTTTCTTTTCAACGTTTTGCGTTTTAGACGACGTGTACTGTTAAAATTCTAAAAACGTGTCTTGAGAAACCTGCATTTTGATATTTTCATTGCGCTGCATCTAGCTTTTATAATGCAAGTGCACGCTCGGTCTGAACAGCCCTATTTTGTACAAGGGGAAAATTAGGTTAAAGAATGCAAAAGGAAAAAGCTGCGTTTTCTGACTGAATGTTCCTGTGGTGGTCAAAACATTGATAACGTTAGCCCGTTTTAAACATATATATACAAACTGATAGGTGTATATGCATATAAAGCAATATTAATATTATTTTTTAAATAATAAGACATGGCACATTATAAGACATACAAAAGAGACGTCAATCAAAATTCTTAATACAAAATGACTTGCAGAAATAAAAATGTCCAACGTTTATCTCACTGGAACAGGGGGAGGCGGGCAATATATATAGATACAAAAAACATAGACACAAAATGAAACACTGTAAATTGTGCCTTACGAGCACCAACACATACACTAGCATATTGTACTTTTCCTTTTTTTTTTTTTTTTTTACAGGATAATAAAACGTGTCTTTTCAAAACAGACTCCATTGAAACCAAAGGAAAGTTTGAGGTTTATTGAACTTTTCCGCTGAGGGGAAAAATGGCAATCATTCGTTTGAAGGAACCGGCTGTCCTTTTCTCAGAATGCCCACTGTCCTCAAAATAGGTTTGTCCTTCCTGAGAGTAAGCGAAGTAAGCCAAACGTCCATGTTTTTTCCACTCTCACTCTCTGTCTCTCTCCATTAAGTGAATGATTGAGAACTCCTCCATGTTGAACGCCCCCCTGTGGCAGCTGAGGGCAAGTGTTAGTGTGAAGATTGTGCTCAGGCCGTCGTGATGGCGTTTAGGTCCTTCATTAAGCCCTCCAGATGGGCCATTTCCTCCGATAACTCGTCTGTCTCGTAATTCTGTGGGAGAGCAAGAAGGTTACTGCGGGGGGTGGGGTTGGGGTGAGCTGGGGTTTTGGGGTAAATGTGGATTTAGGAGGGTAGGGTCAATGGTACTGCAGAAAGCAAAAAGCAAATGAGTTAATCAAACAGCACAGCCACAAGCATTGGTAATGGATGGAGGGGGTTTGGTAGTGCGGTGAATAATGCAGGACAAATGAGAAAAATTCAGCAGTTTCAAGAAATTCATGTCATACAATCGCAACATTATAATACATTTTAATAAGCAATAATACAGCCGTTAAAAAGGGAAAGCAAATAAAGATTTGAGAGAGAGAAGAAAAAAGTTAACATCTGTTAACATCTTATTTTACATTTAAATGAAGTATAATTGAAAAAAAAAAAAAATACATTAAAAAAAAATGTATATCTTCAAGAGATACAAGAAAAAACAGGATAGCCATTCCTACTATGCAGGACATTTGTCTTGTCCTCATGACAATATTTAAAGGTGCAAATCCTAATATATGTATCACAATATCACAATTAAGTAAAAGTGGTGAATCAGAAATATATATTTTTTTCTTTATTAATTTTAAATACTTTTAAATGACATTTAAGTACTTTTGGCCCAGGTGTTTATTGAGGGTCAAATCCCTAAATATTAAGTAATTTCATAAACATTTAAATGTGTTACAATTCAAATAAGTGCAAATTATGCATGTCAACAATCTTTACAATAAGGTTCCATTTGTTAACATTAGTAAATGCATTACGTAACATGAACAAACAATATATTAGTTGCATCATTTATTAATCTTTGTTAATGTTGGTTAATAAAAATACAATCGTTCATGTTAGTTCAAAGTGCATTAACTGTTGTTAACTAATACAACTTTTGAGTTTAAATATGTATTAGTATATGTTGAAAATAATATTAACTAAGATTAATAAATGCTTAAGCATTGTTCATTATTAACCAATTTTAACAAATGGAACCTTATTGTAAAGTGTTACCCAATATATTTATATATATATATATATATATATAATATTCCATCAATAAATATGATGTTTTGAGGGGAGAGGCCTAAATTGGTTCCTATCTAAAAGACATTTACTCTTCCAGCAGTATTGGGAATTTGTCTTCCTTTGTAGCGACTCTAAATTGTGGTGTCCCACAAGGCTCCGTTCTAGGTCCTATTTTATTCTCACTGTATACGTGTCCTTCGAGCTCAATTTTCCACAAACATGATGTTTTGAAATCGCATATACAGCATACATTAATTTTTAAAGTAATATTTAATAATGTACCAAGTGAGAAGGTCACCTGTATAATTAACAGCATAAGCTGGGGGAGAATTTCTTTCAAATGTATGCAAAATGGACATTATAATCTAAATATACCCAGATTAATTCAAGTTTAATCAAATTAGGAATTGAATCAAAATCGTTATCAATACCCAACTCTAATAGGCATGTCAATAGATCAACCCAATACTGATTTATCAATAATAATCAATAATAATGATATCGTTAAATGATAATGATTATTTAGTCTTCGGTACACATCCTTGATTTTGTGTCGATACAGTGTTCAGGTGTTATGCACTAACTTCTAAAATGAAATGTAATTTGTTAAGAAACATTCCTTATTTTCTCAAGTCTTCTTGGGAATATTTGTTTAATTGTTATCAGTGCACATTTGTTTATGAAGATTTTGATCCTGAATTTTACTTTCCACCCAGCTTCATTAATGACATCATCCTCCAGGAAAGGACATTGTTTGACATAGTTTTTGCTGGGAAAACAACAGTACAAATATTAGCAATGGATTTATTGAATTCTGTGGTATCAGCTAGTCTGTCTCACTTTAAAACATTCAATCCTATTTGATAACATTACAGAAATTGTTTGATATCAACATTTCAAAATATTAACTTAAAGTTGACACCCTTATGTAAGTCAACTTTCAATCCCTTGCTGAGGCATGGCTAATTCTACCTATTTATTTCCAACATTTTAGCTTCATGAAAATGTTCTTGCGACTGTGTAATTAAGTTATTGTGAATAAAGTGTAGGTGCCCGAGTTTGACCAAGGCATATATATATGTCTGGTAAACCCCTTAATACAAATACTTCCTTAAATTACACACAGTCATATTCATTTTTAAAAGCTACTGCAAAACAGGAATGATCCAAATGTGGCACTAAGCAATACTCAAGATGAGCTCTATTGGCTTACAGAAGTATAAGGATACTAACAGATGTACTCACGCTCCCAGCATCTTCATGCAGTCTGCTGTTGTCCAACACATCTGGTGCACTCGGCACTATAACAGGCATGGGAGTTCGCATCCTTCCCAGTGTACTGATAGATGCCATCTTAACTGTGTGCGGCCCTATAATGGTAATACAAGTCAGTTCCAGTCTATCTCCCTTATAACCACGAAACAGTATTATTGAATGCTATTTCCCAAAGTATCTTAGTAAAGATGCACAATCCACCAAAGTTCTGAGTGATAGGGGAGGGGAGAGGCATCCGAGGTACTGGCCTACATTGGTTCCTATCTAAAAGACATTTACTCTTCCAGCAGTATTGGGAATTTGTCTTCCTCTGTAGTGACTCTAAATTGTGGTGTCCCACAAGGCTCCGTTCTAGGTCCTATTTTTTTCTCACTGTATACGTGTCCTTCGAGCTCAATTTTCCACAAACATAACACTTATCATCTCTATGCAAACGACACATTTTCACTTAAACTAGGAGACACTCATTCATTTAATCCCCTAATTTCCTGCTTGTAATAGGGCAAATCTAGGTTAGAAAGAACCTTTCCCGGCCTAATACTAACAAAATTGATGGTGTTATATTTGGCCCATCAACTCAATCAATGAGATGTGTATGCTAGTGTAAATCTGTACATTATTAGTCAAAGGTTTGGGCAAGTTTACTTTCTTCCTCATCATTTTCGAACAGTAAAGTCATCAAAACTATGTCATTATATATGTCAAAATAATGGCAAATATGGCATTGTTATGTAGTGAACAATGTTAAACAAATAAAATATTGATTTAAACAATATTGAAGGAGTTAGCATGTCTGTTGGGCTCTAACTGTCAGATTTTCTATTACTATCTGGTCCAAATCATCCATTTTTTGCAACTACAATAACAGCTATAGAATGTGTATGAGAGGCTCCCTTGTATCTTAACAGTGTCACAATATTCAGGCAAAATATTTTTCATTGTATACGGTGCATTGTGTTGATAACGAGTCAACAACTTGGTGTCTAAGTAAAGTCAATTTTGTAAAATTTTTGGCTCAAGATTCGATTCCTGGCACCCATGGTTTTACCTGTCTGAGTGAGGAGTGGAGTACTGGGTAGAGCTGCTGAATCGTAGTGCGGATGAGCTGGGATGGCGGGCACAGCGAAGCTCTTGAGGGCATGTGTGGGCCGCACATGTGCGGTGGGTGCAGTGAACAGAGGCTCATCCTCAGTGACTGAGCTGTGGTAACTGATGTCGGTCTCAGAGGGGTCAGTGGCGCAGGAGGGGGGGTGCAGGTCTGCACCAGGCGTGTTCCTCACTGACTCTGCAATCACAAAGCACATGGGTCAGTGCATACTGCACTCGCCAAACACAGCATGGGACGATTCTGCATACGAGTGTCCTTAATGTTTTAGAGTATGGAAACTCCTGCTGGAAAAACCATCATACCAGCTTGAAAATATATTCGCAATTGATTTTACCTCCATAATGTGACATATTTCCAGAAACAGTATATTCAATAATATAGGTTGGATTTTTTTTTTTTTCAAAAGGCATTATGGGATTGTGAAAAATGTGCATTCCAGATCACAATGGACATGCATGTGAGTTTGCGGTGGATTGTGCAGGACAACTCTCCTCCTAAAACACCACCAACACCCACTTTTTAACGTTCTCATATCTATGGTTACTTGCTATAGACCTTATTCAAAGTAGCGCTATATTAAATGCTTGACAGGAATGAAAATGAGGCTGTGAGGGACAGACTTCCATTCTTATCAATGGGTTGTACTGTTGTTTACATTTGTGTTCATCGTTCAGCTTAAGAAAACATCCTATCCCGGACTTTTATTAAAACTTTTATTTGTATTGTCAAGCCGGTTCTCGCCTCCTCCTTTCCGGGTTTCGGCACCAGTATAAAGGAATATAAGGGCACCAGTATAAAGGAATATAAGGGAAAGGAGGAGGCAAGAATCGGCTTGACAATATAAATAAAATTTTAATATAAAACTGAACAAAAAGACACAAACACACACATGACGGTCAGCTGCCCATAAACAATCTCTTTCTGTCGCACCACCATCCGCAGTCAGCCCCTCGCAGTCATCCCCTCGGAGGCTTAATTAGCCTGATAAGGGACCGGGTGTGTATAATCATGACCCGGCCCCACCCTCCGCCCTGTCACAGTCTCTTCCCTCATTTTCTTTAAAAAAAGCAAAACTCAATTTTACAATGTGGTACTTGCAATGGAAGTGAACGGGACCAATTTTTGGAGGGTTTAATAAACTTTGTGGACCTGCAGAGTATGCAGAATTTATGCATATGTGGTATCATTTGAAAGCTGAGAATCTGACCTTTTCAGTGAACTCCATCACTTTTACATTTAGTTACAAATAAATAAAAAAATTAGGCCTGAAAACATTTTGGTCACAAATTGGCCCCACCTAGAGGTTTTTTAAATGAATATAAAAGTTCTTCACATAGCACTTAAGACAAGTCATTTATTTAATGAAAGCTCTCATTCTTAGAAAGGTGACTTAACAGTTTATTTTGTTGCCATAATACCACAGTTTGAATAATTTTCATAAAAATCACAAAGTGAAATTTTATTTTGGTTAGACATAAAATGCAAACATTTATTTTCTGTGCTTACCACTGATCTGTAAGCCCCAAATAGCCTCAAACGTTATATCAAATCTTACCTTTAAAATAGCTTTAAAATTATATATATATATATATATAAATAAAAAATTAATACTTGTTTGTTAGCTTGCCCGTATGAATAATCCAATATTGTGTATAAGAATTTTGAACAAAATTTGAAAAATGTATGAGAAACAAATCATCAGCAAAACAGTTTCCCATCTATAGAAAAAGCTGGGATTCTCCCAGGAAGCACTTAAAAAAAAACAAAGAAGACTTTTTGTTAATGGGTGAGGGCTAAAATGTGTTAGAGCACCACCTACATTTCATATTAGTATAATGTGATGGATGGATGGTGAAACATTTCTGGTGGCAGCCCAAAAATCCTGCAGAGTACAAGACGTTAAAAGGCAGAAATGTGAAGCTAATAAAAGCACTTATGTTAATTCCTTTGTTAAAATGTGTCTTATTTGAGCTGTAAAGTTGTTTAAATCGCCATATTTACGGTCGTTTATCACACTAAAATCCCGTTAACACTAGGGCTGCACGATATGGGAAAATGTCATATTGCGATTATCAAGGTTAATATTGCGATACGTGATTGCGATATAATTGGGGCAGTGGTGGCTCAGTGGTTGAGGCTCAGGGTTACTGACCAGAAGGTCGGGGTTCAAGCCCCAGCACCACCAAGATGCCACTGTTGGGCCCTTGAGCAAGGCACTTAACTCCAGGTTGCTCCGGGGGAATTGTCCCTGTAATAAGTGCACTGTAAGTCGCTTTGGATAAAAGTGTCTGCCAAATGTAAATGTAAATAAACAAATGGTATCATGAGTCAACTTGCTTGGTTATCAAGGAAAATGCACAAATTGATTACTGATAATGCTGAAATGTGTATTTATCAACTCAAACATACAAACTAGCAACAACAACAACTATAAATGCACTGTGTTTTCAAATTAAAATATTTTGACAAAATTAAATATCTTTGCATTACTGCAAACTTGTTATTACACCTAACTAAAATAGAACAATGAATAAAAACATACACATTTTCACAAAATTAGATTCCCTGTTTGTTTGGACACATTTAAGTAGGATGTACTTTGTACAAACTCTTTTGAAAAGGAAACTGGGTATAAAAGTGTGGTTCACTCAAACTGTTGTTGTTGTGTGTGTGTGTGTGTGTGTGTGTGTGTGTGTGTGTATATATATATACACACACACAGTAATTTTAATGTTATGTTTCACATAAGATTGATCTTATGATGATTTCATCAATGATGCAACACATTGCGAGCTGCAGACAGCGGGGGTGAGAGACGAGCGTCTCCGTGTTAGAGTGCGCATCAGCCGCCTGAACTTTAAATCTGTCCCGGTCTCGACTCCCGCTCAGATTGGGTCACTTCCACGACTGGTTGAAGTGGACCGCACAGAGAATGACAGTTTTGGAGTTTGAACTTATTTACATGCCACGCTCCCGTATTATATTAACTTTAATTATTGATGAAATAAAGATATATCACCAAGCCGTGATCTGTGTTTCTGTTATTTTTTCTGACCATCAGTTCAGTGTTGGCCTGCTCGGCATCCATCTTCACCTGATTTCCACGCTGCACACCAGAAACTCACACGACCACACGTGCCACTCCCTAAACTGAGACTGACTGGTCATCTTTTTATTAGTGGTGTAGAAAATGGGCAAACAGCTCTCAGAGAGAATGGGCTGTCACGTCCACACATGCACTTATTTATTTAATAAAATTGCAGCATTTTGCCATAATATAATCGCATATGATTAATCGTGCAGCACTAGTTAACACATGCATTGTTCACATCTTTTGGCTATACTTTTAAAACAGTGAGTATTTGAATATATATGGATTGGCCCCCATTCACTTCCACTGTAAGTGCCTCACTGTAATCCAGATTTGTGCTTATTTATAAAGGACAAGTCCTTTTTTTTTTTGCGGTAATCAGCATCATACCACAAATGCTGTCGATTGAGCTTAATTTGTATTGAACCGGAATATTCCTTTAAGGCCAGTAACGCATTTTAAGAAAGTAAAGGGGGTCAAGGTAGTCAAGATGAATTTTGAATGAAAGGGTTTTGTTTTTTTGCTAGCCAAATTTCAACTAACATCTCTAGCTAGCTTAACCAAAATAGTCTACCCTGTTAAAACCTGGTCCACCAGAAAGTAGCCCAGCTGATCAACCATCTAAACCCACTAAAAACCACGTAAAACAAGTACCATAAGAAGACTGGTTTTAGTACTTTCGAGCAGGGAATTGAATGTTTTGAAGCTTTCAGATGCCTAAAGCAAGAACAGGAGATACACTGTAAGTATGTGCTCACAGAAAAGATTCAGGAAGTTTTATTGGAGTTCCTTATGGTCACCAAACAAATGTAGCTCCATCTTGGACAAAAATTACCATCTTACAATATCCTCTGAGCCCCACAAGAAGCACAAGGCTCAATGCAGGCAGCTGACAAGTTTTTCCTCCAGTCGTGATGAGTGCCTTCGCTACTGCGCTCTCACCTGTGGACTCGGCTCTGTCTAGATGAGAGATGAGAGAGGGCCGTGAGCTGCTCGGGTGACGGAGATAGCTGCGTGTCGGCGAGGCCAGGTTGCCCAAGTGATAATGATGGTGATGGTTATCGAGGGAATGGATGGGGTGGGCACTAATCACAGCTGTGAATGGACACAAATAACAGGGCCATTTTTATGCCGCATAGACACACAGGGCCACGAGAATGTGAGAGCATGGTGCATCTAGAACATCTGCTCAAGCATGCATTGAATAACACAGACTGAAGACACAACAATGCTACACTAAAGAATAAGCCAAAGGCCAGAAACACAATCTAAGCAAGTACACAAATGCTGATGCAAATTTTTGGCCAACCGATTTCTTCCTTGATTTCAAACTGACCTGACTTGTTCCATTCTCAAAATGCATCTCGGTCTGTCAAACACTCGGTCAAGGGCTTTCTCTAACGTATTGAACCCTTACATTCTGACTGTGTTGTGGAACAATGCGTGAAATTGAGCTTGCATAGCTAGAAGTGTACTTGCATAGTGTATGTTTCAAGGATTATATTACAATGACCTCATGGAACCTTCTATGGGGGTATGTTTACTATCTATATACTGTACTGCAAAGTTAAAAAAGGGGCCAAATCAGGGGTTTCCTGTCCCTGGATCAGGAACACACACTTACGCTGAGGGGGCTGTGCATCAAATGGCATCATCATTTTAGGCCTCATTCCTCGACGGCCTGCCAGCGTAGACATGCTGTCTTCTGATTCATGGCCTGCAAATCAGACAGCGAGTAGCCAATCAGTGTGAGACTGAAGCTGACACGCCTAACAGACTCCCAAGAACAAGAGCCTGTGCAAACTACCGTCTGACTTCTCATCTATCAAGATCATGATACGTTTTATTATGGCATAGATATTTTATTGTTTGTCCATTAGAGGGCACTGTAAGCACACACATGAGAAGAGCTGAAGGAACAGGCTGTAATGGAAGGACATTATCATTCAATCCACGAAAACTAAAGACACACGTCTGCAAGTTTTGTCATTGTATGCAAGACACATGCTAATCACAAGCAATAACAACAAAAACCAAGTGTGACTTTTAAGCATCCTTTGAGAAGCAGTGGCTGGTATGATGTCATGGATGATGCAGCAGGTGAAGACTGTTTGAAGACCCCATGAAATGGTTTGGCAAGCAATTACGTTGACATTTTACTTTTGAAACAATAAACGTCATGTCCTTCTTTTTAAAATATGCAATAACCTTTAGTTTACATCACTGCCTGGCAAAACTGTGTGGAATAGAGGAACAGCATACTACAATATCTTACTATTTCTGCAGTATATACATTACTATGTATACCCTGCACAGCATGCACATTTTCTGTATATCTACACTGCAGAATACACAGCACAAAATACAGTGAAATACCCACAATGCAATGTACTTTGCTCATTATTTGATCATTTATACACAAAATTGGATTTTATTTCAAAGATATAAAAATAGTGAGTTAATATGACAATAACGTAGCATGCAACTGTTTGAAACATTTATCATTGCATAATGTTTTGTTTTAAATAGTAGTATGCAGTATACACTGTGCAGTATTCAGTAAGGAATTCAAAGTTCTTACCACGGTATGAGTTGCGTCTCTGCAGCATAGAGTCCATGGAGCTATCCGCTGGGGTGATGTCCTCGGAGGTTCGAGGGATTGGAGTGTCGGTCATGACCGGGTTGGGTTCAGGTGATTTGTCAATCGGTTTGAGCTCCAAGCGCTCGTGGTGAATCCAGAGATCTGGTGGCTTCAGATCTTTAGAGTTGCCCTTGTACTTGTGGGATCCGTTGGCAGACTTGCAGGCTGCACGTTTCCTAGAGGCAAAATCAAACAGTTAGAGAGAAGGTTGTGGCAAAAATGCTTACCCTCAATCCAGGACTGAAGATTAGGACTGTTCCTCAGGAGGAGACCTGAACTTGACCTCATGAGGAACTTACTTTTTCTGCTGTGTGGTGGTACGGCGTGTACACAGGAAAGCTCCAACCACCACCACAATGATGGTGAAAGCTCCGACGGACACAATGATGACGATAACCAGGATGTGGTTTTCACCATTGCCGGACATATCTGATTTCCCTGAAACATGGAAACTCTAAGGTTAAAAGACGTATTAAAAGGGATAATTGTCAAAAAAAATTAAAGATTGTTGGCTTGACATATTCCTGACTGAAACTTTAAAATGTTTTTAAAAGCCTTTAAGTTTGAAGGTTATGTAGTACAGACAGACAGTTTTCTAGCTGGTTGCTAGGGCATTGCTAGTGAGTTCTGCCTGGTTGCTAGGGTATTGCAAGGTTTTTGATAGGATATTGAAAGGTGAATTCTAGGGTAATGCTAGGTTGTTTTAAGGTGTTGTTAGACATTGGTAATCATTTTTTAGGTGGTAGCTAGGGCATTGCTAGTGAGTTCTGCATGTTTGCTAGAGTACTGGTTATTGCTAGGGTGTTGGTAAACATTTATAGGTGGTTGCTAGGGCATTGCTTGGAAGTTCCTTCTTGGTTGCTAGGGTGTTGCCAGGACATTGTTAAAGTGTTTCTAGGTGGTTGCTAGGGCATTTTTAGGGTGTTTTGGGTGGTTGCTATGGCATTTATAGAGTGTTCCTAGGTAGTTGCTAGGGCGTTGTTTGGGAGTTTGGGGTAATTTCTAGGGTGTTGTGAAGTGGTTGTTTCGAAGGTGTTATGGGTGGTTGACAGGCTGGTTGCTAGTTTGTTGATAGAGTTTTGGAAGGTAGTTGCAAGGGCATTGCTTTTGAATTTATCATGGTTACTAGGGTATTTAGATTGTTTCTTGTGTATTGGTAGGTTGCTAGAGTTTAGCTAGGGTATTGCTAGGTTGTTGGTAAATCTTTCTAGGTGGTTGCAAGGGCACTGCTAGTGAGTTCTGCATGGCTGGTAGTACACTGGTAAGATGGGATAGGTTGTAGCAATTTCAGGACACTTATACAAGCGCTAGAGAAAGATTTAATGATTTGCAACTGCTTCTGAGGTTGTACTTTTAATCCTACTTTATTGTGTGTTATATTGTTTTATTGTTATATGTGTGTATATGTGTTTGAATAATTGGGCCGCCTATCTTGGCCAGGACACTCCTATAAAAGAGATTTTAATCTCAGTGAGGTTTTCTCCTGGTTAAATAAAGGTTTAAAAAAACAAAACAAAAAGGTATTATATTGCCAGTTGGTTTCTAGGATAGGTTGTTGCTAAGGCATTGTTAAGATATTGCGAGCTGGTTTCTAGGATATAGTCAAGTTGTTGCTTGGGCATTGGTAAACATTTCTAGGTGGTTCCAAGGGCCTTGCAAGTGAGTTTTGAATGGTTGCTAGGGCATTAGTAGGATGTTGTTAAGGTGTTGCTAGGTGGTTGCTGTGGCATTGATAGGGTGTTCCTAGGTAGTTGCAGAGTGTTATTTAGGAGTTCTGGGTGATTGCTAGGGCATTGCAAAGTGGTTGTTTGGTAGTTGTTAAGTTGTTATGGGTGGTAGTCAGGCTGGTTGCTCGAGTTGATATGAGTTTTGGTAGGTGGTGGCTAGTGAATTGCTATCGAGTTTTGCGTGGTTGCTATGGTATATAGGTCATTGCTGTGGCATTGGTAAGATATTGCTATGTGGTTGCTAGAGTATTGCTAGGATGTGCTAAGGTGTTGGTTAACATTTTTAGGAGATTGCTAGGGCATTGCCATTGTGTTCTGCATGGTAGCTAGGGTATTGCTAGGTTGTTGCTAAGGTTTTACTTGAGCATTGGTAATGTATTGCTAGGTGGTTGCAAAAAATGCTAGGTTGTTGGTAGGGCATTGTTAGGGTGTTTTAGGTGGTTACTACGGCATTTATAGGGTGTTCCTAGGTAGTTGATATGGTGTTGTTTGGGGGTTCTGGGTGACTGCTAGGATGTATTGGGTTGCTACAGCATTGCTAGGTTGTTGCTAGAACATTGCTATTGTGTATTTTTGGAAACACTTATAAATAGCTATTACCGACTGATCCAAAGCCTTGGTCTAGTGCAGGAACTCTTCCTGATTTCACAGATATTCCAGGAGCTACAAGAGACCAGTGAAAAAGCATTGATGGATGAGAACATTGAAACTACAGTTTGCATCAAGACTCCATCCATTCATAAAAGAAAAAACATGTGCAGCTTACAAAGATATCTGTAAGACATGATACTCATCTCTTAACCAAAAAAGAGCTTGAGGAGGGATTGTTAGTAGTGTTACATTTTAGCCACATGTGCATTTTACTGATTACAGCAGGAAAAAGTGGTCAGGCAAGCAAATGAGATGTTCCTCTTTTTATCTCTTCAGCTGCTATATTTCAATGACTGCTGAAGGATTTCAGTGTCTGCAGGGGAAAAGAAGCTGCTCACTTCAATTTGAGGACATTAGTGGAGTAAGAAAAAAAAGAGCAATTACCTTGGTCATTAGCCATTTTGTCAGAGGATTCAGCTAGCAGGATAAAGCAGAAGGAAAGGAGAAAGTTTAGAGGGAGAGAGGCGTGATGTCAGAGCTAAGCAGGAGCATGTGTAGAAGTGAGTATGAAAAATCAGTGAGGAGAGGGTAAATGCAAAGGGCTAGGCTCAAGTAGGGGTGTAACCGTTCACTCATCTCACGATTCGGTTCACGATACTCAGCTCACGGTTCGGTTCAGTTAACGAGTGTTTTTATTATTACGAGTAATAATAATAATAACGAGTTATTATTACTTAAAAAGACATATGCAAAACATTTAAAATTTAGCACTGTTATTAAAAGTGCTATATGATTCATCAGAGATGCACTGGGATTAAAAATCAGCCTAGAACAGCAAATAATTAGCTTTGCTGAAAATATGGAATGATAGATGCATATGCTGCTTACACATCGTCACTGATTACATGGATTTAAAATACATTGGATTACATTGGATTTCCCAAATCACATTTTCTCTGATTACATCTAAATATTCTATTCATAAATAGACATTTAATGGAAGTGCATGCTTATCCAGTTAAATAATGTCCCTACCTATTTTTCTCCCCAATTTGGAATGCCCAATTCCCAATTCGCTCTAGGTCCTCGTGGCGTTGTGACACGCCTCAATCTGGGTGGGGGAGGACGAATCTCAGTTGACTCCCCATCTGAGACGTCAATCCGCGCATCTTATCACGTGGCTTGTTGAGTGCGTTAATGCGGAGACATAGTGCATGTGGAGGCTTCACGCTATTCTCCGTGGCATCCACTCACAACTAACCACACGACCCACCAAGAGCAAGAACCACATTATAGCGACAACGAGGAGGTTTATCCATATGAGCAACCGGGCCAATTTGGTTGCTTAGGAGACCTGGCTGGAGTCACTCAGCACGCCCTGGATTCAAACTAGTGACTCCAGGGGTGGTAGTCAGCATCAGTACTCGCTGAGCTACCCATATAATGCCCTTACTTTATACCCTACTTAAATATACTGATGAAATCAAATCAGATATGACATTTGACAAAGCATCATTATACATATTCAGCATAATATTGAGCAGATTAATATGGCAATATCATTAAACCTCATGATAACTGATTTTACATCTGAATTTACACCTGCAAAATTGTAATTTTTGGCAAACCTGTGCTGTGTGAAGGGAACCGTACTGGACAGCTAGCCTAGTTATCAGTCACGCCATTTAATGTGAGAGAGCCACGCTGCACTGTACATGATGCGTATAGTCACATTTTTAAACTGCAATGTATCGTGCCACGATACACCGTTACACCCCTGACTTCAGTGATCAAAAATGTTCATGTTCATTAGTAAGGAAATATAGTTGCATGCATTTAATCCTACTAATAATAATTTGGAAACCAAACCCAGCTGAAAAGACCATTATGAATATCCTAAATCATAGAGGTTACCTTTGGGAGTGCGGAACTGCACTGCCTCCGACATGGGACCCATTCCTTTGGAGTTACGCGCCTGGATCTTGAAGTAGTAGGTGGTATCAAGAGTGAGCTCCTGAATCTGGTGGGTTAGTCTGTTCCCAACTACTGGCTCAATGACCCAGTCATGAACCTCAGCATTCACATCAGTACTGTAGTAAATTATGTAACCTGGGTAGGCAGAGAATGAAAGATAAGAGGCCGTTTAAATACAAGGAGAATTATATAGCAACAAGACAATATATTTACATTTACATTTATGCATTTGGCAGACGCTTTTATCCAAAGCGACTTACAGAGCTCTTATTACAGGGACAATCCCCCCCGGAGCAACCTGGATTAAGTGTCTTGCTCAAGGACACAATGGTGGTGGCTGTGGGGATCGAACCAGCAACCTTCTGATTACCAGTTATGTGCTTTAGTCCACTACGCCACCACCACTCCATATATGGCCAAAGAGATATTTTTATAGCAGTACATTTATATTTAATATAGAAATGTCCATGACTTTTAAGTTATTATCAATTGGAAACCACAATTTTAAAATTCGCTAATGATTTCCAGGATTTCCACACATGAAAAAGTAAAAGGATTAAAATTGTACATACTCATGTAAAAGCAATGGCGATTTTTATCCTAGTTATGCAAAGACAAAAATATTTAAATCGACTAGAATTTTCTTTGTGATCTCAATAAAATAATTTTTAGAAATCCTTATCCAGTAATCATTAAAAAGCATGGAAATGCACTGGTCAAAAGGTGTGGGAACTCCTTCAATGGAAACCCTCTGTATATTACTGGTGTTATATTTCAGTGTAAGTTCATCACCTGTGATCTTGCCATTGGCCTCTGAAGGTGGCTGCCAGTTGACGATGATGGTTCGTGGCCGCCCCTCTTTGCTCACTACAGTCACATCTTTAGGTGCAGAACTTGGGACTGGGTTGAAAGAAGAACTGATTGTGAATCAATGCTACAACTAATCCTCTACTCTTGATGTTCTTCTATTAGGAGACATCAACCCAAGGTTTAACGTGTCCTAACCCTAACACATCTGATAATATCGCTAAATGTTCATAGACTGCATTTACATGTACAACAAAATGCTGATAATGATTAAAAATCATCTCTTTGTAAAAACCCATTGTAAGGGTTTGCATGCAAATCAATAAACCGACAATGAGAGGAAAATTTCTCGACATATCTCCCTTTACACAGTCAGGCATGCAAACAATAAACATCAATAAAGGCATTTACATGCAAAGTGAATTCGGGGTAACAGCCAAAAGTCTAGATTTGTTGATTGTGAATAAATAGCTCAAGGGGTTTGCCTGACAAAAGAACACAGTTTAAGGTGTTTACATTACCTTAAGTTATTGGCTTATTAAGCATAATCAGTTTAAGACATTATTAGGAGGAGACAGTAAATTATCAGAGAGAGGTAAAGGATTTGGACTCAACATGTCTGGAGAATATGCTCTGAATACAAAGTGTCTATTTAAAATGTGCTGTTTGTTTTGATAGTCCCAAACATGCAAATGACATACTAGTTTCAAAAGTTGTTCCGTGTGCAGTCATACTCCATGTACTGGTCCTCCTGCCCTTAATCACCATGACTGAGAACTCATACAAGGTGTTGGGCTTCAGACCCGTCACTGTGTGAGTGAGGGTGGTGGTGTTGGCCACCTATAAGCAAGTAAACCAATGTCAGGACATGAGGGGTCAAAGTTATTGTGTTCAACTTAATCCTCTAAACTTTAATCATTATTTTGTACATTCAAGTTTGCCCAAAAAAGAACACCAAAATGTTATGCACTGCAAAAAAATCATCTTTTTGTGTTGTTTTCTAGAAAAATATCTAAACCCTTGAAAACATACATTTACTTGAGCAAGATAATTGTCTTGTTTTCAGGAAAATCTAACAAAATTTTGAGGCTTATGCTTAAAGCAAAGAAAAATAAATAAATAATAATAATAAAGTTGCCAATGGCGAAAGTAAAACAAGCTTAATTGAAAGTGAAAATTGTTCCTAGGTTCAATTCAAGTAAATCTCAATCAACAACATTTTTAGCATCATGGCGATTATCACAGAAAACTATTTTGACTGGTCCCTCGTTTATTTGGTCTTTTGTGAAATAAAATCTCAGTACAACATTTTCAGACTTTATTGTGATAAAATTGCTTGGTGGGTTTCCTGACATTGCATCATCAATTACGTTGTAATATTAGTTGCAACTTCACACAGATTTGTTTAATAAACAATTATTACACTAAAATCTTGTTAACATTTACGCTCTTGTGGCTATCCTTTTGAAAAAGCATGCATTTTAGTGTTTATGGACTGGGCCCATTCACTTCCATTGTCAGTACCTAACCGTAACCATTCATTTTTTTATGAACCAGGACACGTGTCAAAGTTATTATTATTATTATTTATTAAATTTTTTGTGGTAATCAACATGCAATATGCTATAAATATAAATATACTACATATATAAAAATATATAAATAAAAGAATAATACAATACCAGGTGCACTCAGTCATTTTTCATCATTAAAAAATATTTATTCTAAAAGAAATGAATTGCAATTTTTAAACATATGTCTAGAATCATGATACGAGGACTCTAGTCATGTCAGTAACCTATAAAAGATGTTTAAATGTACACGGAGAGGGTCCCCTCATGTTGAGATCACATGACCAGCCAAAAACTACTCGCTTAATCTCAGTAACTGTCCCGTTATTGGACACTTTCACTCTTGGATTAAATTAAGCATGGCTGACTGTGAATAGTAAATTTGTACCATGGCATCTGTAACCAAAATCTATTTATTTTGAATGATGCTGCATCCACACCACTAGGTGACTCACTTATGAATGGGCCTTTATTATCGTATGCCATTTTGCTTCTCAAGTACAATTATCTTGTTTTAAGGATGTTTAGATATTTTTACTGGAAAACAAGATGAAAGAAAAAACTGATAAAGTAAGCAGCATGTGTGGGGAAGGGAAGCCTTGACAGTTGGGTTGGCAAATCGAGCTGAAATCGAAAATATTCTCTTAAATTTAACAGTTTTAGGACAAAATGGTTAGAGCACGATGACCATTTCTCTTTTACCACCATATGAGTTGCTTTTGTCATGTATAGTAGGATGCTTTGCACAGTCGAAACAGTTGCATACCTTCAACTTTGCATTTGCAGGTATGTTTGTCTTCCAACGCACTGTGTAGTAGCGTGCATCTGTGATCTTCTGGTTCTTGGGTAGCGAGTTGTCCGCCCAGGTGACTTTGATGGTGTCGTGACTCAGAACGGATGCCTGAACGCCCACAGGAGGCAGCATGGGTAAGGGGTCTGGTACTGGAGTGTATGGAGCATGGAAAAGTTCGTACAAATCAACATCAGGGTCTATGGGGTCTGCAAGCACATTACACAATGTTCCATGGAGAAAATAAAAAGGTGTGGTGAAATGCGGATAGAGGTGAACGCGATTAAACGAACAAGGGAAGGGTTTCAGGGCGGGAGACACGAAACGAGGGAGGAGAGACCGGATTAATGAGTTAAAATGAGCGAATGGGGGATTAGGAATGTGAAGGCAGGGTTGGGAAGGAGAAAGAGAGAAAATATCAGATTAGAACAGGACATCAAAAGACAAAAACATACATTTACTAAAGAGCACTACATCTACAATGAGTCCAAAAACTACTGGAGCTCAGTTCACTAGGAACTACAGTACAAATACAGAAGGAAAACAATCGGTAAGATGGTAAATCATAGTGAGAGATCCTATCCAGCAACACAGACAAAACCTTGTTTTTCAGCATTGCTATTATTAGTCATAACATTTGGACCGCTCATTTTCTAGGACTTCCATGATCCATCCCTAATGTAGGAATTTGATTTTGAGATCAAACAATCATTTGTGGATCCCCTGCATTACTATATGCAAAACTTTGTTGTAAAATGTATTTATTTTATTTATAGAAAAGTTAGACAATAAAGCACAACATTGATCGTCCATTTTTCAGCCCCCTTGGTTCTGGAAGTATTTTTCCAAATCATTATTTTCATAAAGTATTCATAAAAGAGTTCTAAGACATGAACAAATGCAACCAGCTATGAGGTGAATCAAAACATTACAGACTTTGATTTGAAGCAAAAAAGTATTTGGAAATTGGACAAAAAGACAAAAGGTACAAGACTGTGTACTTAACTTCTTTAATGAGGGAATAAACTACAATACCTTAAAGCAGGGGTGCCCAATACGTTGATCGCGATCTACCAGTCGATCGCAAAGGCAATGCTGGTAGATCGCACAAAATTTAAATGTACTTTCGTAAAATTTTAATACAAATAAATATAATGTCTTTCCTTCTTTTAGTTTCTGTCTGACTTGCACTTGACGAGTAGATATTGACCAGGCGAGGTTTTGTTTATTCAGTTGCCATGACAACTAGGTTTGCGCATACGGCCTTCCAAGGACTTCTGAGAACAGAGCGCGAAATTGCGATGCTACTGCCCGAATTAGGCAAAACTGTCTGATTCCATTCAGTGCAAGTCATCAGAATAAGGTAAATGCCCTGGCTATTGTAATCTATTGTGCTGTAGGTGTTTTGGGTTTAGTGTTAAAACTGAATGATATCAACATTGAACATTATTATATATTTTTTTATTAATCAGAAGATTAATTCCATGTGGGGATACATGCAGTAGTCCCAACAAGCATTTTCTTTTTTTAAATGAAACTGTGTTTTTTTAGTTGGTAGATCTTATTGAGTTGGTCATTTAAAAGTAGATCATCACACAAAAAAGTGTGGGCACCCCTGCCTTAAAGCATTGCGAATGTTATAATGGAATTTAAAACTATGAACTAATGTATAACTATTGTTTTAAAGTTATATACACTCACTGATCACTTTATTAGGATCACCTGTCCACCTACTTATTCATGCATTATCTAATCAGCCAATCGTGTGGCAGCAGCTTCAGGTAATGTTCAAATCAACCATCAGAATGGGGAACAAATGTGATCATAGTGATTTCGACCATGGCATGATTGTTGGTGCCAGATGGGCTGATATGTGTATTTCTGTAATTGCTTATCTCCTGGGATTTTCTCTAGAGTTTAGACCGAACGCACAGAACGATACCAAAAACAAAAAAAACATCCAGTGAGCGGCAGTTCTGCAGACGGAAACACCCTTGTCGATGAGAGAGGTCAATGGAGAATGGCAAGACTGGTTCGAGCTGACAAAAAGGTTACGGTAACTCAGATAACCTCTCTGCACAACATGTTGAGCCTTGAGGCAAATGGGCTACAACAGCAAAAGCAAAACTGGATGGTTAAAGACTGGAAAAACTTGATTCTCGAATCTCGATTTTTGCTTAGGCACACAGATGGGTGGGTCAGAATTTGGCGGCAACAGCATGAATCCATAGACACCAACCTGCTTTGTGTCAACAGTCCAGCCTGGTGGCGGTGGTGTAATGGTGTGGGAAATGTTGTCTTGGCACACTTTGGGCCCGTTATTACTAATCGATCATTGGTTGAATGCCACAGCTAATTTGAGTGTTGTTGCTGACCCTGTGCATCCCTTCATCTTCTAATGGCTACTTCCAGCATGATAATGCACCATGTCACAAAGCAAAAGTCGTCTCAAACTGGTTCTTCAGTGGCCTTCACAGTCACCAGATCTGAATCCAATAGAACAACTTTGGGATGTGTTAGCAAGGGCGATTCGCAGCATGAATGTGCAGCTGACAAATCTGTAGAAAATGCGCAATGCATTCATGTCAACATGGATGAGAATCTCAAAGGAATGTATCCAAAAAAATTTTAATCCATGCCATGAAGAATTGAGACTGTTTTAAGAGCAAAAGGACTAATACCCAGTATTAGTTCCTAATCAAGTGCTCGGTGAGTGTATACACTCTTAAAAAAAACCCTACACTATATATATTATATGCACTCTAATCTCTGTCCTGGCCAACTCTATTGAAACTTTGTATTGAAGCACTTTTCATGTTACTGTCTCCTTAAGATGAATCGTTACAGTATATTGGATCCTTTCTCATGTCATAAGTTGATTTGGATAAAAGTGTCTGTTAAATGAACAAATGTAAAAGCATATAAACAATAAATATTTCGATACAGCAAATTGCATAGGGGGACTGAATCGAGTGCTTAATTCGCAGTGTGTCATGAAAGTGGCTGATCGCTGCAGACCCTGCAGTCTTGATTCTGTGATTGGTGGATCGTTTCCATTTAGGACAATGTGTAGTGCAGTTCTTTATCAAAAATTCCAATATTAAACATGATTTTTTTTTTAAGACAAATGCAAGCTATAATGCAAATTATAGTACATAGATGGCTTTCTAAGTTATTGTTAAAAATCTACTCCCCTATGGAGAAAATAATTGTGATTTCTAGCTCCGGAACCAGACTCTTGCGCTCACTTCTCCTCAGATATGATAAGAATTTCAACTAAAATCAATATCTCAGATATATTTATTTATTCGGCAAGTAGCAATGCAATAAGCGGGTTAATGTACAGCAAGCCAATCTGTTGGGCGATATGACACCTGACCACCTTGCCAGAGGTTATTTTGCCATAATGAACTTTGTACTATAATGTACATTATAGCTTTCATTTCTCAGGAGGTACAGTACTTTAGGTGATTCCCTTTAGATCACAGGGAATCAGCTGACAAAATAGATTAGGAACTGCTATTCAAATGAATAATGTTCGTAATACAATTACAAACAAATGTGCTTCACATTAAGTAGCAGTAGAAAATGTATCTAATTTTTCAATTTGCTTTTTTTTTTATTTTCCTTTTTCTTTAAGGTCACCCACCTTAAATCAATGACTGTAGCTGTATATTTGAAATAATTTCAATGTATGCTGCAGATCAGGGTTTCGTGTGATATGACCATGTCAACATATCCGGGATTCTCTATTTAAATCTATATATAAGTGGTAATGTTTGTGCAAGTTAGGGGTGTGTACAGTTATTGAATTAAATATGAGTGAATTTCCATATGTATATGAGATATTTATACATTATTGCACTATGGGGAGTTTAATTGTTCATGTGGTAAATGGCCTGAGGGTAAAAACTGTTCTTATGCCTGGATGTTCTGGGGTTGAGTGCTCTGTAGCACTGGCCAGAGGGAACAGTTCAGAAAGGGTGTGTGGGGTCCTGAGCGATTCTACCTGCCCGTTTCCTCACTCTAGAGACGTACAGGTCTTGGAAGGTGGGCAGGGGGGTGCCAATAATCCTCCCAGCAGTCCTGACTCCTCCATTGTAGTTTCCTTCTGTCTGATTTGGTGGCTGAACCAAACCAGACAGTTGTAGATGTACACAGGGCAGACTCAATGATGGCTGAGTAGAAGTCAGCAGCTCCTGTGGCAGGCGAACAACAACCTCTGCAGAGCGTTCTTCACAATGGAGTCTATGTGGGTGCCCCACTTCAGGTCCTGAGAGTTGGTAGAGCCCAGGAACCTGAATGATCCACTGCTTCCACAGTGCTGTTCAGGATGGGGGGTGGGTGGGTGATTTCTCCTGAAGTCCACTGTCATCCCCACTGTTTTGAGCATGTTCAGCTCAAGGTTGTTGTGACCGAACCAGACAGCCAGCTGATCAACCTCCCGTCTATATGCAGACTCATAACTGACGCGGATGAGGCCGATGACGTGGTGTTGTCTGCAAATTTCAGGAGCTTAACAGAGGGGTCATATGCAGTGCAGGCATTCGTGTACAGGGAGAAGAGCAGTGGAGAGAAAACGCATCCCAGATGTGAGTTTCACCAATCTCACTAGTTGCTGCCTATCTGTCAGAAAGCTGGTGATCCATCGGCAGATTGGGGTGGGCATGGAGAGCTGCGTCAGTTTGGTTGACATCACAAATCGGACATCACTATGGTTAGCGATTAAGATTTACTCTACACAAGAGGTGAGTAAATATTTTAGAGCAGGTCAAATTTAGAAGACAAAAATTATATATATATATATATATATATATATATATATATATATATATATATATATATATTATATTAAATTAATTTCCTTGACATTTCCAGGCATGGAAAAGCAATTTTAAAATTCCCTGATATTTCCAGGTTGTCCATGACTGTGCAGGACCCCTGACCATTAAGTATGCGGAGCCACCAAAGAACAACCATTGAGAAAAAAGTATTATCCTTTGGGTATGTCAACAGAAAGGTGGGTGCAAATTAAATGTAGCACAATTCTTCATATTAGTCTTAAAGGAACAGTTCACCCAAAAATTTTAATTCTGTAATAATTTACTCACTTACATGTTGTTTTAAACATATATGATTTTCTTTCCTCTGTGGACCACAAAACATGATGGTGATTTAATTATTAATTATTTTGTGGAAGAGTGTTTTAGATTTGGTATTTTGGAGCTACAGGAGTGGTGTGTTGTAAAGACTGCGCAGTACAAAATGACCTACCTGACTGAGGTCGTGTGATGGCACTCTCATACACAGGGATGCCCTCGCCAACATTGTTGAAGGCCTTCAGGGTGATAACATAGTGTGAACTGGGATCTGGCAGGGAGAAAGCAAATCATTTAGCTAATCAAGCCCGAAGCACCACAGAGAGCTGCTACCATATTCTTCATCCTAGCAGGGGTGCATATTTATACGCTATCATTAATTCTTGCTCTCGTGTAATTAGATGAATTATGAAAACTTAAATTATGCAGTTTCTTATGATTTTTTTTGTATGTAATTACATGTAATTACAAAGGGGCAGAGAGAGGGGGTAAATCATCCATACTCAAGTATCCACCATCTATTTATCCAGTTTTGTTTCCTTTAAATCACATTTAGAGGCAATTAAGCCCACTGTTAGAGTACATGATTGACTAACATGTACAATGTGCAGCAATGTCCAAAAACATCAACAGAAAAACTACAAGATTTGTTTGGTTTGCTCACTTCGGATTTGCTTTGTAATCAATTTAGCTACCATGAACAAAAATCATGTCCTGCAAAAATCTTTATTATTATTATTGCTATGATTAAAAAGGTAAACAAAACAACTTTAAAATATACAGTTTTTCTTATATATTCATATACATTTATATGCCTCAAATAAAAAAGTTCATGTATATCACATATCAAAGTACCAATGGTAGTACCATATTATAAAATCACTGTATCATTACACCGACTTGGTGGGAACTTTTAAGCTATTACAGAACATGTGCTTACCTAAAGCAGCATGATTTTGATGAAAGTGTCTTACTCAAGTTTTCGATGGTGTAGTATCTCTGTTTGTAGTCCACTTTAATGGTCTGGGCATGAGGGCTGCCAATCCCATAGCCGATACTGTAACCTCTCACCACGATGTCCTGATTCTCTGGAGGGGTCCAGCTCACTACAATACTGTTCACAAGCGGCCGTACATGCAGAGAGCTGGGGACATCTGGCACTTTTGTCTCTGATAACCAAAAAGCAAGCACAATCACATATTGCCAGATACACTATGTCCAATTGAATATATATATATATATATATATATATATATATATATATATATACACATATAATATTTTTTTTTATATAAATCTCACCAAATTTTTGTGAGATCTTTAACAAGAGAAAACTATTTGCAAATGGGGTAAGAAAAATAAACTTGAAAACAAATCTGATGGTTTTGTGAATTGGACTGCTGCCACATGATCGGCAGATTAGATAATCACATGAATATGTAGGTGTGCAGGTGTATCTAATAAAGAGTTTCAATGAGTGTATATGGGTCATATTTTGTTTATGGCACCATTCGGAATAAATTCTAGAGACTGTTGTGTGTGAAATGTTGTGGAGTGGTGGTGGCGTAGTGGACTAAAGCGCATAACTGGTAATCAGAAGGTTGCTGGTTCGATCCCCACAGCCACCACCATTGTGTCCTTGAGCAAGACACTTAATCCAGGTTGCTCTAGGGGGATTGTCCCTGTAATAAGTGCACTGTAAGTCACTTTGGATAAAAGCTTCTGCCAAATGCATAAATGTAAATGTAAATTCCCAGGAGATCCGCAGTTACAGAAATACTCAAACCAACCCGTCTGGCACTCATCATGGTGCCAAAAACAAAAAACATCCAGTGAGGGGTAGTTCTGTGGACGGAAATGCCTTGTTGATGAGAGAGGTCAACAGAGAATGGCCAGACTGGTTCGAACTGACAAAGTCTACGATAACTCGGATAACTGCTCTGTACAATTGCGGTGAGAAGAATATCATCTCAGTATGCTGTTCTGAGATGCGGGTTTTTGCTGATTTGGCAGCACGAGGAGGACCTACATAAAATTAGGAAGGTGGTTTAATGTTGTGGCTGATTTTTTTCTGGTTATTACTGAAATTTTATTTGCACAATAAACTGCAATATCTTTCAGCATCTATGTCCATCATAGTAAGAAAAGATATTAAATTGTATAAATAGATTTTAAAAACTATCGGCCAATTAATCGATCATCAGCCATTTCCACCACCTAAGTTACCGGTATCGGCATAATCCACTATTGGTCAACCTCTAATTGTTACTGGAAAAAATACATAAATTCTGATATTAAAAAAAGGCTTTTCTACAGTGCAATCTTTCTGTTCTTACCATCCAGATCACTCTCAAAGGTCTCGGCACTGGTCCATTCTGTGGCAGGTCCTGTGCCGTTGACTGTAATAGCTGACACCCGCACCATGTATTCTGTGCCTCGCTGTAGATCTAAAAGATTCAAGATTAATACCAATATCAGTCTCTGATTCATTTAATCTGAATACTACAAATCTCACTTTAATAATACAAATCAATTTTGTGAAATAGAACCACTTTCCAGATAATGGTGCAATTTAATGAATGATGAAGCACCATGTCTCGATCAACTCTCTTGATGTAACACAAAGAAACATTTGAGCACTTTACTCGTGTCTTTTTCAAACTATTCAATGAGACTAAATCGATATACAACATGATCATTATCATCATCGGATCTGCTGTCCGACATACTGACCTACGCATTACAGTTTTTTTTTTTTCACTATCGCCTAGATCACAGATTTATAAAGGCCTCCTTCGGCAAATTTGAATCCTGCTGGACTGGGATGAAGAACTACGATATGAAAATGTGCTGATTCTAGAGTGGAAAAGGACAAAAAACAGCAGCATCCAGAATTTCACACATCTGATGCCTTTGGGCCTGTTCTGTTATTCAGAGAAGAGGGAATGCCTGCTGTCTTTAAATAAGTAGGGGTTGTAATTGCTTTAAAATGTTAATAAGCATCTGCTTAGTTGGTGTGTAAATGCACAAGGTTGTCATTCTCCCCTGGGTGATTCCTTAGGCATTGAAACTTGTCTTACTCCAAAACACCACTTTATGACTTTCAACTAACAAACATCTCATCTAAACCCAACAGGAACTGGAAACAACTAAGCATTTCTGTCTCTGATGCCTACTCCAGCATGACACCTATAAAAACTGTCTTTTTTTTTTTTTAAGAAATGGATATTTGTCACTTGAGGTTCTATTTGTTGGGCTCAAACATTTTGGAAAATATCTGAAATAATACAATTCTCTTCAGATAATTAAGTGTGGTTAAAATGGCATCTCAAAGCCAATAATGCACATGGGTTAGGCCAAAATTCTGTATTGCCTTTTGCATTTTGACATTGGGTTTTCAATGGTAGATGCTGATATGTAGAGCAGCATATAATGCCAACAATACATACAATGGAATTTCACGAGATAATTGCCAAAATTAAAAGTACTTAGTAATCACTGTTTTCTTTCCTGTGTTGACCTATTTCCATTTGCAACAGGAAGTTGGGGCAGGAAATAACAAAGGGATCATCCCTATTTTTTAAATAGCTACAGTAATAGTCTTTAGTTTTCATCAGAGCTGTGAACCATGATTTACTTCTTGCTATTCGTTGGGAAATGGTAGTAAAGTGAAAGGACATTTTTATTTTAGACAGTATTTCATTGGACAGAAAGAGTGCAAGATAAGTCATGCAATGTATTTGGTCAGTTTTCCTGGAAGAGAAAGACAGCACATTTAAAATGCATATATTTATGCGTGTAATTGTTTATTTTGTAAATTACAGTACACTGGCATATAGATGACTTCAAAGCAAACAGTCATGGACTGAAAGCCATCGAAGTCCAGTTTTGATTTCATGGAATATTTTAATTTAAATGAATACTTCAGTTACTTAACGAAAATGTGCAATTGCTCAAGCACAGTTATCATAAAAATGCTGATCATCACGATTACAGCTGATTAAATCAGCTTTGGTCTTTCTCTACTTCTGAGAATGTTGATTGGCTTACCATCTATGAGCTGATAGAGCTGTGACCCTGAAGTAATTTCCGTCACTTCACTCTTCCTCGCACCCTTCCTGTAACGGATCTTGTATCCGGAGATCTCCCCATTCTGAGCATCTGCTGGAGGAGGCTGCCATCTGACCATGATGCTCTGCAAGTTTATGCATTCATTGTTGAGAAAAACACTTTAAAAGGATCGTTTACCCGAAACTGAAAATTCTGTAATCATATACTCGGGTCATTAAAACTCATATGACATTCTTTCTTTTGTATTTTTTTTATTATTATTTTCTCCCCAATTTGGAATGCTCAATAACTAAGTCCTCGTGGTGGCACAGTGACTTGCCTCAATCCGGGTGGCGGAGGACGAATCTCAGTTGCCTCCACATCTGAGACTGTCAATCCGCGCATCTTATCACTTGGCTAGTTGAGCGTGCTACTGTGGAGACCTATCGCGTGTGGAGGCTCACGCTATTCTCCATGGCATCCACGCACAACTCACCACATGCCTCACAGAGAGCGAGAACCACATTGTGGTGACCACGAGGAGGTTAACCCAATGTGACTCAATCTACCCTAGCAACTGGGCCAATTGGTTGCTTAGGAAGCCTGACTGGAGTCACTCAGCATGCCCTTTTTTTTAAATGTAACACAAATATAGAAGTTAAGCAGAATGTCCAATTTGCTATTTTCAATACAATTAAAGCCATACAATTTCAATGCATTTACATTTATACAAGGGCAATAAACACTTTGAAAGTAGTTCATATGACTCATGGGCTATATTCAAAGTCTTCTGAAGTCATACAACAGCTTTGTGCGAGCAACAGACCTCGCACCTCTCATTCATGCATGTTCATATTCAAATTTGTCCCATCAAGAGATGTCACATCGAATTTGACTTCAGTGACATCAAACGGTAATTGGTAATTGCAATATGGCAAGCTTTCAACAGGTTGAAGAGCAAATTATATTTGAGATCTAAAGCTGATTAAAAACTGTCATTTACATTTTCATTGAAGATGCTTCAAAATATTTAATTCCATGTTGCATAAAATAAAGAAAGTCTTTTGTGCTTACAAAGACACAATAGTGACTATTGACATTTTGATTCAAGAAACAATGGATGTTCTTCTATCTGTAATATCAAACATGCAACAAACTGCTCTCTTGAAACACAGTCTTTCAGAAGAGAATTACTGCTGCCATTTATTCAGCACCTCCTCAAGGCACCTG
Source organism: Xyrauchen texanus (assembly GCF_025860055.1). Lineage (NCBI taxonomy): Eukaryota > Metazoa > Chordata > Actinopteri > Cypriniformes > Catostomidae > Xyrauchen > Xyrauchen texanus. Next base: position 57,888,568 of record NC_068276.1, read on the forward strand.
GATGCAAAATCACCATAGTAACAAGCCTTGAGTGCAGGCATCTAACCTCAGTCATTGTCCCTTGAGGCATCCATTAGGGAATGTAATCGTCCTCCACATAAAGCATGCACAAGTATATCAGTTCTACAGCAGAGGGCATTGGGAGAGCAGCAGAGGCTGGCTTGCATTGAACCCATGAATAATAGATAAAGCTGTGAAGTGAAGAGGAGCCTGAGGGACCGTGGGTCAGAAATGGATGGCAGAGGCTGGCTGCGGGGCCCGCAGTGCCTGCTGGGATAATAAAGGCAGGGAGAGGGGCCGCACAGTGTGGGTGGGGAATTAATTACTAGTATCCTCAGTTGCCATGTTCCACAGGCCATGAAGGAATCAACCAAATTAAATCTGAAGCAAGTATGCAATTATTGTTTTTCAATTTTCTACCAATTCTGGTTTACCTTACAAACTGCTAGCTGTGTTGTCAGCCAAAGGTTAATTCTATTAAATGGCTGCCTTTTCCAGTTCGATTAAGTGATTTGTTATTGTGAGGAGGAGGAAGAGGGCGTGGCCGGGCCGAGAGGATAACCCAAACTCCACCAGGGAACGGAGGAGTTGCTACAGTCCGCTGGGGGACGGAGGAGTTGCTGCCATCTGCTGGGAGGTGGAGGAACTGTTGCCATCCACCAGGATGCGGAGGAGCTGATGCCATCCACCAGGGGACAGAGGATTCGCTGCCATCTGCCAGGAGCTGGAGGACCTATTGCCGTCCGCCATGGGATCGAATCCAGTGCCATCACCTGGCGTTGCAGAGGATCACTGGACAGATGGCTGAGGACCGAATGGCAGTGTGGTCGGGAACCAGAGTATTTTTTCTCTCTCTCTCTCTCTCTCTCTCTCTCCCACTATCTTTCTCTTTCCCCTCCCCTCCCCTCGTCCTACCCAGGTGCCCATGAGGCGGAAAAGACCAGTCGGCATCGCCTAAGGGGCAACTCCTCCCCTCCAGGACAGGGGTGGGTGTAAGTAAGACTGGAGGTTTCCATGGCCTGAATCGGGCAGTGGGGGTATATGACTAGAAAGAGGGAGTAGCCGGGCCGAGAGGATTCACGCCCGGCACAGAGTTGCCCAATCAGTGGGAGAGAGATAAGAGGAGACGGAGAAGCAAGAGAGAGAGAGAGAGATGCACGCAGCAGTGTTATGTGTGTGCGCGTTTCAGTTCAGTGTTTTATGATGAATTCAAGTCTTTATGATTGTTAATCCGGTTCCTGCTTCCCGATGAAGGATTGTCTGATACAGTTATTTCAATTTTGTACGATTTTAAACATTCTATCTGACCAATAATGTGTTTAAATGTTAATAATTTGCATTGTGTTATCTTTAACTTAACAAATCAATTTAGGCATGTAAATATGAAATATATGCCTTGGCATAATTTAATATAACAGGATTGATGATAACAGGGTCGATAGTTTTACAGTTTGAGATTACAAGCCTTAAAGATACTTAAATTCTGATATTGCTATAATCAAACATGAGATAAAATTATGGACACTTCAAGTCTTTAAACGGTTCACTTCTTGAAAAGTTGATGATATAATTCTAAAAAGTACTATAAAAACTTATAAAAATATATTATCTCAATTAAAATCTAAATATATATCAGATATTTAGATATGTATAAAGAATAAAGACCCAGAGTTGAATTCACTAAACAGTTGTGCCACTTTTGCGGCTGGTACATCATCGCAAAATCCTGCATCTTATTCACCAACCATCCGAAACCAATTTAAGCAGGTGCATTCATTGCTAAAATTGTGGTGTGCCTTGATTATTTAAATTAAGTCATTGTCATTCCTTTCCATGCAAACACGCCTCCTGTCTATGTAAATTAGGTTCATAATAAATTGTGCTCCATTCAAAAAAAAAATTATTTCTATATATTTTGATTTCAACAAAATGTGCATATTTGATAATTTAGTAAGCAGAAGTTGGAAACAAAATTGATTTAACTGACTTATGGGGTTGCAGTGGTGCAGAGCAGCAGGTTTGGCAAATAAAACGGGGTGCACAAAGGTACCAGAGAGAGCTTCAAATAACTTATTATATTCATTAAACACACCACGATTGAATTCCCTCGGCCTGTTGTGTAGCACCCCCGGGACAACGAGGGGAGTCTTGATACAGTCCATACAGAGCCTTCTAATTAACCATCACCTTCTGCTGTACACTGATCTGACAAGGCTTCTCTTTGGGACTTAAAGCCTTCATTATTATTCAGTGTTAATTACTCAGCCATAAAACCCATTACAAGCATGAAAGTGTCTGGATCTCAGTGTTCCCCCAATGCAAACAGTGAAATGCTACTGTAAACTAGAGTTCCACAATTTTCTGAATCAAATGTGGCTTGTACTCGGTCGTGCAAAAGTTGCTGCCACGACGCAAGAGTAATGTAGGTGGCAGCCAAGCCTTTGCAATGCGATTGGGTTGCTAATGGAACAGGGGCGATTCTAGGATCTAGGATAGCCAGCGAATAGTCATTCAGAACATTACAATTTCTATAATAAACAGTTAAAGTTATATCCAAAACCGCTTGAAGAATATAGGCAAACCAGATATATTTTTGTAACTGCCTATTTATTGGCAACACATTTTATCTATCCAAATCATTCCTGTTTTTTGGTTCTCCGTTTATTAACAAGAACTGTAGAATATCAATTAATAATTTTGGAACTTCTATGGTTTAAACTTTAATCAAATTCCACAAAACCTTTTACTACAATGATGCAATTTTGGTGGAGTGAGTCAAGTCTTTTGAATCAATTCACCAAAAAGATTTGTTGCTATTGGCTCTATCTTTACAGGCGAATAAAGCCACCAAAGCCGTCTCGCACTATAAACTAGAATAATAACAGCTAAAGAAAGTCTGCTGTTTCCCCAGCACCAAGACAAATAAAATTCGTCCTCGTACAAAGCTTGAGGAAGAAGGGATGTGAAAACAAATGAGCCCACAGTACACTTCACTCAGCAGCTGCCAGCACACTGCCTCTGCTCCCTGTGCCCTTCTGCAAAGACCCAGAGATAGACATACACCCTTACCTTAGAGTTCTGCACTTCAACGGTCATATTCTGTGGAGGAGCACTGGGAACTGAGCAGAGGATGAAGGAGAAGTGTTTCAGTCATATAGTCAGCTTAAAATGTCTTTGTCTACATACAGTGGCTCCAAAGTGATTTTATTGGCTGAATAAAGTTATTACTGCACTTATGTAGTTTGAAGTAATATACAAGGTCCAATATTAGCACTCACCAAGAGTTAAACTTGATTACAAAATTGGCTTTGGCAATAAAATAACTGCTTACTGAATTACTGGCCAGTTGGTTGGTAACTTTTTTAGGAATTGCAACATAAACACACACACATATACTATATACTGTATATATATGGATCATAAAATTAAATTTCCAACCCTCTTGATATTGGTCCGCTATTGTAACTGCAACAAGGATGATCTACAGATGATTGTTGCCATTTTTTGTCTGGGTTTAAATCATAAATGTATTTAAGAAACCACGAAGATGAAAAACAAAAACAGTTTTTGTAAGTACCATCAGAGTAGGTCTGTACGGATATATCCTCAGTAGAGACTCCAGGTCCATGTTTGTTGTAGGCTACCACTCTGAAACTGTACTCTGTGAACTTCTTCAGCCCAGTCATAGAGTGAGACAGTGTATTTACATCCATATCCTGACACAGAAGAGAGATATAAGAGATTTAAGCTTCTAAAATGCTGAATTCTGACACTTCGAACACAGTAGAGATGCGCTGATTTAGAGAAGGTTTGCCGATACAGACAGCAGATCATTATTTTATGGTGCATAAAAATAATACTTTATGGTATATTATATAGCTACTCCCATTTATGTCTGCAGTTTTAGAGTGTAAAATAAAGCTCCAATCTAGAATATCACATGCTTCAAGTAAAATTAAGCATTGAGACAATATAATGTACAAATGAAAAGATGTGCATAGGACACCTGGTACAGAAAGAGTATTCTGGTTAAACAGGAAACAAATCTGATATTATCTATTAGCTTCCAACATCAACCAAATCATGACATAATAGCAACAAATGGACTGGAATTGGCCGATACTCATATGAACACAAATATATAAGGCTCTATTTTTGTGTGCGCAGCACTACGCGCAACAACCGTGAACATCATCTCCTCCAATTTTTGTGAGAGTGCAAATTCTTCATGCCAGCGTATAGTGCAAATGACCATGGGTGGGAGTGTTTGCACTATCTGTGGGTGTATGCACGCAAACTGTGGGTGTATTGTATGTTAATGAAGTGGTGCAAACAGCAATTTGCTATTTTCCTGAGAAACAGGTCATTGTGCTATGAGACTTTTCAAAAGCAGGTCTGTTTTCAGCACAAAGTCCAAACTCAGTTCCTGCATTGGCAGTTTGGAGATTCCACCAGCAGGTGGCAATAAAGTTAATATCCGAACTCTGAAAATATAGTGGAACATCAAAACGATGTGACGATCAGAGTTGTAGCCATCTTATGAGATGAGATTTGTGTTAAATTAACATAGGTCATGGTTTATTTTTTAATTATTATTATTATTATTATTATGTTGTTTATATTTCCAATTGTATTTATGATCTAGTTTATATTGGTATTTTTCCACCTGTTGTCATAGAGTGATTTTTAAGTCAGGACAGATGTAGGAGAGGGTAAAATGTTGGAATTTGGTAAGATTTTTTTTTCCACTTTACTATTTTGATTCTATTTTGATTTAGTTTGAAGTGTAATTTTTGGATTCGTTTTTTGTGTTTCAATAAATTAATTTAAATGTTCAAAATCGACCGGTAGAAGTGAAGTGCGTGACGATACAATCACTATTAATACTAGCCATGATTTGTGTGTCAGCAGATAAAAAATATTAATAATACTTACATTCTCTATAATTTAATGGAGCGTACATCCAAATCCTGACAATAAAACTATTTTCTAAGCACATAAAAGGAGTATGTCCATATTTCTATTCTTCTAATTCATTGCATAGTCAATTTACACTACCAACTTCTTATGAATATGCTGTTTCTGTTTATATCGCTAGTGCTTGAGGGAATGGACTTTTTAATATCCAAATAATATTGCACTTGATCCAGCCCATTAGCACGTTGTGCGCAAATTTGCCAAACCCACTTGCGCTTAGACTTAGCACATGCTTTCACAAATATTGCCATGCCCACTGACTTTGCGCTTATGACTTATGGTATAGCATTGCACTTAGCTCTAGCGCTCTTAAAATAGGGCCCTAAGATATGTATAGAAAATGTATTCACCCTATTCAAAAAATTATGAAACATAGTTAGATGACCAAGAAGGTTTAAAATAGTGTATAAGCTAAATTCATACACCAACTTTAAGGTTATATTTTGACTGAGCTGGAACGAATGTTTCTGCTAATATAAAATCTTATGTACCATGCACCTCTAATTGTATGTATTCATAACATTACTTCTGTTTTATTCAAATGTGTTAGTTATAATAAAACTGATCTTAAGCTTAACAAAAACATAACGATCAGATCCAAGAGTTCCAGCTGCTCTCCACCATTAATCCCTGACATTTCACATACAAATAAAATACTCAATTTTTAATGCTTTATATGTGAAACTACAGAGAGGTGAGTGTCCAGTCTTACCTGCTCATTTCCCAGACCCTTCTCCATGTAGTAGATTTTGTAGTTTTGAATCTCCCCGTTGCCGGTGAGGGGCATGTCCCAGCTGAGGCTGACTGTGATGGGGGATGTGACCACAGCGTGGAGGTTAGGAGCTGGTCCTGGTACCTGGACTATAAAACAGAAGGAATTAAAAAAAGAGACAGTTTAGAAGCACTGACTGCACTGATATGCACTTTAAAACAAACCCTTCAACATATCAACATGTGTTACACAGCTTTACAACTCTAGGTTAAAAGAGTATACCCTCTGCATCGTATTAGAGAGAATATGTGGTGCTTCCTGACACATTATTTTGTTTCAACTGTCTTTGTGCAGCAGACATCATGCAGAGAAAGACAGCGAGAGACACAGGTCAGGTTGAGAAATACTTTGAAAAACTTTGCAGCCTTTGTCCCTCATTTCTCCAAACTGTCTGATTAAGATCAAATGCAAGTGCTTCTGCAATAGCGCAATTACACATTAACAGCAGCAAAATTCATACTTGATTTGCACATCTTCAGAAAGAAGGATCCAACCCATCCTTTTTTTATTTTATTTTATTATATTTTAATGTACTTTATTTATTTTTTTTACTTTTACTAATATTACTATTTTACTTTTTAATGTATCATTAATTATTCAGCAAGGCAAGATTAATAATACAGCATATTTCATAACAACGGTAATGATTTACATAGAGATAAGCACAAGATACATAAAAATCAATTAAGAACAAGAAAAAAATTTGAATAAAAGAACTAAAATACATTTTATTTAAAATGTATTAAAATGAATAAAAAAAGGAAAAATACTACAGAATTAAATCATTTATTTTATATAAACATTTATTTATATATTACTATTATTTCTATTATTATTCAGGCTTATTTTACTGTACTTAATTACCTTTTATTTGAATTTAGGGATGTACTGAAATTTCGGCGACCGGGGGGGAGGGGGGGGTTACTATCTTGCACTAGGAGGGCACCAGAAAGTCCTCTGTTTGCCCTTCATCGCACGTTACACGTTATTCAAGGCCCCAAAAGCAGTTGCGGAAAACAGACGAGCGCTTCACGCTCATATTGCGAACGCGACAATCCTCTTGACTTCTGGTGCATGAACAAAGATCGCTTTCCATTGCTTGCGCAGACTGCACGCAGGTATTTATCTGCCCCAAGCACCAGCACAGAGAGAGCGAGAGAGAGAGAGAGAGAGAGAGACTATTCAGGGCAGCATCTCATGTTCTTGATGAGAAGAGGAACCGTCTTCTCCTGCCAGAAAGCTGAGCAACTTTTGTTCTTGACGAGAAACCTGCCACTTTTCTTAAATGGAAAGAAGTCTAATTTGCTGTGTGTATAGCAATTACATTAAAATAGGTTTAGCCCTACTTCAGGCTACATCTGTCGTTTACAGTTTGAGGTGGTTTTAGTTCTATTACTGCTGTTTTGCACAATCATTTTATATTAAAGTATAAATATGTAAGCTGCTAAGTTCATTACTTGACTGCTATTTTGCATATCATTATAGTTTTCTAGAACGTAAAAAAAAAATTATAATCTGTAAAATGTTATTGTTAAAGGACTGAATAAAGAATTACATATTTAATATTGTTTTAATATATTTTCTGTCCAATTTTTGTGCGTTACTTTCAATAAAAGTGTGATCATTTTATCGGTTTGTAGTTTTTCAATTCAGATTCATTAAATTAATTAAAAAGTATAATATTAATACAATTTAATATATATAAAAATATTTTTTAAAAAGGTATAAAAAAAACAGATTTTTTCATAAATTTATTTGATCATCACTGGCACCTTTATGTCTGTCACTGCATTTTTCTATGTCATTTGTATTGATGCTTAGAATAGAATAGAAGAGAGAGAGAGAGAGAGAGAGAGAGAGAGAGACCCCCTCCCTTCCTCATTGCTCTCTGTTTTTTACTTTGTCATTTGTATTTGTTTTTATTATCATTATTATTCATTTATTGTATATACATGTTATTTGTTGTTGTTTTTATGTTTGTAATGTGTTTATTACTCAATGTTTTGGCAACATTGTACACTGTATACAGTCATGCCAATAAAGCTCATTTGAATTTGAGAGAGAGAGAGAGAGAGAGAGAGAGAGAGAGAGAGAGCGAGCTTCAATCACCATATTAAGTAATTGTTTGTTTATATCAGAACAAAAAAATATTATTTTAATTTATTAATGTCTTATTGACTTCTTTTTTTTTCTTATTTTAAACTAAAATAATTGGGGTTTTAATACCTTTTTGCGTGTCATTGTATTTTTTGTTATTTGCATTGACGCTTCAGCAATATTGTGTGCAAGACAGTCAAGCGAATAACACACTGTAAAACTGAACTGAATATAGAGAGTGATATTTGGTCTCAGCTGAGCTTGTGATTGTGGCATGTGTGTCTGTAGGACCCTCTGGCAGAGGACTAAAACAGACATTTATTTGCTCAGCATAGCAGCGAGAATGGTAATGGGATTGTATATAATTTAACTTTTGTTTACTAGCTAGGGTCATGAATCATTACATCCAATTACAGGCTCCGATGAGTGTCCGTTAAATCCCTTGTTTTCCACAAAACACAAATATGATCTTGTAAAGCACCCTTCAATTTCTATATATTTTCTTTCAGGCAAACTCAGGGTAGCCTAATTTTTGGACATAACATGTCAGCGGCTTAACTTGTCAACCGTGTTACTGACAAATTATGTTCTTTTGTACACTTTTAGAAAATATTAAGAATTAACATAGCAACTTGATTTGATAGATTATGTTGATAGACAAATGTGATCATTGACAATTTAAAGAAAAAATATTTAGAGTGATAATAGTTTTACTCTAGTTTTACAAATAGAAATGATCATTGCATTTTCAAATTTGTTTGCGCTGTTTTTGAAGAAAATAATCTAGAGGGTCAAAACACATTTCTGGAAGTCACTTGCCATTATACATAACAGCACACGAGGCAACAGAGTATTTTTTATATGTAAAAACTCACGGTAACATAGTTGACCACAGAGAAAAGAACTGACACAGGTAACAGAGTTGACTGGTCATGAGAAAGCAGAGCAGCATAATAAGCCAGGGATAATATTTCACAGGATACAATTATGGCATTGATCATTTTTATTTATTATTTCATCATAACATTGTTTAAAAGTCACTGAACTGAACATTCTTTTTAAATGTTCCAAATAACTGCAAAGATAAAGTTCAGTGACTGCTCTTAATCAACTCTTAATATCTTTAGAATAGGTCGGCTGTGGCTCAGGTGGTAGAGCGGGTCGGCTGCTAATCGCTAGGGTTGGTGGTTCGAATCCCGGCCCACACGACTGCACATGCCGAAGTGTCCTTGGGCAAGACACTGAACCCCAAGTTGCTCCCACTGGCAGGCTAGTGCCTTGCACATATATAGCGCTTATTTTAACCTTAGAGGTTACCAAAGCGCTTTACACTGTGTCACCCATTCGCACACACACACTCATACACCAATGGCGGCAGAGCTGCCATGCAAGGCACTAGCCTGCCATTGGGAGCAACTTGGGGTTCAGACACTTTGGCATGTGGCGTCGTGTGGGCTGGGATTCTTACAGATGTTTTACAGGACTGGATGGGGCACATACACTGGATTTAGTGCACAGCTGAGAGTGTGCATGTGTAGGTTTATTTCATAATGTTAGCCGTATGTGTGTGGAGCTTGGGAGGTTGATCTCCACGCAGCAGGTCTCCAGAGAGTGCCAAGAACCTGCAAACACAGATTATAAAGTGCTTATGGCGTTCTGAGCCAAGGACGCTCAGAGGAGCCAGTCTGACCCAGAAACAGCCTCTCCTGAGCGCTGTCTGAGCTGATAATGTTTCACATCGAAGAAGTCAGGCCATATACTTTCAGTGCCATTGAAGAGATACCCCACGAGTGTTTACTTATAAGCCAGTAGGTGTTTACCTACTCTAATGAGATTTTAAACATGGCATCATGGCTTGTCTGAAAGATACCTTCGGAGAAACGGCTAAGAATAATATCTTAGGTACGAGACATACTCTATGCAAGTTTGTGAACACAAACATGTACGCAAGCTCGATTTGACGTGTTGTGTTCTGAAATGTGTCAAGATTAAAGTAGGCTTCAGTTTTACATGTGCCGCTACGTCTCGTGGACAATGCACGTGATTCTGGTCGTGCACGTGAGTCAGTGCGGACTGTCAGTGTGCAGCCCGGTTTTTGTAACTTCACGCACCTAGCCATGTCGTAGTGCATCTGCGTCGAACGCGTTCAAAGGAGTATACTTTGAAAGGCTAGAACTCTCGACCGTGCACCAGATGACACAAGGGATGCTATAGTAGGCATTAGCGTAAACTGTCTTCTAGGTTTACAGTTTATATTCGTTTTCAAGACAGATATTTGAAGGTAACTCTGTCACCCCCTTGATTACAGGCATAGTAATGCAAGAACACACTTTAAAGACAACATGATATCAAACATTTACCTTATTTAGGTTCTTAATACACGTTCCTGGTCATACTGTACTGTACAAGATTTATCAGAGCACATTATTCATAAAAAATACAGCTTTAAATGTTTGTATTCATTCAGTTATCAAAATATAATAACTAGATCCTCCTCTGAAATGACTTCCACGCATAAAAGCTGCTTATGTTTCAACAAACATCTACAAGCTGCATTTGAGGAACAGAGTTAGTCAGCAAATTCACATTGTGGCTCCATTCTGGTGATGGAACGCCCACTTTTCACAAGCCAATCCAATGGATACAAATCAAGTCCGGTCCTATTTTATCTATTTATTTTCTCGATGAATATCCATTCCACTCAGAAATATGTCACATTATGGAAGTTAAATGGGTTGTGAATGCCATTTAACATTGACTAAGTATTTACAACAGGATTGCATGCTTGCAATGCATGTGTGTCTGCGTATGCATATTTGCATTAAATATGTTTCTGGCCTTTGGTTCTTTTCAAATCTAAAACACATATATAATGAGTTTGTACACATTACTTTTTTTTATGTATTCCATCCAATCTAATTTGGGCACATATTATATTTTGAGTGGTTATGATTATCATGTGTGTAAAAGGGAAGTGGATCTTACCCTCAGGTTGGGTGGCTACCCTCAAAGGCACTGAGCTCTCTCCAGGGCCATTCCTGTTGTGGGCCAACACCCGGAAGGCATACTTGGTGTCTGGCATGAGGTTCTGAATGGTGACTTGCATTTCTCCGGGACGACTGGTGTTGACAATCCTCTCCCTACAGGATAAGACACACATAATAAAGACTGAAACAAGAGCCAACTGCTGATTTAAGAAGTTCAAAGCTTCTTTCTTTTTTCCTGTAGTCAACAGTAAGCTCATATAAAATGGCATTATAAATATTAATACAAAGAACAACATGGGACTTTTTTTTGTCAGTAGCATCCATAATTAAAATCACTGCCTCTTTGGTGGGCAATTCGCACGAAAACATCTCCATTTACATTTAAAATGATATTTTTAATGAAAAGAATTATGCCTATTTTTAGGACCATATATACATATACATATCCATACACATATACATACACATATACACATACATACATACATACATACATACATATATATATATATATATATATATATATATACACACACACACATAGATGCATACATAAAATCTTAAACATTCGAAGAAAACAGGCATCATTCCCTATATACAATTTATTTATATCCTATTTCACCCCAAAATCAAAAGAAAGAAAAAAATTATCATATTTTGCATAGAGAACATTATACCTATTTTAGGACCACCAAGATTTTTTGGCATTGTAACATTAAGTTTATGACAATTAAGCACATTTTCTCCAAATTTTCATTATTGGACATTTTACTTGTGTTTGTTTTTTGTAATTCCCAATAACCTCAATTGTGATTCTCATTAGATTCTTATTACTGTAAATAATATGTTTTTTTTTTACTGTACTACATACAAATTACAGGTATACAATTATTAATTTGATTTAAATCAGTATAAATTAACGGAAATACAAAAATACTTTAATTATGTATAAATGCTTTACAATTTATAGAATATGATTTTTTGGCATTCGATTTTTTTTGCGGTGAAAAAATGCACAGACAGGTTTTACCTGAGGTTCACCCTGTAAATTCACAGTAAACAGAAGGTATATATCGCATTAAGGCCTTGCCTGTTAGTGCCCTCCAGACTGTAGTAAACAGAGTAGGTGATGTCGTCTCCATGCGTCTCGGCCGGCAGGCGCCAGGTCACCTTGACAAAGCGGGTGGACACCAGCGAGGCCACGACATCCCGAGGGGCCGAGGGTGTGGGGCCAGTGCTGCCTCCAGAGCCTGGTATTAGATGGTCAGTAGTTGCACGGGTCAGTGAGGTGGATGGGGGTGAGGGAAGGGCAACATCTTTGAGTGCAGATAGCAGGGTGATATGAGTGAAAGCAGAAATAAAGGGTGGAGGGTGGGGCGTGCAGTGGAGTCAAGGTAATTTAGGGAGGGAGGGATAGCAAACCAAAGGAAAACAGAACAGAGGGAAAACATAAAAAGAAAAACAAAACAAAATACATAACATAATGGCTTTCATGACGGCAAAATCAACGGTGGAATAATCACAAAGAAACATGAAAAATGCAATCAAAATGGAAAGAATGTCTGGCGAGACTATCGTTGGAGAAAACAAAACGGCTGAAGTGGAAAGATTGAATCACATCAAAATGATGGAAAGCTGAATGGCTTAAAGCATATCCTTTACTTTTTCACTCTTAAAGGGATAGGGCACCCAATGAAAATACACTTCTGTCTTTACGCACTGTCAAGTCGCTCTAAAAAGCTTTAATAAGGCTCAAAAGAGTTTTATACTAGTTTTAATGGTGCTTTTATGGAGTTTCTGGTCTTTTTGGAGCTTGACAGTTGTTGGTTACTTTAACATTTCATTGCAGAGAAAACAGCAGCTTGGAAATGTTTCTTCATAAATGAGCCTAATAAATGATATAAAGGTTTGAACTGAGTAAACAAGGGAGTTTTGGGGGAACTATTTCTTCAAGCAGAACTGGGTTACATTGTGGCACAGGGCCATTCATTTTAATGACTAACATACGTCCAGGGGTCCTGCGTTTCACGTTTTCACACAGATATGTGAAATATTTCATGCCTCTGAGGCCTTTGTGGCTAAATCTAACTCTTGCTTTCCAGCAGGAAAGCGAAACTCGGAAAACAACAAAAGCACTTCTAAAAACGTGTCCCAACTATTTACTCTTGCAGACAGCATTAACGTTGCGTTTTTGGCAACAGAGAAACTTCGAACTGTGATTCATTTGCTTATGCCAAAAAATGTATCGGTGGAATGGCTGAACATCAATCAAATATAAAATGTACTGTGCCATTCTAATGAGCCACGGGGTGGCTGTGGATCAGGTGGTAGTGTGGATTGTCCACTAAAGTTCGATTCCCGGCCCACATGACTCCACATGACGAAGTGTCCTTGGGCAAGACACTGAACCCCAAGTTGCTCCCAATGGCAGGCTAGCACCTTGCATGGTAGCTCTACCGCCATTGGTGTGAATGAGACGCAGTGTAAAGCGCTTTGAATACCGCTAAGGTTAAAAAGTCGCTATATAAGTGCAGACCATTTACCATTAACTGACTGTGGTCGACAATATCATAAACAGGCATCGCCGCCCTAAAGGCGGTGCAACCGGTGCAGTCACACCAGGGCCCGCGCTAAATAAATGCAACATAACTCCCTTAATTCTACTGAGCCATGAATGAGCAATCTCTAAGCAATAAAATTCTCCTCTGGGATATCCAGAGCAGGATAAGCAAGGGCCCAAAAGTGCCCTTTAATGGTGCTGAGAAGAGAAAAAAACAGGATGTATAGCATTCAAAGGTGCTCTTTGAATTGCTTTATGTCTAATTCTGAACAGACATAAGGATATATAGAGGCAGAGAACACAGAGCTTAATAAAATACATTAATAGAGGCACTCATTAACTTACAGCACTCCCCTAAATGACACGACCCATTAGACAGACCGCAAATTAAACATTAGTTGTAGCAATTACAGTATTCCACAAAGACGAGCTATCTATTTTCAGCTGTCTAGCCACAGGGAGAAAAAAAGGATCTTGTTCAGCATTTATCTCCGGTACACCTTTGCGTGACACGCTTTCAGTAGTCTTATCTTCTTCCCTCCTGCTCCCTGAACAGTGTTATAGACTTTTCACAATGCTTTGCACAGAGAACATGAAAAAGAATCCATGTAAATGTGTGAAAATGTCTTTGCAGTTTCCACAATAATAATGTGGACAGCATAGCATAGAATAGCAATGTTTTATAAAAATTCAGCAATGCACTATTGCACTATAGAAAATGTACAAATCAATGTTGTTGCTCATGGAAATGATGTTGAAAGAACATCAGGAACGTTCCGCTAATTAGGCTTTGCTCTAAATAATGTTCTACTCGCTTAAAGAAAACCGAACGCTTTCGTTCCCAAAACCCAAAATGGAGCTTTCTAACAGTAATACTCAGTTTCTGAACGTGAATGCAGTTGTGTGGTGTACAGATGATTAATATCTATTCTATTCATAGCAGAGAGCAGACGCTGGATGTCTTGAAACAGATGGTGACTTCACCTTATTAATGGCACACACTGAAGCTATGCAAAAAGATCACAGAAAAGGAGAGACATACTAAATGCATGCTTTTGGTGCAAAATAGTTTTAAAAAAGGACTTAAGACTTAAACCAATAGGTTAGTGTTGTTAACAAAAACTATCAAAAAGACGAAAACAGCAAGGAAATAATTACGAGAGTTTGTTGAATATTAAACTAAATATAAATATGCATTAAAATAGGAATGAAAACTCAACGATATTAAAAGGGTAAATGACTTTTAATCAATCTTTGATTTTAGACTATCGGTGTACTGTCAAAAAGAACCAGCCAATTACACTGGAGAATAAAAATAAATTAAGTAATTAATATATATATAAATACACACACACACACACACACACACACAGTTTCCATGTTTTATGGGGACTTTCCATAGACATAATGGTTTTTATACTGTACAAACTTTATATTCTATCCCCTAAACCTAACCCTACCCCTAAACCTAACCCTCACAGAAAACTTTCTGCATTTTTACATTTTCAAAAAACATAATTTAGTATGATTTATAAGCTGTTTCCTCATGGGGACCGACAAAATGTCCCCACAAGGTCAAAAATTTCAGGTTTTACTATCCTTATGGGGACATTTGGTCCCCACAAAGTGATAAATACACACACACACACACACACACACACACACACACACACACACACACACACACACACTAAAATAATAAATAGCTTCTACTCCTAAACTTACATATTTATATATATATATATATATATATATATATATATATATATATATATATATATATATTTTTTAGCTTGACTTAATTTGCATTAATGTGTAAAGGTGAACACAAAATATCAATTATAAGGTGAACTTAGAGTGATAAAGTAAAATAATAATTGAATTTCTTTTGCTTAAAAATCCATAAAATTAAGATTGTAAGTACTATTAACTCAAATGATCAAGTACAGAACTGAGGTTGTGGGGAATACCCATAAGCCATTGCACCTTGTATAAACTAAGAATGTTTGCTTGGTCAAAATGAACTTTTTGTCCACTTTTTCATTCATCTTGGTTGTTGTTTTACAATTTTGTAATGTGTTTCCTGGTCTTGTAATGTCAAAGTGCAATTCAAAAAATACTACTTTTTAACCAAGATTAATAAATGCTGTAAAAATATATTGTACATGACACATAATGCTTTTACTAATGTTAATAAACGAGTGTTTTTAAAACTTTTAAAAACTATTTGAACCCTGGTTGTAAATTGCCGTAACTATATGCTTTAATACTCAGCATTTTGCAATTTAGAAAAATTGCAAGTGTGTTTCTCATTTTTAAATAAAAAAGGTTGCTCAAAAAGGAAAAAATAAAAAAAGATTTTATATCTAGGTCACCAAGAATCACTACCTAATATCCTAAATGCATAATTGTACAGCATGAAGACATGAAACAACGTAAATGGAGGAAAAACGGCATCGTTCACCTTCATGTCCTCATTCTGTCGCTGTCTACGAGAGGGATCATAGTGCACTTCTAATGACCACTTAGAAAGCTCCGGCTTTTATCTTACAATGTCGGGTGAGGGACTGAAACGGCCACAGACATACTGTACTGCTCCACACATAAAGAACATCTAGACTTCATCTTTCGGTAGTAGAGCTCACATCCTTTTGCTATTGATCTGTGTAGAACATGCTATTATTATCGTGAGGGGTCTTGAAGGGGTTGGAGACATTGTCATATTGTACAAAGGCCTAAAAACGGGGTTATTTCATTCTTAAAGTCCATGTGCTTGTGATAACATCAGACCGGTTCGACTCTGACAGCGGCTGATATTTGAAGCAGCTCTTGATATATAGACACAAGCTAAAAGCATATATAAGTGCTTAGTGTTTTGAAGAGGAGAAATGGATGGCTCCATCGCATATCTCCAGATCTTTTTTTCTTTCTATATGTTTTCTAAAGTGGTCTGCTGTTGCGTTTCTCACTGAAAGCTTCAGATGCAACATTTCTCCATCTCAGCTATTTTTTCCTTCGCAGAAGTTTTCACATCCATAAAGGGATAGTTCATGCACAAATTATAATTCCCTCATCATTTACTCACCCTCATGCCGTATCAAACTTGTTTGACTTTTTCTCTGCAGGACACAAATTAAGATATTTTGAAGGATGTGTGAAATGTAAAAAATGCGGATGTCAAAAATGACATTCATAAAACTTAAATTTTGGTCTGTTTTTCACCCACAGCCATTGCATTGGTTCAGAAGACATGGATTAAACAACTGTGGTCGCATGGATAACTTTTCTGCTGCCTTTATGTCCTTCTTTGAGCTTGAAAGTTTTGGACCCCATTGACTTGCATTGTATGGACAAAAACACATCATACATACACATTCAACAGGAGAAAGTCATACATGTTTAAGATGAAATAAAGGTGAGTAAATTATGACAGAAATATAATTTTTGGGTGAACTATCCCTTTAACTGGGACATATTCAATAATTTTGAAGAGCTTTCCCCCAGAAGTTTACTTACGATATTAGTCAAGCTTCGAAATGGCCATAATTTAGTTTTAAATGACCATTTTCCACCCTCATAATGTCTCAGTCACCATTCACTTTCATTGTATGGAAAAAAAATTATGCAATAATAAAGTGAATAGTGACTGAGACTGAAAACTAATATCTATTTTGCGTTATACAGGTGAAACAAAGTCATACACGGGTTGGAACAACATGAGGGTGAATAAATGATGACAATTTTCATTATATATGTCACAAATCTAATAATTTCAAAACAAGCGCTTATTTGCAATAAATGGTATTTTTGGGCTGGGAAATGTACAGTACATTTTCAAAGCACATTGAACACTTTTGTCAAATTATCAGGAAAGACATTTATTTGTTTGTGATATGGCCCCTTTAAAAATCTTTGCCTTTCCCTGACAAAAGGAACTATCTTTTGTAGTCGGAAATAAAGAAGCATCAAAACATATTAAATAGCAGGCGTATGCTACCAGACAGTCTTTGTTATTTTTGTTATTGGAGACATGGCTGGCCCGCAGTGATTTTGCATTCGATTTGAAGAGGGCACCACTGCATTGGTGACAGCAGTCTGTCACTTCAAAATAAATATCAGGAATATAAGAGGAATGTGGATTAAAAGGCATCAACACCCCTGTTGAGATTAAACAGGTCTCTAACTTGATGGCGAGCAGCTCAACATATCCCGAGATGTCTTGCATCTATTGTCCAGGAGATGAAAGCGGGAGCAGCAGGCCAGTTCCAGGGGGGTGGTCAGGGTACCTTGACAGGACGTACAGCCCAGCACGAGAGCACAAGATTATGGATCACAATGTGAGGCTGGCAGGGGACATCCTCTGTGTTTGCCGAAAAAACAGAGACCCATCTGTCTACACCCCACCCTCTCCACCCAGCTTTGCAGGCCCTCTGGGTCAGCAAGCACAGGCCCGGTTCACTCCTCCACCTGCTAAAAACTCTGCCTGTCTCATCTTCCTCTGTCGATCTCAGCATGAGACAGCACGCCTGTTCATATGCAACCTCAAGTCAGTGGCCAACAGCTCTCTGCTGGCTCAGGCCAGTTCATATGGAACAAAACTCCTTAAATGGAGTTAAAAAAAAATACAATAAAATAGTGATTCGACTCCTGCGCTTGTGAACTACAAAACTGTCTGAATACACCTGTCATACGTGTACCATCTTTGGATGAATCTCATGAAAAACATGTCCAAGTCAAAAAAGGATATTGTTTATAGGAATCATTATGATTTTTATTAACTGTGACATGGCTGCGAATTGATACAGATTCTATTCAATTAGATTCTAAATCATTTGGGTATATTTCAGTAAAAATGTTAATTCTGCTTACATATGAAAGAAATTCTCTCAGCTAATGCTCTCTTATTTTGCAGGGGACCTACTGACATGGCACATTACAAAATTATTGATTTTACAGATGTTATTCGATCCTTCGCTTTTCTTCATTTTGGTCACATTTTTGCGATTTCAAAATGTACAAATTTCCATGCATGCATTCAATCAACAAATATTATGTCTTGAAATTGTGTATATTTTGTTGCACATAGGGTTGGGTTTTGATACAGACTTCCTGATTCGTGTCAATTCCGATTTGCAAGCTCTTGATTCAGTTCCGATTCGTATACAATTAATTTGGGTATGTTTCATTTATAATGACCATTTTGCTAACATATGAAAAAAACGTCTCTCTCAGCTAAAGCTGGTGATAATACAGGGCACCTCTTAACATCGCACATTATGAAAATACTTTTCCAAAGTTTTTATTTTTATTAGTTTTAGATCATTTGGGTCACATTTTAGCTTTTTTTTATTTATTTTTTTATGTACAAATTCAATGTATTCCATCAATAAATGTCTTGACATTGTGTGTGTATATATACACTCACCTAAAGGATTATTAGGAACACCATACTAATACTGTGTTTGAGCCCCTTTCGCCTTCAGAACTGCCTTAATTCTACGTGGCATTGATTCAACAAGGTGCTGAAAGCATTCTTTAGAAATGTTGGCCCATATTGATAGGATAGCATCTTGCAGTTGATGGAGATTTGTGGGATGCACATCCAGGGCACGAAGCTCCCGTTCCACCACATCCCAAAGATGCTCTATTGGGTTGAGATCTGGTGACTGTGGGGGCCATTTTAGTACAGTGAACTCATTGTCATGTTCAAGAAACCAATTTGAAATAAATTCAAGCTTTGTGACATGGTGCATTATCCTGCTGGAAGTAGCCATCAGAGGATGGGTACATGGTGGCCATAAAGGGATGGACATGGTCAGAAACAATGCTCAGGTAGGCCGTGGCATTTAAACGATGCCCAATTGGCACTAAGGGGCCTAAAGTGTGCCAAGAAAACATCCCCCACACCATTACACCACCACCACCAGCCTGCACAGTGGTAACAAGGCATGATGGATCCATGTTCTCATTCTGTTTATGCCAAATTCTGACTCTACCATCTGAATGTCTCAACAGAAATCGAGACTCATCAGACCAGGCAACATTTTTCCAGTCTTCAACTGTCCAATTTTGGTGAGCTCTTGCGAATTGTAGCCTCTTTTTCCTATTTCTAGTGGAGATGAGTGGTACCCGGTGGGGTCTTCTGCTGTTGTAGCCCATCCGCCTCAAGGTTGTGCGTGTTGTGGCTTCACAAATGCTTTGCTGCATACCTCGGTTGTAACGAGTGGTTATTTCAGGCAAAGTTGCTCTTCTATCAGCTTGAATCAGTCGGCCCATTCTCCTCTGACCTCTAGCATCAACAAGGCATTTTCAGCCCACAGGACTGCCGCGATACTGGATGTTTTTCCCTTTTCACACCATTCTTTGTAAACCCTAGAAATGGTTGTGCGTGAAAATCCCAGTAACTGAGCAGATTGTGAAATACTCAGACCGGCCCGTCTGGCACCAACAACCATGCCACGCTCAAAATTGCTTAAATCACCTTTCTTTCCCATTCTGACATTCAGTTTGGAGTTCAGGAGATTGTCTTGACCAGGACCACACCCCTAAATGCATTGAAGCAACTGCCATGTGATTGGTTGATTAGATAATTGCATTAATGAGAAATTGAACAGGTGTTCCTAATAATCCTTTAGGTGAGTGTACACACACGCGGCCAAAAGTTTGGAATAATGTGCAGATTTTGCTCTTATGGAAAGAAATTGATACTTTTATTCACCTAAGTGACATTCAACTGATCACAATGTGATCAAAAGTTCTGAAAAACATTTTCAGAACTTCTTAAACTACTTCAAAGAGTTCTCATCAAAAAATCCTTCACGTGCAGCAATGACAGCTTTGCAGATCCTTGTTATTCTAGCGGTCAGTTTGTCCAGATACTCAGGTGACCTTTCAATGGGGTTCAGATCCATAACGCTCTTTTCCAATTGGCCTTCCACATCTCTTTCTGTCCTTGTTAGAGCTAGTTGTACTTTGTCTTTGAAGACTGTAGTTACACCTTTGTATGAAATCTTCAGTTTTTTGGCAATTTTAAGCATTGCCAAATGCTTACATTTTGAGCATTCCTCAAAACAATGATTGACTGTTGAGTTTCTAGAGAAAGCTGTTTCTTTTTGCCATTTTTGACCTAATATTCATCTTAAGACATGCCAGTCTATTGCACACTGTGGCAACTCAAAAACAATGTTAAGCTTCATTTAATGAACCAAATAGGTTTTGATTGTGTTTGATATATTGGCAAATGATTTTCTAGCACCAAATGATCAATTTAGCATGATTACTCAAGGATGTTGGAGTGATGATGCGGTCTAGATTTGATAAAAAATTATTTTTCAAATAGTGGTGCTGCTGTTTTTTTTCACATCAGTAATGTCCTGACTATACATTGTGATCAGTTGAATGCCACTTTGGTGAATTAAAGTACCAATTTCTTTCCATAGGAGCAATATCTGTCATTATTCCAAAGTTTAGGCTGCCAGTGTAAATACAGTGTGGTCTAAACCACATAACTGGTAAACTGGTAATCAGACGGTCGCTGGTTAGATCCCCACAGCCACCACCATTGTGTCCTTGAGCAAGGCACTTAACTCCAGGTTGCTCCGGGGGGATTGTCCCTGTAATAAGTGCACTGTAAGCGTCTGCCAAATGCATAAATGTAAATATATATATATATACTGTATATAGTCCACAAATGTGCGAGAGATGGAACTGAACACGCAAAGTGAAGTATGCCTGGGCCTTTGGGCTAACATTTTGTCAAACATCCCCTTTTGTGCTCCTTGGAAGAAAACAAGTCATACGAATTTGTAACAACAGGACAGCGATAGAATAATGAGAGTAATTAATGCTTTGTAGCTCCCATTGTTCTCAATTATTCCGATTTTATTCTCATCAATTTAATACTGCCATGATTTCCACAGTATTGGAATATATTATATGAAATACATTTTCACAATATTGAAAAGAGTTTTTATTGCATTATTTTAATGAGAATTGGAGATGTGAAATATGCTTACTGTAAATGTCAAAGTAAAAGTAATATAAAAAGTTTAAATAAAATATAAAACCATATGTCCTTTGATTTTGGGGTGAAAAATGACCCCAGCTCAATGTTCTTGATCAGTTGTGTGTAATTCACCCCTTTAGAAAGTACAACAGGAAGCCGCTAAATTATTTATTTTCAGTCATGCAGTTCTGTCCCGTTTCAACATCCATATTCCTACCACTAAATAATGATCCTTATAAACAAAGTGGAGATGTTGGAAAGCAGCTTGAGGGCTCTTTTTGTAGACATAAATAAGAGCAACATATTTTGCTCTGCTGTTAGCCATGTAAGCCTCTCAGGCCTTATTAATGTGTCATATATGAAGACAGTCAGAGGGCTCAGGAGAGACATACTCTTCATGTTTTATAGCTCTAGAGGCTCCTCCGCCTGAGACATAAACACAAATATGATCCAAGTTAGCATTGCAAGCTTTATAATCCATCATCCTGTCCATCTTTGCACTGAGTAACAGCAAAAGTGTATCTTGTGATTATTTTACATTTACATTTATGCATTTGGCAGACGCTTTTATCCAAAGCCACTTACAGTGCACTTATTACAGGGACAATCCCCCCGGAACAACCTGGAGTTAAGTGCCATGCTCAAGGTGAATACGAAGGTGGCTGAGGAGGATCAAACCAGCAACCTTCTGATTACCAGTTATGTGCTTTAGCCCACTACGCCACCACCACTCAGAACAATTTTACAGAACAACACAGTAAATGCATTGAATTATATGTATTTTAATGTCAGTACATAGTGGTTAAAGACGCCAAATATAAACTGTGACCAGCATTTTTAGGCTGGATTACACTACACTTCTGCAATATGAACAGAATCTAAAAATACTACGTACAGTATCACACACTAAACGACTGAGGATCACTCCGCTATCAAGATGATCTGATCACGAACTCACGTGGAAACACGTGTTCTAAACATGGATGAACCGCAGCGCTGCCGTTAATCTTCACTACAGCTGATTTTAGGCTTCACCACTAGGTGGTGCATAAAACTGGTGCCACGCTAGCCAATATTTCCAGTGATTTTCAGGTGTGAGCTTCATAATTGCCGGCCAGGCTAAGGGAGACAAAGCGCGTATTAGCGTCTGCCAGCAGGATGTTGTTGACAGTCAGGACTTCCTACTGGATTAAAGGGTTAGTTAACACAAAAATGAAAATTCTCTCATGATTAACTTACCTTTAAGCCCTCCCAGATGTGTATGACTTTCCATCTTCAGCTGAAGTGAAGATTTTATAAGCAGATTTCAGCTCTGTCCATATGTAAATGGGTGCCATTAGGCTGCCAGCTGTTTGATGGTCCAAAAGGGATATTTAGGCAGCATAAAAGTAATCCACACAACTCTAGTCGATCAATTAATGTCTTCTGTAGAAGAAAAAAATCCATAATTAAAAAGTTTTTAACTATAAATCGTTGCTTCGGCCCAGTGCTGTATTACTGTTGTCGACTGCTGGCAGGAAGTGATTTTTTAAAGTTAATGAAGATTTAATTATCCATTTATTTTTTGCACAAACCTAAAAAGCTACAGAATACATTAATTGAGTGACTAGTCTTGTGGATTACTTGTATGCTGCCAAAATATGCCTTTTGGACTGTCAAACAGCCAGCAGCCAAATGGCACCCATTTACATGCATTGTATGGACAAAACAGAGCTGAAATCTGCTTATAAAAATCTTCACTTCGTTTCTGCTGAAGTCATACACATCTGAGATCGCTTAAAGGTATGTAAATCATGAGAGAATTTACATGTTTGGGTAAACTAACCATTTAGCATTATAGCAACAGGAAAAAAGGATCCAACATGTCAGAAAAAATCTTTCTGTCACCGTCGCGGGCTCTTGTATTCTCCAAAAGTGACCAATGAGCTTCTTCCTCGTTTATTGCAGAACTGGCAAGACATCAAGTGGATCTAAACGTTTTCACCGAACTCAGCTACGTATCATCACAAATGCTGATTGTAATCCATAGCGATTCTGTCACAAAGCGTTTTTCCACCCTAAAATTACTCATGAAATCAGGAAGCGAAGGCACAGCAGTCTGTTGTCAAAATCACTCTATTACAATTTTTTATGCTTATGCGGTACTCCTGTTGTTATTTCTGTGAGCTCCACATGACAGGGAATCAGAGAGACAGAGAGTTGCAGTGAGTTGGTATGTTTGTCAGTGTCAGTTTGTCACCCTTGACTAAAATCAAGTTGTTTTTCGGTCCGCTAGCGTGAGCACCTTGCATTGGTACAGTATGACTGAATGAAAAAACATACGAATATTTCCTCACAAAAAGTAAAACACATATAACTTGCTCTTCATCTGCAGGAAAAACCATATCATATGAGCATCAGGTGGTCAAAATTATTTTTGGAACATGGTACATGTAGCTCATGTATTGATGGTCCAAAGTGGTCCACAAGCTCTAATCAGCTTGACTTAGAAGGTTACTACCAGATGGATGTCCAGTTAATAAACCATCTAGAGCAGCTTGGACCAGCTAATGACCATAAATAACTAGTTTGAACCAGTGTCAGAAATGTACTTTTACATTTAGGGGCAATATTTGTCCAGCGGATCTGATTTTAAGGGGTATTTTTTGTACTTTTTTGAACCATTTAAAAAAAATAAACTATCTAATCCTTAATGTCAAATGACAAATACTTAAATGTTATTTTTTATTACAAATTTGTAAGATTAAGAAATGTATTACCACCTACCCTAAGAAATTAATCTGCATTAACTCATTATATACCATTTTATGAATAACTAGGGCTATCATAGAACTACATCAGCTATAATAAATAAAAGGCATTTTTTGCCCCAAAATGTAGAATTTCAGAGGTATTTATGTCATTTTTGTGGCATTATGGTAGCCCCCTTAATTTCTGACTCTGGTTTGGACCAGCTAGAGAAATCTATAAAAAAAAAAAAGAATATACTCCAAAACAAAGTTGAACGCAAGCAAAAACGTACCGTGGTCCAGAATGATTAGTTGAGCACTGGACTGCACATTGCCAGCGTCGTTCTCAACTAAACACTGATAGAAACCTTCATCTGACTTGACCAATCCAAGCACCTGCAGGTTCTGCTCCTTCTACAGAGATAAACAAGAGGAGATCATTTTATATAGCAGCAATATTCACCAGCACATAAACACTGTGGTGGTTTCTAGTGTCTGTTGAAACTTTTAATGCTTTCAATACACCAGTGACTCCACTGGATTTGCTTCAGGACACATCCTGTATTTGCCATTGGAATTTTTAAATTGCACTGCATTATTTTATTTCAAAAAATTAAGATTTACTTAAACTTTTTCTTTTCTTTTAATCAAACAACTACTTCAATTTATTTTTTCATTTTTATGCCAACAGTACATAAAGCCTTTTTGAATATCTACTAAAATGTACTATAAATAAATGTGCTTTGCCTTGGACTTAATGATTGAATGTGAGATTTTATATATTTATATGGAGGAAACAAAAGTTTAAAGAATAAAAACAATGTTTTCTTGACCCAATTCAGAATATCAGATTTTCAATGGGTTTCAATGGGGCGACAGTAAAAGAAAGGAAAAAAGAACAAATATTTAGTGCATAAAAGTAACAGAGAAAAAGGAAAACTGAAAGTGTGATTTCATGAAACGAACATTCAAAGCGTGATTTCCAAACCTATCACATGGAACACACTACGTCAAATATTGTGTTAGCAAAATTACCAAGAGACAGTTGAATTTGTGACCAAGTGTTGTAGAGTTTGATTGGACTTCTGACATCACCAACTCCTCCATCTCCTTCCATTTTTTTGTTATGCCAGGATTATTGTTTGTAGCTTGTATGTATATTTACAGTATATATATAGGTTTGCATTTAACATGGTTTTTAATATCAGGACAAGCCCTTTTCTGGGTCGCAAGCCACCAGTTTAAAAACACTGCTTAACAGGATCATACAGTACAGAAGTGACAACTTACAATGATCTTGAAATAGTCGCTAGGAATGACAGCATCTCCGTTCTTCACCCATTTGATGGTGGGAGCAGGAGAGCCAGTGACCTCGCACTCAAAGATGACGTCTGTAGCTTCATGAGCGTAGATGTCAGCAGGTTTCTTCAGGAACTGTGGGGGAGCTGAAAGGAGTAGCAAAATATATATATATATATATATATATATATATATATATATATATATATATTAATATATGTATTCTTTTCTAAGAAATATAGCAGAACTTCAAATGTCTGTATAACTCATAGCCATCAATTGCTACATCATTATACTGGCAATAAAGAATGCTAAAATTCTCCTGTCGACCCTTCTCAACCACATAAGCCAAAACAAAAAAAAAAAATGGTACACTGTAGCTTAAATATACACTTCCTAACAAACATCTTTCTATTCATTAGGTTATTTGATTTGGGAGAATATAAAAAGCACATCGATCATCTCTGTAACAAGAAGGGGTGCGCAGCGAAGCCTTTATCTGTATCTGTTCATATGACAAAATGATCTGTATTCGGATAGAACCGGATGTGGGCGGGGCCCATTTTTAACAGTTAAACATGCCTTGTAAATGCCTTTTCATAATAATAGCCTAATAATAATAATAGTTGTTATTATTATTATTATTCTAGGCTACAAATATTGTTTACAGTAGTTAAATTATTATTATTATTATTATGTTTTACTTCCCAGATGAAGTTGAATTTGTAGGCTACATTAACTGTGGAATATTAAATGTGGTTTCTCCTGGTATTTCTGATATTAATATGTGCTGAAACAGTATTTCCGTTTATGTCTGTGCATGTATAATATTACTCTGGAGGCAGGAGGCGCACATTTTGCAGTGAATATTAAATACAAATTCAAACATTAAAAGAAATGAAAATAAATTGATATATAGCCTACAGAGGTGAAAGTCCTGTAAGTCTATCAGAAATAAGTCTACACATGAATTAGTTAAACAACAACAACAACAATAATAATAATAATAGTTATAATGATGTATAATTTATATAGCGCCTGTCCAGAGCTCAAGAACACTTAACATTCTCATATTTAGCACAGCTTAAAGAAGAAGAAGAAAAAGCATGTTTCAGTTTATTCATTTTACTTGAGTAGGAATATCCCAAATAGATGAATACTCTATGGAGAATTTAAACCTTTATGGAGCACTAAAACATTTTTGGGAATAAAGTTAACCAAACAAATTATGCTTGTTGATGTGGATATAAATGTGATCCACTTTAAAAGACGGATATATGAGCTGCGACATGAAATCTTCAGGTCAGGAATTTAACATCACGCTCAGGTTTAGGCTATAAATAAATACATAAGAATCAAGTGTGAATCAGGTAATACTTTAACTTTTCAAGAAGTGGAAAGTGTTTATGATGTCATATCTTAATAATTGTTACACTTGCAAGCTCCAGACGTGCACAGTTAACGGAGGCATCCCTCAGTTGCTGCATGCATGATATCAGGGCAGGGGCAGAGCAATCGCTTCAGAAAGGCTATCTTGGTCTCTCCAGTTTTTAGCCGATCTTCAAATATTTATCTTCCCAGTAATACGCCTCCCCATGTGCAAACAATAAAACACTGCTTCCACGTGATTAATAGCCTTGGATGGCACAAAGTACATAAATCAGTGTGCATTGATCAGGAGAGTACTTTGATTTTATGATTAAGTTAAGAAAAGCAGATTCCAGAATCCAGTAAATATACGGTATGAGAAGTGCAAACTGTGTTGACTGTGGGAATCTGAGCAATCTATGTCTCTTTGATCTAAACCAAGAGTGTAAACCAGCAGTAAACAGAACCACAACCTAGAAATATAACTTATTCTATGATTTAAAGTAATAACAAAAGAGATATGGCCACTTGCTCCATTGTTGGAGTAAGATGGGCCATGTTATGGGGTAAATTGAACACTTGGTGTGGGAAATCGGAATAATTTGAAGGGAAAGACAACTGAGCATAGTTACATATAAATCTGAATAATTGTAAAAATAAAAATCTGTACTTATTTTTTTTAATCCAATTTTTTTCCCAATTTCTACTACTTAATAGGTCCTCGTGGTGGCGCAGTTACTTACCTTGGAGGACAAGTCTCAGTTGCCTCCGCTTTTGAGACAGTCAATCTGTGCATCTTATGTGGCTTGCTTTGCATAACACCGTGGAGTCTCAAAGCATGTGGAGGCTCATGCTACTCTCCGCAATTCACGCACAACTCACCACGTGCCCCACTGAGAACCACTCATTGCGACCACAAGGAGGTTACCCCATATGACTCTACCCTCCCTAGCAACCGAGCCAATTTGGTTGCTTAGGAGACCTGGCTGGAGTCACTCAGCACACCCTGGATTCGAACTCACGACTCCAAGTGTGGTAGTCAACGTCAACACTCACTGAGCTACCCAGGCCCCCTGTACTTATTATTCTGGATTTCTTAGGGATGTTCACGCAATAATACAAATATTGGACAATGAGAAAAGTTTCAAGGGGC
Organism: Xyrauchen texanus; assembly: GCF_025860055.1. Classification (NCBI taxonomy): domain Eukaryota; kingdom Metazoa; phylum Chordata; class Actinopteri; order Cypriniformes; family Catostomidae; genus Xyrauchen; species Xyrauchen texanus. Next base: position 57,916,515 of record NC_068276.1, read on the forward strand.
CAAAAATAAGAATAAATTATGTAGAATTATAATAGAGCAGTTTAGAGGTTCCCAAACTTTTTTAAAACTACAGCACCCCTTTATAGTAAATTTCCCCCCTTGGCAACCCAACCATTGACAAACAAATACAAAAACAAATATGTGATTGAAAACACCATTTAAAAAGTTTAATATTGATGTTAATATTTAAAAATAAATATATATATTTTTTTAAATAATGTAGCCTTCAAGAGTTTTTCCTAAAATTGCTTCAAATGTTTTAATTATTCAAGAGCTAGTAGTAAAAACAGAGTAAACAGTGCTTTAAGTTTTCAGTAACAGTAGCAAATAAATATATTCTGATGTAAAAACTTTAAAAAGTAATCAATGAAAAATAGATATACTTAAATTATTGACATCATCTTTACTGTGGGATTGCTAGAGATACAGTAATACAGATTCAAAACAGTCAGTTTGACTTAAAAGCAGAACTGCCATTGAAAATAATTGGGCTTAAAGCTTCTGAAATTACAAAAAACTAAGGCATACCTGTTTCACACCCATCTCCCGATCCCCTCCCGTTTTGTTATGACTCTTGTCATTTGTATGGCCCAAACCTCATAATATGAATAATCAAATCAATATATTATTCCAAGGGTGTCCAGTTGCCAGATCTTGTATGAAATGCATCCTACTCACACAATCGACACATCATACAAATTTCATCCCATTTGTGACCTCAACCTCCAAACCTACAACCCATTTGCGCCATTGATATCCACGCAGGTAGTAGACACGGGAGGTTGAATCAAGCATCACTGGTAGATGGGAGAAGACTCCGGTGGTGCTCCGGCGAAAAAAAACTAAATATACATGTATATTTAACAACAGCTGGACGGAAGAATTTAGTTTCATATCTCGAAGCAATATCGACAATGCCCACGCCTTTTGCAAAGTGTGCCGCACTGATTGTAATATCGGACACGGTGGGGAAAATTACGTTACTTAGCACATTAAATCACAACAGCACAATTTGTATGTATTTAGAGGTCTCCCGGATTTTGGTACCCAAATGTTGACAGGTATGAACTAAGGACAGTGGGTGCTTTTCTCTTTTTCTTGTCAATATTATTGTTGGATTACAATCAAGGTATATTAGGCTGCATTTACACATTGCACATATCAGATATTTTGAGACAGTGCCATAGCCACGAATGGGCCAGGGTCCACCCGAATTAGAACCAGGCCCACCTAGAATATTATAGAGTATTCTTTGACTTCAAATACATAAAAAATGCATACATTCAGATTTCTGAAAGTGTGAAAGAAATATACGTGCTGCTTATCTGTTGTTAAGGGAAATGTGGCTAAAAAAAAATGTGGGCAAAAACTTAGTCCATCCATTTTTATTGAGGCCCACCCAAAAGTAATTTCCTGGCTATGCCCTTGTTTTGAGATATAAAATTTTTGTCCTGTCTGCACCATGTAATAGCTATACTAATGGCTTTGTTTACATTAAGATCGTGTCAAGAGGGGCATTCTGAAGCACATTTAAATGTTCACGCCCGCAGACACAAGCGTTCTGTATGGCATGCACAGACATACGCATGTGAGACTTTAAATGTAGCTGGCTGAAGTCAAATAGTGCGTGGGTACTGAAGTGAGTCAGCATTCGATTATACTATCATTACTTTTAACAGATAGCTACTAAAATATTAAACTGAGCTAAGATTTTGTGGCAGCCTTTAGCCAGACCTGCCAGCACCAGTTTGGAAGCCACTGAAATAAAGAAGCTTGACTTATGATCGCACACTTCTGCAGGCTTTCATAAAAGTCGAAGAGTGAAATATTCACACGGGCAAAATCCATTATTTTAGCTCATTTGGCAAATTCAAACTTGCTGCACCAGGGCGAAACTGACAGAGGAAAGGTGATGAATGGCTGTTAGTGTATTCTCCTGCGGTCTACTGAGGCCTGCACACACACAACCTGCTGAAAAAACACTTGTCACACACGGCTGGGTTCCAGCTCATGCCAGCTCCACATGGGACAGATGGTTCACGCTTCAGATGCTTGATCACAGTGTAATACAACTACTACTGAAATAATACCAGCAACAAATACACAGGGAACTACCATGTTGTTAGCTATTGAATTGGATGAAAAACGTTGCGTCAGCTTCAAATATGGAGTGGTGGTGGCGTAGTGGGCTAAAGCACTAAACTGTTAAGAAGAAGGTTGCCGGTTCGATCCCCACTGCCACCACCATTGTGTCCTTGAGCAAGTCACTTAACTCCAGGTTGCTGCAGGGGGTTGATCCCTGTAATAAGTGCACTGTAAGTCGCTTTGGATAAAAGCGTCTGCCAAATGCATAAATGTAAATATATAGTTAATAATGGTCACTGATGTGCCCGTGTGATCATACACACACTTTGGCAGTTTTCTTGATGTGGTAATGTCTACCTGTGTGGTGGTGTAGTGGTCTAAGCACATAACTGGTAATCAGAAGGACATTGGTTCGAACCCCACAGTCACCACCATTGTGTCCTTGAGTAAGACACTTAAGCTTGTCCCTGCAATAAGTGCACTGTAAGTCGCTTTGGATAAAAGCGTCTGCCAAATGCATAAATGTAAATGTACTGGTTGAGCTCACCATACACTCTTCATGAAGACTATCCACCTGATCAAATAAATTGCATTGACCACACAGGTCTTGTCACTTGTTTTCTGCAATGTTACAGAAACCTTGCTACGTTTCAGAATAGCCAGTTCAAACAGTGGTTTGAACAAGCTACTTCCTGACATCCTGTGGAGCCAATCAAAGTTGACTGGCTTTTGGACATTTCTGAAACTAACAGAAACAGAAAGAGAGCAGGGATTCCCAAATCAATCAATCCATCTCACTGTAACACACACTTCTCATATTTATGTATGCATAACTTGAATGTATGCAGAAGTTAATTTTACTTTGTTTTATTTCACACTTTAAATAACCGTTCTGGATTCATTACAAGCCAAGCTCTTTCAACAGCATTTGTGGCATAATGTCGATTACCATCGGCAATTATTTGGAATAGTACGGTACTTGCAATGGAAGTCTATGGGGCCAGTTTTCTAGGAGGTTTAAAAGCAGAAATTTAAAAAGCATCTTTTTGATATAGTACTTTGATGAATTATTCAGCAAAAACCTGTTTATTTTTTTAAACTGTAAAGATTTATAAATCCTTTAGAGGTGGAACTACTTTACAAGGTGGATGAATTTCTGGTCATGTGTTACAGACGTAAATCAAGCGAGTGGAGTGGCTCCATTTAAACAATACCTTTCTGGTTTTCTTGCATTTATCCTTTGAAAGTCATCAGCATTACAATGAAATTCCATTGAAAGATTGGATACAACTTCACAGAGAAGGTCAGTAATCAATTTGATCACACAAATCTCATGCCAACACGTACTGTATAATGTTCTGGCAATAATTTCAAAAGTTGTGTACTTTAAATGAATGTTCAAAGTTCAGCAAAGTTAAGCTCAATTGACTGCATTATTGGCCTAAAGTTGATTGCCACAAAAATTATTTAGACTCGTTGATTAAACATACACACTGTTTTAAAAGTATAGACACAAGACATACACATTATATGTGTTAACATGATTTTAGTGATTAATTCACTTGCTAACACTGTATTTGTAAAGTTATCCAATAATGCAACTTTGTGGGCCTGGTTAGCTCAGCGATTAAAGACACTGACTACCACCCCTGGGGTCGTGAGTGCGAATCCTGGGCGTGCTGTGTGACTCCAGACAGGAGGGTAGAGTCACAGGGAGGGAAGGTAACCTCCTTGTGGTTGCTATAAAGTGGTTCGCTCTCGGTGGGGTGCGTGGTGAGTTGTGTGTGGATGCCGCGGAGAATAGCGTGAAGCCTCCACACGCTCTACATCTCTGCAGTAACGCGCTCAACAAGCTACGTGATAAAATGTGCGGATTGACGTCTCAGTCATGGAGGCAACTGAGATTCATCCTCCGCCACCTGGATTGAGGTGAGTCACTACGCTACCACGAGGATTTAGAGCGCTTTGGGAATGGGGCATTCCAAATTGGGGAGAAAATATAAAAATAATGCAACTTTGTTCTCAAAATGATGCTGGTAAACCCTACAATCTGTTAAACGATGTAACACCAGTAAATCCCTTATTTTACAACACTAAAAAGCAACACATACGGTTTGTGTCTTGTAGCTATACTCTTGAAACACTGAGTATTTCAAAATGTTTGCATTGGCCCCATTCACTTCCATTGTAAGTGTCTTACTGTAACTGCTATTTTTGCTTGTTTTTAAATAAATGGACATGTCGAAACTGAGTTTAACTTAGTATTGAACCAGGAATATTATTTGCCTGGTCCCATATAATTGCATTGCAAGTTCCTTCCTGTGCCACTGAGGGAAAAGTGGAAATCATATTATTTAGTAATGATGTTGATAAAGCTTAACTTGCATGTTTTTTTTGCACCATTATATTTCTCTACATATTTTTTCAAGACTAAACCCTGAATCAGAGGCTGGTGGCCTTCTTAGTTTCTTTCATTCACTGGTCACACCGTAAGATCAATTCCCAGGAGACGGACTGATGGCCAAAGCTCATTACACACCATGTATCTGCATGAAATCTCTAATTCAGGTTCTAATGTATTCTCTGTGATTTCACACCTGTCTCAGCGACTCACATCACTTCATCATCAAATATCTTATCTCATGCTCCCAATATTGTGCTTTTGAGTCAGTCCCACATGAATGCTACTGCACTGGCAGGTACTGAAAAGCTTATGCATGCTTCTGTAAGCATGTTTTGCATGTTCAGAGCCTGAAATCAAATTACTGAACAGAATGTCACCAAGAAAAGACAATGCTTCCTCTGAACAAACGTTAAAAGAAAGAGCACAACTTTTAAGTGTGGCATGCCAATCCCTCACATTAAAGTCAACATGAACTGGTGTTCGCAACTTGTTTTTATATATTTGGAATTAATTGGATCACGAAAAGTATCTGTTTCCTACCAGAATGGAGCCAGACTTGAATGGGAGTCTTATTGTGAATCATGCACAATAAGATCAGGATTGTAAACAGAAAGTAAACTGTGTCAATTTTGACTTCATGTTGACTCGAAGTCTTTCAGCAGTGAGTTTTAATCTTACCTTTTAGAGTGAGTTCAGCCTGGGCTTCAATGGATGAGTTGGTATTGTCTGCCAGGCAGCTGTACACACCAGCGTCTTCCTCAGTCAGATTGAAGATCTGCAGACTCCCCCCGCCGAGCACCTCAAAACGGTCCTTACTGTTAAGAGAGGAGACGAAGACATTGTCAATAATCTCCCTGCAGGAAGTCACATGTATACTTAGCTCACAAACCACAAGCCCAGCACTAATCCAATAACAGTAGCATGACTTCTCTCATTCCATTGTAAAAAAACAAAACCATTATTGCGGTTTTTGTGGTGTAGCGGTTAAAGGTCAGGGTCAGTAATCAAAAGGTCTCTGGTTCAATCCCCGCCGGGGGTGAACAATGAACTGTCAGAATTGTGACCATGACTATTTCACCCTACGCTGCTCCAGAGGGATTGACCATGTAATGTACTCTCATTGAGCAAATAAACAACAAACTCGTCCTCACTGCTGCAGTCGCTCATACTGTGATTCCATGAAATTGTCAAGTAGTTCTTCTGAAAGGTGCGTTGCGCCACTTACTGTACTAGAATGATTTGGAACAATGGCTTATTCCAAAAAGCTGAAAAGGCAACCTGACAGTGTCCAAAACACACACCAGACCCACAGGACTTGCTTAGCAGTGAGTAAAACAAAAATCAACCTCCACCCTATTGACCATCACAAAAACCTCATCCCAGACGTCATAAACCAGTGGGTCTCGTGAAGGGGTCTTTGTCCTCTTGGGCTAAAGCACAAGCAATGAAATATGCAGGCCCACTGCTTTCTCACGATAGAGCACGTGCTCGAGTCTTCAGGTTTGTCTTCAATAGGCTGTGATGTGATTACTTATGCTCTTTTGAGAGTGTGAATGAGTTTTGAGAGTTAGCCGTAGCCATCTTGTGATCTCTGTGATCTGCATGTGCCTCTGGTCATGGGCATTTATAATGTGAGGGAGGCTCTGGCTTGCTGATACTTCCTGCAATGTGTTGTGTGGTGTTTTGCATTTGTCAGTGTTTGACTTGATAATTGATCAAATCTGAAAGATCCACATCCAAGGCCACATCCACACTAATCCGATACTGTTTGAAAACTCTGTTTTCAGTTTCGTAACATCATCGTTGTGAAGTATAAGGGTACATCATATAGTACACGGTATACGGTAATGGAGAGCACTTCCGTAATTCAGAAAAATGACGTTCTAGTGTCGATGTGACGATTACATGTAGCAAAAGTAATTCAAATGGAAATCATTTTCAAATGGAAATGTTTAAGTGTAGATGTGGTCTAACTAAGATTGTTAGGAACTGGATCAGATAGGTAATTACAAATCAACAGGATAAACACATTTTTAAATAACTGACTATGGCCACATCCACATTAATCAGTTTGAAAATGCATTGACTTCTACATTTACTATATTTGCGCCTCCAATCCTTATGAGAACAGTGTTTTTCTCCACCGAAAATGAAGCATTTAGAAAACGCTCTGGATTACCCCATACTCATTTAAAATTAATATCGTTGTAAGTTTTCCTTATCTGATGAATGTATCTTGTTTTAAGAATCTTTAGATATTTTTAATGGAAAACAAATAAAAAAATACTCACTATTATTTTTTATACTACATATTTATTTTTTGCAGTGTATCAATACAATACTGATATATGATTGCATTGGCCAACTTGAATGTGAATAGCCTAATAAGCCTATGTCCACATTAATCTAGATACATTTTTCAAAATGCTCTTCATCTGTTTTCTAAATGCTCGTCCAGCGTTCTAACAGCATATGCGTCAGAAATGTAAGAAGCGTGGCCCTGCATAATTTCCACATACGGTCCGAAATGCAATGGAGTGACAGCAGGCACAAAAATGCCGCTATCTTTATTTTTAGGGGTTGAATGGATCAGATGACTGCCTACATGAAAACAAATACTTCATAGTTTTCGGATGTCTCCCTATCCACTGTCCACACTACAACACAAAGACATTTTCAAATGTATCCACTTGAGTGTTTTCAAAACGCGTAGTTTTCGCTGGACAAAAATGCTGTCTCAGTGTGAACGGAAGGCCAAAACGTGGCAAAAAGAATGCATTTTCAAACTAAAATGTATTAGTCTGGGCATGGCCTAAAACTCGATATAAATGTGTTATTGAAATAAACAATAGTTTACAAATGGAAATCTTTCATCAGCAACAAAAACAAATAAATATAAATCTGCGTTCTCCAATCGTGCAGCCGAGCAGGGCCTCGTGTTCAGAATTTCTCAGCATTTTTCTGGGCCATATGTAGCACCACTAAGTCTCAGAGGCAGGTGAGTATGCATTCATTAAAATTCATTACACAATAGACTGACAATTCCCTAGAAAGAGCTTTTAATTAGTTCACAAATCCGCAAAGTCACCTCTCATTAACATGTGTAACCACTTCAAGAGGCCACTGTTGATGAAGAAATTAAATTGCAATGCAAGTCCCTAAATAATTGTGCACGGTGGTGGACACGTATTATTTCTCATTCAGGACCGGCAGTGCATTAGGAGTGTTGAGGGAGTGGTAATCTTTAAGGGGTTTGTAAGGAGTTGCCTCAAAATACCCAGAACTAATATGCATCAGCTTCTGATTGTGGGCAAGTTAGGCTTAACAGCTCATGCTGCATATGATGTGGTATACAGTGCATCCGGAAAGTATTCACAGCGCTTCACTTTTTCCACATTTTGTTATGTTACAGCCTTATTCCAAAATTGATTCAATTCATTATTTTCCTAAAAATTCTACAAACAATACCCCATAATGACAACGTGAAATAAGTTAGTTTGAAATCTTTGCAAATGTATTAAAAATAAAAAAAATCACATGTACATAAGTATTCACAGCCTTTGCCATGACACTCAAAATTGAGCTCAGGTGCATCCTGTTTCCACTGATCATCCTTGAGATGTTTCTACAACTTGATTGGAGTCCACCTGTGGTAAATTGAGTTGATTGGACATGATTTGGAAAGGCACACACACCTGTCTATATAAGGTCCCACAGTTAACAGTGCATGCCAGAGCACAAACCAAGCCATGAAGTCCATGGAATTGTCTGTAGACATCTGAGACAGGATTGTATCGAGCCACAGATCTGGGGAAGGGTACAGAAAACTTTCTGCAGCATTGAAGGTCCCAATGAGCACAGTGGCCTCCATCATCTGTAAATGGAACAGGACTCTTCCTAGAGCTGGCCGCCCGGCCAAACTGAGCGGTCGGGGAGAAGGTCCTTAGTCAGGGAGGTGACCAATAACCCTCCAGCGTTTCTCTGTGGAATGAGGAGAACCTTCCAGAAGAACAACCATCTCTGCAGCACTCCACCAATCAGGCCTGTATGGTAGAGTTGCCAGACGGAAGCCACTCCTCAGTAAAAGACACATGACAGCCCGCCTTGAGTTAGCCAAAAGGCACCTGAAGGACTCTCAGACCATGAGAAACAAAATGATCTGGTCTGATGAAACAAAGATTGATCTCTTTAGCCTGAATTATCTTATCACCTCTTATCATCTGGCCAATACCATCCCTACAGTGAAGCATGGTGGTGGCAGCATCATGCTGTGGGGGATGTTTTTCAGCGGCAGGAACTGGGAGACTAGTCAGGATCGATGGAAAGATGAATGCAACAATGTACAGAGACATCCTTGAAGAAAACCTGCTCCAGAGGGCTCTGGACCTCAGACTTGGGCGAAGGTTCATCTTCCAACAGGACAACGATCCTAAGCACACAGCCAAGATTACAAAGCTACGGGACAACTCTGTGAATGTCCTTGAGTGGCCCAGCCAGAGCCCAGACTTGAACCTGATTGAACATCTCTGGAGAGAATGGAAATGGCTGTGCACCGACGCTCCCCATCCAACCTGATGGAGCTTGAGAGGTCCTGCAAAGAAGAATGGGAGAAACTACCCAAAAATAGGTGTGCCATGCTTGTAGCATCATACACAAAAAGACTTGAGGCTGTAATTTGGTGCCAAAGGTGCTTCAACAAAGTATTGAGCAAAGGCTGTGAATACTGATGTACTTGTGATTTTTTTTTCATTTTTTATTTTTAATAAATTTGCAAAGATTTCAAACAAACTTCTTTCTAGTTGTCATTATGGGGTATTGCTTGTAGAAGTTTGAGGAAAATAATGAATTTAATCCATTTTGGAATAAGGCTGTAACATAACAAATTGTGGAAAAAGTGAAGCGCTGTGAATACTTTCCAGATGCACTGTATATATAAATATATATATATCCAGTATGCAGCTCTAAGGCCAAACAACTGGCATCCGTCAACAGAAATCTAACACCAAACTACCGGTGGCGCTGACCCAATCTACCTGAGAGCAGCCAGTATGTGATTGATGCTGCCATAAGATACAGCAGATGGAGATGAAAGGCTGCCTTGTCAACAGCTCCAAAGATTCTGGCAGGCCCTCCACCCTTAACTGTTGAGCTCTATGGCTGTGACTCCAAACAGAGATGCTACTAATGCTGTGCCAAGACAAAAATCTCAGTAGTGACACACTACAACTGATGCCACCAGCAAGAGTTGTATGAAACACTGCTGGGAAATCCATTTAAACTAACACACAGTACATTACAAGTGAAGCATTTGAATGATGCTTTTATCCAAAGTGACTTGCAGTGCATACAAGGTTTACATTTATCAGTTTGCATGTTTCTTAGAGCTTAAACCCATGATCTTGAAGTTGGTAGTGTCATGATCTACCATTGGAGCTTCTCATTTTGTTTGGTTAACCAGCAATGGTCAAATTGGTGTTCAGCTAAGAAGTACCCAAAGCCAACATAAAACAGTTAATCTAGACCAGCCTGAACCAGCTTGGTGGTTAGCAAGACCAGAAAAGCATTTAAGCTGGGTTAAGCTGTTCAGACTGTAGCAGATCCAAGCTGGTAATTGGCTGGTCCAAGATGGGTTAAATTAGAGGTAGACCGAAATATCGGTTTCACCAATTAACCAGTGCCAATAGTTGCTTTATGGAATTATTATTATCTGCAAAAATCTATACTGATATTTATAAATAGTTTTATTCTAATGAATGAAGGCTATAAAAAGCTTAATTTTGTAAATCTTAAATATAGAAGACAATAACGGAGACAAGTTTGAAATGAAGGCATTTCAAAATACGTGTATTCCAGGATCGTTTATGGTTAAAAGTCCCACGTTATGCACCAAATCTCAATTTCTTCTGGTTATTAATGGGATTTTGGTTGCACAATAAACTATATCTTGTAACCTCAATGTCTGTGCCAGTTATAGCAAGGAAAGACATTTTTTTACATTCTATAAATTCTAATCAATTTTAAAATCTATCGGCCAATTAATCGGTTATCGGCTTTTCCCACAACCTTAGTTATCATATTGCCAAGATCTGCTATTAGTCCACCTCTAGTTGAAGTGGTTGATCAGCTGGACTTCCAGTAGGTAGCACTAGTCAAGCTGATTAGGACTAGAACACCTTGGACCAGCAACAATTTTACTGATCTAATCTGGTATTTTTAGCAGAGCTAAAAGGATTGTTCACCCAAAAATGAAAAATCTGACATCATTTACTCACCCTCATATCATTCCAAACCAAAATTTCTTCCTTTGTGAATTAAAAAAAAAATAAAGAAAAGCTTGGTTCCCATCCACTTATATATAATGCGCGTTTAAATGTGCATTAGAAAATTACAAGCTCGCTTGAGGTGGATATATTTACTGAAAAAAATCCTATTGAATTTATTAGGAATGCAAAAGGCGCATAAAAAATATCAATAATTAATTAATAACTGGACTAACCAGCTGACAATCAACATGTGTTCGTGTTCTAAACTGTGAGTAGTTGCATTGAGAGTTACATTGGCTACAATTTATCTGGAAGTGACGATTTTGTTCTTTTGAACACATAGGATGAAAATGTGGCTTTATTCACACAATGTTTTTGCAATATAATGTCTTTTAAACTTAAATTTACAGGTTGGATGGAAACAGAAAGTGACCATTCACTTTCATTTTATGGGAAAGATCAGCATCTCAACATTCTTCCACATTTTTAAACACACAGACACAGACACAGACACAGACACAGACACAGACACATACACATACACATACACATACACATACACACACACACACATGTTGTGTTTCCATGTTTTATGGGGACTTTCCATAGACATAATGGTTTTTATACTGTACAAACTTTATATTCTATCCCCTAAACCTAAACCTCACAGAAAACTTTCAGCATTTTTACATTTTCAAAAAACATAATTTAGTATGATTTATAAGCTGTTTTCCTCATGGGGACCGACAAAATGTCCCCACCAGGTCAAAAATGTCGGGTTTTACTATCCTTATGGGGACATTTGGTCCCCACAAAGTGATAAATACATGCTCTACACACACACACACACACACACACACACACACACACACACACACACACACACACACGTAACAACATAAGTGTGAGTACATGATGACAGAACATACGTTTCTGGGTGAACTATCACTTTAAGCTTGTATGGGCTGTTTTTCCAGCAGGCTACTTACTAAGGAACTAAACTTCTGCCCTCCTCATTTACAAAACACCATTAACATCCTTTATATGAGAACTTGGGGAGTTGGACAATTATTTAATTTTGCATTCTGAGCACCAACGTCCACTGGATGCTTTGTAAAGCAAATACAAATTGAGCATTGCTATGTGCAGGTGGGCTTAAAATATCCTCTCCTGTAAATGAACACCCACTCTGGATAGGGCTGCATCTTGACTGTGCCACATATTTAGAAATCAAAGAAAGAAAAACATTGAACTCGTAAGAGGTAATGTCATGTAATTTTGTGAATCCTGAATATTATGCCCATGCAGCTGTGGTTTGTCTAGTGTGATGTATGCTATACGATTATAGCATAAGAACCAAGCCTCAAATGAAATACCTCAAAAGACAGGAAAAATCGATATAAAAAGCTCTATCTTTACAATAACCTAGAATGCTTGTTTTTCTTAGCTGGGCATAGAGATGGACTGTCTTCATTCCTTTTTTATTTGTTTTGTTAGCTGTTTCAATGGTAAACCGATATTTTGATTAGCAAATTACTATAGAGCCCAAAGCCACAACCTGCGTAATGTGCACTCATTAGAGGTTTGAATGTGCTGCCGAGTGACGCAAGATTTAGTCCAGGTTGTGTCATTAGCTGTTGAGTGCACGAAAAGGCCAAAGTCATTCCTAAAGAGACGAGGCAGTAAAACAGCTTAAACCAGTCTAAACTGGTTTCATGGTCCTGTATCCTGGCCTACAATTCTGGTCCGATTTCTGGTTTTAAAGGAGTTTTGAGACTTGGGCCTGTTTTTTTTTCTCGAGCTGGGTTAAAGGAAAAAGAAATCATGACAGAAAGAGAGGCAGAAATGGAGAGGCTGCCACGAAGATCATATGCTCCAGTGACAGAAAACAGCTGCCTAACATGCGGCTAAATGAACTCTGCTACACTGGAAGCTGCATGCTGAGTACAGCAACGGTGTAGTAAAATGTCTGCCAACCAATAAAATTCAAACACACTGACAGTAAATACAGTGTATTACAACATTGTAGTTTTCTTTCTGCAGTGTGCCCAAGTCACAAATTATGCAGTTTCAGCCTCAGAAGAACATTCATGTACAACCTGGTCTGCATGTTTCACACAAAAATGGTAAAAGATTTCTCATAACGATAAGCTCCCATCTGATTGACTAGCCCTACTTCAACTTGAAGCTCTTTATTGTCATTGTACAGGTAGGTACTACAAGATCATTTGTATATGTAAAGTTGTATTATAGATAGAACGATAGACTGGTAAAGACAGCCAGACAGAACGATGGACTGAACGATGGACGGACAGACAGATGGATGCATGAAATGGCAGACAGACAGACATATGGACGGACAGAACAGAATGACAGATAGACACACAGAACAACAGAAGGACAGACAGAATGATGGACGGACAGACAGAACGGCATATTGACAGACAAAACATTGGAAAGAATGATGGACAGAAGGATGAACAGACAGAATAACAGACAGACATAACGACAAATGAACAGACAAAACAATGGACACACAGAACAGCTGATGGACAGACAGAACGACTCACAGACAGAATGATGGACAGACAGACAAAAATTTGGACGGACAGACAGACAGACAGAACAAAGGATGGACAGACAGAACGACTCACAGACAGAATGATGGACAGACAGACAAAAATTTGGACAGACAGACAGACAGAATGACAGACAGAACGACAAATGGATGGACAAACAGACAGAATGATGGACGGATGGATGGACAGACGGACAGACAGAGAATGACAAAATGATGGACAGACAGAACGACAGACGGATGGACAGACAGAACGATGAATGGACAGACAAAATGACGGACAGACAGAATGACAAACGGACAGACAAAACAACGGACAGGCGGACTGAGCGACATGTGGACAGACGGACTGAACGACATGTGGACAGACAGAAAGATGAACAGGCAGACAGACAGACAGAACGATGGATGGATAGAAAGATAGAATGACGGACGGACAGAGACAGACAGGGATAGATGGATAGATGATACGACAGACAGACAGAAAGAACAACAGACAGACATGACGACAGACAGGCTGACAGAATGGCAAACAGACAGAACGATGGATGAACAGAATGACAGACAGGAGTATGTATGGATGATACAGAACCAATGGATGACAGACAGAACAACAGACAGACAAAACGACAGACAGAGAGACAGAATGACAAACACACAGAATGACAAACAGACAGACAAAATGAAAGACAGACAGACGGAACAAAGGATGGACAGACAGAACAACAGACAGACTGAACGATAGTTGGATGGACAGAATGACAGAACAGACAGACAGACAGAGAGAACAACAGACAGGCAGACAGAATAAAAACAGACGGGCAGACAATGACAAACTGACAGAACAATGGACAGGCAGACAGAGAGAACGACGAATGGACAGACGAAATGACGGACAGACAGACAGAACGAGAGATGGATGGACAGACAGAATGACGGACATGCAGACAGAATAAAAAACAGACAGAACAATGGATAGACAGATGAATGGATTATAGATGACCCACCGACCGACAAACAGACAGATAGATCTTAGCCAGTACAAGCTGCAATATGAACCAGACATGATGCTGATGGTCAAAATTTCTGGCTATGTGAGAAAATTACAAAAATTACTCTGGATGCAAACAGTTAAATCTCACTCTCTCTCTCAGTTTCTCTTTTAAACACTCACTGGTTTTCCTTTCTTTCCTCCCACCAGTCTCTTTGTGACTGTCTTCAATGTTTATCCCTCACTTCAGTGAATCCAGCCTGTGGTTACACTCCCACAGAGCAGCCTGTGTGTCTCCAAGACTGCCATTACCTTGCTCAGCTCTCTGCCCAGTGACTCATCGTGGGCCTATCAGCCGAAAGGATCCCAGCCTGAGAAATGGGCACTCAGTGACTGCCAGGGATTCAGAGCAGTTTGTATGACTCCACGGTCAATAAAGCACTGCTTGGGTACTGTCATTAGAAAAATACTTTTTTACCTTTACACTCATAAGGGACTTTGAGAGGTGCCATCTGTGTGGACTCATGCACTACATCGATTGTAATTCCTGCCAGCCCACTAATCTTGTGCACAATGTTGAGGAAAAAAAACAAGCCTAAGATGGTTTAGTAGCCTTAGCTGGGTTAAGCTGGTCTGATAACCTGGCAAAGCTGGTGTTTTGCTGGTTTAGATGGCCTGCCAGCCCAAAGCACCTCTAAAATCAGCAAACAGACCAGTCTGAACAGGGTAGGGGACCAGCAAACCGTCTTTGGCTAGTTTAAACTAGAATATACAATGGGAATGAATGACTACAATATTCATGTACCATAGTATTTACATGGTACTCAAAGAATACCCTGGTATAGTGATATTTTAATCATCCCTTTGATGAGGTGACCCTCCTATAAAATCCACTTCCCCATAGATGAGGTGGAAAAAGAGTATAGCAGCATTTGGATACTCAAACACACCCACCGGTCTGATGGAGAACGTACCGGGTTCAAAGATGATATTATATTAACTTTGAGCAAAGTGTCAACAGACCTTCTATGGAAGAAATCCAACAAGATGCACAGCAGTCGCTCATCAGTGCCATATATCATGTGTTTGGCTTGAACTGCAGGTGATAGCTACAAATTTATGTGCTTCTGTGGTAAAATTCTGACTTGCAATGGATGCAAAGGACTTCATTTTTGTCACAAGTTGCATTTGGGTTTGTTTTCTCTTTTCTCGTGTGTATTTCAGCGTAATGTCCCTGCCGGACACATTGCAAACTAGTGTTTCGAACTCACACAAAGCTGAATAAAATGTCAGAATCTAATTTGAAAATTGGTTAAATAATTGACAGCTCTAATTACATTATATTATATACAGTGAGGAAAATAAGTATTTGAACACCCTGCTATTTTGCAAGTTCTCCCACTTAGAAATCATGGAGGGGTCTGAAATTGTCATCGTAGGTGCATGTCCACTGTGAGAGACATAATCTAAAAAAAAAATCCAGAAATCACAATGTATGATTTTTTAACTATTTATTTGTATGATACAGCTGCAAATAAGTATTTGAACACCTGAGAAAATCAATGTTAATATTTGGTACAGTAGCGTTTGTTTGCAATTACAGAGGTCAAACGTTTCCTGTAGTTTTTCACCAGGTTTGCACACACTGCAGGAGGGATTTTGGCCCACTCCTCCACACCGATCTTCTCTACATCAGTCAGTTTTCTGGGCTGTCACTGAGAAACACGGAGTTTGAGCTCCCTCCAAAGATTCTCTATTGGGTTTAGGTCTGGAGACTGGCTTGGCCACGCCAGAACCTTGATATGCTTCTTACAGAGCCACTCCTTGGTTATCCTGGCTGTGTGCTTCGGGTCATTGTCATGTTGGAAGACCCAGCCTCAACCCATCTTCAATGCTCTAACTGAGGGAAGGAGGTTGTTCCCCAAAATCTCGCAATACATGGCCCCAGTCATCCTCTCCTTAATACAGTGCAGTCGCCCTGTCCCATGTGCAGAAAAACACCCCCGAAGCATGATGCTACCACCCCCATGCTTCACAGTAGGGATGGTGTTCTTGGGATGGTACTCATCATTCTTCTTCCTCCAAACACGGTTAGTGGAATTATGACCAAAAAGTTCTATTTTGGTCTCATCTGACCACATGACTTTCTCCCATGACTCCTCTGGATCATCCAAACAGTCATTGGCAAACTTAAGACAGGCCTTGACATGTGCTGGTTTAAGCAGGGGGACCTTCCGTGCCATGCATGATTTCAAACCATGACGTCTTAGTGTATTACCAACAGTAACCTTGGAAACGGTGGTCCCAGCTCTTTTCAGGTCATTGACCAGCTCCTCCCGTGTAGTTCTGGGCTGATTTCTCACCTTTCTTAGGATCATTGAGACCCCACGAGGTGAGATCTTGCATGGAGCCCCAGTCCGAGGGAGACTGACAAGTCATGTTTAGCTTCTTCCATTTTCTAATGATCGCTCCAACAGTGGACCTTTTTTCACCAAGCTGCTTGGCAATTTCCCCGTAGCCCTTTCCAGCCTTGTGGAGGTGTACAATTTTGTCTCTAGTGTCTTTGGACAGCTCTTTGGTCTTGGCCATGTCAGTAGTTGGATTCTTACTGATTGTATGGGGTGGACAGGTGTCTTTATGCAGCTAACGACCTCAAACAGGTGGAGAACAGTAAGGGTATTAAATGGGTCGTGTGCATCTCATCTTTGGACACGCATTACACGGAACAACTTTTACTCTCAACGCGCAGTGAAAGGATCTTGATGTTGAACCACTGTACTACACAATCACTGCTGAGTGAAATCTAAACATTTACCAGCCAGTTGCCACATATATACATTTTAGTCACATGGTAATGCAAGTGATTTCCTCTCATTGTAGTTGAGAGTTGCACTGAGTAAAAGATCGATCTTGGGATGTAAGGATCAATGTCGAGATCATTCAAATGAAGATTGCGATGCATTGGAAAATATATATATTTTACCCACCACTAATATTATATGCACAATAGGGTTGGGAAAATTAACATGCAAGTAATATTTGACTGATTAAATTGTAAAAACATAAATAAAAAAAAAATTATAAAAAATATGCAGTATCCGTTTTTTTTCCACTTCCTGAAACTTCACTCATGCTTTTTGCCAGGCTGTGGCTAAAATTGGAATAACATTTTTTTCCAAGAGGTACACACTCGACTCAACGGCACATCCCTTATTTCATATGAGATGAGATTGTGTGTTTTTGAAAATATGATACTATTCTATTCTGTCATCCCCACAGAAATAAAGCAAGCAGACGTCTCCTCCTGCATCACTGCGTGTCATTAACACTGTGTGTACAGTATGAACCTGCAACGTCCAAGAACATTTGCATTAAGCAAACGTTAAATGAAAGTGAAACCAGAATGTTCTGCATTCACTATCAAAATCCTCAATTATAATGATTTCCATGGGACTTTGGTGCTAACCACCACAGACAGTTCAGAAGCTGTTAATTTTTCATGCAGTCTACGGTGATGGTCAGAGCTCACATAATACAATAACAATAAAAAAATGAGACATATAACCACAGTGTTCATGGCATTTGTAGTTTAGCTTAAAATTCCCTTACTAATACAGTAAAAAGTGATTGGAATTTAAAGTGCACAATAACATTGGTAAGATCAAACAATCACGATAAGCGTTTATTTTTTTTTACTTTTTTGGTACTTTCTTATAAGAGAAAGAGGTAGAACATTGGGTGATGACAATCTCTGGGTCTCACATGCCCTTTGGTCACAAAGCAGCTAATGAGAATGAAGCATGAAGACAAACAGTGTCTTCCCAGGCCTAATCTGCGAACAGCCATGCAGTGTTACTCTGGATAGGGGTGTGAGACTCTGTGTGCGTATGTGGTGTAGACGATTGCAGTCTTGACTGGCATTTGCACCTCTCTGGGCAGGCGGCGTCACTCTAATTGTTTACCCAGGCAGCTGGGACGAGGCTGTGTGCCAGTTAAACAGCAGACACGCACATAGAGCCTGATCTCTAAAAGTGACACTGCTGCCACAGCGGGACTCAAAGCTCATGTTCATCACACTGGCAAGAAACGGAGGAATCAATGACCTGTTACTGTCAATCACTTGATAATGGCTGTCTGATTAAGGGTGCAGACATCTGGATCTGCTATTAATAGCCAAATATCCATCCACGCTCTGTTGAACAGTGTGTGTGAGTAGAATCTATGGAGCGAACCCAGAGTTGAGTTTCTTTAACCAGTGAAAGTCAGGGGTGTAACACTGGAAACCAGGAACTGGAACAGGAGAGGAGTGATTCTAAAATAATATTTTGAGCAGGGAGGAGAAATTGCTGTCACTCCAATTGACTCATACACTCTGCTGCAGTGCACTGTATTGATCATACCTCTCCTCAATGAGCTGGTCTTTGTGCATCCATCTGACATATCCATCTGTGGGATATCCAGTCACCACACAAGGGAGCAGTACATTCTCCCCTACCACTTTAGACACTGGCTGAGGCACCTGCAGGAACTCCAGGCTCCTTTCCTCCCCTGTTTCTGCAAAAAACACAGAAGTGAATGCACAGTTAGCTAATGGCCACCCCTATCCTTCACTTCAGAAGCTGTACAATGAGAAAAAGCCACGGAACCTTCGAAAAGAGTGGCCAGGTTTCACCGATTGGCATTAAATTAAGTAATTTCTGTGCCACGTTACCAAACAGAACAGCAAGACGACAAAATTTGTACATTTTCTGTGAGTGGTGCTTATCCGTGCCAAAGTTGTCGACAATGATAGGGTGTTGTGGGTGGTTCCCAGAGTGTTGTGGGTGGTTGCTAAGGCTTACACTTGGCAGCCATATATGGAACGTTATCGGGCAGCTATTTTGTATGTAAACAAGCTGCATACAAGTGTAGCTCCTATCAACTTGAATAGGGAAAGACCAACATCTCCAAAATGGTTGATCAAGATTACAATCAAAGAACATATTTTAGATTATGCAAAAAAAAAAAAAGATTGATTTCCCAGCTTGTATAGCTAATGTGCATGTGCGTTCTCGAGTTGATTGACACTTTGGCTCTTTTATCTGTTAGGCAGGACTTCCTTTCTACATCCGTTGACCATTGGGTTTTCCCATTTCTCCCATTCATTTTAACTGAAAGTAAAAATCCCCTTTCTATTTAGGGGAATCGATTTTTATCAGTAATTTATAAGCCTTTCAAAACATATCTACTCTGAGCTCTGTGTTAACCAAAGGCATATGCTTCTGTTGAAGCCATCAGTCAAGAGGTTTTTCACTGACCATCATGAAATTGGGTAGTGACCACCCAATTTCATGATGCACAGTGAATGAAGTGAGTGAAGGTCAATTTTTGTTCCTACCCTCACCTATGGTCATGAAGGGTGGGTCATGACCAAAAGAACTAGGTCGCGAGTACAAGCGGCCGAAATGGGCTTCCTCAGAAGGGATAGCTGGTTGTGCCACCTTTAGCAGCAACAACTGGAACCAAATGCTTCCGATAACTGGAGATCAGTCTTTCACAACGCTGTTGTGGAATTTTGGCCCACTCTTCTTTGCTGAACTGCTTTAGTTCAACCACATTGGAGGGTTTTCAAGCATGAACTGCCCACAGCATCTCAATCGGGTTTAAGTCAGCACTTAGACTAGGACACTCCAAAAGTTTAATTTAACTTCTTTTGAGACTGGACGTGTCATTACTGTGCTCTTGGAGGAATACTGGAAGGTCAGCCACATCTAGTAAGGTTCATTACTGTGCCAAGTTTTCTCCATTTGGAGATAATGTCTCTCACTGCGGTTCTTTGGAGTCCCAGATCCTTTGAAATAGCCTATATTTCAATCACCTTTTTCCTCATTATTTCTGGAATTTCTTTCAATCTTGGCATAGTGTGCTACTGGGTGAGACCTTTAGCCAACTTTATGCTGCTGAAAAAGTTGTATTTAGGTGTTGATTTGATTGAACAGGGCTGGCAGTGATCATGCCTGTGTGTTTTTACAAAAATGTTGACATTTATAAATATATTATGTATTTTTTTATACTTCTAATCAACCACTTTAAATCAATAGTTTAATATTTTCCATAGTTTTTTATTTTATTACATTATTCGCAATGCTTTAAGAGATTTTAGTTCATTTATTCATTAAAGATATTACAGCATACAGTGTTGTAACTGTTTTTTTTTGTGTGTTTCATTTTCATATACTTTTTTGCTTGTTTGTGAAGTTGTGATTCATCTCAGAGTTGGTTGGTTTGGTTCTTGGCTTAGGACTCTTATGGAGGATGTTATGAAATCCCTATGGAAAAAATTAATGGGAGAAAAATTGGGTGGGCACTGTTGCACTCTGTGTCTCTGCACATTTAGTTTGGAAAAGTATTTTAACAGCCAACAAAAAAACCAATTAAATTTTAAGTTCAAGCTTTAAAAAGCTTGGTAATTTTTCATCCTCTATCGCACACTGTGAAAAGTGTTTATTTACCTCAGGGAGGAAGTGAAGATAGTTAAATATTTGTTATTTCGGTCTTTGTATATTGTGGCATTATTCTGCAAAAGCGCATGCCTCCTGCTTCATGTTTAGTGTGATAACCTCAGCAGGATACAACGCTTCAGGCTTGATTTATATTCTCTAATATCTCACTCTGTGCTCAAGAGTGACTCACAAAATGCATTTGTATGCTGAAATGCAGCCACAAAGGAGCTCATGGCCCTTTATCTTCAGCATAAATTATATTGCTCTCTTTGATAACACCACATGTGGCCGTGGTGTCTAGGAGGCCTCCTTTAAATCTCTCTCTCTTTGTGATTGTGTGTGTTTCGGTGGGACAGGCCATGAAAAATCACAAGAGAATTAAGGTCTTGCGTTTTTATTTTCAGTAATGTAGAGGAAATTAAAAACAGCTGATTCATCCTCCATTTTTTATATTTGTTCCATGTTAAAAGACACATAGCGTAAACGAACCTAAGGAGGTTTGCCGGTCACAGACCAGTAAGCCTGATCATCTGACAAGTCCTCAAAATCCCTGTAAAACCAGCAAAACAGACCAGTCTGCCCAGGTTTGCAGACAAGCTAAGACCAACTTAGGCTGGATTAGTTTAGGTATATTTGTGTTTGTAAATCTCCACTTTCACTTTCATATGTGAAAGTGAAACTAAACATGCACCACATGTGACTATCAGACGTAAAAGTGAAGATTTAGAGTTTAAAAAAAGGACACACACACACACACACACACACACACACACATTATATCGCTTCTGAAGACATGGATTTAACCACTGAAGTCGTATGGATTACTTTTGTGTTTCCTTTGTGATTTTTTTAAGCTACAAAAGGTCTGATCAACATTCATTTGCATCGAATGGACCTACAAAGCTGAGATGTTCTTCTGAAAATCTTTGTTTGTGTTCTGCAGATGAAAGAAAGTCACACACACCCGGGATGGCATGAGGGTGAGTAAATGATGGGTGAAATATCCCTTTAAGTACTTGAAATTAGTTTTGTAAACGAGCATAAATTGTCTACATATACATTACATTGTTTTCAGAGAAATTTAACAAAAGTTAGTAAAGTTTATGCTTAAAACAAGAAAAAGCTAAAAATGTGGCAAGTAAAAAACTTGACTCAAAGGAAAAATAAATGTATTTTTCTAAACACATTGGTAAATATATTTTTACTTGTTTTAAGCATAAACATTACAAAATCTTGTTAGATTTATAATAATTTTGCTCCAAGTAAATTTACAGTAAATAAGACAAAAATACTCGGTAAGAAAATAATTTTTACAGCATAAATGTTAAAGCTGAAGTGTGTAATTTCTGCGCCATTAGTGCCACTGAATGGAATTGTGAAAATAAACACAGTTTATTAGATAGCCCCACTCATAACTCACACTAGTGTTGTTGTGTCTGGCTGGATGGGCTGCTCAAACTAATTTTTATAGCGCTAAAGAGACAAATGGCTTACTCATAGTTGTCTCCGGATATTAGGCTGGGATTGGAAAAGGTATTTAACACTGAAAAACGTTCTAAACTTAAAAAATTTAAATCACATATAAAGCCATTTCTGTCATTCATAAATTAGTCTGAACTTCAATGATTTACAAAATTAAAACTGAAGTTGGTCAAATGATGATTTAGAGATCAATGACAGATGAACGCAGTTCTTACTGGGCAGAATGTGTAATTGTGCCTCGTCACTGGTCTTGGTAGGTCCAGCGTTCTCGATCACACAGCGGTACAGTCCTGCATCTGCCTCTGTGATGTTACTGATGACGAGAGCTCCACTGGGTAACATGAAGACTCTCTCATCCAGCTCAACCGGATCTTTGTCTTGCTCCCAGCGGATAAAATACACTAGCTCAGAGTTCACCTCACAGCTCAGCACATGACTGTCACCAACCTGAACCGATGCAGATTCTGGCTGACTGAGGTACCGTGGTATACCTGGAGGCAAAGAGAGGAAGAAAGGTGGGGAGGGAGAATTACAATTAGATTAAAATTCACAATCATTTTTCACAGTGATTTTTTTTAGCTTTTTCTGAGCAGTTTATATAATGGTAAAATAATAATAAACATCACAAATAAACATCATCCACAAGCCCATTTCCGATACCCCACCCTCCTAATACATGTCAGCCAATCTGATGTCAGCAATCCAAAATGCAGAAAATGACTGACAGGCAGAGTGTGTTTCTGATTGGCTAATTTTTGGATAATCTAAAAAGCATGAGCTGATTATAACTCCTTTTTTATGTTTACAGATCCTATGGTTGTCACAGAGATAAGTGTGATTTCTCAGATTTCTATCTGTTGAATAGAAGGGACATTTTATTCTTTCATTCATAAGAACAATTCAAGCTTGATGCACCACCTTGATGCAGTAGGGGGCAGTCAGCGATCCAGCTGTACAGGCGACATGACTCGTCAAATCAATAAGAGCAGATAGCAGTACAGCCTTCCACCGACAGACACACTTGTGACCTCAAAGACAGCTGGAGATGCATTTTTCCACCTTTCATACTACTTGGAACTTTAAACTTGAACTTATGAATTAAGACACTAGAAACTACCGAAACGTGACACAACCTAAATGAGATGTTTCAAAAGTGCCCATCTGATGCATGAGTAAATAATTCTGTCTTAGGAAGACAGAAGTTGGCCAATAGTAGGGTTATGTTCAATGATTTGGAAATAAAGCAAATATTTTGACTTTTAAGCCACATTTGTAGACTAGAAAATTGTCTGCTGAAACAATATATCTATAATGTATGATGTATTTGAAATATTTTAATGCTTAAATTTATTATTTTCCATGATTTTAATTATTATCCTTATATTTGGGGGTCTTTCTCAGTTTATTTTGACAGATGTTATTGTAATCGACAGGCCTGCCTTAAATGGTTAAATTTATTATCCGCCAGTGTATATATATGCAATTAATTGTGATTAGATTAATTAATGGCCATATCATGTAATTAATTAGATTAAAAATATTAACTAATTGACAGCCCAACGAGTTACTGCAGAAATAAATAATGATTTGCGAGTACAGAGCGATACGGAAGACATGAAACTAGCATTGCTACTGTTTGAAGGAAATCAGTTGCCTGGGTCAATTCAGTTAAGTTAAGAGAACATTGCGAATGACCAATCAGGATCAAATATTCCAGAGATCTGTTTAATAATATCTAAATATGATATAACTACTCATTTGTATAATCTAGTTAAATTACATCTAATCTATGCTTGTGGCAGTGTTGTGATAAACTGCTGTGCTTTGTGAAATCTGTGTGGCATATGAAAACAGATTTGTTTTATATATATTTCAAACATGCAATGCCAATTTGCTCCTTTTTCCACAGCCGTCACCTCATGCACTTAAGCGTTTCACATTGTTTAAGCACTGAGACAAAGTTTGGTAGAGCTCATGGGAGCAGTAAGTTCTTCATGTTGCATTATCCCACATTCAAGTTCAGAGATTCGAGCACTTCTCCTAATACAACTAATCAGAATTCCCAGTCATTCCATAGAGTAACGGCTCATTTTACACCCATTACCCGGCAGTATCTGTGATACATATCCAGTAGGAAAGTAAAATCACAAATGAGATCTTTTTAATATCTTAACTAAAGAGATAAAATGGAGAGCAAATGGAGACATTAATAAGATTTGTATTTTTTTTTCAAGTCAGAATGCTTGATTTGCGGTTTACTGCTTTTAAAGGGGTTTTGAGGACTTTTCAGCTGGTCAGACTGGAAGACCAGTTGGCCAATGAGCTAAACCAGCTGAAATCCATCTAGGTCAAGATGGGAGACCAGCTAGACCTCCTTAAACCAGCTAAGACCACCAAACCGTCTGGTTTCAGCTGTTCATTTCTACAGGGATATCTAAAATGTTTACAAGATTTGCCAAGATACCAAATTCTTTAATCAAACATCTAAGACTTCAATATGAGCATTTCACGACAAATTTGTCCGAGACCAAATTATCTGAGCTATTATATCCGCATTCATTTTATATTCTCTATACTCTTACTTCACGTCAACAATTGTCTCATTTGTTACCATTTTTATGTGTCCAAAGTAATTATATGAAACATCTGAGACATGGGTTGTCCTTAAATGAAATATTGCTAAGAGAACTCCCTTAAAGGGACAGTTCACCCAAAAATTATAATTCTCTCATCGTTTACTCATTACCCATATGCCGTCTCAAACTCAGATGAGTTTTTTTTTCTATTCTGCAGAACACAAACAAAGTTATTTAAATGGGGATATAATGTCTGTTTGTCCATACAATGCAAGTGAATGGTAACCAACTTTTCAGGCTCCAAATAGGACAAAGGCAGCATGAAGGTAAATTCATACGACTCCAGTGGTTTAATCCGTTTGGTCACCATTCACTTGCATTGTTTGGACCTACAGAGCTGAAATATTCTTCTAAAATTATTCATTTGTGTTCTGCAATAGAAAGAAAGCCATACACATCTGGGATGGCATGGGGGTGAGAAGTGTCCTGATAAATGAAATTTTTATCTAGGGTGCTTATGGAGAAAGAAAAGAGCTGCAAAAGCTTCAAACAGAGATGGATTCCATGCAGGTGAACATAAAGAGCCATACATCAGAATGTCTTTGTGCAAGAGACTAAGAAAGAGCAGTGCCGGGGTTTCCTTTGTCTGGCATCAGTCCGTTTCAGACATGCCTCTCTGTTAATGTGAAGGAGCCCGCAGAGATGCTATCAGCCACTGACTCCAAGTGAACACAGAAGAGCATTCA
Organism: Xyrauchen texanus; assembly: GCF_025860055.1. NCBI lineage: Eukaryota > Metazoa > Chordata > Actinopteri > Cypriniformes > Catostomidae > Xyrauchen > Xyrauchen texanus. The sequence goes on from NC_068276.1 coordinate 57,942,122, forward strand.
TTCCTCTCCACAGGCTCTGCTTTATCATGGCAGAGAGAACGCTTTCACAGTGCATGCTGTGGGCTGTTAATCCCCTTATAAACTATATACAACATCAGGCTGTTACTTCAGAACAGCTTTCATACTCTTCAAGGAAACATTCTGGAGAGAATCAGCTAGGTAGTAGTTATTTAGTACTCCTACTCAGACCATATCAAGTTCAGAGAGTTGATGACAAGAGACAAAACTGTCAGAGTATACACTGTACAGCATTGGATGATGAATGTTCTTCTTGGTTGTTAATAAAGTGCATTCTTTAGGTATGCAGGTGAGTAGTATGAATACATTCCCATACATATTTCACATGGGAATGAGAGAAACATCCCATGACTTAGTGACAAAAAAATTGAAGCACCAGGGACAACTATCATGGTATATATATATATATATATATATATATATATATATATATATATATATATATATATATATATAGCACTTACAGTAGAAAAGTATTTTGTATTTGTTTTAAATGAGTTTTCAATATGACGTCTTCTACACTCCCGAGGGATAATGTGATAGTAAAGTGTCCAGTTGATACACACTTCAGAATATTGGCGGAAACAGCAGGATTCGGACAACCTAATCCATTAACATACTGTTTTGGCATACAGCATAATAGGAAAGTATGTATATTTGGACATGGGAATATTCTGTTGCTCCATCAGTAAAGAAATGATTAAAGGGATAGTTCACCCAAGAATGAAAATTCTCTCATCATTTTCCCACCCTGATGCCATCCAAGATGTGCATGACTTTCTTTCTTCGGCAGAACACAAACGAAGATTTTTAGAAAAATATTTCAGCTATGTAGGTTCATAGGATGCAAGTAAATGGTGATCAGACACGCCAAAAATCACATAAAGGACACATAGAAGTCATTTGTAAAACTCCAGGGATTAAATCCATATCTTCGGAAGTGTTATAATAGGTGTGAGTGAGAAACAGATCAAACCATAATTCTAAATCTCCACTTTCACTTTTACATCTGAAAGTCACATGTGGTGCCTGTTTAGTTTCACTTTCACATCTGAGAGATAAAGTGGAGATTTAGAGTAAAATAGGACTTAAATATTGTTCTGTTTCTCGCCCACACCTATATTGCTTCTGAAGATATTGATTTAAACACTGGAGTCTTATGGATTACTTAATTATGTGATTTCTGGAGCTAAAATGTTCTGATCACCATTCACTTGCATTGTATGGACCTACAAACACAGATATGTTTCAAAAAATCTTTGTCTGTGTTCTGCTGAAGAAAGAAAGTCATACATACTGTACCTGTGACGGTTAATGAGAGAATCTTCATTTTTTTGTTTCTTTAACCATCCCTTTACTGGTGTTTGCTAAGGCAAGCATCACTATTAATTTACTATTGCTCACGACACTCTCGCATTGTGGCAGCGATATTTGCACAGGCATACACCATCACATTTTGTTCAAGAAATATCAAAATCTAGTCTTTTAGTTTACAGCTCAGGCAATATGTTTTGGTGTCATTGGGAACTCTCCCTGCTGTTTTATTCTTCCTCTGTCTCGAACTTTCCAACCAGCTGGTCCAAGAGCAACATTTGGTCGGTGATTCATTTCACTGGAGTAGATGCAACATGGAAACCAGTGTTTTGCCACACCCACACACCCACACACACACACACACACACACATGTTGTGTTTCCATGTTTTATGGGGACTTTCCATAGACATAATGGTTTTTATACTGTACAAACTTTATATTCTATCCCCTAAACCTAACCCTACCCCTAAACCTAAACCTCACAGAAAACTTTCTGCATTTTTACATTTTCAAAAAACATAATTTAGTATGATTTATAAGCTGTTTTCCTCATGGGGACCGACAAAATGTCCCCACAAGGTCAAAAATTTCGGGTTTTACTATCCTTATGGGGACATTTGGTCCCCACAAAGTGATAAATACACGCTCACACATACACACACACACACACACACACACACACTTAGAGACACCGAAGGTCTACTACACACTAGTTAAAGGGATAGTTCACCCAAAAATAAAACTTCTGCCATCATTTACTCAACCAAACCTGTTTAACTGTGGAACACAATAGATGTTAAGCAGCATGTTAGCCTCGGTCACCATTCACTTTTATTGCACATATGAATGAATGAATTTAAATTAATAATTTATTCATTCATTCATAAAAGTGAATGGTGACTGAGGCTAACATGCTGCTTAACATCTATTGTGTTCCACAGTTAAACAGGTTTGGCTGAGTAGATGGCAGAATTGGTATTTTTGGACATTTCAATCTTACAATATATAGCACTTTTCTGACACTACACTTACATAGGGCGCTTTAACATACAATGAAAGTTAAAGTGGTGATTGAGGTTGTCTCTGTCAGTCCCTAACATTCTGCCAAGCATCTACTTTTATGTTCAGAAAACAAACAATCGATTGGGTGTTAAGACATTTACATTTATGCATTTGGCAGACGCTTTTATCCAAAGTGACTTACAGTGCACTTATTACAGGGACAATCCCCGAGCAACCTGGAGTTAAGTGCCTTGCTCAAGGACACAATGGTGGTGGCCGTGGGGATCGAACCAGCGACCTTCTGATTAATGGTTATGCGCTTAAGCCCACTACACCACCACCACTCCAGAGAACGTCTCTGGAACACAAATAAGGGAATTTTTGAGGAATATCCTAGCTATTCTTTTCCATATCATAAACGTGAATGATGGCTAGGACTGTAAAGCTACATAATGTAAAAAAAGCACCATAAAAGTTGTCCATATGACTTGTGTACTATATTCCAATCATTATGAACGCATAAGATTGCGATTGCGTGAAAACAGATGAGATTGAATTTATTCACTCAAAATCATCGTCTCCAGTGAGCTGTTAACCCTTGAAATCTGATCATTGAGTGTGTTTACATGCACAGGGTCAGAAATCAACTTTTTATCCTACCAGCAAAGGTGGCAGGAAGATAACAAAAATGACCAGCCAGGGGGCCTGGGTAGCTCAGCGAGTAAAGACGGTGTCTACCAACCCTGGATTTACGAGTTCGAATCCAGGGTGTGCTCAGAGACTTCAGCCAGGTCTCCTAAGCAACCAATGTGTTAAGATGCGTGGGTTGACGGTCTCAGACATGGAGGCATCTGAGATTCGTCCTCCTCCACCCGGATTGAGTGAGTCACTATGCCACCACAAGGACTTAGAGCGCATTGGGAATCGGGGTTTCCAAATTGGGGAGAAAAAAAAAATAATAAAAAAAAACTAATATATATATATATATTATTATTGCTCTATACAAGTGGATAAGACATACATGAGAGACAAATAAACAATACTGTACACATTTAAAAGAGAACTATTTTTTTATATTATTTTATAAATGTTTTTATAATTTAGATATTTTTCAGATTATTCAATTATTACAACAAAACTAAATGTCTTTTTTAACGACATGTTGTCATATGGGCAATATCAAGTAATTCTGTTGTCGAGTGCGCTAACCCACAAAAATTAGTACTCGATTAGTCTATTATTTATATTAAAAAAAATTAAACAAAAAAGGTTAAAAATAACAAGTATATATGTGAAATTAAGATTTGGTTTTATTCACAGAACTTACCAAGAATGGAAAAAAAACTAAAACAAATGAACAATATGCGTTAATAAAAATGAAAAAGCTAAAAGCATTTGTACTGGCCTAAATCTTGCAAAGAAACCAATACTGATGAAGTATATAAACTCTAAGTCTATGAAAAGGATATCAAATTATTATAATTTGTGACATTTTATCAATTCACAAAATCAATTTGTGATAATCGAGCAGTGTTTTTAATAGTCGACTAGCTGGTGCCGAACGAGTACTCGATTATTCGATCACTGATGAGAAAACAGTGCAAAAGTTGTATGTAGGGCTGAACGATTTGCACAAAAAATATCTAATATGAAAAATATTGCGATTGCAATTCAAACAGCGATATGATTAACAATTAATTTTGACCAAAATTAAGTAATGGGCTCTACTGCCAATAGAAATACTGTTCAAGAAAGTGTTAAGTCCTCTTAAAAATAACCAGACTAAAAAGAATAAATAATAATACAGTGAAACCCATAAATCGCAACCCTTGCGATTTGATAATCGAAGTCAGTCAAGTTGTACTGACCACTTTCATGATGTTTTTTTTGTCATTTTGGAGCTTGGCAGCCTGTTCTTTTTCGCTTGCATGGAATAGAAAACAGTGTTCAGGATATTCTTCAAAAAAAAAAAAAACACCTTTTGTGCTCTACGATAGTCATACTGGTTTGGAACAACATAAGAGTGTTCATTTTGGGTGAACTATTCCTTGGGAGCCTAGCAAAGGCAAAAAACCTTCAGGCCCCTAAGTGCACTGTGAAAGAGGCCCCAACTTCTTATTATCCCCCTCAAACCGAGAAAAGAATTTGAGTGGGTATAAGGTCTCCTGTACCCTGCTGGGCTGAAACTCATTCACAATGGTCAGCTACATAATCCACTCTCTGGATACTCTTCATTATTGGGTCTGAGAGGCAGCAAGCAGCTCTTTAAAAAAAGCTACAGAAATTTACAAGCCCGCAGAAAAACGGCTCCTTCCATTTTGTGGCGGATTTTTAGACAGAAGGCCTATAAAGAGGGAGTTGTACACAACTGGATTTACAGATGCTATTAAAGCAGGGTATGAAGAGATAAATCTGGAGTTGAGAAGGTCTGGAAGAAAAACAAGCAGACCAACCTCACAGCAGTGTGCACATCCTATAACAATAAATAGAAAGGTCACCACCCACCCCTGAAGCAAGGATAAATAAATAGCCATTCCAACCTTAGCTTTAGCTGCATCAGGGTTACTTTTAGGAAAAGGAGCCATCTGTGTCAAATGAGCTATAAATGTGTACCTTGTTTCATTATTTGATAGATTTAAAGACATCATGAACTCAAAATTGGAGTTTTGTGGATAGCAAGTAGCAAATCATTGCTGATGGCTGTAAGTTAACTAAAGCCAATTGGCCAAAAAAAAAAAAAAAAAAAAAAGAAAGTGACGATCCCTTCGGTATCTTAAATAAAAAGAAAACTGTGCTTGTCAAGCATTTTTAGTCTGTAATGCAAAACACATTTTAAAATAAAACTTTATTTCTAACTTTAAATGTTCGAATTTCATTGAAATATCACAAAATTGACAAGTTATTATTCATCCCCATTACATTGTAGTGAGTTATACAGTATAGTGTAGAATAAAAAATAAAATAAACCTCCAATTTTTAGCCGATACTCATATTTAACTATGAAGTTATTTTCAAGTTTTTTTATTTTTATGCATTTACTAAAAAAAATGCAGAATTTGCTGAGAATTTCCCCCTTTAAAAATAATGGTAAGATTTTCCAGGCATCATAAAATGTTTTGACCACAAAGTTCAAAAACAAGTATGCTTCATTGACTTTCTTTATTAGTATTTCATTGTTCACACTCCTATTGGACCCCGTAAAGAAAATTAATTCCCTTTTATGATAAAAAAATCATAGTAATAATTCTTTAGAAATAAAATCTTTCCTGAAAATTTCTTGCAGAAATAGCACTGTTTCCTGAGCATGACCAAATAGTCTCTTCATCATCACAATATCTTTATTTTTATGTTACAAACTTTCAAACAATCACTAAATAAAATTATAAAGCCGTTACCGTCGGAGCGCACTGTTTTGATGCAGCACTGCGGCCATGTTTTCTGACATCAAACAGAGAATATAGAAACTAGTCTGTCCACTCGAGCCTTCTCCCATTCAGTCCATCACAGCCACTTCCAGGGCTGGGAACGTGGTGGGCTAGGTTTTTAGAACCTCCTTTTGTCTCCGAATCCCATCTTGCATTGCAATGAAAATATGGCAGCGTGCATAGTGGCATGCGAGTTCGCAATCGCATCTTCTCATCATAATCAAACATCTAAAAGCCACATTACACGTTTAATAACATATAATCTGTCCTCCAGTGCATCTGCTGCGAAGCGTAAGGTAAGATGTGTTAATTACGGCGTGCATTAAAGAACAGATATATTTTGGTCTGTTCTCACCCAAAACTGACTATATCAGCCCAAGTCTTCTTCTGAAAATATTTGTTTGTGTTCTGCAGAAGAAAGTCCTACACAGATGCACACTAGCATGGGGACCAGCATCCAAAACAAGGTGGTCAAACTTGTTTGATACTGGTCCAAGGTGGTCTTCTAGTTTTATCTAGCTTGACCAAGAATGTCAACTGGGTTGACCTCGGCCCCACCAGGTGCTAGTCCAGTTGATCAACTCTTTAGACAAGCTTGGACCAGCTAATGATCATAAATGACCATATTGGATGAGCAAAAAAACATGTTTATACTTGTTTCCAATTCAAATCTACTGTTGTTGGTCGGGATACACTAACCAAACTTTATTTTGTGGCAGTGAGATGGATTTGGTGTTTATCTCTTGACATCATGTGGGTTTGGAGCAGGTTTCAGTCTCTCTATATATATTTCCTCTGAACTATAGAGGCCTAGAGATGATTATCAATATACGTTCACAGGTAAGGATACATTCCAAGTTTGCTTCCCAGAAGCGGACAATAAAAGTGAATTGATAACGGGCACACACATTAGTAAATGAACGCCGCGTTCCTGTGGGACTGCCTCATCACAACTCTAACACAATAAAACTTCTCTTCCCACTCAGATACATTAGCATCACTGTCAGATTTCACAAGAATACACTCACGCCTGCTTTCACTGAGGGAAACCCAATACCATAGTGAAACAACAGGTTCAAAATTAGGTCAAAATTGAGCTATAAACTGGGTCAAACACGGATGTCTCTTATGATGAAAAGAAAAAATATATATTTTTTAATCAAGTCTTAGAAATATAATCTTGGTATTCAAATTGGTTTCATTATTTTTTTAAATGTATTTATAGTTTGTATTTAATTACTCTAGTCTAAATCAACTACTGTATATTGGCACAGCAATCTCATAAAATATGTTATAATTCACACTGTCCCAACAAACAAAAACACACTTTACTAAACCTGATGCCGTTTGTTGGAGCAGTGTGTTATCATGAAAGGAAACATCAGCTTTTAATGAGACATGCTAGTATGCATTAATATAACGCACATGTAAGAGTAAGTGTGGAACGGTCATCACTAAACTAGGAAAAATGTACCGCAGTCTTGCAGTCTACCATCTTGGAAGTGTGTGATTCAAATGAGAGAATATTTAATAAGACTTTTAAGAGTGAATTTTCCTCTAGTATGCCACAGGTTAAACAACCAATAATATACAAGATAGTATGAAATCACTGGTTTTCATAAAGCTCGAGATTTAATCTGTACCGACGTCACTGAGATTCCCTACTTGTTTTTAAGGAATTATTTTGTATTTCTTTCGGAAGTCAGACCCATCAGAGTCAGGGTTTGATTTCTGGTAAAGAGGAGGGGCTACTTTTTGATCTTGTATTTGCATACAGATGAGCTCATGAAAATGCACAGCAATCCTTTATGCCCTGAAGACATGTCTGGAATACCAACAGCACTGAAAAATACATAAATAATTATTGGTGTTAGAAACATAGACTATGAAGACACTTGGAAGAGTGATGTGTGTGTACAGTACACACAGCTAAAGTTTAGCTACCTCTGATACATACATGATGTATGTATATATGTGTATATATGTGTATAATAGACAGTTAATTTAGTATATGTAAACTTCTGACTTCAACTGTGTGTGTATGTGTGTATATATGTATATATATGTATATGTATATGTGTATATATATATATGTGTATCAGAAGTCAGAAGTTTACATATACTAAATTAACTGTCTATTAGCAGCTTGGAAAATTCCAGAAAAATAAGCAAATTTGCTTCTAATTGGAGGTGTACCTGTGGATGTATTTTAAGGCCAACCTTCAAACTCAGTGCCTCTGCTTGACATCATGTGAAAATCAAAAGAAATCAGCCAAGACCTCAGAAAAGGAATTGTGGACCTACACAATCATGGTTCATCCTTGGGAGCAATTTCCAAACGCCTGAAGGTACCACGTTCATCTGTACAAACAATAGTATGAAAGTATAAAACTATGGGACCACGCAGCCATCATACCACTCAAGAACGAGACGCATTCTGTATCCTTGAGATGAACGTAGATTGATGCGAAATGTGCAAATCAATCCCAGAACAACAGCAAAGGACCTTGTGAAGATGCTGGAGGAAAAAGGTAGACAAGTATCTAGATCTACAGTAAAACGAGTCCTATATCAGTAAAGATGAAGCCACTGCTCCAAAACCACCATAAAAAAGCCAGACTATAGTTGGCAAATGCACATGGGGACAAAGATCTTACTTTTTGGAGAAATGTCCTCTGGTGTGATGAAACAAAAATTGAACTGCTTTGCCATAATAACCAGCATTCTGTTTGGAGAAAAAATGGTGAGGCTTTTAAGCCAGAATGTTAAAACATAGTCGCAAATGGGTCTTTCATATGGACAATGACCACAAGCATACCTCCAAAGTTGTGGCAAAATGGCTTAAGGACAACAAAGTCAAGGTAATGGAGTGGCCATCACAAAGCCCTGACCTCAATCCAATAGAAGATTTGCGTGTGCGATCAAGGAGGCCTACAAACCAGTTCTGTCTGGAGGAATGGGCCAAAATTCCAGGAACTTATTGAGAGACGCTTGTGGAAGGCTACCCAAAATGTTTGACTCAAGTCAAACAATTTAAAGGCAATGCTACCAAATACTAACAAAGTGTATGTAAACTTCTGACCCACTGAGAATATAATGAAAGAAATAAAAGCTGAAATAAATCATTCTCTCTACAATTATTCTGACATTTCACATTCTTAAAATATAGTGGTGATCCTAACTGACCTAAGACAGGGTAATGTTTTCTATGAGTTTAAATACATGTCAAGAATTGTGAAAAACTGAGTTTAAATGTATTTGGCTTCAACAGTAAATATACAGTATATACACTGTATGAGGTCTTTTTCATGAGAGCTATTCATAAAATGAGTTATATCTGAGACAATGCTCATCATTATCAATATTTATATAATTTGTCATATAATAATATAATGTATAAAATATTTAAACAGCTTCACACTGTTAAAGTGACATTTTATCCCGAGCAACTACATTCTCATTTATCTCTACTGACCTTCACGAGAGGTCGTTGCCAGGGGAGACGGCGGCAGCACCATGCAGGGAGAAGGCGATCGCTTTACAGAGAGCAGATAAATGTGTTGTCAGGACCTTGTGTCACCCCTTATTAAAGAGTGGGGGAGTTGCACCTCTACAGGACTCAACTGAGCACACTCTGTAGTGCCTGCAGAACAAGACTGTGAAAGAACCTGCCAATCAAAGTCTCTCAGGAACCAGCATCCACACAAATCTGTACAAATGAATCAGCCAATGAGAAAAGTGTAGGACGCTCATCACCTGTCTGATGCATTCAGCACCTGCAGACGCCCATCAGCATGCCTGATAAATGTGCTCACCCGCTGACAGCTGCTGAGAGATGCAATGAGAAACAAAAGTAAAAGATGACCTATCACCCCCCCTCTCTCTCTCTCTCTCTCTCTCTCTCTGTCCGTGTGTATTTCAACTGTGACATCAGTGGCTAAGAGATTGCTTAGAGTAAGGATAAAAGTCAAGACAACATACGGATGTTCAAAACTAGTCGTGGGTTGTTTTTACAACTAATCGACTAGTCAGTCTTATGGAACCCCTGTATAATTAAGAACTAACCCCAATCTAACACTTTTCCTAGGGGGCATTTACATTAAGACACGTTCTTGAAAAACAGCTAGATGTAACGCAATGTAATAGAATGTGGAATATTCTTGGATCTCGAGGCGTGTTTTTAAAAGCAGAACTATTTTTAACTTGGCACACCACAGAAATGCAACACTAATGGCACAAGCTGAAAATACAGCGCAAGTTGCAATGAAATGGTAAAAAAAAAAAACGTTTGTATGCGTGTATGTATGTGGTTGCTACGGCTGTTTTTAAGGGGAAGAATTTAAAGACGAAACTATAGGAGTGGGTTTGCACCGTGCAAACTGCGTTACCGTTAAAGTATCAACACAAGAATTAAAAATGTATCTTGGTTGTTGGACGACTAGTTGTGACACAATGACCAAGAGACGTCCTTCTGCATGTTTATGACTGTAGAAGGGGTGCATTTAAGGGATGGAATTTAGAGGTGCAACTTTTCCAAAATGATTTTGCCATGAACAGTGTAACAGCTAAATATATAAATACATAAGCTATAATACTGTTTGATAGCTCCTGTTTCACTCTCTGTTCAAGCTGAAAAGCCAAAAAGCACATGGTATGTAAGTTTCACATGCTTGTATAAAAAAAGAAAACAAAAGTGGATTCAATGTTTATATTGATCTATTTAAAATGGTGGCCGACTTCTGTGAAAAATGACTCGTATGATTGGATAAATTACAGCTTATTTTAATAAAAAAAAGTGACAGTAATGATTATATTGGTACTGATATTTTAAAATGAATATTTGCTGAATATAAGCAGCTTATGCTTGGTTAAATGTTTTTGTATTATTTTTATTAAAAAAGCATATTGAAATTACATGAAACAGGCATTTGAGGTATTCTCTCAATTACCATTACATTACACACATTCCCACCACAAAAATAAATAAATCAGAGCTTTGAAAATTCGGACATATACAATTTAAAAGACATATTTAAAGTGTGAACTAATATTTCTGTGTATTTTCATATATGCAAACTATTATGATGTCATTAAGTTTTACAATTTCCCTTTTTTAAATGTCAATATAGTGTTTGTTGCATAAAATACATATGTTCAAATTTGTTCATTGAAAAAAATAATATGTGCTGAATTGAACTGCGATACATTTCAATCCATATTTATAGACCAAGGAGAGGAAGTTGTCATGGCCAAACTCTCAAAACATTTGGTCTCTCTGAAAAGCCCAGGGAGTCCTCTTATAATACCCCAAGATATACCATTGTAGCATGTATGGGCTAAGAAAAACGTAAATAATAAAATGCCCTATACAAAAACAGATTGCTGTCCTAATGTATCAAATATGATACATGAATAAAAACGTGCAATTTTTTTTTTTTTTTTTTTTCCCTAATGGTACTAAAAACAGTTTAATGTCAAAACATTTTAATTCTCTAACGATTCTTTCATATGTCAGGCTTTATGGTCTTAAAGCCCCACCCCCTTTTTTTTTTAAGTAATTACCCTCACTGATTGACTAGCTGATCACAATCACGACATACCTAAAACATATTAATATTTTTCCCCAAGATGAATTTTATAATTGCCGTCCATTCACCACTCGAGCTGCAAATGTCTTTTTTCACAGCTTCACTTTTTGGAAGCATCTTGCTTAATGGCTCCCAGCAAACTGTCACACAGAACAATAGTCTCTCCTAGAGTTGGCTTTTTTTCAGTACATTGAAGCTAAACAAGATGCAGAGCACAGCCAATCATTCTTAAAAGATAGATCACTGTCCAATCGCTAAATCATCCAGAGCTGCGAACCAGTCAGCAGAGTTAAAATGAAAAAGAAGTGCATCACAGCCGGCCGTCTGTTTGCAGAGGTCTGCTCTGCCTCCAGGCAGCTTGACCCTGATCAGGACAGCCCTGGCAGCCAGAGGTGACAGACGCTGGTGTGATCGAGCTGCAGAGACTCCCTCCAGCTCGCCTTTTTGTTCAGCACTTAAATCACATTAATAAAAAGCCTCTTTAGTCTGGACACCTGCACAACTGACACTGTGAGACGAGTGTGAAAGCTGCTCCATTTTGCCTTTGGGCAAATCAGAGCTGTACAGGACTGATTTCTTGGATGCTCTTACCAACCCTTACCCCAACCAGTCTGGGCCGCCATGGAAATTCATGCTCGTCTAAGCCGTTTTATCCAGCAGGTCCTAAGCAACACAAGTTTCATCCAGATTAGGAACATAGATGCGTTTTATTGAAAATATTCTACCCCGGCGTCAGAGAGAAGCCCATATTGTGAGCGAGACTGCCTGTATGCTTCATTTCAGAGTGTGAGACGGCCTGTGACTGACACTAGTGTGGTGATAAAGCCCCTCTCTCAAGTTCCAGTGGTGTTGGCTCATCTGACATGTCTCGAACATGCCCCTCTAGTGTTGTTTTTTCATAAATGACTAGTACGAACAGGTTGCTCCTGTGAGGTGTGAAGCTACATGGTGCAAACAGAATTGCAGCTGCAGGGCCCCTCAGACCACAGAACTGCACAACCATGAAAACAAACCAGCAGAGAAAAGAAGGAATGACATCCAAACACTCCTATAGTGGCTCTGCCTAGATATTCACGCACTAGTGTTGGGAAGTAACTAAAAATATAACCGCAAGCGACAATTATCAGGGTACAAAGCAATTTGGAAAGTGGAGAAAATTACGAAAATTCACAGATATTTACTGGGCGAACCTGCTTTGCTTAGTTCACCAACAAATTTTGAAATGCAGTGACGGTTTTGTTCTGCCTATGTTTGTTTGGTGATATTTCTCCTGTTCGCTCACATCTCTGAAATTCTTGACCTAGGAGAACTCGGCTTGTCGAAGAGCGTTGATGATTGGTTAAAACTAATTGTGGGTGTGGTTTGGACGTGACATTCTTTATTTACAATCGCTTGTGCCAGGTGAGGAGTTGTTACCTAGGTTACTGTCGCTAAAAGGGATAATTTTGAAGCCCGTCTCTCAGAGACAGTGAAGCATACATTTTAAATATGATTCGCAGCACAAACTCCACAAATGCAGCGTGGAGAAAGATTGAAGTTTTTATGAAGTCAGATCAAATTACTTAAAAAGTGGAAGGGGATCTGTAACAAGTTTAATAAATCAAAGAAGCGATACAGTGTTAAAAGCGGCGATCCGAAGAGAGAAAACCTGCATTATTGGCATTAATTCCGTGCCTGGAACAGTACGTTAAACACAGCGATGTCACCCTCAATTAACTCATTTTAAAACCAAGCAACACGTAGTATAAACGCTGGCTTCGTTCGCCTAGGGGGCTTTAGTTTGTCAAGGAGAAAGAAGTTTGAATACTTCCATAGTATAAATTATCCTTAAGGGGCAAAGCAATTTTACTTCCGAGTACTCCAGTTACTTGGTAGGTTACTTTAGCATGCATTATCTAGAGACCCAAATGACAAAATAATTTTGATGTCAAATAGTCAAGTTATAGGCCTTTTTTCTTTTTTTGGCCGTGGCCTAATTTACTTAACCTTCTGCCAGTTTTTGTCATGAAGGTCTCTAGATGATACATGGAAAAGTTCATGAGAAGTACACTTTTTTAGAAAACTCAAAATGACAACTCAAAAAACTCAAAACATTTTTATAGATGCAAATTTTTTCCTTAAAGGTGACATGGTTTACATGGAACTGCGGTCCAGCAGCGGAACACCAGTACAGTAAGGGGATTTTCATACGTTTCAGTGTTGTGGCGGAGCTGAAAAACAAAACAAACAAGCTTTTGTTGTTGCCGCCCCTCTGAGAAAATATGACCGTAATTAACGGATGGGAGTTAATGGTCGCGTGTGTATATATAAGGTGGAGTCATCGAAGGAGTGGGTGGTAAGAAGTAAGAAGGAGAAAGTGTGCAAAGCGTGTACCTGACTGGAGAAAGACGCCGTCTCATCAGCTGAGCGCACGCTGTGTTTAGGGCTGGAGTGATGCCGGAAGTGTTCCGTGGAATTGTGCTCAAGCTTCGAATTCCAGTGCAGAGCGTGGGTGAACTCAAGAGCTAAAGGAATTTCAGTCCAGATATCTTCACTTCCCTGGTAAACGTTATATACGATTCCCCGATCAAAGCTGTGACCCCTAATTATCAAGATTAGCGGTTCGGCTGTGTGGCTTGCTTCAAAATTTTGTATATTGACAGGCTTACTCCTGTCTGGCACCCGAAAAAACGTTATTTATTAAATTATTTGATTTAAATTGTGTTTCCTGGGAGCTGCCACCGTTACAGTGTGGATGAGCTGCTTTTGAAAAACGCTTGAAATCGCCAGTGGACGGAGAGCGTTTAGAAAACGAAAATGACATTTTTAAATGTATCCGGATTCAATTGGACATAGCCTTAGTAACTTGTAGTCAATCTAACTATTTAGAAAACTTTATTTTTTAAAACTAGCTTGACAATAGCCAAACTACTTTAAATGATGTGTAGATCTGTGAGGCTATTGTTTCAAAATAGCTTCCTTACCATGCACTGCTACAAACATGCTCTTTGGTCATTGATCTGGGTTTACGGTCTAATTCTTTACACATTTCATTTCTTACAATCTGAGAGACGTTAGTAAGGAAGAAAAAGCCCTCAAGATTCCCAAAGGCCTTAGCATATCAGATTCAGGACAGGACCTTGTGTTGCTCTAACCTAAGAGTCACTTAAACCCCCTCATTCTCATCTTTCATGCTGTGGTTGTTCAAAGGGCCTGTTCCTTTCAGGCCCCGACAAGCACGTCCATCTCTGAAACCGGATTTAAATCATAGAGAGTGAGAATCTTCTGTCGGCTTCATTTCAGCAAGCACTCACTCCCCTGCTGCTCTTAAGAGAAAGATGAGAATCCTGTACTGTTGCAATGCCGGCGGCCTCCCCGACTTTTATTAGTCTTGAGTGACACTTTGAATCGGCAGCCAGGATCGAGGCGATCTTGCAAACAAAGTAGTGACACAAATACAAATGAGCCTCCTGCTAAGGGCTACTAAACAGAATAAACAACCCCGGGTTCAAACTGTTTTGACTTCACTGACAGCAGAGACAAATCAATAATGCCAGAGTGAGAACTTGAAATGAAAATAAAAGAAAAACATTGATGTAAGCCAGATACTCCAATAATGAGGAGTTTGAAAAGCAAGTGTATTCAGTCAGAGTAAAGAACACTACTGCAAGGAAGCAAGCTGAGAATCAGCTGGTTACGGACAGATGGCATTCTGGGGCTGAGGGGTTGACCATGGTGATTTGACAAGAGAACTAAGCAGGAGTTTACCTCCTACTGACTGCAAACTTACAGAAACTGAAATCCCTGACTCAACACCAATGCATAGTTTGGACATGCTTAAGGAGTTTATGCAATTGTTGGTCTTGGCCATTAACGGGATCACAACATGGACAACAATAATTTATCTAATTTGAAATAGCTTTCAATATATCTGCATATGTAGATTCACAATTTCCTAAATCTCAAGACTATTTTATGAAACTAAAACCACTTATGCTTACATAGTGTATCTCTATTCAGCATTCAGCAACTTGGCAAAGTATCGAGGCCGAAGTAGGATACAAACTATTACTCCTAAACAAACATTATTCCAGTTAATATCTGTATTTGGGCAAATTTCACCAAACGTGGTATTGTTGGCTGGGTGTAGCACTTGCCCCTGGCATATCCTGCTGAATGATCCAGCATCAGAACAAATGCCTGAAATACATTTTTAACAAGGTTCTTAATCATTTTATTTTGACCTGAACAGTTTGTTTGGCACATTTCAGCTTTTTTCAGATTGTTTTGTGAATCTTTACCTTGCGCCCTCACTTTTGGTGAGGAACGTGGTAAATGACATGACAATGACATAGCCAAAATAAAAGGTTTCCTGCTCATAAGTCCCTCTGACTACACACATAATCAAGGTATCTTTAGAAAGCTAACACTTAAGACTTTACCATGAAATCTTAAAAATGACAAAGTCAGTGATAAAGAAGTGAAACACAAAATAACAAAAAAAAATGAAAGAAAAAAGGTGACACTAGCAAGGTGACACTAGCAAGCAAAATGTAAGCCTTTATCTAAGCGCTTGTCTGGGTGCATTGCGTCACAGCGTTGTCAAGGAGACTGCAGGTGTCTATGTCACAGCATTTGAATCTTCCAATGAGAAGTGTTTTCACTTATGAAATGACGAGATAACTCATGCAAACTATCAAAACCTACATATTTGTCCAGATTTCATGATGTAAACGATGGAAGATCTATGGATTTATATGCAAGTTTACGTGTTTTTGGGCAAAGTTTTACTATGGATGTTGTGTAATGGACTATTTCAGTCAAAACAGACAGATGCCATCTTTGCTGGATCAAAATCTACACCGCTATAACAAAAAAATGTCCTGCTTTGTTTTTGTGTTGTCTATTGTGCACTCTTTACACAAAATAAGAAACCATTGTCTGAAAGTAATTTAGACTGACCAATGCTTTCATTGGAAGGAATCTGCAGCTTTAGATCTTTTAAATGGTGTATTGGTTGAACAGATTACTTAATAAAGCGATACTAAACACATATGCTGAATGTAAACAATTGAAAACACAAGGCCACCCATGGCCTTTGCACGACAACAGGTTAATATAATGCAGGCTTCACAAAGAGACTGTTATTGGGCATGGTGAAATGGGGCATTGGCCACTGTACTGGACAAGACAGCAAAAACAGCTCATTTTTGTGCCAGGAGTGGCATAAAGTCACCCAACAGCAATGTGAAAGACTTGTAGACAGCATGCCAAGAAGCATGAAAGCTGTTATTTAAAATCAGGGTTATTTCACCCAATATTGACTTATGAACACTTCCTAAATGAAAACACCGGTTTTGTGTTGTTTGAAAATGAATATGAACTTGTTTTCTTTGCATTATTCACATGAATATGCCAGTTTGTTTGTGTTTATGAATATTAAGCTGCCCATTTTCTAGAGTCGTTGTGGTAGTTATTCGGACTACCTGCACAGTGAACAGGAAGAGGATATAGAGGCTGCAAACGGATATAAAAACAAATTTAACAACAAATAAACATGCAAATACATGTCATGAGTTGTGACAATCAGACATTGTGTTGAGCTATAGAGACTGTTTGAGCAATCATTTTTGCTTTTAGCTTCACAGCCTTCAACGTGAGCTCTCTGTGTAACTCAAACATGCACGCTCTCCAGGTGCTCTCAATATAACATAAGTCACTCATCCCAGCCCTCTGAGGATCCCAATTTAAATAAGATTAATGTTGGTCACAATACCACTAATAAAAGATGTAACCGTTTAACCTTCAATAACGGCACAGCGTCTTAACGCATTTGCTTAATAATTTGTGATTTGTGTTACAACAAAATGCAAAAGACAGTAAACAAATCATAGATATTAATGATTTCTCACTGGAGCAGTTTTTTTAGAGCTTGTAATGGATATGCCTTTCTTATTTTTTAAAGTATCTCTGCTGTGTGTGATGCTCTCATGGTTTTTACTGGTTGCCAGTATTTCACAATGACCTCTGATATTGACAACAGAACTATTCATAACTGTTTTCAATAAAACAGTTAATGCAATTCTAGTGTGACAAAGGTCACTTAAAAAAAATAACTCTTTCATTCTTTCTTGTCTGTTGGTTAAAGGAAAAGCAATTGGTATCAGAATTGGCCCATTTGCTTGTAAAAATAAAATCGGCAATCGAAATCGGCCATGAAAAATCATGATTATATATATATATATATATATAGTTGGGATGGTGTTCCTCGGCTTGCAAGCCTCACTCTTTTTCCTCCTTTATTATGGCCAAACAGTAACATTTTTGTTTCATTAGACTAGAGGAAATTTCTCCAAAATATCTTTGTCCCCATGTGCACTTGCAAACTGTAGTCTGGCTTTTATTATGGCAATTTTGGAGCAGTTGCTTCTTCCTTGCTGAGCGGCCTTTCAGGTTATGTCGATATAGGACTCGTTTTACTGTAGATCTAGATACTTGTCTACCTGTTTCCTCCAGCATCTTCACAAGGTCCTTTGCTGTTGCTCTGGGATTCTTCCATAATTCTTTTTGCCTAAAGGCAATTAGCCAAAATCTTTCTGTAAACAATTGTTGGAAAACTTACTTGTGTTATGCACAAAATAGATGTCCTAAAAGACTTACCAAAACTATAGTTTGCTAATATGAAGTCTCCGGATTGGTTAAAAATGTAGTTTTAATGACTTAACCCAAGCGTGTGTAAACTTCTGACTTCAAAAGTATATATAAAGAATACCTGAAATGGAAAGCTACGAATTTTGCAGGCTGATGGCAATATAAATCTCTACCCACTCTATTTGGACTGTCACTACTTATCAATGTTCTCAACAAAGGTGCCAATCCCTTTGAAAATCAAAATGAAATCAGTTCAAAGTTCTGTCAATTGAGTGAAGGACAGTCATGCATGATGTGGCTTGCGTTCGTCTCAATCAGAGTTGTTCTAAAGACCAGATTTCCCCCGGGGCCGTAGCTTGAGTGTAGCGATCAGGATTTGTAAGTGCCAATTTTTAGATGAGAGGCTGTTGGCGCAATGACTCTCCAGCGAAGAGTTGAAAGAGCCAAATGGTCCTGCTCCGGCAAAGACGTGCCTTCTCTTTAAACATCCAATCTCACTCTCCACAGCACCACATGATGAATCTCAATGTGTTGTGGGAGTTCAAACGATGAACCGAGTGCATTTATGCTTTCTTTGTTATGCATATTCCCTTGGATTGTTTCCACAAACTGGTTTCAAGCTTTGGAGGAAGGTGTTAAGGGATGAAGAGTGATAAATGGATCCCAAGGGTAAAGGTGTTTAAGAGAGGAAAGTGCGTTAAAGTTTAACATGCAAATCCTAGATGCAGGATGTTGATTCTCAAAGGAATTTCTTTGTTTACTAAGGTGGAAAGCATGAATAATGTGGAGGGGGAAATATTCTAATTACAAATCCCATGCACATGAAAGACCAAGCAAAGTTGTACTTACTAGTGGGAAACTGGAAAACAGAATTCTAGATGATGCCCAAGTTGTGAGGTTGAAAGGGACGTGTCCACATGAATAATAGCGGAAAGAAACTGCAGTAAATGGAGTGAATGGGTTTGCGAAATTATTTCAATTATGTATTTCTATAATATCAATTTGTTGCATGGGCTATTGAAATAAGGGTCCAAAGTGATATACTTTTAAAACTATAATTTAAAACACCAAAGTCAGGTTAAAAAAACTGTAATCTTTGTGTCCGTGTTGATTTCATAAATGTTTGAGAAACATTCATAACACTTTCTGGTGTTCCCATAAAATAAAAAGGTATTAACATACTTTCCTAGCATCTTGAATACACAACCTAATCATAAAAAGGTAAAACAAATATAAAAAAGAGAAACAAAGATGTTTTCTTAAGGTTACTCCATTTGACCTGAACAAAATATGCCTCCTCGTAAAAATGTCTAAACATCTGACATTTTTAAAAAACTAAACACACATGTCAGTCTTGAGTCTAAATGGGCTTGTTTTTGTTTCGTTTTTGATCATATTGGTTTCAATGCTTATTTTTTCAGAAATATTAAAATAAAAGGTTATTCTAAACTACGTTTGCAAACATTTTTCTTTTCAAGAATTTCAGCTTTAAATAAGACTTTTATTTGACTCGAGATGGTAACACTACTTACAAGATAGTTTTACTTACATTTTTGACTATTAATCAATGAATAAATCATAACTGTTGTGTACAAGTTATGTGGGTGTATTCACATGTGCTTATCCAACAGTACCACTGAAAAAAAGAAAAGGCTTTTGCCGTCATTCGTAGTTTAACCTATTTGTTTTGGTTTGGCTTCTTTGTATTCTTCATTCGGCTTTAATGCCTGACAAGTCTTAATGAGCGCATTTACATCCACAGCAATATACTGACAAGCACCCAAAATCTGCTTATTCAAACAACCCACAACGTAAAATACCCACATTTGATGAGATTAAAAAATCTCATAATAATCTGTGGATTATTCACTGCTTTTGATGTCAAATGTAGCAAAAAAAACTATTGGGTCTTTTAATTGAAAGGCGGGACTTCCTCTCCTACAGTCGCCCAAAGCTGCGTTCCAATTCAAAACAGACAGCCCTGAGAGCTCAAAGCCAATGCCAGTCCACACTAGGTCACTAGAAAACTGAGCTCTGGCCAACATTTACCATGGAACTTTCTGAGTTCCCTTCCAGATTGTGGATATTTTGTGAATATTACTCTCCGAGAGATGCCTGCTGCTTTGTTCCAAATCAGTGTGTTGCCTACCTACACAGCATCTTTTTACATTCCCACAATCGTCCCAAACCTGTATGGTTCACCCCTCTTCGGTGGAACACAAAAGCAGATGTTAGGATGAGGCCTTAAGAGGCAGCTGCCTTTGTAGCCAGTAGACAGCAAGGCAGCTCACTAGGTTTGGAACAGACTTGTGTCGCCAACTTCGAGTAAATTTTATTCATAACATGCCTTAGTTTTTGTCCATGTTTTATGAAAATACCCTCCAAATGACACAAATACACAAGCACACACATGTAATACCAATACAGATTACAGATGTCAATGGAATAGTAGGAGCATGCTCTCAGTATGGCACAATACATTATAACAACACTTAACATTTCAGGCTCAAATGAGCATACAATGAATTTCAGACAGCATTCATTGTTGGAAATATTAGGCTGCAAATCATTTCAGACGATTCAAACTGAAAGCTGAGAGCAGAACAACAGTCAGAGGGAAATGCATGTCAAGAGCCGTGGAACAGAGGTTAGCGCATTTGATCTGTGCTGCTCGTATGGGCGATGTCTCATTTACGTCATTTATGTTTTTAATTTTCCTAAGGAATTTTAAAGGGATAGTTCACTGTCGTTTACTCACCCTCATGCCATCCCAGATGTGAATTTAACTTCCACATTCTGGTGCGAGAGTGACTTTCACATTCAGCCACCTACTGGTTGGGGCTGGTCAAAGGTGTAGATTGATTGTAAAAAAGGACTTAAATAATGATCTGTTCCTTCTTTCTCACCCACATCAATCATAATGCTTCAGAAGACATGGATTTAATCACTGGTGTCATATGGATTACTTTTATTCTGCCTTTATGTCATTTTTGGACCTTCTGAGTTCTGGTACCCATTCACTTGTATTGTAAGGACCTACAGAGCTGAAATATTTTTCTAAAAATCTTA
This sequence comes from Xyrauchen texanus, assembly GCF_025860055.1. Taxonomy (NCBI): domain Eukaryota; kingdom Metazoa; phylum Chordata; class Actinopteri; order Cypriniformes; family Catostomidae; genus Xyrauchen; species Xyrauchen texanus. The sequence continues at coordinate 57,963,169 of NC_068276.1, forward strand.
ATTTGTGTTCTGCAGAAAAAAAGAAAGTCATACACATCTGAAATGAGGGTGAGTAAACAATGATTTAATTTTTTCACCCGAGCCTTACTCGCTGCCCTGCCATCTCACACAAATACAAATAGCCTCATCATGCCAAGGCCATGGCTAATCCTTCTTCATACATGATGGCCACTGCCTCAGTGGCACAATGAGATAGTAAAGAGGCTTTGTTTCTATGTGTGGTGCCTTTTCAAGAGTGGAGAAGCACAGATGTCACTTATCAATGGCAGATTAATTATTTATTTCGGTGTCAATGTTGCCCCTAAAAGCTGCATCTTCACTACTTAATAATGAAATCAATACAAAAGTTCATAATATTTGGGTCAATGATGTGATGCTCATTTCTTTTTGGTCCATGTGTATAATGTGTTATTCAAAAAAACATTAAATTAATACAAAACAATAACTTGAAAACACTTTTAAAGTCATGTTTAGATTTTTTCTGGGGCTTAATGTTTTTTTTTTTTTAAATATTAGTAAATAACATTAAAATCTGATAATCATTTTGGCAGAAGTTGTTTGGAATAATCCATTTTTTATTTTTTTTTTTTTAACAAGGCATTGAAACAATTTTGCTGAAAATATTACAATTTTAAAAACTTTTCCTAGCCCACCAAATTGAAGTACGATGGTATAACCATCACGTGGGTAACCATTTTGTTGTCATGTATCAAAAATAAATAAAAAACATAAAACAGAGAAAACCCCTTCATACCCTCATTACTGTAATTGAAATTTTTTTTTTTAAATAATAATCATATATTTTGAGATTTTTATGAAAAGGCACATTTTGTTCAGGTCAAATGGAGAAACTCTTAAAATTTCTTGATATCCATGACTCGAAAATCCTTGATATTTGTGAAAAATAAATATTTTTCCTCAAAAAAGTTTTTGAAATGAATCCAAGTCGTGTACACTCACTTGTGTTCAAGGTGCAAGAAAAGTATTTTAAAATCTTTTACTCAAAAGGTGCAGTATGTAAGATTCAGAAACCCTTGTTATTAATGACACCTGTGGCCATTAAGTGAACTGCAGCAGCTACCTGTTGCTCATGCTCACGCACGTGCACACACTCCATAGGGACACAAAAACAATGACACAACGTACAGCTGACAGATGAGGTAGATTGATTAAAATTACACTTATGATTGTTTTACTACAAACTTCGAGACTAAACTAAAACTACTTATCAGCTAACATAACATACAGATACACACATACAGCTACATATTACCGACCTATTCCAGACAGTTTACTGTTGCACTGCACTGTTATGTTGCACTGTTGTACGTTTTGTATGTCATATGTTGTACTATGATCAAGAAAACAGCATATTTGCTTCAATGTATCCTGTATACCTGACTGTTAGTATAGCAAGGTAGCTTGCAATTCATCAGCGTTAGCAGGCAAGATCAAGTGAAATCAAATTACACAGATCAATCCTTATGGCACTATATTTCACATGCTTTGAAGTTATGTAAGTTTACCTCTCCAATAAGAAGAACGCAAATTCAGGGTCGGTTTTGATCCCCAAAACCGAACGAAGGTCCCTCCAGGAATCAAATGCCCTGCCGAAGTTCACTCTAGTATTCGCTCGACTACGATCACGTTCCCCCTTAGCCAGACGGGATTCAGTAGATAAATGTGTTTTATTGTTTGTTGTATTTGGCTTACTTTGAGTTTGTGTTGAGTCGGTGTTGTGTTGGGAACCGGACGTTTGCTGGATTACATCTCTAAGATAACGTTACCTAGTGTTGCTGTTTGTTGTCGCTGTTGAATAGCAGAAGAGAAGCTGCTGTCTGAGGCAAGACTCTCAGTAAAATACTCCAATAATGTGATTTATAGAATATATATATATAAATATATATACAAAAGATTACTTGTAATGGCGTTAGATAATCAGGATACAAAAATTAGGTAACTGTAATCTGTTAGTTACATAAAAAACATTGTAATCAGATTGCAATAACATTTTAAAAAATTGGGATTACTGTCAAGATTACAAGTATTACTTTCTGACAAAAGATATAGTGAAGTTTCCTGACATAAAGTGATACAGACAGCTGTTTTTAGAGTGAGAGATGGTTTAGATGCGTGTTCTCTTTGGGTTCTCTCTCATGACTCAGGAGCGCCTCCTACTTTTACATCCGCAAAGAACACCTGTCTCACTTCAGCACTCTGCTCTCAAGGAAAACAGCTGCTTCATCGCGATGGCACGGATGAACATACATTATTTTCTTGGAAATTTTGACATTACTCGCTCTTTAAAAGAGAAAATTTAAACAACATTAAAAGTTCAGTGAAATGTATGCCTTCCAAGAAGCTCTTACTCAAACCTTTTCTTTTTGTTTTTCTGTTTCAAAAGTGTCCTTTTTTTTGCAATTCCTCCCATAAGACCTCCTGAGTCTTCTCTTTACTGTTGTACTGAAACTGGTGTTGAGCGGGTTGAATTCAATGAAGCTGTCAGCGGAGGACATGTGAGGCGTCTATTTCTCAAACTAGAGACTCTGATGTACTTATCCTCTTGTTTTGTTGCACTTCTGGTCTTCCACATCTCTTTCTGTCCTTGTTAGATCCAGTTGTGCTTTGTCTTTGAAGACTGTAGTGGACACCTGTGTATGAAATCTTTCAATACAATTTAAAGCATTGTATAGCCTTAATTTCTGCGGACCTAACTGGCCCAATTTGTGACCGACCCAGAGGGAATACTCCCAATCTTCCCAATTAGCCACTCCGGCACTGTTTGGCGGGAGCAAGACTAGCGGTCAATGCTATCATTGAAATCCCCTGGTTTGCATGGTTGCAAATGTAAACTGTACTGTATTAGCCAGGACGTCCTGTATGTTGTTCCATTCCATAATTAAGCTGTAAAAATGATCCCTCCTCCAGGTGAACAGAACTTAAACCTTAATCGTTTGCAATCGTAAACAATGCAAAATCAACTGAAAAAATACCCCTGGAAAACCAATGACTTTCTCTCCTTTTTCATCTCTCATGATTTGCATTCCTGATCATTATTAACAAATCCAGATTGTACACATAAATACCAAATTAATTGAAAATGTGTTTTAAAGGTGCTATATGTAATATTCTGACTGCACTAAATCATAAAATGACCATAATATGTCATTAGAGAATTAGGAAACATGCTAAGTTGAAATACTGGCTTCCCCGATAACAACACTACAGCTAGTATATTCTACTTTTGAAGTTTCAATTCCGGGCCGGAATTTCTGTTTCTGTTTTGGCCTGTGTGATCCCGCCCACTGCCCACTCACCAATAGTATTTCGACACCACCGGGTTGCCAGATTTGAACAAGTTTGCAGGCAAACAACACTGCGTCCTGCAGCCGTGGAAGCCAGCAAACTAACTGGATCAGAGATTACAGATTCCACCTGACCTAAAAAGCCTCACCAAAAACCACCATGACCAGAGGCGTAGCAAAACAAGGATAAATGTTGGAGATGCCTTTGGAAGATCGAGACCGCTTAACGCCCAGAAATACTTTAAAATGGATGCTGAGTTGGCTAATTTGCATGTCAACATTCTGGCAACCCGCATGAGCTTCAAGTCTGGGGTGGGGCAGACAACTCTCCAATATTTTGAATTTGGACAGCAGTACCCATTTCAAACGCTTGTTGTCAATCTTGCATATATCACCTTTAAGTTCTAAGGACAGAAAGTTCAATGAAGAATTTATCTGATTTGATCAATTATTGTTGAGAACAGTTCAAATCTCTGGGTGAGGGAGACATTCTGGTAAATGTAACATGTTCAACAATTATAGTAATTAGGAATACGTCATTAAGAAGACAGACTAAAAGTTTAAACCTGTTTTGTTCTATTATTCGAAACTAGATTTTGTTTTCTTTTTGGAATCAAAACTTTTTTTCCCCTTTATAATCCTCTTTAAACAGAAACATAAACATAGAAATCAGCCATAAACTGTTAGCTGGTGATGTTTGACTTTGTATCTTGAGCAAGCAGAGGAAGGACGCTCTCTAGCATTTAATTATGACAATAATAATGATGATGATGATAACGTGTGATCTGCCTATTGAATACAGTCTGAAGTTAATGAATTGTGCAAATTACAATTGTCTGTACACACTAACTGCAACACATGGTAGAATTACACTTTGCAGTGTTTTTGAATCTGAGGTTTATCCTGTCCGATTTAGTTTCATGTTATCCAAGACATAATTCAGTGCATCTGTTCTGATTATATTTGCTTTACGAGAAATTATCTTTTTCTGTAGCAGACAGAGAACATGATTTCTTTAAAAAAAAAAAATCAACATTAGTAGCTCATTTTCTGTTTTCTTGGTAGGGTGCAGTGTACATGTTTCTTTTCCTTAAATATAATAACATCTAAAACAGTCCTGATAATATTACTCAAACGTGTTCGGTTTCATTCAAGGCATAATTTAACGTTTTAGAGATCACGTTAACATTATCTTGAATTTATTTACATATGCACATTTTGAGAAAATCTAAAAGTTATGAAAAGTAATCTGATTACATTACTTTCATATTGCTGTAATTGGATTATGTTACCAATTACATTACTTGTTATGTAATCAGTAACTGATTACATTAAAAAGTATATATATATATAAATATTCGTTCTATTGTATGTGCATTTAGGGACAAAAATGGGAAGAAAATGACAGAGGGTGGAACAGTTTTCCTCCAGCCATCATGAAAATTGGGGTTGCATTTGTTGGCATGCTGCTATAATTCTTGTCATTACATGGCACAGGTTGCGGAGGTGGCAGCACTTTTTCCAGCACAATGGCATTGTAATGGTCCACAGCATATATGCAACAATTAACCTTTTTATTTCAAGCCTGTCAGCCACAGTAGACAGATCACGGTCTCAGGGAGAATAAAATTCAGGGGAGAGCAAATGGAGAAAGGCGACTTTCATTCTGATGTTTTCAATGGAAAACAGTGCAAACCTCCTCACATGCTATTTGTGCTAAATAAGATAAATAAATCTGCTCTTTATTTTTTTTTAAATGCACAATGTAGGACAGTTAAAAAAAAGCAGCAATCATATTCCAGGTTAAATAAGTTTATGGATATAAATGTAAAATATAAGCTCTATGGACAGCATCTGTGCCATGCTGTCGATTACCACAGAAAATAAGATGAGAATGTGTGTCACGTTGGACTCTTAAAGTGTCAGTACCATTTTAGCACTTGTTATAACTTTATATGTTATAAAACTTGACAATTTCAAATGGTTTTATATATAATAATTTGATATATATATACAATTTCATGATTATTTAAAAATAACATACTTTTTCAAGACAGGTTCTGTTCAGTTCTGTTGCTTGTTCTGCACCTGATCAGAGTTTGAGACGATATTATGGTGAGGGAATGATGAGAATTATAATGTTTGGTTTAAAAACTAGCCACATTAACTACCATTACAAGTGCCTCAAGGTAACTTTGATTTTTCCTTCAAATAATTTTTGTGGTAATCAACATTAAGCCAAAAATTCTGTCGATTGAGCTTAACTTGTTTTTTTAGATTAACATTTTTATTGGTTGATTCTCAAACATAACACAGAACAAAGCAAAATCTACATAGAATCAACCATTATCCCCCTCCCAGCCCCTAGCCCAACAAACTTTCCCATGGTCCAAGCCTGAGTAAACACATATAAACACGAAGAGAGAGAGAGAGAGAGAGAGAGAGAGAGAGAGAAAGGGGTTCTCTCCACATGGCCCTCACCGAGAGCCTTCCAGAAAGGTCATGTTTTTATATTTGTAACGCTAACTAAATCTCTCAAATTTGCTGAAAATAAAATGCCTAAACACCTAATGCCTTGCTTGGGTCATTGAAAGTCGCCAGGTTGGAAAGCTGTGGTAGGGCAATATGCCGTCATATGCAGTAGAGCGATGCAATTTATGTGGATGGCACAATGTAGCTCGGATAACTTTGTCTTGGATGAATTTGATAAGAAATGTTTGAAATCACATGGCCAATTGATTTCAGACTTTGGTAGCTTGTTTGGCCTTTGTTGAGATCTCTTATAAAATTATACAGAAGATAGCGTGTGAGATTGCTGTTTTTTTTTTTTTTTAAAAAGAAAATTGAGGAGCAAGAGATTTGCAAAGGTCTCTGTTTGCTCTCCATTCGCTCTCCATGCTCTCATAAGTGTTTAGGAGAAACAACTGAGATTTGAAAGATATCTCAAAAGTGATGGTCTTTACACAGGAAGGAAAAAAAAACAGCAGAGGGAGATCAATTGTAACACCATTCAATGTGAACAGACATGGTGTTTCGCATCAGAAAACCAAAAATATCTCCTTAAAAAAACTATGAAAAATGTTCTGCACGCTTGTTCACTAAAAACTGATTTCCACAAAGGTAAAAACACTATGAGCTACTTGAAATAAGCACTTGTCTATGACTTCTTAAGCAAAACTTCAGAGTGATTTCTCTGAAGTAATACAGTCGACTCTAGAAAGTTTGATGTAGCTTAATTGCATTCCTTTTCTCCAGCAGGAGCAAATTGAATGTCAGGGTAAGACTCAAATCAAACTCCTCATAATCTCTGCTGCTTGCCTCCTGCAAATGAAACAAGGTCACTTTCATTTCAACTCAAAGGGCCCAATATAGCAGCCATTGTGCTGCCAAACACACCTGCTCTCACAACATTTACAGCAAGGGTGCTGCATCAGAGAGGACGCCCTGTCAGCTTTTTTGAACTCAACTGCAGCCAATAACACAGAAGGACAGATAAAGGACAGACAAACAGACCTCTCTCCCTTTTAATCCATCCTCAAACTACATGCTAATGCACATGCTTGCATTTTGAGCATGCATGATGAAGGTTAAAAAGAGAAACGCATAATCCAAAGACCCCAAAAAAGTATTTGAACACTTTTATACTTGCGAATCAAGCCATATGTGAGTGTCTTACCTGCTACACTGAGTCTAGCGGTATGGCTGATGATTGTGCCCAGGTTGTCTATAGTGGCCACGCACTGGTAAACCCCTTCATCTGGTTTATTGTGTTTAGAGTGCACTACTGAGCTGATGAGGAGCGATCCGTCTGCCAGGACCTGTCTGCGATCATCTGACACCAGGTTGAGGAAAGAGCCATCCTTCTTCCACTCGATCTTGGCAGGGGTCTCGCTGTGGACCGAGCAGTTGAGCAGTGCTGGAGCACCCCGCACCGCTAGTGTGTCTGACGGCTCTACGGAGAACCATAATGGGCTGAAACTCCTCACTGATGAGCCTACGAAAGAGGACAATGTTAAGAGTGATGTTATGCAGTGACAAAAATGACTGAGTTCACCTTTAAATTCAGTACTGGATCCATATCACACTGAAATTACACTGAACTCTAGGTTGAGGAGGTTTGGGATTTAATAAGAGGAGGTATTTGGGTCATTGCTTCACAAAATTAAAATGAAATCCATGTGGATGAGCATGGCCTGGCCTGTAGGCTTACATTTCAAATTTTTAATATATTTCAACTTTAATTTATCCCAATATTCCTTTGATCCTTTCATATGAGAGCCAAACACATTCATTGAAATGTCAAAACTTTATTACCAATGCTCGAAATAATCGTCGGGGTACTAAGGAGGATAACAATGAACAAATGCATTATAAATCATGTTAATTATGAAAGTAAAATTACAAGCAGAGCCCCTGGCCATCAAGGCACATTTGAATATGTTTGTAATATTGGCACACTCAAAGGAAATTGAGATTTAAACAGATAAGTCTTGAGCAAAAAGTCAAACTAAGTGCAATTACTTTGCCCTGAGAGTCATTGTTTAAATAAATATCTGTACTTCTAGGATGGGATAAGAATATTGAGCTTGTTTTTAAAAGCTTTTTTAAAATACTGCACCAAATGATGAGTTGAATGCTAAATATAGCTGAAAGCAACCAAGCCAGGCACCCTGGGTTTATGGCAAAGCTACAAAGAGCTGGCCAGATCAGGGCCAGCACAAGACTCGAAAGTCACCATTTGAACTCAGCGGTCAATGCCTAGGATTATACTGCTAATGTAGGTCACTCTTGGGCCTAAAACTCTACTCAAACACATGCACGCAAAAACTTCTCTACACAAGCTCAATTTCAGGGTGCCTATATGCTACATTTACTACTATACCACATTATTACTATTTATGAACACTGCAAATCCATTGATAAAATTGTGGATGTATACAAGAAAGACATCGATAAAACAATAGTTCCTGAAGGCTGAAACATACTCTACATGCAACCACAACACATGCAAGCTCAATTTCATGCATTGTTGCATTCCAAAATGTGTCAGACCGCAATTCGTAGCACAACGCAAGTATGCAATGCATTCTGAATGCTGCCACAAGAGGCGCGCGCGTATGTGAAGTGTCCTCTTTTACTGCGAGTTTTCGCTTTCAAATCAACTACTGTCATGGCAGTGCAACAGTTTGAAGAGCAAATTGCTAAGCAAGTAATTAAAGTCAATATATTTATAGTAACATACCGGAGTAATAACACATCCAGTTTAATAGCACAAACGTTTGAAGATAATTGTATTCCCCCCTTGAGTAACAAGATTTGTTACCATCACAGTAAGAATGCACGTTATGTATGTTCAACTAGACATGCACTGGCAATGCATTTGCAAAGCGCTCGCATTAGCGTATGCATACTTGCGTAAAGTATGCTTCAGGCCATATGCTCTGTCACTGCAACCAAAGGTTGAGAAAGTTTTTATTATCACTGCGACGCACTCTGACATAGAAATATATTGACCAATTGTAGTTGCGCTTTTGGAAAACCAATTTATAGTATCCCCGCTTGATTTCAAACTGACTCTTTCCACAGTTTTAAAATGCATCTTACGCATTCCAATCCATCAAACGTCAGAGCTTTCAATGCGTAGGCACCCTAAACTCCTTGCCATACGCAATGCAAGTACACTTTGCAAGACTGGCGCAATAGTGGGTGTCACAGGCTAACCTGATGAAGTTACAAATCAACATTTGACACACAAAGAACAAAAAACAAAGATCCCCCATTTAGCCTTAACAGACTGTAGGGGCAAGTGCTGTTAGCGAGCACCTATGAAGGCCAGAACGGTACACAAGGGGGTGGGTGGCCAGCACCACGCCCGACCGCCTTTGTCTCCCCAGTGGCGATGTTTACACACCGCACAAGGTACTCATTTTAGGCTGAGTCTACCTAGGGGAGGTCCGGGACCGGTTCAGATAATCCTCACTGGTGTTGGCCATGAGCGGGAATCGAACTCGGGTTGCCAGATTTGTAGCGCAGCGCGCTAACCGCTACATTACCGCTCCCCCTTAACACACACACACACACACACACACACACACACACACACACACACACACACACACACACACACACACACACACACACACACACACACACACACACACACACACACACACACACACACACACACACACACACACACACACACACACACACACACACACACACACAGTTTTTAAATCAGAAAGGTGTTATGTGATTGTTTGTGGTGTTTAAGTATCTGTCATTGTGTTAATTGGATTTGTGTTCCTGGTTTTCTTTACAATCAAAATACATATTCAGATTAGGCCACAACACTTCATCAAGTGTCAATTACCGTTATTTCATGAACCAATTCCACCAAATCATCATGTCTGCTGCTCATTTTCTGGTTCACATGCTGCATCACCAAACAGTTCTCCTGGTTTGATCCAGTTTTAAAGCATTGTTTACACCTATCAAATTGGGCTAAACCATTAATGATTATTGTCAGAGGGGGAACTTTTATAACAGCAGGTTTTGCCTTTGTTTTGCTGTTTATTTCTCATCTGTTATCAAGTGTTGTGTGGACTAGTTGCATATTGGGTGGCCTGATATTCAAGGCCACATTCTGTATGTTTAAACATGTTATTATTATATTTTTTACCCCCACATTGGTTTATTCCAAGGGAGGAGCTAGACTGTAAAAAGGTTACTGATACAACTCAGGGCTCTTTTTTTATTTTATTTTTTCATTTTGATAAGAGGTGAATGGAACGGTGTTGTGGACGTGGGCCATTTGTTGGTTTAGCCATTTTTGCACATTGTTGCAATTTTCTTTTGTGTAGTTGTTATTTATACTTATGTATATATTTTCACTGTAAATACTTTTGCACTGTAATAAACACTTCTTGGGATCCACCATTTTTTTACCAGCACATCATTTTTAGTCTGACCGTCAGGCCAATTAACAGTGAGGTAACTCCATCACCCCCTTGAGTACAGAGGTTTGTTACCACCACAGTAATGCAAGAATGCACAACTGTACCCACCTCTTAGAAAGGATCATTGGTCAAAGGAAGTCTACATCAGAGTGTGTGACTTTTGGTCGCATTGCGGGAATGTAGCTTTCGTTAAACTTTTCGTTAATGTTCTTCGTCCTCAACATTCTTGCAAATCATTCAAGACAGCATTGAACTCAATGGATCTGTAGCATTTTCTGACTATGACCCGGGATTGCATACTTGCAAATGATTCATTCAAATCATTCAGTTTGCATACTTGCATTGAGTTTTCAACAAAGCCATGCACCATCCCACATGCTCTTAAAGTCTCTAGTAATGAGTTTGGGAGGGCCGTTCAGATAGGAAGTTTCACGGTGCTGTGGGTAGTAATTGTGGTCAACCCTGTGTCCACTTAAAGAGGTCTCCTGGAACTAAGCACTTATAAGCACTTATTCATGCTTCTACAAAACCGTGCAGAGAGTTATACACAGCTGCTTTCATTGCCTCTGCCATGCTCTGCAAAATTAATTGCACTCTCTAGCAAACATTAGGCTATCCTCGAATAGTTTCCTTAAGACTGATGCAAATCAATCGTGGTTGCAGAATAAACGTCTGGACTGGATTAGCGCATGTAAGATTAGTTCATGCACGTTCTGTTCACAAACATTTCATAGTCCATAAGAAAGAGTTGTACAGTTTTATCGAAGACTTTCAACATACTGGAATGTTTAAAAAAAAATATTTGCTATCAAACACAAATAATAAGAAGTGTCAAAAATGACTACGGTACTACCAATGTTTTCTGGACTTGTTCCGTGTTGCTATCATGGCATTCCTTGCTGAATATGATAGGAGTTGCACTGACAAGTCGATTCATTCTACAACTAGTAAAAGCTTTAGGCCTGTTTTGACTAGTCATGGATCACATGGCTTTTGTTGTGTTTGTTCAGTTGTGTTGAAGACAGTAGGAGGAAAATTCCTCAGTTTACAAACTACATCCAGTCATATGAAAAGAAAAGAAGTGAAATGTCAACAATATAAAAATAAAGTGAAACTGGACCACTCTCCGTCCACAAAACATAATGCATGGATATCATTTAGAGTGTTCACATGCAAGGCTAAATACATAAATGTAAACATTGACTGCATTTACATATGCAAATAACTACCAAAAATCAGCTTATTTAAAAAAATCCTACAAATTTTGACGTCAAACGTTAACAGATGCATAGCACTCATGCACATTGGATAAGTCAGTAAAGGTGTTTATATGCAACGCAAAATTGGGGTAATGGGCAAAAATCTACATGTGCTGATCAGATTATGCTTATACCGTTTATTAAGGAAAACTGCTTTAAATGACCACACATGTTGTCGGCTTATTAAGCATAATCAATAAAAGTCTGTGCATGTAAATGCACTTATTGACTCACAGACTAAATTAATATTTTTTCTGTATATAATGTTTTTTGTAATAATTCAGTATACTGGCTGGTATATTTATCAAAGTATCCTGGCATGACATTCAGATGCCATTAATGTACCATGGTACCTCCTAGTGGTGTAACAATACGAATTTATCACGGTTCGATTTGCATCACGGTTTTAGGGTCACGGTTTGGTATTTGTTCCGGAAAAAAAATACAAATATATATATATATATATATATATATATAACTGCTAATCCAAAGAATAGTCTATATGGTAAACATTTTAACAGGTTTGCCCTGAATAAAAATCATTGTTTTCCAACAGTGACCATAGTTTAACCATAGTGTTTGTAGTAAAATCATAGTAACCACAAAATCAACATGGTTACACTATATAGTAAAACCATAGTTACTTCAGGGTCCTGAGAAAAAAAAAAAACTATTTTCTCTAATTACTAAACCATTAACGTTTTAACTTAATACCTGCACTATTACGCTACATGCATCAACATAAAGTGCATTTCAAACTCAACTCAACATATATATATATACATATATTCACAATTCAGAAGCTGTGCATCTGAACCTTGCTATTAAAATGGATACGAGAAGGGATGTTATGATGTTACAGCTCAAGTATTTGAATCTTACGTGGAAATCCCACATGAACACCCTAAGCGCTTAAGTTATTGTTTCATGTCTGTCCGAATTAGCACTGAGTGCCTGCTTAAAAACAGAAGGGAGTGTGTGCAAATTCAGCTCACCTGCATCTCTGTGTGCGCCGCGTGATATATTTCCCTGGGTGATGTCGGCGAAAATGATTAAATATTGATATATTACTATAATGACATTTTAATGCCATTAATCAAAGAGCATTTGATGCTTTGTTTTCTTCACTAAACCTTGTGCAACAGAGGTGAATTTGAGGTGAACCGCAATGTCAATGCTTACCGAACCATGGGTGGCAAACCGAACGGTCCGTTTTTTTTACCGAGAACCGTTACATTCCTAGTATCTCCACAGTATGCAGATGTGAGGATTTCTCAGAGAAGTGATGAAGGAGATCTCTGAGTGTTTTCCACAGATGGAGAGGTCTGTATGCCATTGGTGAAAAGGGAATACCATCTTCCAGCAAAACATCAGTAGAACTGCATGCCTCATCATTTACATCTTAGCAGCAGTATGCCTCTTGCTAAGAGGAGGTATGCAACAGTGCTCCATCAGTTCCCACTTCAACATCAGCCAACGAACAACCATCTGCTGCTGCTGCTCAGACCTCACATCTAAGAGTCCCACTGCAAAGACTAACATCGCACTCATATTCACCTCCTTTTCAGCAGTTTTCATAAGGCAGTAACCACTTTAAGCTACTATGCATCTATTAACCATGTCAGGGACAAACCAAGTGCCTACATGGAAAAAAGCAAGAGCAAAAGGAGCCTCAGGCATCTTAAATTCAATTTAGATAGTGTATCTATTTAGAGGTGGGCTACAGAGGTTTACAGGACTCTGCATTAAATTGAGGGACACACAATATATTGATTACTATCATATATATACAGTAGTATACAGTGCATCCGGAAAGTATTCACAGCGCTTCACTTTTTCCACATTTTGTTATGTTACAGCCTTATTCCAAAATGGATTCAATTCATTATTTACCACAAAATTCGACAAACAATACCCCATAATGACAACGTGAAAGAAGTTTGTTTGAAATCTGTGCAAATTTATTAAAAATAAAAAACGAAAAAAATCACAAGTACATCAGTATTCACAGCCTTTGCTCAATACTTTGTTGAAGCACCTTTGGCACCAATTACAGCCTCAAGTCTTTTTGAGTATTATGCTACAAGCTTGGCATCCCTGTTTTTGGTTTCTTCCATTCTTCTTTGCAGGACCTCTCAAGCTCCATCAAGTTGGATGGGGAGCGTTGGTGCACAGCCATTTTCAGATCTCGGATTCAAGTCTGGGCTCTGACTGGGCCACTCAAAAACATTCACAGAGTTGTCCCATAGCCACTCCTTTGTTATCTTGGCTGTGTGCTTAGGATCGTTGTCCTGTTGGAAGATGAACCTTCGCCCCAGTCTGAGGTCCAGAGCGCTCTGGAGCAGGTTTTCATGAAGGATGTCTCTGTACATTGCTGCATTCATCTTTCCCTCGATCCTGACTCGACTCCCAATTCCTGCTGCTGCATGCTGCCACCACCATGCTTCACTCTAGGGATGGTATTGGCCAGGTGATGAGCGGTGCCTGGTTCCTCCAGACATGACGCTTGCCATTCAGGCTGAAGAGTTCAATCTTTGTTTCATCTGACCAGAGAATTTTGTTTCTCATGGTCTGAGAGTCCTTCAGGTGCCTTTTGGCAAACTCCAGGTGGGCTGTCATGTGCCTTTTACTGAGGAGTGCTTCCGTCTGGCCAATCTACCATACAGGCCTGATTGGTGGAGTATTATTCACCATTCTGATGGTTGATTTGAACATTAACTGAAGCTCCTGACCCGAATCTGTATGATTTTATGCACTGCACTGCTGCCGCACGATTGGCTTATTAGATAATCGCATGAATATGTAGGTGTACAGGTATTCCTAATAAAGTGCTCTGTGAGTGTGTGTATATATATATATATATATATTTATACCACAGGTCTGTTGAATGTTTGATTCTGACTGGTTCACGGACGTTCTAAGGTGTGCAATTATTTTTCAATTAAACGCACGGCTATGAAGTAGTTCCAGGCCTTGAGCACATAACAGTTCCATATCACTTCGTCAAATTATTTCAGTTATTTCAAAGAGCCCTACAGGCTACCACAACAATATAATCAATTAAAACAAAGACATTGGTTAAAGTAAATCTGTTAAGAACGTCAAACAAGGTCTAAAATGTCATATCATACATATATTTCAATTTCGGTTCAAAAGAGCCCTCGCTTTAAACGGGAATATGCCGATTTTGAAGCGCTGTTACTACTGACGAGAGCTGCAACAAAAATGGTACATTTCCGGAGTTTCTCTCTTTCGATTCCTCAAATGCGAACTCACACACATATGCACAAATGCAGAAAATGTTTACTCCAGTAAGTCCTCGAGTAAGGCAGCGCAAGCATCCGTTGCTAGTTCTAACGTGACGTTTTCGAATTAGCAACGAAGCCTCCAACTGTATTAAAGCAAGATGCTGAATATGTTGCGGAAGAAAGTAGTTCCACTCACAAGACCGTTTTAGGGACGAAAACCAGAAAATGTTTTGAGATAAAACCCTGAACAATGTCTTAAGGTGTGGTAAACATGGTATAAGCGGAATAATTGACTCCGGTCCGTTGAATTGTTTAAAAAATAATGCACACCCGAGATGCAACCGCATTACCACCTCGGTGTGCATTATTGTTATTTAAACAATTCAACGGTCCATCATCAATTATTCCTTACATATATATGTAGGTGGTCTTTGGAAGACTTCAGGCATGCAGCAATGATTTGGTTGGAAAGCAGATGCAGTTCTGAACAGCAAACTCAACATGTTTGAGTGCTTTTTAAAAGTCAAAGTAGCAATGACCCACACCTCTGGTCTCGTTTAATTAATTGGATGCCAGGTTTGCCAACTTCTGACTAGAAGTGTCATTGTTGGCATCATTACAATTGGAAGGCTTTATATTGAAAACAACAGCACTTTGCGAGGCAGAGTAGTCCATCTAAAACAAAAAGCTCCTCTACCTGGTTTCTCCACAACAGGAAGCCAAACGTTCTCCCTTGGCTCTCACAAAGACTGGGCTGTGTCAGACAAGTACACAACCTCCATTCTTCATCCACAGATCTTACTGCAGCAGAGCTTTCCATCCAGACCACCACTTAAAGTAGCTCAGGTCATTTCACCACGCATTTAGGAAAATATAACAAAATCATATAATCAAAACAAAGTCCCGGAATAAAAGTGCTCACGTTGAAATAACACAAAGCAGTCTGAGTTTTCAGCAGTCTATGAAATTGCTCATTTTACAACACAGAAATAGAGCTTAAATATCAGTTCTATTATTAATCACCAGTATCACATCTGGAAATTACATTTGCGTACGCCATTTGTAAGCGTCTTAACTCACTCTAGTTTATTTGCAATGGGGAAAATGACCTGTGGCATTGCATTATGGAGTAGAAGGGGCTTCAGAGGGGTTTGAATTACAGCTTAGTAAATATACTGAGAGCAGAAAGCATTTGAGCTTTGGAAAACAGCCTGTCACCGGTAAAGGTTATATTTCCAACACACAGCAGAGACCACGGCTAGTTGTCACCATGACTATATCAAAGTAACTATCCGGTTTCAAGTCCCCCATATAAACACCTTAGTGAATTCTAACCTCTTAGATAACTTTTATATTAAAAAGTGACTCCTATTCCAGTATAATCACATTTTGCTATAGCTTGGCGGCATAGTGAGCTAAAGCACGTAACTGGTAATCAGAAGGTTGCTGGTTAGATCCCCACAGCCACCACCACTGTGTCCTTGAGCAAGGCACTTAACTCCAGGTTGCTCCGGGGGTTGTCCCTGTAATAAGTGCACTGTAAGTCACTTTGGATAAATGTAAATGTTTAGGGTCAGATATATAATGGAAGATTTTAACCAAAAGGAACAGTGTTCTCAGAATTTTTTTATGGTAAAAATGGATACATTTCATTATTTACTTTATTTAAATGATCAATTATTTATTCATATCTAACAATGGTTTGTTATTTTTGTATGTTACTTTTAAAAATGTTGCGGTTTCATGAATTGTTGAGTGTTTCTTCAACTTTGGGCACTTCCATGAAAACTAAACCTACACTGAGAAATAGGCATTGCAGCAAAACGTATGCCTACCTGCCCCGGTCTCCCTTACATCAGCTTCCTCTCCTCTCTTAGATACTCCCTGTTCTTTCTCATTTCCTTCCAGGCTCATTAGTCTAACTGAAAAAGCTTCTTTTCTTTTATGTCTGTCCACCTCCAGTTTGTCGGCTTTTCTTTAGTCTTGCCTTTATCTTCCAGCATCATTTCCTCGCCCATCTGTCACTGTTGAACCCAGTGTGGAATCAGCAGCGATGTGCTTACAAGAGGGGAGCCTCTTAGTGTCGGTCAGAGAGCACGGACTCGAGGACATGTGGAACTTTGTCTTCCCTGCGGAGGTGTCACATCTCAAATCCGTCTTCAACATATGCATCGTGATCTCATTCTGAAAGCTGAAACTGAGCCTCATTCTCATAATAAAGACAAAGCCTGACAGACTCGAATTAAGGATGGAATAAGCAGAATTGCTCAAAATGTATTATCATCTAAAGATTTTTCTTCTTTGGTGGAAATTGGGTGAGTATCGCGGAAGCTGTCAAGAATTGGTCCGGATCATATTTCACCCAAACATCAAGAGAAGGAAATAAGAAATTAAGTTTAGCTTAAAATAAATGAAGCCTATTAGGACCATTACGATTTTTCACACTGTGACATTATTTTCATGATAATTAAGCCAATTATCATTACTGTAATACAAAAATGGATCATTCTTATTACTGTAATGCAAATCAAATAATGATATTTAAATTGAGAATCATTTATAAATCATGGTATTCATCATGCTACTTTTAGATTATGTTGATTTAAATAAAACTATTATTGTATTGCTGTAGATTTCTTTGATGCAGAAAAATACTGAACTGATGTAGTGAGAATCAAATGAGAAAAATGGGAAGTACCAATTATTATTAAGTACCAAAATTATTATACTTCAAAATATTTAAAATTAATAATACATTATGGTAGTATTTTTTTTTGCTACTTTAAGGGTATGCTGATTTAAAGAAAACGTTCATTGCTTCGCTGTATTTATTTTTAAATAAAATATATATTAAATAATTTAATAAAAATTTAATAAAATTATATTGTATTACAGTAATGACAATCTAATGACAATAACAGGCATTACAACAACAATAAAAATTTTTAAAAAAAAGTAAAATGTCAGGATGCATTATGATAATGACAATTTTGGGAGACAATTTGACCATTTTTATTATGAAAATACGGTCAAAGCAAAGAATCATAATGGATGATTCACAAAAATATATTTAAAAAAAATAATTATAACTAAGCCAATATACCTTCAAATCTCATTATTGTAATGTAAAAGTATCATCTCGTTCTTATTACTGTATGCAAATCAAATAAGGATTCTTAAATTGTCAAGTATTTAAACATCGTGGTAGTCCTAGTTAAATTATGCTGATTTAAATAAAGCATTTTATTGTTTATTTGCTTTACTGCAGTAAATGTAAAATGCCAGGATTCAAAATTGAAAATAATGTCACAACACAATCAATCTTAATAGTACTAAAAAAAAAAACTTTTTAAAATAATATTGTATTTTTTATTTATTTATTTATTTTTAAATATGACTTGGACCATTTTGGTGAGATTCGCACAAATATGTTGAATATTGAGCAAAGGTTTTCCCTTTGGTACAGAAAAGTTGGCTCATATCAAGCATCCATTAATCCAACACTTACTTATTCATTGTACTGCTTTAGAGGTCTATTTAAATGCTGACCTCTTCTCAAATCATGGACGGATACACTGCACTGATAATACTGGTGTGGGTACGTCAGCCATTTTTAAAGGTCACTGTCACCACGGAAGAAAGGAATCAACTGGGAACGAAGACCTTCTCCAGTGTCTTCAACACTACTCACTTCCTTTTGTGTTTCACCGGAACTGCCAAGCCCACTTCACCTTTCACAGAGGCTACTGGGAACAATGGCTGCTCTCCAACTCAAGACCACAGCCGACAGCGGCCACTCACCCCGCGGTCTGTATGCTCCGATAGTGCCTTTGCCCTCTCGACAAGGGTCCAAGGTGGAACGGCTGTACAAAATGATTGGTAGGCCTCCATGTCTCCTTTATTAGTTTGGCACACGCTCAGCTGGCAGAACGACGCAATTTTCTCGACTCAAAATACCTCAAGCTAACCTTCTTTCTCTTGCCAGTGAAGCGTTTCCAAGGGCTAAACAATCCTGAGCACCAATCTAAAGCCAATTCTGTCCTCCCGATGCTGCATTTAGCTGAATTACAGGGCTATTTAGTGGAATTAGTTTTGACTCTGGTAGGCTTACTGAAATAGCACAAAATAATAGCACTTTTCTTTTGCTGTTGTTATCCCCGTACTCTAACAGTACTGTGTGCAATTCTTTCAAAACACCTCCTTTAAAAAAATAAGCAAATCTTCCACTGAGTGGAAAAATTCTGTCATCATTTACTCGCTATTTCTTTCTTCTGTGAAATCAAAATGAGACGTTACGGCATCTGTCACCATTCAAATTCATTGCATCTTTTTGTCATACAAACGAAAGTAAATGGTGACTGGGGCGTTTAGCCAACATGATGTTGAGAAAATTATCACAATTTTCATTTTTGGGTGAACTATCCCATTCAAATCCTGTCTGGGTAGGCATCTCACTTGGCTTCTGAACGTTTCAGAGTTAAAACATCTCAAAGAAAATTGATTTTCATGTCACACATTGGCTGTGTATTCCACAGAGTGGACGTCAGCTCTAGTGAGCGATCTATAATGAATCTGAGTGGACCACCACATGTCAGACACATGCAGATACAGCACCACAAAGGTGCAGCTGATGCAGTGAAGATCCATGTGCCTTCCAGCAGCAAATTAATGAAAATAAGATGATATGAATCTTATATTGGGAGTCGGTGAGCTGTCTTTAACAGATAGTGAACCCTGGTGCACAGAGGTAATTTGGAGACTGCAGTAAGCCCTCGTTGCATGATGCCCCTCTCACCTCTGTTGGACATAGTAATTAAACACGCTGATTGAAACTCAATCTCCCTCTATCATCAAAGCTGGCCAGTGCACTCTTGGTATTCTAATTAGTACTAATACTAATACTAGTTCTTAGTCTTCTAGACATAGTACTAATGTTAATGCTTATTCTTAGTATTCTAGACCTAGTACTACCACTACTAATATTAGTTCATAGCATTCTAGACATAGTATTAATCCTAATTAGGGGTGAACCGACTGATCGGCCACCTATCGAAATCGGCCGACATTTGTCTTATATCCGTGATCGGCTGATCATGCCTAGATTTAGGGCTAATTCTTTTTGCAGCACACAGGGAATCACACATACACTGCTCCTCTAATGAATGAGTGCTCAATATCATAGATATTAATGATTTCTCACTGGAGCAGTTTTTTAGAGCTTGTAATGGATATCTCTTTTTTATTTTTTAAAGTATCTCTGCTGTGTGTGATGCTCTCATGGTCACAATGACCTCTGGTATTGACAACAGAACTATTCATAACTGTTCGCAATTCACAATTAATGTCATTTTAATGTCATTTTGGTCAAATAAAAAAAAGGGTTCATTTCTTAAACATTAGTTAATGCATTAGGTATCATGAACAAACAATGAACAAAATATTTTTACAGCATTTTTTAATCAATGTTAGTTAATAAAAATACAATTGTTCATTGTTAAATGTTAGGTCATAGTGCATTAATGTTCCTAATTCAACTTTTGATTTTAAAAATGTATTAGTATATATCGTAACTAACATTAAGTTCATTAGTTCATGTTAATTAATGTTGTTGAATAACGTTAACAAATGGAACCTTTTTGTAAAGTGTCATTTTACTGTGTGGGGCATAAACATCTAAACATAACTGCAGCATAACCTGCAAAAGTGTGGCAAAGGGCACTTTAAAAAAAATCGGTATCGGCCTCAAATTTCCTGATCGGTGCACCACTAATGCTAATGCTTGTTCTTAGTATTCTAAGCCAAGATCTACTACTTGTATTAGTTTTTAGTATTCTAAACATAGTACTAATTAGGGCTGGGTAAATAATACAGATTTCCCAATTTTAATTAAATTCAATTAGATTCTGATTCAATTCAATATCAATTCATACAACTATATTTCTGATAATGTCCATTGTGCTTACATAAGAAAGAAATTCTCTCAGCTAATGCTGTTAATTTTACAGGGGACATTCTAACTAGGTACATTATGAAAATAAATTTTTTATTTTACATAATTTATATATTGTTTAGTTAAAGGGGCCCTTATAAAAGGTACAAAAATATATTGACCCTTATTAATATTAAAGAAAATGAAGTGGCCGTAAATAGATATACTATGGATTTTTCAAAGCAATACAATACATAATTTTTCCCTCTTTCCTCTCTCATATGCACACCAAAACAATTTGTATACACTCCAGTAGAGCTTTGCAAATCAACCACTGAGCAAATTGACAGCATTGAATTTCAAAAACCAGGTTTCCGCTAAATTCTTTTAAGTCGTATTACTTTCAAAGGTCTCGCTTTCTTGGCGGGGGCAGTTATTGCTGTTAGCATGCAGTATGATGCTGATATGAAGCAGCAACAACTTCCTGTAGCAAACAACTCATTCGATTAGGGGTCATTTTAAACACTTCGTTTGATGTCTGAGATTGGACTCTAAAGGGGCAAGACAGAAACGCAATGTCTGATTTTACTACCACAAACGCAATTACACACTACGGAACAAATTCACTTTGACATTCCTGATATCACAATATGCATCAGGATTTCAAATACGACTAATTAATCACATGTATTAACAGTTTCAGAAGAAATGCGAGTGGAGTGTTGTGGGTGGTTGCAAGGTTGTTGCTATGGTGTCGCTTAGGAGTGTTTTAATCAGCTAATATTGGCATCTGGATCGATGAATCAATCAAATAACCAACGATGGAATGTCATCAATGCAATGCGTAAACATCGATGTGTAATTTTTAAGATGCATCTTTATTTTGACACTAAATGTCAGCCATGTCCATACGCATTTCTATCAAAGCCTGAAGCATGCACCAGGTGGTGCAGCAACCTAGCGCTCTGAGAAGTAGCAGCCAAGAAAAAAGCATGTATAACCAGGGCTCAACAATAAGGACTGCCCGATGGTCCGGGGCCAGTGTGAGAAAGATTCGGGACAGTTGCTAGAACGGTCACTTGCCCGATGGGCCAGTGCTGCATTTATAACATTAGTGCAAGCAAACAACAAGTGAGAGAGCACAAAAATTACAAGGAGCGAACAAAGTCTTCAAACCAAGGAGAGCGCGCATGTATATTTATCTCGCAAAGATGCAAATGCATAATATACTGGACGCGCCAACGCACAGTCGCGTGCACGCACAAGATCGTGCAGACACCGGGCGCACTCTCCTAGCACTGTCCTCGCTCTTTTCCAAGTGTCTTAGCAGCAGCTATTACCAATGTGTAGAAAATAGCAAGAAAAAACCCCACTTAATGAATTTCGTAGAGGGATTTTAACGTGTTTTGCAACATTTTAATATCTCAGCGCATTCTGTGTACACAGTGTGCGAAATCCCCACATTTTTAGTTTTTACACGTTGGTGAACATTAGTAATCCACACATAGGAACACATGAAATCAACAGTTTCTTTCTATAGGACTGAAAATCCATGTCTCTCCGTGCATACGTCTCATTATCAGCTCTCTCCGTGCAGCATAGTCAGTTTAACATCCATGTGCTCTCATAAAGGGACAGAGCGCTAGTTTTAATCCCGCTGTAAAAAAAACAAACACATTTTCTCTCATTAATTCGCCTTTAGAGACGAAGCGTTGAATGAGACGTAATAAACTTTGTAAGCCCCAGTGATAAAAACATCTCAAGCTGCTCAATATCCAAAGCAAATCACATATTGAGATATTGAGCAAATCACAAGCTGCTCAATATCCAAAATGTATGCATACATTTAATTAGGTAATGTTTCAAACTTAATCTTTAATTCAACATGATAATGCCATTTGATATGAAAAGAAGCAAGATCACTGTGGCTATTAGGCTATTAATATCGGTGCTGTTCAGCTGCAGGGTGAAGATGAATATTTGAAACCGTCTACTTCATATCATCCTCATAAAACACCTGTTACGTGACTCATTTCTGGACCATACGGGTATTTTTGTTTTTGTTCTTTGTATAATCAGTCAGTATTGGTCTTGTTTAGGTTGTCTGATTTCATCTTATATACATATTGTTAATTCACAGATTAGGCCTAATATCTACCTTATATTACACATCGCAACCGATTTAGCAGCAAGTCTGTTCTCTCAGACAATAATCAAATCTTTAACTCTGCGACTAAATCTTTGATCCTTCTTGAGAAAACACTACACATAGGCAAAAGTTGCATGACAGCATGACTAAACGAGTGACCGAAAACCCATCATCTCCTCCACAGAACTCTTGGCTTAAAAGCACACGTGTAAATGGCAGGAGGTTAATATGATGTATTTATGAATTTATATCTGTAAAGCGCATCTATAGGATTACATAAGGCATAAATCTAATCTTGCAAATTAGAAACGTGATTAACATTTTTCTCCCCTTTTTCTCTCCAATTTGGAATGCCCAATGCGCTCTTAGTCCTCATGGTGGCATAGTGACTTGCCTCGATCTGGGTGGCGGAGGACGAATCTCAGATGCCTCCGCATCCGAGACCATCTATATGCGCATCTTATCACGTGGATTGTTGAGCGCGTTACCGCGGAGACATAGCGCATGTGGAGGCTTCAAGCTATTCTTCGTGACATCCACGCACAACCACACCCCAACGAGAGCAAACCACATTATAGTGACCATGAGGAGGCTACCCCATGTGACTTTCCCCTCCCTAGCAACCGGGCCAATTTGGTTGCTTAGGTGACCTGGCTGGAGTCACTCAGCACGCCCTGGATTCGAACTCACGACTCCAGGGGTGGTAGTTTATTCTTCAATCGAAACTGGCAGTTATTAGGTTTGAATATTGTTGATCATGGATGATCACATGTGTTTGACTTTATTTTTTACATTATTTACTGTTCTGTATTAGTTTTCAACAACTGAAGTACCTTATTGTGTTGTGTATGTCCCAATGTGGATACTGGATTTGCATTTTTCACATTTTGGTTGCATTTGTGAGATTAAGTAACTGCTTGTGTAAAATAGGCTCGTAAAATCATTTCATATATATCGCAGGCCCCTAACTTTGAAGCATCGGACATCAGATTGCTGAGAATCGATACAAGATCGTATCATCAAGTCAATATGTATTTCTATAGCACATTTAAAAGCAATGGAGTTGCACCAAACTGCTGTACAATAAAACGTTGAGCATATGAAAAGAAAGTATTAAAGGAAAACATGCAGCGTACAATACACAATAAATAAAATACAATTAGAAAACATCGACATAAAACTCTTAAACTAATCTTAATCAAAAGCCGGAGATAACAAATAAGATTTAAGAGCCGATTTAAAACTGGCTAGAGAAGGAGCAAACCTCACATTTATGGGCAGACTGTTCCAAAGTTTAGGTGCTGCAGCAGAGAAGGCCCGACCACCCTTAGATTTACAGTGACAACGTGGGACAGTTAAGAGAAGCTGATTACTAGACCTAAGTGCTCTTTGGGGAGAGTATGGAATCAGAAGGTCACTAATGTATTTTGGTATCCTGATGAAACTGGCGATGTCAAGTACACTATGTGCAAGATGAACCAACATGCGGAAAACCGAAGTATACTTTGGCTATGCGTGGTGGTGGCGTAGTGGGCTAAGGCATATAACTGGTAATCAGAAGGTCGCTGGTTCGATCCCCACAGCCACCACCATTGTGTCCTTGAGCAAGGCACTTAACTCCAGGTTGGATTGTCCCTGTAATAAGTGCACTGTAAGTTGCTTTGGATAAAAGCGTCTGTCAAATCCATACATTTAAATGTAAACGGCTATACTAAGTCTTTTTGCTTAGCACTCACTCTCGCCCTCATACACAAAGCATCAACGTAGCCTAATTTTGCATTTGGCGTCATGTACTCTTTTATTAGCAGAGCCAGTGAGCAGCGGATCCTGTTAAACCTTTTTAATTAGAGTGTGATTCTAAAACTAACAACTCTTGACTCAGGAGACAAGCTCCTGATCTAATCTTCTCTCAGCAGAGTCATTGAGAAAACTCAGTGCCAGAGTTGAGGATCGTAAACGGCAGGGTAACTCTATACAATGAAAAGATATTGGTTCATCGCCTAGAAGAGGAAAGTCGATCCCATGTTGGGGGGAAAAAAATCTATGTAGTGCGGACATTGGCTTGCATTCAGCCTTAAGAGAAAACTCAGAGAGCCATAGGGAACAAATACATATTTTACATGAATTCTTGTGTAATAATTTCCCAAACTTTCTTTGATGGTGGCATTATCCAAAGCTGCCACAGCTGCCTTCTTCCTGGAAGTTGCAAAGGGGGGTTAAGTGTCCAAAGTCAGGCACAACTGCAAAGATAAGGTAAACTGAGAGCCCATAATTAGCTGCAGCTATTTGCACGGATACTATCTGCACCCGGTTCCACTGAGATTCCTTGGAATGGCATTTTTTTTCTCCAGCATATACTTCTCCTGTGTTCCTCCTTTGTTGTGTTTGCTGCATGGAGAGAGAGCTTTGTGCCAACAGAGGTTTTTTAATATTTGTGCTACAGCTAGGGGTAAAATGATCCATCGATCTCGATCAATGCATCGAACAATTAACCAGAGATGCGATGTCATCAATACAACGCGTAAAGATTGATGTATTTTTTTTAAGATGCACATATAGTTTAACGCTCTAAATCCAGCCACATCCGAAAGCATTTCCATGATGCCATGCAACAACCTTATTATATTAATTTCATTTTATAAGAGCTAAATATGCTTCATGTGGGACACAGATGTGCGCGGAGTGACTGAAGTTGCGCTCTTCTCTATCTGCGTGCGTGTACAGGGCTGCGAGCTCTAGTAACAGGATAGCACGGAGTGGCTCACATGCATGATTGAATCAGACTTCCCTCAATACGATGGTGCATGCGACATTTGAATTGTACATGAGCATTTTCATCCATCTAGACCAGCTTGGACTAGCTAATGAACATAAATAACCAGCTTGGACCATCAACAAACCATGTAAAAATATCAAAAACTTGTTTTAGCTGAATTGTCTAGCAAGAAGCGCACAGGCTCTATTAGTATCTAGAGGGTAGGTCTATGAGCAATAAACAGCAAAGCAACACAATAACTCTAGATTTACTAAGGACAACGAATAGAACAAAAGCTACAGGCACATGGCCTGTGTTTACAAGTTCTTCTACATTTAAGGACTGCTGTTTTTATCATCTATGGCTGGGCCAAAAGCTATTATTACCGCCTGATCTTATCTGGTCTTTTTTTGCAGAGCCAGACTTTTGACTATAAGCATAAAGTCTGGCCTATACTTCAGCTTATCCTGGGCAAGAACTGCTACTTAGACAGGAAAAGACCATCAGCCCGACATATGTGACATTTTAGGTCAAATCTGAAATCATCTATGGTCCTGACTGCAAAGTTGAAAATATACAGGTACGCTCAAGAATATTTTATTTACTTGAGTTTGTCTCTCAAAAACTCTTGATGTCTTTCAAAGAACTGATTTCAAGAACTTCGCAAACTTTGGCAAATTAGCGACTAGTTCATTCTCAAAGTGTTCTTTCACCCCATTTACAACTCGTATTAAGAAGAAACCATTTGAAACAGGATGACACTAAAGACAGGTGTAAATGGGGTCCAAATCATTCGAGATTTGTCCACTTCAACCACATTCGGAGGGGAGTGAATAAGGTCGAAAATGCATGTAACAATAACGGGACTGCCGTGTAAAGGCTCATTTGCTCATCTTGAAATCAGGCACTCTGCTCTCGAAATCCAAATGCAAGTGTTCAAAAGAGATGCAAATTACAACCAGGAGTAAACAGTGATGTCGTGCCTTTCCACTTCGGATTGGATCAACCAATTCAAATCTTAATTCCAGGTGTAAGCAAGGCCGTAGCAGTTAGAGAAATTAAAAACATGAGCACACCTGATAGGGTAAAACATACCCAGATTGAAGCTCATGTTTTTGAGAAAGCTCTTGCATTTTTTGTGTGCAATATGTGCCTTCTGATGCTTAGACTAATTATACAGTATTTCATAAGAAGGTCCAGGAATGGTCAACTGTACAGACTTGGAGTCAAGCCACCCTTACCACAACTAAAAACAGCACTCTATATGTTTACACAGAGAATTACAGCTCCACATTTGTTATCGGTAATGCTCTTCTTTACATACAATGCATTTAACAGAAGCAGCTCTGTGTGTGTGTGTGTGTGTGTGTGGGGGTGTTGGAGGGGATTTACTTGAAGTGACTGTGAGATGAGTGATTCTATCTATTTATCTGGTGATTCTATCTGGCTCATTGTCATTTCAATGCCTCTCTCATAAACACAGGAAGGAACATTCTGAAGCACTTGACACAGATGCCATCAAAAAGCAGCCTTATCTTCAGGCCATGACATCCACAGAAGCTCACAGCCCAGGCAAGAACATGACCTTCATATCTACACACATAGTGATGCTGTGGAATACTGTGGAATTGTTGGTTCGTTGTATGTGCTTCGGCACAATACTGAAGATGCCATCTTTTCAGAAACTGTGATGGGTCTTCTCTGACCCGTTGACACTTTATGGATCGAGACAGCTTGAAATGAGATATGAAATGACGGGGAGAAGAAGGGTGAATGGGATGGGTATATGTTGCAAGCCGGATTTGAACTCATGACGCTGCATGAGCAAAAAAGCTCAAAAACCTTTCGTTCCGGTTTCAAAGTAGGTTTTCAGATCTAACCAGCTTGACTAACATCAACCATGTTGACACTAGGTCCACTGGCTGGTTGTCCAGCTGATTAACCACCTATAGACCAGCTTAGACCAGGGTCTGAGCACACGCACCAACCGCTAATCTTTTTTTTTGCACAGCAAAATTATTTCCTTGTGCAATTGCAAGAGAGCATGCAAGAACATGCAAGAGAGGAAAAAAAAATCTATAAAAACTGAAGGGCAAAATGTACTTAATATTCCTCATACATCATATATAGGTTGGATATGATGAATAATTAATAATGTTCTATTGGAAAGGGCTACATCTGCTGTGCAAGGACTTTCAGGTGCCTTCAGCAACATTTAATCAAACCAATAAATGCAAAGATACAGCTGAAATGCAACGCACAATTCCACTAATTTCGCCATCCAAAAGGCAGATGTAGTGATAGCAATACACATTTGAGAAGGAGGGAGCAACTTGACGGACATCGTGAAGCCTGCCATTTCCCTGTCTTCGCTAAACGCTGCCATGATAGACACATGTCTTCAGCATGTGCCGCGCAATTCAACTGCCGGTCAAAACTGTCCATCAATACATAAGAGCGTTCGGCCTCGCTCAATAAATCCATTTCCTGTTAAGATCTAAAGCTGCCTTATTAAAGCGAGCAAGGCCAACTCATTCCACCTTGAAGGACACAGTTCACAAATACAGTAGAAGACATTCAGGAGAACTGTGTCTCATAACACAAGTATTCCAACATTTGCTTTCAAAAACGTACTTTGGCAGTACAACGGTTTAGTATTGGTATCCAATGGTAATAGGGCTGGGTATTTGATACAGATTTCCCAATTTGATTCCAATTCACAAACTCTCGATTACATTCCAACTCGATACTGATTCATATGGATATATTTCAGTGATAATGTCCCTTTTGCTTACATGTAAACACAGTATTATGAAAGGACACAGAAGGGTGTGAATTGAATCCAGGCATATAGAAAGTCACTGCTGCATTGCTGCCAGTTTAGGCTGTGCCAGCCTCGTCAGTGCTGAAATACAGGGGAAGGTTACAAAAGACTGATCCCCCGCAGCTGTGTTTATGTGTGTGTCTGACTGAAGCTGGGTAATTATTTGTGTTTTCACAGAGCCCGTCCTTCTAAACACAAGGGTTCTCTGGCCGTGAACCCTCCATACCCTTTACAAGCCTATTTTTATGTAGTGTTTGCATCTGCTTTCATGGCTCTCTACTCTCATGAATGTATAAATACACAAGCAGCCGCTGTTTCTGATTGGTGAAAAAAAGAGCTATTTAAAATGACAGCTACTGAAGCCTTCTTACAGACAGCAAGAGCAACTTGTTTACATTTGTTTTGTCTTGTGACTTTGCCACGGTGATCGTAGGTAAAACATGAAGTGGACTGTCTAAAACATCCTTAACCCATGGTAAAATGACTAAAACACATCCTCAAGAAGCTTACGAAATTTAGTACGAGAATTTATTTTTTAAGTTCAGTAGCCTAACCTATTAAGTTGTTTTCCAGTTGTAAAGCAACAAAGAAACCTGCCGCATTAAAACAGAATATGTGGTCATAGGTGTGTATTTATCGGCAATCTACAACTGCTTTGAACGTTGCTTATCCAATCAGAATTTAGAGAACTGTCTAATTTATGAAAAAGCAATACAGCACTCTAGTCTGTGCTTTACTGATTTTCCCATTGTAAAACATTGAAAAAAAGAAATGGCACAACAACATTATAAAAACCCCTTTCAAAATCACTTTACAACCTGGGACCCAAGTGGCTTATTGCTTTAATCAAACAGTGTAAACAGAAGCCAAATATGATAAAAGACACCATTGAACGGGGGCCTGGGTAGCTCAGCGATTATAGAAGTTGACTACCACCCCTGGAGTTCGCGAGTTCGAATCACAGGGCATGCTGAGTGACTCCATCCAGGTTTCCTAAGCAACCAAATTGGCCCGGATGCTAGGGCGGTTAGAGACACATGGGGGTAACCTCCTCGTGGTCGCTATAATGTGGTTCGCTCTCGGTGCAGCACGTGGAGAGTTGTGCATGGATGCTGCGGTGGATGGCGTGAAGCCTCCACATACACTATGTCTCCGCTGTAACATGCATAACAAGCCACGTTATAAGAGGCGTGGGTAGATGGTCTCATACATAGAGCCAACGGAGATTCGTCCTCCGCCACCCGGATTGAGGTGAGTCACTACGCCACCACGAGGACATAGAGGGCATTGGGAATTGGGCATTCCAAATTGAGGAGATAAAGCCAATTTAAAGATATTAATAATTATAATCATTCGCAAATAGTTCACAGTTGCAATGTAGCAATTTTACGCACTGAAGTAGAATGCGGTCATGGGTGTGTGTTTATCTGTATTTTACAATGGTCATCCAATCAGCCATTAAAATTTACATAGACAGCTAGCCGGAAAATTTACGTTTGTTGACTATAATAATGAGAAATTGACAAAAGAACAAATAGCACATCCACGTCAACTGTAAATCTCTAAACAAAGAGCAATCACACAGACAAAACAAAGCCATTTCAAGCTGACAAGCCTAGCAATACACAACGGGGAAAAAAACCATTATTAACAGCAACAAACTATTTTTATATTTAATAGAAAAAGAGTCTCTTCACAGCTGGAGCGTTTTATTCCCACAAGCCTCAACGTCTCTTCCATCACACTAAGAGAGCATGTTTAATTATTCATGTGGATCTGCAGCAAGTTAGAGATAGATGTGGTGTCTGCATGCCGTCTACGCTTGTCCCCTGCTTGTTTACATGTGCAGAACCGGTGAAGGAGTAAGAGCTTGTGCCTGCTTCACTATAGTTGCACATACGCATGCAGCGCCTATTCAATTTGTGTGCATTATAGCCTGGGCTATAATGCAAAAGCAGTTGCAGTTTTTCCTAAAGACAATCTGTGATCTGATGAGGTCAGACCCTGAGAGCAGCCCTTTGAAGCCAAAGTATACTTCGGTTTTCCAAGTTGCTGAATGCGCACATTATGTGTGACACAAATTTTGTCCTCAGCACAGTCTGCACGGACTTTCCGTGCATGGCCTAGATTTTCTCGGCACAGTGACATGTGTGCATCGTCAGTGCATGTGCTTGCCGTTGACTTTGCTAAAAGAGAGTCATAAAGCAGTCGTAAAGCATACGCGTCGAATACGTTCATCTATAGAAAAATAAAAATATCTTATTCTTTCTTTACTATGAAGGGCACAGACATTGAGGCTGTAAAATTAATACAATTCCAAAAGCAGTTTATTATGCAACCAAAATCACAATAATAACCAAAAATGTATTATTTGGTGCATAACGCAGGACTTTTTACATTAAACAAGCCCGAAATACACCGGAAACTCTTATTTTGAAATTACAGAGATTTGGCTCTGTTACAATGCGCGCACTTGCGCTCTCTCTCTCTCTCTCAAAAATTGTTTACTAAATTAAGATTTTTATAGCCTTTATATTCACCAGATGAAGAGTTTAATATGCATATATTTCAGCAGATGAGGTTTACTGGTATGGACTAAAAAAAATGGGGGAAAATGACAAAATATCGGCAAATATCAGCATATATTCCGATAACCGACAGTTAAAAAAAAAAAAAAACTATTGGTACTGATTAATCGGTAAAACCGAAATATCGGTCTACCTCTAGTTGTAATCGAACCTTTGATGCTACTACATCGCTAAATTTATGTCAATTTAACCAAATATCAGACATTTTCCAAGCTGTTTTTATTTTTTTATTTTGTTAATGCTTTTTCTGTAGAAAGATAACATAAATAATGATGAAAGCCAAAATATTAAATGTCTTGGATCAATACGGACGAAGCAATCATTTTTTTTGTAGATGGGGGTCACAATGACAATTTTCGCCTATGATTTGGAGCAAAACTACAGGTCAAAAAAATAACCTTAGGAAGGTGGCAGCTTCATTATTTTATTTTAACAAAGAAAGTTAGGTCCATTCCTAAAATCAGTTGACTTCAGTGCCCCTTGTTGCAATATAAGCTAATGGTATATAGATATATATATATATATATATATATATATATATATATATATATATATATATATATATATATATATATATAATTTTTAATTTTTTTATTTTGTGCTCTGTTCAAATAATCTCCCATGTGTCTCCTCTAGCATTTAAGAAGAGATCTCAACAATGTCACATGCTATGCGTCAAGGTCCTGTCACTATGTCAGTCTGGGTTTTTGTGTGGCAGGAACAATACATTGTCAGGAACTATAGTCATTAGTAGTCATCCTGCCCTGTTTGCTAACATGTTTGATTTCGCTCCCAATTTTAGTCTCCTTGTGGGTGCTGTTCAGTGCCAGTTCGTCTTGTTTTATGTCCATTTCGGTGTTGTTCGTGTCCCTGTTCCTAGTTGTTCCAGACTGTCCTGTACCCAGCTCGTCCACCCCAGCCCAGCTCCAGTAAATAAATCATTTTGTCTATAGTCTTGCTATATGTCAGCTATAGCTCTCCTCAGGAATTTTAAAAGATCAGAGTCAAAGTTGATACTTCAATGCAACATATCCAAGATCTCCAAGACTTCCGAGTCTGAAAGAGCAATCTCTGAGCAATGCAATTTTCCTCTACATCTGTTCAGTGTTAACACAAAACCCTTATAATTAAAGACTATCACACACTTGCACTTTTAAATCACTCAAAATAACCATGATAACAGATTCACAGCAAGGGCCATAGGGCGCTTAGACCGTCTTTTCACAGGGGAAGCTCAAATATTTCTCAGACTGACTGAACAAAGGCAATTCCAGTTTGGCTGCCACATTATGAGAACTGAATAAATCGGTGGAAGTCTGACAGGATGACGGGAGTGTTTGAATGTCTTAATTCAGTCCTGACACCATGCTGGGGTGAATCCACACCACCTTGAATTCAGCGGGCATCTTTATTGAAACACTCAATCATAGCACACTAGACAACTACGGCAGCCAATTTTTCCAGACTGTTTTATCCCTTGTTTGCTCATCTCTGGACAGTACAAACCAGAGAAATGAAATACAATCAGAGAAAGAGAGAGAGATTATGGCAGCCGGAGAGTGTTCCTTGAAATTTCTTTGTATGTCGAATAAAATGTGTCCATCTTTGGCTCTCCGCTATATTCTGGCTTGGTCGTCGGCAGTGTTAAAGGTGGGGGTGCTAATTGGTTCGGCTCCTTTGATCTGCAGATGAACAATGTAATCCACTTTAATCATATTAACATAACCCCTTACCGGCAAGATTTGGCTGTCGATCCACAACCCACATACACACAATGCATGAGTCTCAAATCATGCCTGCATTAAAAGTGCGCTTTGCGTTAAACGGCTCAGAGCACCTCCATTTCTCTATGTCTATTTTTCTGTCTATTCATGATTGGATGTACAGAAACTACATTACGATGATTCTTCAATTAGGGGCACTTTTGACCAAATTAAACTTCTCCAAACTATGTTTCATCTATGTTAAAACATCCTGGAATGATAAAGATCTGATTATGGCTTTCAACCTTCAAAAGGATTGTGGTAATATTTATGCTAGTGGCTATTGGTGGGATTGTCTATCGATGTGATTTTTCACTATTTGGAGGAAAAATGTTGGATAAGCCTTGGACTTCAAAACACAAGTTAGCTTGCAGTCAATAAACTTTGAACTAAAGTAAAATGAACATCAAAATTTGTTTTTAAAAAGGAATTGATTGATTCTGAAAAAAAAAAACAATTCTCAAAGACACCTAATAAACAATCTCAGATGGTGATATCAAAATCTTAAATACCAAATCAAGTAAAATGGATGATTTTTTTTTTACTTTGTGAAAAATGGTCAATTAGATGAATCTGATTTTAACACTCTATTTGTTTGTGTCATTACAGAGATGAGGATAAAGTTTGGGTAGGCAACAAGCCTAAAATAGAGAACATTTTTTTAACACTCTTTAAATTCAAATTAAGAGATAGGAAAAAAGTTCTGGTATTTTAATATTTCCTTTAAAAGTTCCTGGGTAGCTCAGCGAGTATTGACGCTGACTACCACCCCTGGAGTCACGAGTTCGAATCCAGGGCGTGCTGAGTGACTCCAGCCAGGTCTCCTAAGCAATCAAATTGGCCCGGTTGCTAGGGAGGATAGAGTCACATAGGGTAACCACCTTGTGATCTCGATTAGTGGTTCTTGATCTCAATGGGGCGCATGGTAAGTAGGAGAATAGCATGAGCCTCCACATGCTGTGAGTCTCTGTGTTCTCATGAGTCACGTGATAGGTGCCACCACGAGGACCTACTAAGTAGTGGGAATTGAGCATTCCAAATTGGGAAAAAAGGAGTTTAATTTTTAAATATTATTTTTTTTTATTTAAAATGATTTCCTTTAAAACTGTTCAATAAACAGTTTTATTATACGGCTCTCTTGAAAATTCGATTCTGTTTGGTCAATGGCGCCATCTAGCAGTCTGATATTTCTCAGTAACAACCATATATCAGACTGCTCATCCGGGTTCTGCTAGCCGTCTTTCCTGATTCTCGGATCACTGTGTGACCTCTACAAGTAAGCTAATAAAATAAGTTCAACTCAAATCAATGTTTCATGTCCATTTATTTGTTTATCTGGCAAGTAGTCTTGTAATAGGGTGAATAATGAGGAGTCAGACGGTCATTATCACAAAATAAACAGTAACAGAACTCCAAACAAGAGGTTGATTCCAGCTGTTCAGAGATTTATTTCTCCTCAAATTACATCATTTCAACACAAATCAACATTTTATGTTCATGTATTTATTTATTTGGTTAGAAGCCGTGAAATAAACAGGATAAATGTACAATCAGCCGGTTGTTTTAACAAAATAAACCCCTTGAGGGTGTTACAACACCCCTCCACTTCCTGCGTTTATTGTGCGATAACAAACGGCTAACTGTATATTATCCCTTACATATTGTAAAAAAAAAAATAAAAAAATAAAAATGAATGAATTAAAACCATCTAATAATTATATAGCTATATAGGAAAAATGTTAAGGCATTTTAATATTTCCTTTAAAACCACTCAAAACAGTATTTTGAATAAAATCATTACAGGGGACATAAAAGTTCCCCAGTTGAAGAATCAACCAATGATATCGCAATCGTCCACTCTGGGTGAGTCAGGGCCTAATTTTCTCATTATAAATCTCTGGAGAACGGCTCCGAGTGTGTGTCTGAGCAGGTGTCAGTTCACCAGGGGGCAAGTCAACAGCAGCATGGGACTAGAAGGCCAACATTTCACTTCCTGTACATCCACATGCAACTGCAACATCACAGCCCTTTGGGAGCATACGGTATCATTACATGTCTCTGAACTCAGACAGTGCAGAGGCCCTGCAGGCGCAATCGAGTCTGGCTGCTACAGAGCATAAATCATCAAATGTTTTTCCTCATGAGGGGCAGATTTACTCACCATCATTTCACTAATAGTCAGAACACTCCTTTTTGCCTACATCATTTCTTGAGCATCACTGAATTGGGTAAATCACATCATTATCTGCATTCACTAGCTGTGATGAATGTAATGGTGGAGAGAATAATTAATGTGCAGCAATTAATATAGATTATAAAATCCTTATTTTAGCAGTGTGCTAAAGCGGACAAGTGTCGTATCCGTTGAACTGGTGATCACAAGGCCCACATGGAATATGCACTTTTTTGCACCTCTGCAGAATGCATTTAAACATAATAAAATGTCTTAAAGTCAACATGCAATAAAAATTGGATCTATTTACCTTCTTTATACATGTTCCTGATCTCACTCTAAATTATTTATCTGCATAGAATTATTGTTTTGAGTAATCTTTCATCAACACTTGTTTCCGGATCTACAACAACTCTCCATTTCGGCTGAAGTCACCAAGTCACTCTTTATTTTAATCTTTACAATCCAAACAATTGAAATGGGTGAACTTGACCTTGACTTCATAAATCCACTAAAAATGACCTTGGAACCATCCATGGTTATTATTGTTTTGGATTTTAATTTAGTTTTTATTTCTATTTTATATTCTATTTGTCAATCCAGTTTAGTTTCCATTAATTTTGTCTGTAAGTTTGTTTAGGTTTTGTTTTCTCGGTGTTATCTAGTTTCAGTTTGGTTAATTTTTATTTCAATTTTATTCTTTTATGGCTGCCAAAGATAAAGCATTTACTGGTATCATTTCAAATGTCTAACATAGTCAAATAAAGTCTTTTGTTACCTTTATCTAGTGGCATTATCATGTTTAATTAAGGTAGATTGTAAATTATTTGAATTTTATAATATAGGGAGAAAATGGTTAAAGTGGGACAGTTAAGCTTGACTCCTATTGTCTCCATATGTACTTCCTTAAATGGTTAAAAATAGTTTGAGAAACAAACAATGAACTTTTTGAGGTTTTAAATTGATGATTTAACATCGGGATGTGTGGCAGAGCTAATTTCATGACCACCGGTGAGAAAGCAACGATAAAGATAATGACAGAAATGTGAGGCAAATCTTTATAATGGTGATAAAGTAAATGTTACAAATGGTGATTTATGATGTGAAAGTGTGTAAGAAATTTTTCCTTCCCAGTATTGAGCATTTTAATATGTTTGCTTTTGACTAAGTTAGGAGATATCCTAAGATTTCCATAAAGGTATAATGTCAGGTTATGTGGCATTTGGATCATTATTAAAAATACCAAGAAAAGTAACATTTCCAAAAGTGTCCCACTTTGCCGATTGGGTATAATTATTATAAAAAAAAAACGAATTCAAGGTCGTTTATTTCGTTTTTTATTTGCAAAAAAGTATTGTAGTTTAGTTTCATTTTTTCCAATCCAATCCAATTTAGTTTTAATTTTTATTTCAATTAACGAAAATGTTTTAATTTCGTTTTAATTTTCATTAATGAAAACAACACTGCTTGGCACCAGTTAAAAAGATGAAGCAAGAGAAGAAAAGATGTAGCATCATTTGTTGGCAGACCGTTTTGCATAGTGCATTTGTTGCAGCCACTTGTGTATTTAAAAAAAATATAACTGAGATATTTTGAAGCCTTAAGTGATTAACCTTTCAAAAATTGTCTAAATACTTTCTGGGGTAACGGTTTATATTGGTACTGAATGATTACCACATTAAAATACCATAGTATTTACACTTTCCTTCAAGTTACTTCAAGGAATATCATGGCATTAACATAATGACCATGGTCACCCTTTCAACAGATTGAAAAGAATAAACATATATGGACATGTACCATGGTACTACCATGGCATTTGCTGTGTGGGTACTTATTTGTGAATAACCAAAAAGAAAAATGTTTTTTTACCATGGAACCATGCCCAACAATAATGGCACAACTATTGTTATACCACCAACACATCAGCTTCAACACACGAGGGGACCGGGTTTTGGACCATTGCTATTCTCCTTTCCAGGATGGCTACAAATCCCTCCCTCGCCCACCATTTGGCAAACGAGACCACTCTTCAGTTCTGATTCTGCCCGCTTACAGGCAGAAACTGAAACAGGAAGCACCCACCCTCAGAACGATCCAGTGCCGGTCGGACCAATCAGACTCTATGCTACAAGACTGTTTTGATCACGTGGACTGGGAGATGTTCCGGTCAGCCTCTGATGACGACATCGAGGTTTTCGCTGATAGCGTAACGTGTTTCATCAGGAAGTGCGTAGAGGACGTTGTTCAGACCAAAACAATACGGATCTACCCCAACCAGAAACCATGGGTTAACGGCGATTTTCACGCAGCACTTAATGCGTGGACCTCCGCTTTTAATTCCGGGAATGTGGAGGAGCATAAACAAGCCAGTTACGCCCTCCATAACGCTATCAGAGCAGCCAAACGCCAGTACAGGCACAGAATTTAAGGACAGTTCAACACCACCGACTCTAGAAGTATGTGGCAGAGAATTAACATCATCACGGACTACAAAGGGAATAAAAACTCCACCGTGAACACTGTTGCCTCTCTCCCGGATGAGCTTAATACATATTATGCTCGATTCGAGGACAATAACACCGCCCTCGTGGAGAGAGCACTCACGGCTGACGCTACAGATGATGGTTCACTCTCCGTCTCTGTTGCAGATGTAACCTGATCCTACCAACGGGTGAACATCCGCAAAGCCGTGGGTCCAGGCGGCAATCCGGGCCGCATCATCAGACCGTGCGCGAGCCAACTGGTTGGTGTTTTTACGGACATTTTCAACCTGTCCCTCTCCCTGTCTGTAGTCCCCACATGCTTCAAAACATCCACCATTGTGCCTGTACAAAAGCAATAAAAAATCACTTGTTTAAATGACTGGCATCCTGTTGCTCTGACCCCCATCATCAGCAAATGCTTTGAGAGGCTAATCAGAGATCACATCTGCTCTGTGCTGCCCACCTCTCTGGACCCATTGCAGTTTGCCTACTGCAACAACCGCTCCACTGATGATGCCATTGCATCTACACTACACACTGCTCTCTCCCATCTGGAAAAAAGGAACACATATCTGAGAATGCTGTTTTTAGACTACAGCTCAGCATTCAACACCATAGTGCCCTCCAAGCTTGATGAGAAACTCTGAGCTCTGGGCTTAAACAGCTCGCTGTGCAGCAGGATCCTGGACTTCCTGTCAGGCAGACGTCAGGTGGTTAGAATGGGCAGCAACATCTCCTCATCACTGACCCTCAACAATGGAGCCCCTCAGGGCTGTGTTCTCAGCCCCCTACTGTATTCACTGTACACACATGATTGCATGGCAACACATAGCTCCAATGCCATCATTAAGTTTGCTGACGATATGACGGTGGTAGGTCTGATCACTGACAATGATGAAACAGCCTACAGAGAGGAGGTGCACACTCTGACATGCTGGTGTTAGGAGAACAACCTCTCCCTCAACATCAGTAAGACCAAGGAGCTTGTAGTGGACTTCAGGAAGAAAAGACAGAGAACACAGCCCCATCACCATTAATGGAGCACTGGTGGAGAGAGTCAGCAGCTTCAAGTTCCTCGGTGTCCACATCACTGAGGAACTCACATGGTCCGTCCACACTGAGGCCGTTGTGAAGAAGGCTCACCAGCGCCTCTTCTTCCTGATACAGATGAGGAAGTTTGGAATGAACCACCACATCCTCACATGGTTCTAGACCTGTACTGTAGAGAGCATCCTGACTGGCTGCATCACCGCCTGGTACAGCAATAGCACTGCCAACAACCGCAAAGCCCTGCAAAGGGTGATGCGAACTGCCAGACACATCATCGGAGGTGAGCTTCCCTTCCTCCAGGACATTTATAACAGGCGATGTGTGAAAAAAGCTCAGAAGGATCATCAGAGACTCCAGCCACCCGAGTCATGGGCTGCTCTCACTGCTACCATCAGGCAGGAGGTATCGCAGCATCAGGACCTGATGGTAGCAATCAGACTTTTGAACACTTGATCTCTCACAATCAATACATCAGCACTGCACTTTATTAATCTTATATCTCACACTGGACTGTCATAATTATATTCTCCTCAATACAACTACTGTATATATATTTTTTATATACTTTTTACGTTTTATTTATATTGTATGTGCACTCTACTGTATATTGTGTGCATTGTTTACTGTATATTATTATTGTGTTGTGTAAATATGTTGTTTACTGTAATTGGTATATGTCTCGTCACTGTCATGACTGCTATGTTGCCCAGAACTGCACACAAGAATTTCACCCACTGTTGCACTTGTGTACATGGTCGTGTGACAATAAAGTGATTTGATTGATTTGATTTGATTGTTCATGTCCAAAAAACATGGAATTACCATTGTACAATTTCCTAAAACAATGGTATCACCATTGGACATGCCCATAATACATGGTACTACCATGGTAAATGTGAAAAATAATATGGTATTACCACAGTAACAATACCATGTCCAGAAAGACATTACCATGGTAAAAACTCTATTACCATGGTAAATATGCAAAATACCATAGTATTACCACAGTATCATGTCAAAAAAACATTAGCATGGTAAACTTCCAAACAAAACACAGTATTACCATGGTACACATCTTTCAAAAGCATGGTTTTATCATGGTGCATTTCCAAAACACCACTGTGTTAAAACTGTACCATAAAAAAACATGGTTTTACAGTGTTATACATCCAAAAACCATGGAATTAACTTTGCACCATGTCCAAAAAAAATATGGTATTACCATGGTACTTTTTTGTGCTAGCTGGCTTCGGTGTAGGTGAAACTGATGTAGACTCTAGTCATGCAGCAGGCCAAATAGTGATCACCCTGTTGCAGGCGCAGCATCTAACCCGTACCTCCTTCAACCAACCCCGAACACACAGACACACACAAACATGCAACCTCTCCAGATCGCTCCCTTATGAGGGCAGGCGTGGCTTCAGTCCAGACCATCCATCATTGCACAATTATCCTGGAACAATCTCACACACACAATTACGGCCCTGTAAGACTGCACTGAGCACTCCATGCAATGCACACATGCATCCAGCCATTATTCTTTACAAAAACACCCACACTCTGTCCTTTGCCAACAACACTCTAAT
The DNA here is from genome assembly GCF_025860055.1 of Xyrauchen texanus. NCBI lineage: Eukaryota > Metazoa > Chordata > Actinopteri > Cypriniformes > Catostomidae > Xyrauchen > Xyrauchen texanus. The sequence goes on from NC_068276.1 coordinate 58,003,243, forward strand.
ACGCTGCCATGTGAAGTCAAATAATGGTGTCTAAATTATGACAAAAATCAGGTCTCTTGGACTGTGATCTGTCTTGTAACAGACGATTATGGCTCAACTATGCTCAGAATCTACATCAGTCTAGTAAATAATCCACATTTAAAAACTTTGAAAGTGATGGCATAGTTACTGCATTTTGGCTTTGTGGGGCAGAATACTGTAATATACTATGATAGCAAGAGATATCCAGAGACAGAAAGAGAGAGAGAATTTCATGTGCTGACTGGGGGAAATCGGTGAGGGTAGTTGGGGGAAGGTTTGGCACTGTTGTAGGAGGCACATACCAACCGTTACCATGACGACACGTTGTCACTGATGGACTCCAAGCCGTAATGAGCTCGCTGGGTCCCAAAGAGACCCCTATCCCTAACCCTTTAACACAACATCCCCCACCGATTGCACTTCCCTGTCTCTGGCACCCCAGAAGCTTTGCTCCAAATGGGCACAAATCACCATTCCGTTCCATTTTACCAAATTTAGTGATGTTTTTAAAAAGACATGAATGAACAAAGACAGGCGATGTGACTGACAGGTTGGGACCCCCCCCTCACTAACACAGGTGGGTAATGTTGAGTGGGCGTGGCATGGCATTCTGCCAGATACACATTCACTAATGCGGGCTTTTACAGCGGTAACATGGGCAGCCCCCACAGACAAACAAAGACATTCACTGAACAGCTCGCCCACTACCAATAATCACTGTTTTCGTATGCAGTGCACTCCAAATAAAACAAAAGAGGGGAACTTTTGGGGGCTTTTGAGGGCACTGATGGCTGTCCTTTCACAGAGAAACAAGTGTACAGGTGATGTCAAGGAGCTTTTCAATGAATTATGTTAAATAAACAGAGCAATATATCTATAAAATCTATAAATTATTGTGAGAAAAAAACAAGAACCTGTATGCATACATTCGAGAGCATACAGCACACTGGTAACTAAAGGGATAGCTCACACAAAAAGTAAATTCTGCCATCATTTATTTACCCTTATATCATTCTTACCCATATGTTTGTTCCTTGGAATACAAAATGAGCTCAGCCATCTCAGCCACTCTTTTTCTTGCAGGAGAAAGCAGTGGACTTTCTCCAAGGTATGGAAAAGAGCACCTTGGGCATTGGCAAAACATCTCCTTATGCGTTCCATGTTTCAAGACGACAGATTTTCAATTTTGCCTGAACTTTTTAGAGGCAGAAATAAACATTTCTGTCACAATAATCCTTCAAATTAGAAAATTTGTATAAACCCCTATAACTCAAATTCTGCAGGCAACAAAGTGATATTTTTGTTTGTTGGGATGGATGATTCAATTGTCCAGAAAACAGTGTCTAGAACCTGCACTCCAGATAGAACGGAAAGCCGTTTACATTGCTGGTCTCCAAAATAATGTATATGGAAAGAAATTCAGTCCAGGAAAGAGCTTGTAACAAATTATAATCGGCAACGAAATGGGAAAATATACATATATTGTATGGGTGTTTCTTCAACTTTAGGAGCTTTCTGCAATGAGAATTTCTAGAAAGTAAAAAGCACTCTCACTGTTTTATTCAATAGTTTATTTCATTTGTGGAAATGGTGCTCAATAAAAATATTCTGTTCCCAAATGATATTTACCTTGGCTCAAGCATGCTCTTCACTGACACTTTTGTCATTTTTTTTTTTACACTTTTGTCAGAATTGTTTTTGCCATGGTGTAAATGATGCCACAGTCATAAGGAAAGGAAAACAAATGTAGAAATTATTTTAAACACTAATATTGAAATTTCTTTGTTTACATCATCATATTTTTAAATATAAAATAAATTTGCCTAGTTTAATATTGAAAGTATGGGTCTGGGACAAAGCTAAAACAGTCAAACTGTGCATAAAAGTTGCTTGAAAAGTAATATAAAAGAAGGTTTAAGGGTGAACTCAGTCATTTTTGAAGTATGTCGAAGTGACTTACACTGACTTATACTGACACCTACTGGCCTGGAAGCTGCATCATTCAAACACAGTTACCGATTCCATTGTAGAAATTCACTCTGCACAGTAAGCCAGGATTCAATTAATCCCATGAATGAAAGGGTCCAATAACAGGGCAGTTACTGACATTTAGCGAGTAGTATTCAGCTGGTCATGTGATCCTAACATGGCTGCCCCCATGAGGGCGCTCCTGCCCTATGTAGAATAAAAGAGCTATTATAAGGTTACCCATTACACTGACGTTGACTACCACACCTGGAGTTTGCGAGTTCGAATCCAAGGTGTGCTTAGTGACTCCAGCCGGGTCTCCCAAGCAACCAAATTGTCCCGTTTGCTAGGGACGGTAGAGTATCATGGGGTAACCTCCTCGTGGTCGCAATTAGCGGTTCTCGCTCTTAATGGGCGCGTGGTAAGTTGTATATAGAGAGTAGCATGAGCCTCGTGATAAAATGTGCGGATTGGTAGTCTCAGATGCGGATACAATTCTGATATCACTGAACATCATGAAGCAGCTCTTGCCTGGCCTGAATGTGAAATAGTGGTGAGAATTTTTAACATATTACTCCAGGAAGGGTGTATTGCCATGGTTCTGATACAGTCCAGCCATATTTAGTCTTGACAAGAAAGAAAGATCGACTATTTGAGAGGGCATACTTGTCTTCTTCAATAACAAAGGCTGTTTAGCACCTGAGAGCAGCTCTAATAACTGTTGCATGCTCTAGTGAGCCTTGACTATTTGTTCATTTCGTCTTTTGTGCAGGTATAAAGCTGTCCTCCCACAGACACACGTTACACATAGAGGCAGAGAAACAGATTGCTGCTCTGACAGGCACACAAAAACAATACACACGCACAAGCACAGACCGTTGTGAGACAGGTTAGTTTTACCCTACTGTTGATGTGTTGCTGCAATAGAAATCCTGCTCCATACGAGAGGAACCGCAGGTTCAGACATATGGTGCATGTGCTTGGCTGAGGAGCCACTGGTGCCAAGCTACAATCTGTGGTATTATGACTGAACAACTCCAATTCAGAATCCCCACTAAACGTAACAACACAGCAGTGCCGCTTGACTCCGATAGGCCCGGAATAGCCGGCCCGCCGAGAATAGCCATTCGAGGGCGCAGCCGGATGAGTGCCTCCCCTCTCCCATCACGCACCGCACGTTTGTGGAGAACCTGGTGCTAAATGACTCGTACACGACCCGGTGAGGAGAGGCATTAGAGAACCTGCGGTTCTTCTCTTACTGAACAGGATAACTATTGCAACAACACATCATCAGTAGGGTAAAACTAACCTGTCTCGTGACAGTCTAACCCAGCAAATTGCAGAATAAAATCAATGACTTGTGCAACAACTCACTCCACCACTGCAAAGACTTTCAGGCTGTGTATATATACCTTGTGTATGTGAACCATGGACTTAGGATGGAACCTCACCGAATTGACTCGCAGGTTGAACTGCAATGCACCTCATCATTTATCTCTGCCTGCATCACCTATTCCTATTGATGAACTACACTCTTGAAATGGAATACAAAGACTCGATTTGGCAGACGCTTTATCCAAAGCGACTTACAGTGCACTTATTACAGGGACAATTCCCCCGGAGCAACCTGGAGTTAAGTGCCTTGCTCAAAGACACAATGGTGGTGGATGTGGGGATCGAACCAGCAACCTTCTGATTACCAGTTATGTGCTTTAGTCCACTATGCCACCACCACTCCACAATGAATACATCATTTAATTGCCAAAAAAAGCCTTCATCCACCAATTAACAAAGGACAATGCATATATGTGAACTTCTGCAGTTAATCCAGAATGGAAATCAAAGACATTAGTCATTAATCTTACTGAAAAAAAAATAATAATAATAATAATAATAATAATAATAATATATATATATATATATATATATATATATATATATATATATATATATATATATATATATATATATATATATACACTCACCTAAAGGATTATTAGGAACACCATACTAATACTGTGTTTGACCCCTTTCGCCTTCAGAACTGCCTTAATTCTACGTGGCATTGATTCAACAAGGTGCTGAAAGCATTCTTTAGAAATGTTGGCCCATATTGATAGGATAGCATCTTGCAGTTGATGGAGATTTGTGGGATGCACATCCAGGGCACGGAGCTCCTGTTCCACCACATCCCAAAGATGCTCTATTGGGTTGAGATCTGGTGACTGTGGGGGCCATTTTAGTACAGTGAACTCATTGTCATGTTCAAGAAACCAATTTGAAATGATTCAAGCTTTGTGACATGGTGCATTATCCTGCTGGAAGTAGCCATCAGAGGATGGGTACATGGTGGCCATAAAGGGATGGACATGGTCAGAAACAATTCTCAGGTAGGCCGTGGCATTTAAACGATGCCCAATTGGCACTAAGGGGCCTAAAGTGTGCCAAGAAAACATCCCCCACACCATTACACCACCACCACCAGCCTGCACAGTGGTAACAAGGCATGATGGATCCATGTTCTCATTCTGTTTACGCCAAATTCTGACTCTACCATCTGAATGTCTCAACAGAAATCGAGACTCATCAGACTAGGCAACATTTTTCCAGTCTTCAACTGTCCAATTTTGGTGAGCTCTTGCAAATTGTAGCCTCTTTTTCCTATTTGTAGTGGAGATGAGTGGTACCCGGTGGGGTCTTCTGCTGTTGTAGCCCATCCGCCTCAAGGTTGTGCATGTTGTGGCTTCACAAATGCTTTGCTGCATACCTCGGTTGTAACGAGTGGTTATTTCAGGCAAAGTTGCTCTTCTATCAGCTTGAATCAGTCGGCCCATTCTCCTCTGACCTCTAGCATCAACAAGGCATTTTCAGCCCACAGGACTGCCGCATACTGGATGTTTTTCCTTTTCACACCATTCTTTGTAAACCCAAGAAATGGTTGTGCGTGAAAATCCCAGTAACTGAGCAGATTGTGAAATACTCAGACCGGCCCGTCTGGCACCAACAACCATGCCACGCTCAAAATTGCTTAAATCACCTTTCTTTCCCATTCTGACATTCAGTTTGGAGTTCAGGAGATTGTCTTGACCAGGACCACACCCCTAAATGCACTGAAGCAACTGCCATGTGATTGGTTGATTAGATAATTGCATTAATGAGAAATTGAACAGGTGTTCCTAATAATTCTTTAGGTGAGTGTATATATATATATATATATATATATACAGTGAGGAACATAAGTATTTGAACACCCTGCTATTTTGCAAGTTCTCCCACTTAGAAATCATGGAGGGGTCTGAAATTGTCATTGTAGGTGCATGTCCACTGTGAGAGACATAATCTAAAAAAAAAATCCAGAAATCACAATGTATGATTTTTAACTATTTATTTGTATGATACAGCTGCAAATAAGTATTTGAACACCTGAGAAAATCAATGTTAATATTTGGTACAGTAGCCTTTGTTTGCAATTACAGAGGTCAAACGTTTCCTGTAGTTTTTCACCAGGTTTGCACACACTGCAGGAGGGATTTTGGCCCACTCCTCCGCACAGATCTTCTCTAGATCAGTCAGGTTTCTGGGCTGTCGCTGAGAAACACGGAGTTTGAGCTCCCTCCAAAGATTCTCTATTGGGTTTAGGTCTAGAGACTGGCTAGGCCACGCCAGAACCTTGATATGCTTCTTACAGAGCCACTCCTTGGTTATCCTGGCTGTGTGCTTCGGGTATTTGTCATGTTGGAAGACCCAGCCTCGACCCATCTTCAATGCTCTAACTGAGGGAAGGAGGTTGTTCCCCAAATCTCGCAATACATGGCCCCAGTCATCCTCTCCTTAATACAGTGCAGTCAGCCCTGTCCCATGTGCAGAAAAACACCCCCAAAGCATGATGCTACCACCCCCATGCTTCACAGTAGGGATGGTGTTCTTGGGATGGTACTCATCATTCTTCTTCCTCCAAACACGGTTAGTGGAATTATGACCAAAAAGTTCTATTTTGGTCTCATCTGACCACATGACTTTCTCCCATGACTCCTCTGGATCATCCAAATGGTCATTGGCAAACTTAAGACGGGCCTTGACATGTGCTGGTTTAAGCAGGGGAACCTTCCGTGCCATGCATGATTTCAAACCATGACGTCTTAGTGTATTACCAACAGTAACCTTGGAAACGGTGATCCCAGCTCTTTTCAGGTCATTGACCAGCTCCTCCCGTGTAGTTCTGGGCTGATTTCTCACCTTTCTTAGGATCATTGAGACCCCATGAGGTGAGATCTTGCATGGGGCCCCAGTCCAAGGGAGATTGACAGTCATGTTTAGCTTCTTCCATTTTCTAATGATTGCACCAACAGTGGACCTTTTTTCACCAAGCTGCTTGGCAATTTCCCCGTAGCCCTTTCCAGCCTTGTGGAGGTGTACAATTTTGTCTCTAGTGTCTTTGGACAGCTCTTTGGTCTTGGCCATGTTAGTAGTTGGATTCTTACTGATTGTATGGGGTGGACAGGTGTCTTTATGCAGCTAACGACCTCAAACAGGTACATCTAATTTAGGATAATAAATGGAGTGGAGGTGGACATTTTAAAGGCAGACTAACAGGTCTTTGAGGGTCAGAATTCTAGCTGATAGACAGGTGTTCAAATACTTATTTGCAGCTGTATCATACAAATAAATAGTTAAAAAATCATATATTGTGATTTCTGGATTTTTTTTTAGATTATGTCTCTCACAGTGGACATGCACCTACGATGACAATTTCAGACCTCTCCATGATTTCCAAGTGGGAGAACTTGCAAAATAGCAGGGTGTTCAAATACTTATTTTCCTCACTGTATATATATATATATATATATATATATATATATATATATATATATATATATATATATATATATATATATTTTAATTATTATAATTTTTTTTTTTTTAAAGCACTGAACCTTAATGCGGGTTTCTCCATTAACCAATATCTTATGGAGTTTTGTGTTCCTTGCCACAGTCACCTTCGGCTTGCTCACAAGGGTTTCTAAATACAATTATTATTTAATTTTTATACACAATTTACAATCATATTTAATCAATCTACACAATGATCACTTAAAGACTTGATAGATATTACAGTTTCATTTATTTTTTCCTGTAAAGCTGCTTTGAAACGATGTGTGCTGTGAGAACCGACATACATATAAAAATTACTTGACTTTCCACGTCAAATTTCAGTTTAATTACAGGTCTCATGTAGGACGGATCTTTCTCCTTAACCACTAAATTGGATTGAGGAGATTTTAAGCTTCATACCACGTTGGTGGAATGACTTTCCCAACTCCATCCATGAAGCTGACTCACTTTCTGTCTTCAAAAAACATCTAAAAAACACATCTTGTCCATGAGCACTTAAACAGTCACGAAAAATCTTGTTGCACTTTAATCTGTCTTGAATACTATTCTGATGCTAGTGAAGCTTGTAATAAGGCACTTTTCATACCACTGTATACTTTAGATGATTCGCTTTGGATAAAAGCATCTGCCAAATGAATAAATGTAAATGTAAGTGGTAGTATCAACTATTCAATTCACAGTATATTTTAGGCAACTGTAGTAACAAGACAACAAGTAAAAAATGTACATCATAAACATTTGCGATCACCCTCTGTGATTGGTTTATTTTGTGAATGTGACCAGTTGACTGTTCATAGTCCCTGCACAGGCAAGCTTTAAAAACAAGTGAAACAATGGAACAAGACTAAATTACCATGGGTGATTCTCACAAAACCTTTCAAGAAAATGTAATAGCCATTTTTAAACCCAAATCAATACAAATAAATATTAAATTATATTTTGCATAAATAAAATGAAGACTATATTTAGAACCATTAAGATTGTTTGCTCAGTGTCATTATTTTCAGGACACTTCAGCACTGATTTTTAAATTAAAATCAGTAAAAATGACAGGCAGTACCAAAAGAATCTTAATATGATGTAGTTTATAAATACTATGCAATATATATATATATATATAAACATCATTTAAAAAAAACGCTATTTTATTCAAGTATATTCAAGTGTATGTTCAAGATATTTCACATTCTTAACTTTGGCTTTTTGCACACTGTTTGTGCTACTGACATGAATTATACCACAAATCATGTGGCTTGTTTAATAGAGATGTGCTATTACTTTTCAAAGCAATTGGATTTGCATAAAACAGCCATAAAAATCTCATAGGCTTACACTAAAGGAGGGACCCGAATAAATATCTAGGGAAAAAATATAGGAATATAGGAAGCTCTTAGCAAGCAACCACCTACGGCTGCAACTAATGATTATTTTGATAATAGATTAATCGTTGATTAATAGATTAATCGGATGAATCCAAAATTGTATTTCCTGTATTTTATAAAAATATTTATTTTAACATTATTTTTAACAGTAAATATTATTTAAACAGAAATGATAAAGGGCATAAGGATTTGGTTCAATTTATAGTACTGAATTCATGATTCTTTACTCTCACAAAACTTTGAACAAAGCCTGAATCACGAGAAGTTACATTTGAATTTATTATTATTATTACTTTCAGGGCATATGCAAAACACTTTCTTTCTTTACTTACTTGTAAAACTTAGAAAGTACTACTCATTAAAGAATAAAATGATTCATCAGGGATGGAGTGGGGCAAAAAAAACTTTCTATACTGGTTACACCAGTCTAGAAATAAAAATAATTCTGCCCAGCTGAAAAATACATAATTGTATTAGAGACATATGCTTGTTCACAGTCTCTGATTGCATGCATTTAAGCATGTAAAATAGTATTGTCACATTTCTAAACTATTCTGATTACAAAATATGTATATGTTTATCAAGTAAAATAATGTTTGCCATAGGAAAAATGTACTGGTGAAATCAGACATTATATTTAGGATTATCAGGAGGACTATCAAATATCAGGACCATTAGTATTACTATACATTATGTTCAGCGCTGTACTCTATACACAATTTAATACAGTACAAACATCTGTGCGTACTCCAGGTAGGGAATGAGGTTTTGCCCCAAGTGAAGGAGTTCAAGTACCTCGGGGTCTTGTTCACGAGTGAGGGGACAATGGAGCGGGAGGTTGGCCGGAGAATCGGGGCAGCGGGGGCGGTATTGCACTCGCTCTATCGCACCGTTGTCACGAAAAGAGAGCTGAGCCGAAAGGCAAAGCTCTCGATCTACCGGTCAATTTTTGTTCCTACCCTCACCTATGGTCATGAAGGTTGGGTCATGACCGAAAGAACTAGGTCGCGAGTACAAGCGGCCGAAATGGGCTTCCTCAGAAGGGTGTCGGGCTTCTCCCTTAGAGATAGGGTGAGGAGCTCAGTCATCCGTGAGGAGCTCGGAGTAGAGCCGCTGCTCCTTTGCGTTGAAAGGAGTCAGTTGAGGTGGTTTGGGCATCTGGTAAGGATGCCCCTGGCCAGCCTCCCTAGGGAGGTGTTTCAGGCACGTCCAGCTGGGAGGAGGCCTCGGGAAGACCCAGGACTAGGTGGAGAGATTACATCTCCACACTGGCCTGGGAACGCCTCGGGGTCCCCCAGTCAGAGTTGGTTAATGTGGCTCGGGATAGGGAAGTTTGGGGCCCCCTGCTGGAGCAGCTGCCCCCGCGACCCGACTTCGGATAAGCGGTTGAAGATGGATGGATGGATGGATGGACAAACATCTGTAAACGCAGTGCAAATTCACTCTCGCGCTGAAAATAGCATTGTTGCACATTGTATACCATGTGCTCGCATGAGGAGAAATCATCTAAAATACTTTAAAAACTGGAACACCTTGACCTCCGAGACATCAGTGTGATATCAAAAGCTACACAATTGATTACATTGAAAGAGAAATCGTGGTATGATGTTGCACGAGTTCAATCAAAACGATTGCGCACCCTTTATCCATTGCGATCAGTTTGATTGACGAGGATGCGCGGGATAGCTTGCTCAGTGAAGTTTAACGGAGACTTGCATGTGGTAAAAACTAACCGTTTTGTGAAATTCGTAACATGTAAACATTATAAAACTGTGGCTCAGTTGGTAGAGCGGATCGGCCACTAATCGCAGGGTTGGTGGTTCGAATCCCGGCCCACACGACTCCACATGCCGAAGTGTCCTTGGGCAAGACACTGAACCCCAAGTTGCTCCCAATGGCAGTTATGCCTGGAGAGAAACAACTCTTCAATCAACAGTCAATGCAACTGATGCAGCAACCACTCCACATTAAACCATGTGCTTATTATGATCTTCTTTATATAAAGGTTTATAAAGGGCTCTCCTGTGCTGGACAACTTGGGTCATGTTTTTTTCCACTTTCAGCTTGTGTCCATTGGTTTTCAAATGAGTTTCTTCATGCAACACATTTTTCACTGGGGCTGAAAAGTGCCATCACTGGCAGAGCTCCTCCCTGCTCGCCGCAAATATCCAACTAATCGATAATGAAATTAGTTGTCAGTGATTTCCATTATCAATAACTATCCATTTTATCCATTAGTTCTTGAAGCCCTACAACCACCCAAAACACGAGCAACCAGCTGACAATGGCCTTGAAACCAAACAGAATATCCTAGCATCATGGCAGAGAGTGCATATGCAGGCAAGCACCACTCACATTTTCTTGCAAAAATCTAGTTTAAAGTGGGGTCCTGGGTAGCTCAGTGAGTATTGACGCTGACTACCACCCCTGGAGTTGCAAGTTTGAATCCAGGGTGTGCTGAGTGACTCCAGCCAGGTCTCCTAAGCAACCAAATTGGCTCGGTTGCTAAGGAAGGTAGAGTCACATGGGGTCACAATGAGTGGTTCTCGCTCTCAATGGGGCACGTGGTAATTTGTGCGTGGATCGTGGAGAATAGCATGAGCCTCCACGTGCTGTGAGTCTCCGCGTTGTCATGCACAGCGATACATGTGATAAGCTGCGCAGATGTCAAACAAAGGAAGTTAATTTGCTGTGACAATATCACAACAACCAGCTGTTCATCCCACATACACCCATGAGCTTTTCACACTGATTTAATGAATGATATTTGGCTGATCATTTGCAGTCAACAGGAAAGTGTCACATGCATCTGACACATACTACAACATGTAGGCTATCTTAAAACATTTTGGTTCCTGGTTAACATAAATATCTATCAAAGCAAGAGAAAAGTGTCCTGCTTTCTAAACAGTAGTGATAGTGACAGATAACAGCCTTGTCCTGTAGCTCCTCTGAGATTCTCTGTTTACAGAGCGAAATAACATGTCTATGCTTGACGTCTTCATCTGTCATTGGCAGCCACAGAGCCTGCCCTAGATCGAATGACCATTGCAGCTCATCTCAGATAAACCAGGTCAACACGAGTGTGTTTACATGCACACCAATACGCTGATAGCTCCCAAAAACCAGCTTATTTAAAAAAAAAAAACAAGTTTACACAAGATTAGAAATAAATCAAGTTATTCTCTGCTTTTGGTGTCAAAACGTGCTGAGGCATGCACACAACACTTGCATACACTGGATAAGCTAGTAAGAAGGCCATTTAAGGTGTACACGTGCCACCGAAATCAGGGTGTCGATCGGTTTATTTTGACGCCATTTATGACCTTACACCAATATCAGAACATTGTTTAAAGCGTTTTCATGACCGACATTTTCGGTTTAAGCATTATAGTGTGCAACAGTGCCTGCCCACTTTTTCAGCTATCTGGGTTCTGGAAGTATTTCCCCCATTAATTTCTTCCATAGACTTTTAATAAAATCCTTCATTAAAGAGTTCTAAGACATGAACCAGCCAGATCCGATGTGAATCACAACATTTAAGACTTTGTTTAGAAAAAAAGCTTTTGAAAATCGGACAAAAAGACAAGACTGTGCACTTACCGTCTATCAAGAGGGTACAAACTACAATCCCATGAAGCATTGCAAATGACATAATCGAATATATAACGATGGAAATATATAAAACTATTGATTTTAGGTTGTTGATTATATTATTTATATAGTTTGAAGTTTATTGCAAACTTTTCCGATATATACAAATGTACTGTATAAGTAATTTGAGGTCGAAGGGAGATTGACTCTTTGCGTCATTCACAGTGCGTCATGGAAGTGGGCGGTCGCTTCTGGGCTTGGTTGGTGTGCTTTCTTGGATGCAGTTCTCTGATTGGTGGATCTTTCTCTGCTGGACCACTGTAGTGTAGTTGTTCACCAGAAATGGTGCTATTAAACATGGCTTTTAAACACTGAAGTTGGAATAACATCTGATAGCGTCAACAGAAGCATATGTCATCGATAAACAACCTCGGAGCTGACGGTAGTCCTCCTTTGCATGTTATCTGTAAAAAATGTATTCTTCTATGGAAAAAATGTATGGCATTTTTCCTTCCAGAACTCGACTGTTGAATGCAAACCGCCCCACTTAAAGATGTAAGCTTTTTCAGTCAACATGAAATGACGATCGAAAACCATCTGAAATGTGAAAGTGAATGAGGCTTACATTCTACTGAACATCTCCTTTTGTGTTCCACATATGAAAGGATGTCAAACAGGTTTGGAATGACACGAGGGCGAGTCATTTTAATTTTTTAGCTCCACTGCAAGTACTGGCATTTTTCTTGATGTTGAGATTTTATCATTCATTGCTCCCAGCAACTTTAAAAGGTATACTTTGTTTTCGTGTGTTCCAGATCAGACAGAGTCCGGTCAACCGTATTGCCTTTCAAAGAATACTCTTCCGACCGTGAGCGAATTCGAATTGGTTCAACGAATGCGCACTATGACTGCTTTGTGATTCTTTTTTAGTAAAGTGAATGGTAGGCACATGCACCGAGGATGCACACAGACGAGGACTGTCAGTGTGTGCGGAAATCGTGGCTGTTCGCGGACTGTGCTGATGATGAAATTTGCATCACGCATACTGTGATTAGCAACACGGATAGACGAAGTATACTTGGTCCTTAAATTTGCAGCCATTCAGTTCTTTTGTATCTCCTTACTGAAATACAAAGTATACGTTTATTTCGTCAAAGATTTATTGCGTCAAAAGATTTTATTCTCTGAGAAGAGTGTCTACGAACGCCATATATTTAAAATATCTCGACTGGAAGCAATCTGTTCCACTCCAGAAATGTTAACCCCTACCACGTTCTCATCTCAAAATAGGATGCAAATGAGTGTGCTTTGGGAATAAAGAACTGCGAGACTCGAAAGGCAGCGGACTGAGAAGGAATTAACCCAACAGACTAACAGATTTCTCTTCTGGGAGCAACAAGCTCTGTCAGAGGTGCCTCACACAGGCGCAATCCATTGACACATCGCTACCTGCTCAGTTTACCATGGCCCTGTTTGCAATGTAGCATATGGTTTTGTCAGGCTTAGGGCTCTCTGTGCTTGTCATCTAATTGACTTGTGACAGTTGTGACATATAATAAGCTGTTTGCTAGCAAGTACACTATGTCTGGTTTAAGGGATGATATTCAATACATAAAATGCATGTTTTTTTTTTCCTGTGAATGTGGAGTTCACTAATGTCTACTTTCTTACGCCAAAGTTGTAAATGAGTTTTCCCTGACCATTTTCCACCCTTACCTTGACCCTGAGCATTAGGAAGGGATGGGATGATATGGTTATCTCACGATTCGGTCCGATATACAATATGAGGTTCACGATTCGATATAATCTCGATTCAATATCATAACACTTAAATGATCAAGTATGACAGAAAACTGTTTTTATTTTTGGAAAAAAATTTGTGCAAAATGCAAATAATAATTTCTCATCAAAATAAAGTTCTTTAATACACAATATAAATGCTAAAAGTTGAAATAATACGATTTTCTCATATACTATTCTCTATAAGAAAAGTCAAATAAAAAAAAAAGTTAAATAAGCCTTCAAAAATGGTGGGGTACATTCAGGCTGATCAAGTGAAGAACAAAAACTAGAACTGAACAGAACCTGTCCTCATTATTATAAATCACATTTTAACTTTTTAAAAATATACAAATTGTACATTCTGTCAATTAATATCATATCATGAACTTATGTATATATAAAGATGATATCACCTGTCACTGTTTGAAATAATGTGTACAATTTATAAGTAATAACCTTCAGATTACATACATTTGTATAACAAGCGCAAAAATGGTACTGTCACTTTAAGAGTTCGACGTACAACTAAGACTCGCACAAACAGGTATTCCGGTTCATTATCGTGAGAGCAGTCTCTGTTTTAAACGCTATGTCTGACTGTAAGATTTTTAAAAGACACATCATTCAATGAAAGTGGAGTGCATGATCTCATCTTTGATGGACACACATTACACGGTTTTAATCTCAAGCACTTTTCAACAAAACAGGACGATTTTCCAGGTATTCAAGTACAAGCTAAGGTATTCAAGCTAAATTCAAGCACTAAGCACTTCAAGGACCTTGTGCGAACCCAGTAAAAGGTGTAGATAAAAGTGCAGTAGGGGTAAAATCACGTGAGAGATTATGATGTTAACGAGTCATTTAGTTTATGTTCACATGGACAGAAAACTATTTAGCAAATTTCAGAATATCAAACTGTATATGGTTCATCTTTGTTCTATATATCATCCCATCCCTACAAAAAGGTTTGAAAAACATCAATACAATGCTGCCTGCACATGGAGGCTGTAGGGGACAAGTATTAATTGAGACATTATCAGTATCGCCATAGGGGGAAAAGCCCATAACTGGTGGCCACAGTAAAAACATTTGCAGTGGATTTGACATTGTCCAGACACAGTGTGCTGGTGGCAGGGGAGGAGTTACACACCACACAGCAGACAGACTCAGTGAATGCATACGAAATCCATCCAAACAGTGACATCATATGACCACCCCCCCAACACACACATTCACACTAATGTTCTAAAAAAAGGTCTAAAACTGCACAAAGAGCCTCTATAGAAAAGCCACACTTATTACTAGTTTTTCTATTCTTCTTGCATTAGGAGACCAAAACCAATGTTCAAGGTGCTTTGTTAATTCTATATTCATACTGACAACCAGAAAAAGCCCCAACAAAGACACTTCCACATAAGGCTCAGTACTGTCTATGAATAAACACAGCTAGACAAAAGGACAGAGAGAATGGAGGAAAAACCATGTGGCACCAAGGCACAAAAGACCAAAATAAAAGTTGGTTGGACCAGACATGGAGCCTTATAGTTTATTTAAGCCTTGATATCACCCTGAAGGGGTTTATTTAAAAAAAAAAAAAAAAAAATGTCCTGCTGAATATATTTGAGGTAGACCGATATATTGGTTTTACTGATAAATCGGTGCCGATAGTTGCTTTTTGGAACTATTGTTAACTGCAAAAATATATGGTGACATTTTCTGATTATTTTGGGGATTCTGGGATTCTATACATTTAGGACTAAATGTCTGTACCCGTCATAAATCCATTTTAAAAACTATCGACCTTTCCCACCACATATATGTAGATATAGTTATCGTATAGGCAAAATCCATTATCTGTCGACCTCTAGAACACATGTCGACCTGCTTATCACCATGACTACTTACCAAATAAATTAATGGACTTGTAATATTGATTTGAAATTATTTTATTATGCGTGAAGAAAGCGATGGTGGAGTGATCCGAGAGATGAAACTAGCACAGCTATGTAGGAAAATGGTTGCCTGGGAAACAGTCAATTGTAAATCTTAGCGGCCTTTATACAAGAATATTTCACCAACGAATGCCACGATTGACCAATCACAATCAAGTATCCCAGAGAGCTGTGTAATATATTATAATAAGTTATGAGACATGAAATGAGCCAGGCCCTTGAGGAGGTTTTGGCGGGCAGCAATCTCTTTGTCATAGTGCCAGGGGCACATAAAAGACCAGTCTAAACCCAATCCACAGATGCATTTATCTTCATTCTCCATACATGGGTGGGATGGTAACCGATTGGGGGAGGGGGGCTCTGACTTATTAATCCAGCCTTATTTTCTGCTCTCTACGACTGCACAGTGGGGTGGAAACGGGGACATCCAGTGAGTGAGGGGTCCCTTCATTCACCGCCACACTGCCCTGGGCAAATCACAGGCTGCAAGGTACATGTTCTGGCTATAAGGAGAGCAGATGCAGGCTAAATGTTTATTGTGGCCTTGGACAACTGTTATGGGGCAAAGGGTATGAGAAACAGTCAATTAAATCATGACTGTGTGGGGCCATTGGTTCTTGAGGCAGCATCTGTACAGCGTCGAGCCAAACAGCACGAACGCTCCCTCACACACTCAATTAGCCTTATTAATTAACTGTCCAATACATATAATTTAAAATCAATTTAGCCCTCTTTATGGACTCTCTCAGGCACAATTTCAAGCCAAATAAACCTGAAATAAACACAGCCATTATTCATGCAAAAGGAGGTCTGATAATGTAGACTCCATATCCCATTTCAGAGCAAATAAGAGGTAAAGTGTATACATTTAAGATGTATGAGTTCAATGTAGATTTTTGGCAGGAAATAAGAGCAAAAGGCACAAAAATATACATTTCTGGGAGCATATTTTAAAACTGTAACAAGCATATCGGCTAAGCGTTAGAGCTGTGGTTAAGCGGTTAGCACCAATGCTTTAAAACCTTAAGCTACAGTTTGGAGCACATAAGGTGATGCAAGTTTGAATCCAACTAGCAACATTTTCCAATCCTGGAGTATGCCCCTCTCTAGCCATAATTTCCCACCAAATAAAAAAGCTACTGATTGCACAAATTAATCCAAAATGTAAATCTTTCCTTTTGCCGCACCTTAAAACTAATTTGCATCAACTTATCCTCAAATATGACACGTGAAGACGCAAGGCACAAGGTTTGAGTCAATGAGTGAGTTTAAAGGGTGGCTGTGGCTCAGGTGGTAGAGCGGGTCGGCCGCTAATCGCAGGGTTGGCGGTTCGATTCCCGGCCCAAGCGACTCCACATGACAAAGTGTCCTAAGACACTGAACCCCAAGTAGCTTCAATGGCAGGTTAGCGCCTGCATGGCAGCTCTGCCATTGGTGTATGAATGTGAATGTGTGTGTGAATGGGACACAGTGTAAAGTGCTTTGGTACACCGATTATGCTTAATAAGCCAACAACGTGTGTGTGGTCATGTAAACACCTTCAATGGTCTCTGATCGGAATAAGGTAAAAAACAATCAAGCATAATGATTCGAAAACGAATGGTTTTCGTCCATTACCCCAATTTTGTGTTGCACAAAAACACCATAAACAGCATTCTTACTGGCTTATCCAATGTGCTTAAGTGTTATGCCTGTTTCTGTTTTTACATCAAAAGTGGATAAAAACCCATTTAATGTAGATGCTGTATTCATACAATGTTGGATTTTTTGAATTAGCTGATTTTGAGTATTCATCAGCGTATCGGTGAGCATGTAAACGCATTCAATGAGACCAAACACCAATGGTGAGAGCAATGGCAGAGAGCAAGATTTTCATTAAATAATGACTCAAATTTCGGCTCGTCTCTCAGAGAATGTTGTCGTATAATGGAGTGCTTTGAAAATGCTTTAATGACGCACTTTTTTTGCACCTTATGGAAACTCTAATAAACAAAATATATGGAACACAGCAGTAAAAGAGTGAATTGTGACTGAGGCTAACATTCTGCCTAACATCACCTCTTTGTGTTCCACAGGTGAAAGTAAGTCATATGGGTTTGGAACGACATGAGGGTGAGTAAATGATGACAGAATTATTACTTTAAGCTTGAACACTCTGGAAGTGGATAAAGACAGTGTGCCAGTGAAATAAAGCTGCTGTAAGGCAGGGAAGCAATGGAGGAACTGGAGCGAGCGTCCGCGGAGGGCAGACAGCAGCACTAATACCCTTCACAGGGAAAGACTCTGTCTTCTCGCCAAATAAAACTGCTAAGACTGACACCAGTTTGTAGAAAGTCATCCGCCTATGCCTCAGGAACAAAGCCTTGCTGTCAGATCTTAAGGAGCTTTATACCAGTATTGTGTGGAAAAGGCAGCCAATGGTGTCTGCTGAGATTAAGACTATGACAATTTTCAAATAACATTTATTTATACTATCCCATGCCAAGGGAGTGGGCAGGGGGACGGGGGGGGGGGCAACCATTATAAGTCGATTCAAAATGCTTTCAGGCCTCTTGTATTATTAAAAAGTCTTCAATCAAATGTCTAGCTGGGTCAGGGAGTTCATAATTGAATTATCCTCTCCGATAAAAAAATAGATTTACTTCGCTTGCAGATGAGTGTTACAACTAGAGGTGGGTAGAAAGTCGATCTCTCAAAGTATGGCAATATTCATATTTTTTGAAAACGAAAAGATTAAGCACCACTAAGGGCAAGTCTGTAAGAAAACTAAATGTATTATGGCATTAGGTCAATGAACATTCAAATTAGGGCTGGATGATAGGACGATGTAATTGGATATCGAAATTGTCTTACAAAGATCCCGATGCCGATTGCGAACAGATGATGATCGACAACATCGGGAAATGACAAAACCATGGATCTAGGAAGTCACCAAATATATTAAACAGTGCCCAGGGTCAGTGCACGGACAATTTTACTCATCTACCCGCAACCGGTGGGTGACTTATTGCAAGTCTCAGAGTGACATATGACAAGAAATGCTGTTAGTCACAAACACAAGCACTAGAAGAAACACACTTTATTACATTATTACAAAAGAAAAGGCGTCAATGCTTGAGTCTGATTCGCTGTTTGTTCAGAGGCGAACAGCATGAGCATGTCATGTGGAACAAGCGCATGTGTGTGTGTGTGCAGCGCAAGTTTAGTTCGCTTTATTTCCACACAGTTAACATGCATTGTGAACGCAACTCTGCGGGTTCAGTAATATTTATCTTGTATTACAAAAACAAAAGGTGAACGTGATTAAATCATCAAATAACACAAGACACGTTCACCTTAAACCAGTGCTTCTCAAATAGTGGGGCGCGCCCCCCTGAGGGGGCTCGGAGCGATGCCAGGGGGGGCGCGTGTGACCCCGGGGAACATGCTTTTTTTGCAACGAAGAAGAACACACAGCACAGAGCCGGAGATATGAAGTGCAGATAACAAACCCGTGAGACACCATGGAAAAATATTTAACGGGGATGAAAAGAAAGGCGGAGAAAGACGGAGATAATGAGAAAAACGTAAGTCTCCCGAAAGCTAAGACGAGGAAATATGACGAAGCGTATGTAGCGCTTGGCTTCACTGTGACTACGGTGGGAGACGAGGAAAGACCGGTATGTTTACTGTGTCTAAAAATGTTGGCAGCGGACAGCATGAAGCCAAATAAATTAAGGCGTCACTTAAAGACATTACACCCCAATCACGCTGATAAGCCGCTTGAGTTTTTTCAGCGAAAACGTGCCGAATATTGTCAACAATCGTCCTGCTTTGTGAATGCTACTTCAGCAAACCGTGCTCATAGTAGCCATTAATCCTGACTTCCTCATTTTGATAAAAAGAAAAAATCAGCACAAATTGTTTTAATCATTTTTGTTTTATAGGTCAAAGTGTTTTATATATTGTGCTCCTGAGTTAATGTTGCTGATCAATTTGAATTTATTATTATTTATTGATTATATAAAAAATAAAATTTAGTATCAAATGGTCAAAAAAAAATTTACAGTTTAAATAAGGATTGCATTTTTTTTTAAATTTCAGGCAAATTGATGCACTTTAAGTCTTTTCTGTTACAGACTAAAAAACAATGTTAATAATGTTATTCTTTGTTGTAAGTTGATCTATATTTCTTTTTTTTATGTTAATAAGGATACAATGTTATGCAGAGGTGTACTTTTAACAATTTTATAGACAAATGATACTATTTACAGTCGCGGCGGAGAGTTGGGGGGCGCGAAATATTTACTTCTTCCTAGGGGGGGGCGTAACAGAAAATAATTGAGAAGCACTGCCTTAAACCTAAAATTGAGTTCTATTGTCTCTGATTCGGATGTAACCCGGGTGAACATCTGTAAAGCCGCGGGTCCAGACGGCATTCCGGGCCGCGTTATCAGAGCATGCGCGAACCAACTGGCTGGTGTTTTTACGGACATTTTCAACCTGTCTCACATGGTCCTTCCACACTGAGGTCGTTGTGAAGAAGGCTCACCAGTGCCTCTTCTTCCTGAGATGGCTGAGGAAGTTTGGAATGAACCACCACATCCTCACACGGATCTAGACCAGCACTGTAGAGAGCATCCTGACTGGCTGCATTACCGCCTGGTACAGCAATAGCACTGCCCACAACCACAAAGCCCTGCAAAGGGTGATGCGAACTGCCAGAAACATCATCGTAGGTGAGCTTCCCTCCCTCCAGGACATATATATACCAGGCGGTGTGTGAAAAAAGCTCGGAGGATCATCAGAGACTCCAGCCACCCGAGTCATGGTCTGTTCTCACTGCTACCATCAGGCAGGCGGTATCGCAGCATCAGGACCTGCACCAGCCGACTACATGACAGCTTTTTCCCCAAGCAATCAGACTGTTGAACACTTGATCTCTCACGATCAATAATCAGCACTGCACTTTATTAATCTATTATATCACACTGGACTATCATAATTATATTCTCCACAATACAACTACTGTATATGTATTTTTTTTTTATATACTTTTTATGTTTTATTTATATTGTATGTGCACTCTATATTGTGTGTATTGTTTACTGTACATTGTATATTATTGTTGTGTTGTGTAATTATGTGTACATTTGATATGTAAATTGTTGTTGTGTAAATATGTTGTTTATTGTAATTGGTATATGTCTCGTCACTGTCATGACTGCTATGTTGCTCGGAACTGAACACAAGACTTTCACCTACGGTTGCACTTGTGTACATGGTCGCTGTGACAATAAAGTGATTTGATTTGATATGATATTTTATTTTCTTTAGGCAGCATTAACTGTATAACCAAAATGCAACACAAACACAAATTCGATAAGAACACACATTAGGCAGCATTATATTGGGAAAACAAGGGAATTTATTAGGCTTTATTATTATTATTATTATTATTATTATTATTATTATTATTATTATCATCATCATCTTTACTTCTTAATCTGCACCTGGTCTCATTGACGGATGCTTGTGTGATTGCATGGTAAATGTGTAATTAAATAAGGTGATTAAACGAAGAAGTAAAGCAGGGAGTTGAGCATTTGTTTGCAAAGCACAGAAGTGAGTAAAGGAAAACACTAAATTAAAGCGTCAAAAAATTGTTGTGTCACAATTGCATTATTGTATCTCTATATTCCTGCTGATTCACACCCCTAATTACTACTGTGATCAAATTTGAATTAAGTGATCAAAAGACATTTTTAGTGCATGTCAAAACAAGCAGGGTTACTAGCCCTAACCCTAACCTTTACATAAAAATACAGATGGACACTAAAACATGCTCGTTCTGAATGACCCTTTTAGTGTTTACATTTACATTTATTCATTTGGCAGACGCTTTTATCCAACGCGACTTACAAAAGAGGAGGAACATCAGCGTAATCATCTTAATCTAGTGTTAATGATCTTTAGATAGAGTAACTCTTTGCCAACCTAATTTCAATGAGATATGGTTGTATAGAAAGGGCCCTAAAATAGCGTTTCACTGAAAAAGTGGAATCTTGCTAAAAGAAAGATATTCTGAAAGTCTGTCCAAACACGAGGTAAAGAATATTCTAGAGAAATATTTGCATTTCGCTGTTCTCATTGATTCTATGAGAGGATTAAGAGAGAGAATAAAACCTCTTTGAAACTGGGGCTTTTGAGGTAGTGAGAATTTTCAAAACAAATCTACTTTTTTACATTTTCACCTTAAACCCCAATTTACCATAAAAACAACACAGATAAAATTCAGGCTCAGTGCTCAGCAAAGGAAAAAAGATATGTGCTTATGTTGGACAGTCAGACAAAAGAAAAGAGATACTGCAAAGATCAAAGGTGTTCTGCTCTAAGACTAAAGTTATACATAAAATATTGGAAAGGACTTGGGAGGAGAGATCCACAGATCTATTTGCTAACGGCAGATATTCATAGAGATAGAGAGAGAGAAAGAGTCTTTGAATCATGCACCGCTCCAAACCTGCATAGTAAAGATCTTGCGGTGTGAATTCCTGAACAGTGAGCCAGGACTAAGGATGAATTATTTATGGTGGCCCTTTGCTCCATGTCAGCAGCTCCACTGAATGAAATGATATTTATGAAGTCCCATGGGCAGTGGGCAGTTAAAGAGGGAGGGGGAGGGGCATCCAGCTCCGGTGGGAGAAAACCAGCTACTCAATGAGGGACATGGCATGAAAAAACGATAACATGCTAATAAATGTCCACAGGAGTTGGAGGGCCATCTATTCATCAGCAAAGCAAATAAAAAAAGGGCTGGATTTTCACAGAAATGAACATGCAGATTGAACACAGTATGGACTAAAATGTCCTCCAATTCAAAATCAGATGAGATGACTGGCTTGGACTAGCAACAAATATAGCAGCATCACTTTTTTGCTTTTCTCAGTGTATTTAATCAATGATATTTTAGCAATAGACCAGAATGGAAGGAAAAGATTAAGACGTTTTAATTCAAATTAAAACAATGAATATAAGCAATAAAAAAACAACAAACAAAGAACAAAAAAATCCAATATGATCAAACGGGAAGTTGGCATGTTGTTTCCACATTATACCGACTCATTGACAAGTGCCATCTCTTTTCAGAGGCGCAACCTGAAGTGCGTTGTGTCAACAGCGTGGAAGACCAGAGTATAGATCACATGTTGAATCCATGAAGCGATCGCATTTGCATAAACATTGACGAGCTTCATTCTGAGGTAGGGTTACTCCGAAACCCCAATTTCAGCTTAAATGTTGCACAACAGAGCTTTGCAATTTTAATGAAAACATTAATGAAAGAAAAAATCTGATTACCTGTGGCACAAGGCTGCTATGGCTGAAATTTCAACATGCTGGTAATAAACTTGCATTTGTGATATTGCTTATAGATAGTAATAATCATCATTATCATAATAATAATACCACCATTTTATATTGTATAATTGTTACTATGGAGTGTTATTGCTACTTTTTGAATATCACATTTTTATACAGTTGTTATATTTTTCTGTCTGTAATTTCACGCATCCAGTTGAAGAGAGCTTTCATGTTAGCAGGACTTTTATTTTGACAGACCTTTAAATTCTTCCTGTTTTTGATGGGTTAGTTATATCAAACTTCCCATTAAATGCTGGGATACTCCCGTCATGACTCTCGAGCTGAAATCTCCGAGCTGCACCATAAGAGTTCATTTAATTGTTAACAGCCGTTTATAATCTAAACGGCTGTTATACTGTTTGTGTATATTGTATATTGTGTAACAAGATGAGAAAACTGTGTTATGTGTATATCAGATGTTTATTGTAATTGTCACACTGCTATGTTGCTTGGAACTGCACCCAAGACTTTCACCTACTGTATGTGGTTGAGTGACAATAAAGGGATTTAATTTGCATTTGATTTAAACACACTGCATAAAAATTATGCACCAGTAGTGTGTTGCGTTCGTGCAAGTGTGTGAGAGTGTGTGCGCATGTGAAGCAGATGACAGAGCGTGCAGCGCATGTGACTATATTTTTAATAAATCACATACTTTTGCGGTTTAATGCAGCACTGCAGTTTAGTGCAGCCTCAACATGGGTGGGATTATAGACTGACCGTCCTAGTTGCGGCACCTCTACTACCGTGACATCATCTTAAACGTGACACAAACATTACTGGCCATAAACAATAACATGGCCGCTAGCTGTTAGCTACTAGCTCATTGTGCTGCATAAAGCAGTTGTTGCATGGTGATTTTACTCAAGTGTAACAGTTAAATTGGCCTGGTTGTTTTAGAAACAAGCTTCCAGTAGCTGGTCAACTAAATAAAGTGGAGCTTTCAAGCAGAGTATACACTCTCAAAAAGGATGTGTTAATTAATAACACATTTTTTGTGTTATTGCTATTCTAACACATTTTGTGTCATTTTAATTTGATCATGTGTAAAAAGAAAAAGAAATAGAGAGAGAGAAACAACACAGTGTGTCCAACACAATATGTGTTAACTATCATCCAATCACATTGCTGCAACGTCATCCAGCCTCAAGAAGCAAGTTCGCGCCTCTTTTTCCATCGATGGATGACTTGGATGCACACGTCAGGTATTTCGATTTATTTTTTATTAGAAATTGTCAAATATAAATTGTCAAATGTATTTTATTATTGTTGTTTATTGTTATTATTGTTGTTGTGTTTTTAGACGGTCAAATGTGCATTTAGTTAGCGGCCTCTACTGTGTACGGGTATTTTCCGTTGACGCGAGAGGCTTGAACAAGGCAGCAACGGCATCTGATAGTTAACGTTATTGTTCACAAATGATTTTTATTTCTCCTCATAGACTTTGGTAGGTTTGTTCCTCACTTTCTAGAGAGAACTCCTTTTGAACGAGTTTTGTTTTTCTTTGTTTGATTTGTTGCAAATGACATGATGTCTGATAAAACGCTGCAGCTCGTTAACGAGTTTGACAAACCGTTAGGCCTAACTGTTAGCAGCTAGTGGTAACGTTATCACTTTCATTCCTATCTGTCGCCTCTATTTCATTAAACAACATAACGTTAATGTATTGATGTTTTGTGAAATGCCCTTTAATATTAACATGATTTATCAAGGTAACGGTACAAATTTGATTGACCTCAGTTTACGCATTTCGTGTAACTTACGTAATTGACACAAATCGTGTAATAATAACACATTGGTGTGTAGAAAATTAGCAGGAATAACACATTGTTGAGTTAAAAGTAACACAAACGTGTTGTCCTCAACACAAGTTGTGTTGTTTTCAACATCCTTTTATGAGTGCATTGTAATACCAGACAAACAGATTCGAATTTCGAACCGCGTACTAGCACACTAACGTTACTTTTAATATTTTGGGGCAGAATGAAATAGTATTAGTATGAAGTACCAAATTCAGGAAGACTCTTCATTAAAGATGGACTGGTTTTCGGAGATCAAAAGATTGCTTTAGGTTTATCTCGGAAGATTATTATGCTAGCTTGATGTTTTCAGTAAATAAATTGATATTGTTCATTCTTACACTGCTTGTTAACTACTCTTTTACATTATTAATGTGAATACTATGCTTAATCAGTATATAACATTATATATAACAGATTGGTGTTTTTGTTTGCCCTTTTGCAGCTTCAAATGGAGGACACTCCAAAAACACTAGTGGCTGTACTAGGCCTACTTGATGAAAAGGAGATATGCAAAAATTGCAGCATCTCAAGAGTGCAGCAGAAATAATTGATGCTTCCAAATGTCTCCTCCCTGTGCTGCAGAGTACCACCGAATTTTAAAATTTAACGCTGATTTTAATGAATTTATTGACACCGACCTAACTGAGAAAGTGGAAGCATTGGACAAGTTTCAAGTTTTGTTTAAGTCGATTAAGAGAAGTGGATCAAATGCATTGGTATGTAATTTCCCTTTTCAGTAACATAACATATAATAAGTGACCTGTGTATCCTGCATACAGATTCCAGTATTATTGTACTTTTCTTAAACATTAAAAATGAATATTGCGTTTCAATTTTGAGCATGGTAAGAAACCGTTCAAGTGGCATTTCCATTCAAACATGGTGTGGGATGATGATCACAAATGATAATGTAAAGTAGTACAGTATTTATCTACATTTCTTTTTTCATTTGCATGGTACATAATGGTAGCAATTGAAAACTCAAATTAACTTGTCAATTAGTAAACACACTTTACTAGTTTGGGATTGTTTAACTTTGTATTATATGATCATCCACCATATAATGCTTCAGCATTTTCCTACAGAATTACACGTCAAACGTTTGTGTCGCGTACATTGTAATCCTGATTTCATATTTAAACACAATTAAAACAAAATAATTTAATTCAGACACTATTCAGACCAGAAATAGACAACTTTATAAATTAAACTTATCCATTGATAAAAGATTACTTTAACCTTTTTGTACATAACATAAGAGTAGATGCAGTTTCATTGTATTTCATATCTTTATTATTGTACTAATTCTTGTTACATTTGTTGTCCTTTGAGGATGAAAAATTGGATGTAGATGCAGCCAGTCCAAGTCATCAACAGAATGTATGTTCATGGATGACTTGCATATACATAATTACAAGTAATATACTGGAACATATTTTAACTGCCTTTTTTTTTCTTTTCTTTTTTGAAGGTTGCCCCAAAGAACACGCATAGTTAGAGTTAATATAACAAAACGTACCATCCTCCATCGTGGACTCCAACAACAGTGTGGACGATGGTTTTAACGTCACATTTAGTATTGGCTCGGCTCGCTTGGAACCTCGACAGAGGAGGTACTAAAAAAAAGTGCTAGGTACTATCCACAGTGGAAAACCCCCCAAAAATTGAGCAGAGTCGAGCTGTACCGTGCAGTGAAAAAGCCCCATAACATTACATTTTTACACCACTGATGGTTTGGTTTAGGTTTGGGTACACCTTATAAAATATGCCCATCCATGGACATTACACCCGTAAAATGGAGCTAACGTGCCAATACACCAAAAAAAAAAAAAAACTTCTGCTTTGGCCACTGGGGGCAGTGTTTTGCATTTCGGTAAGAACAAACTGATTTTAGCTAAACAAATGTCAACCTAGTCTTTCCGATTTCACTGTGAGTTCGGTCTGAAAATCGAATTGAGTTATTAAAAAGTGAGGTTTCAACAGTGAAAAATAGCATTAAATACCATGAGCTGCATGATTATTAGAGCTGAGAAATATAGGTAAAACAAAATGGAGACTTTTTTTATATTCAGTATTCAAAAATGTCTTAAACTATTATTTTTGTTAAATTTGTAGTTCCTCTGGGGGAAAATAATTTTATTTACTTATTATTTTAAATGTACCATATAGAGCAATGTAGAATAATAAACACCAAAACTGAACTACCATAAATACTGAACTACATAGAAAACTGAACGACAGAAATGTAACTAAAAAAATGTTTTACTAATTGTTCTTGCTATGAATAAATAATTTTCTATGACTTTAGAATACTGATCTTATAAGAGGCAACTTTTTAAAGCCTTTGAAAACTCTTTAAGGCCTTGTGAATACATGGTATCTGTTTGAGTAGAAGTCTTGGATTATGCCCTTTCCACAATTTGAAATCTTGTGGTGTCGTTTCCATGATCGCTTTTTCCTTACCAGAGCATAACATCCACATCGCCAGCCCGTTTCAAAACCCTCTCAGTAAGGGAGGTGTCAGGTCAAACAGAACAGTTTGAGAAGTTTAAAACTGAACATGTAAAAATATCCAAGACCACACAGGGTACATTTAATTAAAGAGTGTAAAGATTATAATTTTCCATCGCCATCCCTTTAAAAAGATTTTAACCATCCCTGCAAGCTAAAAGTCGGCTGGAAAACTAAATTCACTGCCAATCCACTGACCAACACCAGAACCCTAACAGAAAACATCTCAAAATATATTTGATTTCTGTTTGAATGTTTATACGAGTTGACATGTCCACGTTCCCTTTTTATGGACTTAAGACTACTTTTATGATGCACATTTTTGGAGTTTGACAGATGTGATCGTAATGAACTTGTATAGAAAATGCAACTAAATACGACTTGTATAGTCGTTGTATCGAAAAGACCTGCTTAAAGACTGCAACTCAACAGATACAACAACAGCATTCAGGTTTGGAACAACATGAGGGTGAGTAAATGTTGACAGTTTTTTTTTTTTTTTTTTTGGATGAACTATTACTTTAAACAATTGGAACATTTTCCAATTGTTTAAAGAGCAAAACTGACTCGGTCTAGGCAAAAAAAAACTCTCAATAGAAATCCATTTAACCCACAGTAACAACTGACAAATCGTGCTTTTTTCATCTCTTTCTCGAGTCATTTGTTATTGGAATCCGATTTTTTGTTCCAGTGGTGCCTACAAAGGAAGCCTCATGCCTAAAACTTCACAACAAAAGACTCATACCTTCCTCTACGACCCCTGGGTGAAGACACGCTCATATCTGAGAACGAATGCAATATCGTCTGCCTTTTCTTGTGTCACCATCTCATAACATCATTTCTTTAAGTAGACACAGATTTAGACATCTGATACACAGCACATGATTATTATTCATACACTATTCATGCACGACTCTCAGAATCACATATAAACCTGCCTATGAGAGCCTCTTATGAAAAACATTCAAGTTTATGTGGTGCAAATGAACTATTTGCTTTTACAGCAGCTGTACAGAAGCATGTTGTATATTTTATGGCATGGGCAAATAACATTGCTTTGAATCAGGCTCTGCATTCACATTCCTTTAAATGTGATTGGTCATGTAGATTTTATTTGAGTAGCTCTTGAAGTCTACCAGCATTAACAGTCAGTACAATCATAATTAAAGATAGGATTATGGTGTTGCTGCCAGCCTTGCAACATTATCTCTATTGCTTATACATAGGTTAAGGGATTTAAGCACACATACACATGACATTAGGCAACAAAAAATGTCACATTTGTGCTACGGACGTAATTGATACCTCAAATCGTGTGTTTGCTGAGAAGTGTACACATACTTTTCTAATATCTAAGATTGACACCTGGTGGGAAATCATTCTGGGGGGGCACACAAGCACCATTCACATATTTTTGCAGTTCCATATAGTGCCACTGTAGGTACATATGACAAAATTCCTTTAAAGTTAATTTCTCTCATCATTTACTCACTCTCATGCCATCCCAGATGTGCATTACGTTCTTATATCAGCAGAACAGAAATGAAGATTTTTAGAATATAGGTCTACTCTACACAACAGGGTCCAAAACTATGAAACTATGTCCAAAAAGCACATAAAAGCTGCATAAAATTCATCCATATGACTCCAGTGGTTAAATCCATGTCTTCAGAAGTGATGTGGGTGAGAAACAGATCAATATTTAAGTCCTTTTTCAATATAAATCTTCACTTTCAAACAGCCCTCCTAAGCAGCTCTTCTCTCCTAAGAGATCAACTTCTTTTGTTTTTGGCAATTTGCATAATCATATTGCCACCTACTGGATGGGGAGGAGAATTTATGGTAAAAAAGGACTTAAATATTGATCCGTTTCTCAGCCACACCTATCATATCACTTCTGAAGTCATGGAATTAACCAATGGAGTCGTATGGATTACTTTTATGTTGACTTAATGTGCTTTTTGGAGCTTCAAATTTGTAGACCATGTTGACTTGCATTTTATGGACCAACAAAGCTGATATATTCTTCTAAAAATCTTAATTTCTGTTCCACAGAAGAAAAGAGGGACAAGTCAAAATAATGTTTTGTGGTAATCAACATTATGCCACGAATGCTGTTGATTGAGCTTACCCAGAACATTCCTTTTGAAAATAAAAAGGTAGTTCATGATCTCCTTGAAATATAATTTCAGAGCTTATTATGACACATACAGAATTGCCTTGTAACCTGAGGAGAAATATATATAACAGCGGCATAAGCACATGGTAGAACTATGTATTATGTGTAAGTATTAGTCCAAATACTCAACCTTAAAAAAACCTAAAGCCCTGACAGACAGACCCTCCTCAGTCCCTTTAATAATAATTATAATCATCATCATCATGACTTTGGCATCTGAACAAATGTCCTCTCAGGAGGTCAAATCCTCTCTAGAGTATCCCTAATCTCTGTGTCCAGATAAAACCGATTTCAGCGCTATTTTACCACATTCTCAAGGTAAAACATC
Organism: Xyrauchen texanus; assembly: GCF_025860055.1. Taxonomy (NCBI): domain Eukaryota; kingdom Metazoa; phylum Chordata; class Actinopteri; order Cypriniformes; family Catostomidae; genus Xyrauchen; species Xyrauchen texanus. Next base: position 58,033,056 of record NC_068276.1, read on the forward strand.
AATAACTCCTCCCATGTCCTCTTCAACAGCATCTTCTGCATATTCATGAGTCACAGAGATCAATGAGCTGACAGAAAAGACTGATAGACAGCAGCAACCGCCTCACACGACAAACACAAGCCCTGAAAATGATCCTGAGCCTTCTGACAATTGAAAAAGTGTGTGGCAATGGACAGATTTCAAATTAATTAAAAATTAAAGAAAATGAGAGCTCACAAAAAAGGTGTTTTTCTGCAAACCATGTACAAAAGCTGCAGAGTGAAATAACATGGCACACAATGAGCATTTGAACTAGGAAATGAACAAACTGCTCGGCAAACCAACTGTTCAATTGCATTTGTAAAATTCATGCAGGTGGTGTTTGCACGCACAACTAAGCGAGCAGACTCGATAACCTATTCATCAAAAAACATTGCTACGTTTTTACATTCATTGAAGAAAATGTGATTTATACGTCCATGTGCAAAACTTGCTACTACGATGCAAGGGTGATGTGGGTGGTTGCCAGGTCATTGCTATGTAGTTGCTAAGCTCTTCTGTGTGGTTGTTAGTGTGTTCCTATTAGGGCTGTAATTAGAACGATTATTCGACTATGCAGGCGATTACTGCAACGATAAATCATTAGCTCTTAACCGAGTATTCAGCTTGTGCCTTGACAATAAAGAGGACAAAATCATCTTTTAAAAATAGACTTGCTTTCAGAGAAAGCATCTTGAATATAAGGAGTGGTGGTGTTGTAGTGGGCTAAAGCACATAACTGTTAATCAGAAGGTTGCTGGTTCGATCCCCACACCCACCACCATTGTGTCCTTGAGCAAGACACTTAACTCCAGGTTGCTCCGGGGGGATTGTTCCTGTAATTAGTGCACTGTAAGTCACTTTGGATAAAAGCATCTGCCAAATGCATAAATGTAAATAAGTGTATTTCTTTCATTTGTTCATACTGCCATTTCAGCAAAGACAAAATGTACTTATATTCAAGATACATACTCTGAAAGCAAGTTTAAATATCTTATATGCTGCTTCTCAAATGTATCTTGTTTTAAGGATTTTTAGATATTTTAAAATATATAAATATTAAGTGTTATATTCAACATTCTCAGATAAAAAAAATGTCTTCTGCAGTCTAGCTCCAAAAGTAAATGTATGTAAGGAGTTTTAGATATTTAGATTAGGAAACAAACCGAAAAAGACAAATCAAAAACCATTTGTCTTGCATGGGCTAAATCAAGACTACACCCTTTCACCTTTTTGTTCACTTGATTTCGAAAATCTCTTCTTAATAGAGCTGCGCATCACCAGTTTTCTTCACAATAAGATACACACTGTAATAGATATGTTATGATTCGCTATGTCACGAGCAATCACGTTATAATCTGGCTGCAGCAAGCGCACTAGATTGATGAGCATCTCTGCGTAGGAGTAATTTGAAACTCACCTTGCGCTGTTTTTTACATGTCTCATATAAGTGGCTCTGACTCTCTCACACAGAGAAAAGCCAGTATACAAAGCACCGGGTATAACACCGGGATGTTTCCTTTTTAGACGCTCTGACAGGCAAGATTTGCTCAAGCGGAACAGCAGGTACGGCTCTGCTTTATTTCACATCACGACGGCACTGCTTCTGTAATTACTTAATTTGTATTTTTGTATTATAAATCACTCATACTTTGCGATCTACATCACCTGAATCTGTTTGGAAAGTTTGGAGTGCGTCTGGACTGTGAGCTGTATTTTCTTCCTCTCCTCAAACGAGCTGAAGTGCTGCTTTCCTGAGTGAACATTAGCGTTTCAAAATATCTCATGCTGAATGAGATCAAACGACTATTCGCCAAAGAATATTTTTGTCTACAATTTGTTATTGTCGATGTTGTCAATCAGGTTGAATAATCATTTCAGCCCTAGATCCTATTCAGTTGATGGTTTTCTAGGTGGCTGCTTCATAGCGCAAATGAAACGAGCCTGCCCAAATCTATGGGTGCTTTCACAATTGGTTCAATTGCTTAGACCAAACCAGACATCTTTCCCCCCTCAAGGGTTGATGTTAGGGTGAAAAGAGAATACAAGGGTACATTTTACAGGGGTAAAATCATGTACTAATGCTGATTAAAACAGAAACTGTTATTCTGAGACAGACAGAAATGGAATATGGTTGTCTAGAGGATGTTAAAAAAAAAAGAAGCTCCGGTTCCACATTGGAAAAAAGTACCCAGGGCATTCTGCAAAATGTCTCTTTTGGTGCTTCACAGAAGAAAGTCATACAGTTGGGATTTTGTCCCACGGATGAATAAATGACAGAATTTTCATTTTTGGGGGTGAACTTTTTTTCCAGTAGGGTTCCGAGTTCTTATGCAGATCACCATGAGGCTCATCGATTCATCCATTTTCTCAGACTTTTCAGACTGCATCACGCAACTAGCATTCCTCACAGCATTCCTCTTCAACTCTAAGCAATCCATGAATCTACAACCCCATATCTGACCCCTGCATTGTGCCATAGATAAAGGAAAAAGACACAAACACCACATGACTCCTTACACACAGCATGAAGACATCAGAAGCATTGTCTGAGGTGACCTCAACAAAAGAGAGTAGCATTTCTATTAAAACATCATCGATGACAGTTGCCTTTATAACAAAACAAAGCTGATACCTTTGGATACACTTGGCTAAACCAACAACAGTCATGGTGCAATATGATGCATGCGCTCAGCACTAAACTGAACTGTGATGGAACCACAGAAAAAAGGTTTTGGGGCAGAAAGACAGAGTGTGTCCCCCGCAGGACAAGGATAGAGGAGAAACTAGCATCCACAGGGCTCCAGATTAAAAAAATGACTTGAGGGCCATTGGCTCCTAAACTGAAACATTAAGGAGCCAAATGGCTGTTTCTAGTCGCCAAATCATAGAATTGCTTGTTTTAGATTGCAGTTCAGAAACAAGATAGATAGGCGAAGGAAAACTGCTGATAATAACCCATTATATTCTGAGGTTTAATATATATATATATATATATATATATATATATATATATATATATATATATATAGATTCCCCTTTTGTCTCATAAATCTTCACACCCCTGTCCTACTTTATACAAATATAAGAGATTAAATTTTTTGTTTTATTTAGTACTGCTCTTCAGAATCTACATTAAAGATATTTACATATCATATGCATATAGTAGTGTGTTGCCTTCTTGAGCATCAATGATTTAGAAACTATTTAAATTATAATTCAATTATAAATATGAGATCAAGCTTTTGACAATTGAGGGACTTGTTCACAACTTGCAGATTTGCTGAGAAAGTGAATCCGATTCAAACCGCTAACCTGAGCTCCTGAGTTCACACCCTCAGTTCTTTTCGGGTGATTCATGAAAAAGACCAAGTTCAAAAGAGTCATTTGCTCACGACTCTCTCACGCTGGGTTTGTTGTTGCGCTCGTGCAGCAAGCTCGTCATCACATCAGAATGGGTGAAAAGAGAGGTGGGAACAGAGATTTGGTTTAATTAATCCAGAGAATAGTTGGGATGATGGTGTTGAAAGCCGAACTGAAGTCCACAAAAATGATCCTTGCTGGTCTGTCCAGATGTTGGGGGATATCATGCAATCCCATGTTGACTGTATAATACATAGACCTGTTTGCTCAATAAGCAAATTGAAGGGGATCCAGAGAGGGTCCAGTGATGTCCTTCAGGTGTCCTTCACCAGCCTCTCAAATGATTTCAAGACCACAGATGTCATTGCAATACCTTCCAACTCTTCTGAAGTCACACGATAGAAGGAACCGGCTGAAAAGTAACTCTTCACATCCACTGATATTTGAAATCAGATTCAAAAATGGCACATCATAGCTATTGGCCGTCGCATGTGCTGGAACCAAATGCAATGCACCAGTTTGAATATTCAGAATGGAGAATGAGATTTGAGAGCTGCAGAAGTGGGCATAATTTCAGTCTATTCATCCCACAAAGCTATCATATAGATCAGGCCTGGCCAACCCGCGGCTCCCGAGCCGCATGCGGCTCTTTGCCCGGTTTCATGCGGCTCTTAGCCTACGTTCATATCAATTATTATTTTTTTTTTTTCATCACTTCGCTTGAGATACGGTACTATTTTCGTCAAAATTGCTTGTGCGTGGGATGAAAATACCTCAGTTTCCCAGTAGGAGCAAGATCATTTGAGTAAACAATTTGTGTCAAGTTCGCTCTGAAAATGGCAGGGAAAAAATGCACAGCAAAACGAAAATATGAAGATGAACACAGGACGTTTTTAACAGAGTGGGAGAGTTTATATTTTTTTGTTGAACGTAATGGCAAGCCATTCTGCCTTATATGTCAGGTGTCATTAGCGCATTTCAAAGCTTCAAATCTTCAGCGCCACTTCAGCTCACTCCATGCTAACATCGACCAGGAATTCCCAAAAGGGAGTGAACTTCGTAAGCACAAGTTGGTCACTTTGAAAAGTGCTCACAATGCTCATTGTTGAAAATGACTGGCCTGTGGTTGTAGTAGAGTAGGAGTAAATTTCTGCTATTATCATGTTGGTGTGTGTTTCATTTACAATAAATCTGTCTGAGCAGAGGTCTGTGTCTGTGTGTGTGTGTGTGTGTGTGTGTGTGTGTGTGTGTGTGTGTGTGTATAATAAATATGGCTGAGCATGTGTGTGTGTGTGTGTAGTGAATATGTGCTGTGTGTGTGTGTGTGTGTGTGTGTGTGTGTGTGTGTGTGTGTGTGTGTGTGTGTGTGGAAGGGATGGGTTGATGTTCATGTGTGCCCATGTGTGTGATGTGGCTCTTTGCGGTAACAGATTAAAACATTTGGCTCTTGGTCTCTGACTGGTTGGCCACCCTGATATAGATTAAGAAAACTTCAAATATAGTATGCAAGACTTATCAGACCATAACATTCACTATGTGGGTATTTACACTTGACCACATTAATGTGTCTCTGCCAAATGGATTGGTTATAAATCCCATCTTCAATTTCAGCACTTTATGCAAAGAGTTCACTTCCATGATTATGCTAATGCCAAGCAGCGAATTTAAAAGATGTGATTTTTTTTATTCGATTCTAAGTGACCAAGTGGCCAATGTGCGCTGTGTATTTTTCCCCTCTGGGCTGAGCTCATTGTCAGCGTTTAGTTTCAGTTTCTTCAGCAATATGCATCAAATAAATGAAGAAAAACGTTCTGTCTCTCCTACAACATGCATCCATTTTATAATATGTTAATATTTATTGCGCAACACGAGCCCTATGAAATTTCTCGGTAGCAGCTGTAATTGTTCACATTTTCTCTATGCTGACCAAGCCCTGTTTAGACTGAGGAAGGTTTACATTTGCGGCATGAACAGCTATATGTATTTACACTTAACCAAGTTTCGTCTGGAATGAGTCTCAAACCATCTCTGTAGGTGATAGTTATATCCATTTCAGATCCATCTTGGAGGGCATTTACTCTTGGTCTTTTCATGATCGGAAAGCAATCTGATCAGCAAAAATGCAAAGTGACCAAGTGTAAACACCTCCGAATTATCTTCACATTCGCATCATCCATTAAGTCTTATTCATTCTGCATTCAGATTCAAAAGTGGAACGTCATCAGAATATATTGCATTCGAGTCATATGGACTGCTTTTACTTTGCCTTGTTCTTCTTTTTTTTTTTTGGAGCTTGTGTCATTACAAATTGTTATTGCGTGGAAAGATCTGAGTGAAGATTCTGAAAAATCCCTTCTGGAGTGACACAAGAGTGAGTAAATAATGTCAGGATTTTCATTTTTGGGTGAACTATTGCTTAACACTTTCTGCTATAATCTCACAGCTATTATAAACCTGCTAATTTGGTATCACCGCAGAGACCCAAGTGGGCCTGCACCATATGGAAAGCTACAGAAAATGCAGAATTAGCATTTCCCAACAGCACACGATGCATTTGTAAGAAACAGTGTCTGAATAATTCAATCACACATTATGGTAAATACCCATAAAACATATGGTTGGTTAATGGAATCCAGGAGACAATCTTGGACTTGAATTGAAGCAACTCTGGTGCTACCTGAGCTAATTTAATTTAACATAACACACTAAGATGAGGTGGATGTGACAGCAGATGATGAAATAACAAAAAACAGAGAAAGGGATGGAGGTGGTCAATATTGATTGTAACACCTCCAGTCTGAGATCAGCATGAACTGGCTGAAGACATCAGTAAAAATACTGTGTTTGCAAGCCCAGCAGCTATCAGTTTAAAGGGTGTGTCCCCCTGGGATGTGAACGAACACAATGAGTCTCAAATGAGCCTCTATTGGTCATGGTACATATTCCAACCGTACCGCCATCCCCCATGCCTTCACCAAACAACACATCAAGCGCTGATTGAAATTCAAATAGGGGCACAGCACAACGGGATAGATGTACGGAGGCATCATCAAGGTTCTCAGGGGTCCAATACAGCACAGCTCCATGACCACTTATCTACCAGGCAATTTTCCACTGAGATTTTGCAATAATATTTGGCGGTATGTGATTTCATGGATGATCAATTCTTCATCTTGCATTTCTGTTGAAAATCTACAACAAGAGCAGATATTATTTACAACCTGGTCTCCTCGAATCATGTTACTATACCTACATTTTTGCTAAATAATGTCGCTCGTTGTACATAACACCGAAGTTTCCTGGTGAAATGAATATTAGAAGTGCTAAAACAACACTGACTTTTATTCACTTTCACACAAATCACAAGTAAAATGGAAGATTATCAGTTCATAAACACTTGCTTTTCATCCTGCTTCCAACTCAATGCTATTTTATGACATCTAAACACTTTAACTATAGTGCAAGGCTTGTTAGGCGATACATTTTAACATTTTAATTAAATGCAGAAACCAATAACCCTTTCAAGCAAATTCAATAGCAATCAAGTTGCATGCTTGCTCAACTGATACAGCATATCACTTCCTACACAAAGGGCCAGGGTGAATCCTGAAGAGCATGCAAGTTGACACGCAAGCCAAAAGCGTCATTGAAGCACAACAAAATTAAGCGGTGGCTTGATGGAGCATTAACCTTATAAAATGAATATGTTTGGGAGAAAATTTTGCTTGCTTTTAGCACCACACAGTGGACATTTCACCTCCGAACAGCCACGATACGTCTAATAAACCACTTAATATAATTTTGAAAAATGTCCCACCATCACATAATTATCATGACATCAGGCCTTTCGTTTAGGGATAGGCATGACTTCAGTACACACAAATTGACAATACTCATTTGCAAAAAACTTTTTATATCATTTCACACCAAACTAGAAGCGAACATGCCAAAAGGGGCCCCTTTTTTATTTTTGGACAGGTTGTCATAATTTTCATTGGTACGTTTCGTTCCGACAGACTGCATTTTGCTTCAACACTGTACAGTGCTCGACATTCGGGAGATATTTTGAAGTTTTTAACTTCTTCCTTTTCCCATAGCTAAACAGAGCTCAACTGAATGGAGCATAGCACTAGAATCTAGACCTTTTGGTTGAACTATTTTCAACTTGACGCACCATCTTAAAAATTACGCTATTTGTGCAATACAGCAAGATGGGATGCAACAGCCAAAGACGTCTGGCACATACGTAGTTTACATACACCAATAAAACAAATTTTTATAGCGCATTTGTGTACACCATACTATGAGTACTCAATTGTACTCTAGAGTAAAAAAGTTATTTCCCTAATATAATTTATCTTATTTGCCATTCACCAGAAATGTAGACCCTTAATGATCACATTTACTTGTTCATTAGTGGACAGAAATCATTTATTGAAAATGGATGGCAAGCTGGAAATTACATTAAGGTTTACCTTTAGCAATTCACTTACAAGGGTTCAATAACAACAAGCTGAATGAGCTCCAGAGCTCGCCAAGGACCCAAAATCGATTTATGCAGAACAAAGCATGAGAAACGACTGTATATAAGGTAAATCTCATTTCCGAAGATCATCCCTCCACATACATTTCAATTGTCCTTTCTCTTGACTCCAGGTACTTTGAGCTATTGAAAGACTAAAGGCTGAACTGAAGGATAAGGTCAGTGGAGAACGAGAGATATGATTGCTTTGAATGGCTGCTAGAATTGTATACATTTTTAGTGTAACCACTTAAGGCTTAAACTATTTATTTATTTGTTTTAAGAAACTGTGAGTGTTGCTGGTGATGCAAAACTCAGGGGACTGTTATGTGGTTGCTAGGGTGTTCTGGTGGTAGCTAGGGGAATGCTTGGTGTTTTCTTTCTGGCTCAAGCCAAAAGAGCCCAACCCCTAAGTCTCTACTATATTCTGGTTGCTAGATATGGCTCTAGTCCCTCCTTCAGTGCAAGTTATTAGATTTGTTTTTAAGCCTGTAGAAAATCAAGTCTGATGGCTTAGAAAAGTAACTGCTCACCTCCTCAACAAGCCACACGATTAGAGCTATCATTCATGCCTGTAGCACAAATTGTACAAGTTAAACTCCAATAGGGCTAAAACGATTAGTCGACGTTATTGACAATGTGGACAATAAAAAAAAATAGTCAAATAGTCGTTTGATCTCATTGAACACAACATGAAATCATATGAAACTCTAATGATGGTGCGAGAGGAGTACTGCTGCTCGTGCCTGACTGAGGATAGGAAGAATTACACGGCACACGGTCCAGATGCACTCTAAACTTTCCAAACAGCTTCAGGTGATGTAGATTGCAAAGTACATGAGAATTATACAAAAGCACCAAATAAGTAAATAGAGAAGCACTTTTGTTGTGGAATAAGTGGAGCTGAAGCAAAACTTGCATGTTGAGCATCTTTAAAGGAAACACCCCGGCATTACATCTTTAATGCAGTTATTTTTAATGCGTTATAGCTTTATTTAAGTTCAAATAATAAGGAAGCAGGCCATGTAAATAACTACAAACTCCACAACTGGCATTTCTCTGAGCAACCTTTTAAGTTGGGGCACAAGCTGAATAACTGGTTAAGACCTACACCCCAAAGTTTAATACTTAGGATTTAAGGCTCGGGCATACTTTGTTTTTCCGTGTTCCGGGCCGTCTCGCACACACTCGAGCGTTCAACCTTTCAAAATATACTCCGCAAACATGTTCAACGCATGCATACTATGACTGCTTTGTGATACTCTTTTAGTAGTCAATGGCAGTAACATGTGATGACGATTCTAACTTATACATTCATTCTAATCCAATATAAAAAAGTAGTTGGCATTTAGAATAAAGCTGAAAACAAAATTGGTTGACATTTCTTACTTTGCGCTCATAGTTTTGAATGAATACATCACATCCAGTCGGACGGTTGTATGAGTCGCACGTGTTACTATTTAAATGCAGCCGAAGCTCAAACTGGATCCGAAAATGTTGTATCCAGAGATGGTCGGAACCCCACATAGCCCCCCTACGACTCTCTATTGGAAATGAATGACTTACGGTCTATCGTCTGTCGTTTTACAGATGCAGTGAAAAGGCAGCTTAAGAAAACTCTCAATTTGTTGTTCCAAAATCCATTCAATTATTTCTAACTTCCACAATCAGCATGCAGCATATCTTCTGTGGCTTTTGTGCATTTCATAGCTTTAAACATATCATGACCACTAAACTCATCAAAATACACAGGGGGTTGGGACACTTTACTAGCTGCAGATAGATGAGAGGCCCAGACTTCCAAATGACTTCCTGCATTTCACAGAATGGTTTCCTTTCAGGAAATGTTATCAATTTAGGCTACCTCATCACTGGCCCAAAACCACAATACACAAGTCACTAACTTTAATTAAATGTGATTGAGCTCACTGAGAGCATGCCTTCACCAAAATAAATCAAACAAGGCAGAAAGAGAATTAAATTAGTTACTTTATTACACATTTTGTTGGGTAGATTGTACTGAACAAAAAGTCAGTCAAATGTATTTGTATAGCCCTTTTAACAATACATTAAGCAGTCCAATAGAATGTTATGCCCTAATGCCCCCATGTGAGCAAGCAAAAGGGTGACTGAAAGAAAAAAAAACTCCATAAGATGTTGGGAGGAACCAACCCGGTCTCATAATAAGTTGTAAAAACAGTACAAGATGGTGAAATCATAAGGAGTCGCATGAGTTGGCTTTTACAAAGTCAAGTCAAGTTTTTAAAGCATTTAAAACAACAGAAGTAGTTTTTCTAAGGGAATAAAAGTTCAACTTTTTCATACAAGCAAAATTATTTCCAAGTACTAACCAAGGCCAACCCTGCTTGGCTTCTGAGATCTGATGAGATTGGTTCAACCGTAAAACCATGATTTCATTGTAAAATCTCTCAGATAACACAAATGCTTCTCCAATTGCCATATTCTGATGTAATGAAAATGTAAAGTTACTTGGAGTAATCACACATGAAAAGTAGACGTCATAAAGTGTATTGGAACTTTTGACCTAATGGAGAATATTCCACTTTAAATAAATGGGGGACGGAAGGCTCCTTTAAAAGTATATGGCAGGAGGCTGAGAGATTAAGGCAAGCTGGCACAGGCGAGCAGTCCTACCCTCATTAGAAATTAATTACCACTGTAGTCAGCGTGGGGTGGCAGTACAGTCACTATGTATCTAAGGCTTTACCCAAGGGGAGCAATTGAACCCCTGACCCCCCTTTTTTCATCAAGCAATGCGCGACACCACCCTGACTGCAAATTTATGCTGGGAATGCAGCGATGGTAAGTCTATGAAGCAGGCTGGTGTGGGTGGGCCACCCCACGGCTCGTAAACCTGCTAATAAAATAAATACATTTATACCAGCTTAAGATGGTTTGTTAGTCTTTGTTGGGCTTCCAGCCTGGTTTGGCTGGTCAGATAACAAAATTTAGAGGGGTCTGGGTGACTAGTTGGTCCACCAGCTAGACCATCTGATGACCAGGATGAACAGGCTGGGAAACTAGCTAGACCATCTTAAATCAGCTAAAAAGTGTTGTTATTTTGCAAGAGAAAATAGAGAAGGACAAGGTCAATGGTGTAAAGGGTAACGACTGAATATCATTAGATTGCAACTGGTAATTATCCAATCAATACCATCCAGCTAAATTCACATGAAGAGCGGCGATACTGCGAGTGTCTGGAGGTGAGAAATGAAAGATGAAAGTAACGGCATGTATAATTACACTAAACAGCAAAGATCCTGCATTAGTGGCTTCTCATAATTGCTTTTTGATGAACATAATGCTTGTGAAACTACAACCACACCTCTAAAAACCAAGGGAGAGATCTCTCCCAAAATTATCCAACTAGCTGAAAATTAGGGATGTGCGAAACTAGTCGACAAAATGGTTCTGATGCTGCTAGTCGAATTACTAGTCCATTAATATTTCCCCCATTAAACTGATCAACATTTTTATACATTTACATTTGGCTTTATATTTTTAAAGAGGCTGGGCTTAAATTACCATCATATTAAGGTTACATATTTTAAATATATTTAATAATACAAATACTATATCAAAAAGAAGATATCTGGAGCAGATACCAAGTTTCGTTTCACCTCAGGCTGCGTATGCTTCTTCCCTCTCTCACTCATGGTGCGCAGACAAGCAAACTCGGCAAAGTAGTTATGAAATCACTTCGGTGATAGTGTGGGAATCAGATTTCCAAACGTTTGACAGTTCGTTTTGATGTTTTCACATTTGAGTATTCTTTAAATCTGTGCATGCTTGTATGTTATTCTTCCACTGTGCAGGCTTTTTCAAGCACAGGATAGCTGCCTCAGGTGACTATGTTGATGTGTTAATTCTGCTCATAAAAAAAAAAATATGCTTTTGTGTAAGTAGCCTAGAAAATGACTATTTTAGGCAAGGTATGCCATTTTTTAATCTGCTATTTTCAACTAGGTTAAACTATCGTTTATTCTGTGTGCACGTCATGTTTAGAATACATTAGGTTTATTTTAAAAGATCTCTGGTGCGATTGCGCTGTTAGTGCGTTTCATTTGAAGAAGTGTGAACACTGTCACCCGAACATTGGTGCACAATAAACAAGTGAACCGAGACAGCCTGAAAAGTGGGTCTCGGTCCACTTCCAAATGAACTCTGGTATTCGTTTGATATATGAATGCAACATGGACCAAAGACGTCTAAATGGACCAAAAACAGGAAGTAATTTGCCTAATACTGACCTCAAGCATACCTAGTTCTTCTCATCATAGGAGCTATGTATCCCATTACAGTTCGGTACTGGGGTCGGAACCGCCCGTCAGCCATCCTTGCAGCATATCTTCGTTTGTGTGTACAACGGAGGAATTCATGGCGTTGTTTTGACTCCTTTACACAATTTATTAACTCTTCGTTTGTTCTCAGCTGGTAAAAATGCCAACATATATACATATATACATCCAACAAGTGCATTCGCCAGCACGTTTTTGGATGTTCAGTAAGTTCCGTCAAAAGATATACGTCATAAAAGCTGTCCAATCAGGTTGTGTCTTTTCCCCGATGCCTTTGGTTTTGTATCGTTAGGTACGGTGTTAAATATGCCAGTGTGAACGCTAAACGAACCAGGACTAAATGTACCGTTTTAATTTTTGGTCTGGACCAAGAGGACCGAACTACAAGTGTGAACACCCTTATATATATATATATATATAAAAAGCTTAAATATTTCATAAATATTTTTATGGTCATCAAGTGAATTGAATTTAATGAACAAATAATTAAAGCATGTCGTGTTTTTAACTTTCCTTACAAACACATCATGTACCACATGCCATATTGCAGCCTCCCACAGAGAAGCTTAATGCACGATATGTAGTCTGAGACAACGTCATCTTGCATTTTGGGGTGAACTATCCCTTTAAGAGAGACTTTGATATAACTTTGAGAATGATGAGATTTACAATTCTGCTGAAATATTTACACTTTGTGGAATTTCACAGTTATAGATTCCATACAAGCCTACTTATTCCACCTGTAGCCAGTCAAATGTGCATGTTCTTCAAGCCTTTTCCATAAAACAACTCATTAGGCCCATGGAGCAACAGCTGGCCACCCCTTAATGATGTCCCCTCCCATATGAACACACTCCCTTGGATCATGTGACACGTGTCTAAGGGGCCAGTTCTGGAATGTCAAGTCTACTCTGCAGGTTCTTTTCTGGCTTGATCTTCCCCATAAGCATTTTTTTCCTCCAACTCCATTTATCCATCACAGGGTCAGAGGTCAATAGTCAAGGCCACATCCTGAGAATCCAGAGCAGCTGGTTTCCATCATTCCCATTGCTTCAAACCGACAAAAGGAAATTCTGCACATCTCATCTTCCATGCACTGCAGCTGACTGACCATCTGCAAGTTACAGACGTTGCACGAGTGCTCTTCTAAAAATCTAAAAATTAGTTCACAACACTGTAAAAGGCAAGCTTCTCTGACATCTACTAAACCATTTCAAGACCTTCCAGAGACTAGTTTCAGTTTCGATATATCCAAACAGTATTATAACAGACATATACAGTACACCTATCAAAAGAAACCACTTTTTTAAATGGCAACCTAGAACCATACATGATAACATAATGATTAGTGGTAAGTGGAAAATAGGTTACTAATTCACACATAGGAAACAATATCACAAGCAAATACTGCTCTGTTTGATGTTCGAGACCCAGCTTACCATTGTCCTCACTGGAATTCCTAGGATAAGCAAAGCAAGGAGTGTTTGTTTTTGGAGTAGGTATGTATGACAAGCCCTTTCTGAACATTTGTAATAAACCAGAAAATGACTACCATATATGGAAGGATAGCATAAAGTGCAGACCTTAGGAATAGCTCACCCAAAAATATCAATTCCTATATGTTTATATCTGAACACATGACTTTCTATCTTCTGTAGAACACAAAAAGGAGATATTTAAAGCAGAATGTTCAAGCTGCTCTTTCCATACAATGAAAGTGAATGGTGACCACGGGTGTGAAGCACGATTTTAATTGAATAACCACTTAAATTTCAGTCGGTTAATCACACAATGCTATTATATAGCTTGGATAAAGTGTATGTCATATTAACTATTTTATTTTATTCTTTTTTGCAGCTTGACAGTCCATAGTCGCCATCCATTTTATTGTATGGACAAGAGCAAAGTGAACATTGTTTAAAACCTCCACAGAAGAATATCATAAGTGTTTGGAAGGACATGAGGGTGAGTAAATGGGGACAAAACGTTTATTTTTGGCTGAAATGTCACTTTAAGCACATCTTGAGCTGTTAAGAGCCACAGTTTGAGTTTAGGCAAACAGGCAGGGAGTTTGAGCTTACTCACAAACCTTCTTCTGTGATACTCCATATCCCTCACAGCTCTACACCAAACCATGAGACCTTTTTACAGAGTCATGAGAAATGAGCACCTGCAGTGTATTCAGTAAACAGGGCTCAACAGTTTTAATAAGTTCAGATTTGTACTTTCCCTGCCAACATTTTCACTGGTCCTACCATTGAAAAGGTTTTATAATGGAATTTCTACCAATTTATATGTGCCAAAGGAAAATACAAATATTTTTCTTTAAAGACCCAGTAACACTTTATAATAAGTTTCCATTCGTTATCATTAGTTAATGTATCACGTATCATGAATAAACAATGAACAATATCATTTTTTACAGAATGTATTCACCTTAGTTAATGTTAGTTAATGAAAATAGTCACAGTCACGACATCCTCCACCGTATTCTTCCGCCATCAACGTTCTCAGGAAGGCGCGCATCAAAACTCATTCAGCGGGAGACGGGATGTGCACAAGGGTTAAATCCATCCTTGTAGTGCACGGTGACTCAGTGCGAAAGCAACTAATATTATAAAATTCTGTAACTGCTATTTATACACAAACTAACTTTTGCTGGAAAACCATAGCATATCATGTGAAACATTAGTGATTGATTAACATTTTTAAAGCATTTTAACTGATGCTTCCAAGCAGGGCTGTAGCTAAAGGGGGGAAAGGTGGTAATGATTCTAGAGGCCCACAGGCCCTGGAGGGCCCACAACAAATTTTAAACAGTATTTTTTCATATGAAAGTGGCCCAGAGGAATATACAGTCAGGAGGCCCAGAATTCCTTGCTACGGCCCTGCTTCCAAGTTATTCTCAAACTATCAACAAAACGTCATCCACATTAGCCTGCTATATAATGTTAGCTTGGTGACAGACCAACTAAGTATGAACCTTCACTTACAAAAATGATTTTTTTGTACATGGTACTACCATGGCTTTTTGAACATATAACATGGTAATACCATAGCTTTTGGACATGTACAATGTTAATACCATAGTTTTAGGACATGGCACCATAAAAACACCATGGCTTGCATCATGGTATCATGATAGCACCATGGTATTCTTGGAAGTACCATAACATCGCTCTCATAAAAGTACCCTCACAGTACCAAAAATACCTTGGTACTACTACCACTTGACATTAATTCTGACATTGTGAGGGCCACAGAACATGATCATATCAAAATCAGATCAATGCAAATGACCTACCAGAGGCTCTGACTGAGGTTTACTTCACCACCAAGCCAGAGCATTCATAACACACATGCATCATATAATCTGCTCCAGCTGCTGAGGCTGGCAAGAGACACCAGCAAGAATTCAGCCACAAAAAGAGATCCACAAGCACTCGCAGCCAAAATGAGGGTGTTGACCACCAAACATTCTGTAGGCATGACCATATAATCGAAATTCCTTCAACAAATAAAGCTGTACACTACATTATGGCTATATGTGTAGACTGGTCATGTTCTCAAACCCTACACTAAAATATTGCACTCAGTAACTCAATCGTGACTCAAATTCTTCACAAGTGGCCCAAGCCACACCTCAATTTAGAAACTAACAATATAGAAATGTTGGTGGCCTAATCTATGTTGAAGTTAAGGGAATGGAACTCTGCACAACAAAGGCAAAATACAGTAACTACATCAACTTTAAAACTGAGAAAAATTGATGATTTCTGATTGTTCAGCCAAATTTGGATACAATTTTCACACCACATTTTCTCCATTGTTAAGCCAAAACCGTCTATATGGGACAGATCCTATTCAAAGCATACATCCACAGTAATATGTTTTCGGTTGAAAACGCACTGATTTTGTTATACTATACGCCCCTCATACTGGAATGACTTTGTCCTCCACTAAAAGAAATGTGTCGCTTTCGAAAACATTGAGTGCATTGCACATTTTAAAAATTTTAAGAAGTGCGTTGGTCAAATAACACAAGTAGTGTGCCATTCGGAGCATACAATGCCTCATTTCTTCAACAAGGACAATGATAGGGTTTTGTGTTCTCAAAAAGAAACCTAACAGAAGTGTTCACAAATGTCAGGTACTATACATCCATTCATCAGCACTTTGCCGCCAGTACAATATAGAAAACAACTCTAATCAATCACAATCCATTTACATGCTGCTATCTCGCCTTCATTTGCACATTAGGCAATTAGCCAAAACCCCATTGTCCATCTAAATTAACAAAGACTGTATCTCTCAGCTGGGGGTTATTGTAACGCCCTGTTTCCAGTGAGATTCAACTGCTGAAAATACATAATTTATTACTGTGATATTGATCCTCTTTGTTCCCTGACATCTTAAAACATGCAGCTGCAACAGTCCCATGACTTTGGATAAGTCATCAAAATGCACAACAGAAACAAATAGACAGCTACAGTATATGGCCAAAAAAAGCTATCAAGCTAATGTGAGGCTGCTGCACAGTTGTTTAAACTACAAAGTAAAAAAGCATCCTTTTGTCAGTGATAAAAACATCCCACATCAAATAATGTAGAAAAACAAATTAAAATACAACACATGAAAACCGATTATGCGTACAAAAAGGTTATTTGGCAGTACCATGGTACAACAATCACAGCAACGGGTCAAGTCAAGTTTATTTTTAAAGCACATTTAAAACAACAAAAGTTCACATTAACAGGAGAATTACAAAAGCTAAGAAAATTACTTTTTTTTTAAAGATTACTTTTTTTTTTATACACACCTGGCGCCTTATCAGGCTAATCAAGCCACAGAGAGGGATAAAGGCCGACTGCGGACGGTGGTGCAACAGAGAGAGAGCTTTTATGGGCAGCTGTCCAACACCTTTGTGTGTTTGTGCCTTTAAGTTGTTAAATATTTATTAAAAATATTATTTATATTGTCAAGCAGGTTCTCGCAGCCTCCTGTCCATAAATGCCTTTACACTGGTGCCGAAACCGGCGAAGGAGGGAAATATGCCGTAGTGGAGTTCTCGCCGCTACCATCCACCCCAACGGAGCAGGTCATCTGGGGGAGAAGGGGCTCCTAGTCGACTGCCTGGGGGGGGTCAGGGCCACTGCCAGGTGCGGGGGGAGACACCTACCAGCTGCTAAACGTGGCAGGGTTAAGAGAGTACTGCCGACCGCGAGCGGGGAGGGGCTCCCGGCCAACCGCCAGGGGCGGGAGAACCGCAGCCAGGGTCGGAGAGACCCCTTCTGTTCCCAGAGAATGCCATGGGCCAGAGGACTGCCTCCGATCCGCCCAAGGAGGCACGGCTGTTATCCATTAGAGGGTGGAGGAGTGGCCGAGGACCAAGAGACGGCATATCGGAGCACCGGCGAGTAAGTGTTTTTTAGTTGTTTTTTTAAAAGGCATTGGCCTTTTCACTCTCTTTTAAATTTTACAGTGTTTTTTTGTTGGGGGTACTACACAGATGATTGCAACACACTCCAAAAAAGTTGGGACAGTTGAGTGTTTACCACTGTGTATCATCACCTTTACTTCTAATAACACCAATTAAGCGTTTGGGCACTGAAGACACAAGTTTGTTAAATTTGGCAAGCAGATTTTCCCCATTCAGCCATTATTCAGGTCTTCAGCTGTGTAACTGTTTGGGACTTTCGTTGCTGTATTGTTCACTTCATAATAGAGATAGACCGATAATCAAATTTTCCGATATTTTTTGGGGATATTCAAGCATTTTTCTTTCATCAGAGATAATTTTTGTAATTTTGGATCCATCGATAACTGCCGCTATCTAGTGGGCCAATAGACGGCCAATGCAGCAGTAGCGTGTGAGAGGAAACAATGCTGGGGGTTGTCCACAGGTAATGTAACTTGGTTTTGCAATGTACTGCTTGAATTAATACATTTTATTAAAAGTAACAGTCATTCATGCTCTAGTGAGATGTATTACATAAAAGCTTGATTTGTAGTTTAAGCGCTAAGAAACAGATTCTCTAAAGTCCCAAAGACATAACATTACATCACACGAATGAAGAGCCATCAAAGAGCCTTAGATAAGAGCATGTTGGAAATACGATGGTTTAATTTTATTCTCTGTTCACTGTGATATTAGTCTTGTAAATTTGCCATTTAGGTAGACAGATGCTCATGTTCCAATGGAATGACTGCCGTATGTCAGAACGGCCACCGTATGCCAGCGCAGCTGGAACAAGATCCACTTGTTTCAAATTCCCTAAATTATATTAACATTTACTTTTAAACATTATTTTGCTATGAATCATCATCTACAGTCGAAGTCAGAATATACACACACCTTAGCCAAATACATAAATTCAGTTTTCCACAATTCCTGACATAGTAGAAAACATTCCCTGTCTTAGGTCAGTTAGGATCACTACTTTATTTTAAGAATGTGAAATGTCAGAATAATAGTAGAGAGAATTATTTATTTCAGTTTATTTCATATTCTCAGTGGGTCAGAAGTTTACATACACTTTGTTAGTATTTGGTAGCATTGCCTTTAAATTGTTTAACTTGGGTCATTTTGGGTATCCTTCCACAAGCTTCTCACAATGAGTTGCTGGATTTTTGGCCCATTCCTCCAGACACAACTGGTGTAACTGAGAAAAGTTTGTAGGCCTCTTTGCTCACACACGCTTTTTCAGTTCTGCCCACAAATTGCAGATTTAGGTGAGGGCTCTGTGATAACCACTCCAATACCTTGACTTTGTTGTCCTTAAGCCATTTTGCCACAACTTGAGGAATGCTTGGGGTCATTGTCCATTTCCATTTGCGTCCAAGCTTTAACTTCCTGGCTGATGTCTTGAGATGTTGCTTCAATATATGCACATAATATTCCTTCCTCATGATGCCATCTATATTGTGAAGAGCCCCAGTCCCTCCTGCAGCAAAGATGCTGCAACCCCCATGCTTCACGGTTGGGATGCTGTTCTTTAGCCAGCAAGCCTCACCCTTTTTTTTCCAAACATAACAATGGTAATTTTGGCCAAATATGTTTTTCAGACAAGAGGGCATTTCTCCAAAAAGTAAGCTCTTTGTCACCATGTGCACTAGCAAACTGTAGTCTGGCTTTATTTATGGTGGTTTTGGAGCAGTGGCTTCTTCCTTGCTGAGCAGTCTTTCAGGTTATGTCGATATAGGAGTCATTTTACTGTGGATATAGATACTTGTCTACCTGTTTCCTCCAGCATCTTCACAAGGTCCTTTGCTGTTGTTCTGGGTTTGATTTGCACTTTTTGCACCAAACTACATTAATCTCTAGGATACAGAATGTATCTCATTTCTGAGTGGTATGATGGCTACATGGTCCCATGGTGTTTATAAATGCAAACAATTGTTTGTACAGATGAATGTGGTTTCTTCAGGTGTTTGAAAATTGCTCCCAAGGATGAACCAGACTTGTGTAGGTCCACAATTATTTTTCTAAAGTCTTGGCTGTTTTCTTTTCTTTTTATTTTCCCATGATGTCAAGAAAAGAGGCACCAAGTTTGAAGGTAGGCCTTAAAATACATCCACAGGTAGAGTGGTGTGGTGGTGGTGTTGTGGGCTAAACCACATAACTTGTAATCAGAAGGTCAATGGTTCAATCCCCACAGCCACCACCATTGTGTCCTTGAGCAAGTCACTTAACTCCAGGTTGCTCCGGGGGGATTGTCCCTGTAATAAGTGCACTGTAAGTTGCTTTGGATAAAAGCATCTTACCAAATGCACAAATATAAATGTAAATGTTGGTACACCTCCTATCAGAAGCTAATTGTCTAAAGGCTTAAAATAATTTTCTGGAATTTTCCAAGCTGGTTAAAGGCACAGTTAACTGTGGGTTAGACCCACTGGAATTGTGATATAGTCAATTAAAAGTGAAACAATCTGTCTGTACACAATTGTTGGAAAGATTACTCATGTTATGCACAAAGTAGATGTCCTAAACAACTTGCCAAATCAATAGTTTGCTAATATGAAATCTGTGGAGTGGTTAAAACATTTGTTTTAATGACTTCAACCTAAGTGTCTGTAAACTTCTGACTTCAACTGTACACAATTACAGCTCTGTGGAAATTAATGATCTCTTTCAAGTAAAAGTGTCACATAAACACAGACATTCAAGGGGCAAAGTACTCGTCACAATAAATGTGTCTAAAATAGCTTTGTGTTGGGTGACAATGAGAGCATTTATGAGATTTGCGTAATTTCCGGCAATATAGACTGCAGATGTGCTGCTCACTGTAAAACAAAAAATATCAGCTCTGTCAACAGGTTTGTGAGGCTGCTAATCTAGACATCGATGAAACATTAGTAATAATTCTGATGCCATTTGGGACGGACTCTTTAATCGCAGCGTTGTATTTATTGGGGTCCTGGTGCTTGCTCCTCTGTAAGAATTTTTTTTACATATTAAAGTTAAATGCATCAATCTAGTGCACATTGAGAACAATATTAAGGGGCTACATCTATGAAGAACTTTGTGCTCTTGTATACAATTCTGTGCTCTAGTAGTAACTTAATCATACACATTGCTTGTATAGATACGAATGGTGATGACACGGCAGAAAAAAGTCACCCACAAAGCATAAACGAGATGGAGTTTAACGCAGTTCACAAATGGTCAAAACACAAAATCGACTAGAGCATACATCTGAGCCAGGGCATCGACATTAAGCATTGTCATGCGCTTGTCCTCCGGACATAAATTGGTCATTCACTTGTCTGAGTAAATAAGTTACTTGTCCAGAGAAAAAAAAAGGACATTCAAGTTACATGCTCAAGTAACATGTCAAAGTTTATGTTGTAGATTTTTCTAAAATGATGACTGATGCCCAACCTAATAGTGTACCAATACAATCAACTCAATTCTCTGCAACAGAAATGTAAACTGCACTTATTGTCATATGGTAATTATTTAGTTACATATGGCAGTCAAATAAAGAAAAGCCTTCATCGTCATCATTTACTGCAGGGGTGCTCACACTTCTATGGACTGAGATCTACTTTTTCATCATGTTATTGCAGTAAGATCTACCATGTACAATAAAGGCTATACATTATCACAATACCAACATTTCAGTGGTCGGTAGTGAAATTTGACGATTCTCAATACCAGCTTCAAAATCACAACAAATAATAACACTAATTAATATGTTAATTATGGAAGAATGGTCTAAAGTTATTCATTATTCAAGACTAGTAATCAGACAGTAATTAAATAACAATAAAAACAGCAATGAATAGAAATAGATAACAAAAAATACAAATGAAGAAACAAATGAAGTTTTTAACAGCAGTAGGCTTTCAAGTATTCAAGTAAACATTCAGAATGAAATGCAACATAAAACTACTTCTGGTCTTTACTGTAGGATTATAACACATGAATACTTGTTAAAGCTACTGAAGTTACCCAGTCAAGAGCAGTGAGAGTTTTCTCATTTTATTGTTATGACTGTTTGATTATTATAATGAGTCACTACACTAAACAGCAGCAGGTCTATTAGCTTACATTTACACTTACAAGTCCAACATTTTAATACAGATCTGCTTTTTCTCTCCACTGTTTACATTCACTTTAGACATCAAACTGTGTTTACATGAATGCCTCACCAAGATGGGCATTTTGGCAGAATTTTGAAATGTATTTGACCATTCATGGGTGTATTAGCATGAGTATTTTCGGAATGCACGGCCATGTTCAGCACACACACACATACGCTCCCTGTCAATCAAACGGTGCAGGGTGTAATTATAAAATTACACACTCTGGATTATTTTCAACAGCAGAATAAGAATATGAACTTTCTAATAAGTGACACAGGCCTAAGCTATCGGGAATATAGCCGGTTATTTTTTTTGTTATTGATGTTTTAATCAGTTTGCTTGTCTGATCGGGCAAGTACAATTCTCTTTCACTTGCCCCTTCAAAAATCCACATGTCCCAGACTAGTGTTAATATCAAGCCCTGTGAGCCATCAAAGAAATTAAGCAACAGTGGTTACCTGTGTTGAACTTGCTCCTCAGATGCTGAAAATAGTTACATTGTCAGAGCCGCTGTTAATAATGTTAACGTTAGATAATTGGTTCCCATGCGTGTGTGAGCACGTACAGCGTTGGGGGTTGCAGTGGAGTCTGTGGTGCTTCTGGACAGTGTTGATGTATGGCTTCTCCTTTGCATAGTAAAGACTAGATTTGCATTGTGAATGCAGCGGCGAATGATTTTGAGTGACAAAGGTTCACCAAAGTATTACCGAGCCCATGTCATGATATCCATTACAGACAAATGATGGTTTTTATGACAGTGACATCTGAGAGATCAGAGATCATGCGTATTCAGAAGTGATTTTCCAGCAGGACAACACCAAACCACATACTGCCTGGATTACAAGTGCATGTCTGTGAAAGCAGAGAGTGCAGGTGCTAGACTGGCCTGCCTTCAGTCCTGACTTGTCTCCATTTGAGAATGTTTAGTATATTATAAAATGGAAAATACAGCACCAAAGGTCCCATACAATTGTGCAGCTGAAAACCTGCATAATGGCTGAATGGGGGGAAATTCTGCTTGCTAAACTTAAACTTGTGTATTCAGTGTCCAAGCACTTAATAAATGTTATCAGAAGAAATGGTGAAGTTACACAGTGTTAAACACTCGACTGTCCCAACTTATTTGGAATGGGTATCAATCATCTGATATGAAATTAGTGTATATTTGTCAACAACAACAAAAAAACGAATAAATTCACAGGGTAAAACATCTAATAATGTGTTGTTGTAGTGCATGCAAAAAAAACCTCACGATTTGTTGTTTTTATTAGCATTTTCCGTATTGTCGGAACTTTTTCGGAATTGGGTAAATAATAAATAGAAGGAACACAAAATATTTCTAAAGTCCCATTAAAGTGATTTCTTTTTTTTTTTTTTTTTGAGTGATTCCTAAACACACAGCTTTTTTTTCAAGTTAATTGATGTTAGAAAAACCCTTAACTTGTTGTTGGGAATTTGGACGGGAATTTGGACAGGAATTTGTGCAGTTGCTTAACTTAAGTGCAGGGAAGACTTGTGCATTCTACAGATTTCTTCCAGTGCTGAGTGGTTGAAGACCAGTTTGTGATTGTTTATGTAGTTTAGCATGCTATTTGCATTGTCTGCAGGGAAGCCATCAGCACACAATTCTCTCACAGCAGGGTTAAGCCAATAAGATGGGATGTAAATAGGATGCACTGACAACTTTAAAAAAAAATAATAATAATTTGAGTTGGAATGCCGTTATCAGCTAGATGCAGGCGACCTAACCTTCATGAAACTGCCCATGGTTCACATTTTTGCGTTTCTGGACCTCAAAAACGTGTTTCACATAAACAGCTATTTTCAGAAGAGGACCCCACAATTAGTAACTTGAAACTCACTCTCCACATGTAGGTCCGATTCTCTGGAATCAATCAAAAGTCCCAGAGGACCTCCCTGTTCCCCCCTTAATCTCCTTGTTTTATTACTTTCCAGAGAGAGTCGGCCCATTCCACCCAGCTCCCCATTCCTCTCTTTTGTAGAGATCTCCAGTAAAGCCTGTGATTTTTACCACAGCGCATTGCTTTTCATGCAGCAAAGCCACTTTCATCAGCCTCCGCATGCAAGAGAGCCCATCCGCAAACTCCACTATCGCCAGTGATCCTTTCCTTGATCATTTTATACTGTACAACCACACAGATCAAAACTGATGCCAACACATTGCTGATAAAAAGTGTCAAATGATGAATCATACGAGTTTAAAGTAAGCCTATTGACTTACTATAAACAAAGACAACCAAATATTCAGATTACTCTTTCAATGCACCATGGCAAACATCAGCTCCATCTCTAATATTCATAATGTGTGCAACAGTTTTTATCCCAAGCAAACTGTAATGGGCTTTCACTCTTCTTCATAAAGGTATGCCCGCATCAAAATGAGCATGCATATAATTTCTTACTTTAACAAACAAATAAACATGCCGTTCTCCAGGCATCTAAACAAAAAAGTATCTTGCGTGGTATGATGCAAAAGCTAAAAGTATGCCATGCATAAATCTGATCCACAGAAATATACGTAAAACACATAGGCTATATAATGTGCACGTTCATGTGTGGTTTGCACTGATATAAGAGTAACATACATGTTCATATCTGCAATATATCACTTTTTTTAAACTCCATTTTCATATATGTATCATATATTTTCCCAAATAATAGTGGACTAATATGCATACTGTATATACACAAATACATGAACTATAATTGTATACACAACATGTTCACATTTGGCCATGTATCAGATTTCTGTTCACACACACACACACACACACACACACACACACACAAAAGGTGTTTGAGGTGTAAATGGCATTCCAAAAATGTATTAAATCCAATATTTAATTAGGTATTGACCACCAAACAGACATTGTGTTGTTATTATTAGCCTTATCTATAATTAATAAGACTTGTACTTTTCAGTGAGGCCAGTTTGGTGACATGTATGTATGTATGCATGTGTGTGTGTGTGTGTGTGTGTGTGTGTGTGTGTGTGTGTGTGTGTATGATTTCCTGTGAAGCTGCTTTGAAACAATGTGTGTTGTGAAAAGCCATATACAAATAAAAATAACTTGACTTATATTATTGGTTAAAGGAATTAGGTTTTTAAGGTTTTTAATTTAGGTTTGTGATACAGCTCATAATGTTATGATGTTAATGCAGAATGCACCTTTCTAAACAATGTGTCTTCTAAGAGCAAAGATAAAGAAGAAAAGGACATTACACACATGCTTTGATTTACCTACATTCTTTGAGGCTGTCTCAACTGTGTGTGTGTGTGTGTGTGTGTGTGTGTGTGTGTGTGTGTGTGTGTGTGTGTGTGTGTGTGTGTAGTTGTGGTGAACTGGGGGCAAATCATTGATTTTGAGTTTGAAGTAAATTTAGCTGAAACTGCTAGTCACACATGCTCATTTCGGCACTTCCATACACAGACACACATTTCAAACCACGAAACACTGAGGAGAAAGTTGTAGACATCTTTAAATTCGGTTCTTACCTTTAGCAGAATGTGAAACGGTGATTGTGAGGCAGAAAAGAGAGAGGAGCAGCAGGGCTCCCCGCTCCGCCATCACTTAAAACACGAACAAGAGAAGTCTGAAAAGGTTCGGACGCAATCCGTGTTTAAAATCCCTGTGCTCGAGCGCTCGGCTCAGCTCAACAGTGTGAACACATCCGGACCGAGTTACTTCCGAAAGTTGCCGAAGGAAACATGAAGCTCGCGCTGTAGAGAGACTCGGTCAGCCGTGGAAATGCGCTTGAAAACTTCAACAGGCGACGGGGCAAAATAAAAAGCAATCCATATTTGCACGACGCCGAACTGGAGGGAAGCGAAATCGAAAGCGTCAGTGCAGGCATAACGTGTAAAGGTGGAGAGGGAGAGAGGAAGATTCAGTCCGGACAGTTGGAGGTATGTTTCACTGATCAATTGAGAGAGAGCGAGCAGCAGGAATCCTGATCGGATCCCCGGAAAACAGGGGCCGGATTCTACCGCGATCCGGATTCATCAAACATGGCCATCTCAAAAGCCTGGAATGGCGATCACATTTTATTTTATATATATATATATATATATATATTTTAATTATCTTGACGACTTCTTTGAAGTTTTTTTCATGTTTTACACCAGTAAAAATAATAATAATAATAATAATATATTATATATATATATATATATATATATATATATATATATATATATATATATATATATATATATATATATATATATATATATATATATATATATAATGTTTTTTTTTTTTTTTTTACTGGTGTAAAAACATGACAGAAAAATAAATACTTTTTTTTTACATAATTTTTTACATGAAAGAAAACTTCAAATAAGTCGTAAAGATACATTTTTCTATATATATATTATTATTATTATTATTATTATTTTTCATACGCCCCCTTGATCATGGACCTACCCATGAGTTAATTTGAGACTTTAGGTCAAATATTTTATAATTAATTTAAAGGGATTGTTCACCCAAATTAGAAAACTCTAATATTTTACTCACCCTCATATCATCCCAGATGTGTATGACTTTCTTTATTCTGATAAACAAAACAAATATTTTTAGAAGAATATCTCAGCTCTGTAGGTCCATACAATGCAAGTGGATGGTGACAAAATATTTAAAGCTCCAGAAAGCACATAAAGGCAGCATAAAAGCAAACCATACGACTCCAGTGGTTAAATCCATGTATTCATAAGTAATATTAAAGGTGCAGTATGTAAGATTCAGAAAGTATGTAAGAATTTGTGGCTTACTCTGAGTTTGTGTAGGAGTCGGTGTTGTGCTGGGAGCCGGACGTTTGCTGGATTACATCTCTAAGATAATGTTACCTAGTGTTGCGGTTTGTTGTCGCTGTTGAATAACAGAAGAGAAGCTGCTGTCTGAGGCAAGACTCTCGGGAGCGCGCATACACAAAAGCGACCTGCTCCCTTCACATGAAAATCAGTCTACCGGCTTTAATAGGCAACCTAGGAAGTCCGAGAACAGCTAATTTTTTAAGTTGCATTACAAGCCGTTCACACATTGGCAAAAAAAAAAAGGATATTTGTTACATATTGCACCTTTAAATATGTGGGTGACAAACAACAATATTTAAGTAATTTTACCATAAATCTCCAATTTCACTTTCACTAAAAGATTTTCAACTTTTTTTTTAGCAATTCATATTCCTCGTGCATATCGCCACCTGGTGGTCAAACTGGTCAAAGGTGGAGATTTATGGTTAAAAAACAAAGTACTTTAAAATCTGTTTCTCACCCACATCTATCTAATCTCTCCTGAAGATATGAATTTAACCACTGGAGTCGTATTGATACATTTAGACTTCCTTTATATGCTTATTGGAGCTTCAAAGATCTGGCCACCATTCACTTTTATTGTGACAACCAACAGATCTGAGATATTCTTCTAAAAATCTTTGTTTGTGTTCTGCGAATGAAAGAAAGTCAAACACATCTGGGATGGCATGAGGGTGAGTAAATAATGAGGGAATATTTATTTAATTAGATTCGAAAATATCACAGAAAAACTTGCATTTACTCGATCCTGTTGTTTTCCGATACATTTTCTATGAACATGTTAATGCATATTATTATATGCTAAACTATTTCATATAATAGTTTGTATTATGCATTTTATAAATGCTTTACTTTTTTTAAACTGATACACTCTAAACCAGGTATGGGTGGAGAGGCTCTTTAGGATTATATGATTTCACATTTAACATATATGCCCTAAGATACCATCATGACTTCTGTAACATAGCGGCACTTTGTTTGTTTTCTTAAATTCATAATTAAGACTAAACTACTTGTTTGGTGCAGACAGTCAACTGCCAACCACAAAGGCTTGTTATTTCTTCAATGGACATATTCACTTGGAGGAGCTCCATCTACTGGCAGATTTACTCACACCTGCTTACAAAAAGAGATTTTGTCAGCACTAAAGTCAGTGATGATTTCAAATGCAAATACCGTGATACTCTGATGTGTAGCATGGTACTGAATGATTACGATATTGAATGATATTTCAACCTATTCATGATCTTGAGATCTAAACTGGAAGCTATGCTGCAATTTTTAGAAAGTCTCATATTGTACAAGCACTGCTCACCTAAATAGTGTAACATATATATATATTTTTTTATCTGCACCATTAAATACACCACGTAACAAATTAAGCTTAAGCCCACCAGTTCAGTTTAGTTCCAGCTGCCTAAGTGGATACATATCTGCATTTTTCTGAGATGGCATCAAGAGGCTGCAAGTATCCGACAGATGCGTTTTTCTGTGTCTGTGGCCAATTTATCAAAACAAGAGCAAAAAAAAGTACTCTGTGGACGCATCTGCTAAGATGTGTGAGGCCTACAAGGCATATTTCGTCATGCCTGTCGGGGATCAAGACAAACACTGGGCACCTTATTTCACCTGCGAGCACTGCAAAAAACATTTTACATTTACGCATTTGGCAGATGCTTTTATCCAAAGCGACTTACAGTGCACTTATTACAGGGACAATCCCCCCCAGAGCAACCTGGAGTTAAGTGCCTTACTCAAGGATACAATGGTGGTGGCTGTGGGGATCGAACCAGCAACCTTCTGATTACCAGTTTTACCAGTTATGTGGTTAAGACCACTACACCACCACCACTCCGTGAAAAACTTTGGAAGGAAAGATGGACAATTGTTGCTCTGAATTTTATGTAAAAAAAATGAGTTAATAATATGTTAATTATATATATGAAAAATTGTATATGAAAAATGCGAAAATCTCTTACACATAAGTCGTGGGTGAAATAAATGTATTTTTGTAGGATGGTACAAAGGGGAAAAGAGAGCCATGAAGTTCGCTATCCCAAGAATTTAGACGGAACCCACTGACCACTGAAGCAACTGCTACATCTGCATGGTGGACCCTTCCAAACGTCAGACTGGCAAGAATGCACCTGCTATCATGTATCCTGACCTTCCTTCATCCATCGCCCCGGTGCCACACTGCCATGAGCTCTCCATACCCACTCCTCCGGAGAGAGAGCAGCCGTCTTTATAAGAGTGTAGCAAGTCAGAGAGCGAGGAAGACGTTGTAGATCCAGATGACAATTTCAGAAGTGGAGCTGAGGAGAGAAACCATAATTCCTCAACCAAAAAGACCTCAACGACTTGATTAGAGATCTTGGTCTCACCGAGTCCAATGCCGAGCTTTTGACGTCTAGGCTCAAGCAGTGGAACTTGTTGGATAAAAGTGTGCAAGTCGCTGATCAGAGGAAGCATCACCAACCAAGTCAAGATGGGCTCTGCTTCTGCCACAATGTGACCAGTCTATTCGAGGCAATCGGAATTGCCTGTAACCAGAAAGCGCCTCTTCATTGACAGGTCATACACGAGACTCAAAGCTGTGGTGCTCCATAATGGTAACAAGTACCTGTCTCTTCCCCTGACTCACTCGGTGCACATTAAATAGGATTACAACAGCATCAACACCTTGCAAGTATGATGAGTACAGCTGGGAGGTCATAGGAGACTTAAAAATGGTGGCATTCCTGATGGGTCTCTAAGGCAGTTTTACCAAGTTTCCCTGCTATCTTTGCCTTTGGGTCAGCAGGGACTCCAAGGCGCACTACCAAAGGTGGGACTGGCCACAGGGGAACAAGTTCTCTGTGGGGAGGAACAACGTCAAGTGGGAGTCACTGGTGGATCCCGGAAGGTGCTGAACCACTGCACATCAAATTGGACCTTATGAAACAATTTGTCAGAGCTCTAGATAAGGATTCGGCAACCTTCAAGTACCTTCAAGACTTCTTCCCTAAGCTGTCTGAGGAAAAGATCAAAGCCGGTGTCATCGTCGGACTACAGGTAAAGAAGATCCTGGAGTACAATGAATTCCCCAAGAAGCTCGCTAGTAAGGAGAAAGTGGCTAGGAACAGCTTTGTCGCAGTGGTTCGGGGCTTCCTGGGCAATCACAAGGCTGAAAACTATGTGGAGCTCATTGAGACTCTGGTGATGAACTACGGCACAATGGGCTGTAGGATGTCCCTCAAAGTCCATATCCTTGATGCTCATCTTGATAAATTCAAGGAGAAAACGGGAGCGTACTCGGAGGTGCAAGGCGAGCGCTTCCATCAGGATATACTGGACTTTGAACACCGATACCAAGGACAGTATAAGGAGAACATGATGGGAGACTACATTTGGGGGCTGATTCGTGAAAGTGATTTACAGTATAATCGTAAATCTCGAAAAACTACTCACTTCTAAATCTTTTGTAGTCATTTCTGTATTACTTTAGTATAAATACATGTTCATTTGGTTTTAAGAAGTTTTTTCTGACTTCATGTGAACGAAATGATACAAATTTGCCTGTTTTCTCATTGGAAATTGGTACATTTCAAAATATCACTGTCCTGGTCACAAAAGCAAAGTTTGTGGGAAATAATAGCCATTTTCTATACTTTTGAGGCATAAGAAATTAGGAAATAACACTTCTATGGGGAAGACACGCAGGCTTGAGTGAAGTTTAAGATGCCATTTATTTGATGAATGTAAAACAGAAAAGTGATGTCTCTCTTTGGCGTAGGCCCCGTCCGGCGGTCCGAGGGAGTTGTACTCGGAACCGTCATGTCCTGCCGGAGATAGGAGGCAGGGGCGAGGAGCCTACCCCCGTGCAGGACGTGACTCAACTGGTGGTGGTGGGGTGGTGGAGGTTGCAGTGTTAGCACACTGAAACAGCAATGTGATAGATTGTGAGCAGACTTATAAAGCAATGGCTTACATGTGATTGGCTAGGAGTTACCCAGCTAATGATGTGATGATGTACAGCTGCTAGTCTTCCCGCTAGAACTATGCTGCGCTTCCATTTACTACCCAGGAACAAAAATTGTGTTACATAGTGTTTTTATTCAGCATTTACTATAATATCAAATTTAAGGAAAGGTGCGGGTTCAATTCAAGTTAAGCTCAATCGACAGCATTTGTGGCATAATGTTGATTACCCCAAAAATGTATTACAACTTGTCCCTCCTTTTCTAAAAGAAAAAAAAAAAGAAGATCAAATCTAGATTATTTGAGGCACATACAATGGAACTGAATTGATCAAAGTTCTGTAAAAGTTAAAATACTCACTATTTTAAAATGATTTCCACAAGACGTAAACAATGACTTTTAAAATCGCTTAAACTAACTTTGTCTGTGTAAAGTTATTCCAATTTTACAACTTCGTTGCCATTATGGTAAAACCCTAAAAAGACCATAAAAAGGATGATTTAATCAACTATACTGCTCAAATAATACCCAGTTTTTAACAGAAGAATGTAAGTGTTTTTATAAAATTATGAGCGTCACATTTCTGCCTTTAAACCCTCTTAAAATTGGCCCCATTCACTTCCATTGTAAGTGTTTCACTGTAACCTCGATTTTTGCTTTTTTTAAGAAAAGGAGGGATGAGTCGAAATTAATTATTGTGGTAATCAACATTATGCCACAAATGCTGTCAATTGAGCTTTACTTGTATTGAACCCAGAATATTCCTTTAAAATCAATGAATGGATTCAGTCAAAAGCTGTATTGCACATCATTTGCTGTTGCCAGATCTGAAATAAATGACAGGACGTGTGCATGAGCTCAGATGCTGAGTGTTTCTTCATGTTAATAGTGACATTTGATCTCTCTCTCTCTTCATTTGCAGCTGAACACTCAATTCTTGCTTATCTTGAACGTTTGGGATCACATAAATCGTTTTCAGAACAAAGAAAGATCCCTTGCTTTCCGCAGCTGTTTTGCATGAGGACATGAACGGGGCCTCTTATAGTGAAGGCGTGAGGGAGAGAACAGAATTGCATGTCTGCAAGGCTACTTTCGTATTTTTCTCACTTGGTGGCTAAAGGATTAAAGCACTTGGCAGTCAAACTGCTGAGGATTACATGGATTAATACAGGTTTAGAAAACGCTAGCGGAATTAATCTGATCACTGTACGCACTGAACCCTGTTCATTTTAGACTGATTATTTGGTTGTGGATGGGGACATCATATGCCATATGGACATCAATGTTTGCTGAATTGCCAATATTGCTGACCTAATCCAGACCGATCCCAGCAAATACAGTAGCACACACACACTTTAATCTCTTGTTTGTTACTGTGCTCTACACAAAACCATTTACTCACATGTAACACAAAGGCTGCTCTTTTGTAACAGCAGGCAAAATTAAATTATTCTAAGGGAGCAAAATGACCTATTGTACTTTTATCTAATGTTATAACAGATTCCCTGATCACATGAAGGTATAGAAGAAAGAAAGCACCAGGACATGGTGAAGGAGATTTAGCAGCTCATGTAAAATGTGTTGCAAACATAAACAACATTAAACAGCAACAACTGTCAGCTAAGCCAAGCTATGCATTTCAAACTATCCCTTAAAGGGACAGTT